>NC_136063.1:693248053-694651387 GCF_964261635.1 Lissotriton helveticus
GGTACACCGCAGAGTAAGCAAAATAACTCTGGGAAATGGGCATGGACTACTCATAAACACTCAACCTAAAAGAGTACACTGCAGGACAGTAATGTTGGGAGTAGACATGGCAAAAAACAACAAGTGATGGACTGAATGTGGATCAATGTCACACACTCCCCCAGTCAAAAGATCTGGGCCCAAATCCATCGTTTTTTTGCACTCCACACCACCCTGGGTCAGATAATGGCTTTATGCAAATCAGCTCTGACCCTGTTGCCCCATGGGAACAGTCCAGTCCGAACTACAACAGCCATATCTTTCCCAGACCGGAATCAAGCATCCGAGGACCGGACCGGTTTCGAGGTAACACCTCTCTTCAGCCCGGCTAGCTTGACTCCAAGTGGTGTGGAGTGCCTGGGACCCACGTCTGGGCATCCCCAGCGCACTTAGGGCGGCAATTGCAAAAAACAACAAGTGATGGACTGAATGTGGATCAATGTCACACACTCCCCCAGTCAAAAGATCTGGGCCCAAATCCATCGTTTTTTTGCACTCCACACCACCCTGGGTCAGATAATGGCTTTATGCAAATCAGCTCTGACCCTGTTGCCCCATGGGAACAGTCCAGTCCGAACTACAACAGCCATATCTTTCCCAGACCGGAATCAAGCATCCGAGGACCGGACCGGTTTCGAGGTAACACCTCTCTTCAGCCCGGCTAGCTTGACTCCAAGTGGTGTGGAGTGCCTGGGACCCACGTCTGGGCATCCCCAGCGCACTTAGGGCGGCAATTGCAAAAAACAACAAGTGATGGACTGAATGTGGATCAATGTCACACACTCCCCCAGTCAAAAGATCTGGGCCCAAATCCATCGTTTTTTTGCACTCCACACCACCCTGGGTCAGATAATGGCTTTATGCAAATCAGCTCTGACCCTGTTGCCCCATGGGAACAGTCCAGTCCGAACTACAACAGCCATATCTTTCCCAGACCGGAATCAAGCATCCGAGGACCGGACCGGTTTCGAGGTAACACCTCTCTTCAGCCCGGCTAGCTTGACTCCAAGTGGTGTGGAGTGCCTGGGACCCACGTCTGGGCATCCCCAGCGCACTTAGGGCGGCAATTGCAAAAAACAACAAGTGATGGACTGAATGTGGATCAATGTCACACACTCCCCCAGTCAAAAGATCTGGGCCCAAATCCATCGTTTTTTTGCACTCCACACCACCCTGGGTCAGATAATGGCTTTATGCAAATCAGCTCTGACCCTGTTGCCCCATGGTAACAGTCCAGTCCGAACTACAACAGCCATATCTTTCCCAGACCGGAATCAAGCATCCGAGGACCGGACCGGTTTCGAGGTAACACCTCTCTTCAGCCCGGCTAGCTTGACTCCAAGTGGTGTGGAGTGCCTGGGACCCACGTCTGGGCATCCCCAGCGCACTTAGGGCGGCAATTGCAAAAAACAACAAGTGATGGACTGAATGTGGATCAATGTCACACACTCCCCCAGTCAAAAGATCTGGGCCCAAATCCATCGTTTTTTTGCACTCCACACCACCCTGGGTCAGATAATGGCTTTATGCAAATCAGCTCTGACCCTGTTGCCCCATGGGAACAGTCCAGTCCGAACTACAACAGCCATATCTTTCCCAGACCGGAATCAAGCATCCGAGGACCGGACCGGTTTCGAGGTAACACCTCTCTTCAGCCCGGCTAGCTTGACTCCAAGTGGTGTGGAGTGCCTGGGACCCACGTCTGGGCATCCCCAGCGCACTTAGGGCGGCAATTGCAAAAAACAACAAGTGATGGACTGAATGTGGATCAATGTCACACACTCCCCCAGTCAAAAGATCTGGGCCCAAATCCATCGTTTTTTTGCACTCCACACCACCCTGGGTCAGATAATGGCTTTATGCAAATCAGCTCTGACCCTGTTGCCCCATGGGAACAGTCCAGTCCGAACTACAACAGCCATATCTTTCCCAGACCGGAATCAAGCATCCGAGGACCGGACCGGTTTCGAGGTAACACCTCTCTTCAGCCCGGCTAGCTTGACTCCAAGTGGTGTGGAGTGCCTGGGACCCACGTCTGGGCATCCCCAGCGCACTTAGGGCGGCAATTGCAAAAAACAACAAGTGATGGACTGAATGTGGATCAATGTCACACACTCCCCCAGTCAAAAGATCTGGGCCCAAATCCATCGTTTTTTTGCACTCCACACCACCCTGGGTCAGATAATGGCTTTATGCAAATCAGCTCTGACCCTGTTGCCCCATGGGAACAGTCCAGTCCGAACTACAACAGCCATATCTTTCCCAGACCGGAATCAAGCATCCGAGGACCGGACCGGTTTCGAGGTAACACCTCTCTTCAGCCCGGCTAGCTTGACTCCAAGTGGTGTGGAGTGCCTGGGACCCACGTCTGGGCATCCCCAGCGCACTTAGGGCGGCAATTGCAAAAAACAACAAGTGATGGACTGAATGTGGATCAATGTCACACACTCCCCCAGTCAAAAGATCTGGGCCCAAATCCATCGTTTTTTTGCACTCCACACCACCCTGGGTCAGATAATGGCTTTATGCAAATCAGCTCTGACCCTGTTGCCCCATGGGAACAGTCCAGTCCGAACTACAACAGCCATATCTTTCCCAGACCGGAATCAAGCATCCGAGGACCGGACCGGTTTCGAGGTAACACCTCTCTTCAGCCCGGCTAGCTTGACTCCAAGTGGTGTGGAGTGCCTGGGACCCACGTCTGGGCATCCCCAGCGCACTTAGGGCGGCAATTGCAAAACTGCATGGACTACCCGCAAGCACCCAACTTGCCTTGAAAAAGATAAAAACCCTGGAATAAATTATGGGCATGGACTACCCACAAACATCAACTTCCCTAGAAAAGGGTACACCACAGAGTAAAGTCAATGACCCTGGGACAAACTATGGACATTGACTACCCACAAACACCAACATCCCCAGAAAAGGGTACACCGCAGGATAAAGTCAATAACCCTGGGACAAACGATGGGGCATGGACTACCCACAAATATCAATTTCCCCAGAGGAGGGTACACCTCAGAGTAGAGACAATAACCCTGGGACAAACGATGGGCATGAACCACCCGTAAGCACTCAACCTCAAAGAGTACATGGCAGGGTAGTGAACCTGGGAATAAATAAAAGGCATGGACTACCCGCAAACAAATACACAACTTCCTCTAAGTAGGGTACAGACATAACATCCCTTTATGAGAAAATTGGAGAATATGCCCTACACAGGGTACACAATAAGGTCCTAGAACATCCAAGGAATGGGCACAGACTACGTACCCAGTACTCAACCTCCCTTAGATAGTGTCAACTTGTTAACACTACATACACCTCTGCAGAGAGAAGTTAACATTACAAAAATTAATTAACACCGGTGAGAGACCTCTCACCCGGGATCCAAATGCCCAGACCATATACCAAACAGGACATACATAAAGTCAACTTGCTGTGTCCCAGAAGAAGGCTTTCGGGTTGATGTGTTGACTGAACTGGTGTCCACAGTCAACGCTGAGACTTGCCACACCAACAGAGTAACATGCCGTCTATTGGATGCCATGACTGATGACAACACAAGAGATGTAGAGCTCCACACACACTTCGACTGAAACATCGGCACGAAGCGCTGAAATGTAGGTCCAATTCCTATGGCGAAGAAACTGAGGTTTAATTGACACACGTGCACAGAGAGAGTTGTCCTCAGATCCTTTCCTCTTCCGGTTGTTGCTGGCACCAGAGCTGGATAAACACGACTTTTGAGTATAACAATGCTGTACGGTAACTGTGAAGTGAACAGAGCAAATTGTTGTCATGGCAACTTGATTGAAGATAAAATGGCCGTTACGTCGACCGTAGTGGCGTAAGAGGCGTGAAGGACAAGCTTAACGTTTCTCCAAAGGAAGACGTCACAGGGTACGTGAGAAGACTTTCACCATATCCACGAAGTATTCCAAGACATCATCAGAAGGACGGCAGACGGGAAGGAGGGAAGATCGCTGCTGACCAACCGTCGACCAACGGACATCGGCATACAGGACGGTGAGTAAGCGAGCTTGGAAAGCCTTTACATACTGGTCTGCGCTGCCGGTCCCAGAATGCGCTCATCTGGACATGCACTTTCCAATTAAAACAGCAAATAGTAGAACTCGTATGCTACTGCTGCTTGCTGAGCACACCAAAGCGAAACAAACAATCCGATTTGCGCTGATGACTGAGAGTCAGTAGAAACTTCCTAAACAGGGCAAAGTATCTCTCGAGTGAACGCTCGTTTCGATACACAGAGTAGAAACGGGCAGAGTAAACAGAGTCCGCTGTAAGTGTCTCAGAGCATACAAGACCCAGTTTGCAGGCTGTCCACAAAGAGATGAGCACGTTCAGTTGGCAATCAGAACATAAAACACATTGATGAATAGGAAGACTTCACACGCAAACTAACAGTAGATATCAAGGTTAAACACACGCCCTGGGTGCAGGCTGTCCAGGTGGAACAGTACACTGGTGGGGTAAGCAGGGTGTTACCTTTAGTCTGAAAATGAAGTGTCTTTGAAATACTTGAAATCTTGAGTTCCTTCCTTAAGCTTGTTTAGTTCCTTAAATAGTCTTTATCCTTAAATGACGCGTAGGTTCATCCTTTTAGAATCGTCGCCAAGTTGTGGTAAATGAATGTTGCAGAGTCCACTTGATAAGTTAAAATCCTTTATTGCAGGTTCCTTCCAGATTAGATAGACAAGTTAAGATAGTAAGGAAACCCCACCAGGAGCTAGCTGTTAGCAGCTCAGCCTGAGATGACCAACTGCCACAGTAAGTAATAGACAGGTGCTGTGAGTTAGAGGGACACCCAGGCATTCTATGATGTCACAGGTAACATAGTACAGTCTATCCAGAGGAGAACAGTGGAGAGGACATTTACCACAGTAAGCACATTATCTACTGAGTAAGGATGGTTAATTTCATCAAGACTTCAAATAATATATCAATCATTTATGGTAAAAATACACAATATGAGTGTTCTCTAATGCTACAGTGAATGCATTCTTTAATAATGATGTGAAGTGTAACACTTACATTAATCTTAAAACCACACAAAAAACTTGCTAAGTGCACATTTATATCATGTATCTTTTCAGTATTTGTGACGTATAAAGGGTCTGCAATTTTGCGCTGCATCACATGGGAAGAGGAAAATGCCTCTGAGGATACAACATTTCTGCCTACAATGCTGGCACCCTTGCACCATGACGCAAAGGTGCCTGAGTTGGCGCAGGAAGCCAATAGTGCACCAGCGCTAGTCGTAAGTTAAATGCTGCGCATTCATGGCCTTTCCCTTAATGCAGCAAGTTGGCTTGTTGCATTGCGCTGCCTGAATAAATTATCAATATGAGACACAGCATCGCAGATACACATTCTTTTCTAAAGTGACAGTCAGTTTGATGGAAAAAAATGTTTTGCTAATGAACAACAATTATAAAAAAGTATGGCACTCAGAGATTGTCTAATTCAGCGGTTCTTCCCCGTTTTTAATATATTTGCTTTAATTTTCTAAACAGTTGCTGACCCACAATTTCAAACTCACCGAGAAGGTATCATCCATGAACCAAAGGATAAGAACTACTGGTCTGGCTGGCTTAAGAATAAACACGGGACAGGCCACAAAAGAAACAATCAAGAGAGCCGAGCTGTAGCAAACCATGTTGAAGTGTTTCTGAAGAAAGAGTGAATGTCATTGGTCTGTAATTTCATATAATGGGATAACCTAATACCTCCACCTTTAATACATTTGTTAAAGTGAGCCAGTAAAGGCCCCAGGTCAGTAAGAATGCACTAAAAACAGGCTCTCATACACCAGGTAGGTTCATTAAATGAAACCATTCCCCTACTAGAAGGGCAAATGCTGAACCCAGCAGGGGGAGCCTACTTCAAAAAGGCACACTAGTCTCAGCAAAATATACAACCATATTTTGATGGTATGAAGGGCCAAGAGGCCACAGGAATTTACTGAGTGGTCCTACACGTAGGCATGCAGGTTAGTACTGGACCCTGTGGGGACATATGAACTACGTGCAAATGTGTTGTCTACAATATGCACACACATCAGACACTTATGTACGCTGTTTGTACTTCTCC
Organism: Lissotriton helveticus; assembly: GCF_964261635.1. Classification (NCBI taxonomy): domain Eukaryota; kingdom Metazoa; phylum Chordata; class Amphibia; order Caudata; family Salamandridae; genus Lissotriton; species Lissotriton helveticus. The sequence goes on from NC_136063.1 coordinate 693,254,207, forward strand.
TGAGGCGGAAGCCGGGAGGTTGTTGTTTAATTTTAACTGTGTGTAGCCAGATTAAGTGAGCTATCACTGGGGTTTCCTCGCGGATTTTAGCGCGGCGATTCCCCCTCATTTTTAAATCATTTTAAACCCTCCCCTGCACTCTGCTTTATCTCCAGCAGTTTTATTTACTTACTTATTTCCCTCGCTCTCCCTGCATTCCTAGGGGTTCTCAGCCGAGTAAGGTGCTGAGCCCTCGGTCCGGGCTTCCTGTAGCGGCCATTTTGGCTTGGGAGACTTCCTTCTTACCACTAGAGGGACAGTACTTAAGGAGCTCCCCCGGGGTAGGCGCCAGATACGCTGTTTGTACTTCTCCTGAGGCGGAAGCCGGGAGGTTGTTGTTTAATTTTAACTGTGTGTAGCCGCATTAAGTGAGCTATCACTGGGGTTTCCTCGCGGATTTTAGCGCGGCGATTCCCCCTCGTTTTTAAATCATTTTAAACCCTCCCCTGCACTCTGCTTTATCTCCAGCAGTTTTATTTACTTACTTATTTCCCTCGCTCTCCCTGCGTTCATAGGGGTTCTCAGCCGAGTAAGGTGCTGAGCCCCTTGGTCCCGGGCTTCCTGTAGCGGCCATTTTGGCTTGGGAGACTTCCTTCTCACCACTAGAGGGACAGTACTTAAGGAGCTCCCCCGGGGTTGGCGCCAGATATGCTGTTTGTATTTCTCCTGAGGTGGAAGCCGGGAGGTTGTTGTTTAATTTTAACTGTGTAGCCAGATTAAGTGAGCTATCACTGGGGTTTCCTCGCGGATTTTAGCGTGGCGATTCTCCCTCATTTTTAAATCATTTTAAATCCTCCCCTGCACTCTGCTTTATCTCCAGCAGTTTTATTTACTTACTTATTTCGCTCGCTCTCCCTGCATTCCTAGGGGTTCTCAGCCGAGTAAGGTGCTGAGCCCCTCGGTCCCGGGCTTCCTGTAGCGGCCATTTCGGCTTGGGAGACTTCCTTCTCACCACTAGAGGGACAGTACTTAAGGATAAGGTCATGCCTCCGCGCAGCGGACGCGACCAGCGGACGCGCCGTATGAGCGCAGGAGTCACGCCAGAGTCCTGCCCGTCTGCGCCCGTCAGCGACAAGGAGGCGCCAGGGGCCAGGAACGCTGCCCCCCTCTCCCTCCTACCATAGTGGAACCCCTTTATACCTTTAGCACCCTACGAGCCCTCAAACCCCCTCTCCTACCTTGCCATCATACCATCACTCCGGAAACGCTCTCAATGACTCCCGAGTGCTGCTGGATTAAGACAGCTAACCACCAGCAGGCCCCGGATACCGGTAAATATCTGCCCTCCTCCCTAAGGCCAGGTCCTCCTCCTACGCCTATCAACACCGGTTTCCTCATCAATACCCGCTCGCTTGTCAAAAACAATATCACTTTCAAGGAATTCACCTCCGACAAACAACCCCGTGGGTCTTTATCACCGAAACCTGGGCCATGGACTCTTCTGAGCCGGACCTAGTAAACGCCATCCCTGAAGGCTATGCATTGGCCAGAATGGATAGAATAGGGCGCGTGGGAGGGGGCCTTGGGATACTTTACCGTAGCTCGATAAAATGCCGAACCTCTTATCTGTCCTCCCCACACGACCCCTTTCAGGCTATGCATTTTATTTGAAATCCTTCCCCTACGGTCTCCTTTTCAGGGATTCTGATCTATAGACCCCCTGGCCCCAGGTCCGCTTTTTGTCTCGAACTTCTAAAAATTCTAGAACCCTACATCGATACCCCTAATTTTACCATCGTCGGGGATTTTAATTTTCATTTAGAAAACCGCAAGTCCCCCGACACCGTCCATTTGTTGGATTCCCTAGCCTCCTGCGGTCTGCTGCAGCTAATGGGCAGTCCGACCCACTTAGCTGAGCATACCCTGGATGGGGTATTTTCTAACGACCCCCGGCTCCAGACTGGATCCCCCCTCCCCCTGCCTTGGTCTGACCATCTGGCCATTCCCCTTGAAATTGTAACTCCCCTTCCCATTGGATCCCCGCCGGACCGCAACAAGTGGGATTTGAGAAGGAATTTTAGGAAGATAAATAATGAGACCCTTACTTCCTTCCTATCCAAACGCACAACCCTGCCTATAAAAGATGCCGCAGCTGCGGCTCTCGAGCTCTCTAACACCTTAGCGGAGGCCGTCGAATCTCTCGCCCCGGCTCGCCAACACTATTCAGCCAGGAAGCGACCTTCGGCCCCCTGGTTCTCGGACTCCCTTAGGACCCTTAGACAGGGCTGTAGGAGGCAAGAAAGACTATGGAGATCACACTTGGACCCTATAGAGAAGGATAAACATAAAACCCTCCTCAAGGGCTATAAAGCGGCAGTGCTGGCTGAAAAGAAAGCGCACTTTACTAAACTAACTGGCTCACTTACGTCCCCCAGTGACCTGTTCAATATAGTCAACACTTTATCCCTTCTTCAGGCTCCCGGCCCCATAATAGCCTCCAAAGATCTATGTGTTCGGATTCCACCTATTTCCACACAAAAATCTTGGATATTTACACTGATTTGGAAACCCTCAACCTCAATCTCAACCCCGTGATCCCTCCCTCATCTGCCGTAACTCTGGAAAATCAAGCTACCGAGCTCTCCACTCGGCTCACCCATTTTCCCCCTCTTACCCCCGACCACCTTAGTCTGCTCTTGGACAGGCTTAAGTCCGGATCCCCGCTTGATCCCAGTCCTGTAAAAATCTTGAAAGAATGCAGGCAGATACTTATGCCCCCTCTCGCGGAGGTCATGAATCTAGCTATTTCTGAAGGGGTTTATCCCTCGACGTGGAAAACGGCCATTGTCAAACCCCTTCTGAAAAAGCCCACACTGGACCCGGGGACTTTAAAAAACTTTTGTCCCATCTCTCTTCTCCCTGCCCCCGCTAAGCTCCTGGAGGCACACCTTAACCACCACTTGAGTGCCTTCCTCGACAGTTCCAGTTCTTTAGACCCCTCTCAGCATGGCTTCCGAAGGGCAAACAGCACCGAGTTGGCACTCACTGTTGTTGTCGATAGCATTCGGGCCAAGGTTGATTGTGGCCAAACGACTCTACTGGTGCTGCTTGACTTAACTGCGGCTTTTGATACCCTTTCTCCATCTATCCTTGCTAGTCGCCTTAGCAGGATGGGTGTAGATAGCCCCGCACTCAGCCTCCTCACATCCTTCCTTGACCAACGGCAGCAAAGGGTAAAGCATGGCGGCTTCATCTCACCAATCATGCCTGTGAAGTGAAGGGTCCCCCAGGGCTCCTCTTTGAGCCCTACGCTTTTTAACATTTATGTGGCCCCACTCGCCAGGCTTGTAAGGTCCTTTAGCCTGGAAGTTCTTTCCTATGCCGACGACACACAGATCATGGTCTCCATAACACAATCTGTGGATATTAAAGCTCTTAACTTTAAAAACTGTATGGAGGCGGTCGCTGACTGGATGGTCAAGAACTTACTTAAATTGAATGGGGAAAAAAACGAGGTCCTCATCTTTGGAGCCAAACATGAGACCTGGTCAATGGACTGGTGGCACCCTGCCCTTGGCATCTGCCCCACGCCCTCTTCCTCCACCCGTAATTTGGGTGTTATCCTGGACACGACTCTTTCCCTCGAGAAACAGGTTAGCAGGACAGTCTCCACCTGCTGTGGTGCTCTGAGGATTGTAAGAAAAATCACCCACTACCTCTCCTTTGAAGCTCGCAAACAGGTCACAGAGGCTCTTATAGCCTCCAGGCTCCCCTTGTCATACGCAGAACTCTTTCTGGAACGCATGAAGTATTAAATGTAAAGCACATCAACACAAATAACTCTCACTCCAGGCGTTAAATGTACTTGTGCACAAAATTGTTGCGTTGGTGTGAATTAACAGAATTAGGGTGCATGCATGAATTTTGCACCTATTTTCAAAGCCTTAAATCATCACTGTTCACGTTTAGGAAGGGCAGTTACCATCAGGTCAAACCTGGTAGTCGGTGACTGTGCGAAAAGAGGAGCTCGCAGGATTTGAGGTCGATTCTTCCTGTGTGAGAACTTACTACATATATATAATTAGGACTTAACTTGCGCGTGTGCGGTTCTTTAACATTACCGGTCTCGCCTGAACCGCCTGCTTTTTCCTCCATTTTTTCAATTGCTTTATCTTTTTTTACCTTCTATTTATTTGATTTTCTTGCATATTTGTGATGATCAAAAAGTGTTTTTTAAAAAGGTCTTCAGTTGGAGCCTTGGTTCATTTTATGTCCTGGAAATGTTTATAGAGTGGTAATTAAATTCTTAACTGAGAGCAAAATGACATCATAAACAACGAATGAATCATGATGTTATATAACAATCAGAACAGATATAAAACTGCAACCAAATAGCTTTGCAGAATACTATGACAATGCCAATACATTTAAGAAATGAGAATGTGCACAGTGAGCAAACGTCGAAGACACCATTCCCTTTTGGCCACCAGGGATTCAATGTCTCATTTACCAACCTGCGGCATGAACTGGCCCTAACTTGGAAATGTCGCAGCGATTCCAGGGTGGTGGGTGGTAGTTAGCAGTGGCAACACTACCCGCGCCTCGTTAGAGCCTGGGAAACTGCAGTGCTTGCCAGCAACACTCCATGACAGCACAAATTAAAATTCCAAACCATGCTTTCCAGCTGGAGTTCAGCGAGGACTGTACACATGAATATTTATGTGTACTTATTACTTTAATCATAGAAAGGCCCTACCTCAGCACTACAATACTAACATTATTGATGAAGAGAACAAAAATAGATATGTGGAAGGAATTATGTATTGTGAATGATAGCTGGGCTGATCAAGTGAAACACAGGTATCATTTAAAGTAGCCACAGCTACCTGCATCCATCCGACAATGAGGACGTTGCAGCTTCAATGAATTCTTTTGGGAACAGGGAGCTGGCACACAAATTACTTTTTTATATTTTGACACTTTATTAAGTTATCTGAGACACTGCTTTTAATGCTTAATGTGATCAGCAGCAGAGTGCAATATCAGAAGAGATCATTTGTATTTCATAATGTATTTCCTTTCCCCTGCCAGCCCTGCCCACCCACTGCTGAGAGTTTACAACTCCCCTAACATGTACTATTAACACAAAAGCTTTTATTAAATGTTTTTGTTTTTGCGTTATTCACTCCCATGTTTATATTGTGCATTCCGCAGTGAATATAAGCCGGTAAGTCTGGTGAAAGGACCAGCATTTGAAAGGTCGTGGCTTAGTTAGAAAATCTATGCTCCTAAAAAGGACAGCTTATTAGGTCAAAAAGCCCATTATCTCTCTTCATGACTGTGCTAAAGAGGGAGCCCATTCCATTTACTGCTAATTGGCCTGTCATAGTGCAAAATGGTGACTCAGGAAAGTTGGAATCAACGTGGAACTAATGCAGATTGCCCTCCTTATCGCAAAACAAAAACCTAATAAAGTTGACTCCAGGCTCAATATAATGGATGAAACTAGGGGGCATATTATCAATCAATCAATCAATCATAGACATTTATAGAGCGCTCTACTTACCCGGAGGGTCTCAAGGCGCTAGGGGGGGGTGCTGCTACTGCCCGAACAGCCAGGTCTTGAGCTTCTTCCTGAAGGCGAGGTGGTCTTGGGTCAGGCGCAGGTCGGTCGGGAGGGAGTTCCAGGTCTTGGCCGCCAGGTAGGAGAAGGACCTTCCTCCTGTTGTCGTTCTTCGGATGCGGGGGACGGCGGCGAGGGCGTGACTGGCTGATCGGAGGTGTCGTTTGGGAGCGTAGAAGTTGATGCGGTTGTTGAGGTAGCTCGGGCCTTGATCGTGTAGGGCTTTGTGTGCGTGGGTGAGGAGACGGAAGGTGATTCTCTTGTTGACCGGGAGCCAGTGCAGGTCTCTTAGGTGTCCGGAGATGTGGCTGTGTCGTGGGATGTCGAGGATGAGTCTGGCTGAGGCGTTCTGGATCCGTTGGAGTCTCTTCTGGAGCTTGGCGGTGGTTCCGGCGTAGAGGGCGTTGCCGTAGTCCAGTCGGCTGGTGACGAGGGCCTGGGTGACAGTCTTCCTGGTCTCGGTGGGGATCCACCGGAAGATTTTCCGTAGCATGCGCAGGATGTTGAAGCACGACGAGGAGACTGCGTTGACTTGCTTGGTCATGGAGAGGGAGGAGTCCAGGATGAAGCCCAGGTTGCGTGCGTGGTCTGTCGGTTTGGGTGCAGTTCCCAGGGCGGGGGGCCACCAGGAGTCGTCCCAGGCGGAGGGCGAGGATCCCAGGATGAGGACTTCCGTCTTGTCCGAGTTCAGCTTCAGGCGGCTGGTCGACATCCACTCGGCTACTTCTTTCATTCCTTCGTGGAGGTTGGCTCTGGCGGCGGCGGGGTCGTTGGTAAGGGAGAGGATCAGCTGGGTATCGTCGGCGTAGGAGATGATGTTCAGGTTGTGTTGGCGTACGATGGCCGCGAGGGGGCTCATGTAGACGTTGAAGAGGGTTGGGCTCAGCGAGGATCCTTGGGGTACGCCGCAGATGACTTCGGTGGCCTTTGATTTGTACGGAGGTAGGTGGACTCTCTGGGTTCTTCCGTCGAGGAAGGAGGTGATCCATTCCAGTGCCTTCTCCTGGATTCCGACGTCGTAGAGGCGCTGCACTAGGGTGCGGTGGCAGACCGTGTCGAAGGCCGCGGAGAGGTCTAGGAGGATGAGCGCCGCTGTTTCTCCGTTATCCATCAGGGTTCGGATGTCATCGGTGGCAGCGATGAGGGCGGTCTCGGTGCTGTGGTTGGCTCGGAAGCCAGACTGTGAGGGGTCGAGGGATCCGTTCGTCTCAAGGAAGGCGGCCAGCTGCTTGTTGACGGTCTTCTCGATGACTTTGGCTGGAAACGGGAGGAGCGAGATGGGGCGGTAATTCTTCAGTTCGGTGGGGTCCGCTGTTGGTTTCTTGAGTAGAGCGCTGAGTTCGGCGTGCTTCCAGCTCTCAGGGAAGGTGGCGGTGTCGAATGAGGTGTTGATGATGTCCCGCAGGTGGGGTGCGATGACAGCGTCAGCCTTGTTGAAGACGTGGTGAGGGCAAGGGTCGGTCGGAGATCCGGAGTGGATGGAGTTCATCGTGCGGACGGTGTCTTCGGTGCTGATAGGAGTCCAGGCGCGGAGGGTGGTGGTGGGGGGCGGTGGTTCGGTTGAGTCGGGCGTGGCGTTCGTCGGTTGGGTGTTGAAGCTGTTGTGTATGTCCGCGATCTTGTTGTGGAAGTAGGAGGCGAGGGAGTTGCAGAGTTCTTGCGATGGGGTGATGTCGTTGTTTCCGGCGTTGGGGTTGGAGAGCTCTTTCACGATGTTGAAGAGTTCCTTGCAGTTGTGTGCGTTGTTGTCCAGTCGGTCCTTGAATGCAGTTTTCTTGGTGTCGCGGATAAGCTGGTGGTGCTTCCGGGTGGCAAGCTTGAGGGTGGTCATGTTGTCCGGTGTTGGCTCCCTTCTCCAGGCTTTCTCGAGGGCTCGGCAGTTCTTCTTGGAGCTCTTGAGTTCGTCGGTGAACCATGGGGCCTTCTTGCTGCCGGGTCTGCTGGGCGGGGTCTTCAGTGGGGCGAGTACGTCCGCGCAGTTGCTGATCCACTTCGTGAGGTTGTCGGCGGCCTGGCTGGGGTTCGCTGAGCTGGCGGGAGGGTGCTGGCTCAGGGCAGCGGCGAGCTGGTCGGCTGTGATCTTGCTCCAGCTTCTTCGGGCAACCTGTTGCTGGTGGTGGTGGGTCGTCGTTCTTCTGAAGGTGAAGTGGACGCAGCTGTGGTCCGTCCAGTGGAGTCCAGTGGCGTGGCTGAAGGTGATGTCTTTGCTGGATGAGAAGACGGCGTCGAGTGTGTGTCCGGCGAGGTGGGTGGGGGTGGTCACCAGCTGCTTGAGTCCGAGGTTGGCGAGGTTGTCCAGCAGGGTGGTGGTGTTGCGGTCGTTGTTGTTCTCCAGGTGGAAGTTGATGTCCCCCAGGAGGATGTAGTCAGCGGAGGGGAGGGCATGCGGGCTGACGAAGTCGGCGATGTCCTCGCTGAATCGTGTGCGTGGTCAAGGGGGTCGGTAGATCAGGGTGCCTCTGAGGGTGGTCTTCGGGTCGGTGTGGATCTGGAAGTGTAGGTGTTCGGCGGTGGTCAGGATGTCGTCTGTGCTGGTCGTGATGCGGATGGTGTCCCTGTGGATGATGGCGATGCCTCCTCCTATCTGGTTGGCAGTGCGGTCCCTCCGGGTGATCTTGTAGCCCTCTGGGATGGCGATGGCGATGTCGGGAGCTGAGGAGGCGTTCATCCAGGTCTCCGTGAGGAAGGCAACGTCTGGTGCTGTGGTGTCGATGAGGTTCCAGAGTTCGATGGCGTGTCTGTGGACTGAGCGGGTGTTGAGCAAGATGCACTTCAGGTGGTTGGTGCTGGTGTTCGTCTTGGCGGGTGCTGGTGCGAGGCAGGTCCGGATGCAGGTGAACTTGCAGGACTGGCAGATGAAGGGTCCGTGGGTGCGTCTCGGGGTGGCACGGTAGCATCCCGGGGCTCGTCCGTCGTTGAGTGCGATGAGGGTGGCGGCGTCGTACGTCCGGCGGGTGGGCTGGGGTCTGCGGAGGCCAGGGGTCCTGGCGCTGGGCGCGGGCCAGGCGCAGACGGGCGCAGACGGGCTTACCTTTGGCGCACCTTCGGCGCTCAGTCGGTGCTCCCGCTGCGCGCGTCCGCTGCGCGGTCACTGAGGGGGCGTCATAAGAAGGGATCCTGGAGGGCGGGTCAGGCGGGAGGCGGGGAGCGCGTGGGCCTATCGGTAGGCGGGGGGGCGGGGTCGCGTCAAAACCGGCGCGAAATCCAGGCGGCCGGCCCTGCGGCGGCTGGGGCGCCGGGCTGGATCGGCGATCAGGCGGGCGGCCCTGCAGCGGCTGGGGCGCCGGGATGGATCGGCAGCAGGCAGCAGGTAAGTGGCAGGCAGCAGGCGGGGAGCGAGGGGGCAACCAGGCCGAGGGCACAGTGGTCGCTGCAAGAGTGGGGTCGGGGTCCCCTTAAGAAGGGATCCTGGAGGGCGGGTCAGGCGGGAGGCGGGGAGCGCGTGGGCCTATCGGTAGGCGGGGGGGCGGGGTCGCGTCAAAACCGGCGCGAAATCCAGGCGGCCGGCCCTGCGGCGGCTGGGGCGCCGGGATGGATCGGCGATCAGGCGGGCGGCCCTGCGGCGGCTGGGTCACCGGGATGGATCGGCAGCAGGCAGCAGGTAAGTGGCAGGCAGCAGGCGGGGAGCGAGGGGGCAACCAGGCCGAGGGCACAGTGGTCGCTGCAAGAGTGGGGTCGGGGTCCCCTTAAGAAGGGATCCTGGAGGGCGGGTCAGGCGGGAGGCGGGGAGCGCGTGGGCCTATCGGTAGGTGGGGGGGCGGGGTCGCGTCAAAACCGGCGCGAAATCCAGGCGGCCGGCCCTGCGGCGGCTGGGGCGCCGGGCTGGATCGGCGATCAGGCGGGCGGCCCTGCGGCGGCTGGGGCGCCGGGATGGATCGGCAGCAGGCAGCAGGTAAGTGGCAGGCAGCAGGCGGGGAGCGAGGGGGCAACCAGGCCGAGGGCACAGTGGTCGCTCAAGGGGGTTTATCTCTGCTTTTTTGGCTTTAAAAGCCAAGAAAGCGGAGATAAAATTATCTCCCTATTACCTAGCTGTCGCTAACACCAGTTAGCGACAGCTAGTAGGAGATAGCGACCATCTTGGGCCCCACTTTGCATGTCAGGGATATTTATCACTAATGACATGCAAAGTGGGCGTGCCCAGATGTTAGCGACTGGAAACAGTCGCTAACATCGCTATCTCCTATTACCAACTTATGGAGATATTCGCGCTAAGCGCAAATATCTCCAAAAGCTAACACCTGCCCTGAGCAGTTCTTAGCCATGTTATCCAATGGGAGGTGGATAACATGGCTAAGAGCATTAGCTCGATAATGCAAGAATATCGCTGACTTTTCAGCGATATTCATGCATTGCGGCTGATTTTTATCGCATTTGCGATAAACCTTGGTAATACCAAGGTTTATTTGCGATAAAAATCGCCGCAGCTCAGCGGTAAATTTTTGTCTCTAACCAAGCAATAGCGATAATTATCGCTATTGCTTGGTAATATGCCCCTAGATTTGTCCATTTGCAGATTAGAATAAAGGTAAGATAGTGACGAAGCTACATAGCAGAGAGTGAAATAGGAGGAAACATGCAAATAACAGTAAAGCACTGTTCCTGCGGATACGGGCCCTTTTTTCCTTATCTGATTTATTTTCATGACTTAGCTCTTCAACCCTCACTTGATCCTCCGATGGATCTTGTTTGGTGCCAATGAGGGGTTGGATTTAGGAGTTCTAATATGCGGATATTGAATAAGGATCAGGGATCAAATAACCGACTTACAAGCAAATAATTAGAGGTATGAATATAACTCTCAAAGCCAGAGTGTACAAATAAAATATTATCACAGCAAGCCTGGACCGTCTGAAGAATCTAAGTCATTCTAAAACCATGTAAACCAATGATTCTGCTGGAGCAATACAAAACAATAACATTAGTATCTGATGCTCAGAGAATTCACTAAGCTGATCTCTTCTTGGCATTAACAAATCAAATTAGAATGCACAATCAATTCAAAGAGACAAGTCATGATAAACTGTAGACTCCGGTTTCTAGGTAAAGTTTAGTTTGTCAAATAATTCAAATAAAAGTCATCAGGCCTCCTTTATGAGGCCCCTTGTGCAGCCAGAAAGTCACTTTTTATGAGGTTCCGTGGTGCAGCACTATTGGCCACATGCATCAAGCGTTTTTGCATTTGCAAACGGTGCGAATCGCAAAATTCGTCCGTTTGCGAATGCAAAAACCTTTTTTGGGATGCATCATTTTTTTCCATTTTTCGCAATTTAAGAAATCGCAATTTTTTGCGATTTGTGGAATTGCGATAGCATTTAAGAAATCACAAATTTTGCGATTTCTTAAATGCTATGCATGATTTTTTTTAAATTGCGAATTCGCAATTATGAAGGGAAAAATTACCATGAAGTAAACATTCATGGTAATTTGCGGAAAGTTTCAAAAATGCACAAAAGTGTATTTTTGAAACTTATATTTTACACACACATGCCCTTGGGACATGTGTGTGAGTAAAATGTACTTACGTGACATTTCAGGGGTGCAGGGGGGGTTCCTTTGGACCCCCCCCTGCACCCTTGAAATTGCATTCTCATTTTGCGATTCCTTAATTGCGAATTCGCTAAATGAGAATGCCTTCCCATTGATTCCTATGGGCCTCTAGGCCCATAGGAATCAATGTAAAGCGATTCCTTAATTGCGATTTGCAATTAAGGAATCGCAAATAAGGAAAATTAAGAAATTGCTAAAACTTTTGCGATTTCTTGATTCATAGGAATTTGCGATTCCTAAATTGCGATTCCTTAATTTTCGCAATTTAGGAATCGCAAATTCCTACAATGATGCATGTACCTGTATGCCACTTGTTTTGGTTTAATGCTGCCTCATAAATATTGTTACCTTAAATGCAGTTTTCTGTTTTGGAGGGGCGTGCAATGGGTGTTGCTGGGGGCTGCTGGGGGCATTCCCAGCATCATCCATGGCTTTTTGACACTGCCCCAGATTTACGAGCAATCGTAAATCTGAGGTAGCACCAAGGTGTAAGGGAGGCACAATTCTGCAGCACACATAGAAAGAGGAAAAAGCCTCTTGTGATTGTTTTTGTGCAGGAAGGTTTCCGTTCCTGCACAAAAATAATGATCCCCATAAGCAGGCAACCTGGCACCATGATGCAAAGGTGCCTGCGTTGGCTCACAGCAGCCCATTGTGCACCAGGGCAGTGGAAAAGGACAGGGATTCACCGCATCTGATAGATATGGTGCATTCCTTCCCTTTTCTTTTGCCATATGGCAGCACAGCTAGAGGGCCTGTGGTGCTGTCCTACAGCAAAACCTCATAAATGAGGCCCCTCACATTATTAGTAAACATTCATCTCCTAAAGAGTGAATTACAACTCGAATTATGAAAATCGAAAAATAAAACTATCTGATCTAAAACAAATGGAATAGTGGAAGATTTTTTTTAACTAGTTCAGCGAAACTTAAGAGTGAACAATTGTACCGCACCTGGGGATACTGTAGTGACCTGACGCTCCCCAATTGGAGAGGAACGCTTTATTCAAGTATAACATAAGGTGCATATGGAGTGCACACCCAAGAAGCACACAACAAATCCAAAACCATTATCAAACCGGTTGTGCAAGTGTGCACTCAATAATTACTTGAAAACGTCTCAAAATCAGTTTATGTATCACATAAAGATTCTTACAGCTTTTCAGCTGCACCCATCTCAAAATTAAAAACTCAAGAGTCAAACTAGCACCCTTTCTTTGGTAAAGAAAATTGTAAGAAGGGAACATGCATCTCAATGTTTTAGACCTTCAAAGAAATACACCTCCTGGACGTTAATCCACAAAAATGTCCAGAGTAGAAAAACGCCATCACAAACACTTTGACCCACAATGACATAGCAAGGTTAACCCCTTGTCGTGTCTGTCTCTCCTCACTCAGCTGCCTACTATTTGAAACTGCTGTTCTAGAGGTAAGCATGAAATTCTGCTCTAAAACCTGGATTATTTTCTGTTCCTGCCACACACTTCAAGCCCCTGAAGCCAGGGTTTGCAAGAACAGTGCCAGAATATCACTCTCAGAAAACAGTCCGATATAAATATTATGTTTTAAATATTGTCTAAAATACATCTCACCAAAAGTATTAAGAAAGTAAAAATCCATATCCAATGGGGTGATATTTTTCCAAATTATATTTAGAACACACTATTTATGTCAAATTACATTTCTATTTATGATATTCTGATGTACATTTAACATGAATATCAAGGGACTTGCCAGGGATAGAAAATGACCTGATACTCCTGCTTGACTTGTGGAACAGTCAATTTTTTTGTTTTTAATACTGTAATTGGTTTATTGTATAAAGAAAGCCATACATGGCATATGTGCTAAATAATGATTTTACTGCATATCCTCTCCTGTCTTTTCACCTGCCTCATTTAGAGGTCGGGAAAGGCATTTTTGCTAGCTATGATGGTTTTGCCACTAACATCATCATTGGTAAAAACCCTTAGGCACACTCCAATGGAAATGGCACTGAGTAGTCCATTCTATTTAAATCACCTTGTTGGTACTGGCCCTTCTTGCAGGGTCATCCCCAAACTTTTTGCTTCTTCCTCCCTTATTTTTCCTGACCCGTGGCTGTTGGCAATAGGACTCTGCGCACTTTACCACTGCTGATCAGTGCTAAAGTGCATATGCTCTCTGTGTAAATTGTTATTCTGATTGGGTATACATGTTTGGCATATTTGTATCACCATGAAGTCCCTAGTAAAGTGCACTGGGTGTGCCAGGGCTGGTGATGACAAATGCTACTAGTGGGCCTGCCGCACTGATTGTGCCACCCACAGGAGTAGCTCTAAAATGGTGTCTCAGGCCTGCCACTGCAGTGCCTATGGGCGTTTAGAACTGCCATGTCCTCCTGGTCAGTGTCCCCACTGACCAAGCCTAACCCTTCCCTTTTTGTGCACATCAGCCACCCCTATGGAAGGCCCAAGGTACCCCCCTGGGCAGGGTGCGGTGTATATGAAAGGTAGAGCATGTACTGGTGCAGGTAACATGTTCTGGTAGTGAATTACAGCCATTTTCGTTTTTCACTATTGTAAGGCTATCTTGCTCCATAGATTAACATGGGGGATGCTGGCTACAGTGGTTAACAGCATTTCTTCCCATAGGAACAAGACAGGACATAAGTATCTAGTATCCCTGAACTCAGAATTTAATAACACATCTTTTAGGAAAGGTTGTTTTTAAATCCTGGGTTTGAGAACAGCACTTTTAGAAAGTTGCCGTTCTCTTGTCTAACCCTTCTGTGTGCCTGGGCCTGTTTGTGTATTGACTGTCTGGTTTGTGAGTGACAGGGGCTGGGGAATTCCCCAGCAGGATGGATGAGTCAGCACTAGGCTGAATGACTGCAGTTGCAACTGGAGTGGTGGGAGGAGTTAGCACCTGGGCTGAATAGGGCTGTGCCTGCCTTCCACAATGCTGGCTCCACCCCCCTGCTGGGCGGCTGAGGACCCTGCCCCTCACTCTGAAAGGAAAGATGCAGCCAGCAAAACAAAGTGCTCAGGATCCACCCAGAACTGGTTCAGACCGGGCTCAGGGCCCACATGCACCAAGAGAACAAAGACTTTAGGGGTATAAGTACAGGACCCCTGACAACAGAAAATTAGATCATCCTGGAAATCAAGAAGGAACCTCTGCCAAGGAGAAAGCTGAAACTGAAGAAGGAAGATTGTCCTGCTGTTGCTCTGCTGGACTGACCTGCTGCTTTGCTGCCAAGGAGAGGGGAAGGACTTTGCTGTGTGCTGTGTCCCCTGTCTTGAAGGAATCTCCAAGGGCCTGAGAAGAGCTGACTCCCTGTTTTGAAGTCCCAGGAACAAAAGGACTTCACCCCCAGCTTCCCTGAACTCTGCTGAGAGAGTTCTGTCCCTCCTAGAGTGCTTGATCCAGTTGTGGGGCCTCTGGAGGTTGTACCTGTGCTGGGAAGCTTGAAACTAAGCTTGAGAGACTTTTTGAATCTGAAAAGTGTCGCATCGCTCGCTTGCGGAGCGCATCCCCGACAGTGCGAGAAGTTTCCCGCCGCTACGAAGGTCGAGATCGTCGCAGCGCCTGACGCCGCTGCCAGAGCCGTCGCATCCTTCGTTTGCGGGACGCACCAGACCGGTGCGGGAGAATTGAACATCGCTGCGAGTATCGTCGCAGAGCCTGTCGTCGCTGGGTGAGATCGCCGCACCGCTTGCTTGCGGGTCGCATCACGTCGCTGCGAGTGTCGTCGCAGAATCAACGCATCGAGGAGCTGCGAGAGAGAGGATCCCCGCTGGACCGCGCATCGTCGCCCCGGAGATCGTCGTAGCCCCTACGAGATCGTCGCATCGTGCCTTTGCGAGAACAGACTTCCTACTGAACCTACGCACCGGAATCCATACAAGTGGCCTTCCTCCCCATACAGACCGGATTCGTCGCAACACGCCCGCTGCTGCAGCGGGGCTGTCGCATCGCCTCCCCAGGGTCTCAGGAGCAACACATCGCTTGTTTTCCACCGCACCAGCTTCTGCTTTTGGAACTTTGTTGCAACTAAAGGTACTGTGAGTAAACGTGACGCAACTGTGAACTTTTCACGCATCTGTGGTTTATTTTACCGCAACTTGAAGAACTTTAACGCAACCTTAAGAACTCTTTTTGAAACCATATTCTTGAACTGTGTATGTTGGATTTTTGTCGTTTTGGTCTTGTGTAGTTTAGATTAAAAATACCTTTATTTTTCTAAACTGTTGTGGAGTCAGTTTGTGGTGTTTTCACCGTGTTACTGTGAATGTTGGTACAAATACTTTACGCATTGCCTCTGGTTAGCCTAGACTGCTCGTGCCAAGCTACCTAGAGGGTGAGCAGGGGTTATCTCAGAGGGTTGTCTCCTTGCCCTGACTAGAAGCAAGGGTCCCTATTTGGACAGTGGTACCTACCTCTGCCAACTAGAGACCCCCAGATCTAACACACCTTCTCTGACATCATTCCCGAACCCCCCCCTTCTAGGAATCAATATGTGATTTATATTGGCCTCTGCCTGAAGATGTCCAAAACAGACAGAAAACTTAGAGCACTTAGGATGGGGTTGGGTGATGGGGCATATGCTTGTCTTTGCCTAGTACTGCCATTATGTGTGTGGAAAACAAAATTGTATCTACTGGAATGTAAGCAAATTGTGGGTGAGATACTGACTACTGACTTGGGACTGCTGGTGAAAGGTGCTGTTCCAGATGAGGTAAAGTCTGAGCTCACCCTGCGTTGTCATTCTGACTTCCCATTCCGTGTTTGTTGGTCCACCATGCATATGCAGACCCTTAGATTGGACTCAATAAATAAAGTGAGTTTGACTGAAAATAAACTTTGCACACAACAATGGGTCTGCACTGTTAGTTGCATAATTTTGAGCAAAGTGCGTCCTGGCTTGCACGCAGCATGCTCCCGCCCACCTTCTGTGATTAGTTCCATGTTGAGTTTTTCGAACTGACGAGCTCTAGAATACATCTGCACTCTAGGAGTGGTACAGAAACCTGAGAACATTTTGAGCAGCCTTGCCCGCATCCGAAAACTTAAGGTGTCACTCTCTACTGAAGGACAAATATCCTGAAGAATGTGTCGAGATATCCCCAGCACTGACTGTACCAGTAGTGGTGAATACTAAAGAGTTTCAGCTCAAGTGAGTGTTATCAAGCCATGTTTTTTTCCACAATGCATCTGGGTAAATTGTCTACTGGAATGCCAGGCAATGTGTTCCCTCCCCCTGCTATGATTGGTTCCTTGTTGAGTTGTTGAGCTGATCAGCTGTGGGAATCACCTGCTCTCTGGGAGTAGTACAGAAACCTGAGAAGACTGTGAGCAGCATTGCCAGCACCTCCAAATTGAAGGTGTTACTTTCTACTGAAGAAGGACAAATATCCGAAAAAAAGTGTTTAGAAATTCCCAGTACAGACTGCGGCTACAATGGTGAATACTAAACACTTTCAACTCAAGTGCATGTTACCAAAACTGAATTCACCACAATGCATTGGGCAAATTGAATGCTGGCCTGCCGGCAGTATACCCCTTTTTGTAATTGATTCCTTGTTGACTTGTTGGACTGACGAGCTCTGGGATGCACCTGTGCTCTTAGAGTGGTACAAAAACCTCCCTCAAATTTAAGGTGTTATCCTACTGAAGAAGGACTAATATCCTGAAACACATGAGTGTTACGAAGAACTTACCACAGTGCATCTGGGCGAATTGTGAGCTGGTATGATAGGCAGCGAGCTCCCTCTCCCCTCCTGTCATAATAATAGAAGCTGATGTAACCAAGCTGTTATTCAGCTACAAATAACTGTGCCAATGATTAAATTAACTGATTATGTATGTGTGATCAAATATGGTTGGGGCATATCTAATCTTGCTGGTCATACAATTTACAATTAATCTCATCCCTGTAATGTGTAGATAGATAGTGAACCTTGAATATCTGCATCCTGTAAAATGTCATTGTGTGTGTTTGTGTCCTGATTTGGGGGATCAGGGCTGAGCTCTTGTATGACTCCTAACACTCTAACCCATATAAAGAGAGAAGTGAGAGATACTTGCCAGTTTTCCTTTTCTCTGAACAGGTTTTGGGTCATAGGAAATCTATTGGGTGTAACCCCAGCAATTTGTTGGTAAGTCACCAGCATGCTGGACCTGCTTAGGCAGTTGAATTGAATCATTGTCTGTGCAAGGGGTAGGAGCTGTGCGTACCTCCCACCTTCACATGGCAGTTACTAATAGATCTTTTTTTCTGCTAGCAATCAGTGAAATTGAATTGGTTTTGTGTTCAGCATGTCCCTATTATCCCATTAAATCACTATAGAAGATGCAATGGGTGTAACTCTAGGTACAAGCTGATAGAGTCAAAATCCAATATGAGTGTAACGTGGACCTGCATTCCTTACCTTCCTGCCTCTGACTAATATAACCCCCTCAGCTAATGACACCATACCCAGGTCACCAGCATTTGAAGTATGGTGATTGTAATGAGGTTACCTAACCACACTAAGTGGATGAGCGAGTATGAATTAGAGCGTGACTAGTTGGGCATGTTATTTTCACATCGAAATTGTACATACCCAAATGCAGATACGTTTGCTAAATCTTGTACTATATTGTACAATAGTCACATGGAAAGTAAAAGTATTACATCCATCTTGCAAAACTAAAT
The DNA here is from genome assembly GCF_964261635.1 of Lissotriton helveticus. Taxonomy (NCBI): domain Eukaryota; kingdom Metazoa; phylum Chordata; class Amphibia; order Caudata; family Salamandridae; genus Lissotriton; species Lissotriton helveticus. Next base: position 693,272,034 of record NC_136063.1, read on the forward strand.
TCAAATTGACAAGCGCACATATATTCATATAGTGTTACTTTCCTCTCCTTTATCACAGGCATGTTCTAGTAACTAAAGTTGTTAGAAATTCTATTTCCCTACATTTACCTGCTGCCTTTTGTTGCAGCTGCAAAAGATTCCCTGAAATAAACTCTCCCTTTTTGTTGCCAGTAGATAAAGATATTAATAACCAGTCACTGGCCAGGGAGTTTTTTAATATATGATCACCATAGAAACAGCTTATAAGCTTTAAATTATTATTTTTTGCACCTTAACCCTGTCATTTCTCCTGCCTGCATTTATGTATACATGAAAAAAATCAATACGAGGGTACAAGAAATTGTGAAATAGCATATATTAGAACCATGAATGACAGCAGAAGAACAGAGCTGTTTTATAGGATCATGGCTGCCATTATGAGTAGCCCGTCCTATTACTACACATACCCGAATTATACGTTTTGTAGATGTTATCTCATTTTGTACATAGCAGTGTGACTACCGGACACCGACCCCTGATAACTGAATTCCGATGTGGGACAGCTCGAGCACAGCTCCAGGTTTTCCTCAGCATCACCTGGTTCTCAAGCTGCAGCGAAAAGGTCACCGTCATCACTCCTGCATCATCTGACATCGGTGAGCATTGCTCTTCTGTGCCTCCTGTTCATCTCCGAGTGGCATAGACTCCTGTGTTCTTCTCTTCAAGAATCAACCCTTAGATTCCACTGGACTCTTGCTCAGTTTTCGCCAGCAGCTTCTTTACTGAAGTACTCCATTGTGGTCTGCGACGGTTTCTGAAGTCACGTCGCACCTATGCAACCGGCTTCCCTTGTGTAGGTTTTCTGGTTCCTGGAGTATCCAGGTGTGGGGTGGCACTCCAACCTTCTGTCTTCCAAAGGGTTTTTTCAGGGTCCCCTGGGAAGGGTCCTTTGTCTTTAATACTGCAATCATGACTTTCCCCGTTGACTTCTATTGAGTACGCTGCTATGTTTCCAATTTGCACACAGCCTCCGTGGGGTTCCTGGGTACTTACCTTGTGTGGTTTCTTGGGTCCCCAGCTCTTCTGATTCTCCTGGTCCAAGTCCCGACTTTGGTTGCAGTTCACCTTCCAATTTTTTAATATATGGTTTGGTCTTTTCCTGGAGCTGACTATGTATTGTGCTTACTTACCTGTTTGCAATTGAAGTAGTGTGTGCATTTGTGTTTATATCTTCCCATAAGAGATACACCAATGTGTTAGTGAGTGTTGTGTGATAAATAACCCCGTGCGGAGCTGGTGTAGTAACACTATTTGGAGGTCCATTGAGTTGTGAAAAAACTCTGCTCCGCCACCCGCCTCCACCCCCTAATAAAAATATTTAACGATTAATTAAAAATTAAATCAATAAACGTACCTGTACTGCGTTGTCCCCGGGCTGCCCTCCTCCTCCTCGCCGTCTCACTCCTGCATCTTAAGAGCGCGTGCAGTTTGTCTTAGAAATGCACGTGCGCATACGAAGTTCTCGCAAGATGCAGGAGAGAAGCGGCGAGGAGAAGGAGGGCCGCACGGGGACAGCGCAGTACAGGTAAGTGCATTTATTTCTTTTTTAATTAATCATTAAATATTTTTTATTAGGGGGTGGAGGCGGGGATCCTATTTAGTAGGGGGAGTGGGCAAATCTCCGCCCGCCCTTAGTAATAAATAGACATATTTTTATAACTACACTGTGTGGTTCTTTTTGTTTAACCTACACTACATGATTAAATCTTGTAAAACAAGCTTCTTAACACTCCTCCTGGATAAGCCTCACGGCTGCTCTCCACAGCTACCACTTAGAGAGCTTTCTAAGGTTGTCTAAGACCACTAAAATCACCATCTGGGTTGTTCTGGATTAGTTCTTCTGGATTAGTGCAAGGTGCTTCACTTCAATAAGTGTGCACCATATACTAAGCCAGACTCCTACAAGTGTTGATTGTTATTGTTTGTTCTATTTATCGTACATAAAACTGTGCCTCTGTCCTCACATAATCTAATCAGAAGCAGCAGTACATTGATGGAGAAACAGTGTGCAGTCATTTATGAGACGGGGAGGAATCTGTTGTAACCTGCACACCATTTGTCTCTGTTGTCTTCTATTCTGACAAGTACTCATGGTAAAGGTAACATTCTGAGGAGAGAATACAGAGAGGATGTGAAGGCAGCCAACCATTGAAGGAGGTTGTGGGGTATTTGTTGATGGAAATAAAGACGTGTAATACCACAAGGCTTGTTATCCTTGGTCTTAACATTAGCGACAAGTTATCCATACGGGGCAGGTTATTTACAAACACCCCTCTGGAATCCTGTAATAACCCAGCTTGACTGATCCTGGCAGTGAGTTTTGTTTTATTGGATCTTTGTCTGTGATACTACATTTTTTCAGAGGACCTAACTGGACTTCTGCATGGGACAACTGAAACTGTGAGTAGCTCTAAGTTTTCAATGGTTTTGCCTTACCACCTCGGCTGATGTTGACTTTTGTAACACAAAATAACACGTAATGGTCATTAGCAGACTGTGCACCCCATAGTTGTTGGTTGCGCTCTGTCTGGAACGGTGAGCCTGCGTATTCTGTAGCATTATGGGTCCCACTGCAATACTTTGTACTGAGGTGTGTAGGCCATGGAATCCTTCATAACGGCATGCAACTGAATAGTGTTGCTATTCTGGAGTGTCAGAGGATTTTATGGTGGCTCACAAATTTATGTGTCACATCACGCACTCATGTTTTCCAACGTCTAGACTGGAGATTTATAATGCGAGACCAGATAATTTCATCACAGCCTCAATAATAAGATCATGCTCCATTTGGGACATGGATGTGCCATGCCTCCAGGATCTACATTACATAATATTTTTCCCATGCAGGTCTGGCTCCTTGGTTGCATTTGTGAAGACTGTTTGCTTTAGGAAAGAAACTTGTATTCAGTAGCACAGATAGAGCCTGCTAGCTTTTGAAATTATTCAGAATGTGTTTATTTGAACTATACCTTATTGCTGTTGTTTTAATCAATTATGTTAGTTTACTAATATAAGTTGTTATTTTAACTAATTTTATTTGAGATCTATGTTCTGTGATCCTCTATTTGCCATAGAAAAAATTGAAAAGCCTTTTTGATTCCTACCTCATGGCTACTTGGGGGGGGGAGAGGTTTTCTCCAGCAAGGAAACAAGGAGCTTTGTTTCACAATTTAGGAATAGAAGTGTGAAATATATATGAAAGTCTGGATGAAATTACTATTGGCAATGGTTAGGGTGAGCCTAGAGACTTATACTAAATGGCGGTATTAATGGTGGAGAAACGTTTTCGCCCACGGATAAATATTGTTATGGAGAGATAATAGTTCTTCACAAGAGCCTAGTCTTAGAGGGAAACATGGGAAAATATGTTGATTCTCTAAGAAGTCTGGGCTGAACATGTAAATTTGGTGAAATTACTGATTCTTTCATTAGGGATCAGTAAGTGTGTTGCACTAACAATACCAGAGTTCGGGAGAAGCTTTTGGCTACAAATCCCATGTTGAAGGAAGCTGTGGATATTGTTTAAAGTATGGAACACACCTCTAGGTTAGTTAGAGAGATGTGAGGCACTATGCTGCACTATGTGAAGAGGGTCGCCAGCTCTGCAGTGAAAAAGGAGATGGCTGATAGCAACAAAGGAGCCATTCAGAAAACAATGTATTGATGGAGCGAGGTGCAGAACAAAATTTTTTTCAAACACGCAAAGTTAAACCTCCATAATAAATAATTGAACTAATGAGTTTGTGAGTGGAAAATACTAATCAACCTAGATTAAAATGCATTACACGACACATGGGACTAATAAAATGTGCTTTTTTGTTGCATTTGCATGTTTGTGAAAAAATAATAAACTACTCTTGTCTATTGTTTTTGTCAGTATTAAATGTGGCTGTTTAACTAATGGCATGTGCTTATTTTGTGTGCTTATGTTATGTCTTTTCGTCTTTATGTGGCTTAAGTTTGTGGAGAAACCTGAATGTGAAAAGCAGCTTTGTGTGCTTACAGCTAGTTAACATAAATGAATGGGATAATAATTAGCAAGGGGTGGGTAACAGAAGGGTTTTCATTACTCTAATTAATTGATGTCTTGTGTTTTTTTGAATACTAGTTATCCATGAGAGAGGCCTAAGACCTGAGGCCTAACGTTTTTAAAGATGGTGTTGTCGAGTCCTGTCCAGAGAGAGCAAGAGCCTGCGTGGAAAGTTTTATCACGTTGAAAATATTTGCAAGCTCAATTGAGAATTGTATTATACGTGCTCATGGAAGGACTAAAACCAAGGACAGGAACCGGCAAAGTCTGCCAAGTTAAGGAAGTCACAGCCTGAGAATGTAAAATGTTTCGATTTGAGGAAGCTGTGTGACATGAAAATAAAGGACAATGGACTCTCAGAAAAGTCTGATTTAGGTGGGTAACAGAAGGGTTTTCATTACTCTAATTAATTGATGTCTTGTGTTTTTTTGAATACTAGTTATCCATGAGAGAGGCCTAAGACCTGAGGCCTAACGTTTTTAAAGATGGTGTTGTCGAGTCCTGTCCAGAGAGAGCAAGAGCCTGCGTGGAAAGTTTTATCACGTTGAAAATATTTGCAAGCTCAATTGAGAATTGTATTATACGTGCTCATGGAAGGACTAAAACCAAGGACAGGAACCGGCAAAGTCTGCCAAGTTAAGGAAGTCACAGCCTGAGAATGTAAAATGTTCCGATTTGAGGAAGCTGTGTGACATGAAAATAAAGGACAATGGACTCTCAGAAAAGTCTGATTTAGGCTTCAGGAAAGATGATGACACCAACTCTGGGTGATCAAGAAAAGTATACTTTTTACTGAGATTAGAAAGGTATAAAACCTAGCCCTAGAATGGGAGGGGGCTGCTCACTTCCCGAATCCAGAAGGGCGTGACGTGCTGACGGACATTTGGCGCACGTTAGGATAATAGGCCTTAATGACTTTAACCTTTAGAAGGAGGGAGTTTTTAGACAGGGAAAATAGAACTTAGGGTTTGAGAAACTGATCATTTTACTTTAACTCATGTTGATTAATGATTCCTTGAAATGTCAGTCTAATGTGCCTTTCCTCAATAAAATGCTGTTTAATTGCTAATAAAATAATGATTTATTAAAGAAGAAGCTTTCCCTTTGATGAATAAAATTAATAAATTAGATTTTGAAACAACAAGCTGGTCTTGTTTATTCATGGTCTAGTTACCATCAGATGATCCATTTACCTAAGTAACTTAATTAATATGTTATTTGCACAAAAACCATGGTAATGATGATAAACTGCAGATGTATATAAATATGTAAATAGTTTTTGAATAAGATCTGTTTAATTAGGTCACCTGATTCAGCAGCCCAAAATTTGTCTCGGTAGTTTATGGGCCTTGTGTGAGTTTTATAAATGATGGTGAGTATTATGAAGAAGGGAAGAGTTGTTGAGACAGATTTTCCTTAGGGGCGCTGCATCAGTATGAAGGGCCAGCCAGGGGTAGGTTTAATGTGGGAAAGGACCGTAAATTCAAATGTTTTAATTGTGGCAGTTTTGATCATTTGTTGAATGTCCCAAATTGTTATACTTGTAATGCTGTCTGTCAGACTTGTGGAAAAAGAGGAAATTGTGTTCATATGTGCAAAAATGCCACGATGCTGGAGATGCCTGAAATAAGTCCCATTTCACAAGAACGGCCTTCCTCTGGGGGTGTTAGTAGGTAGAAGGAATAGTTGATGGTGGTTGGATCAAAATGCTTGAATGTGAAATTGAGATTGGTGGAAAAAAAACTCATAATTTTGGCAGATTTGAATTCCCCCTTTACACTGGTGGGTGATAAGAATTGTGAAAGGACATATGAAAAAGAAAGCATCACATTGTTACTGTCTGAAATAATGAGTGATGGTGGTTTGAAGACTGATTTAATTGGTTACACTGTATTGATTTCAAGGGGAGAAACCTCGTAGGAAAATTCTATAAAGCAAAGAGGGGAGACAGCTTACTTGGTTGACAGCACCAGGGTGACCTAAGGATTACCCTAAAACCTTATTTTTCCGATCAGGTCAAATTGATATCAAATGCAAGTAAAGATCTGAGAGATGTGGGAGAGTCTCATGATTTATTCAGAGAATAATGAATTTCAAACACATGAATATTTTGAGGAAGTATCCAAAACCAGTTGCACATAAAGTGAGGAGAGTACCCAACTTCACGTTAAAACTGCTCCCGGATGCATTAGGCAAATTGATACACAGAGGGGTCTTCAATGGAATAGAATCCTCCGTGTGCCCTGGCTCTGGAATTTCTACCTCCTGAGGACAATGGCAATATACTGATGATCTGTGTAGCTCTCAGGGACCTGAATCAATTCATTTGGGATGATCACCAACCCCTCCATATTATCTCTGAAGCCTTGTCCATGCTTTAGGATGCCTGTGTGTTCAGTGTGATGGATCTTTCAGCTGTGTTTCACCTGCTGTTGTTGCGTGAAGATTCAAGGGCCCTCACATAATTTGTCACTCCTCTGAGTGCATTTTGATTCTTTAGATTACCATTTGGTTTGGCCTTGGTGGCAGAGTGCTTCCAATAGCTTATAAAGGATGTGCTGAAGGGGATTATTCCAGTAATATTCTTTCAGGATGTCATATTAGTGTAAGCAAAGTCATGACATTACCTTGAGACAAGTGTTGGCAAGACTTAGGGAGAAAGCGATTACGCTTAAAAAAGAAAAATGCAATTTTGTAGTAGGTTCAGTTTTGTACTTGGAGCATATGATATCAGGTGATGGCATAGGTCCCAAGTTAGATTTGGCCAATTCCATCATTGCAGCCCCTCTTCTTATCCATAAGGATCAGTTTCAATCATTTCTGGCCCCGGCAGGGTGCTACTCCAAGATTTTCCCAAGCTTTGCCAATGTGATCCAACCTAGAAGACTCCAATTCAGGAAAGGTGTGTGCTTTGACTGGTCTAAGGAGTGTGGGGAAGTCTTTAAACATGTTAAAGAAGAAATTGCAAGCAGGAAGGATTGTTTATGTACAGGAAGGTGTCCCTTCCTGCACATGAACAAACCTAAAATGCCAGTTTGTAACTTACATGTGTGCTGCTCCATGCTGCACACATGTAAGTAGCAAAACGGCATTTTTCTAAAAAGGTTTGTTTATGTACAGGAAGGGACACCTTCCTGTACATAAACAAACCACAGCATTTTGCATTTCCCATGTTTGTTGCACAAGGCAGCATACATGGAAAATGCAAAAACAAAGAGAAATAAAGCATTTCTCCTCATATCACCAACTTAAAACCAACGTTTTCCTGTTTATGTTGCCCTTGTGAATAGGGGGCAGCGTCAATATCAATGGGTGTTGCAGTGGAAGGCCCACCACAACACCCCTGCCCGTCCCTTTCACGCTAAACAGCGTGAAAGGGGGCCTTATCAAGGCAGTGTTAGGCCACGTTAAGTGGCTTAACTCTGCCTTGTTAATAAGGCGAGGCTCTATCGCCACTGTTGTGGTGGTGATAGGGCCTTTTGAATACGCCCCATGGTGTTTTTGATAGTAATATTCTGATTTGCAACCAAAGTGAAAATTTACCAGAATATTTGAAGCACTGTGTATGAAACAGATTTTTCCATTTGCTGTCTATACCATAGACATGTGGTATCAGTACTGTAAACAGGGAACATTAAATATACATTTCCAGAGGCTAGCTCTCAAATCAGCAGAGGCTGAGTTGTATTGCATCACCTCCAGGAAACTACAATGATTGGACTTCATAGGGAAAATTGAAAATCAAGGTTGGACTTAGAATTTTTAAGGGTGACACTGCACAAACGATTGTGTTCAGCCTAAGCCGTTTTCTCCTATGTGTAGCTCTGATTAGGAGGATGAAAAATCTAAAAACTTAAAAACCTAATGGAATAGGCTACTTTACCATGTTTCTATGTTATCGGTCAGCTGCTATGTGTTGTTGCTTACTGTCCTGATGTGTATTCTCCTTTTTAACAAAACAGTTAAATTATTTTTTTATTAAATTCGAATATTTAGTGTTCTGTATACTGGAGGGGCCAACCACGAGCTAGTCAATCAAATGGATGGCTTGGAAAATGAACTGAATTTTAGGTATTTATGCAAAGGAAATGTGTTGATATGAAATGTTTGGATATTCTACCCGCTGCTATTGTTTCATTATGTATTATGATGAGTTTATATTGTTACATGATGTATTATGATTGTATGTTTGTATCTTACAAGGTTTTTTAAACCGAATAAAGAATTGAATGAATTGAATTGAAATATACATTTCCAGAGGCTAGCTCTCAAATCAGCAGAGGCTGAGTTGTATTGCATCACCTCCAGGAAACTACAATGATTGGACTTCATAGGGAAAATTGAAATGTAAACAAGCCAGTCAAAATTGATTATTTTTGTTCACCTTTCATTAGCCATTGCAAATCTTTGTTATTCCAAGTTAGTTTTGGATACAAATACCATATGCCATTAAGGTTTTGCTACCCTAGGCAACTTTTTTCCTTAAATATGCCTCTGATTGACTTGATGTGAACGGAACACAAAAATAGTAGAAGAAACAAAAGAGCTTGTGGAAAAAACATTCAAAACAAAAACATGGCGTTTGAACTATGAATAGATTTAAACAAACTAACACAGCGCGGTGCAGCAAGTCATTTTGCTGCACCGCGCTGCATTCGTTCGTAAGCAGAGGGATGCAACGTATTTACAACAATTTGTCGCATCTATGTGCTTCCCCCTGTGTTGGTGCACACACGGCTGCCATGCACCAACGCAGGCACCCTTGCACCATTGTGCAAGGATGCCTGTGTAACGGGGAAGATTGTTTATGTGCAGGAAGGCTTTCCTTCCTGCACATAAATAATCAGAAATGGCTTTTTACAACTTCTATGTGGGCTGCATTAGCAAATAAACAATCATTATAGGTTAATTCCTTGTTATACTTGTGCTGCAGAATGCAGTCCGCATAGAAAGAGGAAAAAAACGAGGATAAATGAATACAGTTCTCCTCGTTGTGCCTCCCTACGCCTCCCTTGGGGAGGCATAGCATTCAGATGCATTTCCTGATTTATGGGGGCTTATTTACAACACTCTTGCGCTGCCAGTACGTCATTTTTTCCGATGTTAAAGGTGATGCACCAGTGGCGTAAGGGGCTTGTAAATAAACCCCCAAGGACCTCATTGAAGATAATTACAACCAATGTTCCCTCTAATTTTTTCCTCTGTGTGCAGCAGTGTAAGGTCTCTGTGCACTGCAACCAAGACTATGTGCGCCAGGAACCGGACCACGCGTGGGGGTGCAGCGCCAAATATTACTGCAAACCTTTGCTTAAAAAAGTGAAAAGACTGTGCATTTCCACACATGCAGCATCACATGAATGGTCTTAAAGCAGGTTTTCAATTTAGATACACATGCCAAGACATGAATTAGTTACACAGGCAAGTACACTTCGGGTTCAGAAAAGGACAGGACTCCAATGGTGGTACCATAATATGATTTGACTAAAGATCCTTAACTCGATCACTGTTCATAGGGTGGGGAAATGTTAGGAGCCTATACAAGATCGCATATATACACAATTACATAACATATTTATAATTTGATGTGCAAGCTATGGAGTAATGAGTGGATATCCCGTCAGAGATAGTTTGTGAAATGTGTGACATCCAGGAAAACATGTAGTGTGGAAGAGGGCCATTCACACAAGTCGAGTGCCATCACTGTTAATAGGAGCATGGCTGCGGGGCAGATTGTGAGCCTTTTTGAAAGTATTTATGCTATTCGCTGCAGCAGTTATGCTTGCACAAGGTGCTGCACATGAATACTTTCATAAGGCACACAATCAGCCCTGCAGCTGCGTTCTATCAACAAAAGAAATGCAGAGTCTCAAACACGAGGTGTGCTTTCAAAATCCTGAGTTTCTAAACAACCAAAAGTCTGAGGACCTTTTTCTTGCTAAATTTTTATGGTGCCTAAGATTACTCTAATATGACCCTTGTATATGTTTTAATATTGTTGTAGGAGATGTTTGGAGTGTAGTTTTATGGTTTTTATTAACCGAATAAAGTGAATATGACTGACTGACAATCCTGAGTTTGCGCTTCTCTAGACAAAACTCTCCAAAAACATACATTCTGCTAGCATGAATGACATGATATTCCTTCACCTTGTAATCCTCATTGTTTTATGTAACATTTCCTGTACTCTGATTTACACACGTATGAGCCTTCATGTCTGTGTAATATATGCGTGATGTAAAGTAATCCGACATCCTACACTGGTATGAGAAGCACTATAATTGACTGTGATTTTAGTAGCGCTGGCGCTTGGTAGCAAGCAGGACTGCTACAAGCGTTTCTCCTTGTATTCCTGCTAGCCTTTAATCTTAGCTTGATTTATAAAGCGATTTTAAGTGTACTGATTTTAAAAGTGTACTTTGTGAAATTTACTGATTTTAAAAGTGTACTTTGTGAAATTTACTTACCTGTTGTGTGCTCGCTCACTCCCCGGTCCACCGCAGCTACCAGTGCTGTTTGTTGTGGAGGGAGGCAAGCGGCACAACTTCCTGGTTGCTCCATCGGAGGCGGCCATATTTGGTGGGTTGACGCGCTAGTCTCCCACTCCGCCCTGATCACAAAAGGGCCGGTTGGAAGCGCGCTCGAACATTGACTGTGATTTTAGTAGCGCTGGCGCTTGGTAGAAAGCAGGACTGCTACAAGCGTTTCTCCTTGTATTCCTGCTAGCCTTTAATCTTAGCTTGATTTATAAAGCGATTTTAAGTGTACTGATTTTAAAAGTGTACTTTGTGAAATTTACTTACCTGTTGTGTGCTCGCTCACTCCCCGGTCCACCGCAGCTACCAGTGCTGTTTGTTGTGGAGGGAGGCAAGCGGCACAACTTCCTGGTTGCTCCATCGGAGGCGGCCATATTTGGTGGGTTGACGCGCTAGTCTCCCACTCCGCCTTACCTACTTAGTTCTTATTCACTCGCGCAGCGGTGACGCGCAGCGGTAGCGCCGTAGACGCGCCGGAGAGGCGCCAGAGAGAAGCCAGTCTGCGCCAGTCCGCGTCCAGACGCTCCGGCGGACCGGTGGGTAGGCTGGCTCGCTATGGCACACCCTATACTCTCTTATGATGTCCATTCATTACTTGCCCTACGCCCTCCTACACGCCCTCACTGTGCCCATTTGTTTGACCCATCTGATACCAACTACCACTGTAGGAATTGTAACTGGAGCCCATCCTTTTCAAATATAGCCACTTCACATTCTTCCCCTGCCTTGGAATGGAGATTGTATCTCTTAAACTGCAGGTCCGTTTGTAAACATCACACGGAAATACATATATTGATCGAGGAGCTTAACCCTCACGCCCTCTTCCTAACGGAAACGTGGCTCCACTCAGATAACGATCCAGCTATCGGGTGGGCCATTCCTCAGGGCTTTACACTAAAGAGGCTTGATCGTCAGACTGGGAGAGGTGGGGGACTGGCCATTGTCTATCGAGACAATTACAAATGCCGCATTACCCCCACCACCTCACCAACCTGCGAAAGTGCTCACTTTTCATTAGAATTCTCCCCTACCACCACCTTCTCAGGTATACTAGCCTATCGCCCTCCTGGTGCTCTAAAAAGCTCCATCGCTCAAATAACGGATCTCGCTGCTAGTGTGGTGTTGTCCTCACCCAATTTTACTTTACTGGGGGACCTTAATCTGCATCTTGATGATCCTCACGACGCAGCAGCCAATATCCTCCGTTCTAATCTTTTAGCACTGGATCTTCATCAAAAGGGTTTTCATATAACCCACAATAGAGGCCACCTTTTGGACCATATTTACAGCAACAGTGACGATCTTACGGTGCTACCCCCGATCCCGCTACCTTGGACCGATCACTTCTTAGTACCTTTTACTTGGCACACATATTCTTCCACCCCCACGTGTCATCCTGCTAAACAGCGAGGCAGGAAGTGGTCCTCACTCTCCCTCCCTGATTGGGAAGCTGCCCTAGTCAGAAATCCCCCGTTGAAGGCACCAAATGTTAATACAGCGGCCAACAATTTTGATGGTTGGATTTCCTCTACACTGGACATGACCCTCCCCGTGCGAGCCACCAATGTCACAAAATGACTTAAACCTGCTCCATGGTTTACTCCTAACCTTAAATCGAGGAAACTACTCTGTCGTAAATATGAAAGAGCCTGGAGACAAGATTATTCCCAAGACAGGAAGGCTAGTTATAGAGCGGCTATTAGGCTCTATAAACAGGAGTTAAAAACAGCACAGGCCTGTTATTACGGCAGTAAAATCAAGGCTGCCGCTAATGCTCCAAGGGAAATCTTTAAAATCGTTAAATCCCTTATCTCTCCTCCTACGGAATGCCCCTCCGTGGAGGGTGCCCAGAATCGCTGTAACAACCTGGCTAACTTTTTCTCCCAAAAGATTCAGACCATATACTGTTCTTTTGGAGAGACTGACAGCGCTCCGGACCCCCCTGCCCCTCCTTCCCTGTCCACCGCTATTCCTTGCCAGCTAAATACAATTCCTCTCTTGGATATGCCGGCTTTGGACAGACTCATCCCACAAATTACCTCCGGCTCACCTAGTGACCCGGCACCCCCCCAGACCCTTCTTAAAGTAGTGGACATAATTCGCCCGGTCATATTGGACGTCCTCAACACCTCTATCACCACAAATTCCGTACCTCCTTCCTGGAAGTGCGCAATGGTGAGGGCTCTGTTGAAGAAGCCCAACCTGGACCAGAACAACTTGGCGAATTATCGCCCCATATCTTTGCTCCCCTGGCTGAGTAAACTACTAGAGAGGCACGTAAACAACACCTTGATGAACCACTTGGAATCAAATGGTCTCCTGCGTGCCTCTCAAACAGGGTTCCGCCCTCGACATGGAACTGAAACCGCTCTTCTAGCGGTAACGGAGGAAGCCAGAACTGTGCTGGACCAGGGTGGAAAGGTCGCCATTATCCTACTAGACCTAAGCGCTGCGTTCGACACAGTTAACCATGTCACGCTTTTACAACGTTTGGCGGACATGGGTGTGTCGGACGCAGCCCTAGAATGGTTGACATCCTTCCTGGCTGACCGCTTCTTTCAGGTCTTCGAGGGCGAGGTGGCATCCCCCAAACACCCTCTCAGATGTGGGGTTCCTCAGGGCTCCTCCCTGAGCCCCACTCTGTTCAATGCCTACATGGAGCCCCTAGACAGGATAGTCCATCCCTTCGGTGTGCGTATTGTCACCTACGCAGACGACACCCAACTGGTGGTCTCTTTAGACCACCAGGAGGGATCGTCCAGCACCCTAGGCTCCTGTCTGGAGGCTGTTTCCAGTTGGATGCAATCTTCATGCCTAAAACTCAACGGGGAGAAGACAGACGTCATCCTGCTGGGTAACTCCTCCCCCTCGGGATTTGCATCCTCATGGCCCCAATGTTTAGGCCCGCCCCCTACGCCCAAACCCCAAATTAAAAGCTTGGGGATTTGGTTTGACACCGACCTGAATTTCTCGGTACAAGCTACGAAGACTGCGGCTACCTGTTTTGGGCTGATGAGGATGCTAAGGAGGGTGCTCCCTCTACTCCCATTTCAGGCAAGGAGGATCCTGGTCCAGGCCCTTATACTATCTCGCCTGGACTATGGGAACGTCCTCTACATGGGAGCTCCTGCATACACCATCCAGAGGCTCCAAGTCGCCCAAAACAGTGCAGCCCGCCTACTCTACAACCTCCCCCGCTGGCAGTCAGCAAGGAATGCTTTAAGGGAACTTCATTGGCTTCCCATTGCTGAAAGAATACAATTTAAGGCCATGTGTATTTTACACAAGGCCTTCTATCGCACTGGCCCCGTAATTCTTCAGTCCCTGGTCACTCCCTATGTTCCATCTCGCTCCCTCCATTCTTGCTCCCTCCAGCTGGCTACTCCCAGCAGAGTCAGGAAGGCTCGCTGGGGTGGCCGCTCCTTCTCACATACGGCGGCAAAATTCTGGAATACTCTCCCTCTGCCCCTGCGGGGAACTGTAAACCATCTCTTTTTCAGGAAAACCCTGAAAACACACTTGTATGCTACACTCTGTTGACCTGCCTCGAGCCCTCGCTAATTAAGCTCCTGTCATAAGCGCTACGAGGCCTCCGGGTAGTCTGCGCTATACAAGTGCTATTTCATTCATTCATTCATTCATAAAATAAATGAAATATATATGAGAGAGGGTCTATGGAGAGATGAGGGACACTCTTGGAGAGTGGCAGTGGGTGAACTTGTCGAAAAGAGAGCTAATGGAGGGAGCACCAAAAAAAAAGAATGATGCACCGCATCATGTGCATCTGTGTCAACCTCTCAAAGTTAATTTTTGTGAAAAGATGGAGTCTTCTTGCTGTAGACTGCAGAGTTCAACTTCATTTGGCAACTTCAACAATTGCCAAATACTGCGGCAAACAGTGCTTAATTTGTAAAACAATAAGTGCTCAGAAGAGGTGCATTGTTTTCTGTCTGTGGCTCTGGATGAAAGTTTGTTGAGGAAAAATATGTAACGGTCCCCAGAAATGAGTGCTGCTGGGCGTGGGATCACTGGATTCACTTGAAGATGACTAGTACAAAGCAATTGGGCCAGGCTGTCGTTCAATTTATGCAGGACCTCACCCGAAGCTGACAAGTTTTGGATAATTGGTGGCAAAATCGTACGGCTACGACGGTATTCATGAATGTTTTATGTTCAAAAAAATATTACTTTCAAGAAACATCATTCAGTTCCATGAAATAATCATTTACTCGCCATTGAAACAGTTTAATATGCAGAAAAATCCATGATTTTCTATTTTCTAGTCCATCATTTTCCTCACATTTGTTACCCGAGTTACATCATTTATGGCTCGGCTTGCGATCTGGCCCTTAGAGCCAGGCCAAACCCAGGTTCAGCTCTCCCCAAGGCTGTCCGTGTCCCTAAGAATTGTAGCCTCTTCTATGCCCTTTGATGCTGCAGCACCTGCCGCACCCCAGCCAGTGCTCCGAAGTAGCTAAAAAGCAACATGTTCTAGGTCTGTACTAAAACCCTAAAATAAAACATGCCATCTACTGGGGATTGGGAGTTTTGTTGGAGGGGGTTGGCGGAGTGAAGGATCTAGGGTATATTTATATATTTTAAGACAGTAAATGCAGCTTTCAAACAAATATGGACGGTCCTATGAGCATGAAAGAACACAAGATAGAGCTGAACACACAGCTTCAGGTGGGCAACTGAGTGGAAAAGAACTGCCCATGTCAGGTTTTGGTCATACAAGATGTATGAACAAGCGCAGCCTGGATGGGCAAGGAGGACCTTATCTGCATGTCCTCAGCAAGCAGGTTTCACCAAGTAATAACTTTATGTAATCTCATCTGCCCTCTTAGAATTTCCTAACTTTCTGACTTTTGGAAATGCTGGCTGGCTTTGGTCTGTGCTGGAATGGTACATTCTCTTCTCTACCAACCAGAGCTTGTTAACAGGAGTCAGGCATTGCCAGGTATTAATAGCCAGCATTAATAACAGGCTGACTGAAGTGCACAGAACCGCTGTTCTGGCAATGGAAAGGAATGCCATGCGCCTGAAGTGGGATAAACAGAGTCAGTGCCTATCCATAAGCGGGGTCTGTAACAGGAGACACACGGCAGGTTTAAGCAGAGAAAGAGTCCGTAGTACAAGAGAATTGTTACGCGCTCATGGCTGCCACTTCGAGCAAGTGAAGACAAATCATCTCGCTTTCTTTTAAGAAAAAAAAAACAATAATTGGTGTGCATAAAACAGACTGGAATGCAATGAGTAGAGCAGGGAAACGCAGTTAACATTGCATTTGTTTAACAAAGTCCTCGAACAATGGGAGCGCCTTTCAGACTCGTGATCGCCTTCTGAGATTAGTGTCAGCAGAGACAAAGGGTATTCAATTTCACAAATATCAGAACTACTGTGTGGAAACTGTTCTTACTGGTTATCATTAACAGGTGCAGAAAGAACTTTGGCAGCCTTGTCTTAACAGTGCAAGCTGCGGGGCTGATTGTGAACTCTTTGAAGTAGTGTTCATGTTAATTGCAGAGCACAGGGGCGCCGATATTAACATGAATACTAACTCAAAGGGTCACAATTGGCCCCGTAGCTGTACATTTAAGAAAAGAAAAGCAGAGTCTCCAACACAGCGTGTGCTAAAGCACACGTCGTGTTGGAGACACTGTTTTTCCTTTCTTAATAGTGCAATCTGCAGGGTTGACTGTGAACCCTTTGAGGTAGTATTCATGTTAATTGCAGCGCACACGGGAGCCACAAATAACATGAATATGGTCTTGAAGGATTAGATGTCGTTATTTGCATGCTAAATTCAGCACACTGCGCGCTTGGGATGACGTAGGTGCGCAAGCGCGCGCCCGCGCGGCTTATTGGGAACAGTGATCACAACACATATCAGTTCTAGCAGATGGCACTTTAGATCAAATATTGCCTCTGAAAAATATTAAAACCCATAAGCGGCTGTTAGGTATGCGAGGACACAGAAATTCCAAACAAAAGGTTTATTCCAGTAAAGGTACCACCGGTAAGAACATCCAGTAACTCTGGTTAACAGGCAGCAACTGTAATAATGCTGTCATGGTTGATGACCTGGTAGTTCCAACCTGGATCTTCAAGTGTGCGCCATGAGAGGGAGCTACATGTGCAAATGCAAACAAAAAGCAAAATGTAAAAGTAAACACACAACACATCTTCCTCCTTTATTAACAAAAGAAAAACAACAAAAAAGGCTTACCAAATTTGACTCTAAAATGCATTGAATAAGAAAATCTAAGAATACACTTTCAGTCCCTCTAAGTGCAAACAAAATCAGACATGCACACAGGTTTCTTGCAAACTCTTTTGTTCTCCAACTTAGGGGCCAATTGTGAGGTCAGTCGGAAATTCTTCCGACCGAATCAGTTTCAGAATGGTTTCTGACCGAATCTGGTTCTGCGAGTCTTTCCCAACGTCAGTCGGTCGGACCCGCATTGACTTCAATGGGAGCCTGTGTTCTGAACGAGAGCACAGGCTCCTATTGAAGAAGAGTTGGTTGGGGAAAACCTTGCACCCTGTGGCGGGCACCTCATGGTGCCTGCCAACTGTGCATGTTTCGAAAGAGGGGTCCCATCGGTACCCCCACTGGCCAAAACCAGAGGCCTTCCTGCTATGGGCCACCACAGTTCGTTTCCAACAGCCGTTTCATGTTGGGGAAGCCATTTCGGAATGGCTGTCAGAATCAGCCATCGTAATTGCTCGGTCAGAACCGTGTTCATAGAGCTGTACTATTCAGCTTTGAATGACTCAGGATGTCTGAATGGTGATCAGGACCCAATCGGACAAGCTGAATGGTTCTCTGCATTGTAATCGGTTGTTTGGAAATGTATTCTTTTTGGTCGGAAACATAGGTTCTGAATCGGATTTGGAGAATCCAAATCCTTTTTGGAGCCTTTCTGGCCGACATCTGGCCGACATCGTAATAGCTATCCTTTCTTGGATATTCCCATTACCCTGACCACTTCTTCCCTGTGTTACTACATCTTTCTGATCTTGTGGTATAACATGAATTTTTGCATCTTCTTCAAATTCCAGATTCTCAAAAGGCCTAGACCCCTCCTTGTTGTAAATATAACTATCCCCTTTGAGAACTGCAATTCTGCTTAAATTCCATACTCTTCTATCATTGGGCTCAATTACGAGTTTGGCAGTGACTGGTCTGCTCTCTGATGCCCCACCAAACCCGTGGTGAGTCCACTTGTCATATTAGGAGTTTCCTCTTGTCTGGCAGGCTTTTATAGGCTTTCCCATGGTGTGGCCTTTAAAAACAGGCACTGCATTGGGAATGTCAAAAACAGTTCCTGCATGGCATGGACTTTTCAGTCCATACCGTGCAGAAACTGGTGTGCATGCACTTAGGAGGGAACATGTTGTGCCCTCCTATGTGCATCCACACGGCACCCTGCCTGGGATTACATGGAATAGGAACCACCATCTAAACCATGGCGGAGAGAAAACTCCTAATATGCTTGGCAGGACTGCTATGGTCCCCCCAAGCATATGGATGTCTCCTGACGGTCGCAGCACAGATTGGGAATGGTGGTTCTCTGGCGGCTGCGGCGGAGCTGTGGCACTCCCGCTTCCCATCTCATAATAGGGTGCTGGAGAGGACTGCCACTGCTGCGCCTTCATGAGTCTGGCAGTCTGTGGACTGCCAGACTTGTAAAAGCCCCATTGAGTTTAACCGCATTCTTTAACACTTTCTGTATGACCCGTGAATTGACTCTCGCCTTTTTTGATTGTTCAAGGTTTTTTCACCTTCACCAACATTCCAATTTTGACAATTGGTCTTTCAAAGGATCCTCTTTTTAAATCATACTTAGATCTGTTAGTTACATGCTTCTCTTTTATGTCTCACCACATCCATATCCAATCTGGTGGAGGGGACTCTACCATCCGTGATGAGTTTCTCTTTGTTCTGGGTCACCTACCCCTCATGATTTCAAAAGGGGAGCGCCCAGTCATATCATTAGTGGTAGTCCTGTACATCCACACTATCTTGTATACTTGAACTTTCCACGCATCACTGTCTGCACCTGCAATCTGTACAGCACTTTTGAGTACTCTGTTAAATCTTTCTATAATACCATTCTTACTAGGATTATAGAGAGACGTGCTGAGATATCTGATGCCCACACTCTGAAAAATACCATTTGCTTTATTGCAAAGAAACTGTACCCCATTGCCTGGGACAATCTGTACAGGAAGTACCTCTTCAATTAAAATACAATCAAGAAAGGATAATACATGGTTGATGCCCACTTTCTCCACCACTTTTATGATAGGCAATCGCAAAAATTCATCAATGGCTGCCACAATATATTAAGATCTGGACCCAATGGGACCTATAATATCTACAGCAACGGGATCCCATGGCATTTTTGGGTACAGTGTGTTCACTCATGTTGGGCCTTAATGTCTTTTAGTTAAGATTTTGTATGCATTGGCACATGTAATACAATTCTTAACTAACCGCTCAATAAAAATGTTGCACCCAGGCCTTTTTTCAAGTTTGTTTTGTTCTTACTATTCCTCCATGTCCTTCATGACTGTTAGACATGGGGGTCTCTAGTTGGCAGAGGTAGGTACCTTTGTCCAAATAGGGACCCTTGCTTCTAGTCAGGGTAAGAGGGATACACTCCTAAAATAACCCCTGCTCAACCCCTTGGTAGCTTGGCACAAGCAGACAGGCTTATCTCAGAGGCAGCGTGTTAAGCATTTGTGAACACCTACAGTAATACAGTGAAAACACTACAAATGGATACCACACCAGTATAGAAAAATAGTAAATCTTTATCTAAACCAACATGACCAAATACTCTAAAAATCCAACATACAATACTCTTGAAAAATAGTGCTTGTGCAAAATAACCTTTAATTGTAGGGAAATCAATAAAACACAGGTATTCCGACTCGGTAGCTCTCCAGGGGCTACAACGATACTGAGTACGACAGAGTCTAACAATTCCAGCCGACCGCATTGATACGGGTCAGCTAAAGCATCGACAGACTCAGACACATCATATTTCTTGTTGCGACCAACACGTCAGTGCTGTTCGTTCAGGGCAAACGTCGTGGTTGTGCTGTGAAGTGGAGCGGTGCGGCGGGCGGTGTACTCACGATGTGATGCAGGCAGCGGCTCGTTGATGGAGTCGGTGAGACCAGGGCTTGCTTTGAATGGTGAGACGGTGCTCGCTGCACTGCTGGCAGGTCAGGGTGTTGTGACAGAGCCTGACGATGTTTGGGTCGAGCAGCGAGTCAGTGACATCCTTGCAGCATGTAATGAAGTGTTGCAGAGTGCTGTGCCTTCAGGACACGGTGCAAGCAGCAGCTCGTTGACAGAGTCGGTGAGACCAGGGTTGCGTTGCAAAGCGAGGTGTTGCTCTCAGTGGTGCTTTCAGGAACAGAATCCTGTGGTGGACTCAATGACAGAGTTGGTTACCCTTTTCTTCTGTGAAGACGATCAGAAACGGTGCCCACAGACTTGATGAGTTCTTTGCTGTTCCTGAGACATCTAGAAC
Source organism: Lissotriton helveticus (assembly GCF_964261635.1). Lineage (NCBI taxonomy): Eukaryota > Metazoa > Chordata > Amphibia > Caudata > Salamandridae > Lissotriton > Lissotriton helveticus. The sequence goes on from NC_136063.1 coordinate 693,292,187, forward strand.
AGGGGACAAGCTCAGTTCAAGCCCTTGGAGATCTTCTCTTCAAGCAGGGAGACAAAGCAAGCAGCAAAGTCCTTTCTCCTTTCCTTGGCAGCAAGTAGCCACTGTAGGCCAACCCCCAGACAGCAAACAGCACAGGGGCAGTATTCCTCAGCTTCTCTGGCTCTTCTCCTTGGCAAAGGTTTCTCTTGATTTCCCAGAAATGATCTAAAAGTCTGGAGTTTGGGCCCCTGTTTTTATACACAAAATTCCTTTGTTCTCTAATGCAGAGAGTGTCTGTACCCAGCCAAAACCAATTCTGCCCTTACTGGTGCAGCTTTCTGGCAGCAGGTGGAGACAGCAATATTGAAGGTAGACCAGGCCCATTCAGGTGATAGGAAACCTCCTCCCCCGACTCTAAATGCAGCCCTGGTCTATTCAGCCCAGTCCTGACGCATCAGACATCTGGAGCCATTGCTCTTCTCCAGCCCCTGTCATCCAAAAGCCAGACATGCAATACACAAACCTAGCAGAGGCACACTGGATGGTTAGGCAAGAAAATACCTACTTTCTAAATGTTTTATTTTCAACACAGAATAAAAAAATCACCCTCATTAAAAGATGCATTTTAACATTCTGAGATCAGGCATACTAAACTTTATTTTTCTACCTTGTTCCCAGGGCCAGTTATGTTTATAAGATGTTATGAACAAAACCCCTATTCTATCCCATGGGAACTGGTAGCCTTGGAATAGTGAAAAACAAAATTGGCAGAATTTCACTATCAGGACATGCCACACATATTAGGGCATGTCCTACCTTTCACATACAATACACCCTGCCCACAGGGGTACCTTGGGCCTACTTTAAGGGTGACTAATATGTAGAAAAGGGAAGGTTTAGGGACCGGCAAGTGTGTGCACTTGCCAAGTCGACATGGCAGCCCCACACTGCGCACAGGCTCTGTAATGGCAGGTCAGAGTTACATTTTACTGGCTGCTTCTGTGGGTGGCACAACCAGTGCTGCAGTCCACTAGCAGCATTTTCTGTACAGGCTCTGGGCACACACAGTGCACTGTTCTAGGGTCTGACAAGTAAATCAAATCTGGCAATCATGGAATCACTAATCCATAACAATAATTTACAGAGGGAGCATTTGTACTTTGGCACAGAACAGCAGTGGAAGTGTGCCCAGAGCATCTAGACCCGAAAAACGGAGTCCAACACACAGCAAAAACACAGGAGGCAAAAGCAAAAAATTGCAGGGGAGTCCCACGCCAATGGTGCCAGGTCTAACAATGACTCTGCGTAACTACAGTTTTTCTCAAACCATAAAGAGTAACAGCTCTATCTCCTGTCCAAATTGTATAATTCACACGTGATAATTCATTTCTAACCTCCCAAAAAAATCATAAATCAGGATTAATAGTACTTTTTGCAGGCCAACGCTTTGCTATGAATTTCCAAACCTGCTGCAAAGTTTCATCCTAAGCAGATTCTTCTACCCATACTTTTTATCTATAGGCAAGGTATCTTCATCATGGACCAATGCAATCTTTTACTTGTTCCATTCCACACACACATCGTCTTTGATAGGTAAAGGCATTCTGGATAAGAAATCTACATGGACATTATCCTTACCTGGCACATATACTATTTTGTACACAAAATCTTTCGTAGTAAGAAGGCATACCAAAGGTTTATGGTCACTTCTAATCTCGTATTGCTTTCCGCACACAAAAGATCTAAAGTGTTCCACAGCCCAGATGCAGACCAAAGTCTCTCTTTCAATGGTAGAATGCCTTTGTTCTGCCTGCAAGAGTACTCTAGACACATATGCAATAATAGACTCCCCTCCATCTACTAACGTCTGTGCCAAAACGGCACCTTAACCATTCAAGCTCGCATCAGTGGTTACCATGCATGTAAGTTGGGGATCAAAGCCACACAGAGCAAAAGTTGTACATATTGCTAACTTCCCGTCATCAAATTATTTGTCACACTCAAAACACAGCTAAATTTACTTTTGTTTGAAAGCAACTGCCTAATGTTATATGTCCTGCTCCAAAAATTCTGTATATATTTTTAATAAAATTCAGTAAGACCTAAGAACGATCTAACATCATCTTTGGAATTGGAAACAGAGCTAATGGCCTCAACTAACTCAGGTTTGGGTCCTAGACCCTCCCCACATAAAACATGTCCTAAATAGGTAACAGATGTCACTGAAAACTTGCACTTGGAATGTTTTACTGTTATACCTTTTTGACATAAAATCTCCAACACATTTTCTACAGTACAATATGGTCTTCCTTGTTCTTCCCAAATATTAAGATATAATCTTGGAAACAATGCACATTTTGAAAAACCCCAAAAAGATTATGCGTGATGCACTGCAACATGACCGGGACCGGAGCTAGTTCCACAAAAATGTTATTATTAGGGTGGCGCAAATCAATGCAAAGTCTAATATTACCATTGGCATGTCTGGCGACCACAATGGGGAAATACATTCTGAAGAAACAATTTTTTCTATAATATCACCCTCCACTACTTTGCAAAGTTCTTTTTCCATTTCCCCATTTACTATGATGGGGATGTTCCTTGCCTTGTAAATCTTGGGACATGCATCTATCTTTAAAACAATCCTGTTTGAAATTAACTAATTAGCCAATTTAATCCCTAAAAAGATTGGGAAATTTCTATGACATACATTTTCCAATGCCATCATCGTCTTCTACAACCATAACAGGCTCAGGGCTGTTAAGATTAAGTATCATGTTAGTTTACCTTGGTCAAACCAGCCCAAAACTGAAGGACCTTTTGAGACACATATAAGTTTGCCACATACTCCTGGTTCTTACACCTTAGAATCAAGGTTCAGAAACCTACCCTATCTATTCTCTCACCAGAATACCCCTCTGGATTGATATCAGGTTTCTCAAAAATGGGCACTAAACTGTCAGAAACTTTGGACATCCACACACTCTCATTGACTAAAGAATAAGGAGATCCAGATTATGTGTATATTTGTAACTCAAGCCCCCAAATCATCATATCACAAGCAGGATTTTTCTTAATCTGTACTTTACCATTATTGAGTATTACTAATTCACTCTCCTGAATGTTCAACACAAATTAACTATCATCCTGTGCCCCATGACCTGAGCAATCCTCCTCACTATCATCATCATCAACATACTTGACCTTGAAGTTTTTTTTCTTTTTGTGTCCTTTCAAAAAAAATACTCATCATTCTGCAATTGCCACATTTTTGTTTGATAGCTGCACACAACTTGCCATTAGCAAAATTAGATTTATTGTCAGAATGATAACACCTAAAATTCTCTCTATTGACTTCAAAATGTTTTTCCTTGACTCTTCCAGAATATTTGTTTTCAACTTCAACATTCTTGGAAGAAAACCTGTTACCATTCTTACTTACTATTTCATCATTTTTTAACTTGACATCAGCTTTTATCTCCTTCACACTCCTACTTGACATCTCAGCTTTCCCCACAATGGCTAAGATAAATTCAAGATTAACATCTCCATTCACCCACAACCTTTTTTGTATGGAAGGGTCTTTCACATGCATAACCACCTGGGCTCTGCTCAAATCCTCTTGAAACACTTCAAAAATATAATCCAAATATAAGGTTCTAAGAGCTGCAAGATAATTATCTACCAGTTCATCCTTATTCTATTTCCTCTGAAAAAACGTATATTTTGTAATCCCTATACACACTTTAGGTGAGAAATAACATTCAAAATCAGAAATGGCCCTCTCAAACACATTTCTTTCCCCCTCCCGATCATCCTTAGACATCTGATTGAATGATTTAAGAACCTCCGGGCCCACAGAATGTAAAACAATTCCATCTGAGCAGTAGACATCTTCCCTAGTCCATCCACGCTTTTTATGTAATTAAAAAAATATGCTTTCCACTCTGGCCACTTAATGCATAGTGTAGCCCCAGCTGTCCAAAACATTGGTGAGGAGCCAAATAATAATGTTGTGTGCACATGTTGAAAACTTCAATCAAAGGAGAGGTAGGCACTAGTTCACTGAATTTATCCAACAGTGTACATTCTTCAAGCCCCATGAAAGGCAAAAGATTAGTTCACTGACAGAGAGCGTCAAAACACAACAGCGGCCTTCTGCGCCTTGGTATTCTGAGTCCCTGAGACAACCCAAATTGGAGCTCTATTTATAGCAAATTTGGCTTAGGGCAGCACAGCAAGGCACCATGCTGGGCTACCCTAAGACAAAGTGAAAGGACTGGAACGCACTGTATTTTAGGAATATTGTGAATTTCTGTCCTATCTGCATGCTCCCGCTCCATTTTGACAGCCTAGCGCAAATGTAGGCACCCTTGCACCGTGGTGCAAGGGAGCTTCGGTTGCAGGAAGAATAGTTTTTTGCAGGAAGGGGCACCTTTCTGCATATCAACAATCCTATGAAGGTTTTCCTCTTTCCGTGTGTGCTGAAGAATGCAGTCTACATGGAAAGATGAAAAAACAAGGAGAATTAACATATTTCTCCTCGGTATGTGTCACCTCGGTAGACATACAGATTTGACTCTTACCCAGGTTCATATCAGTTTGGAAATCAAAGGCAGCGCCAAATTCCATGAGTGTTACATGGGAAAACCCACTGCAATATCCAAGGAACACCTCCCAAGCGCAGAGTAAGGAGACGCTTCGTCACCTTACTCATGGTTTTTGAGGCTACTCAAAGAGAGGCAGGGTGACTTCATAAATCTTTATGAGAGCCCTGCCTCGTGCATGTGCCATGTTGTGAAAAAGTGATACAGGGCTCTCATCCATGGAACACCTCCCAAGCACAGACTAAGGAGACGCTTCGTCACCTTACTCATGGTTTTTGAGGCCACTCAAAGAGAGGCAGGGTGGCTTCATAAATCTTTATGAGAGCCCTGCATCGTGCATGTGCCATGTTGTGAAAAAGTGATACAGGGCTCTCATAAATGAGCCTCTTAATCTGTAAATATCTACAGAGGATATGGTGCTGGCAATATCTACCAGAGGACAAGGAACATATCAACATTAAATGCCTGCAAACAATATGTGAGAACTCCAAAAGAGGCTATCTTAGAGACTTCAAATAGTACACGAATTATCATACACAGAATGCTCTAACAGATTTATCATGCCTTCGCAGGTTCTGGGGTATATTTACTATGATTTAGCACCTTATTTTCATCACAAATGTGATGCAAATTGAGGTAAAATATTTTTTTACTAATTTACTTTCCAGAGTAAAACTTGTTTTGCACTGGTAAAGAACTTGAAAGTAGGGCAAAGCAGCACATAACGCTGCTTTGAATTACTTAGTGTTAAGGGGGCGTTCCATAGGTGGTGCATGGGCAGTTCCATGCTACCATCCAAGGTTCCTGATGCAAAACCCTGTTTACTAAAAATGTAGAAAAGGTTTTCCAACAAAGAATTGCATCCACTTCAACTAGGCGCAATCACGGAGAAATGCTATTGTTTCTCCTTTCTTTTCTGACTTTGCATGTGTGCTGCACTATACTGCACACATAGAAGGTGGGAAAAGTTTCAAAGTTAGTCTAACCTTAGTATTTTGTACTGGAAGGGTATCCTTCCAGTACAAAACCTAGGCTAGACTCATGCAAACACTCTTGCACCATGGTGAAAAGGTATGTGTGTGGCTCATGGCAGCAAATTTCTGCACGGATGCAAGGGAGAGGGGAGGAGAGTGCCATATTTCTGTAAATATGACGCTCTCCTGCTCTGTCCTTCTCATGCAGCGTAGTGCAGCATTTGCGGCTGCTGCACTGCGCTGTGTGATAATTTTGTAAATCTAGGCCTCTGTGATAATTTGGTGGATTTTTTCAACAACAAGGTTTGTGCAATAATCTCTGGTATAAAAACCTCCTTTGAATGTTTCTAGTCCGCCACAGGATGACGGCTGCTCAGTGAGGGATTTCAGCTGCCTACCCAAACAATTTAGATCTTTTGGGACGTTGATCATGGGCCGTTTAGGGCGGACTGTCTCCTCTGACTCTCCTATAGATAAGTTACCACCTAGAGCATGAAAGACGTTGGCTTAACATTTGTTAACCCTGCTTTTAACTGTTTTAATCAGTCATTGGAGGAGGGTAATGGCCCACGTCTATGGAAAAGGGCTGTAGTACTTCCACTCTTGAAAAAAGAAATGACAGACCCATCGGTCGTTAGCAACTACTGTTTAAACTCCCAGCTGCCCTTTCCGGTTCATAGAATGAAATTCCTCATTTTGCAAATTAAAAGCATTTATTAACAAAGTGCAATTTACAATGTCAAATAACATGTGCACATTTAACACAAAATTTTGAGTAGGTAATCACATTTGGTTATTATAAGCAAATACTGAAGTTAACATGATGTAATGAAATAAGCTAGCTTAAATACTAATGCGATATTGAATGTTGACTTTACACATTTAAGGTTAAGAGGCCTGTTCATTCATTTACGTAGTTGCTTTGCATGGGATGTTTTTCTTTTTCTTCTCACTGCAGATAACTGTCTTTTTACGGAAGCCTTCTGTTAGCTAGTGAATAGGCATTTGTTATGGATTAGACAACTGATAGTAAGATTCTCACTGGGAGGAGAGGAAGATGCCAGGAAGTGCCACTCGTGGGAAGAGCTTTCTGAACCACAACATTCTGTCAAGTGTAACACCTCAATGACACACTGCCTAGTGCAAAAACTCAAGGACAAAGCCATGCATTAACTAGGCTTAAGTGGAATTTCTCATTCATCTCGCAAAATTGGAGGAGTTTAGTGACTCCACGTTACACTTTTAACACTGAGTTCCTGCCAAATTTCACCAATCGCCGTGTGTTGGAATATCTTTCCCATTCAAGCAACACAATGAGCATAGGATCAATGCTAGGCTCCAGCAAGAGAGCTTACGAGGGATATATGGCATCCCATAGCGCGATTTTTAGTTGTTAGGAAGCTTCCCGCATGATTTTCTGAAGCAGGCAGTCGCAGTCAGGGGTTGCTTCTTAAGTAGGTTTTCTGCTCGCGAAGGAGCAAAATTAACTCTAAATAGTTTTTTGAGTAGGTATTGTACCCAAATGGATGGGTCAGGTAGTTTTTTTTGTTTTATTTCACCTTTTTTTCCAGTATGAGACTCCAACTTCAGATTTGTCCATCCATCTCTTCTTTGTTTTCACTCCCTGCTGCATATACCATTGAATTTTAAGGAATATGTTGAGAAAAATCAAGCACGTTAAAAAAACGTTTGGATGAGTTTATTGTTTGTTGGAGGACTTACACCACCACCTTTTATTTTTTTTTCTTACATTTAAAATGTGATTATGGTTGGCTTGAATTTGCAGTTTTGGGGCGAGCTCGGCCTGATTTAAAGTACTTTTTCTCAATTTGTTTGTGTGTTGTTTGCGATTTTTGAACTATTTTGCTCATGTTACTGTCTCAAGTCTAGTCTGCCCATGGCCAGCCAGCACTAGGCATTGGCATTATATTAAAAAACGTTTTATGTGCTCTATGTTTTTTTAAACATCTATTGATTTACAGATGACCTTTAATTAAATGCAAATTTTTGTCGTTTTTCTACAAAGTGTTAAAGTGTATTTTGATGCCTTGGGAAGTTTGTGTGGGGGAATTTTTAAAGTTGACCTAATTTTCGTTTATTGGTATTGCTGAAATAATTGTAGTGTTTTATTCTTTGTTTATGATGCCTCCTTTTTTTGCTAACCAAGTAGCCGTTTTTGTGTGGCCAGTGTGGGCAAGCGTTTTCCTTAGGCCACCATTTTGTTTTTGTTCTAGGCCTATTTGGTTATCATTGGCATGTGGGAGCCAGTGTGCTTTTGATAAAGGCATCCATGTTTTGTTGTTGTTCCAAACCTTCTTGCTTGTTATTGTGAACAAGGTCTATACCTTTTTGGCTTTTTTGCTTTTTGTTAATATTTTCTTTCTTCCCTGATATGAGTTTAATGTGCTTGAGGATGATTGTAGTACAGTGTTTTTATGCATTTTTTCTATTCTCCACTGAGCCCTATTGCCTCCGATATGATTTCTCATAGTGCCTAGGGAGACACTAGCAATTATTGTCTTCAATTATTTGATTTTTCCCTGCACCCCATGCTTGCCATAGGTGTCTAGTCTCATAGACCATGAACGCACACCAGCAATCACTTTTTAAAGAACTGGCTGCTATAGGTGTCTCAAAGGTACACACCAGCAATAATTTAAAAATATATTATTCTATTTTCCCCTGCTCGCCTCTGGGATCTCATAGTCCTTAGATGCAAATAAAATAACCTTTTCAGTCTGTATGTTATTTAACTATAATGTTCATGCATGGTTTGGAATGGATAGATACACTAGTGTTATTAATATTTGTGATGACCTCTCTACATTGTCGATACAAACTGCAAATGCCGTGTTTCATTGAATGTTTTTCTGTTGCTTTGCTTTTAGTTGCACAAGAAGAGACATCTCAAATAGTAGAGCCAGACAGAAGGACGGCAGAGACACTGCTAGAGTCCTTCTCTGCCCCCGCTTGTGCAGCTAAGTGCTAAGTGCAAAAGCCAAGAAAGAAATAGAAAATGGACCCAAAGAGGGGTGTTCCTGCCAAGTGGTGAGTGAGGAGAAGAAGGAGATTGGCATCACTAGCATGCCCCCCCACCTTTTTCATCAGGCATGTTTTACCTGCTGCAGCAAAATGCTGGAAGCAGCACTCCCATATCAAAAGCACCACCCCAACCTGAGTCTAAGGCCAAGCCTAAGTCTTTCAGTGATGTAGCCTCTGCCATGGTGATGAGCAGGGAGTCTGTACTAGATTTGTCTTAGTCAGCGAACAACAGTCTTCCTGAAGAAGGAGCAGAACAGGAGGTTGAGGTTCCTGCTGAGTAAGATGTTGTGATTTAACGATTGGCTTCACAACTTTCAGCAAGATAAAGAGAGGGTACTCACCCATATTCTCCAAGCCCCACTTCAGATTTACCGTGGGCTGAGTTTGCATGGGGGCGCTATGCGGAACCCCGCGAAGTGGTAAAAAAGTGGTAAAAAACTCCACTGCACTACGTGGAGTTCCGTGAGTGAGCAGAGTTGCTTGTTCCACCCATTCGTGAGACGTTTCTGCCGAACAGCAACGCAGATTGCGTGCTCGGGTAAATATTGCGCAAACTTCAACATGCGGTCATGCACAGGTGCGGTTATCGTGTTTTTCTACTCTTGTTATGGTTCTGAGGCCTGTTTTGAAATCCTCCTTAAATCCTTTGTTATTTATAACCAATCCCTCTCTCTTCTTAAGTGTATATTTTGCATTTTGTACTACTTTTTGTGTGGTTTTTGTACCGTTTTTTCTATTACTTGCTTTCTAATTTGTTTTACTGCCTTTCCTCTTCTCCTCCCTTAATTTTTTACTTTCTACATTTTCTTCTTTTCCGCCCCAGACCCTCAGCATCATGGCTAAGAGTAGTGCGAGTGGGACCCAGGCAAAGAGGAGCCGCCTTCATGTGGCGGCTGGAAGGGGGGCAGCCCTGGGCCTTGTTTTCCGAGGCATAGGTATGTGCCCTTGTTTTCTTTGTGCAGCGCCAATTCCCTTAACTCTGCAGCAGCCCGCAGGCCTGTGTCTGGGGACGGAATCCGGGAGCGCCACCAGCGATGGGCGAAGGTGCACCAGGCAGTGTATTGCTGCTCAGAGGTCCAGCACACCCATAACCAACTGGCACACAAGTGGTCCAATATCCTGGAATGAGAGCAGGACCTGTTGGACTTGCTAGGTGTTGATGTAGGGCTTGGTAAGTAGCTAACCATTATTTTTGTGTGATCTATGTCACTGCACATATTATTGTTTTCCCAAATAGCAAGAATGATGCTGCTTACATATAAATACATTACGTTTAAAAATATTATATTATGTGATCTTTATTCTTCTAGACAGGTGCTCAGTGGTACTAATCGTACTTGTTTGCAACTTTGCGCTCACCTGGGCTAAATATGTAAGAGGAGTTAGAGAACTTAAGTTAGGTAATGCTGACTAGAGAGAATCCTTTTCTTTTGTCTTGTCACTAAGATAGTGGTAGTTAATCAGTTACTTAGTATTAGTTAGTAATTTAGCAGCCCACATGACGTGTCCTCTCACGTGACTTGAGTCCTTGACTCCTTAGTCCTCAGTAGAACCTTTTTTTTAGTTTGTATAGTGAAGAGCAACCAATCAGTTTGGTTTATGCAATATGCATATGTTCATCTATGCATTTAGGAAGACTAAATGCAGACTTAGTGAATTGGCTCATCAAAGGGGGTTGAGATGATTGCAAATGAGATCAGAGATTTGGAACTTAGAAGCAAATATAATTTTTTTGCAATTCATTCCAAAGTCTTTGGAATATGCGGGCTAGGTAGGTTTAGGATTCAGGAATCGGAATGGAACTGTGGAATGTTACTGCAATTGCTGTTTACTGTCACAATAACATTTATTTAAACCAATCATTTTTTGTCTCTTTAATTATGTCTTACATAATCAGCATCCAGGGGCAAGAAGAAGACGGGGTCTTCTGACGTGGGTGTGGGAACTAGAGGTGCCTCTCAGGAAGTGGAATGCTCCTCTTCAGATGGCTCTGCTGTCCCCAGTAAGTCCTCCTGTTGTTAATATTAATATATATTTCCCTAACTTTTACCACTCCTTATTTTGAACTATTATTTCCGTTTCCTATTTTTTTTCCAAAATCCTCTCCAATCTATCTATTTCTAAATTCTTGTTATCTCTGCATTACCTACTGATATCTCTTTTAATATCAACGAAGAAATAAGAAAGGCTAGACTTATGCTAACTCTCAGCCTCTTAAGGTTCATTTAGCTATAAGGGGAAGGGGAGAGTCTGTCAATGTCTGATCAAGCTGGGAGATGAAGGGTGTCTGTGGCTCTGAGAATGTAAGTTTGAGTGTGGTGAGAGGAGTCTCTTGAATGAGTATAAGGCAATGGACTTTTTAAGGATTCGATCTTGGAGAATTGGTTCTTTTGTTCACCTGTTGTTTTTACTTCATAAAAAAATGACCACTGCTAGAAATTGGGATCAGTCTATATCACTGGTTCAGGGATATATCCTCTCAATGCCACAGGGTCACTTTGAGGTGAATGCTTCTGCACTCCCCAAACTGAATGGCTTGCCTGAGTTTCAAATGGGCACCTAAAGTGAAGTGACAGTAGGCAGTGTACAGTGATCTTACGGCTAAGCACACAGATGTGGTGATTGCACCTTCACAATTCTGATCATTAGCAGATCTGTGGCATAGGTTTCTGGAGTTCTTCACAAAACAAGCAAGGATCCAAAGGAGGTGAGAGCTTTATTCCATATGTGAGGAGGAATACTACTACTTAAGGGAGTCCCATGGGGATGTTTAAAGTAGAGCAATTATGGATATTCTACAGTATCTTACAAGAGGAGCAAATAAACAGGTTAAAGGAAGCATGTGGATAATCCCAAGCAGAAAACCTCTTTTTCTCTCCTTGTTTATACTAAGATAAAATTGTCTATATTAACAAAAAATAATAAAATATATTTGTGTTACCTAACAATTGGGTGGATATATATTGTTTAAGTAAACCCTAGGTCCACGTTTATAATTAATTTCCCAAATGTCTTGTTCACATCTGATAATCCCAAACAGAGCCGCTTATTGCCAGAGATCACATGTTATGTTTGGTGTACTTGTAGAGCACATAACTCACTGGGAAGAGTATCCTGTAGGCCTGGGTGGAAGCAGTGGAGTTTTGCTCTCCAGAATTCAATTGAGTTCCCCAAAAATTCAGCAAGGTTCTTCAGAACTCCACGAACTGGTGGAAGACTGCTCATCTGCCTGTTCACATTTCCTTTCCAGGCCAGTAGCCATTCCGCGCTGAAAAATCAGCACAAACTGAACCATGTGTCCATATGTGGGCACCCATTTTGTTTTACCTGCTTTCTGTTCTCTGCATAGTGCTGGGCCTGCTTTTTCTATCCATTTAAATCTATTCTAAACCTACCTTCTTTGGGTTTGTGTATTTTACGTTTTTGTCTTTTAGTAACTTTTTCCATGACTTTTCTTTTTGTTATTTACTTTTTCTTTTTTCTTTCTACTTCCGTTAGTTCTTCCTTTCTGCTTATGTTCTTAAGGCCTCATTTATGAGGCCCCCTTGAGGCACTTTTGTGCCACTGGGACGTCCCTTTTTTGACGTTCCAGTGGGGCACCATGCAACGACATATTTGCAAGGCCATGTAAAGCCACTTGAACACTGAGTGAAAGATGCGTTCCATGGGTGTTGCTGTGGGTGTTCCAATACAACTCCCACTTACGAGAAATCATAAACCTGGGAATGTGTCAAAATCTAATGCCAGCCCAGGGATGGTGTTAGGGAGGTGCAACGAGGAGAAATGTTTTCATTTCTTCACATTTTTTTTTCTATGTGTGCTTTATTTGGCTTGCAGCATAGCCATGTACCAAAACCTCCTAAATAAGGCCCTTACTTTTTTCCACCCCAGCGTCATGTTGGAGTAGCCCCAGGCAGCAAATATTGGAACCAGTGCGGCTGCAACAAGTTGCACACCTTGCATTCTCCGGGGCCACCAATGGGTGCAGCCACACCCCATTTTTTGGGAGGTCGAGTTGGCCCCACTTGTTTTTTATTTTTTGGATAGATTGACTGTACCACTAATCTATTGGTTGTAATCTTATTTAATTGTTCCATCAGCCCTCAAGGGCAAGAGGGCATCTAAAGCGGGTTGAATGGCTGCCACCACTAATGCTGCTACAAGTGGAACCACCAGCGTCGTGACTGATGGTTCTGCTGGCCTCAGAAAGTCCTGTATTTCCTCTATTAGAATAATGTTGCCTTATTTTTTTATACTGTATCTCTTTTTTTAACTCCTCAATTTAATGTTTGTTGTTATCCCTGCATTATCCATTTTTTCTATATTTCATGTTTCTGTAACTGACTTCCTCTTGTCTGTACTAGTCTGTGGCTTTCTTTTGCTTTGTTAGAAAGCATTGCCTCTCCTGTTATATATATTGTGGTACTGTAAGAATAAAAGAGCAGATTGTTGGTACTCCACTATGAAGATTGCAGGCCCAAGCAAGCTATTATTCATCACACATGTTTGTTGAGAAGGTCATCACAGACCTCCCAATGTTGTGTTATCATTCATTTATACAATATACCAGCAGTTTCCATGTTAGTGCAGCATGGCAGGAAAGTATGAGGTCCCATTTTATTTGCCAACCAATACCATATATCCTTCATTGACCTTCATTGACCATCATTTTACCCTTTCATTGCGCTTCAATGACTTGAAGCCATCATGGCTCTGTCCATCCATTAGAAACAGTTTTTGCTTGGCTTGACTTAACATTGTAAACCAGCAAACTGCCCAAAGTGATTGTTTTAATAGCTAACTGTACTGTAGTGGGTGTTAGATTTGGGGGTCTCTAGTTGGCACAGGTAGATACTTGTGACAAATAGGGTCCCTTCCCTCTAGTCAGGGTAAGGGAGTACACTCCTAACATAACCCCTGCTCACCCCCTTAGTAACTTGGCACGAGCAGACAGGCATATCTCAGAGGCAGTGTGTAAAGCATTTGTGAACACATACAGTAATCAAGTGACGACACTACAGATGGACACCCCACAAGTTGTACATTAAAAATAAGTATTCTTTTATATAGATTTAGACAAGACCACAAATGACAAAAATCCGCAATACTATACTTAAATTGGTAGAATTAGCTTAGTTCTCTTCAGATCTTAAAATGCAACACTTTGAGTCAATGAATGAATGAATGAATGAAAGGCATTTTATAACGCGCAAACTTAGCCCCAGAGGGCATCAAGGCGCGATAACAAATAAACAGAAAGTCCAAGCTACCAAGTGAAGACCACTATAATCACCGGAAACACGGCCTCTAATATGCCTGAAAGAAAAGCCAGGTCTTCAGGTGTTTCCTAAAGACCGACAGAGAGGCCTGACTGGAGAGTTCCGGAGGGAGAGAATTCCAAAGTTTTGGAGCTAAGGTGGAAAAAGATCTACCTCCCCATTTTGCCTTCACAACTCTGGGGACCGAGAGCAAATTCTTAGATGCTGAACGAAGGGTTCTTCTGGGAGTATAAATGCGCAGAAGGGACCTGATACCCTCTGAGCCTGAGCCATGAACAGCACTATGAGCCAGACATAGAAGTTTGAAAGAAATCCTAGAGGGAATCGGAAGCCAGTGATGGTCCCTTCTGGCCAGAGTTACTGAAGCTAGCCTAGGAAGGTTCAGGACCATCCTGGCCGCGGCGTTCTGCACCATCTGAAGACGGTGGATGGAGCTCTTGTTACGATGCGTCTACAACGAAAGTGTTGCACAGATGGAGATGCAGCAAAGATCCGGTGCAAAGAAATAAAGACATCCAGTTCTTCCTGATGAAGCACGCTTCTCTGATGTTGCGAGAAGGCTCGACTTGATGCGTCAGCTGCAACTGCGACACTCTTGTTCCATGATGAAACAACACTGGCTTTGGCGGCGACACTCTTCTCCGATGATGCGAGACACTTCCACTCGATGCGACAACTGCAGAGGCGACACCCTTGTTCCGTGATGAGACGGCAGCAGCTCCAACAGCGGCACGCTTCTCCGTGAATGCGAGGCGCTTTTCTTGATGCGGTGCAATGCGACAGCTACAGCGGCGACATCCACGATGTGACGGCACCGGCTGCGACTGCGACATGCTTCTTCCTAGTTGCGAGACGCTTCTCTTGATGCGGTGCAATGAGACAGCTCCAGCTACGACATCCACGTTGCGACGGCAGTGGCTATGACGGCAACATGCTTCTTCGGGCTTGCGGGACGTTTCTCGTGATGTGGTGGAATACGACAGCTACAGCAGCGACATCCATGATGCAACGGCAGTGGCTGCGACACGCTTCTCCCTCTTGAGTCGCGCTTCCAGCTCCTTGCAACACGCAGTCCCTCAGAAGGCCCAAAAGAGCAACAGGCACTTCCAAAGAACTCTTGGGGAGCTGGGGGTTGAAGTCTGTTGTTCCTGAAACTTTAGCAGGAGGCAAGCTCTTCTCTCAAGCCCTTGGAGATCCTTACAAGTTGAATAAAGCATACAAAGTCCTTTCTCATTTCTGTGGCAGCTAGGCAACCACTGCAGGCCAATCCCTCAAGCAGTACTTCAACTTAAGGATAGTCTCTCCTCAGTTTCTTCAGGTTCCTCTTCTCAGCAAAGGTTTCTTCTTGTTGTCCGAAAGTGATCTAAATTCTTGGGATCAGGGTCCCAATACTTATACTCCAAAATTGTTTGTCCTCTGAGGGTAGAGGGGCCTTTGCCTAGTCCAAATCAGTTCTGGTCAGTCCTGGAGCACTCTGTTTGCACGACTCCTTCTCTCCTTTCACACTGCAGGGCAGAGACATCAGACGCACCACAGGAGGTGGAGCCAGCATTGTGGAGGGAAGGCACAACCCTATTCCGGTCCCTGGTGCAACTCCTCCCTCCCATCTAGATGCAGATCTCTCTATTCACCCCTGGGCTGACTCACCCTATCTCCTGGAATCCCCCAGCCCCAGTCACTGAAACTCCAGACAAGGAATACACAACCTAGAAGAGGCAGGCTTGGATAGTTAGACAAGAAAATACCTACTTTCTAAAAGAGGTATTTCCAAACACAGAATGTTAAAACCAACTTCACAAAAAGCTGTATTTTATCATTCTGAGTTCAGGCATACTAAACTCGAATTTCTACCTAGTTCCCTGAGTCAGTTAGGATTATAAAATGTAATAATCTAACTGTCCATTCTGGCATATGGGGAATAGGTAGCCTTGCAATAGTGAAAAACGAAAATGGCTGTAATTCACTATTAGGACATGCCACACATATCAGGGCTCATCCTACCTTATACTTACAATGCCCCCTGCCCTTGGGCCTACCATAGGGGTGTCTGACATGAAGAAAAGGGAAGGTTTAGGGACTGGCAAGTGGGTGTACTTGCCCAGTCAACATGGCAGTACCACACTGCACACAGGCTCTGCAATGGCAGGACTTAGACACACTTTTACAGGCTGCTTCTGTGGGTGGCACAACCAGTGCTGCAAGCCCACTAGCAGCATTTGGATTTACAAGCCCTGGGCACACTCAGTGCACTGCACTAGGGTCTGACAAGTAAACCAATGCAAGCCAATCATGGAATCCCTAATCCATACATCAGTTTACCATAGGGAGAGCATATGCACTTTAGCACTGATCAGCAGTGGCAAAGTGCCCAGAGTCATACAACCAACAAAAACAGGTCAGACAAAATATAGGAGGAAGGCAAAAAGTTCAGAGATGACCCTGCAAAAAGGGCCAAGTGCAACAGTGGGATATTGTGTCTGTCTTCTGTAAAAAAAAAAAAAGAAATTACATAGGATGCCTATCTGGTATCTAGCAGTGTGCCAGAAGTGGCCCGAATAGGTAGCTGGAGGGGCATTCTCTGCAGTGGCAAAGATGGTTGGTGGTAAATCACATTCTTTGCTCATTTATATATTAAGTACACTCAATGTATTTGTTAAGCGAGGCAGATATCACACACACCATCATTTATCACCTCCCTGCACATGGCATTTCGCCACCCATGACCTAACTGTTGCATGGTTCATTTCAACACTACAGTGTTGGCTGTGCAATGTGCATCTGCTTCAGTTAATGTGGCATTTACCCAGTTTTCTATGCACTGAATTGAAAACAAGGTGAGTTTCCCAGTGCCTACTCAGTCACCTCGTAATAGTACTTGACTCCTTTATTCTTTCCTAAGTTGTGACCCAGCCTACCTCAAAAATATTTTAAATCAATTTTTGGAATGTGCCACATTTTTCTGGCCAAGTGATTTATGTATATACATTTCATGGCTTCCATAATGGATTTAGCCTGCTCAAAACGTTCCCTTTCATTATTCGTCAGCTACAGTGACTGACAAAACCAAAGCTTAGCACATGATGCTCAGTGACTGCCCACTATGCTGTAGCAAAACTTCTACCTACACTAATCCGTCTAATTTACCCTGCAGTAGAGTATGTTTCCTTACGTCAAGCTAAGGTTTTTGTTGAAAATAATTTGTGGTGGAGGGCGAAGCCAGGGAGTAAAGTGGGACTAAGTGCCTGATTTAGAGTGCAGCAGAAGGGATAGTCTGGGATGAACGTACTAAATTAAATCAATCTCCCATTCTCTTCTCTGCTGTGTATCATTAATTCCCACTGTCTACTTAAGGCAGACAGGAATCTGTGTTTTATACGTGACATGTGTGATGTAGTATTATTATTACTTATCTGCCTCTTTAGAGTCAGGGTAGAATTGTGAGGCAAAGTAGAGCAGGGCCATTGGAATTAAAGTAAGGTAATACGTTGCCCATAATAGCTGCCCTACAAGCAGGCTGCAGAGACCAGCAAACTACCAGACGCTAGCATGCCTCTATTAATATTTCACAACAAGATTACTATAAATTGGGCTGCATAAAGGTATACTCATTAACCTCTACCGCGCTACCGCATTTTCCCGCTGTGCGCTGGAATTTGAAAAATGCGCGGTTTGTGACAAAGCCAGCTCGTCATCCGCGTAGCGCAGGTAACGCCCATGACGAGCTGGCTTTGTCATCAGCGCTGAAGGGGTTAATGAGAGGTAATTTATTTTTATTTTCAAACAAAGTGCCTATTAAGTTTTTTTCTAAGAAATCAATTAGGGCCTCATTACGATGTCAGTCGGAAAGCATTCCGACCGCCTCCTTGTTGTAATCGTTTCTGACCGACTCAGCTTCGGGGGAGTCCAACCGACCGGTTACTGTGGTCCCGAACACCGTTCAGTCAGACTCCCATTAATTTCAATGGAAGCCTTTGTTCCGACCGACAGAACACACTCCAATTGAAAAAACGGGGTGGTTGCGGAAAATCTTGCATCCTGGGGCCTGCTACACTGTGCATGGCCAGAAAGGAAGGTCCCTTGTGTACCCCAACGGGCCCCAACTGGAGGCCTCTTGGTGAAGGAGGGACTGCTATGGCCCCCAAAGTCATTTTCCGACAGATGATCCATGTCAAACAGACCGATTCGTAAAGGCTGTCGGTATCCAACTTTGTAATCGGTCGGTCGGAAACGTAGTCTTTTGAGCTGTACGATGCAGCTCTGACCGACTTGGACTCTCTGAATACCGGTCGGAGCTGATGCAGAATGACCAACCAGTTACCATGTATTGATGCAATTGGTTAGTCAGAAATGTTCTGGAGTCAGTTGGAAACATGGCTCGGAAATGAATGCCGGTAGGAGCCTTTCCGACTAACAATGTAATGAGGCCCTTAGTTTCAATCTGGTGGTATTCTGGCTTAATTCCTTGCAGCCTTTCCGTTCTTTTATGTGATGCATGTGTGAGGAAAACATGGCCCTGTGACGATTGATATAAAAACTTCCAATGGCCCTAGGGGACCAGCAATGTACTGCTACTGTGCCACTATATAAATACGTGTTTTAAATGAGCATTATTTACAATTTGTATTTTTCATTTTCTTTCGTTCTTGAAATTGTGTGATATGAAGTATTGGTTTATTTTGATCATGGTCAATCTCTCCAAGTTTTGTGGCGAGAGAATTGTCCTTCTTACTGTGACAACTGCACCAGCTGCACTGAACACATGCTCAGCAGACACATTGGCTACTGGACAAGCCAGATACTTCATTGCCAGCCTGCTGAGCTCTGGCCATTGATGCATCTTCCATACCAATAGACCAATGGGTTTAGATCTATGTAGACTTATTTTGGGTCATCCAGATAGTCCTGGAACATCCTCTGAATGATCATTGGTGCTGCCACTTGCTTGACCTCTTTTGCCTATGCCTATGGTGTTGACGTAACCCCTGCCACTTGAAACCAAGCCAATGCAAAGGTTGGGTCTGATTCTTCTGTTCCTGTTGTTGTTGTTGCAGGTGCTCTTGTTGCTGGTGCTGGCTGCTGTGAGACAACAGCACCGCTCTCTCGGGAAGTTGAAGTCTGCAACCAAGGAATTCTGCCTGGGGCTCTAATTTCCAGTCGTTCTTCTACCAGGTCTCTCGCTTGATCAACAACCCATGTCTTTTATAGTGAAACATCTATTTCTGAAAAAATGGTGGCTGTCCAAATTGGGAACGGCATCTGTTCCTAACTCCTCAGTGAGAAAACTTGGAGTTCCCCTGGACCAGAATGTAACTATGAAAGATCAGGTTGTGGCTACCGCTGGTGCCTTCTTTCATGTAATGAGTCTACTGAGCAGAGCCTTTCCATTGCTACCACTTGAGACCCTAGATCAGGCATTGGTGATTCGTCACCTGGACTATGGCAATGCTCCTCTTGCTGCCGTTAATGAATCCCATTTGCATAAACTCCAGGTGGTTCAAAATACAGCAGCTCTCTTAATCCATAATCTACCGGCTAGATCTGCTTCAGTTCCCCTACTGCGCTCACTTCATTGGCTACCGGTGCAAAATAGAATTATCTTCAAAGTCTCCTGCTTAGTGCACAAAGCGCGTAATGGCAAGGGACTCACATATCCTATGGAGAAACTTATTCCTTATCAATCAGTAAGATCTCTAAGATCTATGAACAATTATCTACTCACTGTCCCACGAATTAAGAAACCTCACTCTAGAAGCAGAGCTTTCTCATGTCTCGCCCCTTATTATTGGAATAAACTTCCATTCACATACAAGAATGCAATGTTCATTGTAGATTTAGGAAGTTATTGAAAACCAAACTGTTTTAGTATCATAGTCAACTGCCTGTTGTCGTTCTGCTGTGCCGAGGTATTCCTATGGGGATGATTCATGTGCATTACAAGTAATCTTAATAATAAAATTATATTTTCCCTTGCGCCGGTGCTGATTTCAGCAGCTGTGTACCAGGCACAAACCTTAGCACCATAGTGCTAGGGTGCGTGCATGAGTCTAGCATAGAGTTGGTAAAGGAAGGGTACCCTTCCTGTACAAAATACTATGCCTAGACATGATGCAAAGCTTTTACCACTTTGTAAGCATGCTGCACAGTGCGGCACGTATGTAAATTCAGAAAAGCATGGAGAAAGTAAAACATTTCTCCTGTTAGCACCTCCTCTGAAGGGGCATTAACGTTTGGTGCAAATAACTACAAATCTTTGCAAATATGGTTTTGTGTCAAAAGGAATGGGTGGTTGCAACTTTTGCGCTGGAAATTAAATAGCAAAAAAAACAATTTTGTGCTGGTTAGCATAATTTTTTATGGCATGAACCCAGCAAAAAATGTTTATAGATCTCCCCCAATGTCTCTTTGCAGCCTTGCATTTACAGCCAAGTGAAGGATTAGGCTCTCAAGCAATCAATGTGCTCTGCACTGCTGTTGAAACTGCTGATCCTTTGTGACACCTTTTTTAATTGGTCCTGTAGCAGATGCAACATCAGAATTGCTTGGCTGGACATACTTTTCTCCTTGCTGACTTCCCATGTGAAAACCTTAAAAGTAGGTAGCATCTGTGTTAGGCATTCAACTAGCCCCATATGTCCACCTCCATTGTTATATTTTTCCCAGGTACAGCCACTCCTCTTTGAAGGACATAGTTGGTGATCGGTGTGTACTGCCAAAACAGATGATGCACCATTTAATAGTTGCATGTTGGCACCTCTTGTATGAGTGCTTTAACTTAAACTCTATAAGCAGCATACTGAATGATACTCAACTGCTTCCGGGTTTTAAAAGAATGACTGAAATGAGTGCAGATTCTTGGCAGGTGGCCAGTATGTTGCTGACTAAGGGCCTTATTCCGACTTTGGCTGTCTGACCACTGGACCGCTGAAGCCCCATCCACCACAAGACCGCAATGCCAGCGGTCTTGAGACTGCCGCATTATGACTGAACCACCGGCCGGTATTGTGCCGGCCATGGTTTCAGCTGTCTGCATGCTTTGACTCACTGAGTGAACCTGAAGCCATTGCAACAGCACAGCAATGCCTGCACTGTCATGTGTGCTCTGCTGGCATGCACCATTGTTGTGCAAGCCACACAATGCATGCACAACAGTGGAGGTGTAGGGGGGAACAACATATAACCCCATTGACATAACAAAATGGGAAATGATGCCCGAGGGCCCTGTTTGGGGCCCCCTCCTTGCCGTACCGCCAGCTTTTTCATGGCGTTTCCACCAGCATGAAAAGGCTTGCAGAAAGGCAAGTCAAAATATGGACAACTGTCCTCAATTCCTCCCTACTCTGAACGCCGCCAGAACAGTGGGATCCATGATGGTCACTGGCGCTGTCTATGGGTTGTGGCGGACTGGTGGCTATTCGACTGCCAGACTCTTTATCAAAAGGTCTAGGTTACAGTGGTCAGACTGCCACCACGGGTTTAGCGGTCTCAAGACCGCAGAACTCATACTAAACCCCTATGTCTTCTTTTTTTAGTAAGCCCTGCTCAGTCAGGTTGATGCAATGCACTAAACACAGTCCGTGAAAATATCCAACATCTTCCATGGCCTTGACCATATTGTTGCCATTTTCCTTGGCACAAATCCAATTTTGAGACCTCTGCATTGCAACCATTCAAATACCTTGCTGTTATATTCTTTCAAAGTCTTCCCAGATGCTTGCATCTGTATGGGATTTCTCCATGGGGAACATGGCTACTGTTGCATGCCTTTGTATGCCCTTAAAACTTTCTTCAGTGCTGAGACCTGTAGATTGCCTAACCCCCACAAAAGGGATGCAGTGTGCATTGATACATGTAATCAGTGGCTTGACAACTGGCCCACCAGTCTGTCATCTGGTGGATAGTGTGACCTTTCTCTGCTGCAAAGCTTGTCTAATCAATTGAGTCCATCTTGATGGAGTGAGGAACAGAAACTCCAGCAAAAACATCTGGCAGGGAATCATCAATTTCAGGCAGATGGCCGGCACATATTCTAAAGATCCCACTCCGTCCACAAAAGAAATAGGGAGGAGTTCCAGCACAAACATTTTAGCCAGATTCCCACATACAAATGTGTATTTGGGTGGTTGCATTTGTAGGGCCCCTCCTGCCTTAACATGCCTGTAATATTAGCTTGGATTATTTTCTTTTCTGGTGCCACTGACACAGGCAGATTCCAGAGAGAAGAACCAGGAGGTGGTAGACTCAATGTGCATCTTGGGGAGCCACTGTATGTTGTGTTGGCTCCATCTGACTCTTGTGAAATTTCAAGTTTGCTGAGGTGGGTGAGAGTTTTGCAGTGCTGGGGACAGGGCTGATTTGTGTAAAACTGTCACCCTCTTTTTTCTCTTCACTTTCTACCATGATAAGAGCTGATTCCCTCTCTCATCAAAATCATCACTTGAAGCAATTTTTTTAAGGTGTGCCTCCATCCAGTTTGCCATGGGCGTCCGCAGGGGGGGGCAAGGAGGGGCGATTGCCCCCCCCCTGGAGCGACCCTCCTTCCCCCCCCTGCGGACGCCCATGAAAACCGTGACTTCAAGACAGGGTTCCCACTCTCCTTCCTCTCCTTTCTTTTAATTGCTTCCCTGTGAAATGGATCCAAAAAAGAAAGAAGCTTTTGCTGGAAATGACATTTTAATTCCAAAATGCAGCATTGGGAATAAAAGGCTAAAAATATGAAAAATAGATAAATAACTAAATAAAATAAGACAGAGTGGTAGCAAACTGGCCAAACTGATTTTATTCACACTGAAACACATTACCACCACTTTTACAGAGTTTGCCAGTGAAGTGCTATTTTTGTTTTCTTGTCTTTGTTTTCCCTGGACTTGGAACCAGTGCACCAATCCTTGAGGTACTGCAATGTGTGGATTAGAAAACAAAATGTGTGCTGCGGCTCTGCGTCCAGGTTTGTGGTCTTTTTACCATACTGCTTACGTTTTGTAAGATATAAGCAATGGCCATTGAAATGGGTCCATTCAGGGGCCTGCAGTCATGTCCTTAACTTTTCAGGCAAAAGTACTCACTGATTTCTGAATAGTGAGTGTAAAAGCATTAAGGTAACCATGTTGTTCCTGCTTACATTTCTCATGGTTTGCTAAATTGTGCATTCCCTATAAGTGTTTGTTTTTCCCAGGATGTTGTTACTTTTTTTTTTTGTAGGCTGCATATTGCTCTTATCTAGTGCATAATTTAAATTGAGCCACATCCAGGTGTTTCTAGTGGGCAACAATTGGGTTGTAGTTGAAGACAGTGGGAGTTTTTCTCAGTGGGGCAGTACGGTGTTCAGTGGGGGAGAGGATGTTGCACTATGGTCAGAGCTGGTGAATTTGGAACTGGAAACTTGGTCCAGCCTTGATAGCCAGTCCACCAGACCACTCTCCTGCGAGAGCACAATCACATGCTAGACCTTAGAAGGCTTCGCAACACCTTAGAAGTCCTGGTGTCTTCGCACCAGCAGGTGGACCCTAGCATGACAAGTGTAGGTTAACCTTCAATGCTTGTCCACCACTATCCATACTGAAGTTCACCTCCAGTCTTGCGGGCAGGCCTATGAAGCAGCACGCCCTAGAACAACAGTCACTGAGGTCACAGGACCCTTGAGAAGGGTCAGCTCTAGGGCGGTGCAACCAGTGTGACCGCACTGGGTGCTGACTTTAGGTGGAGGCATCATGTTTGCAAGTATATTATGTTTTTAAAAAGGCTTGCTGCCTCCTTCCTGGCCTCCAGCAATTTTCGGCAACAATAAAAATGTCATGATGACCCTGGTGATTAATGTTCTTCCTAGAGAGAGATCAGAATTTTGTCTAGTGGAAGTCTTGACTCATGGAAAGGTAGCTCAGAGGGTTAATGTACCAGCTGCAAAGGACATGCGCCATGCAGATCACAAAGTGGACATAATGTAAATAGGTCAGTGGGCTACTGGTATGTCGGAGAGATCCTTTTGTTACTTGCAGTTTATAAGTTAAAATCCTAACTTAGAACAGTGACCTATTAACTGTCATCTAAGAGCTGCATACAAACTGCAAGGTATAAATTAGAGTGTTATGTCCCCCCCCAGTCTTTGATTATCCTGATGTCCAAAAAAGTGTTCTTTTGGACACAAATCAATTCTGATTATTAAGGAGAACCTCCAACCATGGTAATATGTTTTAAATTCTGGGTATTGTGTTTCTCCAGACCAATCACTATAAAACTATATGGGCTACTTGTATGGTTGTCATATAACTCCTACACCTTGTAGTCCTTAGTCTTATGTAACATTTTCTATACAGTGATTTACACACCTATTGATTGTCTCTATGCAATGTGTGTTATGTAAAGTGCTCTGACACCCTACAATGGTATGAGTGGGGCTGTAAATCAAATTAAATGCATCTGAGAGAGAGTGGTTATGGAAACTTGGGGGCAGAGTTAAAGGGTGGTAGTGAGGGAATCCATGGCAGAGGTGGTCATTGGGGGGCACTAACAAACATTAATGCACAGGAAACGACCAGTGCTATGGCTGGCCCTGCCCTTGAGGTCAGTCTGCCTCACCCATAGGTACCTCCATTGGCCTTGTTTCAGCAGTAGTAGCTGCAACTCATCAGGGATTGGCAATGCAGGATTTGCCAGCACACCAAACTAAGTTTGCAAATTTAAAGTCACCCGGCTTCATTCACGAGCACTTTTAACATGTACTGCCTGCTGTGGGGCCACTGGAATTAATTATGCATCAAAGACAACATTATGCCGTAGTGTTGACTAAATTATGCATTAAAAAAAAGGCTGCAGCGTAATGCAGTATATTTTCAGATATTTTATTATTTTGGCATGTGTACACATGCTAACAGTCTCTGGAAAGATTTTGCCTTATTAGTACCAGTGTAACATACAAACGCAATAGTGAGAAAGGTGACCAGTCAACCTTTACAATAGGCCATCCACTCCACAGCAACACAAGTCACATTTTATATTAACTTTTGATATGTTTGAGCTACAAACAATTTATTAGTTTAAATGGTCAGATCATGCAGCAGATCTTGCATTTTGAGGCAAATATGGCAGAGCCATGATTTTAGAGAAAACATTTGCAAACTAGGATATTTTGCCATTCATGTTTGAACTGTTGTTGTGGAAAAAGCGAGTAGTGCTGATGACAGAAACTCCATGGCTCGGAGACAAATGGCTTGTGTTTCCACATTTTATCGTATTGGGTACATTCTGTGATTAGAAGCATAACCCACTTTGTGAATATATTTTAATGTCAATAACTCATTATAACCTTAAATAATCATGTGTATCCATTGGTTGATTAAATTGGGCAGTGAAATGCCAAACAAATACTAAAAATTGGGATGTCTGTGCATTCTGGTCACACTTCTGGCTCCACCCACAGATCCATTCCTTGGGTTATTCCCGCCCTCTGATTCTCCGCCCACTGTTCCCCTACTTTTTTTCACCCACTTCGACCACTGTGTAAGACTCAGCATCCCTGGACCTGTGATGTGCCGCTGCTGCGGGCACCTCATGTGCCACACATTTACGGGGCCGGGCATCCGCATAAGGGAGCTGGCCAATATTGTATCGCTAAATGTGAGCACGGTGTCAGTTTGACATTGACTACACGTAGAGGGACTACACGTAGAGGGACTCTAAGTTTCTTTTAAAAAATATAGCTAACATTTGGTCCTATACATTTTATTTTGTATAAATTAATTGAATGTGTGTAAAATTTAGCAACGCCCGGGGAATTCTACTAAAGGGAGCACCCATTGGCGAATCACTAGCGTGTGTGATTGTTGCATTATTTATTACTAACTTTGACATTGTGCTTTATCTTTGGATAAAAGTTATCATGAATTCTAGCACCAAGAAGCCAATATTGGTAAATATGTTTGCTACAAATAATCCCTAACATACACTGTGCATACAGTATATTCATTCTGGTGCTTTAATCATAGGCTGTTTTAAAGTATTCTGATAAAAATCGAATCGTGCTGAAGGCAGCCTTGATTGGTGTTGGATCGAGGACCCGGAAGTCTGCACATCTAGCAGACAGAGATAAAGCACCTTGTCAGAAAGTTTAGCGTTTTCCCTACAGGTGGTGTTTGGTTTTCTGTGGCAGGGTCAGTCACATGTCCTGGATTTCTGGTATTTAATTGAGTCTATCCCAATTCTCTGCCCCAGTGTTTCTTGTGCCCCACCTGGCAGACATCATGTTGGAGGATGGTGATGACATTAACATTTTGCCCCCCCCCTTGGAAAAATGTCTGTGGACGCCCATGCAGATTGCATGGTGTTGTTCAAATGGATCGTTTGGCCTCCAGTACCACAGTGTGAACCAAGCTTGCCTAAAGGAACACTCATGTGGCAAATGGAGCATATTACAATATTATCCTACTGCTTGCTAATCATAAAGAAGTCACAAACTGGGAAGAAGAACTTTCTTTGTTTGCCACTGCCAATCCCTGAAGAACTGAAGGTTAGTGGGTGTTTCGTCGATTGCCTCTCTGCAGTGCATACTTCAACTGAGGTAGTGGTGGATGCAGGTCTCAGAGGGGGCCTTACAAATATGAAAACTGGTGGTGAAACCAGTGTCATATCCCTCGGAGCAGGTTGAATAGTAGTCCTAATGTTGGTGTCCGCTGAGCCAACTTCCATGACAATGACTGGATTGTCCTCCTCATCGCCTTCCATTATTGCAAGGCTTTCAGGAACTTTCCTTTTCCCTTGTCTCTCCTAGTGGGCCTCAGACTTAGCTGTGGTTCAATCCATGTCCAGATCATCAGAAGGGGGCTTGGAGAAGAAGGTGGAAGATCCTTCCTTTATCTTGCTGAAGATGTGAAAGACAATGGTTCAGAAAGGGTACATCTTGCTCAGGAGGAAGTTAACCTCCTGTTTTCCCCCAACTTCAGGAAGATCTGCTATTGCTGGCCATGACTCCCGTTGTCCACTTTGCTCAGTTTCCTGCGATGATTGGGTAGTTTGCAACTGAGACAAGTCTAATTCAAACTCGCTGCTCATTGCCATGATTGCAGTGGCAGCCTCACTGAGACACACAGCCTTGAGCTTAGATTGGAGTGCTGCCGTTGATGCTGGAGTGCTGCTCCCAGCTTCCTGCCGGAGGATGGTGCGGCAGGAACACGTCTCCTGAAAAAGGTCTGAGGTGGCACACCGGTGGCGGAAATCTGATTTTTCTCATCCTCCTCACTGGAACAATTTTTGACAGTACCTTTCTTTGGGGCTGTTTTGAAGCTCGGTCCATTGGCAGCGGCACTTAGCTGCACAAGCGGAAGACTAAAAGACTCATGTATTGTGGTCACATCACTTTGTGCCGGACTTCTGTCTGGCAATATGGTGATTGATGTCCCTTGTGCACTTAAAATCAAACAAGCAAGAAAAACATTTACTGAAATATGTCATTTTTGTAGTTTGAATTATTATTGGTACAGACAATATCATTTACTGAGGTTTCTGCAAACTCGGACCACATCACCATAACATAATATTTAATTTTCAATCAGGATAGCAACATACAGATGTAAATATATGCTTTATGAGCACCTAAGGAGAGACACCTTTGGCAGTCAAGGAAGTGCAGGAGAAAATAGAATACTCTTTAAAAAATGAATGCTGGTGTGCACTTATGGCAGGCAGGAGGTCCAGGGGAAAATGGAGTAAACCTTAAAAAATGAATGCTGGTGTGCAGCTGTGTGCCTATGGCAGGCAAGAGTCGAGGGGAAAATAAGTAATGACAATCCTTAAAAAAATAATGCTGTGGTGCGCCAGGTGCCTGAGGCAGGCAGGGGGTGGATTGAGTGAAAATATATTTTAAATTAAAAAGAAACAAAAGAAACAAATAAAAAACAAATAAAAAATTCAAATAAAACACTATTAATTGCTGGTGTACTTAAACTGATATCATGAAAAAGTAAAAAGATGAACAAAAACAAAAAAGCGTAGCCCTCTCCTATCAATCTCCCTAGAAAATGGATTTGAATAGTGGAAAAAAAGGATTTACACAGTGGCCGGCTACACATGGTCAAAGAACAACAGCAAGCAAGGCGGAATGGACAACAAAGAACATATGCAGGCTGTTGGAAATTGCGCTTCTGCTTGGCAGAGGTATGCACCATGTCCCTGCAGGAACCACAATCCTAGTCAGTATAAGCCAGAAACACTCTTTAAATTAACCTGTGCTCACCCTTTGATAGCTTGGCACAGACCAGTCAGGCTTAATTTAAGAGGCAATGTGTAAAGTATTTTTAAAACACTTCAAACAGTAACACAGTGAAAACATCACATAAAAGACTAAACATCAGTTTGGAAAAATAGATAAAAAGCCAATAAATACAAGTCAAGATATTCATTTTTAAGGAATAAAAGTGTCAATAGTGCTTATAAGCAATAAGTGCCTATGGGGATTTTCTGGTTGTGCTGGACCAGGACAAAGTCCAGAGTTCAGGGCAACTGTGATGGAGCATGGGTAGGGTACAGGAGCAACTCAAGACCCACTGTACAAAGTACCTTGAAATTGGTTGCAACAGCGATATGTGGGGTGCAGCAAAACGATGCGTCAGTTTTGATCCTGCAGTTGAGGTGATGCATCGATTTTCTTCATGCAACTATGGTGATGCACCCATTCTGAAGATGAAATGCTGAAGCTGAGATGTGTTGGTTCTGAAGTCGATGTACCAGGTTTTTTGACTTTTGACGCAGTTGAGGGGAAGCGTTGACCATCTCTTGCTGCAGCAGAGGCATTGCAGCAGTTCGGATGCATCAATTCTGGATACGATGCACACGTTCAAAGTGCTAAGCGCTGATTCCGTTCTCACTACAGCGGCGAAGGGTGGATTCTACCTCACGCAGCAGAGGATGCGTTTGTTCCACTGGAGCAAGCCTCTGGATCCACTTCCAATGGCCAGGTACAGAAGCAGGAGGTGAGACGTTGATATCTATGAGTCTCAAAACAAGAAGAAAGCCAGAATGCCCCTGGAGATCACTCTGGATTCAAGCACGAATCTAGTTCTTCATCCGCTGGGACAAATGATAGCAAGGCAGTCCAGCAGGAAAGCAGTATTTCCAGAGTGGCAATTCTTGAAGCAGCACTGCAGTCCTTCTTCCTGGCAGACTTTATTTACAGATCCAGACATTTCTGATTTTGTGAGGTCAGAGACCTGGTACTATTAATCAGTCGTGCCTTTAAAGTGGAGGTGACTTCAAAGAGGGGTTTTGAAGTGCACAGAGGACCTCCATTCCTGGCCCTGGATCCAGACTCACTACAGGTGGCATACAACCCTTTGTGTGGGGACAGGACACTGCCCATTCAGATGTAAGTGTCAGCTCTGCCCCCATCCTGCCCAGGAATGTCTCATTAAGATGCAGATGGCCACTCAGTCACACCTAACCTTCTATTATGTGTGTCTGTCTAGAGGGAATGCCAACGTCCAGCTGTCACCCAACCCAGACATTTATTTGAGACAGGCTGCAGGACACAGAGCTTAAGAGAAGAGAAATGCCAAATTTCTAAAAGTAGAGAAGCAAAATACAAGCTGTGTTGCACTCTAGTAAAACAATGTGTAATACAATATATACAAAAGAAACAATGTATATTTCTAAAGTGTGCACCTTCTACATTCTTTCTTTTTTATATACTGTATTACATATTGGTTTTCTAGAGTACAACACAGCTGGTATTTTGCTTCTCTACATTGAATTTTTTTCTGCCCAACACAGCTATAGTTGCAGCACACAATGTCTTTCAATGACATTCTGCACTTGACAGATAATGAGGAGGAAACCAAAGTTTACAGCGCATCTGAGGCACAGGAAAATTACGGCCTTATATGTGAGGTTCGGACATTTGGCACTGCACCCGGCCCAGTGCATCAGCAACTAAGACAACTTGAATATCTCATGCTTAGGGAGATTAATCAAAGACTGCATGCTACTGCCTTGATACAGTACCACAAAGCCAGTAGGATACCTCGGGGGCTGCATTTGGCCATCAAACCAATGTTGTTCAAACTGAATATAAGGATTTATGAACAAGTGTTCCGCCATATTCAATAAGTGTTTCCTTGATTTGATATTACTTATCGTTGAAGAATTTTCTGCAGTACTAGTGGGCCTAGAGCAGGTGATCCGACAACTACAAGAATCGCTGATTCAGCGTATGGAAACAGAAACATGGAGGACCACTTTGGAGGAGATCAATGCCAAATTAGACACATATGCCAAAGAAATACACAAACACAAAGTCCGTAAATTCAGGAGGGATACCATTGATTACAAACTTGATGAAGTGTACTCTTGGGAGGAGGTATATGCAAAGAAACTGAACTTCAAAAAGCCGGGTATCACGTCTTTGGAAGAGAGTCTAGTATCTATCAATGATACCCAGATAACACGAGCACCAGTTCCCTCAACCTCTGCAGAGAGCGATTTGACAACAGGCACCATCAATGCACCAAAGATTTCTTTTTTAGATATAAGTCCAGCTGCCAACAATCCACCAACAGGACCGGCAACGGCACAAATGGATGCAGCGAAACCCGCAGAGGCCACAGATTCTGCAATACCCGCCGGCTCAGGCAGGAGACAAAAGAAACACTAGTGATTAACATTTCATCCATCCCACTGACCAAATCACAGACAGCTGTCTTGGACAAGGGGATCTCATTTGTGAAACCAAAGGGGATGACGGACAGTCCATATGGCTTGGCAGTTTGGACTGGACTGTTCCCATGAGGTACAGGGTCAGACTGATTTGCATATGGCCATGTCTGAACTGGGATGGCAGAATGAGCTAAAGAATGATGATGGATTAAACCCAGATCAGTTGACTGGGGGGCGGAGTGCTTGCAATGTTCAACACTCCGTCCATCATCCCCCTTGGTTTTGATTTCATTTATGCCCACTTTTCTCACCAAGCCTTTAGACACCGAAATTGCTCTGTACAAATTCATGAGGAAGTTATATCTCTGATACTTTTTTTAATTTGGATTGTTGACCAGCAGAGCAGGATGTTTCTAGTTACCGAGAATTCAAACATAAGAGCACGTTCATCTCACCAAAATCTCTCAAAGTCATAGGCACATTTGAGACTCTTGCCAAAGATGATCTATCTAAAATACCAGCTCCAATAGTTAGGCACCAGAACTTGACAAAAACTGACAAGGTGGCACTTAAATCACTCAGAAAAACGAATGACTGGTTTTCTTTCCAGCTGACAAGGGAGGGGTACTGGTCATCATGGATTGTTTGTTTTATGAAAACAAGGTTGAAGCAACGTAGATGGATGAATCCACTTACCTACCCCTGACCCAAGATCCTATAGACAAGATCCAAGACATTCTTATGAAGATTCTGACACATGCCTAAGATATGGAATGGATTTCTGACAAAACATTAGAATTCCTTTACACATTTTAGCCTCAATGCCCTTTGATCTACATGCTCCAGAAGATACACAAAAATCTGCGAGACTTACCCCTTAGACTCCTTGCATCAGGTTGTGGTTCAATTCATGAAACATTGGGGCATTATTTGGATTCCTTTTTGCAAAACATTGTTCAAGCAGGTTCATCGTATTTACAGGACACTTCTCATCTTCTGAAAATTTTACAGGATATTGATGTGCCAGAAATGGCAGAGATCTGATTGTGCACAGTTGATGTTGTTGCCCTCTACACATCCATACCACATTCAGAGGGGATTGAATCTGTTGAATGGGCACTGCTCAAACAGAAGGAGTTACAAGCCAACAAGGTTTTTTTTTATTAGAGTTGTTGCAGTTTTGTTTGTTTCACAGTTATTTTAAATAGAAACAAAGGTATTTTCTTCAAACCAATGGAACTTCCATCGGCGTTCCCGGGGTCCCAGCTATGCCAACATCTTCATGATGAAATTTGAATCAGAATACATCCTATCGGACATGAAATGGACTTACCATTTGATACTTTACCGTAGGTTTATCGATGACATATTAATCATCTGGCACGACACACAATATGACTTAGAAAACAACCTGAAGCAATTGAACAGTAAGAATCTCAGGATCCAGTTTACATTCTGCATGGATCAACAACATATTTCTTATCTTGATGTTAACATTGACCTCATGGGCACAAAATCAAGACTTCTGTGTTTAAGAAATCAACTGACCATAAAAACTACCCGCTGAACAGCAGCTTTCATTCTGCATCTCTCAAGTAGCATCTTCCTTACGTGCAGTTTCTTAGAGTTAAACGGATTACTTCGGGTATGGGTATTAGCAGTGGTAAAGTGTGCAGGGTAACTAAAAGTCAACAAATATGGGTTCAGAAAACCGGAGGGTGAAGGGAAATATTTGGGAGTGACCCTGCAGAAAGAGCCAAGTCCAACATTCTCCCACACTTTCTAGGCGCTACATAACACTTACCCAGCATACCTCAACAATCTCTTCTCAAGGTGGAAATTAAACTCACTGAGTGAAGGAGTTGGAGCTGAATATCAGGTCGGCAATGATTTCTGTGATGGAGTTTTCCTATCTTGTATCTCGGCCCCCGGTGGTCAGTAGAGAAGGACTCATACAAGGAAGGTAATATTGGAGATGTTTAGTTTGATGGGCAGGTATTCAATCAAACTCCATCTGTCGGCATTTGTGACGGTGCACTGAATGTGTGTGTTTGTGTGCATGTGTTTGTGTGTAAAGAAAACAGGCATGCATACGGGTCAAATAGTGCCCTGCAGTTGTGAGAAGTTCAATCAAGTTGAGGTGGATGGTCTATAGTCTGCAGAGAAGATTTTGCAGTCCATATTTTGAGCTGGAAGGTAAAATACTTTTAGGTAAGTCTGTCTCTCTACCTAAGGTGCAGAATGTAAGAGAAATTACAAGACTTATCAATAGAGTACTCACATTAAAATCTGCAGTTTTACATTTGGATGTGATCTTTTGTGTTAGTGAACCTTTGTGCTTGTTTATTGTAGGTCTGGCATTCCACAATAACATTTATTAATTTCCAGGAGGGCATTCACTTCTTTCAACATCCATATATGAAAGATTTGGTGGTGTCCGATGTGTCGTTTTTGTGATCAATGTATAAGGTCAGTCTTTGTCAGTAAGAAGATAGTTTCAAAATGCATGTATGCATTTATAAGCAAGCACAAATCTAGCTAAAGAGCAAAAATGCACTGTACAATTGAGGAGTGGATTCATGGGGGCTAGATAAGATGATGAGAGGATGAGCAAGGCATTTGTGAATAGGAGGAGTGAGAAAGAAGTAACAATTATATATTGGGATGTCCCTCCAAGGCATTGGTGTGATGTTGTGTGTTGAAATAGAGGAATTTGTTGTCATGAATGAATCATCCTAGAGTTTTCCACCTTGAAAAATCACTTCAATGTTCAATTTTTTATAAGGCCTTTTACCCAGACACCTTCCTATACCATGAAGGGTGACAGCTCTACGTGTGTTAATGTGTGTGTGCACATATTGTTTAATGGTTTTAGATAAAAAGGGTATTAAGTTGCAGTCACCAGTCTTACATGAGGAAAACGATTTCATCTTTGTTCAGTGGTTCTGTGTTTATACCTCTTAGTGAGTAGGTGGATGTCTGTAGGGGTGGAAGAATTGGTTTAAATGTTTCTGATGCAGATGTAGCTGATACACTTTACCATAGATGGACACGCTGGGGCAGATTTATGAGTTCTGGTGCATCTCTGCAAATCAGCAGGAATGCGCCAGAACTGATGCGTCACGCAATCCCCTCCTTGCGGCACCACAGATGCGCCGCATTTACAATGCGGC
This sequence comes from Lissotriton helveticus, assembly GCF_964261635.1. Lineage (NCBI taxonomy): Eukaryota > Metazoa > Chordata > Amphibia > Caudata > Salamandridae > Lissotriton > Lissotriton helveticus. The sequence goes on from NC_136063.1 coordinate 693,325,876, forward strand.
GCACCATGGTGCAAGGAAGGGCAGATGCGTGACGCATCTTGTGGTGTACGGGCGGAGCGTTGCTGGAGTAGCGTCGCAAGTGTGACGCAACTCCTGCAATGTACAGAGGCCACCCATACATAACGTGGTGCGTCACTCCTTACGCCTGCTTCAAGCAGGTGTAAGGATTTGACCCAGCAGCGTCGTAAAACTGACTGAATGAAATCTTGTAGATTTCACTGCGTCAGTTTTACGGGGCTTTCCTACGAGGGAACGCCCACCCTGCGATAGAACGCCCACATGAAACCTGACGCAGGTTTCATGTGGCGCAGGGCTTTACAACGTGTCGCATCTGCCTAGATGCGTCATGTTGTAAATAGGTCACAGGGTTAGAATAATTCGACCAGGGGCAAGAGTTGCTCGGCCATTACTCAGCATCATTCGGGTTTTCTCAGCTCCTCATGCTCCCACTGGAGGTGTGGTCAGGGTTGACTCTCAAGAGACTGACGTTTTTGTGAAAGCAATAGGTGTTCATGTCTCAGAGATGGGATCTGTTTGTGCAGCGGGACCTTGTGCTCACTAGGCCGCAGCAGCGCAAGAAAGACTTACACAGCACACTGTACTTTCACTATCGTGGCCGGAAGACCCCGAGCGGTCTCTGCTGTTTATTTATCCCCTCAGTTTGAGCCGCCCCGAGGGGTGTACGCATGTGTGAATTGCTACATTTGTGGTAGAGAGCCTGGGTGGCTCTCTACAGGATCCACCTTAATGTGTTAGAAGAGTGATGAAGAAGGGCCTTATTCATTATCAGTACTGGACTGCTTTTTGGGCAGTCTAGTACTGGCAGATGGGCCAGCTTGAAAAGCTAGGTTGTTGGTCCTATTAAAGACCAACAAAAAAATGCCTCACACACTGGCCCATTCGAGCTGCCCATCTGGCAGTGCCAGGCTGCGCGAAAAGCCTCTCCAACAGACCAACACTACATTGTCAACTAGTTCAATCAAAATACTTCCGGAAGTACCGCTACCCAGATCGGGAGGAAAAATGGGTTGTAATCACACTGGGCCTAGTCTAGTATTGTTGCAATAACGCTCCCTGGTGTGAACCAAGCTGCATCAGTTCCAGACTATGAGCGTGCAGCCACTAAAAAGAATCTGATCTGAAACAAGTCAACCATCAGTGCAACGAGTGCACATTTTTGTAACGAACATGAAGTCGAAACAAACGTTTTTTAAAATGTTCATTTTGATAAAGAATGACGGTTGGTGTTTCACAACAACAATAGCTACGAGAGGTTGTAATGAGTTCACGCATGATAGTACATTAGGCAGTATTGCTCCAATTCACAAAAACACACAGGGTTGGTTTGTTTATTTACTTTCTTGACCTGAAAAGCTGACTAAAAGTAACCCAAAATAATGATAGGCCGTGCTGTGCGTAATTTTGCATCAAGGCGGCTTCCCATGGGTGCTGCTAGGGAGTTCCCAAGCTGCCAGTCATGGGCTTGATGCAAGGCCTTATTTATTGACATTTGTAGGTAGAGCCAGGGCTCGAGTCGGGGTATCACGCGGGTGGACGGCGTCCCCCCACTTATTTTACCGGGTGGACGCCGTCCCCCCTGCCAAACAGCTGGACTTCACTCTTTGGCCTCTCTGGGACGAGATCGGAGCGCACCTTTCGTGAAGTCACTTCCGGTTGTGACGTCACTTCCGGTGACAGCGTACCCCCACTTCTCTTTTTAGGACTCGTGCCCTGGGTAGAGCTTTAAACAAAATAAGTAGGAGAAATGTTTTTATTTCTCCAAAATCTTCACATTTTGCCTGGGTGCTGCACTGAACACCACACTTAAAAAGTGAGATTTCTGTTTGTTTGAATAAGAATAGTATTTTGCACTGGAAGGGTACCCTTCCAGTAGACACTATGTTAAACTCATGCATACCTCTTGGAACAATGGTGCAAAGGCATGTGAGTGGTGCTAGGCAGCATAGTTGAAAAAGAGCACTTGTGAAAAGAGCAGCAGCTCCATACCTTTGTAGATAGTGTGCTGTCCTGTTCTCTCCCTTTCATGCAGCACAACACAGCCAGTTTAATCACTGACTATGTTGTGTGAAATAATATTACATTTGTCCCGTATTTTATGTATTTTCTGGCATAAATGACTAATTTTGCTTGAATGAGAAACACCTGTGGCCATATTAGAGTCTATGGCATGCTCACTTTGTTTGTGCCAGGCGCACCTTTCAAAAGGTGCACCCTGCGCAAAGAAGGAGAATGTGTCATGAGTATATTGATTGTGCTGGCCCCAGGGCAGCCGCATAGTCATGCTACCCTGGGGGCAGGGTATTCAAGTGAAATACAGAGCAGATTTGAAGCAACCGCTTTGTGTTTCACTGTGCAGGCAGCAATTCGCCTGCACTTTTAAGGGGAATTAGAGATCCCCTTACAAGCAGGTGCAGTGAGTGACTAACCCTACCTGCAAGGGGATGTCCAGGCGTCCATAGGACCTTCCAGAGGGCTGCTATCAGGGGGTGCAAGGTGGCACACTGTCAGGGTGCCTCTTGGCAGCTTCTTTGTCTCTGCGCCCACAGCCATAATACGACGTGGGTGCAGAGGCAAAGGCATACCCTCATTTGTGTGAGGCCACACCCCATGCAGCTGAGGGCACACCCTCTGGTGAAAGTGCCCCACAACAGTCTGCAGCCCTTTCTGTAATACCAAAGTGCCCCGGGGGCATGCAAATAAATGCACACATCCTTGGCACCAAAGGGCACTTTCCAAAATACAGACCCTGGTGCATACATTTTGAATAACATATATTACACGTTTATGGCCTTGGTATGTTCAACATTATCTGTTTTTCCAATCCAAGCTTGCTTCACGCATATGGTGCATACAGTATGCAACAAGCATGCTTGGAATTTGAGAAACATGGATTTTTGTAGAATTAATGTTGTATAAAACACACATGCATGGGTAAGTTATATAAGACTGCGAAAGGAACCTGCCCTGGTGTAGTACTGAACCACCAGAATTAAGATTCATGACAAATGCGAGGTAGAGCTCACCCTCCACATGCCTTAAGGGTAAAACGTGTAAAACATTGTGATTGAGATACATCTCCACTGCCGACACTGCAAACCTTATTATAGTTGTTGAAATACTAGCTTCAATGTATTCAATTGTGTGAGAGCCTCTCCGTTAACATGCATTCTCCTGAGCGATATGTTCTGCATTATACAGAAAGAGGCTTTAAAGTCAAGGTACATTAAGAGTAATGGAGCAATAGTGGCCCGACAGCTCCCCTGAACAGCCTTCCTGAGTAACACCTATTGAGAGAAATTATGATAAATAGCCACATGCACTTGCGGAGTTTCTAGACTTGGTTAACAAAAAAATGTATTTATGGTTCACAACCCTGTGATTTCAGAGAGCTTCGCTGCAGCTCAGCGATGGAGAGGCCAGCTGAAGCCTGAACAGTCCTTTTTCAGAAAGGATGCAGGAAGACAGAGAGATACTCAGTGCTTCTTCGCACATAATGTGTTAAAACTGTACTTATGCTTTCAGACAGATTGCTAGAAACCAAAAAGCAATACAAGCATTTTTACAGCACTGCAGTAGCAGTAGTTTCTAGATTCCTTCTTTTAGTTGCAAACCTGTCAGGACCATGGAGGGGTGGGAACAAACCACGCCAGCTGTAATAAAATCGCTAAGCTTTCTCTGACATCAATGGCAGGACATAGTACCAGAGAAATAATGTTCTGTGTTCTTCCGGGTTTGTAGAGCCCAGCCCCAACAATTGTTACCAGTGGTAAAATGGCTACCCACGTTGATTGGCAAGTTTCGCCTTTTCTGTTGCTTTAAACTCTGCTCAAATTAATACGGCTAATGACAGAGAAGGTGTAACTATGGTAATAATTTAAACTGGCAAGTTGGGCGCTATAGTAGTTAAAGGAGCAATACGTGGGAAAGGTGCTCAATCTGACATGAGTAGAGCAGTATGAATACATTTACACCCACCCTCTTTAGGAGGTCCTGCTAACCCTAATGTGGTAATGCCAAGAATGGAACCCCACTCAGCTCTATAACACTCGACTCTACGACATGCAACTCCACTGTACAACACTCACATCCACTCTACTGCATTCCACTCCATTCTACTCTACGCCACTATACAGCACTCTACTCTACTCTTTGACACTCTATGTTCCTCCACTCTATGACATTCTACTCCATTCTATGCCCATCTGTGACACTCTACTTCATGCAATGCCACTATATGACACTCTACGCCACTCTCTCTACACTACTCCACTCCACTCTACTCTATGGCCCACTACTGCACTATACTCCACTCTACTAGGCTATACCACTCCATGCCAGGCCACTTCACAACATTGTATGCCACTTCCTTCTATAACACTCTGTGCCACTTCACTTCCTTCCAACACACTGGAAAACGTGACACTCTACTCTAGGCCAGTCCACTGTACAACACTCTACTCCACTCTGTGCCCATCCATTGTACGCCACTCTACTCTACTCAACAACACTCTATAGTACACCACTCCACTGCATGACATGCCACTTCCCTCTGCTGAACCTCAATCCACTCTAAGACACTTCACTCCAGTCTAAGTGACTACATAGCACTCCACTCTACGACATGTCACCCCACTCTTTGCCACTTCACAACACTCTACTCTTCTGCATTGCTACTCTATCACTGTACTTTGTAATAACTCAGCTGTTTAAGTGTATCGCTTTCTGTACTGTATTTCTACTCTTATTACTGAGCCTTTGTGCCCATTTCTTATTGCTGGTGTCTCCTGTGCAATTTTTCAGCCCCTTTCATTACTGCTGTTCCTAGCTTTTGTGCATGTATTTTTGCTCTCAGCAGGTTGGCCCACCAAACCGCTCGCTTTCCCACCATTTCGCTGCTCCCACCTCCCACTTCATACCACCCAGCACCTCTCTCTCCTACCAGGACCTACTTAATTTTATTTTTATTTATAGAGTTTTATATATAGCAAACTTTGCCCTAGGGCATAGAGCACTTCACAGAGATTCACACAAGCAGCAAATACCTGAGATTAGTTTCGAGTAGATACATATACATAGGGACAGAAAGTGACGCTTGATATGCGACAAGGTATATACATTTTGATTATAGATTACAGGTATACATAATTATATATTGCGCTTTACAGTGCATTGCGTCAACAGTAGAGCAAGTATGAACAGTCTTAGGGATGAATGATGTAGTTCAGAGGTAGCTGAGGTAAGTACTCATGCGGGCAAGGGAGATTAGAGGCATAGGTTTCCTGGGAAGGTGTTGCACCGATTTACTTAAAGGGTGTGAAGCCCATATCTCCTCAAGCTAGCCAGGTGCTCAAGGGGGTAGATTTAGGTATTTGTTGGAGAGCAAAAGATTCCGTTTATTCTTGAAATAGTGGAAGGATTGGTTTTCCTGCAGGTTCTGGGGCAGGAAGTTCCAGATTCTAGGAGCGTTCCCAGAGATGCAGTGGGTGCCAGATTTCTCTCTCTTAAATTTTGGTGGGATCAGGAGTATACTGTTTGAGTTTCGCAGGTTTCTCTTTTGACTAGATTTTGATAATTTATGAGTGAGGTAGATTGTTTTTTCAGTGTAGAGTGCTTTGTGAGTTATGCAGGTAGGTTTTAAAATGGCCCTTCCCTCTATTGGCAGCCAGTCGAGTTGCGTGAGGGTGGGAGTGATGTGGTCAAAGTGCTTCCCCCCCAATATAACTCTGGACACTGTGTGGAGAGCAGCTTTTAATGGGTTAGGTAAGATTTTGGGGTGTCTGCGACCATTGCGTTTCCATAGTCCAGTTTGGGAAGTACTACTGTTTGCACCGCTGTCTATAAGTCTTCAATGGGATGAAGGGTTGAACTTTTATAAGGCTTTTCAGCATGTAGACATCGATTTTTGCAGAGGCATTCTTCAGGTCTTTCATACTTCGGTGGCAGTCAAGAGTAATTCTCAAGGATTTGACAGAGCTGGAGATGGTCAGTTTGCAGTTTAATGCTGTGAGGTTGTCGAGCCAGGTGTCTACGAGAAAGGATTTTGCCTATGGGCTGGATGAGAAGGAGTTCAGTTTTGCTGCGGTTGAGTGTGAGGTGGTTGTTTTGTCAGGCAGACTTGAACTGTGTTGAGAGTGTTATTTCAGTGCTGGATGTCTTTGACTGCTGAGATTTTCATGTAAAGTTAGCTTTTGTTGGCATATAGATGGTAAACTCTTTTGGCTTGATTCAGGATCATTGCAAGGGGTGCCATATAGAGGTTGAATCAGCTAGCAGATAGGATTGACCCTTGGGGAACTCCTTGTGAGACTAGAGTTGTGTGTGGGGTTGAATGTTTGAGCTTCATAAGCTGCAAGCGATGGCTTAGAAAGGAAGTGACCTATTAGAGGACAGTCCCATTTATGCCTGCACGCTGCAAGAGGATGTTTAGGAGGATGTAGGGGCTTACAGTGTCGAAAACTGAGGGGTCTTGGAGGACTAGGAGACTGGCCTGGCCCATGTCCAAAGATTTGTGTTGTTTGTCTATGATGTTTAGTAAAGCTGTCTCTGCACTGCAGCCTTTCCTGAATCTGGAATATAAGATGTCAAGCAGGTTGTATTTTGTGATGTGGGTGTTGAGCTGAGCAAGCACACAATTTTCAATTGGTTTAGCGAGGAGTGGGAGTTTTGTTATAGGTCTGTAGTTATTAAGGTCATTGTGGTCAGTATCTATTTTTTTGATAAGGGGTGTGACTTGGCCAGGTTTGAGGGGTACCGGCATGGAGCAGCTCGATAGGGAGGAGTTGATGATTTTGGTCCAAATGGGAAAGAGGATGTGCTTAAGGTTTTCACAATTGCAGCACAGAGGGGTTTGAAGATGTGAGATACCAGCTTCATGCTGGAGAGAATGTTTAGGACTTCTTATTTAGAGGTAAAGTTACATTGAGAACAGGTTGATGTATTTTTCAGTTGCAAGGGGTGGGGTTGGAGGGCTGAGTTGGAGTGCATGGGAAGCATCCATTCATTGAAGGCAGGGCTTTGGGTGAACCCCTCATGTGAATAAAAGGCCTGGTGGAGAAAGGATTTGAGTGCTGACTAGTGCTTTAAGCTCTGCTTTGGGGATTGGGTGGATGTTTCTTACCCAGTGCTATGGATGGCTGTATTGATAAGAGCAATGATGTGTGGAATTAAGATCGAAAAGGATTTGATGATGGTCTGACCAGTCGGTTGGAAGGATAGATCGCAGAGATAGAGTGTTGTACTTGGAGATGATTGCATCTAGGGTGGAGCCCTTGTTATGTGTTTGCATGTTGCAATGCTCGGTGAGATCATTTGCTTACAGGAGGGTGTCGAGGGTGTGTACTGTGGGGTAATTTGCATTGTTCAGGTCAGGTTTAGGTCTCCTAATATAAAGTTGGTGCTGGCTTTTATGAAAATTTGCTATATCTGGCCAGCCATGTCTTCAAGGAATTGTGAATTTTTGTTGGGGTTGATATGTGATGTGGGTTCATATGAGGTCCATTTGAGGAGAGCTGGACTCCTAGGTCTTCAAAGGTAGGATGTTTGGCAGTGCGGAAAGGAGTTAAAGATCACTTTTGTGTATGACAATTCATTCACCTTTGTCCCCTTTGCTGTTGCTGTAAATGATTGAGAAGCCCGGTGGGGAGATGAGGGCAATGTAAGGAGAGCAAAGATCATTTAGAGCAGGCATGGGAGAGGTGAGGAAAATGAAATTTTGCTGACCAAGATGTCCCCTACGTATACCCTATGTTACATGTATGTGCATGTCATCCATGCATTTCCCGTAGTGGCCTGAATCACTAGGCCTCTGCAAACATGTCCTGCAAGTCAAGTCATCAAGTCTCCCAAACGTTAAGATTTAGAGTAGGATTTTTTATAAACAACAGAGCTTTTGGAAAGAGGTTTCCCCAAAATAAAAATTGTGCTTTTGAATTGAAAATTCATTTTTATTTGTTTATTTATTTCTAAATAATTTATTTTTGCTAGATTGATGGCAGTGAGCCCTAGTATTTACAGTCAAGCATTAAAGAGACAGCTGGACAGTTTTTATATACCTGCCAACACAGCACTGATTCAGTACTGATTCAGTACTGATACAGCACGTTCTGGGAAAGAGTGCGAAAATGCATCATTGACAGTTTCACATTTTCTGGCTGACAAGGGGCACAAGGTGTCCCCTTCACAGTTACAATTCTGTGAAAAGCAAGTGGTGTAATAGGACACTTGCTTTCCAAGGAGGGTAGACAGCTAACACAAGAACCATACAGCTCATTACTAACCTTTCACAGCCCAGGACACAAAAGGAAGTACGTGCCTTTATTGGCCTCACTTCTTACTGTAGGTATGCATATCTAGCCAACCACTCATACAGTTAACTACACAGGAGGCAGCCACTCTGACTGTACTCCCTAGGACACAAGAACACACCTTGGCATTTGAGGAATTAAAAAGAGCATTATGTCACGCGCCAGTTTTAGCGACTCCATGTCACGGTAAACATTTTATGCTTTTTTATTTTTATTTATTTTTACATTTGACTGTAGCGAGACTGACAGGATATGAACTGACATTATTTCAGCCACACATAGAGATCAGACGTTGTAACATTCTGAATCCTGCAACACTTTTGCCCTCAAGTACAGTAAATACACCACCACATGACTGTGTGGAAGTAATGAATATAGTGACAAGACCAAAACAAGACCTGACAGATATTGTACTCCCAGGCCCTGACCTGACACTCTATGTAGATGGATCATGCATGAGAACGAGTGCAGGAGAGTTAGTAGCAGCGTATGCCGTGACCACAGAAGTCATAGAGACACAGAAAATAGACACACTGTCAGCACAAGCAGCAGAGCTCATTGCTCTGACACAAGCCTGCATAAGAGCTAAGCACTTGAAAGTAAACGTTTATACAGACTCACAATATGCCTATGGCGTAGTTCATGATTTTGGGGTCCTGTGGCAAGAGAGAGGTTTCTTGACCTCTCATGGGACCAAGATTCAGTATGGCCAGCTTATTCAAGCCCTGTTGGAAGCGATACATTTACCTACAGCCATTTCTATCCTGAAATATAATGCTCACACCAAAGTTACAGACACCATTTCCCAGAGTAATGACCTAGCAGACCGAACAGCTAAACTTACAGCACAGACACCAACAGACACGACAAGGACAGAGGTACCGTTGCTGACAAAAAGTATGACAGTCAGGGACCCTACACATGATGTACTCGACATACAGACACATGCCACCACAGATGAGATAAAGAAGTGGACTGAACAAGGAGGGGTCCAGACTGACCATGGTTTAACAAGCACCTGCGTGCAGCAGCGAAACAGAAAGTATGATCTGTTGCCAGTTCAATCCAGGTAAAGGCATTCCGGTGGAACAAGGCGGATTTCATCCTCCTGACCACCCTTTTGGGGTTCTCCAGATGGATTATATCCAAATGGACAGATGTAGAGGTTACAAGTATGTCTTGGTCGTTGTGTGTGCACTATCTAGATGGACAGAAGCTTATCCAGTTCCAGATTATACTGCTGTAACAACAGCCAGACAGTTAGTGCGCGAGTACTTCCCCAGGTATGGATTGCCGCGTGTGATCCATTCAGATAACGGCCAGCCATTCTCCTCTGAACTAATGAAACAAGTGTCTCTTCTGTTAGGATATACCTGGAAGTTCCATTGTGTCCGACACCCAGAAGCAGCAGGCCTTGTAGAAAGACATAATCAGACAATTAAGACAAATGTTGCTGAGATCTGTACAGAAAAAGGCGTGGATTGGATGGTGGCCTTGCCGGTTGCCCTCTTTTACATGCGTATGGTAGCTCATTCCAGAACAGGCCTATCTCCTTATGAAGTAGTTTTCGGTAGACCGCCAAATATGTGAGGTACGCCTATGCCAAAGAAAATACCTGATGTTGACAGTAACATGCTGACAGATTACCTGGCTTCCTTGATTTCTGCACTACTCTCTTGTTGTTCACAGGTTTCTGCTGCCTTCCCTGACAACACCCAGGTCAAGGAACATGCCATTGTCCCCGAGAATTGTGTATGCATTCGGAATTTTGATCGTTCAAGTCCCCTTGAGCCACGTTGGAAGACGCCGAAGTTGGTGGAAGGACGTAAAGGCCGAACTCACCTTCATCACTACAAAAGATACTTTGGACTATTTGGAACTTTGGAACTTTTATAAAGAACACTGACCTTTGCTAGAAAAGACCCCTCAGCAGGAGTATAAATCTAAATTAAGATCTAGTAAGTCAGACGTAGTTTAATTGTCTAAGTCCACTCGGTGGTGAATCGGTTAGACTAGATTTCTGACATGTATAAGATCACATATGAGAATAGCAAGAAGAGAGATAAGAAGGAAAAATACTGCAAGATATTACGCAGTAGATGTATAGTTACTTTGATCATTCTTTTTATTCTGTGCATTGTTATAATCTGTGTCAGTATATTGCTACATGTTTTTTTCCCTATTTCCTCACATATACATTCTTCCAGTAACAGTACCATAGAGCATACATTTAGTGAACTGCCACCCCATGAATTGTCATATCGACTTGCACTACGTAACAATACTTTTATTCGTATGTTACACCATTCTCACCAGACCAGCAATGCAACTGATTGCTGGGTATGTGGCCAACTGCCACCCTATCAAGAAACAAAGGGAGTTCTGCCATTCTATTCTCTACCGTTTTCACACAATGGTTCATGTGGAGCATGGTTTGCTTTAATGACCTCAATAGATAGAAAGTACATAGCTTATCCAGATGGCTGGATATATGGAAACCTGAATAAAGTAATGAATGAAGCATGTTTTCCAGACAAAGACGGATTCCCCCAAAGAAAGTGAACCGATTTAGAGAATGAAGAGTACGAACAGGGAAATGCATCCGTTAATTTCATAATGTTAAATGTTCAGCCCAAGCAAAACACAGGTCCACCGTTTATTTCAGTCCTGCCAGCAAAAGGTGATTTATGTGTTAAAAAGAAAGGCTCAGTACTAATGGGACACAGCGAGTGTAACGCTGTGGTAGAGTTTAATGATAAAGGACTTTCTTCTTTCAAAACATCACGCCATACCTATGTCATTTGCGGTCAGACAGCCTATGTACATCTGCCCTTAAACTGGGGTGGGACATGTTATATAGCGTTCCTGCTTCCACCCGTTTTTCTAGCCCCATCCAATTATCATAGAGATTCACGACTAGAACATGTTAGACAAAAGAGGGAGACAGATTCCGCAGGGATTGATCAGACTGAAACAGCATGGGAGCAATATACAGACTTCAACAAAGGTTTCTTTTTCTTCGTTGGCCCCGTCCAAAATAGTAAGCTGATAAGCAAATTAACAAGAACCCTGGAAGCAGTAGTGAATGTGACTGCATCTGCCCTGGCGAACTTAACCCAGGAGCAATCTGCTATGAGACTTGTCGTTTTACAAAATCGCCTCGTTCTTGACGTCATCCTGGCGGATAGAGGCGGAGCTTGTAGAGTGATCCGATCTAGTTGTTGCGTTTTCATCCCAAATAACGCGCCATCCGTGTACGCAGCGATAACAAGACTCCACAAAATTGCTAATGTCATACATCACGACCCAGGCACATGGACTTGGTCCAGTTGGTTCTGGGGTGTAATATCGGCATGGGGATGGAAAGTTATGTCCTTCCTAGGAATGGCCCTACTTATGGTATTTGGTTGCTGTCTCTGTCTGCAGTGTGGCCCGGCCATTTGCGGCCTGTGTGCTACTGCCTGTATTCCACATCCATGTAAACAAAGGATAAAAGATGAACAAATGATTCTGTATGATCAACTATACGGTCTCATGAATATAGATGTATCCTGAAGGGTTAAGTAGGGGACAAGGAGGGAATGAGGAAAATGAAATTTTGCCTGACCAAGATGTCCCCTACGTATACCCTATGTTACATGTATGTGCATGTCATCCATGCATTTCCCGTAGTGGCCTGAATCACTAGGCCTCTGCAAACATGTCCTGCAAGTCAAGTCATCAAGTCTCCCAAACGTTAAGCTAAAATGAAGGCCCATGTATTTGCATTTTGCATTGTGCACTTTTAAATAAATATCGTACTGAACCCTTTTTTTTGGTTGAGCCTGAAACCACTTTCTGAATTAATGTTTTCATGACTCTTGGCACACTGAGCTGCAGTCACGTCAGCAAGAAGCCTGCCAAGACAGTATTATGAATAACAGTTATCTGTTTGCTGTACAGAGTGGCATCCCTGCCCGGTGAGGAAAAGTAAACAGAACCCGTCCGCGACAGATAGGGCCTAGCCTTCTGTCTCAGCCCCCATGCAATGAACGGAGAAATATATGCTTTTTCTGATTCTTAGTGGTGAGCAACCTTTTGCTTCAGATAATACATCCCCTATCATATCAGATTGTACAAGATGTGCTAGTCACCCTGACACAAGAGATCTCTCTTCTAGACTGAAAGTCAGCCTCCTCCCAGTTACACGTCAATTGCACGTCATGCCCAAGTTGCACACAAGTAGGACAAAGTTCGAGCTGGTCATGCAAACTCCTCCTCTAAGTACCCACCCACCTATGACACCTACCTATCACACACCTGTGACTCATCAAGTACACACCCTCATGCACGCCTACATGCTCTTATCACATTTTCTGTCTTGCGCCTGCTCCTATGTACAAGAGAAAATGAATATATAACATGTTCTGTAAATAATTGTTAGAAGACCCTTCCTGAACCTCAGTGGTGATGGAACAGATTTCTCCCATGACTCGAGTTATTGGAATAAAGCCCATTTTAACTTGGACACCACGGATCCTGTCTCTCATTTGATGCATGATACTTTGTTAATGCCTAGAAATTCTGCCAGGGTAATATTTTATTTACCACAGAGGGAATCTATTCAGGATGACTAGGTTGGATGGTGGTTATTCGGAAGGGCAGCTTAGGAGGGCAGAGACAGGTGTGCTGTGACAATATCCATAGGTACTGTCCAGCAATTCAGCCTCCTGCTTAGACGTTTGAGTAGGTTTGATACATTTAGGTTTGAGGTGGAGAGGTGTGTTTGTGGCAGGGTTGAAGTTTACTCGTGGTGGAGGGGGTTGGGACTGGGAGTGAATATTCTTTGTCTCATTGTGAAGAGACGAGGGGCATATTCTCAAGGAACTATCGCCGAGTTAACGGCCCTTTATCGCAGCCAAAGTCACGATAAATTTATATCCCCATTCACAAGCTGGTGCTAACAGCCCATGTCACCAGTTTACCTGCGAGGGCAGTCGCAAAAAACATCGCCACAGATGACCCCGGCAACTATCACTAATGAGATGCAGAGTAGGGGTTCCTGTGCAAAAAGCTGAGACTGCACCACTCCGCAACATTCTCAATGATCAACCAGATCAGCGATGAGAACCCAAAACAGGCGATAAGGCACGTAGCAGCAGGAAATTGACACCTGCTCTGACCTGGTGTAAAGTCGGATGACAGCCGGCACCAGAAAAGGGAGGCAAGGCCAGAACCACACATGAAGGGCAACAGATGCCATAGAGCCACTGACCATGCAGTTGGGAGCTCCAACAGGGCCACAACATCCACCGCCACACCCCCAGGCCCTCCTCTGGACCAACACTGAGGCAGCGCAGACAAAGACAGCAACCCTCAGAAAATGCACCAACATCACAGACCCAACACCAGAGAATGTCATTGCGCACAACAGGCTCAAAGGGACAACCATCCTCCGCATCCTGACCACCATTGTCCACAGGTTGATGGTACCAACACAGTGGACAACCAACATCCCACCTCAGACAAAGGTGCTGGCGGTGCTGCACGTGTTGGCCTCTGGTACCCTCCAACCAACAACCTTCTGAGTCCAAGGAGTCACACAGCCAATTCCCTCACAACGGTCATGGATGACACCATCAGCTTGGTACCACACTATCTATACTTCCCCCACACTGCCCAGGAACAGCCGGGGAAAAGCAAGGTGCCTATACCACAGCTGGCTACCCGCACAGTTATGGGGCAATTGACTGCACACATGTCCTACTTTTGCCCCCTGGCAACACTGCACACAATAACCACAACAAAAAGCGCACATATTCCATCAATGTCCAGGCAACAGCGGACCACCAGGGAATCTCCACCAACCTCAACGCCAACCACCCAGGCAGTGTGCATGAACCCTACATCTTCTGAAAGTCTATCATCAACTAGCCCTACCAGGATGGAACCTACAGAAATGCACTGCAATTTGGCAAATACCAAATGAACACACCACACACCTCAACTCCACAATCAAGCAACTCACAACACTGGGAATGCACACATCACAATCAAACATACAACATGCCAAACAACATGCACACCCAACAGACACGACAGCACAACTTGCTGTGGGAAACTGGGCCAGTCATGCACATAAGCCATCAACGGCATGGCACCTCAGCCACACAATAGAAGAATGTTGGAAGAGGTGGGGACCAGGCATGTGCAAAGGAGGCAAGTGACCCATGAATAAGAAAGTACACAATGCCAAGTGTGGCGTGGATGTGCTGGCCAGACTGCAGTATGCAGACCACACACATATCCTTGTCAGCCCACACTTCTGGTGTTTGGAGTGTAGTGGACAGTGAACGCAACCATGTCACCCCAGCCAGTGGGAAGATCGCGCAAATGTAGCTTGTGACGTCCCCCACTGTATGCATGAGCGGAGTGGGATAGCCCAGCATAAGCCAGGCCAGCGTAGGGGTGTGAATAAAAGGCACGTAACTCTGGGCGTGGTCCTCTTCCAGAATGCCCATCGTGTCTGCCAGGGTGGCATCTCTCACCCCGCCCCGAGGCTGACGCTGTGAGCGTTGTTGCCTGCGACCCTGTGTGATGGCTGCACCCTGGGACGCTGATCCCCAAACCAGTCTTGCCCGCCCCTGAGAACCCAGGCCTCAATGCCCACCTGCCGACACTGGAGTGTGTCGAAGAGGGCCCACCATGTGCCAGTGCAAGCTCCAAGCCCGAGGCCTGAGGCCTGCGACCCTGGCAGCCTCCTCAGACCATCACAGCCTCTGCGATACAGGCCCCCAGTACTCCTTTCTTGTTGACGTACTCTACCAGTATACACAGTGGACTAGTAGGTCACACAGTCTTGATTACACCATGGCAGAGAACATTAATTATGGCAGAGTTTATATCACTATACTTCCTTTGATGTATTGCCACCAAGTCTGTGCATAGCATTACAACCACACGTGTCTGTGGGCCCATGCGGACTACTGCCCTTGGCCTATGCTGCGCTCGTGTAGGCCACACAATTGGAACTGAGCAAAGATTTTTCAATGGCAGAGTACATATCATTGCACACAAGGAGAGGTGTAAGAGGAGGAAAAAAGGATCATCAATATGGAGGTGATCGAACACTACCGAAAACTGCCCTAGTGTCACTAACTCTGTGCATTGCGTGTCAACGACACGTGACTGTGAGCCACTGCTGACCGCTGCCTCCGGCATACACTGCGGACGGGTAGGTCACACATTTGGGACCTATATCTTGATTTAGCAATGGCCGAGTTCATATCATTGTACCAGCATCATCGCAGACTGCATCCCCTCTCAGTCCCAGTGCCACTAAGTCTGTTACCCGGCATTCATGGACACTCTCTGGTTGAACTTTTGGTGGTGTCAGAGTCTATGGACTAGGGGGTAGTCTTCATCCTGATGTAGTGGATACCGAATTGGTGGTGGAAACAAGGCTGTAGCATTCCACTCCCCCATTTGGTGCTTCCAGGCGGCTACTGCCTACTGCAACATGCACCGGAGGACACCTTCCACTGTCTCCCGCAACCCTCCGCTACATTCCTGTTGTACATTGCCGATGACCCGATCAGTCCGTGTGGCCCTACCTCAGTGGACCAACAGTCAGCGTCCCATGGCAATGTGCCTGTGCCGGCCGCCGTGCATCCAGGGCTACTAACTGTGTGCAGCTCAAGCTTGGGACAGGGTCCGATTGAATATTGGATGGCCTCTGAGACCGCCAATGCCATGTTTCTGTGGCCCTGCACTGCCTGCTGCCTCCGGCCTCTACTGTGGTCCACCAGGGCTCACACATCAAATTGAGTCCTGACTGGTCCGGACGTTGCATCTCCGCAGGAGGCACACCCCACCATCGCCAGGACCACCTCCAACCGCAATCTGCCAGAGTTGAAACAGTCGTACTGGCAGACTAATGGAGTTGCTCATACCTGTCGTGGATGTCATCATCTGCCTGATACCCTGCTCAGCACTCCAGGTGCCACTGACTCAGTGCACCGCAACCCATGGACCGTTACTGATTAGGTTTTGTGCTGTGGGGACGTTGCGCAGAAATGTCACCTCAGGCAGTGTGGGAGACCTGGAACGATCATGAGGAAGATGATGCAGGTGTAACACACCCCACTGCAGCTGACACCAAAGGGACACAATCCTAGACAATTTGCACACATGAGCGAGCTCAGCTCTAGTGCCCCAACCCCAGTGCACTGCAACTCACGGACACTTCTGTTTGCATATTCGGTGACCTCTGTACTTGCTCCGGTTACCTCCATGTTGCTCAGCAGTTGTCTCTGTTATGCTGGTGATTTCAGTTTCCGTTTTGATGGTGTTCACTGTTCAAGTTGTTGCCAGCACCAACCACTCCGTGCGGGCTCGCTTACACACACCTCACACACATCCAGCCCAGGCGTCACTGTACATGTACTATCTGAGTGTCCCTGTGGTCATGTTGTATGCATGAGGGCTCTGGGCCCTACAACATTACATTGTGCTGTGTACAGCTGACGCAGGCATGTCACCGCAGGCAGCGGGTTAGTGCTTGGACATGTAGCTTTGTCGTTACACACTCAATACGTAAGATGAGTGTACTGGGCCGTTGTACACAGAGCCAACGTGGGTGTGTGAATGATAATTGCGTGCCTCTGGGAGCGTTTCTGCACTGGCAATGTGAATTTGCATGTGTCTCTGTAGCAGTGTGGGTCTCCTTTGTGGGGTGTAGGTGGTCACTGAAGGGTATTAGACACCCAGGTATGTGATCTAGTTCCTCTTCCATGAGTTTGGACCCCACCCGCACCTGTTCGGACACATCCTTTTGGCATTCTGACACTGGGCATTGGAATGGCATGTGTGACTTGGTGGAGTGTTGTGAGTCAGCCATGCTTGTGGGTGCTTCCTGCTATGTGGTCTATGCAGGGGCTGGGTTCTCCTCTATGTAGCTTGGCTGCCCTGGTGGTAGGTTGCCTGGGATGTCCATGAGCTGTTGTAGGGTGTCGGTGTCGAAGGTGTGGTGGTCTGCTCCGGCATCACTGATGAGTGGTCTGCACTGCTCTGCTGAAGGTGTTGTTTGTCCCTCTGCAATGTGAAGGGGAGATGCATGTTGACATTGTGTTGACATGTATGTTGGTGCATTGTTCTTGTTTACATGCGGACTGTATTGCAATGTACAGTGTGACTGTTTTCGAGGTGCTAGATTTTGATGGTGGACAGTGGTGGACATTTGGACTACATGACGGACGTGAGGTTATATGCGTACATTCCCATTTCACAGTTTCCTGCTCTGTTAGATGTTGTTGGCCTGTTTCTGCGCATGTACAGAGCCAGTTGTGTCCTCTGTTCTGCAGTGTCGGGGTTGCACATTGTACCACATTGTCGTCAATGTGGATTTGCTGTTCTTGCTATGTGTGTGTGCTGCGGTGTGCCAAGGGGATCAGGGACATGATCCAGGGTCATTGTGGGTGTTCAGTGTGCTACACATCGTTGTGCATGTGTGCCATTGTGCCCATCTCCCCCTGGCCCCCCAGTCCCTGGTCGTTACTCGCCCTGTTGATGGTGTGTCAGGTCCTCTCGAGCTGTGTACGAACTCCCAGCTCCCTGCACCATCTCCACACTGATGACTGTGGCCTCGGTTTCCTCCAGCTCCTCCTGTGGCGCAGGACTCCCTTCTCCTGTTGCCATTGCTGCCTTCCTGTTGTCAGCAGGTTTATCCATGGTTTGGTTTTCACATCATGCCAGTGCCTCTTGGCCTCCTCCATTGACTTCCTCGACACTCCGACTGCATTTACGGTAGTCCAATTATGGGTCAGTTGATGGTAGTGTTCTGTCACCTCTGTGATGCTGATCTGCACCCCGTCTTCCTCTCCCTCTTCTCCTTGGCCTTCAAAGACCCTGTTGTTCCTTGCTGGTGGTCTGTGGAGATTGTGGGGTACACGTTCACCTCCGCACTCGGTCCGGGTGCATCCAGGTTGCTATGCACTTTGAATTGTTTTTGATGTGTTTTTTGGTTGCTTTTATAGTGCATATTCCCACCAGACGCGTGGGATTTGCAGGCCTGCCGCTGCTTTTCGCTGCTTTTTGTATCGCGATTGGCATCATTGCAACTTTGTTTGCATTCGTGTTTGGCATTTTTTAGGCTTCGCGTTGGCTTTTTCACGGACATTTGACACGTTGTCAGGGACCTATCACATGGTGTCTCCATGTTGTGAATACTTAGTTAACACAGTGTTATTTTCCTGTGATAGACTGCGATATGAAGAGTTGCATTAAGCTCAATTTGCGGTACTTTTCACACGTTCGTGAGAATATCCCCCGAGATTTTTTCCAGAATAGTGTTCATTTTAATTTCTAGATGGGCTATTAAGGATATCAGCTGAGAGATGCCTGGGATAGGGAGAGGAGTTAACTAGGCCCCATCCGTCCTGGGTGGGGCTAAGGAGTGAGCCCACCTGTTTAGGGTAGTGGACTGGGGGAACAGGAGCGCTGTGGGATTCGGGCTGGGCTGAGGTCCATGTGGAAGGCGGGGAGGATTTTGGGGGTGAAACCATGCATTCAGGCTATTGCTAGAGGCTGTGGGTGAGAGTGTATGTGGTCTGAGTTAGCATGAGGGGTGTTGAGAGCCGTGGGTCTGCTCACAGGGGGAGGGAGGAGTGGGGTTGATTTACTGGAAGAGGGGAGCTGGGAGTGTCACTAAGTGTTGGTCCAAAATGGTTAGGTTTTGCTCTGAGGCTTGGATTAGGATGTTTCCATTTTTGTAGACAGTTATGATCAGTTTTCCAAGAAAGTTTGTGGATGGGGACATGTTGAGCTTGATTCCATGGGGGATGTTGACAGCTTTAGTTATATGTAAGTGTTGTAAGAAGCTCTCCCTCCATTTGGCAGTTTTTTTGTGTAGAAGATGTGGTCGATTTTGCAGCCTCCATGTGAAGTATTGTAGTAGTTGTCAGTTATTAGCTTTTCTGGAGTGCTTTGTGTTTGAAGCTTTTTGCAGCCTTTTTGGAGAGATTTTGCGGGTAATTAATGCAGTATGAATTTATGCCATACCTTTCCATGACAGTTTTACGGGAGAGCCTAAGCGGCTGGTCCTGCTGCAGTATTATTGGTTCAGACAGCCAGGGAAGGCAAAGATTGTCAGACGTCATGGGGACCTTCTTGCCGGCACGTGGAAGTATTGGCTAAAGTTCAAGGAGAGGCTGTGTATTTTCGCCTAGGCCAGTTCACAGGGAATGCATGAGGAAGTACAGACTAAGGTCACAGTATGGGCAATGGATACTCGCGTGGGGTATAACGATGCAACTGTGTGCATAATGAGCTGGTATAATTGTAGGGTAAAGAAAATAATGCCTTATAGGTATAATTACCAGTATGTGGGCATTAACCTAGTAAGTTAGCTAGATGAATAAGTAGGACAGGAGTTTTCATGAAAGCAGTGGATTCTAGCATCTATCTAGAATCATGAGCAGCAGGTACATATGTATACAAATTGACCCTCAGGGTAGAGAGTCATAGGCGATAAAGACAGGATCATACTTGGGTATGAATTTGCAGTGGGAATTATTCTTGTTGGGCAGTACCAAAGGCAGAAGTCCCCATGGGAGAACATGCGCTGGGTACCAGTGATTGCATATGATTAGGCACTCTTTTTTTGTACATGTAACGGTATATGCATAGGTTGCGTGTGAAAAGGGTGTGGGCGTAAATTACCAGGTTGGTTCTGGCATAAGTGAAAAGCTCTGTCTTGTTGTCAGGTTGCAATGAGAAAGCCCAATGCAGATATCCCACTGAAGAGATGCCCAATTTGAGCCTTTCCTACCAAGGGGGACCAAGCAGAGATGCGGTGACGAGCTGGCCCAAAGTCCAGAAATCACCACTGAATACTCTGATAGGGAGCAGGGGGAGAGGGACTCACCGCCATTCCCTGGATTCAAGTGCTATGCTGTGAAGTGCTCGGGGCACCTCCTCTCCTTCTGGTCCTCTCTCCTCTGTTACAGTGACTCCTAGTCCCAAGGAAGTGGATGACGGGCAGCTGCAGTCCGCATGCAAGCTGACACCTAGGCAGGTCCCAGACACTGGATCTGTCCATCGGGATCGGAGCTCCAGTCAGCCACATTCCTCAGGTCTCGATCCCTTTACGTACAGGGTACCCATCGGAGATGCTCTCTGTTTTTCTCCTTCTCTTCCTTCCTAGGCATGTCTCTTCCTAGGCCTCCTTGCATCCACAGCGCGTCCGTGCCACTGATGTTCCAAAGGCAAGCCCCACTGCGCCGGTCCATGCCTGGACCACACCCAACACCAGGAACCCTGGCCCTCTGCTATCTATGTATATTCCGCTGCTGAGCTCCAAACCCTGGACCCCAAATGCCACAACAACTACCTTGCCTCAATCAATGGTACGACCTGCTGGCACTGTGACTTCTCCTGCTACCAGTCAACAAAAAAGGGAGGAAGGTACCCCTGTGTTTTATGTCAGGGAAGGGGTTATCAAACCAAAGAGCTAAAAACCATGTTATGAGGTGACCCTAAATACACCTCTTTTCCTTGGAGTGCTGCCACTCCCTTACTCTCTATCAATATGTCTTGACAATGTTAGCAATCTCACAGTGCACTACAAATCACGTCTGGAATAAAGTTTAAAACACATTTATTTAGATCAAAAAAGACCTCCCAATGGGTTACAATCTAAAACAATTTCATTTCTATAGTCATATAAAAACTTGAATTTATAAACTATAAAGTTTTTAACTATATGTGTGTTATTTTTTTAGATTGTAACCCAAATTGGGAGGTAAACAATAAATTCCATGATCATTTTTAACATGACATAAATCGCTTGACTAGTATATTCATCTGTGTGTTTAATTTTCTTAAATTTTGGTTCAGCTGTTTACTTTGCCTAGTGTATAATTTAGTCCTATATATGACTGTACAGGGAATTGTCCCTCTGAAGCTAGACCAAGTCCACCTAAAATATTTCTAGCTATTTCTAATCAGCTAGTCTAAAAGTCAGGGACGTTTACCTTTTTCTTCCATAGTCTCCATACCATATCTTTACAGTCCTTGGCAAAAGAATGCATGATTTGTCTTCTCATATAATTTGGGTCATCGTTCTAGGTACATCGTTGCCCGATGCTATGTCATCGATGTTTACACATTTTAATACCACGCGCTAATACATTTTGTTTCCATGGACAAGCATGTATATTATTATATAAAAAACATTCACATTTACGTAGTGACCATATCATATCTTTACATTCATTTGCAAAGGAATACAGGATTTGTCTGCTCATATACTATGGGTTATCTTTCTAGGTACATCTTTACCCGATGGTAACATATTTTTTAATCCCACGAGCTGTTACATTTATATTTCATGGACAACAATATGTGTCATCATCTTAAGTGTCTAAAACTTAATTTCGTGTATACCCGTACACTATTTTCTACCCTAATCCTATGATAGGTTTTTCTAGCTTCTATGCAGTTCTCCATACATTAAAGAATTAATCTTTCCCACTCCTCTTTATTGTTCAAACTATTTCTATATGTATTAAAATGAGACATATAAAATTGTTCTCGTTTTTTCCTTTTCACAAAATTATTGCCACCTCTTACACTATGTTGCATGACTTCAATCCCGCACCACTTTATATCATCTATTGTGTGGTTATCGGTGATCCAATGCTCCACAAGAGGGGCAGTCCGCTTTTTTGTTCTTATGGAGGATTTGTGCTCTGTGATCCTGACTTTGAGGTCCCTCGATGTTCCCCTATGTAACCTTTGTTGCAGGGGCAAGTTATCAAGTAAATCAAATCTTTAGTCTTACAGTTGATGAAAAGTTTAATCTTATGTGTTATATTATTGTAAACTACTTTCTCTCCTTTCATCATACTGTCACAGTTTTTACACATGCAGCATGCAAAGTTCCCTTCCGGTAGGGGGGCATTATTAAAAGTGGATTGTCTCTGCATATAGTCCTCTCTGTATGTGTGGACCAATCTATTTCGAATCGTGCGATTCCTTCTGAAGCTAAACATGGGTTTAGGGAGTTTAGCAGATCCTGTGTCATTCAATAACTGCCAGTTTCTATTTATAATGTTTTTCACTTTGTTACTTGCACAGCTGTAATTGGTCACAAAAATCAGACGTTGCTCGGCTTTATCAATTTTGACTGCTTTTTCTCTAAAAAGTGAATCTCGGTCATAATATTTTGCCCTTTTGTAGGTTCTTTTCACTAGGTTTTAGGATAACCTCTGGATGGAAGTTTCTCAGTAAGCACATCCGCATCTCTGTTGAAATCTCTTATGTCAGTGCAATTGCGGCGTATTCTTAGATACTGCCCAAATGGAATATTGTCTTTCTGGCAATTAGGATGGTTGCTCCTGTAGTGGAGCATTGTGTTCCGGTCAGTGGGTTTTGTATATAGCTCTACATTTAGTTTCCCACTTACATGTTTGATCTTGATGTCGAAAAAGTCAATGCTTTCTTTATCATAATTTGAGGTGAATTGCAGATTGGCATCGCCCAAATTTAGCCAGTTAATAAAATCATCAGGATCATCCAGCGATCCGTCCATAGGAAGAAAACATCATCGATAAATCGTGACCAACATGTTATGTTCTCGTAGTAGGGTGCTACTCTGTTGAAAATATGCCTGGTTTAGTTGGCGTCTACACATTTTGATAATTGATTAGTTTGAATTAGTTTCTGAGAGTGTTTAGCAAGCAGTATCTTTAGAACGCAATAAAAGTAAGTCAAGCTACCAACGTGACATTAAGCACTAAGTGTTGTTAAAGTAAAATGATGTTACAAACCTAATATTGTAAAGACGTTAAAGAAAGTGTTTGTGTATTGATTCCAGTATACCCTGACGAAGAGCACTTGATGCTCGAAATGCATTGGTTTTCTTAATAAATGCTGTTTTGGAAGAACCCCTGCATCTGTCGTGTTTATGCAAGAGGTCTGTATGGGCACAGCATTCACACTAGAAATTTGAAAATGGCATAAATATCCCGAGTGTGGATTGAAGTTAAGGATAAAAAACGTCTTGATAAATGGATTAACTATGGATGATGATAAATATTGGTCAAATAATGAAGTTGAAGAAAGTATTTGCCAGATGGCGACAAGCAATTGTGCGGTCGGTCGGGGCAATGTTGCCCCCCTCCATTTGCTTTATAACAGGTGCCGTAGGGTTTTGGCACTAATCTGACCAGCACGCTAATGAGGAATATGTTAGTACCGGATGGAACATTTTGAGAATGCAAAGCAAAGGAGTGCTCCCCACACCCCCTATTCTTATTTTCAAAGTCTGCCACATACAGGCAGGCCAGGCTGGGAGCACAGGTGGCTCCCATGCTGGTCCCCTTGACCTGTCTGTAAAAATAATTTCTGAAACTGAATATATTATTTTTGAGTATTATCTCAACACATTCAATGATAAATGTTGAATGTGGGACAAATCACCCTCGTCTATACTTAAGAGGCCCTCCAGCATAGTGATGGTATCATCTTGCGGGATGTTTGTATAGAGGGCCTCTATATCTAATGTTACCAGCCACTGGGAATTGACATTATAGGGTTGATCTTCTATTTTCTCTATCATGTCGGTGGTATCTTTTATGTAAGCCTTTTGGCTAGTCATTAGTGGTTGGAGAAATGTGTCCACATACTTACTTAGTTACAAAATCTATACTCGAGACGATAGGTCTCATAGGCGGATCTTCCACATTTTTATGGACTTTAGGAAAGCCATAGATTGCCGGAATTCAAGTGTTCAAATTTTTTAGGAACTTGTATTCATCTAGACATAGGATCTCATACTCTTTTGCAAAATCAAGTAGTCTACCTACTTTTTTAATTAATTTATTCCATTCTACCCTACTTGATTTGCACTAGTGTAAGGTGTTATTCAACAGCTTCAACATCCTATTATTATAGTCCTCAGTGTCCATTATGATAATACTACCTCCTTTATCACCTAGCTTGATTGTTAGGGCTGTATTACTTTCTAGTGACTTCAGGGCTGTCTTTTCTCCGATACTCAAATTATTTTGCCAGTGCAATTGTTAGGCTAATAGGTCTTCTATAGAAGATAAATAAGGTAACAAAGACAACAATATTAGTAGAATTCTTGAATATTGGAATTTTCTCAAATTTTAATCGTTCCCACAGCCAGCCGACACGTGTTTCATCGCGTAAGGAACAAAGTTTACGCGAATCTTCAGGGCTGGAAAAAGATACAAAATACATACAATGGAAAATTTGCTTAATCCAAAATGTTTGTTTTTAACATACACAGCATCCAACTCAAATACCAGGTGCATATATGCATATATGTGTATTGCCCAATGAGTGTATTCCATTTGGTCACATGTTAACCAAAAAGGATGGTTTAATCACAACATGTAGTTCCATCCGGTCCTACATCTCCAAGTATAAGCGCTTTGTCTGCCACACTAGGTGTCCCATCAAAAACAACCATTTGTAACCATATCAATTCCCCAGGAAACACCTGTGCACCATGCAAAGCAACGCATGCTCCAATTCCAACAAATAAAGTGATTTCATTTAAATGTGCTCCTCCAAATTGAGAGCATCAGTGTATATGCCGTAAGTCTGAGTCTGTTAAAAAAGAAATAAAGTAAAAAAGAGAAGAAAGAAGAAACAAAGGGGAGTCGAGAATAATACTAAAGACTCGAAGAGTCTTGCTGAAAAACACTCCCTCAATGATCGATACAGGACGTGTGGAAAATAGTCAAAGGATGACTCACCGCTCATCCGGTGTTAATTCCAACCCGGCGCGGCCCGTTGCTGTCCGTGGTTGAGGACAGAAAGTCAAAATCCCAATTTTTCCTTCTGTAACACAGACCAGGAAAAGAATACAAAAAACAAACAGAGCCCCAGGTCAGCCCACATCAGAGTTGGTCAGTTCAAGCCCCGGTCCCCTGTGACACAAACCGCAGTTATATCATGTTGAAAAATGGAAGTCATAGCTTCAAGTGTTAGATTTATTTTCCTGACAATTCGTTACGAGAGGAAAAATAGACCCTGTACGGTGGTAGAGACTGCGTCTACGAGTACATAGGCACTCTGTAACAGATAGAAATGAAAAAATCTGAATTTCACTAGCAGCTTCGATTACAAGTTAAAAACGAACCTGGGATCTTTATAAGGCATGCCAAATTCATTGAAAACTGGACACTCATCGCGAATCGCTGCAGTAGAGACTGGATGTTGCTAATAATTGAAATCGCTAGTGAAATTCTGATTATTGAGAGAAAAGAAATAGAAGAAATTGAAAGTAACTAATAGAGAGTACAGCTCTAGATGATGCTAAGAAAAAATTAAAAGACATCCAAAACGATATAACAGGCTATAAAGATTATCTTTTAAACAAAAAATCTAATAAATTCAGGAAGGATGTAGCAAACTATAATCTAGAGGCTGTATTTCCCTACACACAAAAGGATTATTATGACAGACCCAGGGAAGACACATTTAATCAGAATAATTGGCAACAACCGAGAAGAAATTATCCGATAAAAAAGGGTGACTTTCCTGGATACGTCATATACTAGTACCGAATCAAAAAATGAGAACACAACAGAAAATAAAAAAAGCAGTGATCCTATGCCAGGGACTAGTAGAGAATCCCTCTCTTTTTTAGATCATCGTCAATCGAACAACAGCCAGAATCGAGGGAGAGGCCGGGGAGAGGGGGTTTCTACTCCCATCACTCACAGCAAAAACGGCCATATATGAAAATGAGGAGCCAGACAAAGTGGGACTAGACAAAAAAGCGGCTATCATTAATCTTTCCAATATAGATCTCACTGTAGATGAAACTAGGGTACTAGAAAGGGGATTAGGTTATGCCATCAGCACATATATAGATACATTTAACCTTGAAAGAGACCTACAGTATTTTTTTAGAAAAGTGAGGTTACAGGCTTTTTTTAAGAACAAAGAACCAACTAACACTCAATCAGACAGCAAGTCAGGTTTGAGACCCAAGTCACAGTGGACACCTACCCTAAACATGGTTAATAGTAAAATAGAACTTTTCGAGAAAGAGGTAGACAAGAACATAGCAGACCTATTAGCCCAACAATTGCACTGGCAAAATAATTTGAGTATCGGAGAAAAGACAGCCCTGAAGTCACTAGAAAGTAATACAGCCATAACAATCAAGCCAGGTGATAAAGGAGGTAGTATTATCATAATGGACACTGAGGACTATAATAATAGGATGTTGAAGCTGTTGAATAACACCTTACACTATTGCAAATCAAATCAAGTAAGGTAGAATGGAATGAAATAATAAAAAAAATAGGTAGACTACTTGATTTTGCAAAAGAGGATGAGATCCTATGTCTAGATGAATACAAGTTCCTAAAAAATTTGAACCCCCGAATTCCGGAAATCTACGGCCTTCCTAAAGTCCATAAAAATGTGGAAGATCCACCTATGAGACCTATCGTCTTGAGTATAGATTCTGTAACAGAGCCACTAAGTAAGTAAGTGGACACATTTCTCCAACCACTAATCACTAGCCAAAAGGCTTACATAAAAGATACCACCGACATGATAGAGAAACTAGAAGATCAACCCTATAATGTCAATTCCCAGTGGCTGGTAACATTAGATATGGAGGCCCTCTATACAAACATCCCACAAGATGATACCATCCCTATGCTGGAGGGCATCTTAAGTATAGACGAGGGTGATTTGTCCCCACATTCAACATTTAATGTTGAATGTGTTGAGATTATACTCAAAAATAATATATTCATGTTCAGAAATGATTTTTACAGGCAGGTCAAGGGGACCAGCATGGGAGCCACCTGTGCTCCCAGCCTGGCCTGCCTGTATGTGGCAGACTTTGAAAATAAGCATATTTTCAACAGGGTAGCACCCTACTACGAGAACATAACATGTTGGTCACGATTTATCGATGATGTTTTCTTCCTATGGACAAGATCGCTGGATGAACTTGATGATTTTATTAACTGGCTAAATTTGGGCGATGCCAATCTGCAATTCACCTCAAATTATGCTAAAGAAAGCGTTGACTTTCTCGACATCAAGATCAAACATGTAAGTGGGAAACTAAATGTAGAGCTATATACAAAGCCCACTGACCGGAACGCAATGCTCCACTACAGGAGCAACCATCCTAATTGCCAGAAAGACAATATTCCATTTGGGCAGTATCTAAGAATACGCCGCAATTGCACAAACATAAGAGATTTCAACAGACATGCGGATGTGCTTACTGAGAAACTACTGACTAGAGGTTACCCTAAAAACCTAGTGAAAAGCGCCTACAAAAGGGCAAAATATTATGACCGAGATTCACTTTTTAGAGAAAAAGCAGTCAAAATCGATAAAAGCCGAGCAACGTCTGATTTTTGTGACCAATTATAGTTGTGCAAGTAACAAAGTGAAAAACATTATGAATAGAAACTGGCCGGTATTGAACGACACAGGATCTGCTAAACTCCCTAAAGCCATGTTTAGTTTCAGAAGGAATTGCACGATTCGAAATAGATTGGTCCACACATACAGAGAGGACAACACGCAGGACAATCCACTATTAATAATGCCCCTCTACCGGTAGGGAACTTTGCATGCTGCATGTGTAAAAACTGTGACAGTATGATGAAAGGAGAAAAAGTAGTTTACAATAATATAACACATAAGATTAAACATTTCATCAACTGTAATGAATGAATAAAAGAAAATTTATATTGCGCAGCTAAAACCCGAAGGCATCAAGGCGCCTATCAAAATGAATCACAAAAGGCAGAAGCAGAACTACAGGTATGCTTTGGCAAATAGCCGTGTCTTCATGGCTTTTCTAAAGGACTGCAGAGTGGGAAGGGCCTTAGTTTCCAGAGGAAGAGCATTCCACATTTTTGTGCTATGGTGGAGAAAGCTCTGCCACCCCATTTAACTCTGCGAATGCGTGGTACTGATAGCAGAGATTTGTTGGCAGAGCGCAGATTTCTAGAAGGGCTGTAGGGGAGCAAAAGAGCCCCAATACCTACTGACCTATTTCTCGCTAAAGCGCCAAAGGTCAGGCACAAGATATTAAAAGAAATCCTGTCCTCAATGGGGAGCCAATGTAACGATTTACTTGCGGAAGTGGCTGACGCACGTTTGGGTAGATCCAACACAAACTTGGCCGCCGCATTTTGGACCATTTGTAGGCGCTGCATCAACCCCCTGTTGAGTCCTGCATACAGCGCATTACAATAGTCAAGTCGGGAGCCTATGAGTGCAACCACGACTTGCTTTCTGGCCTGCTGGGATAAGTAGTGTTTAATCTTCCTCAAGATGTGGATTATGCCCCAACAGGTGAAGACTGTTCTATTCACCTGCTGATGCATATTGAGGGTAGGGTCGATCAAAACTCCTAAGTTTTTAGCCAGAGCAGCGGGTACCGGACAAGCTCCCAGTGAGGCAGGCCACCAATTTGCCGACCAGATATCCTCCTTTCCTCCAAACACCAGGATCTCCGTCTTCTCACCATTGAGTGTCAATGAATTGTAAGTCATCCGTTGAGCGACTGCCTCCATACAGGATCTAAAATTGGAGGCGGCCTCGCTGATAGACTGGGAGAGGGAGACCAAGATCTGGGTATCGTCGGCGTAGGAGACTACCTCCATCCCGAAAGATCTTATCAGTCTGGCAAGTGGGGTCACATAGATGTTGAAAAGGGTCGGACTTAATGCCGACCCCTGAGGGACCCCACATTGCACGGACAGGGATGGAGATAGAAACTCCCACAGCATCACTCTCTGTTCCCTCTGGTCTAGGAAGGAAGTCAGCAAACTAAGAGCGGACCCCTCCACCCCAATCTCCCTCAGGCGAGATGTTAACACCATGGGAGAAAGGGTATCAATCGCAGCCGTAAGATCTAACAGGATGAGGAGGGTGGTCTGGCCCTTATCAACTCGGGTGCGGATGTTATCCAGCACTATGGTAAGGGCCGACTCGGTGCTATGATCCCTCCTGAATCCGTGCTGCGAATGATCTAAATGACCGGAGTTCTCCAGAAAGGCAGCGAGATGCTTATTGAGATGTGTTTCCAGCATCTTCGCAGCGGCAGGGAGCAGCGAAATGGG
Source organism: Lissotriton helveticus (assembly GCF_964261635.1). Taxonomy (NCBI): domain Eukaryota; kingdom Metazoa; phylum Chordata; class Amphibia; order Caudata; family Salamandridae; genus Lissotriton; species Lissotriton helveticus. The sequence goes on from NC_136063.1 coordinate 693,355,325, forward strand.
GCGAAAATGTTTAAGTACCCCTGGGTCCAGTGTTGGCTTCTTAAGTAATGGCTTTACCACTGCCCTCTTCCATTGCTGAGGAAAAATACCAAGCCTCATTGCCCCATTCATGATATCTAAAAGGGGAGGCAAAAGGGTCTCCTTACACTGCTTGAGGAGCTTAAGAGGACAGGGATCTAGGGGGGAGCCTGATCTGGTCCTAGTTAGAAGGTTCTCTAGTTCCTGAAGTACAAGGGGAGGGAAGGAGGCCAGGCGTCCCGAAGGAGTAACCTCCGCCAAGGTTAAGACAAAATCAGAGGAACCAGAGGGATCAACGATTAAAGCCTTCTGAAGCTCTAAGGCCGAATACAGATCAGCAATCTTTGCCTGAAAGAAAGAGGCGATGTTATTACACAGCAGCTGAGAGCCGATAACAGGATCAGGAATCTGAAGGGAAGTTAGGGAATCGACAATCTTGAAGAGCTCTTTCGGGGAAGAAAGAGAGGTGGTACAAGCAGTAGAGTATTGTTGCTTAGCTCTTATTACCTCCGCCTTATAGCCCCTCAATAAGATTTTGTGGGCCTCTTTTTCCCTCAAGTCCCAACTAGCCAGCCCGAGACGTTCCTGCCTCCTGACTCCCTGCCTAAGGAGTCTTAATGGCTCAGAGAACCAAGGGGCCGACGGCTTTTTCCTGGCAGAGTAGCACAAGCGGACGGGGGCAAGTTCATCAAGTGCCGTGGTGACAGCCTTTTCTAGCTGGGAGACCGCAAGACATATGTCTTCCTCCTGAGAAATTGTCATACTGGGGATCATAGGGGCAAGGGTGTTATTAGAGATGTTCTTAAGGTTTCGCCGAGATACCATCTTACTTGAGCCCCTTTCCTTGCTATCCATAGTAGTACAAGACATTTCTATTGGAACAGCATAGTGGTCGGACCATGAGAGGGGGAAAGGATCATTAACTGTCAACCTTTCATCATTTGAGAAAACTCCATCAAGCGTATGGCCCGCTTGAGGGGTAGCACCCCTCACAAGTTGGTTCAGCCCACAGGCAGACATAGCATCGATCAGGGAGAGGGTGTCACTGGACTCCATATTCTCTAGATGATAGTTCAGGTCTCCCAGGCCCGTAAGATGCTCACAGCCAAAATATGGTTCTAGAATGTTTAGCATATTTTGTCCAAACTCCTTTCTAGACCCAGGGGGGCGGTAAATTAGGACGCCAGTGAAAGGAATCTCAAAGGAGCCTTTTAAGGAAAAATGTAAGGCTTGAACATCATCCTGAGGGTCAGATAGCGGTGAAATGTGGCATAGGAGACTATCCCTATATAGGATACCCAAACCTCCTCCTGTACGTCCTGCCCTATCCAGCCTAGCGAAGAAGTAGCCTTCTGGAACTGCTTCCACTAGGTCTGGACCCGAGGAGTCTTAAGCCCAAGTTTCTGTGACAAACACCCAAGTGGGTTTCCTGTCCAGAACAAGATCCCTAAAAGCAACATTGTGCTTAATTAAAGAGCGAGCATTAATGAGGAAGCCATTCTCCCTCAAGACACTACCTCCCCTGTAACGGCTCTGTCCCAACTGACAGGGAGCCGAGGTAAAACCAGGGACCCCATGGCCCTCCTGAAAGCAGCCACAGCGGGGGTCAGTTAAAAGAGCCTCGGGGATAGAACTGTAATGGCATGGAAGGCCAGATGGCTTTAGCTTTAGCATGTCGTGTTTAGTGTACCTGAAGCCTGTGAAATCACGATCAGCATTTACATCCGACCAGCCGTCCAGCACGTCCTCAGCGCGGACGGGGGCAGACGGGCTGCACCCACGCCGCGCGCACACGCTGCGCGCCATAGTGCTGATGGTATATAGGGCTCTAGCTAGTCAACCTGACTGCTAGAGCGCTCAATGAAAGGCGTCAGCGTCCCTGAGTCCCACCAAGATGGCGCTCAAGCTCGAGGAAGCCTCGCTGGTCAGTCCGCCAAAGCAGTGGTGCAGGGCACGATTAAAGTGCAAGAATGTGGCGGTGAGTTAAAAACAAGGGATAATTTGCTAACACAATAAAAATAAAGAAAAAACGGGTATTTAAAATTACTGGAAGCGCCTACAAGCCAAGTGCTACGCGTAGTAATGCAATGCCTTACAGGCAGACTCTACCTCTTTCCGGCTTTAAATATGTGCGCCGAGTTGCCTCTAGCCAGTCAACCTGACTGCTAGAGCGCTCAATGAAAGGCGTCAGCGTCCCTGAGTCCCACCAAGATGGCGCTCAAGCTCGAGGAAGCCTCGCTGGTCAGTCCGCCAAAGCAGCGGTGCAGGGCACGATTAAAGTGCAAGAATGCGGCGGTGAGTTAAAAACAAGGGATAATTTGCTAACACAATAAAAATAAAGAAAAAACGGGTATTTAAAATTACTAGAAGCGCCTACAAGCCAAGCGCTGCGCGTAGTAATGCGGTGCCTTACAGATTAAAGATTAAAGATTTGATTTACTTGATATCTTGCCCCTGCAACAAAGGTTACATTGGGGAAACATCGAGGGAACTCAAAGTCAGGATCACAGAGCACAAATCCTCTATAGGAACAAAAAAGCGGATCACCCATAACTACACAATAGATGATATAAAGTGGTGCGGTATTGAAGTCATGCAACATAGTGTAAGAGGTGGCAATAATTTTGTGAAAAGGAAAAAATAAGAAATATTTTATATATCTCATTTTAATACATATAGAACTGGTTTGAACAATAAAGAGGAGTGGGAAAGATTAATTCCTTAATATATGGAGAACTGCATAGAAGCTAGAAAAACCTATAATAGGATAAGGGTAGAAAATAGTGTACGGGTATACACGAAATTAAGTTTTAGACACTTAAGATGATGACAAATATGCTTGTCCATGAAATATAAATGTAACAGCTCGTGGTATTAAAAAATATGTTACCATTGGGTAAAGATGTACCTAGAACGATGACCCCTAATATATGAGCAGACAAATCCTGTATTCCTTTGCAAATGAATGTAAAGATATGATATGGTCACTACGTAAATGTGATTGTTTTTTATATAATAACATACATGCTTGTCCATGAAAACAAAATGTATTAGCGCATGGTATTAAAATGTGTAAATATCGATGACATGGCATCGGGCACAGATGTACCTAGAACGATGACCCAAAATATATGAGAAGACAAATCATGCATTCTTTTGCCAAGGACTGTAAAGATATGGTATGGAGACTATGGAAACATGATATGGAGACCATGGAAATGTGATTGTTTTATACAAAATGACATGTATCCTCCGCCAGTGATTTGGTTCCGCAAGTGATTAGGACCTGTAGCAGGGATTCCGTTCTCCTACAGAACTGTGCATAGAGATTTGGAACCTCGGTGAATAAGGGTGACCCAAAACTCACCTCAGTACCCAAAATCCCCTTACCGAGCTAGCTACAGTGTCTCATTGGTCATAACAAACACCCAATGTTTAGACAAACCAGAACATGAACTTAGAATACCTCAGGCATCGTGAAACACATGAACACTCTTTCGTTATACAATCATTTCAAACAGAACATGGAGTAAATGAGGACATGGGCATATTTGAAATATTTATTTACTAATGCCGTTTTCTCAAACGCAATATCTTAGATAATACAAGGAAACATATTATCAGAAGCAAAGTTATCAGCATAGTTACTAGTCCATAGAAAGCAAAAGGTGACAGCATGCTAAAATGCTGAAATGAATAGGAGTTAGCAACACCTAATTCTCACCCTCCCTAACTAGCATATTATATTAATATCTAAGAAGGTCTCTTTGGGTTTTAGCAGGGTGGCCCCATACCTCAAGATCCTAGTGTGAAGGGATCACATCATCTTCCACCAGCTCTCTGCATGCGAACCGCATCAAGTGTGTTACGTGTGCTCTAAGCAAAGCAATACAAAACGAGCGCAAAGCCAGACCCTGGCAGCAGCTGCATTCATGCCATGCCTAGAAAGGTGCGAAGATCAGACCCCACAACAACACCGCGTCGAGCCATCCCCGGAAGCCTCAGCACCCACTGCACAGACACTTCCCACCAAGCAAGCTGATATCAGAGCAACAACACATTACTCCCATGTAAATCACAACGCTCCTCCAGGCTGAAAGCCAAAACAACAATCATGTGTTGTGTGCAAAAGCAGCAAAAGGAAAAATGGCGTCCAAACATTTAATAAGCTCATGCCAACCCAACACGGTATATGGGTAAGCAGTAACCATATGACACCCCCCTAATGATCCGAGTACGGACAAAGTAAGGAACGAGAAGACCAGAACAGGGGCACATCATGAAAGCAGAGTTCTATAATAATGAGCTACGTTTTAGTAGTGTAATGGCCAAAATCAAGCGAAAAGGCAATATAGAGGTAAAATTAAAAAAGTCTCAACTTGCCAACCGAGCACTCAAGTCAATAGGTCTGGGTGTGTAAAAAGAATTTGTACGCAAAAGGTCCAAAAAAATCTTGTAATCAGGGACTTGCCATCAGCAAAAGTCTCGAAAGTGTTCAGGAAAGAACTGAATATGCAAAATATGCAGCAACAGCCTCCAGAATGAAATCACTGTCATCATCCGAAAACAGCTCAGCCCTCCAATTCATCAGCGGGAAAGAACAGACGTGCTCCTCCCGTACCGGAGCCTCCAGCATCATCAGAGGACAACTCGGTGGGCTCTCAATACAGCTCCGTGCCAAGAAATCCTGCTCTGCCGCGAGTACGTTCTAACGACCCATCAGTCCATGCATCGCTGCCAAGGCCATAATCCCTTCGCCAGAACAAATCAACTCGTGAGTAACTACGGGACTCACCAGGTGATTAAAATCGACATCAGGAGAAACCGTCTTGCAGAGACACAAATCAAGGGCCCAGTCGAAATCGCAGCCCATGCAATGAAACACAGGCTGGACACATGCAAAATAGGAAAATCGAAACGACAATCCAAAAGCCACGCCCACAGTCGCAAGCATCAGTGTGCCATAGCATTCAAGCATCCGGTTGCGAAACAGCGCCAGGTGGGGCTGAGCGGTGTCTAACACAGGACGGGCATCCATTTCCAATAAAACAAAATATCACCAGAACGCCTGCAGCCAGCGCGAGCAAAACCGGAAAGCCACCAAACAGGCTTGAAAATATAGAATGGAAGAAAGCAGGGATGACTCCAAATATTTTCTCGAAAGAAGCCACGATACCACCGCTAACTATTCTAAAAAAGTGCGCCAGGCCAGAAGTGGAGGAGGCATTAAAGATTTGATGAACAAGCCCGCCGAAATGCAATGGCAAATCAGCATTCAATAGCGCCTGTACCTCTGTGCGTGTGTCAGCTATGTGAAGGACAAATGTTGCCCGAGCCAAACTCAGGGCCACTTCTCTTTGAGACAAAAGGGCTCCTATTCTACTCATACCATGGAAATCTGCTTTCAAGGTTGGGAGTCGCGGCCAGATGGAAACATCCAAATTCCCCTGTGTAGGAGGATACAGAACGTTTCTGCAACACACCACACGTTCTGATACGGCTACCACATAAGCGATACCTTTAACTAAACCACAACAGTCCTCGTTATTCAAAAGTAAATAACTGCCGTTTGCCAGTAATGTAAAAGTAGGAACGATTGCGGGAACTGGAGTACCCTTCAAAACACAGTCCAAACTTGGCCGGTCCTGGTCACAAGAACCATGCAATTGGATGTGTCTACACATCAAGGAGTGATCCGGTGTTTCTGTGCACTCCTCCCCCCCAGAAAAATCTCCTTCTCGTCCTTCAGACAGCGATAAGTGTAGGGAAGAGACCAGGCTTCATGGAGAAACGAACTACCCAGTGGTTCATATCTGCCTATAGCGATATATCGCATACAATTTGTAAATTTGTACAGAGCAAAAGTTAAGGTAATTAACCCGTGGATAAGCCACGTCTCAGCAGTGGCTTCATCCCCAGAGAATGGTAAAGACTCCAATCTCTCAATGTGTAACATGGAAAAAGATGCATCTCGCATTGAAAGCAGGCGCTGCTTGTCAGTTAAATTAAAGGGGGCAAAGAGGGAGGACACGTTCATGTATGACTAAGGCACCTTACCAGCCTTAAGCGCCTGCAGGGTCCACGCAAATTGCATAATAGAACGCAATTGGTTCTGTCCATGGTATAATACAGACACTTCATCCCGCACAACATTAACAACAGAAGACACAATGTTATTTAACGTGTAAATGCGGGAAGAAAGCATGTCAATACCGTTATCTACAACTGCAAGCACTTTTTCTAAATTAGCTTGATCAATTGCTCTAAGACGTGTAGCAGCCTCAATTTGTGACGTCTTCCAGATTTCATTGTAAATCGCATATATCCATCTTTTAGACCTACGACCAGCCGGGCCCTTTATGAAATCGTTCAAATCTATATCATCAGTGAGCTTTGATAGATGCAGTTTAACCGCAGCCAATGTAGAATGTTTCAGCCAATTCTAACATAACTTGCCTACTGAATCAGTGGTGACAAAATGGGCAGTATCAAAGCGGGGATCAGGCCTGACTTGTGTAAACCCATCAGCTAAACCCAGAAAGCGACGTTGGCATGAATCAGAACTTCTGTGCCACATCAGCCAACCTTTTGGATCCAAATTGGAAATGTTAAAGGACGCATTTTGCAATAGAGCTTGCAATTCATTAATGGAAAACTGTGTAATAATATTCCAACCGGAATATTCTTCCAAATCAGGGACAGTAGGTGTATTCCATTTTTTAGAAGTAGCCAATCCAAAGCATGTAGTTTGAGAAATGGTAGAATTTAAAAACAACAGATGATTTGGGATGAGACATGCACGGTGCAAAGCCTCAGTGCCTTGTACCTGCCAATTTTTAGAACCCCAAACCGATTTAAGGTCAATAGTTTCCTTCCATAGCTCGTAGCCCTCTACAGCTAACCTGTCTAGAAAGGACTTCGAATACAACAATTTAGTATCGGTAAGTCTAACCTTGGACATGGACTTCTGTGTCATTTTAAAATAAAAAGACTCAGGATTGGACTGATTAAAGTAGGTAAAATAAGTGTACTTTTTAAAGAAATTACTCGAACTGCCTTGTACAGGAGCTGGGCAATGTTCCCACTGTGTTTAATTTACCGCACCCCTTCTGGAACTTGTTTTATGTAGAAAATGGTTGCCAAAATGTTGGAAGCAAAATAATTCACCATAATTAGCAGAATCTAAGTATAAATCTTCAGCATCAAAGGCAGCATAATATTTCAAATCAGAGAATAATGCTTTGACGGCCTGAACATCCCAATCATCAAAACGTATGTTTTGTTTCACGACATCACCCATGTTTACCCTGAGCACATTAGGGACATTAACTACTTCAGTAGGGCCATAGATTTGAAATTTCACCGCATCCCACACAATCCCATCAAGAACAGGCCAAGCAGTGATGTTAACAGAATTCAAGTCTCTCTTCAGTCTGTGTGCTGAATGTGACGAGGACAGGGGGGCCAAAGTTCCATTAAGATGCAGAATGCATGTTCTTTCCTCGACATCGACAAGACGAAAAAAATAAAACACAAAACCAATTGACATAAAAAGGTAAATTGAAAAAAGTACCAGCCAAATATATGTCCAAGGGGGATAAAAAAATGTTTTTTAAATAATGTGGCATAAATTGCAAAACGTGAGGGCTTTTTTGAATTTTGTGAAACAGTGTCAAAAGAGAATCTGGATTCTGTGGCCAAATGTGTTTGCAAATCAGGCATTGATAAGTCAGTTGGGTAAGTGTAATCAAGTTCAGCAACATGATCAACAGGTAAAGGACTTAATAAAGGACTGGAAACAGCAGGCATCACGAGGGCCACCTCAGGCATAGGATCAGAAGTAGTGGCCAAAACAGAATTTCTCACAATCGAAGGACAGGAGACTGACGGAGTCATACTAAGAAGAATCGACCACTCTGTGTATCTTGACATTGTCAATTGAGATAAACCTGTTTTCCTTACGACCTGGTAGTGGAGGTAAAATGACTGTTCTCGTGCCCTTCACGCCAAGCACAGGAACCGGAGCACGATGTTATGTTATGTTATGTTATGTTAGTGCTATTTGTATTACGCACGGCTGCTCCAGCGAAGGAGCGTCCCGGCGCATCGACAAGGTGGCGAACACAACACAACAGGAAACAGAAAATGTTATTAAAAATGGGGGATTTAGATTTTAACATAACTGGGAAAACAGAAGAGTTTTAGCGGCCTTGCGGAAAGAAAGCAAGTCGCCAAGAGTCCGGAATTTCAAGGGGAGAGCGTTCCAGAGTGCGGCTGCCCGCACCCTAAAAGAGCGACCCCCCCGCCCGACTGAGTTTGAACCGCGGGGCTACCGCTAATTCTTGGTCCAGCGAACGCAGAGTGCAGCCCGGGATATAAGGGCACCAAAGTTGGCGCAATAAGGGAGGCGACAGGCCCTTCAGAATCTTGAAAGATATGCACAGCACTTTAAAGTGGATCCGCTGCCTAACGGGTAACCAGTGCAGGGCTCGCAAAGTTGGACCGGCCGAGCAAAACCTAGGAAGACCTACGATTGCTCTGGCCGCTGCGTTCTGCACTCTTTGAAGTCGGGTCAGCTCGGCCTGGTTTAACCCAATAAAAAGGGAGCTGGCATAGTCCAGCCGAGCCAGAACCGTTGCTTGTACCACAAGTTGACGAGTTGCGGCATCGAAATACTTAAGGGCAGGTCTCAAATTGCGCAAGATGCCGAAGCAGCACGCCGCCGTCCTTTTGGTGTGGCCAACAAAATTGAGGGAAGGGTCCAGCCAAACCCCCAGATTTTTGATCTCCGCAACCGGAGTGGGGGTGGGACCCAGCTCAGGAGGCCACCAAGTGTCTCCCCATAGGTCCGTCCGCTTCCCAAAGACCATCACCTCCGTTTTTTTGGCGTTTAGTTGGAGACAGTTGGACGTCATCCAACCCGCTACCGCCCGAAGTCCTTCTCTGAATCTTGGGGCATCCACCCCGGAGTCCCCGCTGATCGTGACCGCTAGCTGGGTATCATCTGCGTACGACACCATGGTCATACCACAGAGCTTCACAACCTCAGCCAGCGGCCTCACGTAGATGTTAAACAACGTGGGACTCAGCGAGGAACCCTGCGGGACCCCAAGAGACAGAGGATGACACTTGGACTGATAGGAAGGACCAAATTCTTTCTTGTTGTCGATCTTCTCTCGAACCAGTTCTCCAACTTGGGGTAGCCAGCCAACTACCGGGATCTGCAACGCAACATCCGATATGGAGGGCAAATGTTCCTTTGCAAGACTGTCTCTGGTCTTTTGTAGATTCTGAAAAACATTGAAATGTTCATCTACGTCAAAGGTTGTGGTGTGGCCCACGCCGTCTAGACCGTCAAGGTCTGGAACGTACATCTTGATACCAAAGAGCATTTCGTATGGGGTCCGCCCACCCAGAGACCTTCTAGGGAGATTGTTTAGAGCACGCTGCACGCCATTGAGATGGGCCAACCAGTTTCTGCCAGTGCCTATAACTCGAGGTGTCAAAGATTGCTTTAAGTCACGGTTCATTCGTTGCACTACACTGTTACCCTCAGGTCTGTAGGGAGACGAAAACTTGACTTGGATCCCCATCGAAATCATGGCATCCTTATATGCCTTAGAGGCGAAAGCTGGACCCTGATCCGAATGGAAGGTGCCATAGGCAAAAATCCCTACAAAGACACGCAAATCACTTATGACAGTCTGAGAATCAGCGCGGCGATGAGGCCATACCCACACAAAGCGTGTGCATGAATCAACTGCTACTAAGATGTACTTATACGCAGTATCAGAAGAAAAAGGACCGCAGTGATCTAATAAACACAACCTATCGGTTTATTAGATATGTACATCTGCGTCTGTGGTGGACGCGCAGCAGTTGAAGGTTAAATGTCACATTGAAGGACATAGTCACGCGTCTGTTTGTACAGTCCCCGCCACCAGAAACGTTGTTGTAATTGAGCTACAGTGGCCGAGATGCCCGCATGCGCAGACGCCACACCTTCATGCGCCACTGTAATCAAGCTAGCCCTGTGATCCGAGTTGGGAATCGAACGTTCTCCAACTTCAGGAATTTTCACAAAAGGAACCTTTGCGGGTCTTAAGTGGTATGTGTACTTCGAAGGGAACTCCGTAGGATGTTTACCTCCCTTCTCAGTGGCAGCAACAGCCGCCAAGATTTCATCATCAATCTTACTTTTGGACCCTGTAACTGCTGCAACTAAATATGTAGATACCGCTGATTTCGCCGCTTCATCAGCGAGCGAGTTACCCACAGCGTGAACTCCAACACGCTGGTGGCCGAGAGTATGAATCACAAACACGAGTGGCAACTGCTCCTTGAGCTCAGCCACTCGGACCCAGATCATCTTGTGTTTTATTGTGCTACCCTTGGAATCACGAAAATCATTCTGAATCCAAAAGAACAAGTTTTCATTGTAAGACTGGACACAGTAATAAGAATCACTCACAATAAGAGTCGTCACACTAGGATCAGCGTACTCCAATGCAAGCAAAAGAACCCGAAGCTCTGCCAATTGGGTGGTGCAGTCCCCTAGAGTCTGCGTGTGCACGACTCTGGACTTGAACTCATCGTTCACCATGGCACCTACCACAATGGGGCATGCGGAAACGTAGGCGTGTTTAGAGCCATGCGCAACCTGCGCCGAACCATCAGTGTAAATGATGCAATGGAAATCCTCCAAAGGTCGCATAGCTAGAGGCGCGGGATGAACAAATTCATACTGCAGGTACTCTTGCGACCGCAATGAGGCGTCAAAAATAAACGTGACATCCGTGGACGTCAAGGAAGCAGCCCATTTAATCCACCGAGGGTGCAAAGCTTTAGAATCCGCTACACTGGCTTTCATAACTGCCTCCAAGTGAGGACATGGTGTAACTACCAACATGTGTTTTCCCTGTGACAGAGCACGTTCCTTAAGAATCGCCATCTGTACAGCCGTCAAAACTTTCTCCACAGTGGAAAACCGCATTTCAGCCGAAGTGTACAAGTGTGACTTGTAAGCAATAGGAACTGTGTCTCCTTCATTAAAAGTCAGGTACGTGAAACCCACCGTCCCAGGGATGATTCTTATCACCAGGTTGGTGTGGTTATCACGAGTCAGTAAGAATTTAGACGCGAGCAGATCAGCCTGCAAGGATTGCAAGATGGCTGAGTGCTCAGGCAGCCAGCATGATTTGGAAAAAGTAGGTTGTATCAAAGCATACAAAGGCTTGATACGCTGGGCATATTCCGGAATGTATGTTCTTCCGAAATTTAAGAAACCCAGTAAAGACTGTAATTGTTTCAGTGTTGTCGGAGCGCGCAGCTGTGCGCATATCTCCAGGAAGTGAGGAGCCAAACCTCTAACTTCGTTGTTGAGCTCATAGCCCAGGAGGAACACTGTGTACTCCGCAATGTGCGATTTCGCAAAGTTAAATTTGTAACCCATGTCTGCAAAGGTACAAATTATGCTGTTTACGCGACACAAATGCTCCCAAAGTTCGTCGTCTGTGAGATATATGTCATCCACATACGAGCATGCATCTGGGTCGATTCTCTCCAAAAGAGAGACGATGCGCGCGGGAAAAATCCCAGGACTATTCTTATAGCCCATAGGCAAACGCCGAAACTGTTTTTGCACACCGCCGCAAGTAAAGGAGGTCCACTGGGAACTTAGACCATCTAATCGATGGGCATAAAAACTGTTGGAAATGTCAAGTGCGGTCTTAAAACGCTTACGCACAAGACTATCCACTAGGGCAGAGCCGTGAGTATTCTGTACTGCACAGTTACGGCAATGCGAGTTTAAATGTTGGTAATCCAAAACGAAACGATATGAACCGTCAGGCTTGGTCACAGTAAAAAGAGGGTTATTCATCGGTGACACACATGTTTCAATTACTCCCTGATATTCCAATTGTTCAAGGATAGCCGCGACGGAAGCCTTGGCTTCACGCCGTATGGGATATTGAGGTTGAGGTTGCGGCTGAGACCGTAAAGGTATCTCGTGGCACGGGGACAATTTATCCCAACCACATTGGTTGCGGTACAGAGCTGGCGCTAGAGCCTTAGCCCACTCTTCTGCAAAATGCAGCGCATGCTCTTTCAAGACTGTGTTCGCGAAACCCGGGAGGATTACCTCCTCCCCTCGCGGTGCTGCGAGCGCAAAAGGTGGGGGCCAGTCAGCCTCCGAAAGCAAAATGTCATACGTAGACGAAAGATTTTCCCAAAATACCCCTTTTATGGTACGTTGTATGTCACCTTCGATTGATAGGACAATTTCATAAAGTCTATCAGGGGGAGCAACTCTTGTATCAGCTGTTTCTATCACAACATAAATGTAAGTCGCTGTCATCTTCAGTAGTGGACTCAAGGGTCTCTCTCACAACGGTAATCTCCGCCGCGCTGTCCAGCAAGGTCAGAGCCCATGTCAGATTCCGAAGCCACGTTCTCACTATCTGTGGCATATCGATGCGCTGTTAAAGCCGCGACTTTCTTCTTGGCAAACTGCGGTCTCTTCAGCGTTGAGCCGTCCTGCTTTCCTGCACCGTCTTTCGGGCGGGGCTGGTCACATCCTTGTTGGCCACCCCGAGCCCTTCCGCCTCCTCCACCACCGGTCATCGAGGCCGATGAGTCCTGAAAGGAACGAGGAGAGCGTTGATCAGAAACCTGAAATCGATCAGGTGATTTAATCTTTGCGCGATTGCCCAAGTCATAAACACGTTCTGTTTGCGCAGGTAACAGCCATAGTCGGAGTGCCGTAACACCTCGCATAGACCGCCGCAAATGTTCTACCCCAGATCTCACAGTCACCGATTTCAGGGGCCAAATCTTTTGGCAAACTAAGTGTCAGAATCCTGTGTTTTTCACCAGGAGACGTGTTAGGAAATACAGCTTCCAGCTGGTCAAATTTCTCGGCAAGCCAGAAAAGAAAATCATCCTTTTCCAGGGGACGTCTGGCCATCACAGCATTGACCATCATGGGACTGAGCTTCAAACCGCCCTGTAAGGCTGGAAGCGCCGCACCCCCCGGGGGCCCACCCGGAAGATTGTACTAAAGCTCGAATCACGGCAATAGAGACTACATGTAGTCTACGAATTTCAGCGAGGTTACAATTGCTGTGTAGAGGATGAGGAGTAAATCCAGCCAAAACAGGCCAATTAGCGCCTGGAATGGACAAAGGACCTAACCTCGGAGCTGTCAAAGAATGGGGTAGGGCGCCACCAAACCAAACGCGATGCTGCCAAGTATCAATAGGTACTTCCTGTGCCCTGTACGGAGTATATTCAGCCAGTACAGGTGAGGGAGTGTAAGTGTGGAACACACCAGAAGCTGCGTCCACAGCCGGAAACGTCACCCACGAATAAAAGAGTTCGTACGGGTAAGCTGCTTCCGCACTCACCACCATTATCACAGCCAAGCCCTCAACGGGTACATTGTAAGTCAGCAAATGATTGCGCACCGCAATGCGACTATGCTGCGGAATGTCCACTGGCTGGGCCATGACAGCACAGGAACGTAGAAAAACAAGGTAAACTTTGTAGCACAACTGGGTAGTAATTCAAGGAAACCGTTTTAGAAAGATTCGAGCTTGAAAAGACCTATTTCAAAAATAGGTAGGTTTTGTCCAACACCACCATTTTCCGTAAACGACAGTGAAGGGGTTAAGGATTGAATGATATACTACTCGAGTGTCATGATATAAGACCACCAACGTATGGGCGCCATGTAGCAGGGATTCCGTTCTCCTACAGAACTGTGCATAGAGATTTGGAACCTCGGTGAATAAGGGTGACCCAAAACTCACCTCAGTACCCAAAATCCCCTTACTGAGCTAGCTACAGTGTCGCATTGGTCATAACAAACTCCCAATGTTTAGACAAACCAGAACATGAACTTAGAATACCTCAGGCATCGTGGAACACATGAACACTCTTTCGTTATATAATCATTTCAAACCAGAACATGGAGTAAATGAGGACACGTGCATATTTGAAATATTTATTTACTAATGCCGTTTTCTCAAACGCAGTATCTTAGATAATACAAGGAAACATATTATCAGAAGCAAAGTTATCAGTATAGTTACTAGTCCATAGAAAGCAAAAGGTGACAGCATGCTAAAATGCTGAAATGAATAGGAGTTAGCAACACCTAATTCTCACCCTCCCTAACTAGCATATTATATTAATATCTAAGAAGGTCTCTCTGGGTTTTAGCAGGGCGGCCCCATACCTCAAGATCCTAGTGTGAAGGGATCACATCATCTTCCACCAGCTCTCTGCATGCGAACCGCATCAAGTGTGTTACGTGTGCTAAAGCAAAGCAATACAAAACGCGCGCAAAGCCAGACCCTGGCAGCAGCTGCATTCATGCCATGCCTAGAAAGGTGCGAAGATCAGACCCCAGAACAACACCGCGTCAAGCCATCCCCGGAAGCCTCAGCACCCACTGCACAGACACATCCCACCAAGCAAGCTGATATCAGAGCAACAACACATTACTCCCATGTAAATCACAACGCTCCTCCAGGCTGAAAGCCAAAACAACAATCATGTGTCATGTGCAAAAGCAGCAAAAGGAAAAATGGCGTCCAAACATTTAATAAGCTCATGCCAACCCAACACGGTATATGGGTAAGCAGTAACCATATGACAGACCAGTGCATCTGATAACTAACATGTTAATATAAAAGTTACATATTAAGAGGGTAAATTGTAATAACCAAACTATCAGGTCACATCCAAAAAACATAGGATACGCGGAAAGGGTTGGTAATAGATGAGAACATATACTTGCACAACATTAAGATATACAGAGGCATCAATAAGAATTTGTAGGCTGGTTAGATAAACGGGTAGATGAGAACAAGCTTAACTGATAAGGAGTTTGAAAAGCGATTCCGAGCCCATCTTAAGATGGCCGCCATAGAGTACGACCGTGTTTTAATAACACTTTTGGGAAATGTCGAAATGTCGAAATGGTGTCCGATCGTGAACACTAAACGCCTTGCATATTTTGTTTAATGCAGTATGGCAAAATTAATATTTTAATGTGGTAGTATAATATACGTAATAATTTACGATAAAATAAGATCCATCTTTTTAAGTTCCTGGTCGTTGTATCCCACTTGAGAATAAATAAGGATCCGTTCCGGAAGTAGTTCTTTCCGAGTTACTTCCGGAACCAAACGCTTGGAGCAGGGAGGCCACATTGAATTGAACAGGTACAAGTTCAAGAAACGGCAGAATAAATATATAAAGCGTCTTTTATGTAATAAGATCATCGTTTTATGTGAAAGCGAATGGGCAAACAGATTAATTGTATTGACTCCAAACCAACGTCTGCCTGTTTAGAAAAATCATCAATGTTAATGATTCATACCATATTGCATGCAGAATAACAACTAAGCAGAGTAAAATCCATCACGCGCATTTTGTCTCACCGAGTGGTAGCAGCGCACTTGGAGTGAAGCTATCAGCACAAACGCTAAAAAGTTTCAAATTGGATCACATGCGATATAGAACATGCAATAGTAAGCAGTAATCCAGCTGTGCAATATATCCTGCGTGTTTTTTAACCTGCAGAGCTGCTGCAGATTGTATAGCAAAAAAAACTATTGATCAAGGTGCAGCCTAAAAGATTTGTATCGTACATTGTAAAGTATAGATATGGGCATCAAATTAGAAAAGCCCGTTTAAGCACCCTTATCGTATAAGGAAGCTGGAAAGCCTAAAAAAGCAAATGTATACAACTCTCAGAAACCGAACAGCGTTTAATACGTTTACAATTAATCGAGTTGATCGCATGAGTATAGACGAATCTGCTGTAAAATTGGATTAATACATGTCATAGTCGGGTAGCGCATAATGAGTACAATAATATACCAGCCCGCAATAGGTACATTTGAGACCAAGATTAAGTGACAGTCTCAATACCATTAGTAAGAGATATAATATTAACAACCGTCCACACCTTAAATCCTAGTTCCCACAAATATATCCTAATGAAGGAGGATTGCTAAACAACAACATACCTATAACCAAGAAGAAATTACAACGTATGGGCAATACTAGGATCTTGGGGTAAGTGGATAAGACACAAAACATATTTTGCTATGAGATAAACCCAAATAATGTAGCCCTCTACAAGGATGGTTTATTCTCTCTTCAGCAGACCTATTACAAACAGAGAACCCGCCCCCACCTGTAACTTAACTCGTATGAGTGCGGCTCCAAACGTACAGCGGTAATTGATTATACCCTAAAGAGAATTAAACAACAAGGTAAATATACTCCTGCAAAGGGGAATTACTGTATTTACGTAGCCCCATGTCTGGTTTAATATTTGGCGAATAATATGATCTATATTTATTTACCTTCAAAGGCACTATTAAAATAGCCAGACGATATACTGAGTATTGATGGAATTCTGAAATTGAAGAATCAGACTCCGTAATAATTTGATCAGGAAATAATGTCCTTACCTATAGATGTATAACCATCAATGTCACATGAGGTAAAATATTTCTATTCTCATGTGAAATATACAGAGAACCATATGGGGTCAACCCTTTATACTATTCATGATAAACATGGGTGTCTCCTAATAAATTGTAAAGAGGGTTGATATGACTAAATAGACTACCTATATTTCAATGTTATATAGATTGTTATTAGGATCCACAGATTGCACCAGGCATCTAAAATGTTGTTTTATTTATTATTTGGTATAGATTTTAAAAAGGTTTCGTCCTGATGAAGGTGGAAAAAGACAAACTGTACACCGAAACGCCGCGTCGACTGTTTTTTATAAATTCAAGTTTTTATATGACTTCTCCTGCTACTCCAGACCTCCCTCCCACAGGAAACCACAACCACTCCCACCTCACTGACCACAGCCACCCCATCCTGGAACCACTCCACTGCCTCCTGCTCAATGCCAAGTCACTCTGCAAACATGTCACAGACATCTGGGACACCATCACCTCCCTCGTCCCAATGTTATTTTTCTCACCAAGACCTGGTTCAACCCTGCTTCCGCTCCTGACATCACCACTGTCACTCCAAACAGCTACAGGATGGTTCACTGAGACCACACTAACAAACACTGAGTCAGGATCCCCAATATCCACAAAGAATCCATCCGCTGCACCACAAAGGAAGATGACGCCATGCCGATCATGGAATACCTAAATTCCAACTTCATACCAATGGCAGAATAACTTTCAGAGACTCCCTTGTCTACAGATACCCAGGACCTCACCTCACCTTCTGCAATGCCATCTGGACTACACTGCCCCTGTTGCCATTGACTACAAACACTACATTTTTGTATGTAAATTGCATTGTGATTTTTATACTGTGCTGTATGTATTGCCTTTTATGATTTTTACAAAAATCGAATAAAGCGTATTTTGACTGACTGACTACATTTTTGTCGGCGACCTCAATTTCCACCTAAACAACCTCAACAACACAAATTCTGCCAACTTTCTGGAAAGCATGAGTAACATCGCCCTCACTGAACTGTTCACAAACTCCACACACAGCACAGGACACATGCCCGACCCCATCTTTACTGCCAGTGACAGAATTAAGTACATCCATGTCACACACCTGGACTGACCACACCATTGTCCACCATCACAGGACCCCCAGGAACCACCATTAAGCATCCCATCTCCTCCCACCACAGGTGGAGCAAAATAACATAGAACCAGTTAAATGACGCCCTCAACCACTCCCAGCCTGAGCCCACTACCAACCTAGAAGAGGCCATCAAGAATCTCTGCACCTCGATCACCAAGTGTGTCGACGGAGTGGCCCCAATCACTCCCTCCAAACCAAGGAGATCCACCAAACATCCCAGCTGGGATACCCCGGATCTCAGAACCATGAAACAGAACTGCAAGTGTCTAGAATGGAGATGACGCACCAGCAAGGACCCCACAGACCAGGCCACCCTCAAGACAGCCCTCAACAATTACCATCAATGCCTGACAGAAATTAAAAGATACACCCTGGACAAATACATCATAGCCAGCTCCAATCACTGCAAGTCACTCTTCAACATTGTCAGATAGTTCTATTGCCTGTCAGCCACCGAGAACACCATTACCCCATCCAAAGAACTCAGCGACTCCCTGGCGGACTTCTTCTACAACAAGATATCCACCGGCTACAAAATCTTCCTACCCCAACCCACCAACCTCTACAGCCTCCTCGCTCCCACTGCTGCCAATCCCAACTACCCGCTCACCACATGGGAGCACCCAGTAGCACCCATGGACACTCGTCCTTACCACTTCTTCAACCGCGGGAGTGAGAAAATCGTAAACTCACCTCCATTTCAATGCTTCCATTACCACAATCGCCTTCGCCAAATAATGGAAACGTGCAGTTGTCAAACCTCTCCTCAAAAATACCTTCACCTACCCCAGCAAACTCACGAACTCCTAGCCCATCTCTCTGCTCCCCTTTACCATCAAATTTCTCAAGACGGTCATTAATAGACAACTCACAGAACACATGGAGAACAGCAATCTTCTGGACACCTCCCAATCCAACTTCCGCGCCAGTCAGAGCAATGAAACCGAACTAATCGCTGCCACTGATGACACAAGCATCCTCAGAGAAACTGCACCCCTGATCCTTCTCTACCTCTTTGAAGTGTTCAACACAGTATCCCACCACACCCTGATCAAGAGACTCCATCACATCGGGATCCAGGGTAACTCCCTCAAATGGATTGCCTCCTTCTCACAGGAAGAACTCAGAGAATCTGCCTTCCAATTATCACCTCAGAACCCAAGAGCATCATCTGCGGCATCCCTCATGGATCATCCCTCAGCCCCACTCTCTTCAACACCTAAATGATAACCCTGGCCAGCATTGTTAAAGCCCACGGCCACCCTGGGACATTGCAGGAGCCAGTCTTGGGAGGATGGTGGCCCCAGGGCCGTTTTTGACTACAGGAGGAGGGGGCACGTGGCACCTCTTCTTTTATTTTCATGGACCTGCCCCCAGAAGGTGGTGGTCCATAGGGGCTCACATGGCCCCCAAAGCATTTAATTTGAAGGCCCCAGAAGGAGGTGGTTTCCATGGCTCAGGGGTGTCTGCAAGGTCCCTTAAGCATATCATAGGTAGACCAGGAGAAGTGGTGGTCCTTCAAGTTCAAGTTCAAGTTAGAATTTGTATAGCGCACTACTCACCCAAAGGGTCTCAAGGCGCTTGAGGGAGGGGGGTACGCTATCTATCGAATATCCAAGTTTTTAGTTGTTTTCTGAAGGAGAGGTGGTTCTGTGTAAGGCGGAGGTGGGTGGGGAGAGAATTCCAGGTCTTGGCCGCTAAGTAGGAGAAGGATCTTCCCCCCATGGTGGATCTTTGGATGCGTGGAATCACGGCGAGGGCTTGATTGGATGATCGTAGTTGGCGGGTGGGGGTGTAAAAGGTCAGGCGCGTGTTGAGGTATTCGGGTCCTAGGTCATAAAGGGCTTTGTGTGCGTGGGTGAGGAGACGGAACGTTATTCTTTTGTTGACGGGGAGCCAGTGGAGGTCTTTCAGGTGACCGGAGATGTGAGCTTGGCGGGGGATGTCTAGGATGAGTCTGGCTGAGGCGTTCTGGATGCGTTGGAGTTTTTTCTGTAGTTTGGCTGTGGTTCGGGCATAAAGGGTGTTTCCGTAGTCCAGTCGGCTTGTGACCAGTGCATGGGTGACCGTCTTTCTTGTTTCGGTGGGGATCCAACGGAAGATTTTTTTGAGCATACGTAGGATGTTGAAGCATGATGATGAGACGGCGTTGACTTGTCTGGTCATCGAGAGGGAGGAGTCCAGGATGAAGCCCAGGTTGCGTGCGTGGTCCATTGGTTTGGGTGCGTTTCCCAGGGCCGGTGGCCACCATGAGTCGTCCCAAGCGGAGGGGGATGATCCTAAGATGAGGACTTCTGTTTTGTCCGAGTTCAGTTTTAAACGGCTGTTCTTCATCCACTCGGCCACTTCTTTCATCCCATCGTGTAGGTTGGTTTTGGCGGTGTTTGGGTCTTTGGTGAGGGAGAGGATCAGCTGGGTGTCATCTGCGTAGGAGATGATGTTGAGGTTGTGTTGGCGCGCGATGGATGGGTATACGTTGAAGAGGGTGGGACTGAGTGATGATCCTTGTGGTACGCCGCAGATGACTTCAGTGGCTTCCGATTTGAAAGGGGGGAGGCGGACTCTCTGGGTTCTTCCGGCGAGGAACAAGATGATCTAGTTCAATGCTTTTCCTTGTATTCCGACGTTGCTGAGGCGTTGTATAAGGGTGCTATGTCAGACTGTGCCGAAGGCTGCGGAGAGGTCAAGTAGGATGAGGGCCGCTGTTTCTCCGTTGTCCAGTAGAGTTCGAATGTTGTCTGTTGCTGCGATGAGGGCGGTCTCAGTGCTGTGTTTGGCTCGGAAGCCGGACTGTGATGGGTCGAGGGAGCCGTTGGATTCGAGGAAGGCGGAGAGTTGACTGTTGACGGTTTTCTCAATGACTTTGGCAGGGAATGGGAGGAGCGAAATGGGGCGGTAGTTCTTGAGTTCAGTGGGGTCTGCTGTGGGTTTCTTCAGGAGGGCGCTGAGTTCGGCATGTTTCCAGCATTCCGGGAAGGTAGCGGAGTTGAGGGAGCAGTTGATGACATCTCTGAGATGGGGTGCGATAATGGAGTCTGCTTTGTTGAAAATGTGGTTGGGACATGGGTCGGTTGGCGGTCCTGAGTAGATGGAGTTCATCAAGCGGATGGTGTCTACAGTGGTGATTGGGTTCCAGGCGCAGAGGTTGTTGGAGGGGGGTTTTGGTTCGGAGGTGGGTGGGGTGGACTGGTCTCCAAAGCTGTTATGTATGTCAGCGATTTTGTTGTGGAAGAACGAGGCTAGAGAGTCGCAGAGGTCTTGAGAGGGAGTGATGTCGTTGGTGCCGGCGGTGGGGTTGGTAAACTCTTTGACGATGTTGAATAGTTCCTTGCTGTTGTGGGCGTTGTTTTCGAATACAGATTTCTTGGTGGATCGGATGAGTTGGTGGTGTTTGCGGGTGGCGTTCTTGGAGGTGGCCAGGTTGTCAGTGGTTGGGTTTTTTCGCCAGGCTTTCTCGAGGGTGCGACAGATCTTCTTGGAATTCTTAAGGTCATCATTGAACCAGGGGGCTTTTTTGCTACCTTGCTTGATTTGATGGTTTTTCAAGGGTTCTAAATCGTCAGCGCTGTGGGTGATCCATTGTGTGAGGTTGATGGCTGCTAGGTTAGGGTCCGAGGATTTGGCAGGAGGGTTTTGGTGAAGTGATGTGAAGAGCTGGTCGGTGGTAATTTTGTTCCAGTTTCTGCGGGGAATTGGTTGTGGGTGGTTGTGGGTCGTGGTCTTTTTGTAGGTGAAGTGAACGCAGCTGTGGTCCGTCCAATGGAGTCTTGTGGCGTGATTGAAGGAGATGTGCTTGCTGGAGGAGAAGATTATGTCGAGCGTGTGCCCGGCATAGTGGGTGGGGGTGTCTACAAGTTGTTTGAGTCCGAGATTGGCGAGGTTGTCCAGAAGGGTGGTGGTGTTGCTGTCGTTGTTCTTTTCCAGGTGGAAGTTGAGGTCTCCCAGTAGAATGTAGTCCTCGGAGGGGAGGGCGTGTGGGCTAATGAAGTCAGTGATGTCTTCGCTGAATTGTGTGCGGGGTCCTGGTGGCCTGTAGATGAGGGTGCCTCTGAGTGTGGTCTTGGGGTCTGTGTGGATCTGGAAGTGAAGGTGTTCGGCTGCTTTGAGGGTGTCGTCGGAACTGGTCGTGATGCGGATGGTGTTCTTATGGACGATGGCGATGCCTCCTCCTGTTTGGTTGATGGGGTCCTTTCGGATGATCTTGTAGCCGTCCGGGATGGCTATGGCGATGTCGGGCGCTGATGAGGCGTTCATCCAGGTTTCTGTAAAAAAGGCGACGTCCGGTGTTGTGGTGTCTAGTAGGTTCCATAGTTCAGTTGCGTGTTTGTGGATCGAGCGGGTATTGAGCAGGATACACTTCAAGTGGTTAGTTACAGAGCTCTGTTTGGAGCTTGTGGATTTGGTGTGGGTCCTGATGCAGTCGAACTTGCAGGAGTGGCAGGTGAAGGGTCCATGAGTGTGTCCTGGGGCGGCTTGGTAGCAGTCTGGGAGACGGGCGGAGTTGAGTGCTGAGAGGGTTGCGGCGTCGTACGTTATGTGGGTGAAGTGGATTTTGCGGGGGCCAGGGGGTTTGGCGCTAGGCACGGTCCAGGCGCGGACGGGCGTAGACGGGCTTACCTTTGGTGCGCCTTCGGCGCCTCCGCTGCGCGTGAACGCTGCGCGCAAATGCATTCGACATAAGTGGATAGTGGAGGGGGCGGAGCGAGGGAGGAGCAGCTGGGAGGCGGCAGCGGGGTGGAGAGACGGGCTACGAGGCACAACAACAAAATGGCAGCAAAAGCAAAACCGAAACGGGACAAGATTGGGGCACAATGTGGAATATCGCTATGGGCAGTGGCACCGGCACAATCAGGCACTAATTATTTATTTATACCAAGCAATGCGAGCGCTACGATATTAAACTGGCACAAATACTTTTAAAGGCAATGCGAGCAATGCACAAACTAATTCTTGGCACAAATACTTTAAAGGCAATGCGAGCAATGCACAAATTAATTCTTGGCAGCAGTGAGCAATAGAGCGCTACGATACTGAAGCAGGCACCAATTATCTTAAAAGCAATGCGAGCAAGGCACTACGATACCCAAGAGACCAGGGAGCGTGGGGAGCGACCGCTTCTGAGAGAGTCAGGACGGTCACAGCGCTTCTGCAGATGGTACGAGCCTCAGTTATCAGTGGGAGGGAGGAACAGTTGGGAGGCGGGAGCGGGGTGCAGAGACGTGCTACGAGGCACAACAACAAGATTGCAGCAAAAGCAAAACCGAAACAGGACGAGATTGGGGCACAATGTGGAATATCGCTATGGGCAGTGGCACCGGCACAATCAGGCACTAATTATTTATTTATACCAAGCAATGCGAGCGCTACGATATTAAACTGGCACAAATACTTTTAAAGGCAATGCGAGCAATGCACAAATTAGTTCTTTGTACAAATCCTTTAAAGGCAATGTGAGCAATGCACACATTAATTCTTGGCAGCAGTGAGCAATAGAGCGCTACGATACTGAAGCAGGCACCAATTATCTTAAAAGCAATGCGAGCAGAGGACTACGATACCCAAGAGACCAGGGAGCGTGGGGAGCGACTGCTTCTGAGAGAGTCAGGACGGTCACTGGGGATAAAGGGGGGTCCATCTGCCCCATCTGCCCCTCGCTTCTGAATATAATTAGCAACAGGGAGGTGGTGGTACCTGGGGCATTTTTAAGCCCTTGAGAGCTTTTTTAAATAATCCCTGCATGCCCCCGGGACCTGGCGATATTTGTGAATATTTCGCAAAAATTGCCATGAATTAAAAAAAAAAAGTTTTTATGTCAGAGCTTGGGTGTCAGAGAATTGCTGCTCTTCCCCCTTTTCTTTTTTTCTATTTTGTTTGCAGATGGCTGCCAACAATTCCTGGTTGAAGTGTTGGGACCCAATCAGAGCTCTGCATTTCCCTGCATTAGCTTGTTATTATTCACAAATTACCCTCAATCGCATTATGCCAAGGTACCACAGTCCACTCATGTATCCAGCCTTCCTGATCAAAATACGAGGGATTTATTTGGGTTTGTGGGCGGTCAGATGCAGCTCACAACAAAACTTCTGTATTGCTCTGCTGTAAATTACCAATCTGGTTTGCTACATTTTGCTAGGAATAAAACCTTGCTTTGAGAACCACTGACTCAGTCCTCTTAATACAGCATGCTAAGGACTGAGACTATAAAATTTAACAGGAAAAGTATCTCAACAATATATTTCACAATTTGTGAAAACCAGTATTTTGAACTGACAATAATTATTCTCTTTTGAGGAACAAACAAATGGACCATGGTTTGTATGAAGGAGTGGTATCTAATCTATTGTTTTATTGTGAAAATGTATAATTACTGTGATCATAATGTTTATATGCAATGTTTTATTAAGTTTATGATCCTGCCATGTTCTCCCATTTCCTCTACCCTTTCCCGTCCCCCTATTCTGCACCTCATATGTCAGTTTTCAACCCAACCTTTACCTTTGTTGTAATTCTAATAATTTGTGTGAGCTAAAGAATGCACCTAGAATCCTTTTGGACGAATTGGCAAAAAACGTTCTGTAAGATCATCTTTAAAGATAATCACATTTTAACTATCGCTATTAGCCCATTGAAATAACCTTAATGTTGCCTATGAATAATTGAATTACATTTTTATAAAATATATTAATTGTTAGGATCCTCACTGTCAATACGATTGAGAGGTTGTATTAAGGGGGAAACAAGTAATTTCCTTTGCAAAAATTATGCAAAATTCCAAAAAGATCATACAAAACTATGGGGTACATTACCAAGAACGTGTGATAACTACTGCATGAGTAGCGTAACGCAACTTCCAACATCGCAGCCTATTGCAGGAAAATAACCCTGTGTCAAAGTGGAATTCACAACGCAGATGTAGCATGCGATAGTCTGCCGAAACCGCAGACAATATCTGCGATACAACTACCTTAATGGAGACAAAAACCCAAACCACAACACCAAAAAACCTGCGATGGGCCAAAGTGCGATGAGGAAATCAGTGATAAGCAGTGCCAAGCCTGCAACACATACCTGGCAGGTGAGAAAAATCAACATAAAAGTAGAGCGCAACCCCGCAAGGAAGGGCAAGGACAAGAAGAAGAGGAAGGCGAAGTTCAGTCAGCAGGTGAACAGGATCATAGTCACGGAGGTGATGGAACACCATCAACAACTGTTCGTCACCTCCAACGTGTCATTGGGCACCAAAAATGGAATATGGCGAGCCATCGTGGGCAAGGTGATGTGTCCGGCACCACTCCGGCACCTGATGTGTCAGTAGGACACAGTGAGGCCGACAATCCATGTCCGGCCCCTGATGTGTTAGTGGCACACAGTGCCGCAGCCGGTACAGCAACACCCACAGGTGAACATGGATGTGGCTGTGATCAGAAGGACTCAGTAGCATTCATTTCCGCCACCTGGCCTGTTACTGCTTGGTCCCGCACATGACTCCATGACCTTGACTGACCCAAGATTCATTCAGACAATGACATGGACTGCCACATCCTGTTTGATGACCAATGACACAGCGACCAGACTGCGGACTATACCCTTCCTTTTCCCCAGTACTTATCATCCCCAGATGGACTCTGGCTGGCCCTCCATGGTCCCATATTGTGTAGTGTGCTCGGCATTGCCCTATACCGCTCCAGCTGCAGAACTTCACTGGATGTACAATAAACATCCAGTGATGCACTGCTGTGTCATGTCTTTCATAATTCGTGTATGTATGTGTGGATGAATGTAGGGTCAGTGATTTCCCTTGTGTCAATGAAGCTCATCCTGTGGGATGCCAGTCAGAGGGTGCTATTTAGCAATTTGTGTAACGGGTCCCGTGGACACCACAACAGGGACATATGCATCAGCCACTTCCTTGTCCGGACATGGACTGAACCACGCCCAGTGCCCACAAGTCACTTTTGCAAGCCCTGTGCTGTTCCGGCATACGGCAGGCCAGACCACTTCGCTTCATTGCTACCTGTCTAAGACATACTCGCATGTGGTGTTCAGGTCACAGCATGTAACAGCCACTCCCTGAGGGCAGATTTGCACACACACCACACCTATCACAGGCATTACAGGCCATGTGACAACGCAATATATAAGGGGGCGACGACGTCACATACCCCTCTGCCGGTGGTGACTGGATGATCGACCCGAGGCCTTGAGTTCGGCACGGGCCTACCACTGATGCTGACTGGGGTTAAACAGGGTTTGTGGCACAAGGTGCATTGTGGCTTGCACAGGCACCCCGCCATGGGACGCTGACTGGGGTTGAACAGGGTTTGTGGCACACGGTGCATTGCAGCCGGCACAGGCACCCCGCCTCGGGACAGTGACTTTGGGTGCACTGAGTCATTGGCACCTTAAGCTGCTGTGTGCAGCCTGCGATGATGCCCCGTCCTGGTGGTCCGGACTGCTCAGGATTTGTGTGCCCTGCTGGACCGCAGTGTAGACCGAGCCAGAGGGGAGCGTGGGCCTACCGCCATGTGACCTCACTACCGGGATCACAGAGTTAGTGTCAGCCATTGGGCTGAGCGGGTGTGCAGCCTTTGATGGTGCCGGGTGCCCTAGTATGTCCTATGCCATGGAGTTATGAAGACCCAGCACCAGACGTGAGACCTGGTGGCCTGCGCAGCATGGAGCATGGTGTGGAAGGTGCCATGTCCGGGGGCCCCGGGCTTGTGGCTTGAGGCCGCACGTGGTAGGGCCTCCTGTCTACATGTCGGCGGCGGAAGGTGAGCAGTGAGGCCCAGTGTGCAGGGGCGGACATGCTCCAATGGATAGCGGGAGGGGCTGGGGTGCCTCCACCTGGGTGTGCATGGGCGGGCAGGTGATGTTGTCTTGTGCAAGTGTGTGTACTGTGCC
This sequence comes from Lissotriton helveticus, assembly GCF_964261635.1. NCBI lineage: Eukaryota > Metazoa > Chordata > Amphibia > Caudata > Salamandridae > Lissotriton > Lissotriton helveticus. Next base: position 693,381,902 of record NC_136063.1, read on the forward strand.
AGTCATTAGTCTGGACTCTGTTTCAGATGACGGCTCTGACTCTGATGTGTGACCTGGTGTACTGTAATACATACCGGCAAGTGGTTGGAGTCAGCAGGTGAGCAGTGTGGTCTGGGTGCGCAGGGGCAGCACTCTCTCTCTCTCCCCATCTCATCTTCTTCTCTCTCTCTCTCTCTCCCTCTTTTCTTCTCTCCCTCTCTTCTTCTCTCTCTCTCTCGCTCTCTCTCCCCCTCTCTTCTTCTCTCTCTCTCTCTCCCTCTCTTTTTTTTCTCTCTCTCCCCAACTCTTCTTCTCTCTCTCTCCCCTTCTCTTCTTCTCTCTCCCCCGCTCTTCTTCTCTCTCTCCCCCTCTCTTCTTCTCTCTCTTCCCGTCTCTTCTTCTCTCTCTCTCTCTCTCCCCCTCTCTTCTTCTCTCTCTCCCCTTCACTCTCTCTCCGTCCTTTGATGTGTGCAGGACACACCTTCGCATCATGTTTTTTGTCTTGTAGGCTGTGACCTACGGTTGTCCTGAGGGGAGCCGCCATGTGTCTTCATTTCATTTCAGTGTTCATTTCAATAAAGTTTCACTGGTTGCTTCGAAAGTGAATGTGTGATGCTCATTTCTGTGACCACACATGAATGTCACCAGTTGTGATTGTGCGACATCAGGCAGATTATTTCATACATGTTTAGGTGTAGCTGATGTGGCATATCTTTGGTCGGGGGTGCCAGGGAGGGGTAGTCCTAGGTGTGGTGTCGGTGGGTGTTGTGGCCCTCTTGAGTGCCCGTGCTGCATGTTTCTGTTGGTCCATGGTATCTGTTTGTCTTCAGGTGTGGCTCTGGGCTGTGTTCCCTTTTGTGGTGCAGGCTGTGGTCCGACTTTACACCAGGTCAGAGCAGGTGTTAATTTCCTGGTCCTAACGCACCTTATCTCGTGTTTTGTGTTCTTATCGCCGATCTGGTTGATCGTTGAGAATTTTGAGGTGTCGTGTTGTTGCTGCTTTTTGCACGAGAACACCTATTCTGCATCACATTAGCGATTATTGCGGGGGTCCTCTGTGACAATGTTTTTTGCAGCTGCTATCATGGGTAAACTGGTGCTGTGGGCTGTTAACACCAGTTTGTGAATGGGAAGGTAAATTTATCACGACTTTGGCTGTGATAAAGTGCAATTAATGCGGCCATAGCTCCTTGTGAATATGCCCCTATGATTTGTATTCCATGAAATGCTGATCTGGCACCAGAAAGTCTTTTGCACACACACAAAAAAAACCTGACATCACACAAGACGGGAAAAACAATCACTCACGTTCAATTATTTTGTTGTTCCAGTGATAGGATTTTCCCTTAATGAACTCTCGTTTATACAAAATGCAAAACAGCACAAACCCTGGTATTACAAGTAACAATCACAACATGAAATGCCACAAATGAAACAAGATTACGACAATTTTCCTTGCGTTTAGTTGTATCTGGGAGTTGGAGTATGCCACCATAAGTGGAGAAAATCCCTGGGACCCATCTTCACATGCGTCATGTGGGGGTTCACGGCTGGTCCAGATGTAGTGAGTCATTCACATATCTTAAACTATGACTTGGATTCCCTATAAATGATTCATAACATAAGTTTTTGTCTACGTTGAACATTTTTGCCATGACAGATGTAGGAGAATGTCGAAGACATCATCTTCAGAGTTATGTTGTAAGAGGAGGAGACTTTTTAGAAAGCGTCCATATGCAGAATTAAAATGAAAAATGTGGGACGGCCGAGAAAATCCGGAAATCCGGAAGTATTCTATTACCACAAATATGGGAATTGGTGCGAGGAGCAGAATTATTTGATCCAGATCTTGTCCAAGTGGCAAAATGCCCTTCCCTCCTGACATCACTGATTACAATTGTATTGATTTTTAATTGCACGTATTGAGATATATTGGGGGTTCGGGACATCATCATCAAAACATGCGGAGTGGTGTTAGAAGTTGGGGCAGAATAAGAGTGCATACTCGAAGCAGTGCAAAGGGGTTTGCATCAGGAGTGCATCCGTGGTATGTCAGATTAGTAGGGCTTGCAGGCCCAGTCCTTTAAATCGTGGAAGTCCACACTTGATCAACATCTGAGAAGAGTTTAAAACCTAAAATGGTGATGAATTTGGATGTTCATGTAAAGTACATGCAAGGATGCATATGCAATCAAAGGATATCTGTATAGGGAACTGGTGCTCAGTTGCAGTAGTAGTATAGTTCCAAGTCTGGCTTTACAGTCGAGTCTGGTTTCAAATACAGTTTCTTCTTGATCAACAATATGCTAGTGAGGCAAGTTTTGTACTTTATAGGTTTCAAATATGGCTCTGCATTTGTTCCCCAACACTGTGTGAAATGCACAATATTTACTCCTGTACCAAAACCACTCTAAAGTCTTAAATAAAGTTAAGCGAGTTGATTGAGTTGGTTAAGCTAACTTCTGTTGACTCCTATTTTCAAAGCATTTGAGGGTTAGTTTATTCTTTGTTAAATTCAAAGTGGCAAGAATTGCTGTATCTACATTAATTGTTTTCAGTCAGTCACTGGTGATTGTTGTTTGTTTTAGTTAAATTATCCAAACTGTTCTACAACATTTTGCGAACAGGCAGTTCCAGTGTTTTAATTTAATTATGCAAATATAATAGCTGTACATATTCAATCAAGGCAATGATGAGTATCATGTCGATTTCTTCCGTAGCATGCTTGGAACAAAACTGGTAATTACACCAGTTTGCTCATACCTCCATCAGTAATTGTTTCCAGCAACATACAGCAATAAAACACAGCTGTTCAAGTTAAGTCTGCCAGCCTTGCTACATTTTTCAATTTGTTGCGGTTACCATGTCGGGCAAATAACTATTAATTGTTGTCAGTTAAGGAGAATGAGATACTGAAAGGTAACATCATTTTCCCAGGGTCACACTTTTAGGTAGATCAGGAAAATCTGATTTCATTTAAAAGTTTCTGGTCTGAAAGTTTGCCTATATACCCTAAGCTCCGTGTCCTGCTCTACGCCTATGTGTGTAAACAAACAGTATCCCAACAGGTATCATTCATTTAGACAGTTACAAAGATATGTAGAAACATTATCATTGACAGACAAAAGAGACTCAATATATCCGTTTTTATGTGCCAATGGCATCAAAGTAACAGAAACAAATTTAGAATGGATAGTACTATCAGCACTGAAAGTTAAAATTAGACAACCCAAGTTGTACTTGGTGCAAACAAGGTGCAAGTGATGTGCACGACAGCGACGCAAGTGACAAACGTGCTCAGCGTGAAACGGCGCAAGAGATACAAGTGTACAATATTTACAGTGATACAGTGTGACTAGATCCTAAATAGGAGCATATTATTTAAGATGTTCAAGGGTGGTCACAATGTAGGTAGCGCCTTTTAAATGGGCTGGGGAGTCATCCAGACCATTTAAAAGGCGCTACCTACAGATGTAGGAAGCACTGGCTGCTAAATTTTTGCCACGTGTGGTATTTTGCTAACCAACCTAATTGAGTTCACAAAATGCCAAATTGAACATTAATGAATATTCCTTGAATATTAGTGAGGTAGGGTGCAAATTGTGGCCCATTATGATTCACAGCCATCACACGGATGGTGGCCTGTTGGAGTCAGAACACCATGGATATGATTGCTATTTAAATAAAGCAATATAATTTTTTTAATGCACCTTATTTTCTTTAAAGGAGCACTGAACATGTTTAATAAAAAAAAATGAAAAATTTAAGTAACACGTTTTAAGCTAGGCAATGGTCCTCCACTGCCTGCACTTAACAAATGTTTTTTGTTAATATTCACAAAGGGTAAGGGGTACCTTTGCGACCCTTCATGTTTGCAAATAGACTATCACTCTATTTGTGTAATACGTAAAACATTAATGTTTGGTGACCAGATTTCGATTGCAGAACATAAATACATCCCATTCCAAATCCGTATTTGGAAGGAACACCCTAAACATGCCCTTCCAACCATCGAGATTGGGTATTCAGTCTCAAACCTAAACTGAGATTTGGTAACATGTTACAGAATCACAATTTGTGTTTCTTACATAGCAAAAGTCCTTTTTGCTGTTTTGAAAGGCCTGATTTTGTGAATCAGAACTTTTGTGAGCAGAAAATGTATTTTTACTTCTCGCACTAAATTCCTGGTTTCTACCACAAATAATCCTGAAGTTCTGATAAATATTCTACATGTGTATTCAATATAAAATAGAACGTTGTGTAATGTCAATACAGACTATAATTACATTACTTTGCAATGAATTTGTTAACATGGTATTTTCATATTAATAAAAACGGTTTCCTTTTTTCTGCAAATGGTATAATAGGAAGGAAAACAATTGCATTGTACTGAGTGAAAATAAATTAGAATGCACGCAATAAACTAACCTAGCACATTATTAAGCTGACCGATCAGACTGGGGACATGTGGTCATGTCCACAAAATAAAAAGAGATTCAAGTATCAGTCAGAAGTTCAACACATTCAACTTGAAACTGCACCTGATATCCTTTAGCGGGCAGATACTTATGAAAGGAAGATCAATGGATTTAAAGTGCAGCACAGGGCAATGCAGAAAGCCTCAGGCTGGCATCACAGAGCAGTGAAGCCGCCCAGCAAGTGATGCCAGAGGCAACTACCTATGAAGTCTGTGCCAAGGAAAAGCATTGCATGTAACTGAAGTACTTCCTTATTTGTTCACTCTAGAGTTATTCTCATTCTTTTGAAGTAAGGCCTAGATAGCACTGTGAACAATGTGTCCCCTTCTGTAATGATGAGGACAATCTCAAACAAATATTTGGATTTTATAGTCATAACTTTTTACTGAACATAGAGCTCATTTAGGGTTTGGCAGATAGATCACCTCATTTTTATAATTTTCCAAATACAATCCTAAGGTGGAGAAATTCATAGAGAAAATAAAAACAAGCAATAGCAAAGGCAATAGGTCTGGAATTGGCCACCATCCTTTTGGCAATTCTTGTTTTTTCTTACTTTTTGCTAAATCTTATTGTTCGGGAATTCGTCGGGCCTTCATTAAATCTGACAAAAACAATGCCTAAAGGTAGAAATGTTTTTCTGGTCTTAAAACAGTACACACTACTCGGGAATACCCAGCACTGAAGGGAACCACCTTGTGCATGGATGTGTTCCTTGTGAAAAAACAGCATGCCATAACTCATAGTGAAGTCAGTCAATGGCTGAAGTGGACTAACTTTTCCCATTGATGCAGGCTGTAGTGGGTGAAAGAAAAATATGAATGACACAATCTCAGACTGATGCATGAAGTCTGGCTGAAAACACCTATAAGTAAATATGTTATACACAGTTTTACTGAACCCAAAAGGTCTTGGCTAACATAAACCTAAAAAAAAACATCGGTCTGACATTGGCTGCTATCCGTGAATTTGAGAAAGAAGGCACGAAAGAAGGGAAGAGATGACAGAGGAAGAAACAAATGAAGGAAAGAATGCAGACAAAAAAGAAAGCAAGAAGGACAAAAAGGAAGGAGGGGGAGGCAAAAAGGAAAGTACGGTAAGCAAACATGAAGAAATGAGGGAAGGAGGAAAGAAAGCAAAAAGAAGGAAGAAGGAAAGAAAAAAGAAAGCAAGAAAGAAGGAAAAAAGGAAATAAAGAAGGCAAAAAAGAAAGAAGGTAAAAATGAATTAAAAAAAGAAGAACATAAGAAGAAATTAAGGGAGGCAAGAAGGGAAGAAAGAAGACAAAAAGAGAGAAAGGAAAAAAGCAAAGAAGACAAAAAATTAAGAAAGAAGGAAATATAAATAAAGAAGGAATGAATGAAAGAAAAAAGGCAAAGAAAGACAGAAAGAAAGAGAAAGATAGCAAAAAGAGGAAAGAAAGAAAAAACAAAAAGCAAAGAAAAAAGGAAAATAAGGCAAAAAAAAAAGAATGAAAGAAAATGGAAGGAAGGAAAAAGAAATGAAGAAAAGAAAGACAGGAAGGAAATAAATTAGGACAGAAGACAAAAAAGAAAAAAAAGACAGAAGAACATAGGCAAGAAAGAAAGAAAGGATGAAAGACGGCAAATGAGACGAAAGATGGAAAATGGAAAGAAAGAATTAAGACAAGAAGGAAAGGAGGAAAGATGGAATGAAGTAAAGAAAAAAGTAAGGAAGGAAAAAGGAAAGAAAGCAAAAAAGAAAGAAAAAGAAAGAAATGAAAGACGGTGAAAAAAGGAAGAAAAGGAAAACAAGGAAAGTAAAAGGGAGGGCAAATAAAAGAAAAAAGGAAAGAAGGAAATGATAAAAGGAAAGAAAGAAGGAACAAATGAAATCAAGAATATGGAAAGAAGTAAGAAAAGAAAGTTCACAGTAAGGAATATTGTGTAATGAAACTCGAATTGCAACCTACCTACGTTTAAATAAAACTGTTGCAAGTGTGCTGTAAATTAAACAACATAAAGTTTGTCTTTCTTCCTGGGCAAAGTTTATCAAAGAAACACTGGTGAACCTGAGTCCAGTAATACAATATGGTATGGTGTGAAATAGCAACAGCCCATTTCAAGAGGAATTTACAGCAGCATTGGTAGCAGGCAGGACGTGGCAAGTAAGGATAAAGTGGTAATGTGCTCTGTGCTCACTTCTATTCAGGCACCACTGGCACTAAAAGAGAACACCTTGTGTGCAGATGTGCACCCTGCGAAAGAGCAAAATGCAGTAATTCAAAGTAATGCTAACCAGAGGCTTAAGCAGACTGACCCACCACACTATTCTGTATGCTGTATATTGACACCAGCAATATACGATCTTAGTTAGGCCCTGCTCGCTTGGGAAGGCTCTATCTATTCTATTTTTTTATTTAGTGTCCTAATTTAAGTTTTTTGGGTTATATCCATGTGTAGCGCGAACTAGGACTTAAGTAATGCACATGGGGTTTGCTGTTTCAGAGGGGACTCTACATATATATGGGGGTGTAAAAATGTATATGAAAGCTATTTGTTTTTCGATGCCGTGTAATTTCCTAATTGTTTTTTTGGGTCTATGGTGGATATTCCGTGTTGTTTTCTGTAATTGTCTACTGGCTTATTAATAATAATTTTAAAAAAAGTATGCTGTATTGGGTGGAAGCAAAATGTGAATGACACAACAGACCAATGGGTGAAGAGAGGTGGCTGAAAGCTCCTTTAAATATGTATATTATTCATTATTCATATTAGTAAACTCATATTAAAATCAAAAGGACTTGGCTAACGCCAGACCTAAAAAACTTCCTAATGAACTGGGAATCTTGTCTGGTTTTGTAAGGAAATTTTTTCCAGTCTTTGATAGGTATGGCCATTTAAAATAGGAAAAACCCAGTGGGCATGCCAATGCAAGGGCCATCCAGAACAGAGTGGACTTCTGATGTCAACTAGACGGGTGGTCTACTTAAAAAGGGTATTTTCTTAAAAGAGGACCCAGGGCTATCTATGCCACTGGGAAAACTGCAATCTCCAAACTTCAAACTGGCTTTTTAAATTAATTTTCACAAATGTAAATGTGTTCCTATGTTTTCATGGAATTCCTTGAAATTCTTTCTATCAAATTTTAAAATATTTGTCCACTCTCACTGTAGCCATTAACAATTGGCAATGTCAACATTAAAAATATCCAGGTGTTCTGCACTGCATTCCGGTTGAGTAGTTTAGGACCAGAGGTGTCTCTAGATAACCAAATATAGGAGTTCTTCTAACACATTGAAATGGTGCACACTTTAGTGATAAAGATGAATAGAAAGCCAGACAGATCTAAGTGAATGTGTGGCCTACATATGACATAAAGATAACTGCTAACTACGTAAGTGGTGTCCGAGGTTTCAAGCAAAAATGCATTAAACCTGTAAGGCACATACAGGAACCTGGTCAAGTGAGCAGAAATCATCAGCTATGGTAACTCACCGGTGTATTGTGTTTAAATCTGGGCCATGGTTGGGCCAAGTTTTGTACGTTATGGTTAAAGTTGGCAAATGGCATACTTTGGGGCCGATTACAATGTCTTTCAAAGAACAAATTCAATTCCGACCGGCTGATTATGATACAGCCGGTCGGGACTGAAACCGCCGGACATTCCGGCTAGCTTCCGATGGGCTCCCGGCCTGTAATCCAAATCGACTGCAGTTTACGCTGTCCGGATTATTATGCACGGTTTACGGCAGGGTTTCCATGCTGGCCTTTCTGACATGGAAACCTTGTCGGAAAGCATGTTTGGGGCCCCCGCTAGCAGGGCCCCATTTCCTTTGCGATCTCTAAAGAATATCTATTAATATGTAAGTGACAAAGTAAAGTGCTTTACTTACAGGGAGTTCTGTCAAGAATTGCGATGTTCTTACCAGCTCTGGCATTTTGGAGAGATTATCGACTTCGATTCTTGAGGGTTCTGGTCTGTCCGAGGTAAGGGCGACACCTTCTGGTAGCTACGGTGCCGCTGACAATGAAATAGCCAAAGCAGACTGTGCCCTCCAAACTGAGTCCCAAGAGGAAAAAGCCCTGTATGGAAAACCTCTGATCAAAGTGGGAACTCCAGGAATTAGGAGAAAGGAAAGAAACCTCCAGAAGGAGAAAGAAAAGGCCAGGAATCCAAACCGGAATTGAAGGCTGAATCAGGAACAGGGTAGGGTAACAAGAATTACAGATAAACCAGGCAGGAACACAGGATACCAACAGGAGCGAGAACACACCAGTAGGAGCGAACAGTGTTGCAATGCAAGGAAATGAAGGATACAGCCCTTTAAATACCCATGAACAGGAAGAAACCAAACAGGAACAGGAAGAGACCAAACGGGAAGTAAGTAACCACCATCTTGGATAAGGGAAAGGATAGTGGACGGAATAGGAAGTTTGCAATCTTGAATTGGTAGAGCAGATACTTCTCAGGGTCTTCTGGGAAGACAATGGAATCATGGGAAGGCAAGATGGCCCCAAGAAGACATGAAGAAAGAAATATATATCCAGTGAAAGGAAGGTAAGAATATACTGCATTAACATGTGAAAATAGGAAGCTGCAGCTCCAAAACCAGAGCTGTGCCATTCCTGTCATCCAAATTGTCAGATAACGGACTGCAGCGTAGAGCGCAGGTGCCGCGGGGTGCACCCACAGCGCCAAAATTGCAACAGCAAGCCACCATGCCGCAGTGCGACATGCCTAAAGAAAAGTGGTAGGTTCCGCGGGCTGTATCACAGCCTGCAAAGAAGAAGCAGGCACCACCAAGGTCCAAATCATGGTCCATGGTGCAACAAGTACTGGTGAAAGCAACATGGATTGCCTTTAAAACATAGATTGTGACTTACTGGTTTTGGCAATGCTTGTTTTGCATTTATGCTGCATAACTCTTTGTTGGCACCCAGATGTTATCCATCTTGAAATGGTAGTGATTCATGAAAGGTGTAGTAGGCACACATCCCCACATATGAGTTGCAAAACATGCAGACATATGCATTGTGATACATGCTCTCATATGCATCATGATATACAGGTCGCCATTTTAGCTATTTTTACTTCACCATTTGAACATACCCAATGGCTATTAAAAAAGGGTGAAGTAAAAACTAAAAAAAGAAACAGTGCAAAAAATCAAAGCACAAATAAGTTGCCAGGTAGCATTTTGCAGGTGCCAGAACCCCCAGAAAAACACACAAAAAACACATGGACCAGGGATGGGTAGGTGATCACAGTAGCAGGACAGGGACAGGGGATGTGTGTGTTTGTGTATGTGATTGTTGGGGGGGCACGCACACAGGAGCACCACACTAGGTGAAGAATGGTTTTTCAAGTGAGCTGATACCAAAACTAGTGCTTAGCTAATGCCCAGTGCTAGCCAAAACACAATAGCAAAAGACCAAATTTTTGATCTTCAATTCCCCAAGACCACCCACCCAAATCCATCCCTAGACGGCACACCCCTGGAGAAAGTGATGACTTTTGAGTACCTAGGTATTACACTAACAGAACATCTTGAGTGGGATACCCAACTAGCCAAGGCAAGTCTGAAGTTAACACAAACAGGGGGGGGAGGATTATGAAAAATGCACAGAACTGCCACGTTCAAGCCTGCTGCCCCTGTTATCCAAATATATAAAGCACCGGCCAGGTGGGCCACCCTATATGGGGCTGAACTGTGGGGACACTGTAGGTCCTCAAGCCTCTTGAAAATAGAACACAATTTCATGAGGCATTTAGTGGGTCTCCCTCGTAGCACCCCTTCAGTCCCCCTCCGTATGGATTTGGGCTTGCAACCTATCGATGAAGAGATCGCTTTAAGGCCTATTACATTCTGGCGTAGGCTCTGGGCAACACCAGAGCTGTCCTGCTACAGAGCAGAACTCAGGGAGCTCCTACTTGGCCTAACTATCAAGAAAATCCCATGGCTTATCCACATAAGGGCTCTCAGCACAAAGATAGGAAGGCAGGACCTCTGGAAAACACCCGGATTAGTGTGCCCACTAATTACCAGGGTGGATCTTGTGTGGCTCTATAGGCATCATCATTTGACAATTCTCCAAGAAAGGTCCACCGGTGGCCAGCTGACACTACAGTTTCTACAAGTAAAGGCTAGGAAACTCTATATTCAATGTAGAATGGGGACTCTTCCACCTATGATATTCACCAGCAAATGGGATAAAGAAAAGAAGGAAGAATGCCCGGCGTGCAAACATAAAGCAGAGTCTGAAATTCAGGTGATTTTCCTCTGCCCTGTATACTTTGCACCACGCAAACTATGGTTAGCCCCAATATGCAGAAACCTAGGGTTTAGGCACTGTTTACAGGCCTATAGTATATTAAAATATGACACCCCTCCCCCTATTCTTTTTGCTGTTTCGCATTTCCTGAATGGTATGTGGCATAAGCGCAGGGGCTTTCTGAAGTGATTGTGTGGAGAGCCTTATGTGTGCCCCTTTTTAACAAATCTATGGAGGCTTATACATTGGGATCATTTGCACTACTTATCAATTCTATATTTTTAAGTAACAATCCTAAGTGACTTTTATAGTTGTTTTTTAACTGATTTTAGGATAATGGCTAGCTAATATTTTTATACTGTAACAAATGAAGATATATGATTGTATTGTATTGTCTATCGTTATCAAATTATTACTTTTCTTATTGTGGTTTTATGATTGTAATGATGTACTTTTATGGCCCGAGCTGGCCGAAATAAAGTTATTAACTGAACTGAACAATAGCCAATGGCTGCTTGGAGCTGTCCAGAAGCCCCTTTATCAGTGTCGAAGTGTATGTGTATGTTGTGTGTCCTGTTCTCTATTTTGTAATGTGTTGGTGCTGTCCGATGGCTATAGTTCTGGCAAAACAGCTAATGCTTACTCTCTGCAAGGCCTGATAAATCAGGCTTGGCTGTGGAACAACATGCTGTCTGATTCCTATATGCCTGGCCTGCCTAGCCTGCCTCTGCACTGAAAATACAAACCCATAAAGCTGTATGAAGGCTCTCTATTATTCCTCCTCTCAGGGACACAGGCTGAGGGAAGGAATGTGGCAACTGGATGGATCACTGGTTGAGAGCTCAGGGGAAACTTAACTTCACTTTCCTAGGGTGGCTAATTGAGTGACTGCTAATTTGCTTTTCTTGTGCTTCCTTTGATACTTCCCTCCTTTTCCTCTTTTAGCGTCTTTAAGGTAGTGGTTTGCTATGGGTTAAGGATAATCAAGACCACTGTAGCCAGGATTGTTGTGGATGATCCCATGTATTGAATCAAGCACTTATACAGTATTTCTTTCCATGCAGTCAATGTCGCTTACCGCTGGAGAGAATTCAGAGCAGAACGGTCAGCATAGTGCCGGTCTCAAAAAACTCTATTAACCAAAGATGACATTGATTTTGAGCCCTGCTGAGTTTTTGGATGTGGATGATTTTACTGCGGATTGCAGTTTGTATTATGCTATAAAACAGATGTATCCATTGGTCTTCCTAGTGGAGGGTACTTTTATATTTTCTTGCCGAACTTTGGATTCATGGAGAAATTACAGGCTCCCATTGCCTTCGGTATGGTTTTATGATAGAATTCTGTTTTGAGGGTTATTGTGGATAGTCTGGTTCTGAGGAGCTAAAAATAGGAAATCCAAAAAAGGGGAGGTCACGTATGAAAATATATTTTAGAAAGGGACCAGGCTCTAGGAGATGAGTGGAAGGAAGCTAACACAGAGACCCATGTTCTAGGTTGCGCAACTAAGAGTCCTTGCTGAGTTCTCATTTAGGGAATGGGTGATACAATGGCAGACAGCCTGTAGCATCATCCCCAGCCCATAAGCATGTAACAGATTAAGCTACACACGGAGCTCTGGTTTGCATGTCTTCATTCTTCAGCATGCAACCACTAACTGAGAGTTCTGTGTCCCAAACTTTATAAACCACACCCAGACACACCTACCAGATTATGTAATACTTGTAAGAAATCTGCAGAGGACCACTAGAAGCAATGTACACACAAATACAGGACACAATATATCCCCCTTTGTTAAATAAAAAGTATGAACAAATATATGCACATATAGGGCCCGATTCACAGAATAAACTTAAGACTAAATCCTAAACTTACTACTATTTGGTATTCACAGAATGCACTTACTACTTTCGGGATTCATAGAGTGAACTTACTACTTTCGGGATTCACAGAATAAACTTACTACTTTCGGTATTCACAGAATAGATTTAAGACTACTAACTCTAAGTCCGAAATCGGGGAGTAAATTCCGGCCCGGAGGTGGAGCTTACGGCCCGGAGGCGGAGCTTACGGCCCGGAGGCGGAGCTTCCGGCCCGGAGGCGGAGCTTGCGGCCCAGAGTTGGAGATTTCAGCATGGCAAAAATCCCCACCTCCGAGCCGTAAGCTCCGCCTCCGGGCCGTAAGCTCCGCCTCCGGGCCGTAAGCTCCGCCTCCGGGCCGGAATTTACTCCCCGATTTCGGACTTAGAGTTAGTAGTCTTAATTCTTTTCTGTGAATACCGAAAGTAGTAAGTTTATTCTGTGAATCCCGAAAGTAGTAAGTTCACTCTGTGAATCCCGAAAGTAGTAAGTGCATTCTGTGAATACTAAATAGTAGTAAGTTTAGGATTTAGTCTTAAGTTCATTCTGTGAATCGGGCCCATACACATTGTAACTTCTCAATGAGTCGTTGAGGTGCTCACACCAGTCTCCCAGATCTAGTTGTATGGAATAGAGAAGGGGTGCCTTCATCTGGCATCTCCGGAGAAGAGTTGGGTGCTTGACTTGGGCACTCAGGTGGCTTGTCTCACTCATGAGGTCTGGAGCTGATGAACATGGAGACACATGCTTAAAGTGTGACAAGTCTCTGGTTATGGATTTCCAAGTTGTTGGGCACTTACCATATGTCCTTTGCTCGCCACAGCTCTTATCAGTTCAGCATCAAATGGAGCATTAGTCTTGCTTGTCCACTTTTGCATGACAAGAACTCAGTCTCCTTTCTCGAACAATGTGTCTTGAGGGCATTTGAACTTATCAGCGTGAGCCTTCATTTTGCATTTGTGAGAGGTGTCAGTGACACAAATCTCATCAGGATCTATTGACCGACTGGTGTTCCGCTGTGGTATCTTCGTTCCGAGAGCTCTCCTGAAGAGCAAGGTACTTTATCCTGTTGTGGAATGAGGAGTGGAACAGTGGGCATGGAGGCCTGGGGGTAAAGCTGACTTGAGGTTAATTCCTTCCAGCCCAGCACCCTGACCCACCCTTTTTAAAGTACTCATACACCGTTTAACATCGCCATTTGCCTGTGTTCAAAATGGTTTACTTTTCTAATGTTTGATGTTCAAATGATTAAGAAGTCTTTGAACTCTATGCCATTAAAGGGTGGGCCATTGTCAGATTTGAGAATGGAAGGAACAACCCATGCTGTGAAAATGTCATCCAGCCTCTTGATGACTGTCATGTGTGGTTGATGATAAGTTGTCCACTAGAGGAAAATGTGAGTACTTATCAACAGCTACCATAAGATGATGTTGATCAATGAGGGATAAGAAAATAGTCAACCACAATCCTCTCCCAGGTCTGCTTATGAAAGTCAGACATGTTCAGCAGGTACTGAGTCATTTCAGGAGACAGACAGTTGCACAGATGACAAGTTTTCAGTTCCCTTTCAACTCATTCATCAAGGTGCGGGAATCACACTTGATCCGTGAGGGCTTTTTCAGTTGTGGCAATGCCACACTGTCCTTCGAATGCCAGTTCAATAACTTGTTGCCTCAGGCTTTACAGGATAACTTAGTATGTCACTGTTAGGGTTTGCCCAGCCCCATACTGTGTAATGAGGACTGGACTTGCGTGTCTTTTGTTTTTACTTTGTTATGGATAATGTTCCTTGTTTTATATTTTACTATGAGTGGTTTTCAACTTGGCTCCTTTTGCACAAGCATCAGCCAAAGTGACATTTTGTGTACAACCTGATGCAGGAATAAACTGGATATTCAGTTTGAGCTCAGGGGCTCATTTGCATACTCAGCACATTGTCTTAATGGCAGTTGAAGCATGCTTGCCATGTTTTTCTAACCACACCCTAACTGGAGAACCCCATCCAAGGAAACAGTATTAAAGGCCCCACATTATAACAGAACTCGATTGTGCTCGTTTAATCCTCTTCCTCACCTGATTTGCAGAGCAGCTCCAGTCCCGTGTATTCCTATGCAGTCTTCAAGTCACCTTCCCAGCGCAAGAAGTGTTTCAGCGGTGATACAGCTTCGGCAGGGTTTCCATTGTGACACCAACGCAGGGGATCTTCCTTTCCGGTCCCAAGGGGAAACCTGTCCAATCTGCAATGAAAGAAATAGAAATCATAAATCAAGTAAGATCTTTGAAAACGCTCGCATAGAGAGAAGCACGCATAAAGGAAAAAAGCTAATTACCAACTCATGTGTTTTTTGCAAATGTGTATTCTTTGATTCTCCGAACATTGTTTACAGAATCAAGACTTTGGTAATAACGAAAAAGCTACAAAACTGAAAGAACACATATTTGTGCTTAATGAAACTTCCAATGACTTACCTTTGAATCCCTGAGCATAATCCGGGACTCTTCTGTCGCCAAGAGCACAAATCTGAGCGTAAAAAGAAAACACAAGAGGAGAAAAAGAACTTTATTGAGAGCATATTAAGACTCCTTGAACATTGTGAATACTATTCGTATGTTTTTGGAAGTTATTATTTAATAATTTAGTGCAAAGGTCATACTATATAGTGTACTGGAATAACAGTGCAGGTCAGTGATTGTTCTCTTTTTATTTCCACAGATTTAAAGATAAGGATAATAGAATTTGTCATAAAAACTCCTTATGGTGAATCAGAATCACATTTTATACAAAGGTATCTTCTTGACTAATGTTATAAACATATAGAGAAAAAGACAAGACATGGTTTTCATAAGAGAAGTGTGATAACATATTCACCTATGTTTTAGATGTACTTGTCAACTCCCAGAATTAAGACTTGCTGAAGGCTTTTAAGCTAGAAAGGAGTGACGTCTAATTAACGTGAACCATAACCAGAGGAGTGTTTCTTTTTTGTTTATTATTTTATCCCATTTTTCCCCCTTTACCTGGGAATCTCTTCTTGCCAAACTGAGTTGTACATCCAGTTGGGCTAGTATAGGTTTTTAGGGGCAGAAGAGAATTAGTGTCTCATCTCTTAAGTTGAACAACCTGTATTTCAGGAGAGTTAAGGTTAACAGAAGCACAAGCCTTCACAACAATGTAAGTACTCTATGAGTGATATGGACTTGCAGGATGACAGAATAGATAGCCAAGCCATGGCTCAGGCTCTTAATGAGGATTCAGAGATGGGTAATTCAGTAACCCAATTGTGGGAACAAATGCAGTTAGAATTAAACAAATTAAAACAGGAAAACATGGAATTACGTCAGGAGGTAGTTAGATATAAACCAGGACAATCTCTATGGGACACCCTCTTTTCTTCAACCTTCAAATCTTCTGTAGACACAGAAGCTAGGGTGAAAACCTCACACAGTTTCATGACATCTGTCACAGCGTCATCACCTGTACAAGTCCCAGTGGCAGTTCCTAATGTTGTGCCTTTATCTGCACCAGAACGATTTTTTGGAGATAGTTCAAAGTTTGATATTTTTATCAGTCAGTGCTAATTACAATTCATCTGTAAACCGCAGTCATTCCCTAACGATGCAACCAAGGTGGCTTTTGTGCTGTCCTATTTAGGAGACATTGGTCCATTCCATATATTGGCAGGAATGATCCAATTTTACTTAATTTAAAGCAAGGAAACAAAGATCTGTTAACTTATGTAACCACGTGTAATAGATTATTGACTGAGACTCAGGGGCCAGAGGAAAAGCGTTATTCCTTATTTTATAAGGGGTTGCGAGATGATTTAAAAGATGCTCTGGCGCATATTGTGGAATTGCTGGATGATTCTTTGGATTTTGTGGATTTGGTTGTTAAACTGGACCATCGTTTAGGAAAGCGAAAAGGGGATAAATCAAGAATGGAGGCTAGATTCTCTGTAGTGAAACATGATAAGAAAGAGGTAGGTACTAAGACTTCGGAACCATAGCCTATGCAAATAGGAACCGTTAAAGGGCCTCTGAATTTATGTTTATATTGTGCGCGATCTGGACATTTCGCTAAAGACTGTCCTGTCAAGCCAAAAATACCCAAAAAGATAAATGCGTTAGTAACTAGTTCAGGAGAGCAGGAAAACTAAAAAGCTCGCCAAGAATGGATGGTGCTTGTACGAGAAACCAAGATTCACAGAGCTCCCATCATCTAGCTAACACATTGGCACGTATACCTTTTTGATTTAGGTCATTCTAATCATAAGCACCCAACTTAGATATTTAGTTCCAGTTTTACTAGACTCCGGAGCCACAGGTAACTTTGTGGATATTAAGTTAGCTCAAACCTTAGACATTCCAACAGTTTGTAAAAAATAACCAGAACCAGTTTGCGCTGTTGATGGGTATGCTTTATCTTCTGGTTTTGTCGCAGGGATTCTGCTCCTACACAGAACTGTGCATAGAGACCCAGGACCTCGGTGAATTGTGGTGTACCAAAAAACTCACCTCAGTGCCTAGAAACCCTAACCAGCTAGCATCAGTGTCACATTAGCTCTTCATCCTATAGTAAAGGAACCAATGATTAGACAACCCAGAACATGCGACTTAGGTTATACTCAGGAATGGTGGGAAGTAAGTACACTCTTTCGTTATACTCTCATACCAGTCCACAACAGGAGTGAAAAAGAGACACGGGTAAGGTTAAAATATTTGTTTTAATGCTGTGCTCTAAGATGCAGTATCTTTACTAACATAAGCAGGCATATGATTAGAAATAATATGATCAGCATTTTTACAATTCCATAAAACACAAAGGGAGAAATCATATTACAATGATGGTGAAAATAGGTCCTATAGCGCCTAGTGAATCACCCTTCCTTGCTAGGAACTATGGGCCAGATGTAGGTAGCCCTTTACCGGTCGGTATCGGCCGAAAATCGGTATTTTCGGCCGTTACCGACCGGTATTGAGCAATCGGTATGTAGGTGACTGAAAATTGGCTAAATCGGTAAATTTACCGATTCGGAAAAGTTACCGAATCGGTAAAATACTGAATCAGAATATATACCGAATTGATACATTTACCGAATTGCAACGGTTTGCGAATCGGTAAATTTACCGAATCGGTAAATTTATCGAATCGGTAAAATACCGATTCGGTAATTAAGAATTGGTAAAATTGAAGATTGAGATGTAGGTAAGCTCTGAAATACCGAATTTGCTTCAAATTCGGTATTTAAGAGTCGGTATTTACCATGGATTCAAATCCGGTGGTAACCAGGTGCAGCCCATAAAAATGGACCCAAAATGCAATACTGTTTGCACAATGGCGGCATTTTATGTCATTGCAAGACGGCTACGGCTACAGGAGGAAGGAGAGAGGGAATGGCTGAGACAGGAGCAGGTCTACAGGCAGAGGGTTACCCTGTTCATGCTCACAGAGGCAGAGATACTGCATAGGTACAGGTTGGCTCCAGATACCATCTTGGAGCTCATCAGGGACCTCCAACCACTGTTGCAGCACACTACCCCAAGGGCACATGCTATTCCACCCCATGTGCAGGTGCTGTGCAGCCTCCACCTGCTTGCGTCTGGGAGCTACCAGAGCGTGGTTGCTGCGGTGGGTGGGGTGACCCAGAGCAGCCTCTCAAGGTTTTTCCACAAATTCCTTGACGCCATGTTACAGTGGATGGAGCATTACATTTATTTTCCTGCTACCCATGCTGAACTGGTTCAAGCCAAATCTGACTTCTACCAGATGGCTGGATTTCCAAATATAATTGGCTGCATTGATGGCACGCACATCCCCATTTGTCCCCCTGCTGCCACAGAATATATCTTCAGGAATAGGAAGTCTACCCACACCATCAATGTGCAGGTGATTTGCAATGCAAAGTTCGTCATCACTGACCTAGTGGCGAAATTCCCTGGGAGTACCCACGACTCCTATATTTTTCAAAACAGCGGCATCTATGCACGGCTGACTGCAGGGGAATTTGGTGAAGGATACCTCCTAGGTAAGACACAGTGTGCGACCCCTTTAACACCTATTGCAGTAGGAATTACATGTATGCATGTGAGTAATGTATTCCCATTTCCCTTTTAGGAGACAGTGCATATGCCCTCCGCTCATTTATACTCACCCCCTACCTCAACCCCTCAACACCCAGCCAAAGGAGGTATAACCGGGCCCACAAAAGCACACGGAATGTGGTCGAACGGACCTTTGGCATCTGGAAAAGCAGATTTAGATGCCTGCACAAGAGTGGAGGTGCAAGGCAGTATACCCCCATCACCTGCTGCTTGATAATTGCTGCCTGTGCCATGCACAACCTGGCTGTGAGGAAGGGTACTGAGGTGGAAATGTCAGACTACGAGGACCATGACGACGACACTGCTGTGCCTGAAACACAACCTGCTGGAGTTTCAACACCAAGTGATGGCAGATATAGACGTGAGGAGATTACGCGCAACTATTTCTGAGTAAGTAATGAGACACAGACAGGTTGTGTGGGGGACCACCGTATTTTAATGTAGCCACAACGTTCAAGCACTTCAGTGCAACAAAATTAACATCAAGAACGTGGGGACTGTATGTCCCGGGTTACTTCACCCATGACCGGCAATGTCACTTGCGCCCGAGCTTCCCTGAGCCACTGCGATGTTGTTCGCTGCTTTCAGCATGCCCTGCAGCCTCAGCTGGGCGCCTGCTACTCCTACGTGGCTCCAATACAGCGCTTGCCATGCTGCTGCAGCTACTACTGTCTTCTGCCTCTGCCACATCCAGGGAAGGGTTCTGTGCAGTGTGTGAAATCAGCATAGCCTCTAGTGCACTTTGGATTCTGGCCATGCCCCTGGTGACCTCGGCCGTGTTCTGTGTCAGGCTCTCCTGCATATTAATGCCCCTACGGCATAGCTGGGATGTGGCAGTGGCCAGACGATTGATGGCCATATTGTGGACACGGGCCTCCCTACGCCTTGTGTGTTCCAGGCTGTCCAGTTTTGAGCAGAGCTGGCTAATCCCTGCAGCAATGTCCACATTTGTTTTTGTAACCTCCTTATTGGAATCAACAATGCCACTCATGCCCTTCTCCATGTCTCCTATTTTCTCATTCAGGATTCGGAATTGGCGATGGCAGGCCTGAATGGATTTTCCCTGCATCCGTTGTATGCGCACCATTCTCCCCTCCAGCCCACGGAACACAGTGCCATCTCCACGACCACCTGCACTGCTGGGTCTGCGTTGCCTTCTGCGCGAGGTGACTGGGTCATTGGTGGACTGCAGTGCAGCAGGACTCACATGTACATTGACTTGAGCCTCACCCTCTGCTGCCTCCATTGCTGGTAGTGGGGCCACAACACGCCTCCTGGCTGGTGGGCTTGCAGGAGCGGACAGGAACAGTGCTGGGGAGGTTTCTGGTGAGAAAACCAGGGAAGGGGAATGTGAGAGCTGTGGGGAGTGCATCATCTCTGGGGTCTGTACTGTCTCATCTTCATGGGAGATGCCAGTCGTGTCACCTTCCTCCTGCGAGGCTTGCACTTGGCTTGGCCCTGCTTCCTCGCTCTCCTTCCTCGCTGGTGCAGTCCCTTCTGTTTCTGTGGGTCTACTGGCTGCTTTTGCACCTACGTGTAAATGAGCGTATATCAACTGTGTGGTACTGTGTCACAGTGACTACAATAAATTCTTCACACATTTAACTTTCATTTATCTGCATTACTTTCAGTGAATAGCTGATGTCTGCGCAGTTACTCATGGTCTTACATTGGCTGACTACATTTCCCATAATGCATTGCTCCTGTATAGTGCTAGCAGTACTGGACTGGGGTTGGCTTGTCCACAAAGGGTAAAGGGAAGCAGGTTGATATCGGGTGTCATGCTGCGCATGCGTCTTACCTTTTTTTGTTGCAGATCGGGCTGAGCTGTCCACATCTCCGAGTCCCACGACGCTGTCTACCTCAATGGTTGAGGCCACCAACTCCTCCAGGTCAGTCAGGGGGGTGCTGGGTTCCTGCCTCCTCCGGTTAATCCAGCCTGCTTGTGCATTTCAGACATCTTCTTCTTGGTGAGGCTCCTGATGTCATAAAATCGTTTTTTCAGATCCTCTGTATTCCTGGGTGTGACTCCCACTGCATTCACTTTTTCTGCAATTGCCAGCCAGATTTTCCTTTTTGCAGACTCAGGGACAGTGAGGGAGTGCCTGCCAAATAGTTTGCTGTGCACTCTCACAACCTCCTCGACAAGTACCTGCAACTCCATGCTGCTGAACTTAATCTTCCTCTTCCTTTCAGCCTTCTGACTTTCACTGCTGCTTGCCATTTTTGTTTTTGTAAAGTTTCAACAAAACTCTCCCTGCTGCTCTGTGTCTCTGCTCTGCTCTGACTGCCTCTCCAGAACCTTCTAATTAGTTGGAGCTGCCTGTGTAGCCACTTCCTGGTAGGGAGGGGGAGGGTGGTAGCACCTGATTGGCTGTTTTCTTAAGTTTCACTTTTGCTTGCTTGCCGATTCGGAATTTACCGATTCGGTATTTAGCGAATCGGTAATTACCGATTCGGTATTTCCCATTCATTCCTATGGGCCTTTTGGCCCATTGGAATGAATGGGAAATACCGATTCGGTAGTTACCGATTCGGTAAATACCGCATCGGTAAATTCCGAAAGGCGGATACCGATTTTTACCGAATCGGTAAAAAATACCGATTTTTTACCTACATCTCATTTACCGATTTTTTTATACCGAATCGGTAAAATTCAGTATTTAAGAATCGGTAAATGACATTTACCTACATCTGGCCCTTAGTTTTATAAAATATAGGTCTCTTAGGCTTGTTTGGGGGACCCCATACTGCCAAGAACAGCAGGTGTGAATCACATCAGGATCTGAAATCATGCTTACAGTGTGATATTAAAGGCGCCAGAATCACGTTGGCTTGCAGCTGCATATATGTTATGGCTAGAACGTGAGCCGATCCGCTCGAACAACAGCTACTTTGTTATGATGACCTTGTAGGCTTTAGAACTCAGTGTGCAGACTAGAGTCCCAATGTAAGTCTAGGGATGCTGAAAACAAGCCCTTCTCATGTGAAGCATTTCACGCAGCCTAACTTACAACAACAATTATATGCAGTGTTGTGTGCAAAAGCGGCAAAAAGGTAAAATGGCCTTTAAACTTCTAATAAGCCTATGCTAACTTACCAATGTGTGCAACAGGGCCCAGCCCACACTACACCCTTGATCGAAGAAAGGACAATAGCGGGGGCAATTTCTAGAATGCAGAGTTCAAGTCCGAATGAGACCGAACCAAGTTCAAAATTTCGCCAAAGTGAATAATTGGGAGTACAATCCGAATTAGTAACCAATTTTTTTTAAAATCCAACAGGGATGTACAACACATGTAACCTGAAAAGTCATAGCGAAAGAAAAAAAATGAAAGGAAAAAATTCACCTCACCGGTCCATTACGTGTCTATGAAGCAGAAAAAGGCACATAACTTCAATCCAACAGCGTATAGGCACAATATGTTTCAAACGCCTCCAATAGGAAGTCGTTGTTATCGTCAGCGAACATTTCAGCCATCCAATTCAATAATGGAAAATAAAAAACATGTTCCTCAACAGCCGGAGCCTCTAGCACCATCAGAGGACAACTTGGGTGTTCTTCGAGAAAACTGCGTGCCAGAAAGTGATTGGCTGCTGTCGAAATGTTCTCATTGCCTAGGACCCCATTAGCCACTGCACTGGTCATAATCCCGATTCCAGAACAGTCTAGTTCATGAGCAACTAAGGGACTCATTAGTAGATCAATGAACTGGATTAGGAGACACAGTGTTGCAGAGACACAAATCCAGGGCCCATTCAAATCTGCAATCCAGGCAATGGAAAACTGGCTGCACGCATGTAAAGTAAGAGAACTCAGAGTCACTCAGAGTCACCAGAGGTAGCGATCCATAATATTCAAGCATCCGGTTATGAAGCTGAAGCAGTCGGGGCAGACCGTCATGTGGCACAGAATGTGCTACCATTTTGGAGTAAGCAAATTAACAGCAGTACACCGGCACCCAAAGCAAGAATCAATGGGAAAACGCCATAGACGCTGGAAAAAATAGAATGAAAAAATGCCGGTTTCATACCAAATATAGCTTGGAATGAAGTCACAAGGCCAGAACTTACTACTTTAAAAAAGTGTGCCAAGCCTGTGGTTGCAGAGACACAAATCCAGGGCCCATTCAAATCTGCAATCCAGGCAATGGAAAACAGGCTGCACGCATGTAAAGTAAGAGAACCTGAAAGATAAACCATATGCCACACTCAGAGTCACCAGAGGTAGCGATCCATAATATTCAAGCATCCGGTTATGAAGCTGAAGCAGTCGGGCCAGACTGTCGTGTGGCACAGAATGTGCTACCATTTTGGAGTAAGCAAATTAACAGCAGTACACCGGCACCCAAAGCAAGAATCAATGGGAAAACGCCAAGGACGCTGGAAAAAATAGAATGAAAAAATGCCGGTTTCATACCAAATATAGCTTGGAATGAAGTCACAAGGCCAGAACTTACTACTTTAAAAAAGTGTGCCAAGCCTGTGGTCGAGGAGGCATTAAAAATAGTGTGAATTAACTCCCCAAAATGCACGAGGAGGTCTGTGTTTAATAACGCATGTACCTGAGTATGAGTATTAGCCACGTGAAGGACGAATGTTTAATGCTCAGATGTAAGGGCGACTTCTTTTTGAGACAAAAGGGCCCTTATTCGAATCATCTGGTTGAACTCTGCTTTCAAGGTCGGAATGGAAGGCCAGATAGATACATCGAACTTCCCATGCGTAGGAGGAAACAATACATTTTTACAACATACTACACATTGGGAAACAGTCACTATGTAAGGAATTCCCTCCAGCATACCACAGCAGTCTTCAATATTTAATAATAAATAACTAGCGTTTGCAACCAACGTGAAAGTTGGTGTAATAGCCGGCGCTGGTGTACCTTTTAAAATGCACGCTAAATTCAGTGCCTCCAGGTTGCAAGAACCTTGCAATTATATATTCCTAAAGACAAATGAGTGATCCAGTGTGGATGTGCAATCTTCACCTTTTAAATAAACTTATTTTCCCTCCCTCTGGCACCTATAGGTGAAAGAAAGAGACCAAACCTCATGGGGGTATGCGCTACCCAAGGGCTCATATCTGCCTATGGCATAGTGTTTCATGCATGATTCAAATTAAAACAGCGAAAAAAGTAGCATTATTAACCCATGGATAAGTCAAACAGCTGAATTTGTTTCGGCCACAGAAAATGGGAAGGGTTCTAACTTTTCAATATGCAACAGTGAAAACGTAGCATCTTTTATTGACATAAATTGTTGTTTGACAGTCAGATTAAATGGCAAAAATAATGAAGGAGTGTTCATGTAGTCCCAAGAAACTTTCCCAGCCTTTAACGTTTGTAAAGTCCATGCAAACTGCATAATAGAACGCAATTGATTTTGACCATGGTACAAAGCTGAGACTTCTTCTTGCACAATATCAACAACAGAAGAAACAATATTATCTAATGTGTGAATGCGGGAAGGAAGTGTGTTAATGCTATTATCTACAACTGCAAGCACTTTTTCTAAATTAGCTTGATCAATAGCACGTAACCTAGAAGCAGCTTCAATTTGGGACAACTTCCAAACTTCGTTATAAACTGCATAGATTCATCTTTTGGACCTGCCTTTCGCAGGACCTCTGACAGAGTTGTTCAAGTCTCCGGCGTCAGTCAATTTAGACAAATGGAGGTCAACTGACGCTAAGGGGGAGTGTTTGAGCCAGGACTGACACAGCTTGCCAACAGAATAGGTAGTGACAGAATGGTCAGTCTCAAAACGGGGGTCCACCTTAACTTGTGTATAGCCAGGGGATAAACCTAGAAAAAGATGCTGCCATGAATCTGCACTTTTTTGCCATAACAGCCAGCCTATGGGATCCAAACTGGAAATGTTAAAGGATGAATTCTGTAACAGAGTTTGTAAATCACTAAGGGACCTACTGGTATGATTATTCCAATTGGAGTATTCTCCCAAATCAGGAATAGAGGGAGCATTTAATTTTTTAGACGTAGCCAATCCAAAGCATGTGGTTTGCAAAATAGTCGAATCCAGAAACAACATGTGGTTTGGGATGCACTTGCACTTGCCAATGCTTAGAACCCCAAACAGATTTAAGATCAGTGGTATCTTTCCACAACTCATAGCCTCCTATAGCCAAATGGACGATAAAGGACTTTGAATACAATAATTTAGTGTGGGTAAGTCAAACCTTGGAAGAGGACTTTTCAGTCATCTTAAAATAAAATGCCTCAGTGTTGGATTGAGTAAAATCTATAAAATATTAAACAAATTCAAAAGAGTTTTAGAGCTGCCTTCGACAGGAGCGGGACAATGTTCTCATTGTGAGTAATTAACCACATTTCTAAATGTGTTTGCTTTGTGCAGAAAGTGATTTCCATAGTGTTGGTAACAGTACAAATCAGCATAATTAGCAGAATCTAAGTACAAATCTTCAGCATCAAAGGTAGCATAATATTTAAAACCAGAAAATAGAGCCTCTATGGCTTGGATATCCCAATCATCAGAGCGAATATTTTGTTTAACCACATCCCCCATTGAAACACGAAGTACATTAGGGACATTAATAACCTCTGTGGGTCCGCTGATTTGAAATTTTACAGCATCCCATACTATCCTATCCAGGACAGGCCAAGCAGTGATATTCACGAAAGTCTGGTCCCTCTTTATTCTGTGTGAAGAGGAGTGGGGTGCCAAAGTTCCATCAATTAGTCTAATTGTAGTTCTTTCTTTAACATAGTGTCCATTCACAAGACAGAAAAAATACACCACAAATCCAATGGACAAGAATAAAAATATTGAAAAAAAGCACCAGCTAAATGTAGTTCATGGGGGAATTAAAAAATGTTTTTTAAACCAAACAGCAAAAATCAGAACTTTTGAAGGGGACTTTGATGTGGTAGAGTCAGTGTCAAATGACAAACGTGATTGATTAGCCACACAGGTCTCTAAAGCAGGCATAGATAAGTCTGTTGGATAAGTGTACTCAGTAACATCAAGAAGATCACCAGCCGGTGGATTAAAAAAAGGATTCGTAACTGTAGTCATCTCGATGGCAACATCAGGTCCGGCAGTAGTTGTCGGAGCCAAAATAGAGTTTTTCATCATAGCTGGAAAAGAGACTGAAGGTGTCATACTAAGAAGTATCAGCCACTCTGTGTAGTTTGACATTGTCTATAGAGATGAACCTGTTTTCCTTTCGACCAGGAAGTGGAGGTAAAATGACTGTTTTTGTACCCTGCATGCCAAGCAAAGGAATTGGAGCAGGATATGAGGGACCAAACTCCTTCTTGTTTGTGACCTTTTCTGGGACCAGTTCACCAACTCGGGGTAGCCAACCAACTACTGGAATCTGCAACACAGCACCAGATGTGGAGGGAAAATGTTCCTTTGCAAGACTGTCTCTGGTCTTTTGTAGGTTCATCTACGTCAAAGGATGGGGCAGACGCCGCCATGTCTAGACCCTCTAGTCCGGAACAATCATTTTGATGCCAAAGAGCATTTCATATGGGGTCCGCCCACCCAGAGACCTTCTAGGGAGATTATTTAAGTGCACGCTGAAAGCTATTGAGGTGGGCTAGCCAGTTCCGGTCTGTACCTAATACTCTAGCTGTCAATGATTGCTTTAAGTCACAGTTCATCCGCTCCACAACACTATTGCCCTCAAGCGGGTATGGAGACGAAAATTTGACTTGTACCCCCAAAGAATGCATAGCATCCTTGTATGGCTTAGAGGAAAATGCTGGACCCTGGTCTGAATGAAAGGTACCACATACAAAAATTCCCACAAAGACATGCAAATCCCTTAGGACACTTCGAAAGTCAGCACTCCTTTGTGGCCACACCCACACAAAGCCTGTAAACGAATCAACTGCAACTAAGATGTACTTATATGCAGTATCAGAAGAGAAAGGACAGCAGTGATCTAAATATACACACGCAAGTGGTTTATTAGATATGTACAACTGTGTCAGGGGCGGGCGTGCAGCAGTAGAAGGTTTAATCTGCTGGCAAATGTCACAATGAAGGACATAATCACGTGTTTGTCTGTACAATCTCCGCCACCAGTAACGCTGTTGTAGGAGAGAAACAGTCGCTGACACGCCCGCATGCGCTGAGGCCATCCCCTCGTGTGCTGCTGTAATCAATGTCTGCCTGCGGACCGCGTTGGGAATCAACCAGTCACCAACGTTAATTCTCACATAAGGAACTTCATCAGGACTTAATTGATAAGAATATTTAGAAGGGAAACCTTCTGGGAAATTACCTCCCTTCTCTGTTGGGGCAATACCTGCCAAGATTTCATCATCAATCTAAGTTTTGGAATGTGTAACTGCTGCTACTGAATATGCTGCAACTGCTGTCTTGGCCGCTTCATCGGCAACACTATCGCCAACAGCGTGAACTCCTACCATAACGGGACAAGGCTTCAACCCGTTCGACCCAACTGGATGCGTCGCAACACCAGGGCCCCCACCTGGCATGTTGCAGGAAATGTAATGAACCAAAGCCCTAATAACTGCTACTGCAGAGGTATAAAGGGGCCTCAATTCAAGTAAGGGACATTCCCCTGCACGCGGGTACGGGGTAAATCCAGCCAAAACATGCCAAGAAGCCTGTAATGGACAAAGGACCCAATCTAATTGTCGTTAGAGGGTGGGGAAGGGTGCCATCGAACCAAACGCAGTGCTGCCAAGCAGAAATCGGAACCTCCTGTGTCCTGTAAGGAGTGTACCCTGCAGTCACGGTAGTGGGAGTGTATGTATGAAACACATTAGTATCCGCATTAACTGCCGGAAACGTAACCCATGAGTAGAAAAGCTCAAACGGGTAAGCTGTGTCAGCACTCACAACAAAAACAGCTTCCATGCCTTTCAAGGCAACGTTGAAACCCTGCAGATGATTTTGAACAGCCAATCTACTGTGCTGTGAGATATCAACAGCCGCCATAAGGACACAGAAAGAAAACAGTACAATACAAAGTAATGTAGCACAACTGGGTAGTAATTCAATTAGAAACCATTTTTATATTATCAAGCTTGAAAAGACCTACATAACTATAGGTAGGTTTATCCGTCACCACTCTCAACCAGAAACTATAGTGAGGCAGTCGTGGACTGATATAAGCACTACTCGAGAGTCTCACAATAAGACCACACGTTAGGTGTGCTATGCCGCAGGGATTCTGCTCCTACACAGAACTGTGCGCAGAGATCCAGGACCTCAGTGAATTGTGGTGCACCAAAAAACTCACCTCAGTGCCTAGAAACCCTAACCAGCTAGCATCAGTGTCACATTAGCTCTTCATCCTATAGCAAAGGAACCAATGATTCACAGATCTCCCATCATGTAGCTAACACAGTGGCACGTATACCTTTTTGATTCAGGTCATTCTAATCATAAGCACCCAACTTAGATATTTAGTTCCAGTTTTACTAGACTCCCGAGTCACAGGTAACTTTGTGGATACTAAGTTAGCTCAAACCTTAGACATTCCAACAGTTTGTAAAAAATAACCAGAACCAGTTTGCGCTGTTTATGGGTATGCTTTATCTTCTGGTTTTGTCTCAGGGATTCTGCTCCTACACAGAACTGTGCATAGAGACCCAGGACCTCAGTGAATTGTGGTGTACCAAAAAACTCACCTCAGTGCCTAGAAACCCTAACCAGCTAGCATCAGTGTCACATTAGCTCTTCATCCTATAGTAAAGGAACCAATGATTAGAAAACCCAGAACATGCGACTTAGGTTATACTCAGGAATGGTGGGAAGTAAGAACACTCTTTCGTTATATTCTCATACCAGTCCACAATAGGAGTAAAAAAGAGACACGGGTAAGGTTAAAATATTTATTTTAACGACGTGTTCTAAGATGCAGTATCTTTGCTAACATAAGCAGGCATATGATTAGAAATATTATGATCAGCATTGTTACAATTCCATAAAACACAAAGGGAGAAATCATATTACAATGATGGTGAAAATAGGTCCTATAGCGCCTAGTGAACCACCCTCCCTAACTAGGAACTATGTTTTATAAAATATAGAAGGTCTGTTAGGCTTGTTTGGGGGACCCCATACCTCCAATATTAGCAGGTGTGAATCGCATCAGGATCTTCAAAACCTCTCTGTCTCTCTGGGAAAACGGGCGCCTTCCAAGGGTCTGAAATCATGCTTACAGTGTGATAATAAAGGCGCCAGAATCACGTTGGCTTGCAGCTGCATATATGTTATGGCTAGAACGTGAGCCGATCAGCTCGAACAACAGCTACTTTGTTATGATGACCTATTATGCTTCAGAACTCAGTGTGCAGACTAGAGTCACAATGTAAGTCTAGGTATGCTGAAAACAAGCCCTTCTCATGTGAAGCATTTCACGCAGCCTAACTTACAACAACAATTATATGCAGTGTTATGTGCAAAAGCGGCAAAATGTAAAATGGCGTTTAAACTTCTAATACGCCTATGCTAACTTAACAATGTGTGCAACAGGGCCCAGCCCACACTACAGGTTGATAACAAAACAAACCTGTCCCATCACAATGGTGTGTCAGAATGGTCATACTAAGGTTTTAAGTTTTGACTTGATAGATACACCCATGTTTGATCTTACTTTAGGTGCACCTTGGTTAACAGCAAATAACTCTAAAATAAATTGGACTTTAAGGACAGTAATGTTAGATTCCTCTGACTGCAAATCATATTGTTATCAAGAAGCACATAATGATTCTATGACAGTTTTACATTGTGCCAATACCATGACATCACCTCCTATGATTCCTCCTGAATATCAAGGGCCTTATTTATGAAGGCCTTGCGCCGCCGGTGCGCCACTTTTAAAATGGGAAAAAGTGACGCACCGGCGGTGCAAGGCCTTCATAAATAAGGCCCCAAGAGTTTAAAGATGTTTTTGATCCAATAAAGGCAATAACCCTTCCCCCACATAGGTTGTACGATTGCCGGATTGACTTAATACCTGGAGCTCCACTCCCTAGGAGTAGAGTATATGCTTTGTCTGAAGAAGAAACTAAGTACTTAAGAACTTATTTAGATGAGTTATTAGCATCAGGATTCATTCGACACTCAACATCTCCTGTCTCTTCTCCACTGTTTTTCATACCTAAGCGAGATGGTAGTGACTATTGCGGATTAAATAAGGCCACTATTAAAAATAAATATCCTATGCCTCTAATTCTAATTCTTCTCGACCAATTACGTCATTCCACCGTCTACACTAAGTTAGATTTACAAGGGGCATACCATCTTCTCCGAGTCAAAGAGCATGATGAATGGAAAACAGCTTTACACACCAAGTTTGGTTTATTTGAGTACACAGTCATGCCCTTTGGCTTATGTAATGCCCCTGTGGCCTTTCAATACTTTATAAATGAAGTATTGAATGAATTCCTTGACATCTGTGTTATATTACACATTGATGATATACTCACTTATTCTAAAAATAGAGAAGAACATATTCATCAAGTGAAAGCAGTACTAGCCAAATTGCAAGAAAATCATCTGTTCGCATAATTAGAAAAATGTGTCTTTAACACTTACACTGTTGAGTTCTTAGGATATTGTCACCAGCAGGGATCATGATGGATCCTAAAAAAGTGAGCGCTATAGGAAATTGGCCAGAACCCACATCAGTAAAAGAGGTACAGAAGGTTTTTGGTTTTGCTAATATCTATAGACGTTTTATATCTCACTTTGCAGAAACAGTTGTACCCATCACCAAGCTTCTTCAAAAGGGACAAATATTTACATGGACTTAGAAGGCAGCTCAAGCTTTTGCTCAACTAAAAGAAAAATTCACTTCGGCACCTTTGTTAAGGCATCCAGACCCTGACCTTCCTTTCTTTGTGGAAGCGGATGCTTCACAAATGGCAGTGGGAGGAGTTCTCTCACAAAGAGATGAACAGGATGGCCAGTTACATCCCGTAGCCTTCTATTCTAAAACATTACTCCCTGCTGAGCAGAATTATACGGTGGCAGAGAGGGAATTGCTAGCAATAAAGTTAGTATTCACTGAATGGCGCCATCATTTCATGAGAACCAAATATCCTGTTACGATATTTAGTGATCATAAGAATTTACACTTTTTTAGTTCTGTGAAGGCCCTCTCACCTCGTCAAATGCGATAGTTACATTTATTTACTGCATTTGACTTCGTGATTACATATAGACCAAGGTCAAAACAAATCCATTCAGACATTCTATCAAAATATGGCTACACTACTGAAACCAAAAAAATATAAATCCTCCCATTATTTCCCAAGAGAAAATATTGGCTCCTATAGTACAAGCAGACTTCATGAAGCTAGTTAAGAAGGAACATCTGAATATAAATGTAGAAGAATGGTAGAAAAATCCCAAAAACTCTATTCAAGATGGTTTACTCTATCATAATTCCTTATTATTCATTCCAACCATTGAGTTACAAGAAAAGGTCTTAGCTTGGCATCATGACTCAGCCTAGCAGGTCACCCTGGTAATCTGAAAACCCTAGATAATTGCAAGAAACATTTTTGGTGGCCTTCTTTAAGAAAAGACGTTCAAAAATATATGGCATCCTGTCCAATTTGTGCCAGGAATAAATCTTCACATAAAGCACCAGCCGTGTTATTGCAACTATTACCAACCCCTCCAACTCCTTGGCATACCATAAGCGTAGATTTCATTACCAATTTACCAGTAGCCAATCATTTTATGACCATGTTGGTAGCTGTAGATTATTTATCCAAGATGGCACATTTTATTCTACTACAAAAAATTCCGACTGCAGCAGAATTTACTAACATTTTCATGGCAAACATAGTGCGCCTGCATGGCCTGCCAACTAAAGTTGTGCCCGACAGGCGTAGTCAATTGACTTCTAAAGTTTGGACAAACCTTTGTAAACATTTACAGATGGACATAGCTTTATCCACAGCCTCCCATCTGGAAACTGATGGTCAAACAGAAAGAATAAATCAAACACTATTACAAATGCTACGTTGTTTAATGGCTGAATTTACTAGCGAACGGGATAAAGTTTTACCTTTGGCTGAATTCCTTTATAATAATAGCTACACAATGTACACCCTTCAATTTTTTAAATGGCTATCATCCTAAGGCCTTACTAATATCAGTAGGCTCATCCTTTACACCTGCAGTCACAGATCGTCTCCATCAATTATTAGATATTCAAGAAAAGGCTAATAATTACACAGAAATAATGAATAGACAAGCGGACAAACACAGAAAACAAACACAGAAACTCCGCTACAAGTTTCCAAGAAGGAGATAAAGTGTGGCTATTCACTAAGAATTTAGACATAGTAGGTCCACGAAAACTACATCCACGTTATATCGGACCTTTTCCTATAAATAGGATCATAAACCCAGTTACTGTACATTTAGAGTTACCTTCTGATTATTCCATGCATCCCACCCTTCATGTGTCCCTGTTAAAACGTTATAATTCAGAAACCAGACAAGAACCTCCTCCCCCACCTATCCCTATTGATGCTCATTTGGAATATGAAGTACGTCGTGTTTAGACGCTAAGAGAATACAAGGCAAACTTTATTATTTGATAGCATGGAAAGGTCATTCTGCTGATGAAATTTCCTGGGAACCAGCTTCATTTGTTCACTCTCCCAAATTGGTAAGACAATTTCACTTGTGATTCCTACAGAAACCTCGCCCTGTAGGACGGCCTTTGAGGGGAGCGACTGTTAGGGTTTGTACTAAGAACATAGCCCAGCCCCATACTGTGTAAGGAGGATTGGCCCTGTGTGTCTTTTGTTTTTACTTTGTCATGACTAATGTTCCTTGTTTTATATTTTACTATGAGGGGTTTTCGAGTTAGCTCCTTTTGCACAAGCATAGGCCAAAGTGACATTTTTTGTACAACCTGATGCAGGAATAAACTGGATATTCAGTTTGAGCTCATGGGCTCATTTGCATACTCAGCACATTGTCTTAATGGCAGTTGAAGCATGCTTCCCATGTTTTTCTAACCACACCTTAACTGGGGAACCTCACCCAAAGAAACAGTATAAAAGGCTCCACATTACAACAGAACTCGCTTGTGCTCGTTGAATCCTCTTCTTTACCTGATTTCCAGAGCAGCTCCAGTCCCGTGTGTTCCTCTGCAGTCTTCAAAGTCATCTTCCCAGCGCGAGAAGTTTTTCGGCGGTGATCCAGCTTCGGCAGGGTTTCCATAGTGACACCAAGCAGCAAATCTTCCTTTCCGGTCCCAAGGGGAAACCTGTCTGATCTGCAACAAAAGAAATAGAAATCATAAATCAAGTAAGATTTTTGAAAACGCTTGCATAGAGAGAAGCGCGCATAAAGGAAATGAGGTAATTACCAACTCCATTTGTTTTTTGAAATTGTGTATTCTTTGATTTTCTGAACATTGTTTACAGAGTCAAGACTTTGGTAATAATGAAGGAGCTACAAAACTGAAAGAACAGATATTTGTGCTTAATGAAACTTCCGATGACTTACCTTTGAATCCCTGAGCATAATCCAGGACTCTCTTGCTGCCACAATCACAAATCTGCAAAAAACACAGTTGATGGACAGAATGTAGAACAATGTCATACATTCACCCCAGTACAACGATCTGGGCCTAAATCCATCGGTTTTTTTGCACTCCACACCACCCTGGGTTAGACACTGGCTATATGCAAATCAGCTCTGACCCTGTGCCTCATGGGAACAGTCCAGTCCGAACTACCAAGCCATGTCTTTCCCAGACCGGAATCAAGCATCCAAGGACTGGTTTCTGGCTATCAGCCTTCATCAGCCTGGATAGCTAGACTCCAGTGGTGTGGAGAGCCTGGGACTCACGTCTGAGCATACCCAGCCCACTCGGGGTGAAAATTGCAAAAAATACAGTTGATGGACAGAATGTAGAACAATGTCATACATTCACCCCAGTACAAGGATCTGGGCCTAAATCCATCGCTTTTTTGCACTCCACACCACCCTGGGTTAGACACTGGCTATATGCAAAATCAACTGTGTTTTTTGCAATTTTCACCCCGAGTGGGCTGGGTATGTTTTTTGCAACACCACTGGAGTCAAGCTATCCAGGCTGATGAAGGCACATTAAAATGAATATTTGTAATTATGGTTTTACATTTTATATGTGTAAAGAAACACACACACATATATATGTGTGCTTTTGTATTTAAATAAGTATACGTTTATATCTATATTTTACATATTATTTAAACACATTTAATTTACATTGTATTAATGTTATATGTTAAAATATTTAATGTTTACTATTTCAACTATATATATATATATACATATATATATATATATATATATATATATATGTATATATATATATATATATATATATATATATATATATATATATATATATATATATATATATATATATATATATATTACCTACTGGCGGTCGCCAGTAGGTATATATAGTTAGGATTTTTTCTCTATGGGATTTTTGAAAATTCTATGTCTAATAACTTTGGCGTTTGTGGACGGAATTGGCTCAAATTTTCAGGAAAATGGAACATTTTGTTTCTGAGCAGCCCCTGAAAATTTGGGGGGGTACGTCAAGGGGGGGCCGAGAAAAAAGGGGGGTGTTAATTTCCATAGGGCGGTTGGCCTCACTTTTAGCCCGAACGGCTGAATGGATTTGCACGAAACTTGGCAAAATTGTAGGGACTGTTAGCCCGATGTGCCTTTGCTAGGTCTCAATATATGTGCTCCAGTGGATTTTGATAAATTAACGTTCAAAAAATATATATATCTGTAACAGCGCTCCGGGTAGCGCCCCGGTTCGCGTACCTGACGCGTAACGGAACTTCGCGAAGCGAAGCTGATTGGCTCTCCGGTGTCTGTCAACATTCTAAACAGTCCGGAGCGGCCGCCATCTTGTCTCTCGGTAGGATCAAGAGACAAGAGGAGGCCAAAACAAAGGGGGAAATGACCATAAGGGGGCATAGTAGATCCTCCCTGACCCCCTAGGTTTGATGTGGAGGCATTAAAAGGGCCCCGCGGGGCAAAAAAAAAAAAATTGTTTTTTTTGCGTGGGGTGCGCCCGGTACTATGAGGAAAAAAGAATGATAGACTTTTTAAATATTGTATGTTTATTGATTATTCGTTTTTTTTTTTTTTTTTGTTTTTTTTTATTTAAGTAGCAATATGTAGGTACCAATGCAGAGTCAAAAAATTAATATACACCGTCTCCTTTGTAGATATCTTGCATGTTGTTTCAGAAGTTATTGTGGAATATGGAATTCATACCATAGTGTGTCAGGAAAGCAGAAACAATATGGAGGCAGGAGATGATAAAGAGATGTTAAATACACATTGGAGATAATATAGTTGGAGAAAGGAAGTAACTATGAGCAAAATTACTGTGTAACATAAAAAAGTTGCACAGTATACTATAAGTCTGACTTTACATTATAATCAATTTGGTACTAGTTTATGAATTACATATAAAAATGATTAAAGACTCGAACAATTTTTGATTATTAAATATACATTTATTTTTCTGATTCTTTTTCAAAATTTAATAGAACGTCTAACATTTGACTGTCCGAAATGTCCTCTTGTTGAGTGAACATAACTTCCCACATTTGACCGTCCTCATAATGAAGTAACAAATCCACAGATTCTACACATTGTAGAAGTTCATGGTCCCGTGATTCATCCATGAATTCCAAGTCAATGGGTTCAATGATTTCCTCATTGTTCATCTCTAGGACAATTTCAAAGGAAACGTTCTGTTCTCCTTCCATTTTTGTGCTGAAATTTGCATAAAAAATAAATATATCAGTAGAGATAGGGCACTGTTGGGTTTAAGTTCAGACAGGTACTTGTGAGTTTATAACAGAGAAGTTATCTATGGGCACTGTATGGTTTCAGGCGTGAAGTAGTACTATTAAAAAGTGCCTGTGAAAAAGCCTAAGTAAATTCATAATTATAACACAGAAACGTAAATCAATCCATAATTATAATAAACAAGCCTTTCTCAATGTCTAACTCTTACAGAGGGATAGTATATAACTATCTGAAAATGTTTCCCAAATTAATTTAAAGTGCATAACATAGTTCTCCTGTCAAATTTATAAAATAACATCTTACCTTTTAAAAACAAGTTTAAGTTGTCAGTGAAAATGCTCTTGCAATGTACTTCAGGAAGTAGTAGTCAAAATGGCTGTGTTTCTCTCTCTTTCTTTATATATATTCAGGTACATAACCAATCAAATGTCAGGTAAAAAAAGTAGAAAATGAAAGTAACATTTTAATTGGTTGTCAATTCCAACACTTCAGATGTGTTTTGTGAAGTAATTTACCTCAGGGAATTTAGAGAGGTCTACATGCTAAATGGCTAAATGGAATTCCAACCAAATTTGTGAAAATGGTAGGGATTGGTATGTAGTATGAGCTAATGTATATTTGGTGAAAGGGTCTCCAGTGGTTTTTCTGAAATTACTTTCCCACCTTTTTTAAGCGAGCGCTTCTCAGTGCGCGCCCCGGTACGCGAACCGGCAGCATTACGGGAGTCCTCCATTTTGTGTTTTGGTAGAATTGAGATACAAGATGGAGGGTAAATAATGTTCAGAATGGGTAGAAGGGGGCACGGTAGACGTATCCTGACCCCCTAGGTTTTCTGAGGGTGGCTGAGGAGGCCCATATGTGCGAAAAAAACCCATTTTTTTTTTAATTTTCGCGCGTACCGGGTAGCGCTCCGGAAAGCGTAAATTGTGAAAATAGTAACAAAAGTTAGATTTAAATTTGTTTATAGTGATCATAGTTAGGGTAGCTCTGAGAAGAGCTTTTGGGTCTGTGGTAGATTTAGGTACTTATAAGTAGGTACCAATACATAGTCTTAAATTCAGGATGAAAACTCTGTTCCCCTCATCCGAGAAGTGAACTCCATCTCCTCTGTAGATATCTTGCATGTAGTAACGCAAGTTATTGTTGTAGATGCAGCCCATTCCATGGTCTCTCATGTAAGCTGAAACAGACTTATTTACATGCTTCCTCGATTTCTCAATTTGTGGACAAAATTCGTTGGACCACTTCCATTTCTGTCTTTGGCATATATTGGAATATACCAAGGCAGTTTGAGGAAAAAGTGCCATCAATTGCTCAAAGGTGTCCTTTAAAAGCATTTCCAGACCTACCCCAGTCAAAGTGCCCAAGTCATTTCCTCCACAGTGCACAATTAACAGGTTAGGTTTTGGCAAATGCAAAAAGGTTTTCACCAATGGTATCAATTGGTGACATCTTAATCCTCTGTGGCCAATCCACTTGATTTCCACATTTTGTAACTTGAGGTTAGGTAAATTTCTGTTATCAGCATACCTTTGAGCCCAGTGGATGTAACTATGTCCAACAATCCAGACAGAAAACATGGTGAGAGGAGGTTTTGCTGCAGTCAAATGAAGTGTGGGAATGAAATGGCAGTTGAAACAGTAGGAGTTTGTAATGAAAAAAACTGTGGAGTTTGTGTGCTAATTATTCAGTAGCAGTGATTGGTGGATTTTGATTGCTGAAAACAGAAAGTTAGGGTGCATGGATGAGTTCTTTGAAAGATGTAATTTGAATGGTAAAGAAAAAAATCATTTTTATGAAAGATTGCACTGGATATGCAGGTGCACTGAGAGTTCAGAGTTCAATTGAAACATTGTTGTGTGAACTTGCAAACATCAGAGGTCTTTCAGGAGGTGGTTGCTATGGAAAAAAGGCAGAAAGGGCAGAGGGGGGAAGGGTGTTGATTTGAAAAAAGTGAGGGAAGAGTTTTGATTGGGTGACATGAGAGATATGTGTGATGAATTACAGCATTTCTGTGCCATTTTTGGTTGCAGCCTCTGGAGTGCATACCCTTTGTTCTGCTGAAGACAAATTGGTGTGTGTCTGAGACGGTTTTGAAGCTCAAAAAGTATTTGCTAAGGTGAGAAAAGATTCATTTAATTTAAATAGAGAATAGTATGCTTTAGGGAGAAAATTAAGAAGAAAGTTGTGTATTTAAAATGTTGCTTTGTGTCAAGTGTTTTACAAATAGATTTTGATTCTTTGAGTTACATAGCCATGTTAAAAGTGATGTAAAAAAAGGTGCAAGGGCCTTAAAAGAACGCTTTCATGTGTGTTAGGGCATTTTAAGTCACTTTCCCATGAATATGGTTGAATAATTGTTTTACATGATGGGTTTAAAAACGTTTTTTGAAATCAATTAGGTTTCTTGATATGTACTGCTAGAGTTTCATAGGTTGCTTGGGATATATTAACAAGGCCTTTGAGTCCCTTTGATGTTATTTTTCCCATTTTAATTTAAGACATTTCCCCGTGGTGCAAGGTCCTTGTAAATACGCCCCCATGTGTGCTTGGCAAATTTAGATTTTGATTGTTTGAGTTACATAGCCATGTTAAAAGTGATGGAAAAAAAGGTGCAAGGGCCTTAAAAAAACGCTTTCATGTGTATTAGGGCATTTTAAGTCACTTCCCCATGAATGTAGGTATATAATTGTTGTACATGATAGGTTTAAAAACGTTTTTTGAAATCAATTAGGTTTCTTGATATGTACTGCTAGAGTTTCATAGGTTGCTTGGGGCATATTTACAAGGCCTTTGAGTCCCTTTGATGTTATTTTTCCCATTTTAATTTAAGACATTTCCCCGTGGTGCAAGGTCCTTGTAAATACGCCCCCATGTGTGCTTGGCTAATTTAGATTTTGATTCTTTGAGTTACATAGCCATGTTAAAAGTGATGAAAAAAAGGTGCAAGGGCCTCAAAAAAACGCTTTCATGTGTGTTAGGGCATTTTAAGTCACTTCCCCATGAATGTAGGTATATAATTGTTTTACATGATAGGTTTAAAAACGTTTTTTGAAATCAATTAGGTTTCTTGATATGTACTGCTAGAGTTTCATGGGTTGCTTGGGGCATATTTACAAGGCCTTTGAGTCCCTTTGATGTTATTTTTCCCATTTTAATTTAAGACATTTCCCCGTGGTGCAAGGTCGTTGTAAATACGCTCCCATGTGTGCTTGGCTAATTTAAGTACTGATAGGGTGTGCTTCTACATAGGACCTGTGTTGTGTTTTCAAATTTAGACCAGAAAATCGTTTTTTTTTTTTAAAAAAAAACACTTTTCACATTTATGAGAAGCTCATATTGGTGTCTGCTTCTTTAAATAAATATTGAACTGAGAAATATTAAACTGAGGCTTCTGTAAGTGTCAAGGGAGGTGAGTAATGTACATTGCTCTGTTGTATACAGTCCTCATCTTCTGCGTACTCTTGGATATGCTAGACTACATCTGCACAATGAGATAACTAAGCTGAGGAAATACAGGTGATGTGATTGTTAAATGTGCAAAAATATTTGCACGTTTTTCAATTATATCACCTGTGTTTCCTAACATTACGAATCACATTGTGCAGATGAGGTTTAGGCGTGTTGAGGGAGATAGAGGAGGTCTGGCCTTTGTTCAAGAGTGCAGTGGACATGATTCACTTCATTGGTAGGCCTGCACATGTATTATCACCTCTGTACTCTTCAACAAGCCTAAATTTCATCTGCAACCCTGAGTAGGCCTCACCTCAAACAAACCTCTAGATAGTCCACACCTTATCGTCATCCTGAATCAATCATTTAAAGTGTTAGGGGCAGATTTATGATGACCGTGCGCCTCTTTTGTGCTGCTGTTGCGTCACTTTTATAATGCAGCAGTGATTTACAAGATGTACCATGTTGCAAGATAGCAGCCGCGGGCCGTGGAGGGAGTTACGGTGGGGCAGGGAGGCGGGAAGGGGGAGGGGCAGGGAGGAGGGACCTAAACACTGGCATATGGATTATTGCAGGTAAGTACACAATGTAATTATTAAAACGAATTTCGTAGCGCGCACTGCATCGCAAAATGCATTTTAAAGCTTTTGATATTTGCTATTAAAAAACCATTGAAATTCACTGAAAAACCCATAGGTTATAGACCATATATAGTTAGGAATTAGCATTTACAAAACCTTGAAAATTCACTGAAAAAACCATAGGTTATAGACTATATATAGTTAGGAATTAGCATTTACAAAACCTTGAAAATTCACTGAAAAAACCATAGGTTATAGACCATATATAGTTAGGAATTAGCATTTAAAAAACCTTTTTTAACTCACACAAAACCATTGAAATTCCATATATAGTTAGTTGTACTAACTATATATCGCGCACCCGCAATCCACTGCTGATCATGTCACATATTACATCATTCATGACATGGTCAGTGACATCACTGATGACATCACTGATGACATCTCAAATGACATCACTGATGACATCACTGATGACAACATCCAGTGACTGTATGTTTCTGTAAAGTTAAAATATGTCTTTTTCCCATTTTAATTTAAGACATTTCCCCGTGGTGCAAGGTCCTTGTAAATACGCCCCCATGTGTGCTTGGCTAATTTAGATTTTGATTCTTTGAGTTACATAGCCATGTTAAAAGTGATGAAAAAAAGGTGCAAGGGCCTCAAAAAAAACGCTTTCATGTGTGTTAGGGCATTTTAAGTCACTTCCCCATGAATGTAGGTATATAATTGTTTTACATGATAGGTTTAAAAACGTTTTTTGAAATCAATTAGGTTTCTTGATATGTACTGCTAGAGTTTCATGGGTTGCTTGGGGCATATTTACAAGGCCTTTGAGTCCCTTTGATGTTATTTTTCCCATTTTAATTTAAGACATTTCCCCATGGTGCAAGGTCGTTGTAAATACGCTCCCATGTGTGCTTGGCTAATTTAAGTACTGATAGGGTGTGCTTCTACATAGGACCTGTGTTGTGTTTTCAAATTTAGACCAGAAAATCGTTTTTTTTTTTAAAAAAAAACACTTTTCACATTTATGAGAAGCTCATATTGGTGTCTGCTTCTTTAAATAAATATTGAACTGAGAAATATTAAACTGAGGCTTCTGTAAGTGTCAAGGGAGGTGAGTAATGTACATTGCTCTGTTGTATACAGTCCTCATCTTCTGCGTACTCTTGGATATGCTAGACTACATCTGCACAATGAGATAACTAAGCTGAGGAAATACAGGTGATGTGATTGTTAAATGTGCAAAAATATTTGCACGTTTTTCAATTATATCACCTGTGTTTCCTAACATTACGAATCACATTGTGCAGATGAGGTTTAGGCGTGTTGAGGGAGATAGAGGAGGTCTGGCCTTTGTTCAAGAGTGCAGTGGACATGATTCACTTCATTGGTAGGCCTGCACATGTAATATCACCTCTGTACTCTTCAACAAGCCTAAATTTCATCTGCAACCCTGAGTAGGCCTCACCTCAAACAAACCTCTAGATAGTCCACACCTTATCGTCATCCTGAATCAATCATTTAAAGTGTTAGGGGCAGATTTATGATGACCGTGCGCCTCTTTTGTGCTGCTGTTGCGTCACTTTTATAATGCAGCAGTGATTTACAAGATGTACCATGTTGCAAGATAGCAGCCGCGGGCCGTGGAGGGAGTTACGGTGGGGCAGGGAGGCGGGAAGGGGGAGGGGCAGGGAGGAGGGACCTAAACACTGGCATATGGATTATTGCAGGTAAGTACACAATGTAATTATTAAAACGAATTTCGTAGCGCGCACTGCATCGCAAAATGCATTTTAAAGCTTTTGATATTTGCTATTAAAAAACCATTGAAATTCACTGAAAAACCCATAGGTTATAGACCATATATAGTTAGGAATTAGCATTTACAAAACCTTGAAAATTCACTGAAAAAACCATAGGTTATA
This sequence comes from Lissotriton helveticus, assembly GCF_964261635.1. Classification (NCBI taxonomy): domain Eukaryota; kingdom Metazoa; phylum Chordata; class Amphibia; order Caudata; family Salamandridae; genus Lissotriton; species Lissotriton helveticus. The sequence continues at coordinate 693,423,354 of NC_136063.1, forward strand.
GACTATATATAGTTAGGAATTAGCATTTACAAAACCTTGAAAATTCACTGAAAAAACCATAGGTTATAGACCATATATAGTTAGGAATTAGCATTTAAAAAACCTTTTTTAACTCACACAAAACCATTGAAATTCCATATATAGTTAGTTGTACTAACTATATATCGCGCACCCGCAATCCACTGCTGATCATGTCACATATTACATCATTCATGACATGGTCAGTGACATCACTGATGACATCACTGATGACATCTCAAATGACATCACTGATGACATCACTGATGACAACATCCAGTGACTGTATGTTTCTGTAAAGTTAAAATATGTCTTACATATTGAAGAATGAGTGGATGTATAAGTGTCTGGATGAAGGATTTAGTAGGTGCATGACTGACTGTATGAGTGAGTGATTAAATGTGTCTCACTGAGTGACTAAACTGTCTTAATTTGTGCATCATTATGTCTGTTGTTCTGTAAAATGAGCCGAAGTAAGAATTCCAATTTACTCACCTGTTATCAGGAGAGACCTCAGTGCTGCATCTTTGAGCCCAGTATGGATCCTGAAAAGTAATTTTAACGGTACTTACCAGTAACTGGAATTTCCTTCCATAGGATATCATTGCGTGCTATATAAAATATATATAAATTAAAGAAAATATAAAATAAAAAAATAAACATTACAATTTCAAAATTTTTTAAAAATGTATATTAAACATATGTGGTTTAATTTAAAAAATAAAATACCTAAACATAAATACTTTAAAACAATGTAGTAAATCAGTAAAAAAATATAACAATTAATACATTTAAAAATTATCATTTACAAAACCTTTGAAATTCACTGAAAAAATCATAGGTTTCAACCATGTTATAGTTAGGAAGTAGCATTTAAAAAACCTTAGAAATTCACTGAAAAAACCATAGGTTTGATACATGTTATAGTAAGCTGGACATTTCACTCATACAAAACCATTGAAATTCCCCCGTTATAGTTTGTTCAGCTAACTATAACTCGCGCGCCCGCAATGCACTGCTGATGACGTCACATATTACATCACTCATGACATGGTCAGTGACATCACTGATGACATCTCAAATGACATCACTGATGACATCACTTATCACATCATCCTTGTGAAAGAGTGGCAGACCTCCTCTTACCCTAATAAAACCTTTGATACACAGATTCAAAAATAGAAACAAAAATGTTCAAATAAATGGAGATACCAATACCAGTTACAACAACCTATTCAGTAATTCCAACATCTACATACACTTCCACTCATTCACCAACAGTTCTATATAGTCACTCACACATGTACTCACTCATCATATGTACTCATACACCCATAAATCCTGTTACACTCCTATACTCATTCATAGAGTTACTCACACACATACTCACACATGCAAATAAACATCAATTTACTTGCAATTTACTTGCATATACAGCTATACACACACCACTACACTTACTTCTTCAGAAACGTACACATACTTACTCTCTTGAACAATCACTTATAGAAACACATACTTATTTATACAGGAACTCTTCCAATCTCTCACACTCACATATATTCATGTATATACATCAATACTCACATATACAAGTTTAAGACATATGTAATTACTCATAAAGATATTAATGAGACAGTCATTCACTCACTAACACACCCATACACACACTCATCCACCCATACAGTCCTGCACACATGCTGTCTTCAAAACACATACAAACAGTGACACACTCTTTCATGCATCTGTGCGCTAAGTAATACCCTCCACCAAACCATACAGACACTCATTCTGATACTCAAAAAAACAACTAATAACCGATATAGACACTCATGTAGCTACTCACCAACACATACAGCCACTTATACACAAAGTGAGACACTGATACAGATATTTACATATTTACACATTACTCGCTAATAAATGTATTCACTAAGATACACTTATTAAGTCAGTTATACAATCAATTTTACACAAAAAAAATCAATTTAGACACTTATTTACCCATTTATTCTTCCATCGACCTTTAGATATACATATATAAAAAATATTTATTTTTCAGAAAGACACACATTCACTGGATGTTGTCATTGGTGATGTCATCAGTGATGTCATTTGTGATGTCATCCAGTGATAGCATGAGTGATGTCACTGACCATGTCATGAGTGATGTAATATGTGACGTCATCAGCAGTGCATTTCGGGCACGCGAGGTATAGTTAGCTGAACTAACTATAACAGGGGAGTTTCAATGGTTTTGTATGAGTGAAATGTCCATCTAACTATAACGTGTGAAACCTATGGTTTTTTCAGTGAATTTCTAAGGTTTTTTAAATGGTAATTCCTAACTATAACGTGGCTGAAACCTATGGTTTTTTCAGTGAATATATATATATATATATATATATATATATATATATATTACCTACTGGCGGTCGCCAGTAGGTATATATAGTTAGGATTTTTTCTCTATGGGATTTTTGAAAATTCTATGTCTAATAACTTTGGCGTTTGTGGACGGAATTGGCTGAAATTTTCAGGAAAATGGCACATTTTGTTTCTGAGCAGCCCTTGAAAATTTGGGGGGGGTTCGTCAAGGGGGGGCCGAGAAAAAAGGGGGGTCCCAAAACATGTTTTTAACATTGAGTTTTCCATAGGGCGGTTGGCCTCACTTTTAGCCCGAACGGCTGAATGGATTTGCACGAAACTTGGCAAAATTGTAGGGACTGGTAGCCCGATGTGCCTTTTGTAGGTCTCAATATATGTGCTTCAGTGGATTTTGAGAAATTAATGTTCAAAAAAAGATATATATCTGTAACAGCGGACTGGGCAGCGCTCCGCTACGCGTACTTTTCGCGCAACGGAGCTTTGTGAAGCGAAGCTGATTGGTTCTCCGGCGTCTGTCAACATTCCAAACAGTCCGTAGCGGCCGCCATCTTGTCTCTCGGTAGGATCGAGAGACAAGAGGAGGCCAAAGCGAAGGGGCAAATGACCATAAGGGGGCATAGTACATTGTCGCTCACCCCCTAGGTTTGATGTGGAGGTTTTAAAAGGGCCCCGCGGGGCAAAAAAAAATAAAAATAATAATAATCGAACAGCTGAATGGATTTGCACGAAACTTGGCAAAATTGTAGGGACTGGTAGCCTGATGTGCCTTTGCTAGATCTCAATATATGTGCTCCAGTGGATTTTGAGAAATTAACGTTCAAAAAAAGGTATATATCTGTAACAGCGCACCGCTTCGCGTACTTTTCGCGTTACGGAGCTTTGCGAAGCGAAGCTGATTGGCTCTCCGGTGTCTGTAAACATTCCAAACAGTCCGTAGCGGCCGCCATCTTGTCTCTCGGTAGGATCGAACAGCTGAATGGATTTGCACGAAACTTGGCAAAATTGTAGGGACTGGTAGCCCGATGTGCCTTTGCTAGGTCTCAATATATGTGCTTCAGTGCATTTTGAGAAATTAACGTTCAGAAACAAGATATATATCTGTAACAGCGCTCCGCTTCGCGGAGATAAAATTATATGTGTATTACCTAGCTGTTGCTAACACCAGTTAGCGACGGCTAGTAGAAGATAGCGACCATCTTGGGCCCCACTTTGCATGTGAGTGATATTTATCACTAATGACATGCAAAGTGGGCATGCCAAGATGTTAGCGACTGGAAACAGTCGCTAACATCGCTATCTCCTATTATCAACTTTTGGAAATATTCGAGATAAGGGCGAATATCTCCAAAAGCTACCACCTGCCCTGAGCAGTTCTTAGCCATGTTATCCAATGGGAGGTGGATAACATGGCTAAGAGCATTAGCTCGGTAATGCATGAATATCGCTGAGTTTTCAGCGATATTAATGCATTGCGGTCGTTTTTTATCGTATTTCCGATAAACCTTGATAATAGCAAGGTTTATCTGCGATAATTTCTGACGGTAAAAAAATCGTTGCTAAGCATCGTTAGGGATAAATATCGCTTAACTTTGGTAATATGCCCCAACGTCTGTTAACGTTCGATTCGAAGGAAATCAGGAAGTGTTGAAAAACATTGTCTGCGCCATCTTGTCTTTTTTCAAATGCCACACTTTTGTCGTGCACGGCAGCCATTTTAGATGCCTTGACCAGACCCACTCTGTGCACGCTGTTGATCCTTAGCATGGCTCCCCACCCTCGCAAGCATCTCCCCCAGGCAGTGGTCACCCCCGCTCTCTGTCTTATGCATGGGTAATAAACCTCCCCCATCTGCGCTGCTGTTCCCTGAGAATCACACCCTGTGCCCGCCCGACACCTCCCTTTCGCCCTATTCACTACCGCACCCTCTGACACTCCTTTTCCTCTGTGTCCGATTGTCCAGGCTGGTCCTAGGGTATCAGCTAGCCCTGCAGATGTAGTTTATGGCCACAGCTGTAAAGAATCACCCCTCTTCAAAGGAGTTATAGTAGATCAAGGCCCACACTCGATGAGATCCGTCACAGCAGAAGCGTTGCTATTATCTGAAAACCATCCTGTATTTTGATTGGGGAGGGGACCGAGCCTGAAGCGGAAGATTCCAGGGATGACTGTTTGTACATCAAAGTTTTTACAATTATGTGTCACATTAAAAATATATAGCACTCCGACAAAGTAGTAAGATTATAAAACTTTAATAATTTATAAATATATACAAGAAAACAAAAATAGTAATAACATATAAACATTTTTAGGGAAAAACAACGAAGTAGCGGTCGGCTGTGCGAATAGTCCCAACGCAGCACAACGTCCAGATTTCCGGCGTGGGGCGTCGCGGGGGGTGGGTCATCAGTAGCAAACTGTTGTGCGAATAGTTCCAAGGCAGCAGAACGCGCCGAAATCTAGATGACACGAAAGTGATGTCTAGTAAGTTGCCACCCAGCAAATAACGGCATGGGGCGTCGCGGGGGGTGGGTCATCAGTAGCAAACTGTTGCGCGAATAGTTCCAAGGCAGCAGAACGATGGCACCAAGGTGATGTCCAGTAAGTTGCCGCACTGGTTTTGGTATCCTACAATGCTGCTCCGAATAACGGCGTGGAGCGCCCCGGGGGAGGCGGCGTGAACGGGCCTCTCCAGGTGGAGTGTCATCTGTTGTAGTGGGGCGCCCCTTTACCGTTTCAGTTGCCATTCCGTCCGTTTTTGGTCCACTGTGTCAAAAGCCGCAATTCAGCTGAGTTGCGCCCACTCTTGCGGTGCAGCGATAGGCGGCTGTCACAGGACTCTCAAAATGGCGGCAGGCTGTTTCCTTTTTGGGCCTGGTCCACTGAAATGGCCCTGGGACACCTTGGAAATCGGACGCTTGTCTGCTAGGTCTTGGACCCCATTCTCGAAAGCGTCCCCTCCGCCTTGAGAATTCATCAAAAGTTTTGGGGGCTCCGACTCCTGCAGGCTTCTGGTGGGGAGCGGCTGCCATGATTGCTCGCGGAATGACCACGACTGAGCTACGAGATGGTGGTGCTTTCATGCTGACGCCAGCTTCAGTCTGAAACATCCAGAAACAAGGTGGGGCTTTCATCGTTTGGGAAAAAAAAAAGTTTTCATCCTATGAAAAGTGTTGTTTTTAGGTCACATGATCATGCCTTCCATCATTAGGAAACCAAAAGTAAAATGAACCAATGAAAAGTTTTATAAACAAGTCACATGACCTGTTATGCGGCATAGGGTGTAAAATGCGGAGAAAATACGTTGGCACATGAGGCGGCGTCAGTAGCGGACCGATGTGCGAATAGGCCGAAGGCAACACAACGCGCCAAGATCCGGATGGCACCGAGGTGGTGTCCAGCAAGTTGCAGCACTGGTGTGGCCATCCTACAATGCTGAAAGTCGGCGTGGGGCGCCCCGTTGGCCTGTGAGTTTGCGTCAGTAGCGGACCGATGTGCGAATAGGCCGAAGGCAGCACAACGCGCCAAGATCCGGATGGCACCGAGGTGGTGTCTAGTAAGTTGCCTCACTGGTGTGGCTATCCAACAATGCTGAAAGTCGGCGTGGGGCGCCCCGTTGGCCTGTGAGTTTGCGTCAGTAGCGGACCGATGTGCGAATAGGCCGAAGGCAGCACAACGCGCCAAGATCCGGATGGCACCGAGGTGGTGTCTAGTAAGTTGCCGCACTGGTGTGGCCATCCAACAATGCTGAAAGTCGGCGTGGGGCGCCCCGTTGGCCTGTGAGTTTGCGTCAGTAGCGGACCGATGTGCGAATAGGCCGAAGGCAGCACAACGCGCCAAGATCCGGATGGCACCGAGGTGGTGTCTAGTAAGTTGCCGCACTGGTGTGGCCATCCTACAATGCTGAAAGTCGGCGTGGGGCGCCCCGTTGGCCTGTGAGATGGCGTCAGTAGCGGACCGATGTGCGAATGGGGCCAAAGGCAGCGCAACAATATTTTCTGATTTGAAGACACCACAAGGCGCTGAGATGCCAAGATCCGGATGGCACCGAGGTGGTGTCTAGCAAGTTGTGGCACTGGTGTGGCCATCGTACAATGGTAAAAGTCGGCGTGGGGCACCCTGTTGGCCTGTGAGATGGTGTCAGTAGCGGACTGATGTGTGAATGGGGCCAAAGGCAGCGCAACAATATTTTCTACTATATTTTCGGAGTAGAAGACACCACAAGGCGCTGAGATGCCAAGATCCGGATGGCACCGAGGTGATGTGTAAGTTGCGGACCGATGTGCGAATGGGGCCAAAGGCAGCTCAACAATATTTTCTGAAGAGAATACACCACAAGGCGCTGAGATGCCAAGATCCGGATGGCACCGAGGTGATGTCTAAGTTGCGGACCGATGTGCGAATGGGGCCAAAGGTAGCGTAACAAGATTTTCTGTATGGAAGATACCACTAGGCGTTGAGATGCCAAGATTCGGATGGCACCGAGGTGATGTCTAGCAAGTTGTGCCACTGGTGTGGCCATCGTACAATGGTAAAAGTCGGCGTGGGGCGCCCTATTGGCCTGTGAGATGGTGTCAGTAGCGGACTGATGTGCGAATGGGGCCAAAGGCAGCGCAACAATATTTTCTGACTGACACCACAAGGCGCTGAGATGCCAAGATCCGGATGGCATCGAGGTGATGTCTGAGTTGCAGACTGATGTGCGAATGGGGCCAAAGGCAGCGTAACAATATTTTCTGTATGGAAGATACCACTAGGCGTTGAGATGCCAAGATTCGGATGGCACCGAGGTGATGTCTAGCAAGTTGGTGTGGTCATCCTACAATGCTGAAACTCGGCGTGGGTCACCCCATTAGCCTGTGAGATGGCGTCAGTAGCGGACCGATGTGCGAATAGGCCGAAGGCAGCACAACGCGCCAAGATCCGGATGTCACCGTGGTGGTTTCATAGTTGAGAGGCACTTCATCTGCAGTGGGGCGCCGAGATCCGGATGGCACCGAGGTGATGTCTAGCAAGTTGCTGTACTTGTGTGGTCATCCTACAATGCTGAAACTCGGCGTGGGTCGCCCCATTAGCCTGTGAGATGGCTGTTCTTTGGATTTGGGCCTGGTCCACTAAAATGGCCCTGGGACACCTTAGAACTCGGACGCTCGATTTTTTTTTCCTTTCCTGTACATGCAAAAAAAGGTAAATGCCCGGTATGTTACACGCTTCATCTGCCACGATGAACTCTCCAGAGGAACCGAAAAAATATATAGTTGTGGTAACTATACCATGCATCGTCATATGGAGAGGTGGCACCAATTAATTATAGTGCTGCATAAAAGAGAGATTTGGAGGAGAACCCCTGACCTGCTAGTACATTCATCAAAGAAGTGGCACTGAGAGCTTCAGAGGCAAGGGAAACGGTCCCAAATATTTAGAAGAACTTTGGAAAGATTAAAATGACATGTTTAGATTGTGGTAAATTAATTTCATGTGGGCAGATGAGTGTTACTCTAATAAATACAGCATATGAATATCATCATAGTCGATGGTTGGTAGAGACATTTTGACTATATCCTGGACCTGCCCGTCCTCGCCCAAAATGGCGCCGGAATAAATGGGACTCGTAACTCCTTGTTGTGTACTGGTTGCAGAACCTTGAAATCACGAGATACGTATGCAGTTTTGAAGCACATGGCGGGCGGGGACGAGAATTGATTGAATATTTCGACATCCCTATTGATATTAAGTTCTGATGTGTTATTGATTACTGTACTGTTGAAAATTCGAATTAACGTCACCCATGGTACTTGCCCGCAAATGTATATCTAGATAATTTTATTGTAACTGGCCCTGTCGTATTTTAATTATAAAATGTACGTCCACCGATTCCGTAACTGTTAGACACCTTAGTTTTTGCAACCTAATGGCCCGCCCGTTACGTTCCTCTACAGTGTAAATGTCTATTCATCATATACGATTACAGTTTGCTCCGTGGCAGGCCCACGTGGTTATAGGCTCGTATTTGTATAATGAAATTTTCACAATAAAGGTTTTTAAAAGAAAACATGGTAGTAGTGTATACATTGGTAAAGTTTTTAATAATAGTCACTGTTTTAGAATCATTAAAAGGCAAGTGAAATAAAGCAGACCAATTACATGAAGGGTAAAAGGTATAATACGAAGGAACGCAGTAAAGATAAATGGTCAAGGGCTGTTGTGTTTTCTATTCCTGCAACATAAAGTGATCGATAAGAATCTCATATTCAGGCGTATCGGCGACTAAGACAGCAGGTCGACCCTCTTTTGCTCAACGGCTCCGTCATGGGACGAAGAAACGCTCTTTTTCTCGAAAAAAGAATATATTTTACTTGCAGGACAGTTGTAAAATTTCCGGGAAAGTACATTAGCCTGGAACATTATAACATATATTTAAGAGAAAATAATGTTCGGAAGTAATTAAAAGCGTAATTTTTAGGTGATATGACTAAGGCTTTCATCATTAGAATAAGAAAAGTAAAATGAACCAATGAAAAGTTTTATTAACAAGTCACATGACTTGTTATGCTTACGTTACGCGCTGCGCGCCCCGGATGACTTCCGGATGCGCTAACGCGGCGCGTCATATGACGCATTACGCGACAACGCAGGTCCAGAATATAGTCAAAATGTCTCCACCAACCAGCGGTCGAAACACAACCCCTTTCAGCAGGCTAAATAGTTCTGTTAAATGACAACAGAAGGGACAGGCAACAAGAACCATCAGTCAAAGAGGGGAGGGCTAGTTCTTCTCTACGGGTTACATTGGGGCGCTACCGGAACTGATCGAATTGGTAGTCTACAGTGTTTCTGGATGTTTCAGACCGAAGCTGGGGTTAGCATGAGAGCAGCACCATTTCGTAGCTCCGTTGTGGCCATTCCGCAACCAATCATGGCAGCCGCTCTTTATCGTTATTTTGGGCGGGGTGGGTGGCGGAGCCGAGCTGTTTTGCAGCCATCATTGTGTGGAGTTCAGTTCATCTCACTAGTTTTGTATTTGTCATGAGGGGTTGTTCCTAATGTTTCTATTTTAGCGAGGTCAAAAAGAGATCCCATTAGTGGCCTACTGATTTTGCTCGATTCCTTTTCTTTTTTTTTTACACGATTTTTCGTTATCTGCAAAGACTAAACAGAGTATTGCGACTCTGTGTTTGTTTGTAAATAGAGAATGAACCAAAGAGAACTAATTCTAAAACAGTAAATACTTGGATAACAATCAATCAAATGGAGAGAGAAGCAGGCACGACGGATTACAACGGGGGCAAAGGCCTGCGTTAACTACCTTTCACTATCTGCAAAGAGAGAGTACTCCTAATAGAAATGAGGGGGGGGGCACCATTCAAAGCAGATCAGTGTGCATAAACACGAAAATGTTTTCACTTACCACGTACTTGACATTCGACAGCTTATGATATTTGCTATTAAAAAACCATTGAAATTCACTGAAAAAACCATAGGTTATAGACCATATATAGTTAGGAATTAGCATTTACAAAACCTTGAAAATTCACTGAAAAAACCATAGGTTATAGACCATATATAGTTAGGAATTAGCATTTAAAAAACCTTATTTTACTCACACAAAACCATTGAAATTCCATATATAGTTAGTTGCACTAACTATATATCGCGCACCCGCAATCCACTGCTGATCATGTCACATATTACATCATTCATGACATGGTCAGTGACATCACTGATGACATCACTGATGACATCTCAAATGACATCACTGATGACATCACTGATGACATCTCATTTGACATCATTCTTGTGCTAATACGATAAACCTCTTCAGACTCTAATATAACTTTAGATACACTCAGTGTATACAGACACTCACACACTGCCACTCATCCATGGAGTTACTCACACACCCAGTCAGTCATGCAAAGAAACAATCTCACCTCCATTTCTTCAACTATACAGTTAAACACACCTTACTTATTGAAACATATACTAACACATATTTACTCTCTTATACAATCCCTGATACAAGTTCACAATGATCGATACAACCACTCACTCATTCAGTGGCTCTCATGCACAGTTATTTATATATGCCAACTCTCACATGTACTGTGTTTTACATATGTACTTACTATGACATGTAGCATTGAGATATCCATTCACTCATCAATACACTCATGCACACAGTCAACTGCCCATGTAGCTGTTTCCACATGCAGTCTTGAACTCATACACCTAGTGAATAAACTGCTCACACATCTATGCATAGAGTCACACACCTTCCAGCCACCCCCACACAAACTCAATCTCCCATAGAAATACTTGGGCAACCAATTAATAACACATATAGCCTCTCGTATAGCTAATGATCAACACATGCAGCAGTTTACATCACAACAGACATAATGATGCACAAATTAAGACAGTTTAGTCACTAACCCATGCATTCAGTGAGACACATTTAATCACTCACTCATACAGTCAGTCACGCACCTACTAAATCCTTCATCCAGACACTTATACATCCACTCATTCTCCAATATGTAAGACATATTTTAACTTTACAGAAACATACAGTCACTGGATGTTGTCATCAGTGATGTCATCAGTGATGTCACTGACCATGTCATGAATGATGTAATATGTGACATGATCAGCAGTGGATTGCGGGTGCGCGATATATAGTTAGTGCAACTAACTATATATGGAATTTCAATGGTTTTGTGTGAGTAAAATAAGGTTTTTTAAATGCTAATTCCTAACTATATATGGTCTATAACCTATGGTTTTTTCAGTGAATTTTCAAGGTTTTGTAAATGCTAATTCCTAACTATATATGGTCTATAACCTATGGTTTTTTCAGTGAATATATATATATATACGCTTTTTTCAATTTTGCAAGTAAGCAAAGCCACGCACTCAGGTATATGCAGTCACAAGATTTTTATTTCCAGATAATGCTACGCGTTTCGACACCCCCCGGTGTCTTGATCACACGTCGTGTGATCTAGACACCGGGGGGTGTCGAAACGCGTAGCGTTATCTGGAAATAAAAATCTTGTGACTGCATATACCTGAGTGCGTGGCTTTGCTTACTTGCAAAATTGAAAAAAGCCGATTGAAACTTACACGGCTTTGGGTTTGCCGATTTGCCACGCCACCTGACTATGGGAGGAGGTACCCGGAAGGACCCTGTTTGTTTTTTGTATAGATATATATATATATATATATATATATATATATATATATATATATATATATATATATATATATATATTACAAAACGATATCTATGTATATTTTATTTGGTATTTCAATATTGCTGTACTTACCTTTAAATGTATAGGAAAACAATATTTTTGGGATCAATATTTTTGACAAAATATTTCTGTAGCATGATGTTTAGGTTTCGATATGTCAGTGAACCAAAAATATAAATTCAGTGAACTCCCTATGAAGTAGTCTTACAAGACACACTGCAAACTAAGATAGACCAGAAGAAATGGATTTAGACAGCACAAATCTTAACTCAGGAGCGCTGTGTTTCATGCCTGAACCAACAGATGGTGCTGCTGCTGGGGGAGGGACCCTTTCCAGCCTCCGGAGCTAGTCAAGGACAGAAATGCTGTCTACAAAATAGCGTACAAGGCTGGAAGCCTACTGGTGTGGTTGAGTTGCAGAAAGGAGGAGGCAAGATGGGTGGGGAAGATCGCTCCAGCCGCTGGAGAAAAGATGACTTAGATGACTGAAATTGCTGAGAAATGCTCTGACTATTATCGATAGTTTTACACTCCCAGACTGCAGAAGAATGAGGCAGATATAATCTGTAATAAAAGCTGTAGTGCAACCATCCACCTTGAGCGTGATTTTAGAACAATGTCCAAATAAAATTTGTTGCTTTGTGTGGCGTTTCTTTTTAGATTTGTGTCCTTCTTTGCAAGCGGCCAATCCTATATGCGCTTATTGGTCTGTGACTGACATCATCATTGCACATCCATCTTCCTCCCTGTTACTCAATGAAAACATTAACAAACCTTTGGAAGAGGAATTTGATAATAATCAACTTAGTTTGGGATCCGCTTGCCTTAGTCTATGTTGCGTTTTGACCTTGTTAGAGTGGCTCGAGTTCTTCTAGAACTTTCTGGCATCCATCTTCTCGTCTCTCTGTGATGCACTTAATTTCTCTTTTGCTTTCTAAATATTTATGAAATGGTTTTCCTTCCGACAGCCTGGGCACATCTGTCTGATGACAAGACATTTACCTTCATGGGGAATGGAGACTTAACAGTGGAACACAATTTCTTTTTCTTCTGAAACATAACTCTGTGTGCCACTACCTTGTGTTTCTCCTTACTTTTCATACTCAATGCTGATTCATTTTGGGTTGTTCCAGCTTCCATATCAGCAGCCTGTTGATTAGCATGTTGCACCACTCTTGCAGCCAGGAGCACTTTCTCTGAACTGACGTCTCTCACAGCATGCATTGTTGGAATGAATTGGAGAAGCAACAATTGATAACTCTAAGACAATTGGCTTCTTCATAATTACATTAACTGAACTTACAGTGTTTTATAAGCATATCAAGTCTCTCAACAAACTCATCCATTGTCTCCACAGATTGCTGTCTTGGTTGGTTGAAAATGTACCTTTCATAGATGACATTAAGCATTGGATCCAACATCTTCTTAATTTGGCAGTGTGATACTTCATCATCTATCACTTCTTTTACACTGTCACCTGCTAGGTTCTTTAATTATTTGAAGATCTTTTTGTCATCTGCTTCTTCCATTGTATCTATGAAGTAATCGAAAGTTTTGGTCCACACAGTCCATCTGGCACCAATTTTCTGCTTTTTGGTGATATTGAATGGAGGTGGTGGTTTCAGGAACGTGGCAGCATTGTTTTTGGCACTCTTTTTAACAGCCAATAGATAGCTTCAAAGCATGAATATCTTTTGAGTTATGCTGAGTGCCACCAGCTGCCTCTGTGGTCTGTGGGGACCAACGGCTTCATAAGCACAACTCCTGTGCTAATGCTTGTGTTGTTGTGGATACCACATGCTAGTTTGAGTGCACCAGCCCATTGATTATAGTCCGGATGGCACTTTCCCTATTCCTTCCCCTGGTCGTCTTTTCCTTTAGTGCTTTCCTGAACCTGGCTGTCACTGCCTTTAGTGTTTCTGCTTAGTATGGTTGCTAGCTCTGTGGTGTACTGTGGCACAGTATCTCTTCTTTCGGTCTTACCAGTACATTTTTGGCAGGCTTACTGACTGTGCTCTGCAAAAGGGCCTTCACCTTCTCTGGGGCCTCTAAAAAGCTGGAGTTGTGCTTTGACTCCACATACACTAACTGTGGACTTGTTCTTGGGGCGCTCTTGGCATGCACAAGCAGTTTGCTTGACCACATCAAACTCTCAGGCAGGGCAGTATTGTATCCTTGGGGTCACATATCCCCTATCTCGTTGCAAGTTGTAGCATCCTCCCCAGCCCATGAGTATGCAATAGACCACCCCACACACGGTGCTCTGGTTTGCACATCTTTTTTCTTCAGCATGCAACCGTTAACTGAACAGACTGAATCACAAACTTTATCAACCGCACTCTGCTACACCCACCGGATACGTAATACCAATAAGGATTCTCCCGAGGACCACTACATGCCTTGTACTCAAAAACACAGAGCATAATACAGCCTTTAGAAGATTTCTTTACTGTCTTTGTTGACAGGCTGAGGGTGATCCGAGATGGATAGTTCTATTAGTTTCCTTACCAATTTTCATATAATTCTATTTCAAGAAACCCATCTTCTTAACTGTAAGAATATGAGATGTTTTATGTCAAATAAGGTTCAAGGAGTAATTAGCTTTATCCAAAGATGTATAGCAAATGAAGTAGCTATTTTTGTAAGGGCTGGCATTGATATCTTGCACCATCAAACATGATTCCAATAGCTGAATGATGGCTATGCTAGATTTCAATTTGCCAGTAATACCATAGGATACTTTCACAGCTATAATGATGACGATCAAAACCCTCCCTTCAGTTTCTGTGTCTATTAGAGTATCCACCACCTGTTATGATATGTGGCTTTATTAACTACACTATTGGATAATGTGTTGGACTGATATAAGTGTGTAGCTGTTTTAACAGAGACAATTGGAGAGTTAGGCCTATGTGACACTTGTGGAGAGGTGACTGTAATTACTGAGGTTACATATTTTATTGAAACAAATATGGTAATTTTTCTAGACTTGACTGATTGTTAACAGATAGAGTACTGGTGCAGAGGGGAAATAGCCTTTACAACACCTGTGTTTCCATGTATGTCATTACAATGCATGCGTTACAACGCATTACCCATTAAAATGCCTAGCCTTTATTACGCATTATTTACAAATGTTATGCTTTTACCATGCATGCCTTTATAACAAATGTTGCTGTTAAGGTATGCATGGTAAAGGCATATGTGTAGTAGTAAGGGCATATGTGTGGAAACAGCTGTGTTGGTAGGCAATCCACGATGTTAGAGGAAACAGAGAGACTCTTATGCTGCAATACATCGACAACATGCACTGCCCCTCAGTCGAGCTGCCTGTATGAGGAGAGAGGTAAGGGGGACTGAGCCTTGGATGGGAGGCTACTATTTTAGGGGTTAGGGTTAAAGAAGGGCTGGGGGACAGGGGGAGTGTAGGTGTAGTGCTTGAGGGTCTAGGGTAGGGGATGTGCTGGGGGCCAGCAAGTCGAGCACAGGGGTAGTGCTTTAGGGTAGGGGAAGGGCTGGGGGACAGGGGGGTCACACAGTGGTAGGGTTTTATGGTTTGGGGCAGGTGAAGGGCTGGGAGATGTGGGGGTCTCAGAGGGGTAGGTTTTTAGGGTTTAGGGTAGGGGAAGGTTTATTTTAGAAGGGTTGGAGGCCGAGGGTGGGGTACGTCAGGTACATAGATTAGGGTTTAGGGTAGGGATCAGAGAAACCTTTGCCTCGCATATGCCTTTAACATACATGCTTTTGCAAGTAAATTCATTGTAAAGGCATGCATGGTAAAGGCATATTCGTTGAAATAACATGTGTGGTAAAGGTTTGTGTTCTAATGGCATTTGTGTTGTAACACATGCATGGTAAAGGAATGGGTTGCAATGGAATGGGATGTAACGTCGTACGCTGGTACACAGTGCACTAGAGCCAAAGATTCTCCTTGCCCATATTTCTGATAACCCCTATGAACAGTTACTACTAGATCTTATTTCTAGGCACAGTAATTTACAATGGACATTAGATAGCAAACTTCTGTTGATTCCTAAAGTGCTTCTGAAATTAGAAGCCTAAGTGACTTTCTTTTCAGATAAATGTTGGTTCAGCCTTAAATGGAATGGAGTGGGACTTATTGCCTTTTAAGAGGTATATTAACAAAGTGTCAAGCCCCTTTGAAATTTTGAATTTTGGATAGATAGGGCAAAACAAGCTTCTTTTTTAGGTTTAGCCACTTCCTGTATTTGATTGCAGTGAAGTGGATGAAACCCAATCCATAGGAACAAGGGAGCCTGAGTGAGAGGGAGAGAGAACTGTCTTTCCAGCAGGATGAGTGATAGATACTTTGGACTGGATTTTCTGGGTTACAGAATGGCACAGCATCACAAAAGACATTTGTGAAGAACAACTTATCTGTTGAGACAGAGAGAGAGAGGACAGTAAGTATGTGTCCATAAACAGATAATTCATAAGCATAATGTTGTAAATAACAATAATTGCGTCTTACCCGAGGATTTCTCACTGTAACTATTCCCCAGGCAAACCTGGCGGAGTGCCTTGGAAACGAAAAAGGGACAAACTTTGCTGCATCAGAATACATAGATGTTCTTGCAATAACAGAGCAAAGTCAAAACGGGAACACAGGAAAAACACTGGAACACAGTCAATATATGGAGGCAATCAAAGGACTAAGGGAAAACAAAGAAGGAAAAAAATCAAAGGTGAGGAATGAATATGTATACAAAAAGAGAAAGATTCGATAACAACCCTTGTTACCAGATACGCCTCTACAGGTCTATGAGACTCTTAAAAGTGTAGACCTGGGTGAAGTATGCTGAGTAATGATGAGTGCGTTAGGTCACAATGTTTGTGCTGATTTTTAATGGTAGGTGTTTGTCCCACACTGGAAAATCAGCCTGCACAGCGCTAGAGGGGGCTGCTTCTTTCTGACACTCAAGTAGATTTTCTACTTAAGCAGCAGCTTCCTCAACGCCAAAGGATGGTTTCTCAATGCGAGCGGTCGTGACCATTCGCGAGACCACCTGTGTTGAGAAATCTCGCTGAGAGGTGGTCTGGGGTTGGATTTTTCTTGCCCGCTCTCACCAACTTAATGCGAATGCAGCCGAGTTTACTGCCCAGGCCGAATAAAGTCAATCAATCAAAGAGATTTGTACAGTGCTCTGCTATATTAACAGAGGTGTCCCGGTGCTCAAAAGCAAGACTGAAGAACCGGATTGGCCATTCATGTGTTCACTTGATTAAAAAGCCTGGTGTTTAATTCCTTCCCGAAACAGTGTTCGGATTCAGCCATATGAAGATGGATGGGTAAGGTGTTCCAAAGCTTGGCTGTCAGTACCAAATAGACCTGACACCTCAGTGAACCTTGGCAAACCTCGAGATACATAGAAGACTCTGTTGATTAGATCTTAAGGCTCACACCTGCTGGCACTGACTGAACCTATTTCTCAGGTACCTTGGACCTTTACCCCTAGTGGCTCTAAATGCCAATGCCAGACCTTTAAATTCAACCCTCTTAGCCACCAGAAGCCAATAAAGGGGTACCTGTCAAAACAACCTGGCTGCTGCATTCTATACAATTTGGAGTCTGAGTCAGGAAAGCTGGAAGACTTAGATATAAGCTGGTAGTGTAATCCAAGCGCAATGTCACAAGTGCATGGACTACGATCTTTAGGGCCTCTACCGGCAGAAGGTGCCGTAATTTCCTGACTGATTTTAACTTCAGAAAGCAGGACAATGAGATCTGCTGAATTTGGGTACCAAAGAAAAGGTCAGAGTTAAATATGATCCCTAAGTTTCTAGCTGAGGTGGGCGGTATTGGTGGCGGATTCAGTTTTGTTAGCCACCAGAGGCTAGATCGAGGAGGTGTCATCTGACTTAAGAAAAGCACCTCCGTTTTGTCCACATTCAATTTCAGAATGTTGACCCCCCTCCCCCAGCGCCTTGAGACCCTCTGGGTGAGTAGTGTGCTATATAAATGCTTTGATTGATTGATTGATTGATGTCCATCCATTTGGCGAGGCCTTTTTTAAACGCTCTTTGAAATTGAGAAATGCAGCTTGGGAATGTTCTCTAAATAAAAACACAAGTTGTGTATCATCTGCATATGAAACAACCTTCAATCCCCAGGTTTCAATAAGGGTGGCCAACGGGGCCAGGTAAAAGTTGAAAAGCAGCAGACTGAGGATAGGGGCCTGTGGCACCCCGCAATCCAAAGGATTAGGCAAAGATGAGAATGGTCGAAGGAAGAGCTGTTGAGGTCGATCTTCTAAAAAAGATTGAATCCATGACACCACAGTGCCCTGAAAGCCAAAATGGCATAATCTATCCAACAAGATAGAATGTGCTGCTGTGACGAATACTGCTGATAGGTCCAGCTTCACCACCATGGCAGATGCACCGACATCCAAAGCCTCTCTAACCATCTCAAAAACTTCAAGAAGAGCAGTCTCCATGCTATAGCCTTTGAAGGTATAAATGTTGGATAACAATGCACTAAAAGCACAATAGGACCAGCTGCAAACAATAGTGGGGGAGTTAAAGCAAATTAAGGCCCACATGCCATCAATAATAAGACCCGTAGAAGAAGTTAAACCGACAACAGGTCCCCCAGAACAGCAGGAAGCAGAGGAAGAATTTTGGTTGTTAGTACCACAACATGTATACATATATCCAGACATCCAATTATTTAAAAAAAATATATGGAATCAACTAGATATAGGCAATATATCCCCTGGAAATGAATAAGGAGAATAGGGGGTTATGAGACAATGACACAAAAAGTGGAAAAAGATAAATATTTGAACTCTAGGCTGGGTGAAGGATAAAAGACATAAGTGCACGGCAAAAACAGAGAAAAATAATAAGCAGGAAGAAGTGACCCTCCCAATGGCTATTGTAATGAAGGGAACACATGAAGCAGAACAAAGAAGTTGGAAGTAGTCCACAGATTCAATGTATGAGAAATGATGATGATTGGAATAAACTGTAGAGACAAAAGGAAGAGGAAATTACATTAGAAGAGTGGAGGGAAGAGAAAGGTCGGGAATTGGAGTGAGGAGTAAAGGAGACAGCAGAGGGATGACCAAAGAAACAGAAATAGGAAGTAGAGATGTGAGTAACCTATGTCTATATTTTGAATCTGCGCAGTATAGAAAAAGAGGCAAAAAAGAGAGAGGAACACAACCATTAAACCAATCTCAGTTACTTTTCTCCTTTTCTAAATGCAAAAGGCTGAGGGAGATAGGGACACAAGATCTTAAGCAAATGGGTTTCATGGAAAATAATAAAGGGAAGGGAGTAATGAAAGTTAAACTATATACTAATATGGTGAAGTTGGTGATAACAAAAGCATATCAAGAGGTGCTGAAGGAAGGGACTAGACTGGTGCTGGAGGTAGAAATGTCTATACATAGCAATCACCCAAAATCTTTCCTGCAGCAACATGCAGGGCTGGGACCGATGCAGGTTAGGTTCACAAAACAGGAACACAGAGCAAAGGACAGTGGAACAGTTCGATGAGAGTAAACCAGGGCATGGACCTATTTTTGGCAACAGATATAGAGCCCTAGTACCACATGATTGTGCAGAGGAGAGTTGTTTGAGCGAGACAGATTAGGATATTGGGACGCCACACAGCATCAGGGTATTATCGTGGAATGTACAAAAATGACTAAATCAGAAAGATTCAAGGGATATATAGAATTGTATAAAATGTTATACCTACAAAAAACATGGCTGTGTGGAGAGATCCCTAGGTTGATGGATTTATCCAGGTAAATAGATCAGCTTTGAGGAGCCAATTGGGGCGTCCATCTGGTGGACAAGCAATCCTGGTATACACTAAAATAGCAAAAAATGTAATACAACAGAAAGTGAAATGTAATTGGTTGGTGGCATGTGGAGTGGAACATCTGGACCCATGCCCAAAATTTGATTGCATGACTATAGTCAATGTATGCATGCAAGGGGGACGTGGAATAGGATATAGGGTTAAATTGCGACAATTCAAGGAGGATATAGAGGAACCTAGTGACCTATATACCTCCGAGTTGTTTATTTTGTTTAGGGGCTTAAACCATAAATTGGACCCTTGTAGAGTTGATTTATAGAATAAATAGACACTGATTGCATATAAGATAAATAATGCCAGATTCCCCAATGTTGAAAAGACCACCCAAGATAAGGCTCTGGTTAAGTATTTGGGGAAAAAGGGATTAGTCTGTTTAAATGGAAGGCTAGAGGCAGACTGCCCGGCTGGGTGAATATTTAAAGGGGACAACAACCCTGCCCATTAGATTATGTCTTCATTCATGCTTGGAATTTCGATTCAGTAAGTTGGTTTGAAGTACCCCAAGTTGATGGCAGTGATCATTACCCCATAAAAATAGAATTAGAATGGAGGAAAAGAGACCTAGAGAAAAAGTGTTGCCTGTCAGAATGGATTATCCTGGATGCCTCACAACGAGAATGTCGGAAGAGAGTATGGAAACATTATCCAGATACTAACAAAGTCAAAGGTTCTGCAGCACACCAAGTAAAAAATTAGGGTGGTATGAAGAAACTATCAACCAGGTTGTGCAGTGTCTAAGAGTGGAAGTAAAAAGGAAGAAAAATTGTGGAGACAGGAACCAGAGAGATTGGTTTAACAAAGAATCGGAAACTAAAATCACAAATTAGAAAAGGTGAAAGAAGGCTTCAATTAAAGTATGATTCAAGGAATCATAATAGCCTACAGAAGATAAAGCAAGAATATTAAAAGTTAATCAGAGATCAACAAAATCCTAAGGAGAAATGTTGGGGTAATCATTTGGAGGTAATAAAAAACTAAGGGGATATCATCAAGCCCAGGAGAAAAAGTTATCGCCGCTTTGGCGTCTGTTTTCAGACGGAAAGCGGCGATAATTTTATCGCCTAATCAGCAAGGTCACACTATCGCGTGAATCCTTGCATTATCGCCCTTTTCCCCAACGCCCATCTTTGCCTCTCTAATGAGATGCAAAGTGTGCGTTCTCACCCTGACATCACTGGAGAAATTTCGCTAAGCGACCTTTCTCCATTTATCAATGGGCACGCTAACCTGCAGAGTGACAAGCAAAGTAGCGATAACCTCTGTAATCGCTACTTTCCTTACGCCTGCTTCAAAACTGACTTAGCCATGATATCCTATGTAAGGTGGATATCATGGCTAAGTATGCCTTTCCCTATCAGCAAACTTTCGCCAAACCATGTGCGATTATCGCTGTATTTCCAGTGATAATCACACAATTGGCAGCTTGCGCTCTGAGTTTTTTGGCCGGCGATAATTATCCTCGTGCTAAGAGCGCTGAGCGATAATTATCGCATGACCTTTATGATATGCCCTTAAAAACTCAAAACAATTCTGGAAAATAGTTCAAGATAGCTCTGATAGGCCACAGAGAGCAATGATTTGCGTGGTGACAGAAGCTGCTTGGAAGAAGCACCTTGAAGAGATATATGGGGTAACAGGAGAAACTGCAACAAAGAGAGTTAATTATTGGAATGACAAAGATATCATCTCATTATTCTTGGTAGGTAGAATTAGATACATTATCGCAAATCAAACTTTAACTAGGGCAGCAGGACCTGATAAGTTGCCAGCTATAACTATAAAGCCACGGTCAGACTGGTGGGTAGAATTATTTTCCCAAATGTTTAAAGAAATACATGTGCCTGGACAGATACCAGAAAGTTGGAGAGGGGCGATTATTAGATCCATCCAGTGGGGAGATGTAATGCTCCCAAGAATTATAGAATAATAAACTTAATAAATGTAGGGGGTAAGTATTTTCAAAAATTATATAGAAACAAATAAAAGAATGGGCAGAAGAACATCCTATTGTGCACCCAGCGCAGGGGGGCTTTAAAGAACAGAACTCTACCATTGAGCACAGTTTTGCCCTTTGGTCCATCACGGAGAAGTCGGTAGAAACAAGAGGGGGATTATACTGCTTTTTCATCAACTTTCAAGCAGCTTTTGATTTGGTGGACCGTTAAAATGTATGGGAGACACTAATAAGGTGGGATATCCCAAAGCATCTACTGGCTATAATAGGAGATACACAGCAATAACTGGTTGCAAGTCATCAGGGACACACAGGGAAATCTAACAGATAAAATAATAACCAAAAAAATGGACTATACAGGGGTGTGTCTGGGCTCCTATCCTCTTTTCCTTCTTTATAGCTGATCTGCCATCAATCTTGAGGGAAGCTAAGGGAGTCAGCCTCAAAATGGATGGCAAACATGTAGCCAACTTCCTTTATGCAGACGACCTGGTAATTGCAGAACAGACACAGATAGGCTTACAGAGAAAATTGGATAGATTTAGGGAATAATGTAAGCACTAACAAATGGTGGCGAATATGGGAAAGACAAAGGTTTAGCGCTTCGGGAATAAAGTCACAAAGTTTAGCAGATACCTAGGCCCCTTAAAATTGGAGATAGTAAGGAATATAAGTATGTAGGGGTCTGGTTCCATAAATCACTAAAATGGGACTTCCATTTGGATTCACTGAAAAGACAAGCTCTGATCTAAGTTAGTAGTCTAAAGGAATGTAATAAGGACTACGGGGAGTATAGGCCTGCCTTGAAAGCCTTTGTAGCCATGATCCCATCACAATTCCAATATGGAAGTGAACTGCTATATCAAAGTGGCAAATGCAGATGGGATATTGAAGAGGATAAATATTTAAAATATTTACTGTCAATTCCCAGATGATCCATGATTCAGGTGTTGTATTTTGACATCGATTGAGTTGAGCGTTAGCGAAAGACATCGAGTTTTGACCAATATCTTGACATTGGGTGGCATCCATTTTGTATTTATGGCAGTCATTTTGTCTGCCACACACTGCCTCGTGTCGACCATGTGCGTTGTCCTACCTTTCTGCTCATGGCCTTTGAATCTGCCCGGCAACAGTCTAATAATAGCATCTCTGTGTTTTACCGCTGACCGTTAGGGTCTCCATCTGCTAATGGTTAGCCCTAGATTGGAATGTGTTAGCTGAGACCCCACAACTGTTAACTCCTCCCACTGATCGTTTCAGCTTCTCGATATTACCTTGTATGGGCATAAAATGTGCTTTTGTGTTTGTACCGCCTTCTCTTGAGCCCCTGTGTGGGTATAAATAAACCATGTGTCCGGTAGCCCTTTGTGCTACTTCTCATAGTGCCGAAGGGTACTGTCTGAACTTTAGCACCACTTCATGAAGTGTAATAAATTCTATGTTTTGCAATTCCAGTTTCCGTTCCAACTTTTTTCTTTGAGTCTGAGGACTTCGTGCGCAGAAGGGCGAACCCCTTGCACTAGCGGGCCAGGCTGAGGCCTGTACGACAAATTGGTGCCCGGCACGTGGGGCTCATCGGCGACTCGGATGCCTGAAGGATTGGTCGCGACGAAGGTTCGGAACTTCGCTGATGTTGCGATCGCTACCAGATGAGACCCGTGTCTTGGTATCCGAGGAGTTCCTTCCTTACTTTCCGATCCGACCATCCCGGTGGCGCCGGTCCTCGACTGAGATCTCTTCTGCTGGTCTGCCGTGCAGTGACCGTTTGGTCGAATTTTGAAACTTGGCAGTTGGAATCTGGACAGCCTACAATTGGTAAGAGTCGCTTTGCGGCGCTTTGTTGTAGGTTTTGGCATTTGGAAGCTCTTGTATTGGTAAGGCAGTTTTAGGAACGCTTGCCCGAGCACTTTGTATTTGGATAGACTTGTCTACTTTGGTTTGGTTTTGGGTCCTATGTTTAGCAATATATGGATTGCAATTCATATAGGCAGGCGATGCACGGAGCTTTCTCCGCCCTTTCTATGTATAGCGCGTCGTACTAAGAAAGTACCTTAAGCGCTCTTTACCTATGGTAGTGTATATCTTGCACTATTTTTGAAGCATGCCTGTTTGCCGCGCACTTCGTAAGATGTGCTGCTTGTTTGGTGGCGCCAGTTTACGACTTGAAGAATCACAGCCAGCTCCCCCAGAGGGGACTCCTAATCGAGATGTGTATGTGAAGTTTGGTCTTTCTGCCATAATGTACAGCACATTGTGGCACAAATACACAAAAAAGGATCCTGAGTTACGTTGGCCATTGCATGGGTCGTTTGATGCGCGAAAGGTTGAATATGTGGAGCGCTGTTTGTTTGAGCGAAAATCTAGACGTGATATGTTTGAGAGTTTGCGAATGTGGGAGAAAGAAGTACGACAGCAGGAGACACGTGAGCAAGCGTTGATTGAGAAAGAACAGCGAAAGACTGTGTATGAGAAAGCGCTAGAGTTACGAAAGAAAGAAACAAAAGAAATACAGGAACGAGAGGAAAAAGAACAAAGGTTACAGATATCTGGCCAATATCCTGTCCATCAGCCTCTCTATCCTGTCCTTAATAAACCGCAAGATGATTTTTTGTTATTAGATCGACCTCCACCTCCGTATATCGCTCCGTCTGCTCCGTCCGGGGATGACGAGGACTCTGATACGCAAAGACAGAAAACGCGGGACTCCCGATCTTTGCTGTCTGCAGAACGATCGGCTGATATCAGACAAGCTGCCCGTAAAGCATTGCGTAGCGCACGTTCTGCTGCCGATCTGTCCGCTGATATGCAGAATTGGACAGAGAAAGAACAAATGTAATTCACTGCCTCATTTGCTGATGAAGTAGTTGAGATGTATCGAAAAGCTTCCGACGTTTTAGAACCTGTCGATATTGCAAATGATCATAAACAAATACGTGATGGTCTTCTTGTTTTTTCTCAGGCACCCGATTTCATTAGACGACTGGTTAAAATACGAGACGAGGCGAGGCATCTGAAGGAGCAGACAAAGGCTGCGAACGCCGTTCCACAGACTAATCCGTCCGGAGTGGCACAACGTCCTATCTTCGAGACAGATAAGATGATACCAGTTGTCATGAAACCCATGCGTGAAGCCGCGCCTTTGTATGTTCCTCCTAAAGGAGCGGGTGATAATGATGATAAATATTCTGCCGATGCGAAATGCTATTTCATTTATAATTGGGTTTACACTCCCTAGAATAGAGCAGATGTAATGGCACTTAAAAATGCGTTACCTGATCCGCGTAAAAATCCAGCTGCCTTTTATGAAGAGGTCGAGGGTGCCTTGAATTCTTGTGTTATGACTTTATGTGATATAGATTTGTTTTTCGGTCTTATTCTACCCCCAGATATGTGGAGGACCGTTCGTAAAATAGATGATCGCACTGTTTTTGGAGCCGAATGGAAAGAGATAGAGCGCATAGATGCGGATAGAGAGCCCGCCCAAAAACCACATAGACTGATATTAGATCTTCCTGCAGCCATTTTAACTAAACTGAAAACGGTCATCTCCCCTAAAAAGATTGATTGGACTGTTTTAGCATCCTGTAAACAAAAGACAGATGAATCAGTTTCTGATTTCTTTACTCGCTTTGAGGAAGCCTTTCACGATTTTAGCAGTCAGTCTCTTACTGACGATACCGGTAGACATCTGTTTGTAGATAAATATGTTTCGAATTTGTTACCCGGTATAGCGAGCCGATTAAAAGCTAGTGAGAGTTCTTGGACTACGTCCTCTCCGGCCTCTGTGTTGACGATGGCTCAGTATTATGAGCGCCAGGAAACAGAGGCGAAGGGGACTGAGGACAAGAAGTCGAAAGAGTTAAAAACTAAAGTCATGTTGGCTCAAGTATATGGTCTGCCTCCTAGAGGATATGATCGGATCCTCAACAGAAATTATGATAGAAGTGGCCGATCATCTTCCAATATTTCTTCTGGCCGCTCAGACATAGCTCCGAATCAGTGTGTATATTGCAGACAATACGGCCATTGGGCGCGAGACTGCCCGGTGCTTCATGCTCAACAAGCAGCTCGGGAACGGGGCCAGGGAAGACCTGGTTCAGGTTTCTCGGCGCCTCGTGGTACTATGAAAGATCGAGTCAGGTCTGATGCGAATTCACGTCCACAACAAAGACAGAACACATTTGATAAGCGGAATCAATGTCAAGTATCTGATTATGTTCACCCTGATCTGTACGATTCTGCTCATGCATAGGATTGCGTAGGATGGGGTAATGAATCAGTTGAAGTTCCAGTAGATCAGACGGGTCCCTATGTTACAGCACATGTGTTGGGCTCTACTGATCGGTTTCTGGTCGATACAGGAGCTACACGTAGCGCTTTGTCTAAACAATTGGTTCCGAGGGCTCCCTGTCTGGCACAACTATTACTTCGATAGGTTTCGATGGAACACCTTCCCTTAGCCCATTGTCCCAGCCACTTTTATTTTATGTTGATAAATTTGATGCTCCATGTCCGTTTTTACTCTCCCCGAAAACTTCAGATAATATCTTTGGCCTTGATATGTTGAAACACTTTAGAGCTACAATACGATGTTTTCCTGAAGGGGTGCGTGTCATTCTAAATGATAATTACATCGAATCTGATAGAATCTGTTTGATTAAAGAAGATGCTGCATTGGCTTCACTTCCTGCATCTTTATGGGCTACCTCAGACACTGATGTGGGTCAGATGGTTATCCTTCCGATTTAAATCAGTGTCAAGGAGGGAGCTGTGTTACCTCGTTTGCCACAATATCGCATTTCACAGGAGGGGGAGGAAGCACTTATACGAATTGTTCATGATTTAATACAAGTTGGGGTTGTTGAGGAGGTCCCATACAATGTTTGCAACAGCCCGATTCTTCCGATTTTGAAGAAAGACTCAGATACACGAATTTACAGGTTCATTATAGATTTGAGGGAGGTGAATAAGATAGTGATACCACAATACCCTGTGGTTTCAGACATTACCACACTTCTTACCTTAGTCCCTCCGACTGCTACCACGTTTACTGTAATCGATTTGAAGAATGCTTTCTTCTCGATCACTATTCATTCTGATAGCCGATATTTGTTCGGTTTCACTTTGAATAATCGATCGTTTCGATTTTGTAGAGTTCATCAAGGTTACACTGAAAGTCCGAGTATTTACAGTCAAGCATTGAAAAGGGAACTTGATTCCTTTGTGTTGACCGAAGGTGTGGTTCTCATACAATATGTCGACGACATCTTGTTGGCAGCCGATACCCCGGAGCAGTGTGAAACATGTACTTTGTCTTTGCTTTCTTTTCTTGCTTTACATCAACACAAAGTCTCTCGAAAGAAGCTGCAATATTGTAGACCAAAGGTAACCTACTTAGGTCACCTTTTGTCTAAGGAGGGACGTGCATTGACATCAGATCGCATACAAGCCATTTTAGATACGCCAGTTCCTACCACACAGAAAGGAGTACGTGCATTTTTGGGTCTTACTTCCTTTTGTAGACAGTGGATTTTGGGATTTTCACACATTGTTAAGCCCTTGTTAGCACTTTTGACGAAGGATACCCCTGTACCCCTCCCATGGACAGATGAATGTGAAAATGCTTTCCAACAGTTACGTCAAGCTCTCTGTTCAGCACCAGTGTTAGGCACACCGGATTATACAAAGATGTTCACACTTTACGTGCACGAGAAAGATGGATATGCATTGTCAGTATTGGTTCAGTTACACGGCGATAAGCAACGCCCGTGTGCATACTTTTCTGCAGTTCTTGACCCTGTTGCTAGAGCATTGCCTGGATGCTTTCGTTCAGTTGCAGCAACAGCGGTATCTATTCGACAGAGTGAGGGAATAGTTTTGTCACATAAAATGTTAGTGTTAGTACCACATGCTGTTGGTGCCCTTTTGAATCAGACAAAGACGCAGCACTTGACTAGCGCTCATCTGACAGGATACGAATTGACACTGTTAGCCCCCCACATTACATTAAAGAGATGTGCAACCTTGAACCCAGCTACTTTATTGCCATATCCGGTGACTCAGCCTCAGTCACAAGAAACGCATGACTGTATTTTTCTGACTGAAGAACAGACAAAGGGTCGCATTGATTTACAAGACACGCCCCTTTCAGATGTAGATGGTGAATTGTGGGTTGATGGGTCTTGTTTGAAGTTACTGGATGGTACGACCTCACCCGCATATGCAATCACCACACTTGAGACGATAGTGAAGACAGCTCGCATACCACAGAAATCGTCTCAAGCAGCAGAACTGATAGCACTGACGCGAGCGTGTGAGCTCAGCGCTGGTTTGTGTGTGAACATTTACACAGATAGCCGCTATGCTTTTGGAGTAGCGCACGACTTTGGCCTACTCTGGAAGGAAAGAGGCTTTCTTACGTCTCATGGAATGCAGATAATGCATGGAGATTTAGTGCACAATCTCCTGACTGCATTGACATTGCCGAAGAAAATTGCTATAGTGAAGTGTAGTGCACACAAGAAAGTCACAGACAAGATTGGTCAAGGGAATGCTTTTGTAGATCGTATAGCTCGTGAGACCGCCATGCAGGGAAATACCACTTCTATGTATGTAGTGAAGTCACAAGCTGAAAGATGGTACGATGCTAGACAGGAAGTGCGAGAGATACAGAAAACAGCTTCTGATAAAGAACGTGAACAATGGTCTAAAGAGGGAGAGTTAGATGATGAAGGTTGCTGGAGAAACAAGCAAATGGATCGATGGAAGCTGCCTATAGCTTTCGTGCAACCCATGGTTCAGATGGCACATGGTGTGGCACATGTTGGAGCTCTTGCCATGACGAAAATGCTTACGCAAGTTTGGGAGCATCCTGAGATTGCTAACACAGCTAAAAGAGTAGTGCAATCCTGCTTGATTTGCTTGCAATATAATCCTGGAAAGGGGACGCGAGTTCCATCTGGAGGTTTTGTTACACCAACTGCACCTTTTGAAGTCCTGCAAATGGACTACATTCAGTTTGAGCGGTGTAATAATTTGAAGTATGTCTTAGTGGTAGTTTGTGCCTTCAGTAAATGGATTGAGGCATACCCCACGAAAGATAATACGGCTATTACTACTGCCAAGGTGCTATTGAAGGAATTCTTCCCGAGATTTGGTGTTTGCAGACTTTTGTGGAATGATAACGGACCTCATTTTGTTGGGGAGGTTATCAAGTATGTCCTGAAAGGATTAGGCATCAAGCAGAAATTCCATGCTGTGTTCCATCCACAATCTGCAGGATTGGTGGAGAGGTATAATGGCACTCTCAAGCTTAAGATTGCGAAAATCCAAGCCTCCACGAAGTTGACATGGCCAGATGCATTGCCGTTGGCATTGTTGTCCATTAGATCGGTACCACATTCTCGAACGGGTCTTACCCCGTACGAGGTGGTGTTTGGACGGTCGATGAATGTCTGGGGAGTTCCGAAGCCAAGATCTGTGTATGATGTACCTTGTGTTTTAATGAATGACTATTTGGCACAATTAACTGACAGCTTGGTTTCTATTCATCAACAGGTTCGAGAAGCGCTCCCGGACAAATCCCAAGGTGAGGGCCATGGTCTCCATCCTGGAGACTTTGTGATGGTGAAATCATTTGAAAGGTCGAACAGTTTGGAGCCAAGGTGGCGTGGACCAGAGCAAGTTCTTCTTGCTACGAAGACGGCAGTCCGGATAACCAACAAACGTAATTGGGTCCATAGTACCCACTGCCGCAAGGTATTGTCGACCTTGGTGGAACCTGCTGTTTTGACTGATCACCGAGATATCCTAGCTACGGAGAAAGGCCCTGCTGTATCAACTGGCGGATCTGCGGAGTTCTTCCCGGACCAGACGACTTCTAGAGCAGCACGTTATGATTTGAGATCGAAAAGAAAGATTTGAAGGTTTTTTTTGTTGCGAGACTGGTTGAGCAACCGCTCTGGGTAGTGGAAACGGAGAGCTGATATGACAAGGGAGGGGGATCAGCCCTGCGTAGTGTAGTGACACCTTTCTTGGTCTGTGGCGAAGAAACCAACGTCTACCCAGGGTAAAGAGCTCATTGACTATTTTTCTTTTTTCTGTTTTTAGTTTGAAGAAGACTTTTGAGACTATGAATACTACTAAGAAAAGAATTTTGGGAGTATTGAGTGTTTTTATTGTTTTAATAATCATTGCAGTAATTACCTGGTTGATCGAGATAGAGAGCCCTGCTCGAAAATTTCTTATGGTTCTTACTACTCCGATTCCGGAAGAGCATCAGCATTTCACTTTTCCCTATCATGAGCACAAACATCGAGAATCCTATTTGAATAATACCTTTGTTCAAATGCTGCACCACACTCATGATGCCATAAACACTACGAATTGCTGGATTTGTGGTATGCTTCCAGCTCATCAGAAGAAAGGTGGAACGCCATTTATTCCACTTCCTTTTTCGCATAATGGTTCTTGTCGAGCCTGGTACACTCTTCTCTTTTCGAACAGAAAACCTACTGTAGGTGGACTTCTTTTTCGCTTGAATAAAGAGTGTTATCAAGATGAACATGGTTATCCTCAAACGAATGGAACTGTATGGGAGTGGGAAGAATATCGACCGGACAATGCCTCTACACCCTATGTTTTCACCCATACGAGAGACTCTACTACGAACAATGAATCTGTGATTACTGTAACGCGGTCCAGAGCAAACTTATGCATGCAAAGTACTGGACGAATTCCAGTAGGGACCAGTGAATGTGTTATTGTATTAAATATGGATGGAATAAACGATAGTACATTTTTGGCTTCGTATAACACATATCTAGTATGTGGAAGCAATGGATATCATAGGTTGCCTGTAGGGTGGTCTGGTGTCTGTTATGTATCTTTACTATTGCCACCTGTTTTTCTTGCACCTGCTTCTTATCACCGAGATTTTAAACTGTTTCAAAATATTTCTATGAATCGATATAAGCGAACAGTTCGAATTGATGACATTGATCAAACAGATACTAGTCTGCAGCAATATGTTGATTTTAATTTAGGTCTGTTCCCGTTTGTAGGTGCTGCCTTAAACAGCAGGAAAATACGACGATTAACTAGAGTAGTGGAAGCTGTCACCAATGAAACTGCTGTAGCACTTGGTAACATTACTGAGGAACTACAAGTCGCTAGAATTGTAACTCTTCAGAACCGTATGGTTCTGGATGTTATGTTAGCTGATAGAGGAGGAGCATGCAAAATCATCGGAAGTATTTGTTGTGTGTATGTACCTGATAATTCGCCTTCCGTTTATGAAGCAATTCTTAAACTACATAAAATAGCTTCTGATATTCATGAGAAGAATGGTACCTGGACATTTACGGGATGGTTTTGGGCTCTGATCTCTGCTTGGGGTTGGAAATTATTGACTATCCTGTGTATTGCAATTGCATTGATTTTCACCTGTTGCCTATGTATACACTGTGGTCCAATGCTGTGTTCCATGTGCATAACTGCCTGTATACCATCCAGACGAAATGCCGTAAAAGCGCAACAATTAGTGGACAAAGAAGTAACCAATATAATGTGCATAGATATACGAGATGAATGCATAGATTATCCTAAAAGAGCTTATGTCTTTAGCTAACGCTAAAAGGGTCGTCTGTTGTATTTTGACATCGATTGAGATGAGCGTTAGTGAAAGACATCGAGTTTTGACCGATATCTTGACATTGGGTGGCATCCATTTTGTATTTATGGCAGGCATTTTGTCTGCCACACACTGCCTCGTGTCGACCATGTGCGTTGTCCTACCTTTCTGCTCATGGCCTTTGAATCTGCCCGGCAACAGTCTAATAATAGCATCTTTGTGTTTTACCGCTGACCGTTAGGGTCTCCATCTGCTAATGGTTAGCCCTAGATTGGAATGTGTTAGCCGAGACCCCACGACTGTTAACGCCTCCCACTGATCGTTTTTGCTTCTCGATATTACCTTGTATGGGCATAAAATGTGCTTTTGTGTTTGTACCGCCTTCTCTTGAGCCCCTGTGTGGGTATAAATAAACCATGTGTCCAGTAGCCCTTTGTGCTACTTCTCATAGTGCCGAAGGGTACTGTCTGAACTTTAGCACCACTTCATGAAGTGTAATAAATTCTATGTTTTGCAATTCCAGTTTCCGTGCCAACTTTTTCCTTTGAGTCTGAGGACTTTGTGCGCAGAAGGGCGAACCCCTTGCACTAGCGGGCCAGGCTGAGGCCTGTACGACACAGGTTATAAGAATGGTGATGGGACTAGCGTCATGAAATACAATAGCCGTTATGGCATTGCTAAGATTCTGGATGCGTCTAAGCAGGGGGGAATAGCAAAAGATATTCTTGTGGTGTAAAAAGAAAATATTGTACAGCAAACTAAAATGGGCCAAGGAGGTTAAGAAAATGATGGTAAAAGTCTGCAGTGAGATGAGAATAAAGCTATGCATTGGAAAACCAACATATTGAAAAAAGATCCATAGGCTGGGAATTATCCAGAGACAGTGATCTTGTGAATAAAAAATCTGTCAAATGTATGTCTGGTCCAAAAGAAGAGGACGTAGGATACCAATATGTGGATATACTTCCAGACAGTTGTCTAAGAAGAGAAGTGTTAAGAATAAGAATTGGAATTATCCTGTTATGCTAAAGAGAAGATAACAACTGCCATGATAGATAAGAAGGGGAACTGCACATGTAGTTTAAATGTTAAAAGCGACATAGCGCACATCTTACTAGATTGCCTTAAAGTATTAACTGAGTTGAAAGAATTTCTATGCCCGATCGACCTAAAATATGAAATTATAAATCGACCCTAAGCGATGGAGCTTGTAACTGAAATGGGGTCCTTAGATATAGCTTGTGCCATAGGGAGATTTATGATTGCTGGTCAAAAGGTCTTTATGGGTGTATAACGTTTTAATGTAGAAATAGAATCAAGGCATACTTGGGATGATTACTGATGTTCATACATTTTCTCTTTTTAGACATTGTATTAATTAACAGATGAGTTTTTAATTTTTGTACTAATATATGTATCCACTGCATTTTTTAACCGTTTGGATTACTCGTCATATTTAATCTGTCTACTGTGTTTATTTATTGAGGTTCTTTGTAATTTAAGTTCTTATATAGGCCAAATAAAGTAATTTTTTACTTGACTTGATATACTATTGGGAAATGTATTGGACAGATCTTTTTTCCAATCAGCTATCAATACCCTGAAAACGTGTAGGGCAGTAATAGAGTCTATTCAAGATTCATGCCTATGTGATATTTGGAGAGCGAGGGCTGGCAAACATGTTACAAATGTATTTAATGAAATATGGTAATTTTTCTATACAACCTATTTATACTAGCTAGAGTAGTGGTCCAGACAAGTAGTAGAGATATAGCTTCTCCACATCCATGTTCCTGATTACTTTTACGCTTAACAGGTAGTTCCTGCACATTGTTTGTTGAGCCCACTCTGGTTGCACAACCTGCTTCTTATAATTGATAGGCCCATTAGCACGACGGTTGCATGCACATTGTATAATTTTGAGAATTGATTGTTAATTAAAACCCACACTGAGATCACAAGAATGTTATATTGTATTATCGTACTGCTGAACGACAACTGTGATTCCCATAATCAGTCATTTGACAGTCTACTGTATATAATGTCACCTCAAGTATCAATACTATATGTATGAGTGTCGAAACTCTATTCAAGGATGACGGTGTGGCTCTGGATCACCATCTGTGTTAACTTAATTTTCCTTGACCACTAAAGTGTACTGAAATGATTGTATTGCATTAATGTTTGTACATTTGCTTTTCTCCCCTTATTTTTTTTTTTTGATTGCTTAATAAAAATGATTTGAACACAAAAAAAATTAGTAGGTCTTCCCGAAGCATGGGCGGATTTTGCGAATTGGCAATACGCGAAATTGCGTATTTATGGATTCGCAATCCGCAAAATCCGCGAACTCTCGCGAATTTAGTGGATTCTTCTTTTTTTTGTGTTCGCAAGTGTTTCTGCCATTTCGCAAGGGTTTTTTACCAGTACGCAAATGCGAACTTACTTGTCGGGTAGCAACGGTCGCGACCATGTAGTTTCTACGTCTGGTTCATCACAGCACCCTCTGTTTCACCCCTGCCACCCTCTGTTTCACCACTGCCACCCTCTGGCTCACCCATGCCACCCTCTGGCTCACCCATGCCACACTCTGGTTCATCACTGTAGATTATGGGGGGAAAAGCACACCTGCCCTGCCTCAACTGACATGAATTAATTTGGGGCTGATGAATGTGTCACTGAATTTGAGCTGGCACCTGCTTCCTTAGCTGTAAGTGCTTCCTCATTAATGATGAATGGTTACTAATGATAAGATTGAACTTTTGCACCTGCCGAGTGCTTTCAGTTTTGCAAAAATCATTTTTATGCAATTTCGCGCGATTCCCGGGGCGCAAATTCATGCGAGATCGAATTCGGAAGCCGCAAATTCGTGCGAATATACGATTTATTTTTTTTGCGGCGTGTTAGTTCGTGTATTTTTTGCGTGTTCGCAAGCCGCTTGTAGCGCAACGTTTGCGAAGTTACCCTAGCGGTCGTACATGGGCGTGGCCATCTTGTTTGCGTGACGTATTTCCGTTTCCGGGCGCTATGTGTAATCTCGCAAAGTGTGTGGCTCGCTAGTACATGTTCGCGTGTGATCGCGGGGAAATCTCGCGCGAACTTACCCACGCAGTCGTGAACGGGCGCGGCCATCTTGTTTTTCATTCATTGCTATGGTTCTGGGCATGCTTTCTGTATCCTCTGTCAATCTCTGCCATCCTTTGCTTGTTTAAAGTTTTTTTTAATCTATTTTACTTATTATATATCCCTCTATTTTTCTAGCTCTATATTTTTGTGTTTTCTGCTACTTTTGGTTAATTTTAAACTACTTTTTTAAACTCTTTTCTTTTTTATTTTAATTTAATTTAAAGCCACTTGTAGAGCGCCTGGTTACTCAAAAAACAGAGTGTCCCCCCGCTGAATACTGCATTGCCGCTAGAGGAGGGAGCGCAGGAAAGCCAACTCAAGGGGGAAAGGAAGGGAAGGGGTTAAGTGCGTGGGAATAGGAAAGTTTTAAGTTTTCCCCGAAACCTGGTTTCAGAGGGCTCCATCCGGATCTCAAGTGGGAGCTCGTTCCAGCACTTAGAGGCCAGATATCTAAACGAACGGCCGCCCATCCTGGCTCTGGTGACTTTAGGGATTTTAAACAGCATTGCTCCAGAAGATCTTAGATTTCTGGTGGGGCGGTGTGTTGTGAGAAGGCATTTTAGATAATCTGGCCCCGTGCCATGAGCGATGCGATGGGCAAAGCATAAGGCTTTAAATTTAATTCGCTCCTCAATGGGAAGCCAGTGGAGTTTGGACAGGGCAGATTTCCCTGAGGCTCTGCGAGGAAGCTTGAGCACAAGACGTGCAGCGGCATTCTGGACACACTGGAGTTGGTGAAGTCCCTTTTTGCTCAAGCCTAGTAGCAGGGCGTTCCCATAGTCCAGATGGGGGGTTACTAGGGCATGAACAATGGTCTTCCTGGAGTCCATGGGGAGGAGGTCTAATACCTTGCGGAGGACCTTCAATACGCTGAAGCATCTGGCCGTGACTTTACTGACATGAGGCATGTATGAGAGATTAGAGTCGAGTGTTATGCCCAAGTTGCGTACCGAGACCACAGGACAAGGCAGGCTGCCTAATTCCGTAGGCCACCACATGTGGGACCATGCGGAGGCAGATTTTCCTACCACCAACAGCTCGGTTTTATCGCCATTAAGGCGAAGGCAGTTCTTATTCATCCAAGCTGCCACAGAAGAGAGACAGTTGGAAAAATTTGTAGCATCCTCTCTGTGGTCAGGTGTGAGCTTGAACATCAACTGGGTGTCATCAGCGTAGCTGACAATGCCCACCCCGTAAGTCTCCACTATGCGAGCCAGGGGTTCCATGTAGATATTAAATAAAGTAGGGCTCAAACTAGAGCCCTGAGGAACCCATTGGCTCGCCTCCCTGAGAGAAGAATTAAAGGGGGGACAGTGCATCTGAAAGTTCCTGTTGACCAGGAAGGACTCCATCCATGCAAGGGCATGCCCCGTCACTCCCATTTCAGATAGCCGAGACAGCAGCGTTGAGTGCAGCACGATGTCGAAGGCTGAACTCAGATCTAAAAGTACCAACGCTGCTGTCTCTCCATCATCCACTATATGCCTCAAACTTTCGGTGGAAAAAAGCAGGGCGGACTCTGTAGAGTGCCCTGCTCTGAACCCAGATTGTGTGGGGTGCAGGAGAGAATGTACTTTTAGATAGCTCATAAGCTGTCTATTAACTACTTTTTCCACAAGTTTAGCGCAGAAGGGGAGGAGGGAGATAGGGCGAAGGTTTTGAAATTGGGTGATATGAGTGTTGGCCTTCTTTTTAAGGGGGATTACTTGAGCAGTTTTCCAAGCATATAATACCTGGCACTCTTGAAAGGAGAGTGACACAATAAGGCTGATGTAGTCGATTATTGTGGTCTCCATGACTCCCTTACATCGAGTCGGCGGACACACATCGCTCGGGGAGCCAGTTTGTATGCTATTTGCGATGCTCAGTAACTCTTGTTTCTCTGGAGTAATAAAACAGGAGAGACCAGGAGTCCCCGTGTTGCTGGACTTGGCTATTACGAGTTTACTTGAACTGGCCACATCCTCCGTAAAGGTGGCATAGATTTTATCTATCTTATTTACTAAGAAGTCAGCCATGGAGTCACATAGTTGTTTCGAGTGAATGTCTTGAGCTTCCAACCTCGTAGGGATCGTAAGTTCCTTATAGATAGAAAAGAGTTCTTTTGTGGGATTGTCTGCTGAGTCAATTCTGCTTTTAAGATGGCAGCTCTTTTCAGATCTCACTAGTTTGTAGTATTTATTTAATTCACACTTATATGAAAGTTTGTCCTCAGGTTTGTAGAATTTCCTCCAGCTCCATTCTAACGTTTTGCATCTTGCTCTGGCAAGTTTTAATTTTTCCGAAAACCAAGGAGCGGTTTTGGACTGCCTTGCAAGAGGCTTGGATGTCCAGGGGGCTATCTCATCCAGGGCAGTCGACAGCCATCTTTCGTAATTTTGCCAAGCCTCCAGGAGGGAGTTGCTATGCGGAGGAGGGTTTTTTTGAAGAGCAAGTCTGAAGGCTTCTTGATTAAACTTTTTCCAATTTCTTCGCTTCAGGGAAGGGGGCTTAAATAATTTGTTTTCTATAAGTGTGTTGTCAACCAGGATCGGGACGACAAAGTGATCAGACCAAATTAAGCCAACCAGAGGGAAGGCTATAATACCGTCCCAGTTGGCAAAAATTGGATCTAGGAGATGGCCATGTAGGTGTGTAGGGGCAATGGATAGTAGGTTAAGCCCCAATGAGGCCAGAGCTGTCGCCACCTCCTGTGCCTCCTTACATTCCCTATCGTCAAAATGGAGGTTTAAATCGCCTAAAATGACGAACTTTTTGTATCGGAGAGCTGGCTGAGTAATAAAGTCAACAAACTGACTAACAAAACGTCCAGCTGCTCCAGGTGGGCTATATGTCAATAAACCATTGACAACATTTCTAGGTCCCAATTTGATGGAAAATAGGCCACTTTCACTATGGGGTACATTGGCTTTCACTAAGGTACATTCTAACTCGGACTTATGAATAAGGGCTATCCCTCCTCCTCTTTGTTTGTGCCTGTCTAACCAAAGAAGACAATAACCCGAGGGGATGGCCTCAAGCACTTCAGGGGATGATTCCTCATCCAACCACGTCTTGGTTAAGAAGGCCACATCAGGTTTATTGGTGGTTAGCAGGTCGTGTATTTCAAGCCTGTGTTTTTTCAACGACCTACAATTTAATAGTAACATGTTAGGATTTGATGTAGCCTGAATGTTCTTGTCGAGGGATTGGAAAGTATGATCACATAAATCACAAGCTTCAGGTAAATGATCAGCTTGGAGGCTGTGAGCGCAGCCAATAGACACCCTGGGGCGTAGTAAAAGTAGCTCCTGTTTAGTGTATTGAATAAAGTACCTTGTAGGGTCGGAAATGTCAGGTGATATCACGGGGTTAAGAGGACTCGCCCCGCGTCCCGGTCTGTCGCGGACGGGCGCAGACGGGCTGGACGCTGGCTTGACTCCGGCGCGAATGCGGAGCGCCCACTGAACGCGTCCGCTGCGCGGAGCCATGGCCGATAGATTTTATACTGGTGACTCACCCAAGATGGCCGCCGTACTCACTCCACCCGATCCCAGGAATCCCAGCCATAAAATCGGCCGGACCCTCTGGGGGGAGGCAGCGCTGACTAAAGTAAGTGAAACTATAGTGCCAATACAATTTTTAAAATGATATCTACACCCTTAAATCGGTGAGATACCAAGCGTCGCGTTTAAAAAAACGGCGCGCTGGTACTGGGGGGGAGCGGACACACAGGGCAAGTGCTAGCAATAGAATAAGAGTATCAAGTTAAAGAAAGACCGCCCGGCTCAAGCCTCAGGCGAATTATGCAGTGTTCTCGAGATTCAAGCCCCTGCCTTGATTTCATACTGGTGACTCACCCAAGATGGCCGCCGTAATCACTCCACCCGAGGCCCAGTTCTTCTTCCCTATTCTATTTCTTCTTTATTATTTACCTTCCTTTCTGCCCAGACCATGGTAAAGGGAGCCGGGAAGCATCCTGAGAAGGGGAAGGGTCCCGCACCCCATGCCCGGCTCCCGTGCGGGCGTTTGAGGGGGGAGCAAGTCATAGCCCGGGAGATTTTTACCGCAGAGCAGGTGGCCGCACTAGTGTTTTATGTCCAGCGCCGCCTCCCCAGGACCATCATGGCAGGCGGCAAGATCGCTAGCGGCTACGGGCTCCGAGAGCGCCGGAAGCGGTGGGAGAAGGTGTGCCGGGCCATGTTTCAACACTCTCGGGTCCGGCGCACCTACAACCAGGCCACCCACCGTTGGACGGATCTCTTGGACCGGGAACGCGACTTGCTGGACGTGCTCGGCATCGAGATCCCCGGACTTGGTGAGTAGTAGTGGCTATTTCTAGCTATTTCATCACTGCTCTGTTTTCTCCTGCTCTGTGTGTTATTATATTGCAAATTTTTGTTTTTTATCAAGAGCAATAATGCTGCCGATTACAATGTAGGTAAATTATATATCAAAATCTTCTGTGCATTTCAGGTGCACTGCTCTCCTTCTCAGTAGCGTTGCTACTATGCTTATTTGTTTTCGATTTTGTGTTCATTTCATTGGCCTGAGAAATTATGGATGAGTGTAGTGTAAAGAACTGCGTAATGCTAGACACTAAGGGTCAGATTTTCAATTACCGGCGCATCCCTGCAAAGTAGCAGGGATGCGCCAGTAATTGTGCGCCACGCCAACACCACCCATGGTGCGCCGTATTTACAATGCGGCCTACCATGAGCCCCAAACGTCACTGAAGCGTTACGCATCTGTGCCGTAAAGGCGCCACATTGCTGGAGTTGCGTTGCAACGATGGCGCAGCTCCAGCAATGCTCTGGGATGCCCTATCTCCCCAATGCTGCGTGAAGCCGTACGTCTGCTTCAAGCATGCACAGGGTTTGAGTCACGCATCATTGTCCTAAAAGTGACTGATTGAAATCTTGTAGATTTCCCTCAGCCACTTTTAGGATGCGTTCCAGCGCAGGAACGCCCTCCCTTGCGCCGGAACGTCCCCTGATGACGCAGGGCTTTACAACGTGATGCATCTCCCATATGCGTCACGTTGTTAGTATACGCCGCACCATGGCGCCTCTTTTGTTCTGCCGCTGAGTCACAAAAGTCACGCAACAATGGAGCAAAAGAGCCGCAAGGGGCTTGTAAATCTGCTCCTACAGACTCAAGTCCAGTCCTTCCTTTGTACACCTGGCAATTAGAAGAAATAGTGGTGGTGGATTGATAGTTTGAGTATTTTAATGACTGGTTAATGTAGTAGGAAACTTTTTAGTGTTGTCGCTGATCTGCAATCACGATGGAGTTTGTCTGTCACTTCGCGTGCTGTGGACTGCTGCCTGCCAGTCCTAGGCGGACATTTTTAGTAGTTTGTTTAGTGAGTAACATAACTTTCCAAGTCGACGGTCCGCAAATCAAGCAATACTAATATCGTAGTAGACCACATGAGGTAGGTCAATATATCCCGTGGAATAGTTGTCTATTTGCTATTTCGCCAATATATTTTGTTATTGTTCTTTTGAAATGTTTGATTTGGCTGACAACAATCATCCATGTTTTCGGGTCTTTCTTTCTTTCATGTTGTACATCAGCTCCCCCCAGGGGCAAGAGGACAGAGGAGGAGGGGTTATCGGCTGCTGCTGCTGTTCAAGGCCAGGATCGGTCAGGCGAGGGCAATAACAGAGTTTGGGACCCCCTCTGTGGTTAATTCTATGACCAGGGAAAAGAGAGGATTACACTACACATACAATATCAACAAGTTTCCCCCATGGTCAAATCATAGTTTCATTTGTGGCATTGCTCCTCAAATTTTGGCAAGTAACTTTACATTCAGTACAGTAATGACAATGTTTTTTCTTTTTTTCTTAATTATTTTTTCTTTTTTTCTTCTTTTTTCATAAATTGTATCCAAATTATTTAAAACAATTTATTTCATTTTCAGTCTTTTTCATAATTAATATGTATTCATTACCAATGGTATTACTCTAAACAATAAAAGTGAAGGGTAAATGACCCTGTGAAATACAATTTCTTCAAAGTGTATACTTTATTCCACAACCATTCCCTTATTGCACACACTGACTAGCATACATATCATTCATACCATACCACAATCATACAAACTCTAAAACAATCTCTAAGTTTGAGGTATATGTTGTTTAACGCCAGGTCTACGCGCGTTTCGGCGGCTTTAAACCACCTTCCTCAGGACCAGCTTAGAAATGGTTTTATTCTTCCCTCCTCACGTGTGTGCAGGGTATCTGAAATCAAAGAATACATTGTGATATAGCTGTACCTGAACCTGTATATGAGGATATACCTCTTAACTTGCAGTATTTAATGATTTTAGTTAAAGTCAATCTGACATTGGCTTGGGGACCTCAATTTACACTCAGGGCAAGTTGGCACCACGTAGTTTGTTAATATGACCATCTCAGATTTGTCACCTATTCATTCACGGTCAACACATATTACCTTAGTAATCTCTAGGGGCGGATATGATCATAAATACAGCTGTATTCTTATTCTATTTCAGAGAAGACCACAACGTGCTGCCAGTTGTACATATTAATGCACGTTTGTGAAAACTAACCTGACATATTGAATATTCAGTTTGTGTTCTCACCTTTAACTGAGTAGTAGAAGATCCATATAAGCGTTACTTCCACTATCTTTGATGGCAGTCCTACTTTGTGTTAATGGACATTGCACCTAGACAAAGAGTGTAAATGTGTCAAGGTCCTCCATTTGTTTCCTCATGTATAATCATTGCTGATATATATCCAAAGAAGATCTCTCTTACCACTAGCCTTATGCAATGAGATTTGGTAGTGCCTCTTCTTTTCGCTTTCTGGTATCTCGGATTCTTCTTGTAGTTATTCTAAATAAAATTAATTATCTGTTTGTATCCCTTGTTTTCTAGTAATGTTGATCATACAGAGCACTCTAAAATAATTCTTACCAATGTTTTCTTTGTTCAAGGTGTGAGTTTTGGGACCTATTCTTTTCTCGGTATAGGGGAGCCGCAGATGAAAATATTTTCGTGTTGCAGGGTCAATTTCTATTTGTCCTGAAAAAATGATAATAGATGTTTCACATATACTACCCCTAGCATAATCAATGCTCATACACAAGATCAAAACACGCAACCCACCTTTGTTAGTCTTGTGGTGGGGGTGATCGTCAGTACTTCTCTTTTATTTCTACCATCCGTCCCGACTCACTTCTATAGATTTCACGCCCATGTTTATTGCAACTTCTAAATTAAAGTTTTAGAAACAAAAACGTTTTTAGTCTTCCTGTCTGATTTGTATCCACATTGGTACATAACTCATACTATTCCAATTATAGTCAGTATTATGTGAAGTCGGAAATGTCCACCGTAATTGTGAAGCCTCTGACGGGTAGTGTTTGTCAAACTTTGATTTGGGATGGTAACTGTATCATGCACGCTATTATTTTTGTGTTAACGTTCGCAACAGCCCATCTCATCTCCCCCACCGCTCGCATCTCTCACTCCTCGGTGCATGTATAGAACAAGGACTGATGCGGTGCCTAAAACGCCTCCAAAATACCTCTGTCTATATTACTCGCAATTCTTATATCTAGCGCCCAACTCGTACGTCCATACCTATTAGCGTTGTAATGTCCCGTTGCTGGGCTCCTCCTGCCTGCCCTCCTTTTCAGTGTCCCACGCGTTGCTGGTGATCGTGGTCTTATCTTTATATAATGACCACCACTATTATCCGCCACCGGTGTTAGCGTGCTACATTGAACCGGAACCAGTTCTCTTAGTTTCCGGTCAGATCATCAGCGCCATATTGGAAAGGGGTCGACTTTATTTTTATTTCGAAGTAATAACGATCTTTTACATACCTATGACGGTCCCTATATTTCTGATTTTCAGATAGAAATCTTTGCATAATGTCGTAATATTTTGTAATATATTTATGTCTCTTACTCATAATGTTGTATATGCCTACTTTGTATGGCAAAATTTTCACCTCGGCTCACTTCCATTTTAGGCGCCATCTTTTAGTGGTGAATTGCGGTTCAGTTATTATCTCTTAGGTCCATTTTTTGGGAATGATAGCGAAACGACCTAGTATCTTATTAACTGATTCAAAGGGTTTTCATATTTAAAGGTGGCACGACAAAATAGTCGTATCATGTTGGGATATGCTCTGTTTCTTCCACACTATCATTTATATTGAGTTTATGGAGTAATGAAGGTGGGTGAACTAATCCTTACTAGGTTTTTGCCTTGTTGTATGGAGGTTCTGCTATATCAAAGGTATGTCTTCAGGTTACGTAAGAACTCTCTTAAGTACCTGTGGGTCAAGCTGTGCTACCATGATTTTTCGCTAATTTGAAGACAGCTACCTCACAGAGTCAGAATATTAGTTGGTTATGGGATGAATAGACAGTGCCTATCCAAACAAGATCTGGGCATCGGTGGTCTTGTGACTTAATATGTCAGGTTACATATTCTTGGTGACAAACCAAGAAATTTTTCATTTAATCCTCTGCGGATGCTGTCCATCTGGAAGATCCAAAAACGTTCGCGTTTCTTGCGAACGTGTTCCATAGTCTGACCTAGTCTGGATTGGACTTTCTCCAGGATGCACCAACGGAGTTCACTTTCCTTGTGGTTCTGGTCTATGCAGTGTTGTACTAGTGGTGCTACTATTTTCTTCATTCTAATAGCAGATTTATGTTCGCTGAATCTTATGCGAAATTCTCTGCCTGTTTCTCCAATGTAGGCGAGACCACATGGGCACAGGATTGTATACACCACATTACTGCTTCTGCAGTTAGTTAATGATCTCAAGGTTGCTTCATAATTATTGTAGTTAATTGATTCAGTTATGATCGCTGCATCACAAGCATGGCAGGACCCACATCTGTGGTTGCCTAGTACTGGGTTGTGTCCTGTCAATGCTGTTTGAATATTCCCTGTTTTTTGTTTGTTCCTAGTATGGACCAGCCGGTCTCTTAAGTTTCTGTTTCTCCTGTACGCTACTAGAGGTTTCAATCCAAAGGTCTCACTCTCTTCTGTTTCTAGTATGTTCCAGTTTTTATAGATTATATTTTGAATTTTGTAGTTTAATGGAGAGTGATTAATGACACAAGTGATACGGTCTGTGGCTTTCCTTTTCGTGCCACTTAATAGAGAGTCCCGATCATAATATTTGGCCCTTTTAAAGGCTTGCCGTATCAAACGGTGGGGATATCCTCTTTCTAGTAGTCTGATTTTTACTTCCTCTCCATGGCGTTGGTATTCTGTCAAGTTAGTACAATTACGGCGTATCCGGAGGAATTCGCCAAAGGGTATGGAGTCCTTTTGGCAATGCGGGTGAAAACTTGTAAATTGCAGGATGGTATTTTTTGCTGTGGGTTTCCTGTATAAGCTTACTTCTAAGGTTCCACTACTGCCATCTATCTCTATATCTCGATAGGAACTAAAAATCAGACTACTAGAAAGAGGATATCCCCACCGTTTGATACGGCAAGCCTTTAAAAGGGCCAAATATTATGATCGGGACTCTCTATTAAGTGGCACGAAAAGGAAAGCCACAGACCGTATCACTTGTGTCATTAATCACTCTCCATTAAACTACAAAATTCAAAATATAATCTATAAAAACTGGAACATACTAGAAACAGAAGAGAGTGAGACCTTTGGATTGAAACCTCTAGTAGCGTACAGGAGAAACAGAAACTTAAGAGACCGGCTGGTCCATACTAGGAACAAACAAAAAACAGGGAATATTCAAACAGCATTGACAGGACACAACCCAGTACTAGGCAACCACAGATGTGGGTCCTGCCATGCTTGTGATGCAGCGATCATAACTGAATCAATTAACTACAATAATTATGAAGCAACCTTGAGATCATTAACTAACTGCAGAAGCAGTAATGTGGTGTATACAATCCTGTGCCCATGTGGTCTCGCCTACATTGGAGAAACAGGCAGAGAATTTCGCATAAGATTCAGCGAACATAAATCTGCTATTAGAATGAAGAAAATAGTAGCACCACTAGTACAACACAGCATAGACCAGAACCACAAGGAAAGTGAACTCCGTTGGTGCATCCTGGAGAAAGTCCAATCCAGACTAGGTCAGACTATGGAACACGTTCGCAAGAAACGCGAAAGTTTTTGGATCTTCCAGATGGACAGCATCCGCAGAGGATTAAATGAAAACATTTCTTGGTTTGTCACCAAGAATATGTAACCTGACATATTAAGTCACAAGACCACCGATGCCCAGATCTTGTTTGGATAGGCACT
Organism: Lissotriton helveticus; assembly: GCF_964261635.1. Classification (NCBI taxonomy): domain Eukaryota; kingdom Metazoa; phylum Chordata; class Amphibia; order Caudata; family Salamandridae; genus Lissotriton; species Lissotriton helveticus. Next base: position 693,467,844 of record NC_136063.1, read on the forward strand.
GTCTATTCATCCCATAACCAACTAATATTCTGACTCTGTGAGGTAGCTGTCTTCAAATTAGCGAAAAATCATGGTAGCACAGCTTGACCCACAGGTACTTAAGAGAGTTCTTACGTAACCTGAAGACATACCTTTGATATAGCAGAACCTCCATACAACAAGGCAAAAACCTAGTAAGGATTAGTTCCCTCACCTTCATTACTCCATAAACTCAATATAAATGATAGTGTGGAAGAAACAGAGCATATCCCAACATGATACGACTATTTTGTCGTGCCACCTTTAAATATGAAAACCCTTTGAATCAGTTAATAAGATACTAGGTCGTTTCGCTATCATTCCCAAAAAATGGACCTAAGAGATAATAACTGAACCGCAATTCACCACTAAAAGATGGCGCCTAAAATGGAAGTGAGCCGAGGTGAAAATTTTGCCATACAAAGTAGGCATATACAACATTATGAGTAAGCGACATAAATATAATACAAAATATTACGACATTATGCAAAGATTTCTATCTGAAAATCAGAAATATAGGGACCGTCATAGGTATGTAAAAGATCGTTATTACTTCGAAATAAAAATAAAGTCGACCCCTTTCCAATATGGCGCTGATGATCTGACCGGAAACTAAGAGAACTGGTTCCGGTTCAATGTAGCACGCTAACACCGGTGGCGGATAATAGTGGTGGCCATTATATAAAGATAAGACCACGATCACCAGCAACGCGTGGGACACTGAAAAGGAGTGCGAGTAATATAGACAGAGGTATTTTGGAGGCGTTTTAGGCACCGCATCAGTCCTTGTTCTATACATGCACCGAGGAGTGAGAGATGCGAGCGGTGGGGGAGATGAGCTGGGCTGTTGCGAACGTTAACACAAAAATAATAGCGTGCATGATACAGTTACCATCCCAAATCAAAGGTTGACAAACACTACCCGTCAGAGGCTTCACAATTACGGTGGACATTTCCGTCTTCACATAATACTGACTATAATTGGAATAGTATGAGTTATGTACCAATGTGGATACAAATCAGACAGGAAGACTAAAAACGTTTTTGTTTCTAAAACTTTAATTTAGAAGTTGCAATAAACATGGGCGTGAAATCTATAGAAGTGAGTCGGGACGGATGGTAGAAATAAAAGAGAAGTACTGACGATCACCCCCACCACAAGACTAACGAAGGTGGGTTGCGTGTTTTTATCTTGTGTATGAGCATTGATTATGCTAGGGGTAGTATATGTGAAACATCTATTATCATTTTTTCAGGACAAATAGAAATTGACCCTGCAACACGAAAATAATTTCATCTGCGGCTCTCCTATACCGAGAAAAGAATAGGTCCCAAAACTCACACCTTGAACAAAGAAAACATTGGTAAGAATTATTTTAGAGTGCTCTGTATGATCAACATTACTAGAAAACAAGGGATACAAACAGATAATTAATTTTATTTAGAATAACTACAAGAAGAATCCGAGATACCAGAAAGCGAAAAGAAGAGGCACTACCAAATCTCATTGCATAAGGCTAGTGGTAAGAGAGATCTTCTTTGGATATATATCAGCAATGATTATACATGAGGAAACAAATGGAGGACCTTGACACATTTACACTCTTTGTCTAGGTGCAATGTCCATTAACACAAAGTAGGACTGCCATCAAAGATAGTGGAAGTAACGCTTATGTGGATCTTCTACTACTCAGTTAAAGGTGAGAACACAAACTGAATATTCAATATGTCAGGTTAGTTTTCACAAACGTGCATTAATATGTACAACTGGCAGCACGTTGTGGTCTTCTCTGAAATAGAATAAGAATACAGCTGTATTTATGATCATATCCGCCCCTAGAGATTACTAAGGTAATATGTGTTGACCGTGAATGAATAGGTGACAAATCTGAGATGGTCATATTAACAAACTACGTGGTGCCAACTTGCCCTGAGTGTAAATTGAGGTCCCCAAGCCAATGTCAGATTGGCTTTAACTAAAATCATTAAATACTGCAAGTTAAGAGGTATATCCTCATATACAGGTTCAGGTACAGCTATATCACAATGTATTCTTTGATTTCAGATACCCTGCACATACGTGAGGAGGGAAGAATAAAACCATTTCTAAGCTGGTCCTGAGGAAGGTGGTTTAAAGCCGCCGAAACGCGCGTAGACCTGGCGTTAAACAACATATACCTCAAACTTAGAGATTGTTTTAGAGTTTGTATGATTGTGGTATGGTATGAATGATATGTATGCTAGTCAGTGTGTGCAATAGGGGAATGGTTGTGGAATAAAGTATACACTTTGAAGAAATTGTATTTCACAGGGTCATTTACCCTTCACTTTTATTGTTTAGAGTAATACCATTGGTAATGAATACATATTAATTATGAAAAAGACTGAAAATGAAATAAATTGTTTTAAATAATTTGGATACAACTTATGAAAAAAGAAGAAAAAAAGAAAAAATAATTAAGAAAAAAAGAAAAAACATTGTCATTACTGTACTGAATGTAAAGTTACTTGCCAAAATTTGAGGAGTAATGCCACAAATGAAACTATGATTTGACCATCGGTCAGGCGAGGGCTCCTTTGCTGGCCCTGGTAAGTTTTAATTTTAATATAGAGTACCTATTTTTTCCTAGCGTTCCTCATTCAATTTTTTCTAAATCTTCTTTGATCTTCTTGTAGACTGTATCTAAATTCTTATCCTGCCTCTACTATGACTCCCTGTGGTATTACTAGATTATTCTTATTAGTCTGTCTGTGTAGCTAACTAAGATTGCACATTTGGCAAAAGGTGTTAAACGAAACACCCATTCTAGTCAGCAATAGCTCTATGCACTGAGTGCAGTCCTCTGGGATTGTCCATAATTTCTTTTCAAGTCTTCTAAATGTTTATGCTTTGACAATTACCAACAATAAAAAGGTGAATGACCCCCAAGAAAGAATAAGATACTACTTTACTTTTGGTTTGGATAGGAGGACAATCCGTACTACTACTGTTGCAGGGACAAATCTGCACGAACAGAACTATGGACACTAAATAGTGCATTGTTTATCAATTATAATAGGCACAGGTAGACGTTCCACATACCTCAGTGATATCAGACTTTGAAGAACCCCCAATCTCCTTACTGACTAGATAGTGTGGCAGAGTCATTTAGCTCCCGAATTCATCGATGATTGATCCCCAATGATGATTATCCAACGCAGGACAAGAGTACGGAGTCAGAGTCCAGAAGTGTCAGAGGCACGGACTCATGCTTGGAAACTGCAAAACCTTTTGCTCATTCACTCTTGACCAAAAACCACAGAGTCTATTTAAGTTTTAAAGCTTTATTAAAAGTAAAAATATTTATTAAAATAAAGCTTGTCATAAAACAAACGGTTGATTAAAAATGGGAAAGTGCTTAGTGATTTCACACATTTATTGTGGGCGAGCCGAGCCCTCACCTAGTTTGAACTTTAATTTTCTTTTTGGTGCTGAATCGTTGGTCACTCCGTCCTAGTGATGATGATTTGTTCTTAGAAGTGAAGCTTTTGTCTGTTATGAGAAAAATGGTGTGTGTTAAAAAGCAAGCATTCATCAGTTGTGCCAAAAAGTGCAGCAAGACAACACCCTTCCCTGGAAAAAGGGGCATTTTACTTTAGAGTAGACAGTCACAAATTATTAGATTGGTTTCTGTATTCACATTTCTTCATTCCTAGACATAATACTAGTGAGTGGTGTATGTCAATGACATCTAACATTCTTAAATGTACTTTGTAGGTGGAACATCTGGTGCTGGGCCCAGCGCGGAGGTGGACGAGGACAGTTCTGGTGAGGAGGCGGTGCAAGTGCCGGACGAAACTGCTATGCGGGTTGCCACGGTAGTGGCGGGCAGTGGTAAGCTCTTATATTCCTTACTTATTGAGATTGCAGACTGCATAGTGTGCTCTCTGCACGGGTGTAGTATATATGTTCAACAGTTAAGTTACTATACTGTTAAGCAGACTTTCAAATTTGGTACAAAGTTTTTGATCAACCAGGTAGTAGCCTCCTCTAAATTTACTTCAACTCAGCGGTGAATTTTTTTTCGAGAATCCAAATCAGATCTGAGATGAACTTGATGGATGGGATGAACGAAAAGCGAGAAGGGTGTAAGTAAGTGTGGAAGGACGAGCAAGTTAAAGTAATGATGACTGACAAAGAAGAATGATACGTGTTTGATTGGTGCCCGAGGTGGCTGGGAAGGAATATGATGCATGGCTGGGTGAAGGATGAAGCAAGGATGGGTGGAAGGAGAACAGCCTGGGTGGGTGAAACAGAAACTGTATGTATGCGCAATATATGCTTTGGTTGAAATTCAAATGGAAGTCAAGCACGGATGTATGGCTTGCGGTTTCCCAAATAAAATGAAAAGGTTGTTTTCCCGTGAGAAAACCTAAGGTTTGTCCACATGAAAGACATGAAGAAGAATGATTGACATATAGTTTGAATGGATGGATGCCTGGATCATGGTACTATCTAACTCTTAGATAGCATATGTGTATCTAGAGAGAGTAGACGGTCACTGGGTGAACTAAGTGTTACTTTGAAGAGCATGTAACACCGCACCCGCACGTCCGCCCCAGTGTAGGAAAGGCAAGGAAAAGAAGTTGTAATTTTGTCCGAATACTACCATGAATAGTAGCAGTAGTTTGTATTGCAAGCACAGCATATATCCGGCTATTACGATGGCCACTCACTACCTCTGTTAATAAGTTTAGTGGAACTCGGTCATTCATGTGTCGATGTATCACTGTTCACTCAATAAAAAGCAAAGCACCTAAAGTCATCCCATATGTAAGCAAATACATACCATGTGCAGTGATAGATAATCAGATTATTTATCTTCTTCATTTTCCTTTTCTAGTATTCATTGGCATTGTAGGGTGAAAGTTAAATTAATTAAGCAGTAGCCCTTGTAACACAGTGTTCTCAGTGCCACCCGTAATAGAAAAGTAAGAGCATCACCACCTGCATGTACTGGACTGGTACAGTAACGCAAGTCTGTCTCACTCATCATGGCGGGCGTCTGTTTTTCTTGGGTGCAAGTTGACTGAGCTGGCATTATGCCGGCTTCCAGAAGTTAACGTACCAATTTTGCTAAACAAGGGAGAAGAAAACGAATAAGACTGGTGTACTGTCATAGTCGACTCTAATGGAGTGAGTCCATAGTGCTCGTAAAATTGATTCCTTAAACTCCCACTAATGTTAGAGCAAGGATGAAGAAGTGGGAGGTTAGATAGATACTGGCCACAATAGTTATGTACTGCGCTTGCAAGTTGCTAGTTCTACTGTGACACAACTTTCTGCTGAATCATTTTGTGTTAATCTTAAAGAGCATTGGTTACAGACTATGTCTTTCTTTCTTCATATAGATGCTCCTTCCAAACCAACACGGAAGGAGCTGGCTAAAAGGGCCCGGCAACGGAGGCTGGAGGCCACTGTCGCCGAATATCGGCGGCTGGTGGCCCAGGAGGAGGAGGACACGCAGAGTACATCGAAAAAATCCATGGTGACACCTGCATCCTCCTCCGCGCTCCCTGGGTCAGCCAGTCAGTGCAGCAGGTCTCCAGCGGTACGGAGCCAGGGTACCGCAGCCACCCGCCACCGCCGAGCAGCAAAGAAATCAGCTGCCCCCCACAGCAGGTGCAAGGCACGCGCGTACCGCCTTTCACTGAGGGTGTCCTACCTCGAGCAGGAGCTCCTCAACACCAAAACCCTGCTCGAAACCCTCCGCAAGGAGCATGCCGACCTGGCCCGAAAAGTCAACAGCAGCCAGCAGTAGGAGGAGACTGTCCCTTGCCCCTTTTTTAAAGACTTCTGGGGGGTGGGAATTGGGAGTTGGGTTTTCTACTTTTTTGGACTTAGTTTTCACAGACATTCGTTGGGGTTTGGGAGGGGGGTGGGTTGGGTCTTGCGGGAGATTATTTATGTTAGGGCTATATAAATATACTTTAAACTTTATCTTAGCATACATGTTTTTTACTGCTTTTGAGGCTGGTGGGTGGGGGTTTAACAGTAAGTTTGTTTTCCTGAAACTTAAGTGGCATCTTGATTCAAGTTGCGTAAGTACTAGTAATTGCCCAAATGTTTTCAAAACTAAGTGCCTGTCACAGAGTAAGTGAATTCAATAGTCCTAGGACCGTCAGTCTCTCGTCTCTCCTAATACTCCATTATACTACCTCCCCCCAAACGCTTATCTTACCTGTAATTTGTGTTTGGAAATAGGGCTAGGCACAGGGCTGGCTGCACGGGAAATGGCGATTAAGGTTGGCAATCCTGGGCGGATGAAATGTCATCATTGCGGTGGTACTTGTGGTGTTACACAGTGGCAGTTGCAGCATCTGAAAAAAAAGAAAATGAAACCTGGTTTGTCCTTACAGTAGCATTAGAACGGTACGATAGAGAATATAGCAGGTGACAGTACACTAGAACAGTGCCACAATGTAGCCGAACAAATGGTAAAGTATTGAAAGTACTTGCGTTGAATTTCTTTGACATTGGCTACTACTACAAGAAATAGTACTGAAGGTGAAGGACACAGCAGCTTTGCCACGTCTAGGAGGAGGATGTTCTTGATGACCAATCAAGTTGATGGCGCACATGAAAATCTGCTTTCATTTGCCAATAGTGACTCAGTGTCAAGCTGAGTAAGAATATATCCTCGGATTCCTTCACCAGCCTGTTGCTATGACCTTATCCTCCCCAGCAAGTGTGTGGAATTATTGCGGTCATTTAGTCACACATCAATCATAACCACACAGCCCGGGGGAAGAGGGTTAGGGTTTGGAAAATGGATGGGAATGGGGGTTTTTGGGAAAGTTTTGTTGAGAGAAGAAAAAAAAAGCACAGCATGGACAAACAATAATTGAAGATAAACAAATCTTTGGGTACAAAGCTATCCATAAATCTTTTAAGTGACATAAAGGAAGTGCATGCACTACTGCATGCATGGTTACTGAAAAGTAAGTAGTACTTTCGACAACCGTGAATGAAAGAATGCGACAGAACAGGGCTGCAGTAATAATTATGCGTTTTCACTTGCCTATCTCTGCACTCAGAGAAACACTTCTTACATTAAATTAGGTTTAAAAAATAGCAGAAGTAAAACCTATAGAATGGCTGTTGGGATGAATTTAGAAGCAGAGATCAAAGAAATGCAGAGTCACACTCATAGAAGTTCACAGCAATAACATTACTTAAAAGATAATTAGAAAAGAACGGATACTGTATCTGTATGTTTTTGTGGTTGTCCTGTTGAATTTGGTAAGTTGCATGCATCCAACCATTCCTCTTATTAGCGGGACTCCTCCATTACATCTGATGCTCCGTCCATCAATGTTGGTGAACAGAAGACACCCTGTCCACTGCCTGCCTGGCGGATGCTGAATTGCGGCTCGCTAATGTGAAGCCTGACTTCATCCTTTTTTTCCCATAGCACAGGCTGAAACCCGGCCTGTAATTATTGATGGAAAAACAGGAAGTGATATTAGAACACCACTGACAAATAAATATAAGGTATGTACGCTGTGTAGTGCAAAAAGTCACACTTTGAGTTTCCTAATAGACAGTACAATATTTTTGAAAGTGCCTACTCTGTCTGAGTCTCCTTTTGAAGGATAAATAAGTATGGGCGAATTAATTTAGTGGATCTTTCCCCTCAAGCTAGGTGTACTGTAAACTGTGTTTTAGAACAAAATTAGACCTTCCCAGCAGTGCTCCCAGACCCTTACTAAACCCAGTCGCAAAAATGTAGAAGACCCCCAAATAGATCTCCAAAAACAACGCCTAGTAGAAAATGGTGACAAAACGTACTTTGAAAGTAAAGTAGGCCCAAATCCCCCCTTACCCCCCATGGATTGTATTCAAACCACTTGCAAGCAAGCAAAAGTATCCATACCCAGCATTGCTCCAAGACTTGCAAATGCCCCCACAAACACCAGGAACCCCCACAAACAGCGCCCACGAAAACGGTAGAGTGAGCGAAATCTCAGAAAATGCAAAAACTTTTTCCCCAGGGATTGTCTCCAAAGCACTTTCTTTCGGATATTAGACCTTTCCAGCAATGGCCCCAGAACTGTCAACCTGGGCGAAAACAAGTTTAACCTCCCCCCAACAAGCCAAAAGGAAAAACCCGGGAAAAGCCACACTTAAAAAACTTTGGGCCTACCTGAAATTCAGTCCAAATGCGCTCTGCAGCTAGGCCCTAACTCCCCTTTTCCACCATGGATTTCCTGAAAAACAAATGCAATCAACATTAGACTGTGCCAGCAGTGCTCCCCGACCCCAAAACCCACCCACAACAACCTAAAAGCCCGCCAAACAGCAGCCCAAAGACAGGCAAGTGATCAAAAGCGCAAAATCTTTTTCTGCTTCGATTTTCTCCAAACCACTTTTATCCGGTATTAGACCTTCCCAGCAATGGCCCCAAACCCGTCAACCCAGGCGGAAAGAAGTAGAAGACCCCCAAACAGCCAAAAAGCAAAACTACAAAAATGGGGACATAAATTTTCAGGCAAATTTCCAAAATCACTCCACGCGCGCTCTGCAGCTAGGCCCTAACTCCCCTTTGCCATCATGGATTTGCTTCAAACCTCTTGCAATGAAAACTATCCATACCCAGCAGTGCTCCCAGATCCCAAAACCCACCCACAAACACCAGGAACCCCCCCAAACAGGCCCCCAAAAACACGAAAGAGAGCGAAAACTATAAAAAGTGAAAAACTTTTTCACCATGTATTTTATACAAACCACTTTTATCCGGTATTAGACCTTCCCAGCAATGGCCCCAGATCCGTCAACCCAGGCGGATAGAAGTAGAAGACCCCCAAACAGCCAAATAGCAAAACTACAAAAATGGGGATTTAGAAATTTTCAGGCAAATTTCCAAAATCACTCCACGCGCGCTCTGCAGCTAGGCCCTAACTCCCCTTTGCCACCATGGATTTGCTTCAAACCTCTTGCAATCAAAACTATCCATACCCAGCAGTGCTCCCAGACCCCAAAACCCACCCACAAACACCAGGAACCCCCCCAAACAGGCCCCCAAAAACACGAAAGAGAGCGAAAACTATAAAAAGTGAAAAACCTTTTCACCATGTATTTTAGACAAACCACTTTTATCCGGTATTAGACCTTCCCAGCAATGGCCCCAGACCCGTCAACCCAGGCGGAAAGAAGTAGAAGACCCCCAAACAGCCAAATAGCAAAACTACAAAAATGGGGATTTAGAAATTTTCAGGCAAATTTCCAAAATCACTCCACGCGCGCTCTGCAGTTAGGCCCTAACTCCCCTTTGCCACCATGGATTTGCTTCAAACCTCTTGCAATCAAAACTATCCATACCCAGCAGTGCTCCCAGACCCCAAAACCCACCCACAAACACCAGGAACCCCCCCAAACAGGCCCCCAAAAACACGAAAGAGAGCGAAAACTATAAAAAGTGAAAAACTTTTTCACCATGTATTTTATACAAACCACTTTTATCCGGTATTAGACCTTCCCAGCAATGGCCCCAGACCCGTCAACCCAGGCGGAAAGAAGTAGAAGACCCCCAAACAGCCAAATAGCAAAACTACAAAAATGGGGATTTAGAAATTTTCAGGCAAATTTCCAAAATCACTCCACGCGCGCTCTGCAGCTAGGCCCTAACTCCCCTTTGCCACCATGGATTTGCTTCAAACCTCTTGCAATCAAAACTATCCATACCCAGCAGTGCTCCCAGACCCGAAAACCCACCCACAAACACCCGGAACCCCCCCAAACAGCACCTCAAAAACAAGCAAGTCCGCAAAAACGCAAAAAAAATGTTCCCCTCCGATTTTGTCCAAACCACTTTTATCCGGTATTAGACAATGGCCCCCGAACCCTGCAGCCACCCGCAAAAAAGCAGAACGCCCCCAAACAGGCAAAAAGCAAAAATGGGCCTACTACCGTCAATTCTGTCCAAATACGCTGTGCAGCTAGGCTCTAACTCCCCTTTTCCACTATGGATTTCCTGAAAAACAAATGCAATCAACATTAGACTGTGCCAGCAGTGCTCCCAGACCCCAAAACCCACCCACAACAACCTAAAAGCCCGCCAAACAGCACCCCAAAAACAGGCAAGTGATCAAAAGCGCAAAATCTTTTTCTGCTCCGATTTTCTCCAAACCACTTTTATCCGGTATTAGACCTTCACAGCAATTCCCCAGACCCGTCAACTCACCCGCAAAGAAGTAGAACACCCCCACAAGTGCAGAGTCTTTCTTCATTGGGCGTAATCCAGCCATCTGCTTTGAGGGAAATAGGAGTCTGGAGGAGGAGGAGGATAGAGGAGCATGTTCTTGTGAACTGGTGAACATGAGGAATGCAGACTGCGGCACCTTCAAACCAATAAGCAAATAAGTGAAGACAGTTCTGCTGATGGGCTTGTTTTTGTGATTAGGTGATTAAAGTTTTTTTTATATAGATTTTGCAAAACAAAGAAAGACAGACACACAGGAATAAAAGTGAATAAGGACGAAAAAGAAAGTTAGTGATTCATTGACTCATTTTCAGGGCTTGGTGTCAGGGAAGAAGAGCTCATCCTCAAACTCTGCGAATTCAGACGGGAGTAGGTCACTTAACAGAGAAGAACTTCCCTCATCTAAGTTGGTGTCCTCCTCGTCTTCTTCCTGCGTGCATTCTCGTATTTTGTAATCTGGTGGTATGAGGTGCTGATTCATCTTGATCATTGTTAACCTCTCCACATTTTTGAGCGAGAGGCGGGTCCTTTTGGAAGTTACAATGCCACCAGCAGCACTGAAAACACGTTCAGAAGACACACTTGCGAGTGGGCAAGACAAGTAATTTATAGCCAGGTTGGTGATCTCTGGCCACACAACTGTTTTCCCATGCCAATACGCCAATGGGTCATGAGAAAGATGGACCTCTGTTGATTCATTCAGATAGGCCTGCACCATCGACTCAAGGTTCTCCAGGGTTCCTCCACTTTGCTTACTTTTTTCTGGGACCATTTCAGAAGCAAACCCAAGCTGAGTTAGCCAATCCTCTTCTTCACACAATATTACTGTTGTGTCTGGTGCAGATGATACGGTTGCTGGTGTCGTTAACGGCTGAGAGGGAAAATCACTCACTTCTGCCACAGCCACAAATGCAGAAGTGGATTTTTTTGACTGCGGACGGCCTGCTGATGCTGATGTACTGCCTTTTCCTTCAATTTCCTGCCATTCTCTTTCAAACCGAGTGGCTGACACAGCTAGCCAATGTTTGTACTTTGTAACATCTGCGTCATCAAAAGGAAAGAATACTCTGCCTGCCACTGCCTTTTTGTACCGTGGATCCAGAATAGTAGCACAAATGTAATGCTGTTCTCTGTTGATCATTTCAAGACGATCATCGCCAAGTAGGCGGTGTAATAACTTCTCCGCCAACTCAAATGCTTCTTCCTTTCCATCTTTTTCAAACTTAGAACACACCGCCTTCAGTCGGTGCTCTAGCATGCTCACCAATGGGATAGCTTTTCCCAAATTACAGTCCTCCCTGCTGACTGCACGCGTGAAGACCTCAAAAAGACAAAGCGTGTCTGTCAGGCTTTTAACTAGGTCCCATTGCTCCACCTGTATCCTCATGTCTATCATAGGTGTACCCAGTTTAAAGAAATACTGATCGACTACCGCATACTGCTCATACAGACGCTCAAGCATGTAGAAGGTTGAGTTCCAACGTGTTGCCACCTCCTGGATGAGTGCTTTCACTGGCAATTTACGTTCATGTTGCAGGCACCTCAGCTGCTTCCGGGCCTTAAAAGAATGGTTGAAATGTGTGCACATTCTTCGGCAGGTGGTCAGTAACTCGGAAACTGGACTTTCTTCACTCAAGAATTTTTTAACAACCAGGTTTATACAGTGCGCCGGACACGGCACTCTGAAATAGTTACCCATATCCATGGCCTTAACTACATTGGCGCCATTATCCGTGGAAATATAACCAATCATGCGTTTTCTTGGGGACAGCCATTCAAAGACCTTTGTGTTAAACTCATGCAAAATGTTTTCTCCTGTATGACTTTTCTCCATGCCAAACATGGTTATTGTTGCATGTTTTCGAGCAGCTTTATAAACTTTGTCCTCGTCAACACCTGCGTTTATCTTTGCTTTAACCCCTGAAAAAGAGACCCAGTGTGCAGTGATGCACATGTAATCAGTGGCTGCGCAACTGGTCCACATGTCTGTTGTCAGATGTATAGTGTGAACAGCACTCTTCTGCAAAGCTGCCCCAATCACCTCCAGCACATCTTCATGTAGTGCTGGAACCGCAACTCTGGCAAAATAGAACCGGCTAGGAACCTTCCATTTAGGGCAGAGCGTTACCACCATTTCAAGAAAACCCACCCCTTCCACAAAAGAAAAAGGGAGAAGGTCGAGCGCTAGCATTTTAGCCAGCTTAGTGTTATACAGACGCGCCATTGGGTGGTTGCGTTCATATGGCGCTTCTGAAAACAACATGCTTCTAATGTTGGGCTGGACCATTTTACAGGATGATGATGACTTCTGCGTCCCAGTTACGCTCAGTGACGATGACATTTTTCGCATTGGTGTCTCACTCTCTCCCACACTCTTAGTGTGGCTCATATATCTTGCAGGGGGTGTGCTGCTGACAGGGGTACTGGGTGTAACTGAAGAAATGTTTGACGCTTCTTCCTCCTCGTCTTCAGCAGATGAAACATCAACTGATACAATTTGTTGACTTGCAATTCGGGCATCCTTGATCTCCCTTAGGTGCGCCAGCCATTTGACAGTGTGCTGACTCTCAAGATGACCTCTCTGGCCTCCGGTACCATAGTTGGTACCAAGCTTACCACGACTTACTCGAACCTTACAAATGGTACAAATGGCTATGTTTTCCCTTGTTGGGCTAACACTAAAGAAGTCCCAAACTGCGGACTTCAAATGTCTGTGGGGGGCGGAGGAGGCGATACTGGGAATGCTGCTAATGCCAGATGAACTGGAGGATGTGTGTTGCCGTAATTTTGTACGTTGTGCACTTACAGCACCACTAATTGAGGAAATGGAGGTCGAGGTGGATGGAGGTCCCTTCTGGCGAGAAAACATGGAAGCTGTAGGTGGTGGTGTACTAGTTAACTGCATTTGTGGTGGTCCCATTCCCATGTCGCCATCATCATCATCACGCTCAGCAGCATTTCGGGCTAGGGTTAAAATGTCTGTTTGCTGCATGCCTGCTGAGGCTGGAGTGACGTGTATGATGACTGCGTGGTGGTGGTGAGAGTCTTCATCAGCAGGAGTATACACCACTTCTTGTTCAGCGTCATCATCACACTCCATAACTCCGAGACTTTCGGGGACCTTCCTTTTACGTTTAGTTACCTTTGTCAGATCATGGTGTGCCTCACTCTCAGACGGCAGTGGTGGTTCCCAAGTTTCATCCATATCATCAGAAGGAAGGGGGTTTGAAGAAGAAGTAGACACCATCCTTGATCTTTTCCTTTCCTGATGTGCCCCTACTTCGGGAGGAACAACTATTTTGGGCACTTATGCCGCTCCATGCACCTCTGCTTGCCCCTCTCCTTGCGCCGCCTCTCCTTCCACATGTACTTGGGCTTGTACTTGCACATGTGGTTGTTGTTGCGGCTGTGGTTGTTGAACACTCGTCATATGAGTTACAACAACCTGTGTTGATTGAGGGATGCTGCTACTTTCTTGCGATGAGCCAACATCACTGGTCGATGGTGATTGAACAACTATACTGGCTGCCTCTGCAGCACTCAAGGGCTTGGACCTAAGTTGGCCTGGTGGTGGTGGCACTGAGCCCAATGGAGCGGAGGTGCTGCTCCCAGCTTGGTCCCCAGTAGACCCCGCAACTGCTGCAAGCTTACTTTTTTTTCCCCAAAAGAATGTGGCGGTCGTCACACCAGTCTCCTTGGTAAGTGGCGCCACTTACTTCTTCTGCTCCTTACTGGCAACTTTCTTGCTAGAGGAGCTATGGGCAACTTTTTTTGGGGCCATCTTCTTCAGATGTCAGAACAGCAGGCCGCAGTTGCACAAGTTGCAGAGTTGTCTGTGGCCACACGTGACGTTGTGCTGCACACACCGCAGCAGGACTTCTTCCTGGCACTGATGAGGAACGATGAGGTTGATGATTCGTCTTTCTGCACCTAAAAGCAAACAAAGCCAGAGGAACATCAGTTAAATAAATGTTCTATATGTAGCGCTTCAATTAATAGTTTGCAAGTAAGCATTTTTATTATACCCACCCCCCAAAATGGAAAGGCCAATAAAATGCACCACTGACAGAGTACCCCATGGCATAATGGATGAAAGCATGGCAGGCTGAGTGCAGGCCTATGACACAACAAAGCACACTGCCTGGCTTCAAAATTGCCCCTAGACCCCCACCCACATGGCCAGGCCCTGCCTGGACCAGGCCTCAAAATGGCCCCCACCCACATGGTCATGCCTCATCAACACCCCCAAAAATCGAAAAACACACACAAATAACCACAATCCAATGCCATCCATGCCCTCCATGATGTTTACCTTCAAGACACCCCACAGAAAGCCTAGGCCCATGCACCACTGAGTGAGTACCCCTGGGCAAAAGGCCCCAACAACAGCCAAAAAAATCGAAAAACACACAAAAATCACCACAATCCAATGCCATCCATGCCCTAAATGATGTTTACATTAAAGAGACCACACAGAAAGACTAGGCCCATGCACCACTGGGTACCCCTGGGCATAATGGATGAAAGCAAGGCACATTGGATGCAGGCCTATGGCACAAAGCACACTGGCTGGATTCAAAAAGGCCCCTTCACCCCCACCACATGGCCCTGGACCAGGCCTCAAAATGGCCCCCACCCACATGGCCATGCCCCATCAACACCCCACAAAATCGAAAAACACACAAAAATCACCACAATCCAATGCCATCCCTGCCCTCCATGATGTTTACATTTAAGAGACCACACAGAAAGACTAGGCCCATGCACCACTGGGTACCCCTGGGAATAATGGATGAAAGCAAGGCACATTGGATGCAGGCCTATGGCACAAAGCACACTGCCTGGATTCAAAATGGCCCCTTCACCCACCACATGGCCCTGGACCAGGCCTCAAAATGGCCCCCACCCACATGGCCATGCCCCATCAACACCCCAAAAAATCGAAAAACACACAAAAATCACCACAATCCAATGCCATCCATGCCCTCCATGATCTTTACATTCAAGACACCCCACAGAAAGACTAGGCCCATGCACCACTGAGTACCCCTGGGCAAAAGGCCCCAACAACACCCTAAAAAATCAAAAAACACACAAAAATCACCACAATCCAATGCCATCCATGCCCTCCATGATCTTTACATTCAAGACACCCCACAGAAAGACTAGGCCCATGCACCACTGGGTACCCCTGGGCATAATGGATGAAAGCAAAGCACACTGGATGCAGGCCTATGGCACAAAGCACACTGCCTGGATTCAAAATGGCCCCTTCACCCCCACCACATGGCCCTGGACCAGGCCTCAAAATGGCCCCCACCCACATGGCCATGCCCCATCAACACCCCAAAAAATCGAAAAACACACAAAAATCACCACAATCCAATGCCATCCATGCCATCCATGATCTTTACATTCAAGACAACCTACAGAAAGACTAGGCACATGCACCACTGAGTGAGTACCCCTGGGCAAAAGGCCCCAACAACAGGCAAAAAAATCGAAAAACACACAAAAATCACCACAATCCAATGCCATCCATGCCCTCCATGATGTTCACATTAAAGAGACCACACAGAAAGACTAGGCCCATGCACCACTGAGTGAGTACCCCTGGGCAAAAGGCCCCAACAACACCCCAAAAAATCGAAAAACACACCAAAATCACCAAAATCCAATGCCATCCATGCCATAAATGATGTTGAAATTCAACAAAACAGTTGCATCATGCACCCATAACTAACCCTGGTCCTACTGGATACTGTGGCTACCCACAATATATTTTATTTAATGTTCTGAAAAAGTTCCAAAATAGTAGTTGCAGCAACTGTAATGCCCCAAACAAACTTACTTGTGAAATTTCTAATCCAAAAGTGATCCAAAGAAAGTCAAAAAGGCCTCAAGTCCAAATATCCAGCAGCATCCACAAAAAGTAATCCTTCCAGGCCAAGATCCAAATCAAAGTGACCAGCAGATGAAGAAAGCACTGGGAGGAGCCTGCTGGACAGGAAGAGGAAGTTGGAGACTGTGGGGCACTTCCTTCCTCCCACCACCCCCCAAAATGGACTCCTTGCAAAAAAAAAGTGCAGGCAAATGTCAACCTGAGGAGTTATTCTGATAAAAATCATAATTTTCAAGGTTTATGCTGCCTGCTGGTGGATTTCTTGTGCGAAATTGCAAATTTTGCAATCTCGCAATTGCGAGATTGTCGCTGCCCGCCGCATCTACGTGTTCGCAAGTGTTTACTCCCGCGATGCGTGATCACGGGCCTTTATGACGTACTCGCGTTGCCAAACTCTCGCTGTGCAAGGTGGCAAGCCGCGATGACATAATAGCGGTCGACAAACTCCCGCGGGATCCCGCAGCAAGATCCAAAATGGCGCAGCACACGCAAACATGGAGAAAAACAACTCTTCAAACGCTGAATGACGGTAAGTGAACGCTGCGCGCCGCAAAATTGTATAGTATTCGATTTGGCAAGTGCGACCAAGCAAAAAATCCGCTTTGCGCGGATTTGCGAATTTTCGGCAAATTCGCGAGAGTTCGCGGATTGCGAATTTGCCGAAAATCTGCAAAATCCGCGAGCGGAACGGATTTTACGCCCATGCTTAGTCTTCCCTCTAGGCACAGTCATCCATGAAGGGAAGTAAATAGGAAAACTCTGTTGATTCCATAATTGAATTGCAGTCAGTTTCAGTTCAGTTTGAAAGCTTTATTCGATTATTCAATAAACAATCATAAAAGCGCACAGAATATATGATACAGCAACATTAAAATTGTTAAGACGATTACAGTATAATACATGATTTAAAACAATTCGAGGGGGATAAATATAATAGGCAGGGCAACAATTAATACAGGGAGGACACAATTAGAATTCTAGGCTTTTTCTAGTGGACATTGATTTTAGAATAAAGGTCGCAGTGTAAAAACAGACATCCGAAACATCAAGTGCAAATAAGAGTCTCATAGCAGTTGTAACTGTGAATACAGAGTATTTCTTAAAAAGAGGTTTGAGATAAAAGATACGGAGATGCAAATACAAGGGGCATATCAGCATAAAGTGCAGCGTGCTCTGTTTAGTGGTTCCATCACAAGGGCAGGGAGTTGATGTATATTTTTTCCTCCGGGGGAATGCCACCAGGTTATGAACAATACCTAATCTCAACCTAGTGAGCACAAACTGGTGAGATTGCTTAGTAATTGCTTTTAGGTACATTGGAATGCCATAACCTGCCACATTGTTAGAAATATAAAATAGGTGAGTGGTATAATGGATACAGAGTTTTTTACGAAATTTGGATTTATCCCCCAAAAAGACACGTTTGACCTCCTGTTTAGGTATCTTGGTGGCACTTACGGGGTCACTAAAAACATCCAGATCAAACACTTCTTTATAAGTAGTCAGAACATATTTTAACCAGGGGATCTGGCTGACTTTATCCAGGCGAAGACAATCTTGTATAATTCGCCTGGTGAAGCCTGTTTCATCCTTGGCCCAAATTGACCTCCAGGCCATGAGGGGCCTCAATCCGGTTAAATCGGCCACCTCATTATGAATCAGTTCAGTAGATACCGACATTGGGAGACAAAGAAGCCTCTTTAAAAATGTATTTTCAGCTACTTGCAATTCCCTGTGTTGACAGTGTCCCCATACACCCGAACCATAGAGAGCGACTGAGGCACATCTATGCCGGTAAACATTTAGCATATCGGGTATCCGACGACTGCCTAATTTAGAGGCAAATCGAAAAACTCCTGAGGACCCCTTGCCCATCTTGGCCTTAATGTTCAGTAACTCTGGAGCCCACGAGCCACTGCTGCTAAAGGTAATTCCTAAATAGCAGAATTTGTCCACCACTTCGATTCTGTGATCCTTAAACTGGAACGGTTTAAGCTGTTTCACCTTTTTCCCGCAAGTCATAATAAAAGTTTTAGAATTATTAATTTTTAACTTCCTCCCTTTTATAAAATCATAAAAATGGTTCATTAATCTTTGCAGACCAATCGGCGTTCTCGAAAGTAGGACAGTATCATATGCGTAAAGCTGTACCGGAGTTGCTTGACCCTCTACTTGGGGAGCATCTGCTTGGACCTTCTTCAGATCAGAGTCCATGGCATTTATAAAAAGGGAGAAAAGTAACGGGGCTAAAACACATCCTTGCCTAATACCAGATTTGACCTTTATCTTCTTTGTACATTCCCCCGCTTGGCCATAGCGGATCTGCGCTGACAACTTGTTATATAATCTGGCCAAAAAATTAATGATTGCAGTAGGGGCTCCCATTTCAAGTAATATGGACCACAAAAGAGCGTGATCCACCAGGTCGAAGGCACTGGAGAGATCTGCAAAGCAGAGAAATAAAGAGCCCTGTTTAGCTTTAGTGTATTTCCCGATAATTAGATTTAAATTGATACATTGCTCAATAGTGCCAAGACCCTTGCGGAAACCGAATTGCGAGTCCGCAAGGATACTATTAGCTTCAGCCCATTCCTCCAGATGTAATAATAAGACCCTACTCATAATTTTCAACGAAGAATCTAGAAGGGAGATAGGGCGGTAGTTCTTAGCCTCTCCTCTATCTCCCTTCTTGTAAATCGGTAAAATTATGGATTCACCCCATGTGGAAGGTGTACATTCTATAACGGAGGCATTAAAAACCTGTGTCAGGAGGGGGCTCCATAACGATAAATCAGTTTTATACAAGTCGACCGGAACTCCATCCGGTCCTGGGCCTTCCCTCCCTTGCTGTTACGAATAGCGCTATCAACTTCTAATAATGTAATCTCCAGGGGTAACTTAGACCCAAAGATATTGTCACAAAGATTCCAGTAAAATATTGGACCCAACTATCCTCGCTGACCTGAACTCTTAAGACTGGGAATTCCTCCTTTTGGAGGAATGGGCTGTTAACAGTACTCCAAAATAACTTACTATCTCGCAGCTCCGCCGCTTTAGTCAAGTTGTCCCACGCTTGTTCCCTAAGTTCCTGTTTTCTACGGGTCTGATGGAGTTTATAAGTTGCCCTAAGAAGTTTTATGGCTTCCCTATCTCTAGGGTGGTTTGACAGTACCCTCTTTAGTTCTTGTAAAGAGTTTGTGCAGGCTCTATCAAACCATCCTACGGTTGCCCTCTTAGTGTTAGCGTTAGAAATGGTGAGGGTCCTTTTAATAATATCACCGAGTTTTTCGAATTCGGCGATAGTGCATGAAGGAGCTGCATCATCATCAAGACAGCGAAGCTGCTCATCAGAGCCAGCTACCACTATTCGTCGCAGCAACTTATCGGAGTTTTCCCCACACCATTTGATCCTAATACCATTCTGCCTGCAGGGGATAATTTCATCAACAATCCTATGCTTAGATGTAGACTTAGTCCCCCAGATGGATGTCGACATGGTAATGGCATTATGATCACTGAGGCATGATCAACAATTTCGGGAACTGCACAATAGGCAGCAATGTAAACTGAAACCAACAAGTAATCAATAACAGAGGCTGAATTCCTCCCTACAAAAGTTGGTACAATGTTACCTTCTCTATCTTCAGCAGGCGGATGAATTAATAAATCAAAATTGAGCATAAAAGTATTAAGGGAGTCACCATAAGTGGTATGAATAAAATGAGCCCGGTCCTCCCCGTTAACCCCGTCAAAACCACATACATTTGTAAAAGAGTGGGGGCAAGTACGAATATTAAAATCCCCTTCCCAGATGATGTCATAAGGGTTATGAATATCCCTACCAGTTTTCACAACAGCTGTCTCAAGATCATTAACAACACAAGAGCTTGTGGGATCAAACGTATTGTTATAGTGAATAATTAACAAAATATCACGACCCCCTCTATGTTCCAGCCATAATATTTGTGAATGTGATCCTACGGTAGAATGGGACTTCACACATACAGGAAAGTTAACAGACAGTAGAATCACAAGGCCACCTTTTGCCCTGCCCATAGTGGACTCTTGCGCTAGACAGTTGTAAGACACAAAGCCATCAAAATGGATCTCGGACGTGGACCAAGTCTCTTGTAGACAGAGGATGTCAAAGTTGGAAATGGATTCCCTCCAACCAAGAGACAACACCTTTTGGCGCCACCCGGCAATATTCCAGCTTAATATTTTATAGCCAAGGTTACTGAGGGCAACCTCAGGGATCACAAGATCACCAGGGGGTACTGAGTTTAATAAAGACTCCTCATGGTTGACAGAGGAGACCAGTGAGTGGATTATGTCCTGTAGATCTGCTTCCTGTATATGCTCTAAGGGATTAGCGGTAGTATGGAGCACGGGAAGAGATAGCGCCGAGGGGTCTACCACTGCTAACATGCACTCTACATGGGTGTTTCCATTGGGCTCAACCGCTTCAACCGATAATGCGTTACTCAGATCAGAAGCGGAAGATCGTGACAAAGTTGTAGGCTGGGTAACAGGGGGTAGTCAGTCGACTGCGTCCAGACAGCTGAACCGATTATAGTCACAAAAGGTTGCATTCAAGGGCATGTAAGCTGGTCTTGCTTCATGTCTTCTGTTTCTACCCCTCCGCTCAACCCTGGTCCAGTCATTCCTTCCGCTACCATAGTTCATACAGTTAGGTGGAAAGAAAAAGGACAAAGGAAGGGTCTGGATGGTGGAATCAAATGATCTATTAAAACCCGCACAGATATGGGAAACGGTTCTGGGGTCTCTGAAATTGACTGTTATACAGTCCCCATTTATGGTCTTAACGGTTTTACCCAGCCAGGGCACCCTTCTCACCATGATAATTTCATTATGAAGGTGGGCCGGCAAAGGTCTATTCCAGTTGAGCCACCTGACTACCTTACTTTTTAGTGCATGAAACGGTTCAACTTCCCCTACTTCCAAAGCAGGGGCTCCCGCTAAGACAACCATAAAGCGATTTGCTTCCGGTGGAAGATCTGGCAAGCGTGGTGTGGAGGCTCTTTGCTCTTTTACTGGTGAGCCTACTTGACCATCAACAGTTAACCCATGAGCTTTGCCATCACCCAGAGGTGGCGCGAGTAATTGCTGGGAGGGAACGTTATTCACCGGGTTAGGACCCTGGGGGCCTGGGGATCTACAGGTTAGTTTTTGGGCCTCACTATCTGATTGGACTACAACCCCCCCAGGACGAGGTACAGGGACAGGGATGGTAGTCGGCTTGCAATACTTTATGGAATTCGCTAATATGGAAGCTGTGGCCTTCTCTACATTAGACAATCTGAGTTCAATTCTCTCCAGTTTGGCTTGTAAGGGAAATAAAATCGATTTAAATAAAGCACCTATACTTTCAATTGAAAGATCTTTGCTAGGCAAGTTAAGGGAAGGGGATTGGGTTAAGACGATTGAAGGGGGAATAATATCATGCTGTAACTTGGCTGATTTTGCCTTACTTCCGTCTTTCTTATTGTAAGCCATCTTTCTCTTGGAGATAGCTCCTTCTTTAACCCCCTGTGACAAAGTATTATTAGCAGTAACATCTTGATCAGGAGAATTAGATACATGATTATCAAGAATTAAATTAATTTCAGGTAGTATCTCATTGACTAAGATGTCCAAATCCTGTGTAACAAGTTAATCTCCTTCGGGAATAGTAAGTTGGCCAGCCACACTGGGAATAGCATTAACAGTATCTAGATGCCTTTCTGGCGTTTTGGCATTAGCAATTGACCCCAGAGAGGATCTTTTATTGGCCGATATTTCTTGGGACAGTCGTTTTTCCAGGACAGTAATTTCGGTGTCAATAATAGAGTTAGCTCGAATCAAGAATTTTTCCATACCTCCCACTGTAGGCCCTCCGACTAACGACGTCTTACTCCTTGTATCGCGACCAGCCATGTTGTTCCGGGTTAGCAGACGAAAGAATCAGAAGGCCAAAACAAAACAAATATAAGAGGGGTGGCCCGGTCCGGTCTAGACCGGTCGGGAACGGTCACAAACGGGCCCACCCTTGGCCCGGGCTTTGCCCAGCGCCATCCCGCGCGTGGCCCGCGTGCGCGGTGAGAGGAGGGGTTTAGTAGGAGGAGGAGGCGGGGTGGGAAGAGGCTCCAGCTGCGGCGAGTGACAGGCCGCTCAGAATGCTGGGCCTCGCAGTCCCGTCCCCGTCCTCACTCTCCAACAGGACCAGGTATTCCAAGTTGATGCCCCAGTTCAACACAGCACAGCGCAGGGTCCTTCCTTCTGCGGCAATGTCCAGGGAAAGGAACAGAAAACACGGCAAGTATCAGCACGGCTTCCTCGGCTTGCGAGCGGCACCCGCGGAGCAGGGGCCGCGAGCCGTTTTCAGCTACTACAGGGAGGCGGGGCGGGAAGAGGATCCAGCTGCGGCGAGTCACAGGCTGCTCAGAATGTTGGGCCTTGCTGTCCCGTCCCCGTCCTCACTCTCCAACAGGACCAGGTATTCCAAGTTGATGCCCCAGTTCAACACAGCACAGCGCAGGGTCCTTCCTTCTGCGGCAATGTCCACGGCTTCCTCGGCTTGCAGTCTAATGTTAGAAGTCAGATTGAACAATGTTTTCAAGATAGATATTGATTCAGCCTTGCATGAGATGGAATGGGACAAATGTAAAGCCTTTTTGAGAGGTGTAATAGCAAAGATTGCCAGACACAGATCACAAGTTGAAGGTACCAGGATGGAATCCTGCATCCAAGAAATAGCTACCAGATTGGAAGAGAACTATCCGAATTGTGTCAATAGACAGCATGAATAAATATTATTTATTAATTTGGAGAAAGCACAATTAGAATACAAATGTAGAATTGATGACACATTTTTAGCAAGACAGGAAGCAAGTAGTCTCTAGCAATTTAAATAAGGAGAGACCAGTATGGCTATGTTAACCTGGAAACCAGGTTTCTTGGCAAGGATGCTATATATTGGTGTTGAATGTTTTATAAATGAGGACTTAAACGGTTTTATTGCAGGGCAATGGGAAACATTAATTACAATGCAGGCATTACATCGTTAAGCCTTCACAACACATGCCATTATAATGCATATGCCATTACAACACATGCTATTGCATCGAGAATTGAGGTAAGTGTTTAGGTAAGTACTATGTATTAATTTATAGGAGTATTGTATTTAATAGAAATATTGTTATTGTTTTTAACTAGATGGTGTTATTATTATTCTTTGACAGGGGATGCAGGGGAATTAGGGTATGGGGGAGTGTATTAATACCTTGTTATTAATTTTAATACCAGGGTATTATGTTTTAGCAATGTAATACTAAGTAAAACAAAAACCTGCAGATTTAGAATAGTAAGTTTTCCCCCAACCCCGACCAGTACCTTCCTTGAGGCAAATACCCTGTGGACTTAGAATATTAATTATGCCCCCAAACAATGACCAGCACCTTTCCTGAGGCAAGCATACAGTGGAGTTAGAATAGTGATTTTGCCCCCAACACAGACCAGCTCCTTTCCTGAAACAAGCCCCTGCAGGGTTACTTTAGTGAGTTTTCTCCCCCCACTGACCAGCACCTTTCCAGAGGCAAACACTCTGAAGGGTTACTTTAGTGACTTTGCTCCCCACCACTGACCAGCACCTTCCGTGAGGCAAGCACACAGTAGAGTTAGAATAGTGATTTTGCACCCCACCACTAAACAGCACCTTCCCTGGGGCAACTACACAGCATAATTAGAATACTAATTTTGCCTCCTGACCACTGACCAGCACATTCACTGTGGCAGAGTCAGAATATTAATTTTGTCCCCCACCACTAACAAGCACATTCCGAGAGGTGAGCACCCTGCTGAGTTACAATAGTAGTTGTGCCTCAGAACACTGCCCAGCATCATGTTTTATTTATTTAAAAATCAAACTTTAAAAAAAATGTAGGTTGTAACAATTCTTTTGCATAAACGCACTGATGGATGTCTTCAGAGATTTAACATAATCTTGGTTCATTTATGTCTTTCTTCAAAGTCTGTGAAAGTAGTGGTAAAATAAAATACGAATTTGAGCTTTTTTATAGCTTAAAATTAAGTCTGATTTTATGTTAAAAATTCACTTACCTTTTTCAAAAGATGAGTACTGTTTTGCTATATCTCTTTGTCCAAGATCTGTGAATTTACTATATTTGAAAAAAATTATTTTAGGTTTTGATTTAATATTATTTGTCTATCTAAATGTGTTGCGTTTCAACTTTCACTTACTGCAGTCAATAGATGGCAATATTTGAAGTTGAAGCTCACTCAATTCTCTTGCTACTGCAGATGCGTGTGGTCATCAGGAAATTTAGTGTGTCACTGAGCACAAAATGGTGGTCGTCTGAATTTATACGTCTATTTGGGGTTAACAAAAATTTAAAATAAAATATGTATTGAATTTTATTATTCTGTGTGATTTAGAACCTCACAGAATGTTTATTTATTATGTTGTGTATAATGTTCTTTTAAACGTTCCATTTTCAGAATGGCACCGTTTTGAGTAGATGATCACTGGGCTGTTGTAGTGTAAATAGTGGAAGGACACAGGTTTTTAACAGGTTTTTTTGTATATGCTTGTTTTGCCAATAAATGTGAATTGAAAAAGATATTTTTGAGAAGTATTGATGTTTGGGTTTCACAATTTTTTTTCACACGTAATATCTGTCTATGTTTAAAACAGTTTAATTATTATGGGCTGTGAGGGTATTCGTTGTATGGGTATAATTAGTAATAGTATGCATTGTAAAGGTATTTTCTATGTATCCTTATAAACATGCGTTGTAATGGTTCTCATTGTGAAAATACGCGTTGGTATGGTAATTATGTTGTAAAATCTGTGTTGTAAAAGTATGTGTTGTAATCCTATGTGTTGCAACATCATATATTCCAGGGCAACAGTTTCATGATTTAACATATTCAATAGCTTAATTGACTTAGCACTCACCAAGAACACACTTTTGGTGATCTTCTACCTTGACATGGCGAAAGCATTTGATGGGTTTATTTTTTCTATTTTTCATTGATGGAATAGGTGATACATGGATGGTTGGCTTGGAGAAGGTTTCTTTCATTTCTTTGATTTTTAACAGGCTGAAAGGGAGATCTAAGAGGGGTAGGTTTTTTCAATATTCTTACTCTGCAATTCTCAAGTCGTTCTGTTGCAAGAAACCCATCTCACAAAGATTGAATGTATGAGATTTTTAAAGATGGATAGATTTCAATGGATGATTGGTTCATCCCTTGAAACTTGTGCCTGAGAATAACCCTTTCATGAGCTATACTCCCAACATGGGTAATGCCTTTGATAGGGCAATGGGGCATAGTTACAGCAGGTTCTTCAAAGGTGTCATCTTGGACAGCACTTCACTAAAGCAGTAAGACTCTGTATTGAACAAAATGATGGTGAATTATATTTTAACATAGGGGCCAATTCACAGAACTAATCTGAGATAAAATCCTAAACGTACTACTTTTGGTATTCACAGAAGGTATTTAGTAGTAGTAAAGTTAGTAGTCCTAACTTTACTACTACTAAATGCCTTCTGTGAATACTAAAAGTAGTACGTTTAGGATTTTATCTCAGATTAGTTCTGTGAATCGGGCCCATAGTGTTGTTGTAGAGAGAGGGACAAGTATGGGTGTCCCCTTTAACCTCCACTATTAGACCTCCTTATAGAACCCTTGACTTAACTTTTAGGAAAGGACAAAGGATGTGTTCCTTTTCATTCTAGTAGTTATAGTTGCAAGGAAGATCTTTATGTAGATGATTTTATTACCTCTGTCCTACACAGAACAATCTCCAGATTTGATAGATGAGTTGATAAATTTAACTATTTCTCTTACTTAATGATTAATATTAAAAACCGTGTCCATTGTTTCTCCTTCTGGACTATTCTTGCTAATACGTTTCGCTTTTAGAATAAGACGAACTTTGCCATCGGAAGACGCAAAGAACAAAGCAAGAGCGATTCCGTTTTCTACAGCCCCGGCTGGGGCCGTAGGTGGGGGTGAGAGGCGTGGCCTTGCCGAACAAGAATACAGGTACACGTGATATTTATGATGAAGAAATAAAGTAATCCCCAGTGGTGCACAAGACAGGACTAACGACAAGAAAAAAAACTCCTCCGCCCCTCCTGATATAGCAAAATCTTCGAGATTAAGATTACTTTGGTATAAGAGTTACCGACGGATACCTGATACACGGATGGTGTTAACGAATAGAAAATAATACAGGTCAAACTCACATGAACATATAGAATAGTAACAAGAGCCCTGATGATAGTTTGGACACGCTTGGTCCTTACTTGAAACGCGTCGGCAAATCCAGCAAGAGCTGGCAAATCCAACAAGAGTTAATACTTAGTGCGGTTCAAAATAATATTGCCTCATGTTTGTTTTCTCTTGTTTTCTCTTGTTTAAGAATTGGCTCGCTTGATGTAAATAACTCTTTTATTATGGAATGGTTCAACATATTGTAAAATTGTGGTACGGTAATGTGCATTGTTTGTTGGATGTAACACTTGATGCTTTAATGTTTTGTATAATTTGCAAGTGTATTGTGTTAAATGTGGATTAAGTAAGAAAGTTATTTTGTTGTACTGTGCATTTTTTTCTGCCATTTTGAAATCTTTTTCTATATAATTTCCAAAAAACAGGTATAAATAAAAATACCACACCAGGTTCAATGAGATTGTTTATCTGGTGTTTACTCATAAACTCACTGAGAAAGAGGGCACGCTTGTGTATGTTAGCTTCCTGGTCCCGGCAAGCACTTCCCGATGACCTTCTCATGCTGGTGGGACTCTAAGTCCCAGAGTGCAACACATGAACACCACCAGCCTCAGCTGTGAGGGAGGCAAAACCCTAGGCATCAAAAGTGCTGCACACATCCCGTGGCGCAGGACGCTGAGCTCGTTGTAAGCTAACTAACCTGCTGACAGGGGTGCCGTGTCCATTGTTTCTCCCTCAGGCGTATTCTGCTGAATATCAGTGCTGCTTCCCGGTCCCCGCAAGCACTTCTCGGCAACCTTCTCACTTTGGTGGGACTCTAAGTCACAGATTGCAACGTGTGAACACCACCAGCCTCAGCAGTGAGGGAGGCGCAATCCCGGGCATCAACAGATCCTGCGGTGCGGGATGCGCGTGGGATTAGGGCGGGCCCCCCTGCACCCGTCAGCGCCAGAAAGAGGCAGGGCAGGGTCACCCCCCCTGAGCTGCTGATTTCACCTCCCATTTCATTCATAAACTATAGGGTAAGACTCTCATTATTACACTTGACCGTAGCAATCTGGTGACACCACTACAAAAGACAATAATATCTATATGGTTGCTACTTGGACCATTGCTGTGTGAATTCCTGAGTATTACTCAGGAGGGTATGGTGTGCTGGTAAATGAATCTGGAGTTTTTCTGTTCCATACTACTGCACTAATCGTGTCGCCAGTTGCCTTGTCTCTGCTCTTGGTCCTTTTCTGAGGCTCAAGGGTGTGTATCCACAGCCTAGGCTGCTGCGGGATGTAGTACATTTTGAAGGAGGTCCGTATCGACAGTAGTTGGGAAAATGGGAAAAGTGGCAGTTGCCAGCAGAAACAAAACAATATGTGAGCCTCTCACAACCTCGATAGATAAAATGCTACAGAGGGCTATCGGGGTGGTGTCAATGGAAATAGAGCGTATGGAAATAAGGCTATCACTCACCCGGACATATTCATACAAGAGCCCAAGACAACCCCTTTACTAATTACCACTCAAATACAGCAACACATAAAAACGCCGACATCCCCCTCAGGTCAGTCTCCTACATCGCCAACTATGGCTCAAGAACAACAAACACACATCACAACACCCCTCCCATGGGTCGTCCCACCCAAGAAACCACCGCACAAGGACAACACACAAACACCTATCCCCAAGAAGGGGAAACGCAAACAATCACTTGTGGTTGGGCCAAAAAATAAGAAATCCTTTGTGAGTATCAGGTTGACCTTGGGGGAGGTGATGAGCCAGATCCAACAATGGGCAAATCTCAAACTAACAATACAGCTGCAGAACAACCCTTGTGGCTATCCAGTTTGTTGGATGATCTTTTAAACAAATTGAGAGCCACTATCAAAGAAGAAATAGCTCCTCTAGTCAGCCGTCTAGATAGTCTGGAGAAAGCATGGGCATGTGTAGGAACCATAACACAACTCGACCTCGTCATCAGCAATGGAAGGGGAAGGATTGACAATGGCTGTCAGTAGGTTACCCTAGGTCCAATCCCAACCCCTCAACCAGTGGCAAACAAAGGGAAACAAGTACCAACATTGAGTCTAGAAATCGACAGACAGACAAGAGCTTAGCCTTAGGAGGAGTACCGCCGAAGTGAAGGGATGTGACAAGGCCAATCCTCTAACCCAGGAGGCCATCAGTATACAAAGTATACTACCAGCCCAGGATTCCAATAGTGAGAGTAATGCATCCCCTCTGCCTAGCATAAACCTTCTCCCAGCTTGCGCCCCCTATGTTGTCATAATGACAGGTATCCCCCCTATTGCCCACAATCTTAAGGAATCCCAGCTTGACCTTAGGAATAAATGTTTATTCTGGCTTGCAAGATATAAGCATTTTGAGTATACCAGAGGGGGGGGAGATAATCATGGTTCGCAGAGTTGGATGGTTGGGTAATTGCCGAAAAAATGAAGTAAAGGAGTGGGTTTTTATCAACTTTAAAAACCCCAACACTGCTAGTAGATTGCTGAACTCATCTATTCCATGCCATTATGCTCCACCAGGAATAAGTCTCCGCCTGCTGGATTTCTTTTACCCCCAACAACATACTAACCCAAGAGGTAGTGCATTTGCGTCAATCCAGCCCATGGGCCCGAACCCCTTATGGAAGGCAGATGGGGCACCCACAGTAGGAGCCCTTGGTTGAACATTGCAGTGAGCAATATATTTGAAAGTCTGGAGGAGGTTGATTGACTGGGGGTGGGATCTTTTACCAGCGACAATTGTGATAATCAGTGTCCTGTCCAAATGAATGAGGAAGTGTGTGGTGGGAGGGGTAGTAGCGTGGACTCTGACCACTGGCCTAGCACACAAATAGGTGGTATCCAAATGAGCAAGGATGCTGCCCCATCCCTCTTGATGTACAGTTGGGCCGCAATTGTGTGGGAGAATCAAGCGGAGTTTCCGCTAGAGTACCTAGGGTACACCAGGATGCTCACCCATCCCCTGCACTATCTCCCTGGAGGCATCTAGAGGGCCAGGACTCAAGAGCAAAGAACTACGGATTCTATCATGGAATCTAGCTATACTGAAAATCAAATTAGCATGTCCAGATTGGGGGTCTTTTGTGGACAACCAGGACATTTGTTTATTTCAAGAGACCTGGGCCTGGGAAGAACATCAAAGGGTCGGCTTTGCACCATTCAACATTCTGGCCACCAAGGGAAGGAGGGGGCGCCCGTTTGGCACACTCACAATCTGGGTAGGCACGCATCTTGGGTGCAGAGCTGAGCAGATCACAACTCCCACCAATGACATCCAATGTGTTCTGCTGTCATTCCCTGCTAAGATGAAAATAGCCCTATTAAATGTCTATTCAAGACCTGTGACCAACAGAAAAGAATCATAGACCATTTATGGTGCTTTATTCTAACCCTGGATTCAGCGACCTTACTGATCTTAGGAGGTGATTTTAATTGCCAATTCGAGCCCCTAACCGACCAAACTCAAGAGGCTCCCTCAGAAGAAGATCTATTTTGGTCAATTGCTGATCCGCATATCACCCTAATTAAAGTATGGTCCCCTCTGGCCATGCAACTCCACTCACTTATGTTGTCCCAGTCTCTGAGGGCATGCAATCGGAGGACCAAGTCTGACATCTAAGGTCAATCCACATGCAATAGAGAAGGTCAGGCCTCGCTGATCTATTACATCATGGTGAAAACTAGAACCTGGGAAAAAGTTCTACATTTCTACCTTCAGCAGAGGCAGAATACTGACCATAACGCCTTGATTGCAATTCTGAAGCTGGGGAATCTTGGCGGGTCCACCATTTGTCCCCATTCAGCAACTGGGTCTAGTGCTCTAAAGACCATTAACAACAGAAGGAAAGTTAGATGGAAGCTGTATCCAACATTCTCCCCTTAAATTGGCTAATGTTTACCAGCTGGTAACACCTATGTTAGCCAGACTGTGGGAGGCGGGACAGGTGAAGGCACCTGAAGGGGACAGAGACGAGATTAGGATAATTCATGAGGAGCTAATTGCAAAACTGACCGATGTATTCTATCCGGTGACACTAATGAGGGAAACCACCCGAACCAAACACTCATGGTTTAACAACAAGTGCTGCAAAGCAAAACAGGAGCTAGTGTGGTGAAGGCTGAAGACAGACCAAACATCAAATTAGCCAGAGTTAGGTATAGGAGGATCATGTTGCAGGAAAAGAAAGGATGGAAAATAGAGAGGTGGGATGCCCTGAGGATTTCTTTGAAGGATAACAACCTGAAATTGTTCTGGGGGCTAGTGAGCACTGGAGACGGGGAAGGACGTTTGGCAATAGAGCCCAACATAACGCCCGAAGTATGGGAGTCATATTTTGGGTCTCTGTATGACTGTGAGGTTAATGGTCCCACCGGCCAAGACATTCTGAGCATAACTCCGGAGCTTAGTCAGGAGGGGGCTGGGATGTATCTATGACGGAAGTTGGAAATGCTATTAACAGCCGGCACCCCAACAAAGCACCTGGTCTTGACAAACTCCTGGGGGACCTCTTTCGGGAGGAACCCAACATATGGGTCCCATATTTGTGTGCCCTTTTCAGTGCTATTCTGAAGGGCATGAATCCCCCCGATACCTGGAATGGTGCTGAGATAGTACCCATATTCAAAAAAGACTGCCCTCTGCTACCCTCTAATTACAGACCCATCAGCTTAATTGACATCACACAAAAACCGATGGGCAGGGTCCTTTTGGCTCGGATACAAGACTGAATTGAGGAAGATGAGATTTTGAGGCCCTACCAGGCCGGCTTCAGATCAAACGTGTCAACTGTGGACCAGATTTTTAGACTACAGCTACTTTTCTGGAAAACCGTGAAGATGGAGGGTGGCAGCCTCTACCTTATATTTGTTGATCTGAAGTCGGCCTTTGATCTCGTACCCAGGAAGAAGCTCTGGGAAGTGCTTAGCGACCTTGGGATTCCTCCTTACCTCCTCAATGTGTTAGCGAGGTTACATACTAGCAATTATGCACAGGTAAGATGTGGAAAGTATGGGGAACTCTCCACACGCTTTCCTGTCAAAAAGGGGTTGAGATAAGGATGTGTTCTAGCCCCCACCCTATTTTTTCTCTACATTAATGGGCTTATTGATTTTCTTTACTACATAAAAGACATTGATGCCCCAAAGTTAGCCACGGGGAGGATACCTGCGTTGATGTTCGTGGATGAAACCTTGCTACTGTCCAAGTTACCTCTAGGTATTCAACGCATCCTGGATGGGTTTGCACAGTTTTGCAATTTGAGAGGTCTGGAGATTAATTTATCCAAGACCAAATTTATGGTCTTTAATCTACCGATGAGCACGCGCCCAAACCCCTCTCTCAACGGTATCCTCCTTGAAAAAGTGAGGATATTCGATTATCTGGGTATCACATTATCTGAGCAATTTGGGTGGGGCCCCCAGATGGCTAAAGCAAGACCTAGGCTAACCCAGACAGTGGGGGGATCATGAAAATGCTTCGATTATCTGTATATAAGCGAGCTGCTCCAGTTGTGGAGATATTTAAGGCCCAAGCAAGGGGGGCCACACTATATGGGGCGGAGCTTTGGGGGCATTGTTCAACCTCTGATCTCGTCAAGCTAGAAACAACTTCATGAGACAGCTTATAGGCCTTCCACACAGCACCCCATTAGTTCCCCTCCATTTGGATCTGGGCATGAGGCCTATTGATGAAGAGATTGCTCTTAGGCCTCTGATCTTTTGGCACCGGGTATGGGTAACCTCAGAGCTGTCCCCCTACAACGTCAAGCTAAAGTAGCTCCTCCTAAGATTATATCCCAGTAAAATACTGTGCCTGGGCCATATAAGGAATCTCTCCGCTAAGCTTGGCAGGCCAGAGCTATGGTCATCCCCAGAGTTTTCCTCTGCCTTGATATCTAGGTCAAACCTTGTAAAACACTTTAGGCAATCCAACCTACTGTCCTTCCAAGGAAGTGCTAAAGAGGGCCGGCTGATGATGGAGTTCCTACAAATCAAAGAGGTATGTTTTGTTAATGTTATGTTAAAAACTCTTATAGAGCGCACTTACACCCAACGGTTTCATGGCGTTTGAGGCAAAATGGAGACAAACAGAAAAGAGTGCTGGCAACAGGAGAAAGAAAAGAGGAACGAGAGAGAAGGAAAGAATACCTAGTCATAATCCTTACGGAACAGGTAGGTTTTCAGAAGAGATCTGAAATGGGCGTAAGAAGTAGTGAGTCTAAGCTCTAGGGGAGGCATGTTCCAAAGAGAAGGAGCCAGGAATGAAAATCTGAGGCCTCCATACTACTTACGCTAGAAAGTGGGAATTGTAAGCAGAGCAAGATGGGAGGACTGAAGGTTGCGCAGTGGGGAGTAATGATGAAGAAGAGAGGAAATGAAGGCAGGACCAAGGCCGGCCAGGGCTTTACAGATGGTACAGCCTAGTTTAAACTCACAGCGCTTGGCTACTGGGAGCCAGTGGAGAGTTTTAAGCAAGGGACGGACATGGTGGTGCCTGGGCTGATGGAAGATCAGTCTTGCAGCCTGGTTCTGTACCAGCTGCAAGCGGTTTAACTGGTAGACGGGGATGCCAACATGAAGGGAATTGGCGTAATCTAACCTAGAGATTACAAGAGCCAGTAATGCCAAGGTGAGGGCCTCCGTCGTCAGGAAGCGAGATATCTTCCGGACCTTACATAAATGAAAGAAGCTGGACGAGACCACAGCATTGATCTGGGGCTTCATCGAGAGATCTTTACAAATAATGACTCCAAGGCTTTTTGCAGAGTCAACAGGGAGGGAGGAAGGCCCAGACGTGGGGGCCAAAAATTAGAATTCCAAGGGTTGGAAGCACCCCCGATTAGGACCAACTTGGTCTTGTCGGGGTTGAGCTTCATATGGTTTCTCCCCATCCAGTCGCTAATAAAGCACAGGATAGATTGAAAGTTGTGGATGGATTGGGCCGAGGAGTCAATATCAAAGACCAGCTAGACATCATCTGCATAATTAAATGCAGTGACATTACAGCCTCGTAAAGAGCGGATAAGAGAGGTAAGGTACAAATTAAAAGGAAGAGGGGAAAGAGAAGAGCCCTGAGGGACACCACATGTCAGCCTGACTTTATCGGCGGAAAAGTGGGAGAGACAGACAGCCTGGTAACGAACGCTTAAAAAAGAGCGAACCCACTCGAGGGCCGTCCCTTGGACGCCGGCCTCACTGACACGGCCGACCAGGATGTCATGTTCGACTGTGTCAAATGCGGCCGATAAGTCCAGGAGCACCAGGATCTGGTTGGTCTTAAGGTCAGCCCCCCTTTGCAGCTCCTCCATCACTGAAAGTATGACCGATTCGGTAGAATGGGCGGGTCTAAAACCCGCCTGCTGAGGGTCGAGAAATTGAGTACGTTCAATGAAGGAGCTCAAAAAGTTGGTGACATGGGCTTCCAATACTTTGCTGAGGTAGGGGAGGAGGGAAATGGGACGAAAATTACTCACAATAGACAGATCAGCGTTGTTTTTTTTTTTTAAATGGGCACAACTTCCGTGATCTTAAAGGAGCTGGGAACCGAGCCCATTCTAAGTGAGTCATTAAGAAGTGTCAGAGGTGGCATAGGACAAGCACTGAAGGCCTCTTGCAAGACATAAGAGGGGCAACAATCAGTGGGAGAGCCAGAGGCCACCTTTTTTAGCAGGGCCGAGAATTCCTTCTCATTGATCGGAGGTACTTGATTAACTAAGTGGGGGTTGGAGGTAGCAGGGGTAGTGAACAAGATGGGTGAGGCTGAGGGAGTTCGACTGGCAATACTATTTTTAATTTTTGCTATTTTGTCAACAAAGAAAAGATTAAGGGAATCACAAAGGGCCTGAGAAGGGAGGGGTTTTATAGTCACCCTATCAGGATGCGACAATTCTACCACGATAGAGAAGATGTCTTTAGCTTTGGAGGCCGAGTCTATGATTTTATTGGAGAAATATGAGGTTTTTGCCTGTAGAATACCAAGCTTATACTCTTTTATACAAAAAATAACTCTTTTTGGATGTAATCTACCCTCCTATGGCTAGTAAATTGTATGTGTAGCTCATATTGGGGAAATTACCACTGGTAGCGCACACTAGCCTATGGGCTCCAGAGAACTCGAGTGTGTGCCCTGCATGTAATTTAACGTTCGAGTCTGAAATCCATGTACTGTTCTTCTGCTCTGCATATGTCCTGCCTCATAAATGTTGGATAATCCAACTATGCAAAAACTTAGGGTTTGTTCGTTGTCTAGAAGCCTACAGAGTTCTAAAATAAGAATACCGAGCATCCAATTATATTTGCCGTATCTCGTTTCCTAAATGATATGTGGCACATTAGGAGAGGTTTTTTTTTAAGTAATTATAGGGGAGGATCATTTTGAAAAAAACATTTATAAGTTCCACTCTGTGTGCCTCCAAAATAAATCACAACAACTCCTGCAAACTCTGTCCACTGTATTTTAATTATTTTTTTTATGTATTTTATATTTGTGTGGTTGTCAGTCTTTTTAACCTTGCACAAACGTATGGTATGTAAATATTGATCAGTTTGTGTAAATGTTGTATATTTTTATATATTAATGTGTTTTTATGGCTCGATTGACTGAAATAAAGTTTTTGACTGAATATTAAATACTAGATCTGAAATTATGATTTTGAAATTTGATTATGAGTCACTGCAAGTAAGTTCTGAAATTTGATACTTTGGGGGTATTGTTAGGCACAATTCAAATAGTTTCAGCTCTAGAAATACATAAAAGGGCTTGAAGCAAATTGAAAGGTTGTAAGGGGCTTGGCAGAACCTCCCTTTGATGATATCCTGGCGAGCCAATTTGTAGAAATTTCTATTTTGCAGAAATAAGCTTTTTTACTGGATTACATGCCTTTGAGATTTTACTAATAGGAATCCCCCAAGAAGTAATTAAGGCTCTCATTGAAATGTTGACGTAAATCAGAAAAGGAGGGCTGTGTCTCTCAGATATTTAGTTCTATTGCTGGGCCTTTCAGTTGAATAACTTTAGATCCTTTGTAGAGTACCCTATTGGTGACAGACCTATTACATCTTTAAGAGTTATATTGAAAGGCCTTTGCAAGGTAAGCATACGTCCTCCTTTACTAAGTACTTCAAAAAGGTTAGGCTAACGGTATTGCAGGTTGTTGACAGACTCTGGTTCAAGGAGAGGTCTAGGGAGTTCTTATCACTCTAGGTGGGCAATTGTCTGGATATGAAGTGGATTAGGTAATGGGCCTCTTTTTCTGCCATAACTGGAGGAGCCTTGTTTAGATTATTGTACTAGCAACTGTTATCTTGAAGGGCAGCAATGCAACATTCAGAGGAGAAGAGTTCTAGAAATATGGGTCAATTACTTGTCAACAGTAGTGAGTTAAGATCTAAAGCAAGCATCTATGAACAAGTTGTATTTCTTCATCTTAGAAGAAAGACTTTTTTTGCCCTCCATGGGATCTATTGGACACTAAAGAAAATTGTGAAAAACTTCCAAAGGCCAGCGGTTCCAAGCCTGAAGCGTGAGCAAGCAATTGTGGATGATCTGCATATGTTCCTTTATTGTCCAGCATTGAGATTTAATTGGAAAAGTGTAAGCAGTCCTGTCTCCTGTGTGCTTGTAGAAGAAATAAAGGTTAGCGTCATTTTGGTAATTTTTGTGGTTGTACAGATAAAACAATGCCACAAAAAGAGAAAAAAATACCTTTTTATCTCATATTGTTGGCCAGGGAAATATGTAAAAAGGGGTCTTGAGCCTAACCTCATCGATATCAGAGTGGTTATAATCTGTTAAATGAATCTACAAACCAGATATTGGTCGTGGAAGGTGGACTTCTGGCTTACTTTATAGAAATTGTTAGACCTGTCAGCTTTCGGATGGTCTCCCCCTATTTTTTTTCTTTTCCCTTTCTGCCTCACATTTCTTTTTCCACCAATTCTTTTTGTGTGGCCTTACGTCTCAGAGTGCCCCACCACTGCTAATCAGTGCTGAGGCACAGGTGCGCCTTCCTAAAATGGTGGATGGAGAGAGTTCCTAAAATGGACGCCTGCTAGAAATTACCTCAGAGCTCTGGCCCATAGGATAACATTAGGGGGTTCCAGAAACTTCCTGTCCACTCTAGTGACCTGGGCACTGGCTATATAATGGAGGACAATGGGTGGCCATTTTGTCATTACTGGGCTGGCTGGAGTGCAGACTACAGAGTTAGGGGGATTGTCTCTTAGGCTAAACTGACTGCTCCTAGGGGCTGCGAGTTAGTTGTGTGTGCTGCCCTCCTTCCCGTTGATCTGGCCCTGCCTGTGAGAAGAATTACGAACACCCCGTCCCAGTGTGGCCACCCATTAGGAAGACTAATTTATTTCAACAGCTGGTGAGAGTGACCTTGCCCCAGCCCCAGAAAACTTGGAGGGTGGTGCTGTGGGTTATTAAGGCAACGCAGTATAAGGGACTTTCACCACGACCCCTGAAGTGAAGCGGGGTCTTAATTTCTGCCCTTGCTTTCTGTTTGGCGTTAGTGAAGAGCCCTGGTCTTGTCTGCGATGAATACTGCCTAGTGCCCCAGTAATTGCAAACACAACAGTGATGGACAGAATGTGGATCAATGTCACACATTCACCCCAGTCCAAAGATCTGGGCCCAAACCATCGTTTTTCCACTGCACACCACCCTGGGTTAGACAATGGCGATATGCAAATCAGCGCTGACCCTGTGCCCCATGGGAACAGTCCAGTCCGAACTACAAAAGCCATGTCCTTCCCAGAACGGAATCAAGCATCCGAGGACAGAGTGCCCCAGTGATGCATCTGGCGGGCCCCCCCCCACTCTCTTTGCATCCTCTCTGAGGCGTTGTGTGCCGAGGTGAGGAGATAGGCCGAGTGGTTCCTGCACCAGGCGCGAGGAGAAGGGGCGCGACGCCCGCTCGGAGAGAGACGCTGGGCGGGGTCACTTAGCAACCAGACTCCTGCCTAGCGCGTTTCCTCTCTCCGTCGAGCCGGAGCTCCTCGCTGAAGCAGAAGCTGCCGTGACCCTTCGAGAGGCCGAGTTGTCCCGGAGTTTACTTCGCGGATCGGCTGTGTCCCCTGCCCCACCTCAGGCGAAGTGCCAAGTCCTGAGCGGGAGGTAGAGGGAAGATCGGGCCACAGACTTGCTCCCAGGACGGTGTAACACAGGCGCCGGACGGGTGCAGAGGTATCTGGGGACCAGGCAGTGGAGGTTGGGGCCGAAGGAGAGAAGCTGTACAGGGAGGGGGGGGCTATACGGGAACGGGGATGCCAAGAACTAAGCCCCTAAGGTAAACCACTCTCTGATAACAACGTGACTAATCAAAATTAAAAGAGTGGGTTCCAGACTTTCATTCCCCTTCGGAAGTAAAACCTCCCAAAGCATTTTTCTTGCGCAGGAGTGAAGAAGAGACAGAGCACTTTGAATAAGAAACCGGTGTGATTCTATTCCAAATGCCTTTACCAGCTTAATTCAAATTATTGCAAAAACCTGCTAAAACAGAATTTCATTTATTTATGCTTGCTCCAAGCGGATACTCATATTTATTACAGTAACATTCAATGTACTTACTTGACTGATTTAACTGGCAACCTGTTTCAATTGGTCTATATGTGATATACTTACCTGCTGAATGCCTAGCTAAATGTATTTAGGAACCTGGTGCTTTGACTACTGTGAGAAATTGCAATGTACTGTCTAGTTAATGCAATTAAGTCTAGAAATGAAATGTCCGGAGTCCTAATTTATTAAACATTGGAACCCTCATTCCTCCTTTTACAATACAAAGAGATTTTCTATTTAACTAATACGGTGTGGTGTCATTTTTGGTGGGTTTGCACAGGGGTGTTGTAGTGAGTGCTGCGCAAATACATCACACTTGCCTCCTGGAATTAGTCCTCCTACTCTGCGCCATGCTACCCTAAGTGGGCCGGAAGTCCCAGGTCCAACAGAAATTACTACTGTCAGTGAAGGTTATTGGGGTTTTAGAAGGACCCATTATATCCCTTTCAACATAAAAGTGGATATCA
Source organism: Lissotriton helveticus (assembly GCF_964261635.1). Classification (NCBI taxonomy): domain Eukaryota; kingdom Metazoa; phylum Chordata; class Amphibia; order Caudata; family Salamandridae; genus Lissotriton; species Lissotriton helveticus. Next base: position 693,506,321 of record NC_136063.1, read on the forward strand.
GGGGGATGTAGAGCCCCTTCGAGATGGTCAGTCTCTAGACTTTTCATGAACCATGTCAGATGGTGTCAACCCAAGATTGCTCATGCCCCTGTCAGGGAACATTGCACATGAAGAATAATGCCAAAAGATTTGTATTTGGGGTATGTGAGGAAATGCTGGGAAGGTGCACCAGCTCTGGTTGTGCACAACCATTGTATTGCACTGTACTGGAATTTATAGCACTTTACATGCACGTTAGAAAGTCTGAGAAGTATGATGTTTTCTCTAATATAACAAATATAAGGAATGTGCAGTTGGAGCAAGAGACAAACAGTGCTCCTCCTGGGACAATGCCTTGAATGTGAAATGTGTCAGAGGCCTTCCAGAGGATCCACTACCCTCGATGTAGGGCACTGGAGGCTGCTAGAACCAGAATCCTGCATAAAAGTAACCTGTAATAAGGCATGGGCTGCAGGCCTGGGCCCTGTGGTCTTTACGGAGTGCCATGGTTGGGGTATACAGCAAAGGCCTGGGTGTGTCAGTGAAAGTGACATGTAGTGCCTGCCAAATGATGGTTACAAAGTGTTTGTTTGCGCCATTTGGGAGGAGGGGGAGCAAGAGGGTGAAACTAGGGCCTGGGAGATAATTTACTATAGCAAATTATTGAATACTATAGACAATTATTCAATCTATACTTGAACTGGTTTTGGTTGTATAGGTAACCCAGTCTACAATTGTAGAAGTAGCAACTACCTAATCACCCTCATGTACATGTGTCTGTTTTTGGTGTATTTCTACTATATTTGCACGTTTTAAATGGAGTCCCTTTAAATTCACATCTGTTTGCTTTCTGTTTTTCTAACAATGTGTTACTTAAATACATGAAAAGGTTTCCACCTGCAGCTTGAGGTGTTCACCTCTCCACCCAGAGTTGGCCCTATTTGGGGGGTGAGAAGCTGAAGGGTCCATAAACTTGATACATACAGTCCAAGCCGTTAACCCATCCCTTAAGCCTGCAGGCCAGGGGAAATCCGTTAAGGGCTCCACTGGAACTTGGGTCACTGCTCCTCTTCTGGGATAATGTATGCTGAGGTGATGAAAGCTGCAAAATAAAGCAAGCCCTCATTTAAGACCAAGGTGTGGCTGTCCAATTTAAATGTGACTTGGGGTTATCTGTGATATAATGGATAGTCATTTCTAGAGCAGCGACAGAGGTGTCCTTCGATACTGGTTGTCTTGGAGGGTATGGACACATACATTCCAACAACACATGCCCGCTGTCTGTGAAGCAGCGAGGTTGAGTCCAGCAGCTCTGCAGCTTCTGGGTTCCGGCTCTTGGCCTTTGGCTCCTGGGCCACAGGGCCACACTTTGGTCTTCCTGCCCTTTTGACTTTGGGTTCCTTTAGCTGTGTGTGGTTCCCTGCCCTGGTTTTTGGCCCTGGGTCCTGAATTTGGATCCAGGCCCCAGGTGAGAGTAGTAACCAGCATCGCAAACACCAGTGGGCCGTGTTGACAGTGCTGGCAAGGCTCTAGTGCCACAGGCTCCTCTGTGTAGGAGCGGCCTCTGTTAAGTTGCTGCAGCTTTCTAACCACAGGGGGCCAGTTCGTCTTACTCCCTGCCATATGTCATTTCTGGGGACTCTACTTCTTCCCTTCTCCAGCTAGGTGGACTACAATCACAAGCATGTGACAAACAAGTCAGGAAAATGATGAGTGCCGTAGTATTTATGTAATTGTGTTTCCTCTTATACAATCTCCTATGGAGGGCACAGATCCATTCAAAGTCCTACACTAGCACAGCTTTTACCATTACCTTAAAAGCAGCCCAGAGGCACATGCTGTATGGCTCTAGCACCAGTGTCGAGCTCCCAGAAGGTACAGTTAGACCCTTCATCCCCAAACCTGGTGTTGCTTTCCGCTCGTTCCTCTGCATAGACAACGCCCTGGGAGTGGATGCTCCTGTGGAATTTCGGGGAAGATGGAGGGAGGTTGGCCTGTGCTGACTCACATGGGAAAAAGATGTAGGGGACAGGAGTGTGACACGGTGTGGGGGTAGGTTGACTGGGAGTTTGGGTGCAGCTATTGGACTACTTTCAGGCACTCTAACAGAAACTCATAGCTGTGTTGCGGATCCTGAAAATTATCCGCTAGTCAGTTCTAGACAGAAAGCTCTGGGAAACAGCTTTCCCATCACATGTGCGACAACACATGCAATTACGACGCGGTTGTTACAATGACCGCATTGTTACAATGCAAGCCATTACATCGCAAGTTGAAATTGCATGCCTTATAGTGCATGCAATGTAACATCGCATATTCGAAAGCCCTCCCTGGTAAAAGGCTAAGATATGACACTCAAGAAACTTCGCTCCTTGAGACTGGTCTTCTCAAGAGCTTCTAAAAAAATGAAAGCCAATCATTTGAGAAATAGGACTCTTCAAGTGAATACTTTCAAAGGCTTTAATGCAATGTCTACCTTTTTTTTCTAAAAGGGAGGCTGGATCTAATCGGTTGGCCTCGGTCGAGGTATTTTCAGGATTGAATTTAGAAGTAGGGGTATAAGGTGAATACTCCCCTATGCTGTGTAAATCCACTGCAGCGAATAACTCAGAAGAGCACCTAGTTCTGGCTTTATCTCCAGCAAGGTAACAGGTACTCCTCAATGAAGACTTCACTCTCCCTGATATCGACATTGCGTTCAGCCATATACAATAACAGAGAGTAACTTCTGATCCTCCCCTTTCCCTGCATCATATGGAAAGTACGAAGGGCATTCCCCTGGGTCCCCCCAAGATGCAGCTCTTCAGCAGTACACCTTCCTAGAGCCTCTTAACCAACCTAAAAGTCTCCAGTTCTCCAGAACTGCGGTTGCGCCCAAACTCTTATTATTGCCTCATGGGGAACTATGTGCAGCTTTACTTACTCTGCCTAGAAATAGTTTTGTCTTCAATTCTGGCTTTAATGGAGAAATCAGTAAATAACAGTGACCTTATTTTGGACTCTCGTTTGTCCCTTTCCAAGTTTCTTTTTCTAGATAAAAGAGCCCTAATGGAAAAGCCCACCTCTCCATTGGCAGCATCTTCAGAGTCCGAGAGTGTGCACCTGAGTGAGTCTCAGTCAGAGGCTCTCTCCTCTAGTCTATCTTTAAGAAAACCCCATTAGTTAGATTCTATCTCAAATCACAAATTTAAGGAAATGGGTACACAGGCTGGTTGGCCATTATGCAGGTCAAAAGACAAGATGAGCCATAGTTCAGCCGAGAATGATCAGATTTATTCCCTACAGAATCTTTTTTAGCAGAAGGAAAGTCTCGCTCCGCTTCTGCCTTCAATCTCTCCCTGAGAAGGAGAACATATAAAAAACACTCTTCCCTATATTCCAAAGCAAAGAAGCTATAGCACCACTACAATCTCTGGGTGAGGAAAGTAAGACGAATAATGGCAAGAATTGGCAATAGGTCATTGATATTGGGCTGTCTTGTAAATATTCTGATTTACAGGTGGTTCAAAGTAGTGATTTCTCTTTGGTCCAAATTATCAATCATGGTGTAAACTGTGGGAGTAGAGTGACTTCAAAGTGGTGTCTAATTTAGTAATGTTAAATCATGATTTGCTGTGCAGTCATGGTATTGATATATTTCCCTTACAGGGAAAGAAGGTTATTAAAATCTCCCCGTATAACATCTTGGGTGAAGGCAACCATCTTTTAGACTCCCCTCTCCAACTGAGTGGGAAAGTAATTTGTGGTTCTCACTGGGAAATGTGGGTAATACTGATCTTCGAGAAAAAGGAGAAGCTGACACAGGCCCAAGATGAGGAAGTTGGGAGGCGGGCGTACTTAACTCCAACAGTTCTACAGGACCAAAATATAAAAACTGCTCCTACTAGTAACCTTAAGTTGGTTTCTTGGAATGCAGCAGGGTAATTACTGATAGTAATAAGATCTTATTTCTGAATAGTTTGGAGGCCGCTACACTATGTATCCAAGAAACCTTGATTAGAAATAATAATTGGTTAACTGAGGGATATTTTGTGATAAGCTGCCCGGTCATCCCCGCTAAGAGGAGTCAAGTAAGACAAGGTTTAACTGTGTTGCTTAGTACCAACTACAGTTGGACGTACACTGTTTTTATCGATGACCCAAAATTAATTCAGGCGGTAAAGATTTGTTTCACTCGGAAGCAAGAGTATTGAGTTGCTATTGGTTGTAAATGCTTATATTTCAGCTGATGTGCTCATGTCTGCTAAAGGATATATTTGATTTTATTTCTTCTATTATGGTGAGAGGCATGTACACAAGTACTATTAGTTGGTGACCTAATGCCAACATTTCTAATCATGCCTTGCTGCTTTTTGCAAATGACTCTAAAGAGTAGACATTCAAAATCCCTCCAGCTATGTTTCCTCCTAATTGTAGAGCTGATTAAAGAGGATTGTGTCTGTAGGAAAGCTTACAGAATATTGAATTCCTAAAAGTAAATGGAAGAATAGAAAATGATACGACAGTGAATGTAACCATGATCTCACATATGGAAGTCTAGGATAACCTCTATAGTGATCATAAGTTGACCTCTTGTCTGATATACATGACCTTAACAGAAGTACAAACTTGCTTGGTATTTTAAAGATGTATCTGTGGGGTTCAAGAGATCTCATTTTCGAATTTATTTGAATGTAAATGCATCTGCAAAATTAAAAGAATGATTGACAGAGAGAGATCCACAGCTTTTCTTTTCCCTGGTCCGTGAACTAATGATGGAATTTGCCTATAATTCTTGGTCTCAGCCTCTAACCAACTAATTTTCTCTCCTAGCAGAGACCACATCTTAATCAGGTTATTGGTTTAAACAGGGAGATAAATAGATTAGTGAAGATTAAATATCTGGCTTTTTCCACTGAACGATGGTTATTAATCAGTCTCCTGAAAAGGAGAAGTCATAGGAAAAAATGCTCAAGGAAGATAAGAAAGTAAGACTATAATTGTATACAGCTAAAATAAGCAGCCTCTTGTAAGGATGGCAACACGTATTGGGAAAAGTTTTCTGACAGCTGCCGCTCCAGGGTAAAGTACTTCCCTGATCCTATAAAGGAAGCAGTTTGGAGAGTGTATCTGTAAGATCTCTATTCTCACAATGTTGATTCAGTGTGGCTTTATTCTCCTTTTACAGCATCCCCTACTCCTTTCCCAGTTTATAGTGCTCCAACTATGAATGAGATTGAGGACATTATTGAGACCTTCTGGGGCAATGGGCCCGGATAAAGGGTCCAATACAATAATTAAAAGGGAGCCCTTGTTGTAGGCTTCATACCTTACTCCCCTGTTGCCCATAGTTATCAGCATGGTGTTAACCCTCCTTCCTGATCTGGAAGCAGATTAATATCATTGTATAAAAAGGGTTGAAGACATCTCCCTGGCAACTATCACCAAATTGCACTGCTGGATGAAAAGGGAATATATTTGTCAGGAGTATCTTGGAACACCTTGTGGGGTGCGTTGAAGAGGAAAGAATTCTCCTGATTGAACAAGCAGATTTTAGAAAGAAACATTGTACACATGATAACATATGTATGCTGAAACTCATCATGGAAAAGTATACCTAAATCCAAGGGCTCAATGTTTATGTAGCATTCATACATTTTTCTATGGTCTTTGATAGGGTGGACCATCCAAAACTATGGAAAAACTCAAGAAGTTAGGGATGCCTAATATTTCCCTGTCATTAATAATTAACCTTCCCTCCTCCAGGTGGTACCAGCTGTTATTCGGGGTGGAGGGGGATTGAGCTATATCCTTTCCAATTTTAACTAATAATGGCATGAAACAGGGTTGTCTGCTGGCCCCTTTATTTTTCTCATTATATGTTTGGACCTTCCCGACTGCCTTGCATCGTACAAGAGAGACGTGCCCAAGATCAATTGTCTTATCCCTTCCCTTGCCTTGTGTACGCAGACGACATTGTGATCATGGATGTAATGCTCAAGGGTCTGCACAACAGGTTGCTGTCTTTACAACAGTATTCCATTCTGCACTAGATGAAGGTCAATGTGTCAAAAAGCAAGGCAATGTTCTAAAAAGTAGAAAGACTGGAAAGACTTGCAGATTTGTTTGAGGCTTAGGCCAAGAGAAGCTGGAGATTGTAAAGTCATACCCTTATTTAAGGAAAATTGTTGCAGCCATATGCTATTTCCTGTTAGCATCTGATTCAACTATCTGTCCTCATTTATTATCTTTATACTTGTGGTGAGTTCTGATTTTTCAACACCAGGATACCCTAATCAGAGTGTTTGATGGTCTCTATAAATTTCAAATTCAAATACATGTCCCAGTCTTCCAGTATGCTCTCATAACCAGTCAGCTCACATCCCTTGCTTTACTTTCACTAGCACCATCAAAACACTAAAACAGATCTCATTGTCCCTTCCCTTTGACTAGTTCTCATGCATAGTGTCACAAAGTGACCTGGGAGCCATCACAACCAGCAGCCCAATTCATTTTTTCAGAAAAGCTTACCATCTCTGGTGGTTCTCCTCAGACCTGCAGCAGGGACATCACCAGACTGCAGAATAAGAATTGTAAAAATAAAAATCAAGACAGTTGGCCTTTTCTATCTATGTTCCCATGACCTGGCTTTGCAGATCCCACATAGCTTGTTTAGAAAAGCCAGGTGTTGGACCTGGCATCATTGGTGTGGGTTTCCCCAATATTTTGCCTTTGCTTCCTGTTATTTGTCTGTGTGTTGGACTTCATTTTTGCTGGTCTAGATGCTTTGGGCACTTTGCCACTGCTGTTCAGTGCCAGAATGCAATTGCTCCCTATGTAAATTGATGTTATGGATTGGTGATTCCATGATTGGTATATTTGATTTACTAGTCAGTCCCTAGTACAGTGTAATAAGTGTGTGCCCAGGGTCTGTAAATCAAATGCAGAGCCTTTGTACCGTCTAGTACTGCCATGTCGACCTGGCAAGTGCACCCACTTGCCAGGCCTTAACCTTCCCTATTCTTATATGTTATTCACTGCTAAGGTAGGCCCAAGGTACCCCTGTGGGCAGTGTGCAGTGTATGTGAAAGGTAGGACATGCCCTGAAGTGTGTGGCATGTCCTCATAGTGAAATACTGCCAATTTTGTTTTTCACTATTGCAAAGCTACCTGTTCCCATAGGATAGAATGGGGAGTTTGCTTATAACGTCTTATAAACATAACTACCCCTGGGAACAAGGTAGGAAAACAATGTTTAGTATGCCTTAACTCAGAATGTTAAAATGTGTCTTTTAGTGAGGATCATGTTTACATTCTGTGTTTGAAAATACCACTTTTAGAAAGTAGGTATTTTCTTGCTTAGCCATCCAGTGTGCCTCTGCTAGGATGTGTATTGACTGTCTGGCTTTGGAGTGACAGGGGCTGGGTATGTACAGTAGCTCCAGATAGTCTGGATGAGTCAAGGCTGGGCTCAGTAGACCTGGGCTGCATTTAGAGTAGGAGGAGGAGATTTCTTTTCATCTGAATGGGCCTAGTCTGCCTTCTACAATGCTGTCTCCACCTTCTGCCTTAAAGCTGCAGCGGACAGGACAGACCTAGTTTTGACTGAGCACATGGCTTCTCTGCATGTAGAGAACACAGGATTTTACTGTATAAAAAGAGGGGCCAGACTTTTAGATCACTTCTGGGAAATCAAGAGGAACCTTTTCCAAGGAGAAGAACTGGAGAATACTGCCCCTGTGCTGTTTGCTGTCTGGGGTTAGACTGCAGTGTCTACTTTCTGGAAAGGAAAGGGAAAATGACTTTGCTGTGTCCCCTGCTTGAGGAAGATCTCCAAGGGCTTGCCACCTTTTCTGAAGTCTCGGGGACACAAATACGTCACTACAGCTCCCCTGAAACTCCTTGCTGAGAATTCTCACCTGCTAAGAAGTTTCTGCTGTTGTTTTTGACCTCTGAAGGCTGTTTGACACTGGGAGCTGGAAAAGTAATGCAACTTCAATAAGCACACTCATCCACACCTGTTTCCGATGCATTGCGGAAGAAATCATCGCAGCGCCTGCCTGTGACTCAAGAAATCGCTGCACGCAGTATCTCCAAAGTCCGAGATCACCGCACGTATTGTGACGCAAGCCCTCTGTGCGGCTGCAAAAACCCACCCATCATCCCGGGTCGTCGCATTGCATCGAGGCACCAAGTCTGTTGCATTGTTGGGGGATGCAGTAATAAACTGACCCATCACCTCCCCGTGCAGTAAGAAACCAACACATCACCTCCTCCCGGTAAGGAGCCAAAACATCACCTCCCCTGAGCAGCAGTAAGGAACCAACACATCACCTCCCCCGGAGCAAGAAAATGGCACATCACCTTCTCTGAGTGTAAGAAACCAACACATCACCTTCTCTGTGGCCCTTTTTGCTTGTGTGCGCAATGCATCCAAGGTACTTTGTGGGAAAAGTTTTGCAACTAATATTTTCTTTGAACTGAACTATTTCTACCATTTGAAAGTCATATTGTTTATTACTGTATTGTGAATTTTTTGTTGCTTTTGTCTTGTTTGGTTTACATAAAGATGACTTATTTTTCTAAACTGATGTGGTGTACATTTGTAGTCTTTTCACTGTATTACTGTATGTTTTCAGAAATGCGCTACACACTGCCTCTGAGATAAGCCTGTCGGCTCGCGCCAAGCTACCAAGGGGGTGAGCAGGGGTTATTTTAGAAGTGTATCCCCCTTTTCCTCGTCTAGAAGCAAGGGTCCCTATTTGGACAAAGGTACCTACCTCTGCCAACTAGTGACCCCCATTTCTAACACCAGGTCTTCAGCTTCTTCCGAAAAGCGAGCAATAGGCTCTGATGTGCGGTGGGAGGTCTTTTCATGATTTAGCTGTGATGTAGGACAAAGAGTGTCCTCCTTTTCTGCTTCTGTTGATGCAGGTTATGTGTGTGAGTCAGTGGGATGGTGATTGGAGCTCCACTGCTGGTTGAAGAAAGTGTACTGGTTTGAGGTCGGAGGGTCTGATGTGTGGAGCCTTGAAAGCATGTGTGAGGTTCTTGAATTGGCATAGTTTCTGAACTGGGAACCAGTGAAGCTTTTCTGAGGTGTGGGATCATATGGGTATGTCGTGGTCAGGCCAGGATGATTCTCGCAGCAGCATTCTGGATGGCCTGTGTCTGTGCAGGAGATGGGTTGGGATTCCTGTGCAGAGTGCATTGCCATAAACCAGCCTGCTGATGTTGAGAACCTGTGTGATGGTGCACCGGTTGTTTTGTGGATTCCCTTTGAAGATCTTACATACATTACAATCCACAGGAAGAAAAAATGGCATTGACTTGTCTTGACATGGTGAGTTTGCTGTCCAGGATGAGTCCAAGATGTCTGTGGTTGTAAGTGTGGGGCCTAGTTCGCTGGGCCACTAGGATGCGTCCCAAGGTGAGGGCTTCATCCCAAATACCAGTACCTCAGTTTTGTTGGTGTTGAGTTACAGGCAGTTGTTTCTCCTCCAGGATGCTGCACTGACCATGCAGTTGGTGAAGGTGATACTGGGGTCATTTGTCCCATCAATGAGAGATAGGATGAGTTGGGTGTCGTCGGCATAGAAGACTATGTTGATACTGTGAGACCTGACGATGTCTGCAAGGGGTGTCATACATACACTGAATAGCATTGGAGAATCAGCAGATGAGGTTTTTGGGCTTTGAGGTGGATGGAGGAAGTCTTACTCTGGGTTCTTCCTGTGAGAAAAGAGAAGATCCACTTGAGTTCTAGTCCTTGTATTCCTGTTTGGTGGGGTTTCCTGATGAGTGTGTAGCAGGAGGCTGCAGAGGGATCAAAGAGGATGAGAGTGGCTGTTTCTCCTTCATCAAGGATGGTTCGAATGTCACTGGTGGCAGCAATAGGGCTGTTTTGGAGCTGTGGTTGGTTCTGAATCACGATTGGGTCCTGTTCAGGAGTAGGTGGAGCTTGAGTTGGTAAGGGAGTTGCCTGTTGGTTGCTTGCTCTATAACCTTAGGCTTGAATAGGCAGAAGTGATGGTTTATTCAGCAGTTCTGTCACCTCTGTGGGTTTCCCCCTTTCTGGAAAAGTAGAGATTGCGATGGAGGTGTTGATAATTGATGTGAGTGTTGAGCTTTTTGAAGGTCCTCCTAAGTTGGTGATGTGGTAGGGGCATCATCAACCGATTGTCTTCATGAGGGTGGCAGTTTATTCATTGGTTTCCAGTTGGTGAGGTGGTGGTTGATACCTGGTTGAGGAGATCAGTTGCCTTTTGCTGGTGGTCAAACTGGGAGCAAAGTGACTGACTAGTGATTGTCATGTTATCAGGATTGTCCTGTTACCAGGTAAAAGTCATGGTGGTGCTACCCCAGCACAGAGTCAGCATGGAGCCAACTAATCCAAGAACAGTAAAGTTCCTTGAGTGAACAGTGGGATAAGACTCTTTGAAGGGTGTTGGCCAAGTGGTTTCCTGGAGATTTGAGGGTTGACCTTGGGAATTAAGTAGAGGCACAGGATATTCAGACCAAGGTGGGGGAGACAGCCGCAAAGTCTGGGTTCAGCTGTCAGTAAATATTCCTCAGGGCACTTTCCCTTTCACATTACCGACAGGAAAAGACTGAAACATTGTACCAGCAAAGAAACGAGGTGTCTCATAGTGACATTATCTGGAGTGCTTCATATCAGAGCACAGTGATTGATAGGCTGGATGTGCTTTACTTAGGCTGAATTATACGTGTAAGTTTATACTATGAAAACAATTAATGATTTCAAGTATCCTTTAAATATGCATAGCTCCCTGCTGCTTGACTCTCAAAGGAGTGTGCAATTGGATGACAATGAAAAGAATCAGATGTTAATGAACAGTGAGCCCACTGAAGCCAATAGATCATATGAATGGGTATAGGCGCCCGAGAGGCAGAAAAAAAATAATAGTTGAGCTGAGATGAGTATGCCAAATCTATCTAGGCACTTTTTTCAGGTGTTCATATCAACAAAATGATGTGGGTTGATAACACTGATGGACAGCCCTTTTAGACATTGCCAAAAGCCGGCTGAACCACAATAATAAATGACTGAAAGGGTCTGGTTAAAGTCCATTTCAATAATTTTATTTATGGCTTTGTGTTTATTGTGTGTCGAATATTCTGCTTTATGTTATGTTGTGTGGTGTTTGATGGCAATTTCTTTCACCTGTCAAAGTCGATTTATCATATTTAGTCATTAACCCTCTGTCTCACTTCCAATCACAATCCTAACACCATGAGAGTAAATCATGTCGAGCAATAGACAACTATAGTTATTTACATTGAATAAGCCAGGTTTAGCTTCAACATGCCTAGAGGCATCAATAACTGAATTAAGGGCTGGTTATGACTACGGTGATCCAATGGACCGCTGTAGCCATGATGGCAGTGCAAGCACTGCTGCTCTGGGGATCCGACTGTCCCATTACAAGTTGGGTGGCCGGACTACCATAGGACCGCTGCTAACACAAGAGATCCTCAATCCCTGGCAATCTTGCAGAGGTCTGACCTTGGCAGGTGAGCCCGCCATGAATTGTGTGGCAGGGAGGAGACTAAGGGGGCCCTATAGGGGCGCCTGTTGCTTCTATGCCAGGGGATGCATGCAGGGTGGCACATGGTGTGCCGCCTGTTTCTATGCACCCCCTGTTCCAGCACTGCATGGGCTGCACAGTCCATGCCATGAAGGAACATGCTTTGGAGTTTCCATTGCAGTGCCTTTCTTAGGCTCACCACCTGAGACCGCCACAGCACCGCCCACCAGACCAGGAGAAAAGTCCTAATCTGACGGGTGGTCAGCAGGTTGCTTTGGTGGTGTTGCAGCAGGGTGCTGGCATGGCGACCGGCTGCCACGCGGCCAAAGTTGTAATCAGGGCCTTAGGGCCAGATACAGGACCTGCAAAATAGCGCATTGCAAATTGCAAGTCATTTGCGACTCGCAATATGCGATGCACTATTTTGAATGCACAACAGTGTGTTTTACACTGTTTGCTAATCCCAATGGTATGGTGGCCTGCTGGGCTGCGCAGACCACCATGTCTGGGACTGCTTCTTCAATAAAGCAGTTTTTTTTTTTAAAAATGCATCCGGTTTTCCTTAAAGGAAAATGGGATTCATTTAAAAAAGAAAAATTTAACTTTTCAGTTTAATTTTTTTAAGGGCAGGCATTGGTCTCTGAGACCACTCCCTGCTCTTATAAAATATTTTCCAACATATTCACAAAGAGGAAGGGGTCCCCTGGGACCCCTTCCCCTTTGTGAGTGGTTTAAAACCTAAGACTTGCTATTAGGATGCCCCTTCCTAATAGCGAGAGTCGCAAATGCTATTTTGCAAGTCAGTGACTCACAAAATAGCAATAGGATGTTCTCCCGTTTGTTGCCGCAAAAAAGGTTGTACATCTAGCCCTTAGTCTTTATGAGCGGATGCAGTGAAAAATATCAATGGAAGAAAATCACTGAAAGACCTAAGCGATAAGTATTGCAATTGTAAAAGGATTGTAAGTACATATAACTAACGCAATCTTTAGATAAACAACAAAGGACTAGAGGAGTTGGGAGGTAGAGGAAAAAATGTTTCAGGTGCATAAAAAAATACAAAAGGGGAAGTGAGGAGGAGGCGGAAAAGACACCAAGATCAACTAGCATTGCAATTTAAAAACATCTTGGCTCTGCTGCCAACCTTTTTGCTTTGTCAATGTGTGTTTTGTTTTGTCATGGTCTTAGCAAAACGTTATAGTTGCGAAAGCTGCAGGACCCTCATCAATCTAAAAAATACATTGGCCCCAAGCAAAGAACACGTTGCCAATTGAAGTTCAAGGTCCTGAAGGAACCACTGTGTGTGTGGATGTGCTCCTTTGTTAATGGTCAAAATACGTCATTCACAGTGTAGTTAACCAACAGCTGAAGTGGGCTGACCCATTGCCCATGCTGTATGCTGAAGTGGGTGGAAGAAAAATGTAAATGACACAATGATACTGTTGTAACTCCTCCTTTAACTGGTGATGCACGTGTGAGAATGTTAGGTGCATCACCAGAACCTTGGAGGTTGCTGACTGGGAGAATGACCAGGTGAGGCGAGCTAGCTGTTGGAGTCTCCACTGGTGGGTGTCAATTAATACAGATTTTAACCTTTATTAAGTATGGTTTCATCATTACATTACAGACCGCAAGTGATGACACTCACCCAAGAACCCAGCGGGCAGAATTTATAGAAGATTCCAGCATGGAGAAAGGTCAGTATCAAAGCAGTTTTGTTCCTCAATATTGTAAGGCGCAGTGCATTGTGATTGGAAATACTCTCTAGACTGAAAGGTTGTGATGTTATTTAAAGGAATTTGTACAAACAGTCACCGAAAGCCATCTGTGAAAGTTAATGTACCTGTTATTTTTTTGTTTACTGTTATTTTGACTTGTTGATATCTTCACATAGGCGCGTGAGGCCAGCATTTTTCAAATTGCGGAGGGGAGATTGTTTTGAGCACGAGCAAACTTGAGAGTGTTGCGAGCGCGAGCAGACTCGCAAGTGACGCGCCACATCATTCCGGCTCACAAGGTGCACGCGAATCTCAGTGTGACGTGTTGATGTCATCAGGAAGAACAAAACGAGTGCGTGGAGCAAAATGAGCAGCAGCAAGTAGACATGTCTGGCACTTTACTGAGAGACATTCAATTAACTTTATTTCCGACATGTTGATGTCCAGTGAGCCAACCACCGCATTTCCTAGCCGAACGTGGTGAACCAGCTATTTCATAAAAAAAATGGAAACCATTATTTGACTCTTATCTAATAGCCTTAGGGGGTGAGGAGTTCTAAGCTGCAAGGAATCAAGCTATTCTGCTTCACAGTCTTGGAATTGAAGACAGAAACATTTATGACAGTTTAGATCCAATGCCAATTAAGAGAGGTGCTGGTGAGCCTGGTGACGTTTATGAAATGAGTGTCATGCTTTTACAGACTCATTTTGGGCCCGCTTAAATTTATTAATGGAGAGACATATGTTTTTCATGCGGGTACAAGCCAAAGGAGAAAAAGTGGGCAACTATGCGGCAGCCCTTAAGTCTCTAGCTCGGACATGTGACTTTGAACAATTAGCAGACTCACTCATTTGTGATCAATTGGTGCGCTGCACGAATAATACCAGGTTCCAAGAGAGATTTTGTCAAGAAATTCCATCTTGAAAGAAGCGATCAGCATTTGTAGAAAATATTCAACATACTACAGATTTGCTAAAAGAAATGCGCAGCACTGTTTTAACACATGAGAATGTTGCAATTGTGAAGGGTTGTGATCCTGAAGGTATTGATTATGGGATGGCATCACCAAAGAGACCTGGGGATTATCTTAAATACCAATGCACATGACCAAGTAATGTTTTTAGTGACAAACTTAGACTTTATAGTGGGTTTAAACACAAAATAATTTTAACTGCAAAAGCACAACCTTTGGTAAATAAGGTTAGGAATGTGTCCACTCTTATGGTGGGACTCCTCCAGGAAGTACTCAACAGACTACTTGAGATGGGAATCATTGAAGAGATAGAGTCATCGGAATGGTTGGCTATGATCGTTTTAGTGCCCAAGGACAAAGGTAACAAAATCAGGATGTGTGTTGAATTACGAAGTTTGAACAATTGCATTTCGGTCGACAGGCAACCTCTACCCAATGTTAACGAGGCCCTGGCGAAATTGAGTGGTGCACATATTTTTAGCGTGATGGACTTGTCGTCTGCGTACCACCAAGTCAAGAGCTTTAACTTCTTTTGTTACACCTCTTGGAGCTCACAGATACATTAGGATTCCATTTGGCTGGGCATCTCCTGCTGCATGTTTCCAGAGGTTGATGAAAGAAGTTTTGTCTGGTATAGTTCAGTCTTGTTTTTCCAGGGCGACATACTTGTCCATGGTAAAGATAGAGCCAGCCATGATGAAGTATTAAACAAAGTACTGTCTAGGTTACAAGAACGTGGGCTCTCTTTGAAAAGTGAAAAGTGCAAATTCAGGGTTCGATCCGTGTCTTATTTGGGCCTCTCCATTTCCGGTAAGGGGATCAGTCCCAAGGTTGATTTGGCCGAAGCGATATGTCAAGCTGCAACTCCATCTAACAAAGATCAAGTTCAATCTTTTCTTGGGGCTACCGGAGTACTACTCAAAGTTAATCCACAAATTTGCAAGTGTGGTACATCTATTAAGACATTTACTCAAAAAGGGTGCAGAATTTGTATGGTCAGAGGATTGCATACGTGCTTTCACAAAGTCAAAAGTGATATTGTTTGCATGCCATCTCTGGGTCGTTTTGATGTTACAAAAACAAAACAGTATTAACCGCTGTGCAAGTGTGCGTGTGTTGGGTGCTGTGTTGTCCCAAATTGTTGATGGTAACTAGAAAGTCCTTGGTTTTGCTTCACGTTCTCTCAAAGGGGCAGAAGAAATTTACTCCGTAATAGAACGAGAAGCATTGGCCTGCACATGGACGATCAATCATTTGCAGGTTCTATCCTTGGGGTTTCTCTTTTCTCGTCAGATCTAACCACAAACCATTGATCCACATGCTTGCTTGCAGAAATGCGGAGAGCACTCCTCCTAGGATTAAGAAATGGATTGAGAGACTTTGGGAATTCAGTTTCACAGTGGAATACTTGCCTGGTTTAAAGAATGTCCCTGCTAATTGTCTCTCCAGGATGCCTCTTGACAAATTAGTCTCAGTTAGTACTGACTGGACTGTAGCATGGGTCAAGGAATCTGCTCTTAACAACGTTGAATGGGAAGCAAGTTTTGTATCTGACGATTCAAGGAAGTTCGATATGGATTATGTTGTCAATGGGTGGCCTGATCTCAGTGATGTTCGTCAGTGTGCTAGAGGGTATTGGAATGTACATGACAAATTGAACATTGTGGATTGCGAACTTTGTTGTATTGAGAGATTAGTTCCCCCGTCTGGTATGCGTGAAAAGATCATTAATTTGGCACATGAAGGTCCTCTTGATGTAGCCCAACCAAATCCAGAGTGAGGGAATCTTATTGGTGGCCTGAGGTAGATTGTTAGGTAGAAGTAGTAGTTAAGGAATGTACTTTGAGTGTGAGGCAATGATAAGTCTTGGAAAGTCAGTACAGCACCTCTTTCACCTGTTGCTTTACCTGACCAACCTTGGTCAAAGCTGCCTGTGTATATTGTAGGACCTTTCGAAGTCTTGAGAGGTTTGTAGTGGTCTTGGTGGATTATACTTTGAAATGGGTTTCAGCTTGTTGTTTGGGTTCTGTTATAACCAAGAACATCATTGAATTCCTCAAGGATGCATTTGCGTGCATGGGGCATATCTGAAGTTTTGGTCAGTGATAATGGAGTGCAATTTACCTCTCAGGAGATTGTCAAGTTTTTAGAGGAGTGTTCTATTATCCATCACCGCACTGCTCTTTATGCACCACAAGCCCTTGGTTTAATTGAAAGCATGAATAGGCTTGTAAGGGTGTGTGCTCAAACTGCTGTTGAGTCTGGGTCATCCTTGAAGACTTTTGCGAGAAAAGTTGTGGGCACACAGAAACACATTCAATTGTGTCACTGGCTGTTCTCCATTTAAGAAACCCAAGGGGAGAGTAGCTGGTTCAAAACTTAACCCAGTGTGGTTAAGTGTGACAGATAGGAATATTATGGTAGTTAAGAGTTAAGAGTTATCAAGAAAAATAAAAGCGAAGATATGATGCCAAAATGGGTGTATGAATCGGACATGGAAAGTGGATGATATGGTGTATGTTAAGAAAGCTGTGTGGTCTCCAAACGGAGAAACAAAATTTTGTGGGCCGAAACGCATTATCAAAGTCATGAAGAATGTGGTGATGCTAAATGATGGTAATATTTGGAGTATGTCTCGACTTTCTTTATGTAACAGGGTGCAATAGTACTGTACAGACAGTTGAGACATTCGCTTTGCAGTAAAGTTGCGGGTCAGTCTGGGTTTTTGGGTCATGACAAAAGAGTGAGATGATCTCTTTTGTATCTTAATGATTATATTTTACAGTAATGTTAGTTTCTAGTCATTGAAATTTTCCTTGATTACATTAACATTGTTACTTAGTTTCCCTGTTTTTATAGAGTAATCTTTACCTGTAATTGTACAATTAGTTTTCTTTCTCTTTTTATGTATTTCTTTCATTAATATGTTGAAGGGGAAGATGTGTTGTAACTTCTCCTTTAACTGGTGATGCACCTGTGAGAATGTTAGGTAAATCACCAGAACCTTGGCGATTGCTGCCTGGGAGAATGACTGGGTAAGGCGAGCTGGCTGTTGGTGACTCCTCTGATGGGTGTCAATAAATACAGATTTTAACCTTTATTAAGTATGGTTTCATCATTGCATTAAACACACCAATGGATGAAGTAAGGTAGTATGCATATAGTTTTAGTAAAATCAAATGTTCATGGATAACAGCAGATCTAAAAAATGATAAGGAGAGAATGAACATTTAAGGTGAAGAAAGGGAGGAAGGTCAATGAGGTAGCACCTGAGCCCTTTTTAGAACTGTCAAATAACATTTTAAAAAACAAAAAGATTGAAAAAACTATTTTAGACCAGAAACACATTAAAGCACTTGTTTATACTTTTGCATTTCTGTCTATTTATTTAACATCACAAGCTCTTTGCTGGTGTCTCAAGCCAGAATAAAAACAAGAACCATCATGCATTAAATGTTCTTACAGGGAAATGTTTAATTGCATTTTAAAATGTTTTAATATATTTTACTGGCAATAAGATCATATTGACATGGTTATTATTGTTTCTGCTTCTCTGCTGGATAAATGTACTTTTCAAACTTTGCCAGGTAAAGTTTAGTGACTTGTTTGCAACTTTAAATTAGATATCTTCTGTGATTTGGCCTACTAATTTGAAGAGATGAAGAAGTATGGACAGGCAATTTGAGAAGCATCCATGTGCACGGCTTTCAGAATAGCTGAGAAAGGCTGCCAGTGGAACTCTTTTCTTCCTAGTCCTGATCTGCAGGTTGCACTGTTCTTGCTTAAAGCTCTCGGTCATTTATAACACTGTAGCTGCTTCTTAATTAATGTCAAACTATGTAAAAAATGCATGTTAAAGTATGTTAAACATGTATGTCATTCCATGATGACCTCAGTGAATAAATATACAAATTTTACTGAGACACCACTAAAAGTTCAACTCCTGTGCTTTCAAAATTATGTTATTCTAAAAGAAATAGTTTTTACTTTTAATTACAGAGGGGACAATCCACATTTTATTTGGTGAGCTCAGGTGTAGTGCGTTTTCCCAAACCCGGGCTAGCTCCTTCTCTCTCTGTATCTCTCTCCACTCCTCCATAAATTACTCTATTTCTTACTGCGTGCTTCGTCACAATAATTCCTATATACTTTCTTTCGGCAATCTATTCCACTCCATTAAAAGGTAAGCCTTGCTCCCCGCCCAATCACATACTTGCCATTCTTTCCTCATACACCAACACCTATATTGTTGCCAGTGTCTTCACGGATACGTGAACCTGTATGAATTAGTGTTTTAATAGGATCTCTATTTTCATTCATTTAAAGTGTTACCCAGGTTGCTCCTTGGCTTGTTTTAGTAGCCCTTGATCATTTTTTCATGGTGTGTTTGTGCTCATGCCTGAAATCATTTTGAAAGAGAATTAAAGAGCTGCATGGAAACTTGAAAATCTGCACATATTTGAAAATTCAGACAATGATAAGTAGGGGATTTTCTCTAGGGGTAGCCTACAATCATAATCATGGTTTCAGTGTTACACTTACAGGACTGCAAAGGTTACTTGGGATGGTATTTGCACAACCTGCACAAGAGGGGACAGGGGGATGCCCTCTTTGAAGAGGGAACCCCTGAGCTGAGGAGGAACAGAAACTAAAGGCATCTAATGTAAAGAAAGTTGACTCGAGCCAGACAATGCTATAGATGGGAAGGTTGTGCTCCGGCACCCAAGTCTGAAGCAAAAGGTGCCAGATCTCTTGAAATGTATGTTTTATAATACACAGACTGCATATAAAAGCTCTGTGGGGGTTGACCCGTTGAGCAATATTTTGCTAAAATGTCATTAACATTCAGGTTCAGCCCACAGTAGGCATACACAGAGGGGGGCAATGTTCAGTTCTTTTTCAGTATTGGATATATTTTCAGTGTCTGATCAGCCCACAGGACAGTCATTTGGGATTGGAAGTTTCAGGCAAAGTAAGTTTTGGAATTTTGCCTTTTAACGTCTGACGCAGACGCTCGACAGACAAAGTTGCACACGTTTTGTATATGATGCAGTCTGATAAAAACACCGATATATTTACAGGAGGGCGAAGGCAGCTAGTGCATGTTTTAGTGTGAATCTTCTGTCGATTTTGCATTCTGATCTGTGGGAAGCATAGGATTTCAAGCACTCACTTCATTGATCTCTTCCTTCGTTTCTTAAACAGGTTTCTTGACTGTGACCTCACAGCTACAAGAAATGTTTACCCTCAAACTTCCTTTGTGATAATGTATGGCTCCCAGGTGTCTGTTTAGACAGTTGCAGTTCATGGAAGGGATGCAGAATTTAAATATAGTGTGAAGATGTCTTGAGGAGTGATATGCACAGATAAATAATTGTATTGGGGAAAAGCGATATGTGGGGTAAGAGATATGGTATGTTGTATTCTTTTAAAATGCAATGAGCACTATGTAAAAGCAACAAACCCAATAGATAAATAGAATCACATATAGAAATGTGTTTTTGAAAATTACCCGGGCGTTGTTCACATATAATGTGGTAACAGCTTAGAAATGTTTTACAGTGAAAACATTTTAAACAAAAGAGCAGTACTGTACATTTAAAAGCTGCAGTTTTCACTAAATAAAAACATGTGACAAGTAATGGTTTGAAGTGAATGAGTTTGTTTGTTGTATTGGTTATTTAATTAGTGTCAAAGCACAAGTGTGCTAACGCGGGATTACTGGTTACTAGTTACCTTACCAGCTCCCAAACCAAGTCGACTGAATCGTTGGTACCTGTCATTGAGTAAAAGGCAATCTAACAATAGGTCAATCAATTAAGAACTTACACCACTCTAAATGACCACTGACCAGGATTAAGTTTCAAAGATTTAATATAAAGTCAAAGATAACTGAAGATACAAACTTCTCAAAATGAGATTCAGAAGATAAATTGGTATCACTATGAACATGAACTTTTTGAATAGTCTGAGTCTGAAAAACAGAATAATGAGTACAATTTCAAATAACATAAGCGTTGCCAAAATGGATACAAGTTGCAACCTCAAAGTCATTACAGAAAAGAAAATTCAGGTTAATCTGTCCCTACACTATACTAAGTGACATCCCTACTCAACAAGATCTTTACCCCTCTAGGTGTCAGCCGTGGTGACTTCCTAAGAAGATCACGCACTTCTCTTTGTCTCTTCTCTGATAATGGGTCTCTCCTGATCAGTCTATCTGCCTACCCATCCGCTTCCTTAGGCTCCCAAAATCATCTGCTCTCTCCTCCTCCCGGGTCGCTTTCCCTAATACCAAATCACATTTCCAATAGAAACGCCCCTTGGGACGCCCCTCACGTGGTACATCTTTGCGCGGTAAACTCCATGATGGTACTCTTCAAGACCCTCGTTAAAGTTGACCTTGGTTCCCAGGCTTCTTCTCCAGTGCGCCGATACCCCCTGAAATTCCTGGAAACTCCTACAGGCCTGCGCCAAGCGCCACTGAACAAAGCCCCTTTCATTCTAGCTGATTAGGACCCTCGCACCTGCATACAGTCCGTCCTGCAGTGGGCCTCAAATTCCAGACTTCACCATATCTATAGGTCGTAAAGCACACGCGAAGCTCTGTGCTAGACACCTCTCGACTTCTCTTCTAACGAGCACATGGCACATCAAAAGGAGATGACATTATCAGTTCAGGCCTACTTGATTTACATGAAGCGAGTCCCTGCACTCTAAAACATTAACTTGATTTAAACAACATTCTTAACTAGCATACGTTTCTAAAACAACACATCTATAAAACATATATTTCAACTTAATTCGATAATACATTTGTGGAAGAACCATGTTAACCCCATCTCACATTATTTTAGCAGCACGTTTAGGTTTGCTGTGAATTGCCCTAAGGCCTACACAATATACTGGATTTTCAGAGTTCTATTCAACTCTAACATGATTCCTTTAACATGAGAACATGAGGCTTTCATATTCATTCCAACATTTCTACATTAATCTCACACAGTTATGATTATTGTTACTCTACTTAAACATTCTATGCATTTCACTACTGAATATAAGACACTCTGTGTATTTCACTTCTAAATATAAAACACTCGTGTGCAAAAGCATGTTTAAACTAACTACGTGCTTGTAAATATGGTGCACTTATACATTTTTCAGACTTGTGCTCTCTCAATCCCCCCTTTGATGACCTTCAGGGGTCATCACCATCAGGACATCATCACAAAATGTAGAACCCTTCAAAGTGAAGTCGTGGTAGTGCCACCTCTTTTCATTGTCTCCAATGCTTTCAGGCTTCTGTATTGAGTGTCCTGCATCGCTGTCAACTTTTCCTCCTGTTTCCTCATAGATCTCTGCAACCTATTTGCTCTATACCACTGATACAAACGCACCAATCCCCACAAAGTGATTACGCAAATCACAATTATGATGATGGGTTTCAGTATGTACCAAACGATACCCTTTCCTAAGTTGGCAAACCAACCTCCAACTTTACCCATTCCATGACCTACTTTTTCCCACACGTTTATCTTTGTCAGATCCTCAATTTCGTAGTGTATGGCAGTGATGTTTCGTATATACTTCTCTAGAGGTTTTGAATTGTCTGGAATGTAAGTGCAACATTCCTGGACCTTCAAAGCCTTACAGACTCCTCCCTCTTTAGCTAACAGAACATCTAAGGCAAGTCGGTTCTGAAGAACCATTGCCCTAATCGATTGCATCTCACCTTCCACCAGCATCAATGATCTAGCAGTACTGGCAGATAGCCTATCTACGACTGTAGCTAACCTCCTAATCTTAATGTCATTCAGTATCACTCCTAGGATAGGGAATGCAGCACCGAATACATCCCCAATTACTTCTGCTGCTCCCAGCCCTCTCTTCCCTCTAGTTGATATTTCTTTCTTCGTCGTTTCTAAATTCTCAACATGATATATTTTAGGGAAGACAATAGCCAGATAGCATGATCCGTACCAATTATCTGGTAGCTTCACATAGGCATTTCTTCCACATACAAAATATACATTTGGAATTGCTTGCATCTCTTTCAGAAAATCCTTAGAGTAATACTCCAGTTGAAAGGCATGTTCACAATTGACTTGACCTACATACAAATTCTCATAATAGGAGTAACTCCTGTGAATGCACAGTTTCCCCCATTTCTCCTTGTCTAAAGCAATTGGACCAAAGCTACCCTTTCTTTGATGTATCCTTTCCTCCTTGGTCCAATCTGTTTCCCATTGTCCTGAGGCCTTTAGAATCTTCTGCCTCCTGTATCTAGTATCTACTTGCCCTATAAACTTTTTCTCAATTTCTGACACTTGACAAGTCAGATTGTTTCTTCGAGCATGTGAAGTATCTAACGTTTTCCATGGAATAAACCATTTGTGTAATCTGTCTTCGCTTTTGTAATAGTCCCACTTGTTCAAATGCTTGTAATTTGGGACCTCTGGCAATGTCGAGTCGAAATTCGAGAAATAATACTCAAATCCTTCTCGTCCATAAAATATGCACAACAACAAACTGCATGTGATTCCATATGTCAATGGAAGATGATGGTATCTGATACCCTCCTCTACCGAAGCTGGTAATTGCATACAAACGTAGCAATTCTTCGCCTCCATGACATCAATGTACTCATAAAGCAATTTAGCATAAGCATTTGACATGAAATTTCCCTGTGACTCATCTGTGTGTAACCTTTTTATTTCTGCATCTAACAACGCTTTGTCTTTATCATTGATGTTTCCCTTATCATTAACAATAGTGGTTCTCGGTGTTGACACTCCCTTGACCTCCTTGACTGCTTTTGCATCTCTCTCGTGTCCCACTATGTATGAGACAGTAACCACTAAAATTATCAGGGAAATCACCACTCCCAACAATGTGCCAACTATACATTTTGCCCTGCGGTTCGGGTTGCCAGCCTCCATGTTCTCAAACAGTGTAGCTCTTGACGTTCTTCCAGCATTCGCTTCTTCTTCTCTCTGTACAAAGTCTTTCTTTTACATATTGTCCCTCTTTGGAACACTTGGAAGCCGACAATTTACTCCGCAAAACAGTTTAAAGTCCTGTAGAAAACAGACAACCCTAGCCCTTCTCCATCCGCTAAAAGGAAACCCCTACCAATTTTCTTCTTCCACTCGGCGCTAGGTTATCTTGCAGTGTTTTTACAAATTCTTTTCAAGAGTCTTATATCCGTCTGAAGTTATGTATGGCTCAAGGAGTGACACTACGTCTTCATAAATGTCCATCCGAAGAAACATTCCCTCAAGTTCTGGGCAATTCTTGCAACAACACGGAAAGTCAACTGTTTCTAGGATTATTCTCCGTATTTCGCTCTGGACAAGTGGACGGACGAAATTGAGAGTTAACGTTTTTTCAATTTCTACTCCTGGTACTATCAGTTCTACATCCACGGTTACAAAGGGGTCCGTTCTAATCAGGATCACTTTCTTCACCTTTCCAGTTCTGCGCCCCTTTGAAGACATTCGCAATGTGGTGTTAGTCCAACACAATGAGCATTCCAAGAGCTTCCACTACTCGCTCAAGCATTTCTAACCGAAGGAGAGTTCCCTCCAACACTGGATATCGTGAACAGCAAACTGGAAATTCAACTGTTTCTAAAATCAATTTTCTTATTCCGCTTAGGAGAGGAGGATAGACGATGTTGAGTGTCAGCAACCTTTCAGTCTCCGCCCCCGGTAGCAGGAACAGTATTTGTACAGTGATGATTGGGTCAGTTCTGATCAGATTCACTTCCCTGACCCTCCCGGTTCTGTGCCCCACCGACATCTGCAACGAGGTAGGTCCAATCAGGAGTAGAGTATCTTCTACTAGGCACTCGCACCCTCCTTGATCTTCTAGGGCCCTCCTCGGTTCCCTCCTGGGTATCTTCTTCCTGATCCGAGTCTTCGGATATAGGAACAAGTGTTTCTTCCTGGGCCGACCTCAAACTTAGCCTCCTGTCTCTTCCCGGCCAAGTGGCAGCCTCACACCTTGTTCTCCTATGTCTCGTCCTTACACTCGGTTCTTGATCACTCTGGTACTGATCTGTGTCTGATTCGTATTCACTGCTGCTCTCTCCTTCAGTTGCGTCCTCAGTCTCACTGCCGTCCTGTCTTCGCTCTTCGTCTGAACCCGATGCGTTCCCAACGTCTTCCGGCACCCCCTCAGCTGCTTCGATCCCTTCTTGCGACTCTTCTTCCACTTCTGGGTTTTCGTCTGGGATAGGAGCTGTTTCTTCTAGAGGTGCTGGAACTCTTCGAGTATGGGATGCATGGAACCAATTTGGTAGCCCCCCGCACTTCACCGCGGTGTTCGTGATCAGGATTACCTGAAAGGGCCCACGCCAGCGAACATCTAGGCAGTTCTTCCGGACGTGCTTTTTAACCAACACCCAGTCCCCTGGGTTCAGGTCATGACACAGGTTCCTCGATGCTGGAACTTCAGCCGCATGCACCTGAAGGGACACAGAATGGATGGCGTCAGACAGTCCTTTACAATAATCCAAGATCAGATCATCTGTAATATTCAATAGGGCAGCAGTTGGAACTGTGGGAAGTCTCATGGCCCTCCCCATCAGAATCTCGTGTGGAGAGAGACCTGTCCTCCTGTCAGGGGTGCTGCGCATGCTCATAAGCACTAAAGGAAGAGCATCTGGCCAACTCAAAGATGTGGATGCCACTACTTTAGCCAATCTATTCTTCAAAGTGCCGTTCACTTGTTCCACAATTCCTGAAGCTTCTGGTCGATAGCTACAATGCAGTTTTTGATCGATCTTTAATGTGGAGCACAACATCTTCACTATTTCGCTGTTAAAATGTTTTCCTCTGTCCGATTCCAGAGAGGCAGGCACCCCGAAGCGCGGTATCAACTCCCTGAGCAACAATTTAGCCACTGTGAATGTATCGCACCTACGTGTAGGGTACGCTTCAACCCATCTGGAAAATACGCATACAATCACCAACACATACCGAAGGCGATTAACTCTTGGCATTTCGATGAAATCTAGTTGCATCCTATTGAAAGGCCCCCCCGACCTCCCAATGTGACTCAGTGTGACTGGTGTTCGTTTGCCTACGTTCAGTTGTTGGCAGGTAACACATCGCTTACATACTGATTCTGCTGCTATTCTAAATTTAGGGCAATACCAAGTTTGCCTAAACACTCTCATCATAGCATCCCTTCCTAGATGTACTGGACCATGTATTTCTCTCGCCATTGGATTTGCTAATTCTTCAGGTAACACAGCCCTCCCATCTGCTGAAACCCAAAAATCCATTTCACTTCGCACGCAACCTGCTATTTCCCATGCCTTTTTCTCTGTTTCAGGTGCGTTCTCCTGCATCATTCTTAAATCCTCCCAAGTTTCTACAGTTTCTAACATCATACTTAATTCTGTCTTTTCTTCAGCACCATCTATTTCCACTTTTGAGAAAGAATAATTTTGCTCTGCACAATAACGTGCGACTTCATCAGCGTATCTGTTGCCTTGTGACACAAAATCTGTATTCTTAGTATGAGCTACACACTTTACTATTGCAATGTCAACTGGACCTTGTAATGCTTCTAACAACAATCGCACAAATTCTCCATTTCGAATGGGCGAACCAGAGGAGGTCATGTAACCTCTCTGAGACCACAACTGCCCGAAATCATGAACCACACCGAAACCATATTGGCTGTCAGTGTATATGGTGACTCTCTTTCCGTTTCCTGCTATGCAGGCACGAGTTAGGGCAATGATTTCTGCTACCTGTGCGGAATGTACTCCTTCCAGGCAAGCGGCTTCCACAACTCCAGTAATGGTACAAACAGCATTAGCTGCTCTCAATCGACCAGTATCGTCTCTTAAACATGAGCCATCAACAAAATAAATTTCATCGGGGTCAGACAACGGCTCATCCACAATATCTGGTCTGGGTTTCGTGCATAGTTCAGTCACATCAAGGCAATCGTGGTCTTCACATCCTTCGCCTTCTATTACAGTAGGTAATGGCATTAAAGTAGCAGGATTCAAGACAGAACATCTCCTGAGGGTCACGTTCTCCGCGGCAAGAATAACTTGCTCGTAGCGCGTGAGCCTACTATTGGTCAGATGCTGCGTCTTCGTCCTGGTCATTAGCAATTCAACTGAATGCGGTACATACACCACCACTGGATGTCCCATCACGATACTCTCGCTCCTTTCAATGCTGACACCCGTTGCAGCAACGGATTTGAGACATCCGGGCAACGCTGCGGCTACTGGATCTAATGTAGCTGAAAAATATGCAACTGGTCTACGGGCATTTCCGTGGGTCTGTGCCAAGACTGACAAAGCACATCCCTCTCTCTCACAACAATAGAGTGAAAATGATTTCTCGTAATCAGGCATTCCCAGAGCCGGAGCACGACATAAATCGTCCCTCAGCTGCAAGAACGCCACCAAGCATTCTTCGTCCCATGGTACCGGATCACTCACCTCCTTGTGCGTCAGTTTCTGTAAGGGCTTTGCTTTCAGTGAGAAGTTAACTATCCACTGTCGGCAGTAACCCACCATTCCTAGGAACATTCTAACTTCTCTCTGTGTTGTAGGCGCATTCATCTTCATTATCGCCTCAATCCTCTCTGGTGACACCTTACGTTTTCCTTTCTCTAACCGGTGCCCTAAATACTGTACTTCTGTCAGACAATACTGCAACTTGCTCGGAGATACCTTATGTCCATTTTCGGCTAAATGGTTCAGTAAGGCAATTGAGTCTATTTTACAGGCTTCCTCTGTCTCTGACGCAACAAGTAGGTCATCTATGTACTGGACCAGGACTGAGTTCTGGGGCAGTACTAGATTTTCGAGATTCTTCTTCAACAACTGGTTGAAGATGGATGGACTGTCTGTGAATCCTTGTGGGATTCGACACCATGTTAAAACGCGATCTTCCATTTTAAAAGCAAAAAGATATCTGCTCTCTTCCTCCAATGGGATGGAAAAGAAAGCCTGGCAAAGATCTATCACTGTGAACCATTCTGCTTGACATGGTATTTGAAACAGTATCACTGAAGGATTCGGTACCACGGGACAACATGAAACGACTATGTTGTTAATCTTTCGTAAATCCTGCACTATCCTGAATTTCCCGCTAGGTTTCTGCAAACCCATAATCGGGGAGTTACAAGGACTACCCACGATTTCTTTCAGTATTCCCTGTTGTATCATTGACTCGATCACAGGTTTTATCCCCGCAATCGTTTCCTGGGACAATTTGTATTGAGGCGTTCTTGGAAACTCGGCATTTGGTTTTACTAGTATTTTTACCGGTTCTACCCCTTTAATCAATCCTATTTCTTCTCCTGTGAAATCCCATACCTCTGACGCCACTGCATCTCGTAAGTCTTGGGGCAGATCTTCTACTGTCAGAGTAGGATATAGTTCTACACAGGATTTTGAATTGGCCACCTTAAAGGTAGCATCATCGTCGGTAGTCTGTACCTCCACTCCTTGCGGGGTGCAGTATATGGTGCAGTTCAATTTGCACAACAAATCCCTTCCTAACAGACATACCGGACTCGAGTCACAAACCACAAACTGATGCTCGTTCATATGGTTTCCTATCTTCACAGACACTGGTTCTGTCAAGGGACTAGTCAGCCTTTTGTTTGCGACTCCTACCACCTGAATTGTTTCCCCTGACATCGGCAAGTCAGGAACCACCGCTGATCTCAGAGTTGATCGGGTAGCCCCAGTATCCACCAAGAATGTTGTGGGACACCCTGCCACCTCTGCCTCAACAAATGGCCCCCTCTGATCCACCTCTAGGACTGCCCCGAGGGTACAGTCCTCTTCACTGCTCACACGTTGTCCTGTCAATGGATCAATGTAATAACACTTTTCTTCCTCGATGAATAGAGGCATTTGTTTGAAGACCTTTCCCCCTGTAGCTACCTTCGGTGGCTGTGGGAACTGGGCCCGTGGAGCCGAAGTCCCCCCTTTGGCCACCTTGCTACCTGGAACTGTCACCTTTGGAGTTGGGACTTCTTGAACCTGCTCTTCTACTTCTAGCTCTTCATTTTCAGGGTTAAAGGGACACTCGCGTCGCCAATGCCCCACCTGGTGACACTGATGGCACTTTATCGTTTTCTTTAAAGTGGCAAAGTCTATCCTAGGTCTCTGCCCTTCTTCATTATCTTTGTTCTGACCGTTTGGTTTTCGTCCCATCCCCTGCTTCTGCTGGCCACCCTTCCCAGCAGACTGCATTTGCACCACCATCAATTTCTCTTTTAGATTCTTGGCTTTAGAATCTATCTCGTCACTACAGTATCTTGCATAACGTAAAATCTCATCTAATGGTTTGTTCTGCCAACAGATTAAATGTTGCTGTATCATCAAACAAATAACAGGTCTCAGCCCCAAGACAAACTTTGACACAAACTGCCCTATATCTTTGGGATCCATTACATCTAGTCCACTGTATTGCTTGAATGTTTTCAATAATCTTTCATAAAACTCGTGAACTGTCTCCTTGGGTTCCTGCCTCGTTCGGTCTATTTTCACCCAATCTATATCCTGTGGTGGTACCTTATCTTTCAACCAAGCTATTACCCTTTCATACTTTCGCATGACAATCTCGGACGGTCCATTAGTCCGAGCATCCCTCACTGGTTCAGTATTTGGCCATTCAACACTAGTCTTGCACGGGGTCCACAAATCAGATGGGACCACGATGTCAAACAACGTGTTCAAATCAATCCACAATACTTTCGAGATCTTGACAAACCTTTCTACCTGCTTATACCACTCAACTGGATTGTCCCTTAACTTCGGAAATGAGTTGGTAAATGCAGCTAGGTCTCCTCTACTCCAGGGCACATGTACATAATTTCCGTTTGATATTTCTCGCAAAGGGAATGCCTCCATGTGCATTACCCTTCCCTCGGGGGTCATCACATTTGCACTTCGTCTAACTGTGCCCTTTTTCGACCACCTTTCTTCCCATTTGTCCAATTCTCTCCACACTCTTATCCCTGATACCAGCTCTCTTATGTGTGTTTTTAATCCAGTAGTTCTCTTCTCATCTAGATCCTGGTCTGCGTACTGCAATCTGTGGTTACTCTGCAATGCCCTTGTCCTAGACAAATCCACGGCATACCTGTCTGCCAAATCAGTCAGTTTCTCATGACACGCTCTAGCTTTCCTAGTAATATCCTTTGCCATGAACAATAACTCATCCTGTTCATACAATTCTATCCTTTCCAGAGGCAATGTTCCATCTATTATCTCATCAACATCTGATTTTAAACTAGTAACATCGAGTCTCTTTGCCTTAATTTCAGCTTTCAAGACACTAAATTTAGTTCCTCCATCCGCATCTCTCCCATCCCAGCTCCGAGATCTACGTTTAGGTACTGGTGAGTTATAGGGAGTCCTCCCCTGTTCCCATCTCTCTAGGTCCCATGCCTTTCCATCTTCTCGGGGTGGGTGGTGAAACACTCCTTCACGCCTCATAGCCCCTCTCTCCCCATCCTGGCTAGTTTCACGGGATGCAGGGTAAGATGTTCCATTACTCCCTCTTTCTTCACTACTTCCCTGTGATTCCTGATTATTCGAGGCGTGGCGGGACCTATCACTGTTCTCCTTTCTCCAATGTTGAACATCTTCTCCGAGTACATGATGAAGGCACCTAAACCTATTCTGAAAAGCCTGTACCATTTGGTCTCCACCTTTCTCCCAGAGACGGGACATCTCCTCACACTCTACACTCAAGTCAAGTCAAGTCAAGTCAGAGAATTTATATAGCGCACTACATACCCAGAGGGTCTCAAGGCGCTAAGGAGGGGTGGGGAATTACTTGTCAAATATCCACGTTTTAAGTTGCTTTCTGAATGCTAGGTGGTTCTGGGTAAGGCGAAGGTAAGTGGGAAGTGAGTTCCTGGTTTTAGCTGCCAGGTAGGAGAAGGATCTACCTCCCATGGTGGTCTTGTTGATGCGAGGTACAGTGGCAAGGGCTTGGTTGGAAGATCGAAGGGGGTGTAGAAGGACAGTCGTGTGCTGAGGCATTCTGGTC
Source organism: Lissotriton helveticus (assembly GCF_964261635.1). Lineage (NCBI taxonomy): Eukaryota > Metazoa > Chordata > Amphibia > Caudata > Salamandridae > Lissotriton > Lissotriton helveticus. The sequence continues at coordinate 693,536,569 of NC_136063.1, forward strand.
CGATTTCGTAGAGTGCTTTGTGTGCGTGGGTTAGGAGCCGGAAAGTGATCCTCTTATTGACGGGAAGCCAGTGGAGGTTTTTCAGGTGACCAGAGATATGTTCTTTACGCGGGATGTCTAATATGAGCCTGGCTGAGGCGTTCTGGATTCGTTGGAGTTTTTTCTGGAGTTTAGCGGTAGTCCCGGCGTAGAGGGTGTTTCCATAGCCCAGTCGGCTCGTGACCAGAGCGTGGGTGACCGTTTTCCTAGTTTCAGAGGGGATCCAACGAAATGTTTTTTTGAGCATGCGAAGAATGTTGAAGCAGGATGAGGAGACGGCGTTGACTTGTCTGTTCATTGAAAGTGAGGAATCCAGGATGACGGCCAGGTTCCGTGCGTGGTCTGTCGGGATGGGTGCTTTTCCAAGGGCTTCTGGCCACCAAGAGTCGTCCCATGCGGAGGGGGAGGTACCTAAGATGAGGACTTCTGTTTTATCTGAGTTCAGTTTCAGACGGCTGTGTTTCATCCATTCGGCTACTTCTTTCATTCCTTCGTGTAGGTTAGTTTTGGCGGTGCTAGGGTCATTGGTGAGTGATAGGATCAGTTGAGTGTCATCCGCGTAGGAGATGATGTTGAGGTTGTGTTGGCGGGCGATGGCCGCGAGGGGGCTCATGTATACGTTGAAAAGGGTGGGGCTGAGTGAAGATCCTTGTGGTACGCCGCAGATGACTTCAGTGGCCTCTGATTTGAATGGTGGAAGGCGGACTCTCTGGGTTCTTCCGGTGAGGAACGAGGTGATCCATTCCAGTGCTTTTCCTTGGATTCCGATGTTTCTGAGGCGCTGTAGAAGGGTGCTATGGCAGACTGTGTCGAAGGCTGCGGAGAGGTCGAGGAGGATGAGGGCGACTGTGTCTCCATTGTCCAGTAGAGTTCGAATGTCGTCTGTTGCTGCGATGAGGGCGGTCTCAGTGCTGTGTTTTGCTCGGAAGCCGGACTGTGAGGAGTCGAGGGATTTGTTGGCTTCGAGGAAGGCGGCGAGCTGGTTGTTGACAGCTTTCTCGATGACTTTGGCCGGGAAAGGAAGGAGCGAGATGGGGCGGTAATTTTTGAGTTCGGTGGGGTCCGCTGTGGGTTTTTTCAGAAGGGCGCTGAGTTCAGCGTGTTTCCAGCTTTCCGGGAAGGTGGCGGATTTGAAGGAGCAGTTGATGACGTCTCGGAGGTGCGGTGCTATGATGGAGTCTGCTTTGTTGAAGATGTGGTGAGGGCATGGGTCTGTGGGGGATCCTGAGTGGATGGAGTTCATCAGGCGGATGGTGTCCTCAGTGGAGATTGGGTTCCAGTCATTAAGGATGTTCGAGGGGGGTGAAGGTCCAGCAGATGGATGGGTGGGTTGGTCTCCGGGTTGGTTGTCGAAGCTGTTGTGGATGTCTGCAATTTTGTTGTGGAAGAATGAGGCTAGGGAGTCGCAGAGGGCTTGAGAGGGGGTGATGTCGTTAGAGTTGGCCGAGGGATTGGTAAATTCCTTGACGATGTTGAAAAGTTCCTTGCTGTTGTGGGCGTTGTTATCTAGTCGTTCCTTGAAGGCGGTTTTCTTGGCCTTTCGAATCAGTTGGTGGTGTATGCGGGTGGCGTTTTTGAAGGCGTCCTTGGTGCTGGTGGTTGGGTCTTTTTTCCAGGCCTTCTCAAGGGAGCGGCAGAGTTTCTTGGATTTCTTAAGATCATCGTTGAACCATGAGGCCTTCTTGCTGCCAAGTTTGCTTTGTAGTTTTTTCAGTGGTGCTAGGATGTTGGCGCTGTTGGATAGCCATAGGGTGAGGTTGGTGGCGGCTTGGTCGGGGTTTGAGGAGTGGGCTGGGGGGTATAGAAGAAGCGATGAGGAGATCTGGTCGATGGTGATTTTGTTCCAGTTTCTTTGCAGAGTTGGTTGGGGGTGGTAGTTTGGTTTGGGCTTGTTGTAGGTAAAGTGAACGCAGCTGTGGTCAGTCCAGAGGAGAGCCGTAGTGTGGCTGAAGGAGACATGATTGCTGGAGGTGAAGATAGGGTCGAGAGTGTGACCTGCGATGTGGGTGGGGGAAGTGACCAGTTGTTTAAGTCCGAGGTTGGCGAGGTTGTCCAGAAGGGTGGTGGAGTTGCGGTCGTTGTTCTTTTCAAGGTGAAAGTTGAGGTCTCCCAGAAGGATGTAATCTTTGGAGGGGAGCGCGTGTGGAGTGATGAAGTCCGTGATGTCCTCACTAAATTGTGCGCGGGGTCCTGGTGGTCTGTAAAGGAGGGTGCCTCTGAGTGTGGTCTTGGGGTCGATGTGGATCTGGAAGTGAAGGTGTTCAGAGTTGGCGAGATTGACGTCAGAGCTGGTTGAGATGTGGATGGATTTCTTATGGACGATAGCGATTCCTCCTCCTGTGTGGCCGGTACGGTCCTTGCGTATGATCTTATAATCTTCTGGGATGGCAATGGTGATGTTTGGGGCGGAGGAGGCGTTCATCCATGTTTCAGTAAGGAAGGCGACGTCCGGAGAGATGGTGTCTAGTAGATTCCATAGGTCAGTGGCGTGCCTGTGGACCGATCGGGTGTTGAGCAAGATGCATTGTAGGTGGTTGGTGTCGGGAATCTGAGGTGTGATCGTAGCGGAGTTGTTGACGGTGCTGATGAATTTTCAGGAGTAGCATGAGAAAGGTCCATGGGTGTGTCCAGGAGCGGCTTGGACGCAGTTGGGGGAACGGCCGGGGTTAAGGGCTAGGAGGGTGGTGGCATCGTAGGTAATGCGAGGGCCAGGGGGTCTGGCGCTGGGCGCGGTCCAGGCGCGGACGGGCGTAGACGGGCTTACCTTTGGCGCACCTTCGGCGCGGGTTGGGCGCGATCGCTGCGCGTGAACGCTGCGCGCGGGAGCAACTGTCATTAATACACTTTGAGGGGGGGAGGGGCGTGGGAGGGGCAGCAGGGAGGCGGGAGCGGTGCGAGGAGGAAGGGCTCAGGGCAACAACAACAAACAAAATGGAGGTAGAGACAAGTCGAGTGAGGCTGGGGCACAGAAAAAGGTCACAGGCGCTTTAAACATGCAGATAAGATTGAAGTAACCAGGTAGAGCGCAGCTCCGTTTCCGTCGCGCTAATTAAATGGCCTGAATTATGTTATTACTCCTACTATTAGTAATTATTACTAATTACTCCTACTATTTTGCTCCTGCTGTTCCCTCTCCTCCGTAGGACGTGTAACTCCTCTATTCTCCTGACTTTGGCCTTCCCGCCCCTGACTACTTTCGCTGGCCCCACAATGAGATACAGTCCCGTTACCTCTGCTTTCCCATTCTGGTTCTGTTCTTGACCTATTACTCGGGGTTACTGCGGACCCATCCCATTCCCTCAAATCAGCTCTTAATTCTGTATAGGACTTTGGCCGCGGTCCCCTTAGGTCCATCGGTCCTCTCTGACCTCCCTGTCCTGTGTTGGGACCTACAGATGTATCTAATGGGGTGTTCCACGTTACCGAACCTGGCAATTGCTTCCATGCATTTGTCACGTTATTCCTCCTTTCCATCTCGATCCTTTCTCTATCCAATTGCCTCTGTTCTTCCTCTCTATCTCTCTCTGGGTTATAGATCGATACTATAGGTCCTATGGTAACAGGCACTTGAAGAGCATCTGGCAATCCAAAGGACTCAACCCTTTCGGTGGCTGGCGTTTTCTGCACCACAAACCTTCCCACTACACTCTGTACTGTGCTGGGTTGAGGTGTCTCCCCACCTTTGGTGGGTGTCCATTCCGATATAGGGAGTGGTGTATACCCCTCTATGGCATTCCCATCTTCCCTTGCAAGCCCCCTATCTTCTATCACCCCCACTCTCGGAGGTGGTCTATCCATTAACAATCTGTTTATCAGATTGTCTTCCGACTCGCTTTCCTCGTCTTCTTCCATGAGGTTTCCTCCTCCCCCTGCCACCTCCCTCATCGGATACATTTTTTCCACCTCAATAACCTGTACCCTCCACCGCTTTGCTTCCTCATCCCATTTAGAATCTCGCACTGCTCTTACCGATCGCGTCAGTCTTTGTTGACGCCTGTTCAAATTTCTGTCGTGTGCAGCCCTAATCCATGCATTAAGGGCCTCAAACTGTGTTGGTCTGGGCGAGGGTTTCAACGAGGACATGGTTGCTTTTAGCCGATGTAACACCTCTAACTTAAACGTCCCGTACCTCGGGAACTGCATTTCCTCATTCCCTTCCGTAAGCTCATTCCAAGCCCCAATCCATAATATGGTATGCAGCCCAACATTCGTTGCCATATAATGAGCTGGTGTACCCTCCGGCGGAGCCTCTTCCCCATAATAATGTTCACTTCGTTTTCGTTTAAAAATCCCTTTCAAACACTTAAAACACTTCATGATTTCGCTCTTTCTCCGCGTTTGTTTACTTCCTGATGATATTCCACCAATCTCAGCCCCGTTCTCACTAACTGGCCTATCCGTATGCGACTTTCCTCCGACGTCACTCTAGCCGCCCAACCAGAGCGCGGCTCTAGCTAACGTCACACCAACCGCTCAATCACAGCGCGGCTCTAGCCGACGTCACCCGTCCCCCTTCGCAGCAGTTCCCCTCCTTTCTCAGCTTGTCTCCTCGGTCATGCACGCGTCCCATTCATACTCTGAAAAAATGATTACTTCCGTCCAAGCGATCACCTTTCTTGACTGTACGCCCACAGTCTTTCTGTAGTTGTCACCTTAACTTGACGAAATGTCTTTCCGTTTACTTCCAGACAATCGCCTTCTCCGATAGGTTACTCACACGCAGTAACTTTCGACCAGCGTCCGTTACTCATACACTCACTCTTACACTCCCCCTATCTTGGATCCACGGCGGTCAATGGTACCTCGTGACCTCCGTACTATGGTCGACAACTACTCTGGATGTTCGATACACCCAAAACCACTTAAGCTCTGGCCTGAACTTAAGATTTCACCAGTTCACCCGTTTACCAGGTAACCAGTTTACCAGGTTGCGCGCGCTCACAACCTTCTCTCATTCACACTACAGGCATTCAACTCCGCAAGACATTACAATACAAATACAACACAAAACACCGCAATCTGTTCACGCATGACCCTTTTTATACTCACTCTCCTCCGATACTGCTGCTTTTCTCGCACCGTCTGCACCTTTCGGCACACGATTCTTCCGCTGCTCGTCTCTCGACGTCTAGGGGCCTTGGGGTAAACTAACCTCTCTAGATTACCTTCCTCAAGAAGATAACCATCCTCACTCTGCTACCAACTGCTAACGCGGGATTACTGGTTACTAGTTACCTTACCAGCTCCCAAACCAAGTCGACTGAATCGTTGGTACCTGTCATTGAGTAAAAGGCAATCTAACAATAGGTCAATCAATTAAGAACTTACACCACTCTAAATGACCACTGACCAGGATTAAGTTTCAAAGATTTAATATAAAGTCAAAGATAACTGAAGATACAAACTTCTCAAAATGAGATTCAGAAAATAAATTGGTATCACTATGAACATGAACTTTTTGAATAGTCTGAGTCTGAAAAACAGAATAATGAGTACAATTTCAAATAACATAAGCGTTGCCAAAATGGATACAAGTTGCAACCTCAAAGTCATTACAGAAAAGAAAATTCAGGTTAATCTGTCCCTACACTATACTAAGTGACATCCCTACTCAACAAGATCTTTACCCCTCTAGGTGTCAGCCGTGGTGACTTCCTAAGAAGATCACGCACTTCTCTTTGTCTCTTCTCTGATAATGGGTCTCTCCTGATCAGTCTATCTGCCTACCCATCCGCTTCCTTAGGCTCCCAAAATCATCTGCTCTCTCCTCCTCCCGGGTCGCTTTCCCTAATACCAAATCACATTTCCAATAGAAACGCCCCTTGGGACGCCCCTCACGTGGTACATCTTTGCGCGGTAAACTCCATGATGGTACTCTTCAAGACCCTCGTTAAAGTTGACCTTGGTTCCCAGGCTTCTTCTCCAGTGCGCCGATACCCCCTGAAATTCCTGGAAACTCCTACAGGCCTGCGCCAAGCGCCACTGAACAAAGCCCCTTTCATTCTAGCTGATTAGGACCCTCGCACCTGCATACAGTCCGTCCTGCAGTGGGCCTCAAATTCCAGACTTCACCATATCTATAGGTCGTAAAGCACACGCGAAGCTCTGTGCTAGACACCTCTCGACTTCTCTTCTAACGAGCACATGGCACATCAAAAGGAGATGACATTATCAGTTCAGGCCTACTTGATTTACATGAAGCGAGTCCCTGCACTCTAAAACATTAACTTGATTTAAACAACATTCTTAACTAGCATACGTTTCTAAAACAACACATCTATAAAACATATATTTCAACTTAATTCGATAATACATTTGTGGAAGAACCATGTTAACCCCATCTCACATTATTTTAGCAGCACGTTTAGATTTGCTGTGAATTGCCCTAAGGCCTACACAATATACTGGATTTTCAGAGTTCTATTCAACTCTAACATGATTCCTTTAACATGAGAACATGAGGCTTTCATATTCATTCCAACATTTCTACATTAATCTCACACAGTTATGATTATTGTTACTCTACTTAAACATTCTATGCATTTCACTACTGAATATAAGACACTCTGTGTATTTCACTTCTAAATATAAAACACTCGTGTGCAAAAGCATGTTTAAACTAACTACGTGCTTGTAAATATGGTGCACTTATACATTTTTCAGACTTGTGCTCTCTCAAGTGTGCCACCTCTTTGGAACTCCCCACTTTTGGAACTAACCAATTTTAATTAGTGTCAAAGCACAAGCGTGCCACCTCTTTGGAACTCCCCACTTTTGGAACTGCCCACTTTTAATTAGTGTCAAAGCACAAGCATGCCACTCTTTGGGACTACCCATTTTTATTTAGTGTCAAAGCACAAGCGTTCCACCCCTTTGGGACTGCTCATTTTATCTGTCAAGTGAAGTTCTGTGAAAATGAGGGTAATTGAGAATGGTGTGGTATGGGCACTCGGACCCATCCTTAAGATCGCACTAGTAAAGTCAATAGTTGTGGCTTTAATGTTCTAAAAGAAGGAGACAGAATTTGTGAATGTCTGTGTTTGCATGCATTAGCACGTTCAGCGTAAACTTACTGCTACTGCTAAATGTTGTTCATTTATATTGGCAAAAAGTCACAAAAAGTGATAGAGGTGCATGAAGCTGTTAATTATCCCAAAACGTTAGAGTATTTACCCATAACCTGAAGCACTATTTTCCCATAGCAGCAATTCACACATATGGCTTTCTGAAAATGCTGATCATGATACATAGACTGGCTAAACAAGAGGAAATATATTTGTGCTAGAGGATAAACAATGCCTGTCTCATACACTGTACTCAAATGGGAAAAAGCAAAAGGCTATGTCAGAAAAGGAACTTGCAGTTTTAATAATATGCAGGGACTTGGTTCCCATTGTAGTGTCTTGTGAGTTAGCGATGACAGGACCCTTTTGGTTCCAAAGGGACTCAGTAGAACTCTAACGTAAGCATTTGAGTGTGGGGAATAGAGTTTGCAGTTACATGCTGAGGAATAAAGGCATGTAATACTTAGCTCCGTGCGTGATGTAGTCATTTACTAGTACACAGACTGGAGAGGACATTACAACTAGCGTTGGGATAGGGGATACGTATCCAAAAGATCAGCAGTGCTCTCCCAGAAAGTTTGCCATGGTCCAGCAAACTGCTTGTGCATGTTGCAAGTGCCTCAGTCGAATTGAAGATTGACATTTGGCCTATGTGGAGCCAAAGTGCCACTCCAGTCACTGTGATGCATTTGACAATAACAAAAGCTTCACTGAGACGTTTACTCATTAGTGGCCAGAAATCTACTAAGGCCCTGAAAGAGGTACTGCACGACTATGCAACACTAGCAGAGAAACTAGGCAAATACTGAAAAGAGCTAAAATCTGTGAAAACCAAGTTGGAAAATTATTGTGGTACTTACCCAGAAGCTGAGTAAGGAAAGTCACCATACCACTGCTTTGGGCACCATGACCCAAGTAGAATACCCGGGTTGTGACTATGGACCTGTTAATTCTTGAAGCGGACACCACCGAAAGTGCCAGGTGTGTTATGCACAACTTGAAAGTCCTTCAAGAGTTTAAAAGCTACAATGAAGCCTGAGAAGCTTGTCAATCGTCAGCTCTCGCACCATCTTGAAGCTAACCACCTGCTAGGAGATTCCCAGACTGGTTTCCGCCCCGGCCATGGAACAGACACTGCCTTGTTGGCAGTAGTGGAGGAGGCAAGAAGCACTCTCGACACAGGGGGGTCAGTGGCAGTGATCCTCCTGGACTTGAGTGCTGCTTTTGACACCGTGAACCATCAGGTGCTCCTCCAACGGCTGTCAGAGGCAGGTGTCTCGGGGACAGCTTTGAAATGGCTGGGCTCCTTTCTTGCGGATCGTTTCTACCAGGTCTGGGAAGGGTCAGAGCAATCTGCCCCAATCCCTCTTCAATGTGGAGTCCCGCAGGGCTCATCGCTGAGCCCTACCTTATTTAATATTTATATGACTCCACTTGAAAGAGTGGTCGCCCCTTCGGGGGTGAAGATCATCAGCTATGCTGATGATACTCAGCTGGTGGTGGGCCTCACGCAATTGGCGTCACACCCGGAGGTATTACATGACTGCCTCGCCAATGTTTATCGGTGGATGTCCATCTCTGATTTAAAGCTCAATGGAGGTAAGACCGAGCTGATGCTCCTGGGCAACTCCAATCCTTCCATCATTGCGAGTTGCTGGCCCCGGTCTCTTGGCGACCCACCATCCCCCAAGAAGGAGATCAAATCCTTGGGAATATGGTTGGATGACGATCTGTCCTTTCGGACTCATGCCAAGAAGACCGCAGGGGTCTGCTTTGGTTTGTTGAGATCAGCCCGTAAGGTGTTACCTCTGCTTCCTGCTCCATCAAGGAAGTTGTTGATTCGTGGCCTAATTCTATCCAGGCTCGATTATGGGAATGCGCTGTTTCTCGGTGCTCCGGAAGCTACTCTCAAAATTCTCCAACAGGTGCAAAATGCAGCTGCGAGAGTCCTTATGGATGTCCCTAGAAGGCAGTCTGCTGCTCCGGCCCTTAAAGCGCTCCACTGGCTCCCCGTGAAGGAGCGGGTGAAATTTAAAGCGCTTTGTACAGCTCATAAAATTTTACACGGTAAAGGCCCTTCCATTCTTGCAAATATGGCCCGTCCCTATAAACCCTCTCGTCTGTTGCGCTCTGAGCAAAAACATCTTTTGCAGTCAGCGAGAGTAAGAAGAGCCCGGTCGGGGGGCAGGCGTTTTTCTGTGCAGGTAGCCTCCCTTTGGAACTCTCTGCCCCTTAAGATCCGCTCAGAACCCCAGATCCTATCATTTAGGAAGTTGCTTAAGACTCATCTGTTTCCTCGGTAGTGTTAGCTGAGTCTTCTCCTTTTTTGTGGTCTGTTGCGCCGGGATGCCCCTGGGTAAGCCGAGCGCATTATAAGTTTCATAATAATAATAATAATAAAACACGCTATACCATGTTGCAAGGATTTGCTGATGGTATCAATGGTGCAAGTCCAGGTGAGCAGCATTGACTCTAAACGTCAGTAAGTTCAACAACTGGTTACACAGCCGCCGCCTCCCTGAATTTAACACCTCCAATTTGACACTTCTAAAAAGCAGAATATTGATGACAGATGGCCTGCCTTGATAGAAACCCTTGATTATTTCATTGATGCACTAGAAGAAACAGATAGCAAAAAGATTGTCAAATTTCTCAAAAATTTTGCCAGTAAAAGAGTAAGCAAGGCAATCAAGAAACTACAGCGAACTGACAAAGTCACAACCCGTTAAATTAAAGATGCATTAAATCTCAAGTTCAACCTAATGCCGAATCTCATTACAAAAGCTATATCTTCAGTCAGGAATAACAGAAAACTGGTAAACCAATTGATGAAATTGTTGAGAGACTTGATACTGCCATCAACGCTGTAAGTTCAATGAACTCAATGATGATGGTATAAGTTCAGAGTTATTGACAGATGTCTGTCAGATTAGTTCAGACTACGAATACTGAGGGAAACCCTTAGTCTGGAGTGAGTTCTGATGGTTGCCCAAGCTGAGGATCATGCTGATCTACAGGCTGGTGACATGGACAAAAAACAATGCCTGTAAAGTAAAATAAACTGTGCTTGAAATGTGGATTTTTGTTTCAACATGTAGGTATAAGTCCCGCCATTCAATAAGTATGCAAAGGCTGTGGGAAGAAGAACCATTTTGTAATGGTTTTGAGAAAAATGAAATTTTGCCTGACCAAGATGCCCCCTACGTGTACCCTATGTTACATGTATGTGCATGTCACCCATGCATATTTCTCTTAGTGGCCTGAATCACAAGGCCTCTGCAATCACGTCCTGCATTAAGGTGCCTGTCATCAAGTTTCCCAAACGTTAAGCTAACATGAAGGCCCATGTATTTGCATTGTGCACTTTTAAATAAATATCGTAATGAACCCTTTTTGTGGTTCAGTCTGAGCCACTTTCTGAATTAGGGTTTTCATGACTCCTGACACACTGAAGCTGCAGTTACGTATCTCTGACCTCGCATACTTCTAGCTCAGCCGAGCAAGGGTTGCCAAGACAGTATATTTTGCTTAACAGTTATCTGCATGCCCGGTGAAAAAGGTAAACAGAACCCGTCTGCTGAGATAGGGCCCAGCTTTTCTGTCTCTATTTAAATGAAATTACAGTACTTGCATCTGTAGAAAGCTCACAGCCCCCATGTAATGAACGAAGAAATATATGCTTTTTCTGATTCTTAGTGATGAGCAACCTTTGCTTCAGATAATACATCCCCTGACTTAAGATATCAGTTAGTACCAGACGTGCTGGTCGCCTTGACACTAAAGATCTCTCTACTAGACTGAAAGTCAGCTCTCCTCCCAGTTACACGTCAATTGCACGTCATGATCACATTGCGTGCACAAGTAGGGCAAAGTTCCAGCCTGCCATGTAACTCCTCCTCTGTGTACCACCCATCTATGACACCTACCTATCACCTTCCTATGACTCATCAAGTGTACACCCTCATGCACGCCCACATGCTCTTATCTCTTTCTTTCTTGCTCTGCCTGGAGCGCTCCTCCCTATGTACAAGGAAAAATGTATATATGTGTTGTTCTCTGTAAATAATGTTAGAAGACCCTTCCTGAACCTCAGTGGTGATGGAACAGATTCTCCCTTAACTCGAGTTATTGGAATAAAGCCCTTTTAACTTGGACACCACGGACTCTCTGACTCTCATTTGATACATGCTAATTGTTAATGCCTAGAAATTATGCCAGGGTAATATTTTATTTACCACATTAATCTGGCGCCCGAATACAGGGACTATCCCTTTCCCCACGCGCCGGCGACGTAGGTCCAGCCTTTGCCCCCTTCTACAGCCGTGACGGACTTCGAAGTGTACACGCAGCGGGACTTCCTGCTTACTCCCTCAGGCCCACGGAGGAGACGGACTGTGACCAGGCGTCCACACGAGGCGGTGAGGATTGCGGATCATCCCAACCAGAGCCCACCCGTGAGAGAGCAAGGTCCGAGGTTTCCGAAGCCCACCAGTTCCAAGGCGCAGGCGTAGTAGTAGCAGTATCAAGTTTCGCAGTATCAAGTTTCCGAGGCCTTCAAGTTTCAAGTTCTGCTTCCCGGTGAGTACCACTATGGGGGATGCATCAAGTTCAAGACGGGTTCATTTTATATGAACACGGTCAAGACGGGTCCACGGTAAAACGTGGGCACGGTAAAGACGGGTCCACGGTAAAACGTGGGCACGGTAAAGACGGGTCCACGGTAAAACGTGGGCACGGTAAAGACGGGTTCACGTTATTCGTGAAAACGGTAAAGACGGGTTCGTTCACACGAGCACGGTCAAGACGGGTCCATGGTAAACGTGGGCACGGTAAAGACGTGTCTCATTTTTGAGACCGGTATGGTTGTACTGTATTTCAGTGCATATAGTTTTTCAAGTACATGTTTAGTTCTCTGTATTGGTTTAGATCATGTTTGTTTTAATGTTATGATGTTTTAGTGTGAATGATTGTTGATTGTTTCAGTCTATTTTTGTGTATTGTATTTCCATTGTGTTGGTTTCAAACATGCCACTGTTTTCAAAATTGCGTCAGATAGGGACCAGAAAAGGTATACTAGAAGAATCAGTTAACATCCCGCCTAGAGACACACCTGGTCATTATATGTATAATAAGCATGGATTAGACGCCATCTTGTTTTTAGATTTATGGGTAGACTATACAAAGGACCTGGAGGAAAAGTATAGATGGCCTATCTCAGGAACATGGGATTCAGAATGCATTATCAGAGTAGAGGAAGCGCTATGGAAAAGGAAGTCAAGACCCTCTCAGAAAGATGCCATCGAGTTATGGCGCAAAGAGTCACACAGGAGAACAGAGAAAGAGTTCAATAAAGCAGAGAGAACTAAACAAGCAGAGGAAAAAGCCAAAGAAAAAGAACTACGGGAGGAGGGGGAACGTGTCAAAACAGAACAGACTGATAGAGAAAGAAACGCCGTCGTTACTGGTATTTATCCCGTCCTGGCTGAAGAACTAGCTAGAGTGACCACCTCAGAGAGACCCAGTAGGTCGCGAACGCCACCACCTATACCATATAGAGAAAGTAGAGTAAAGCCGACAGCATCAGAGGCTTTTATTTCCTCCTATCTAGAAGAGCCCGCACCGGACTACGTAAACGCAGATTTCCCTCTGCCCCCATCGGCCATATAAGTTTACTGTGGAGTTCCTTGTAAATAGCTCCTTGTAAATATGGTTTATGAAGAGCATGTCATTATTATAGCTTGTTGAGTTTCTTGTGAATATGGCTTGTGAATAGCGCCATGTGGTTATGGTTTGTGCAGAGTATGTTATCATTACGTTAGGCAGGAGAGAGCTGGATCTCTTTCAAGTGCTTGGAGAAAACGTTTTGAAGATGTGCGTACGTGTTATGTGATAACGTGGAGAGATGAGTTCATGACTTTCCCATGTACTGCAGTCATTGGGGAATGATTGTGCTTCAGCTGCCAAAGGGTTAATATCTTGTATTGAGGAGGCAGTATTTGTTTTAACATGCTGTTTAACATGCATGGTTATGTGAGCTGACACTAAAAGTCAGTGAGTGGTTAGATGAATGATGGTTTGGTTTAACATTTTTCATTGGTTGCTGGGTCTGCCTATGTGCTTTGTCAGCTTGCTGACTGAAATGGTAATATCTTGCATGGAGAGTAAAGAAGTGTTCATTTAACATTCTATTTCAAATGCAGTCTGCGTATTTGTGTGGGTTTTTGCCTTGGAACACTTGATTTAATGTGTTTGACTCAGAGGTCGGTAAGTTGTAAATAAACCAGTCGGATTGAGATAAGGGTTTGCACGGAGGGTGCTTTAATGTTTTCACGGTTGAGAAGAAAATATAAAACAGACCCATCATAGGATGTGCTTTTAATTAGTGTAATGCAACCGTGTGTTTTTTTTAAATAAGAATGTGTTCTACAAAATATTCATTGTTATTTTTCCCAATGCAAGCTGCCCTTTAGAATAGCGTGTGATGGTTAATCAACTCAATTAGAAAACATGGCTTTTTGAAAAATGATGAATCTGGCCCTTTTAATAGGTAGAATAGAAGAGCTTGCACACTTAATTATGAAAATCTTGGTTATGCAATGCAAAATTATGGTGTTTCACATGTTATTTTCAAAAAGTAAAATGTGACGTGTTTCCATGTCATGTTGTTCTGTTTCTTTTTTTTTTCCCTTTGCAGCTAGTGACAATATTTTATGATATAATTATTTTAAAATGCTAGCATGTGTCTAAGTTACTAAATAGAATATATGTCCCTATTAATTATTGATTTTAGGAAGCTTTTTATCACGTTTTAAATTTGCTTCAGTTAAGTTAGAGAATGTTGGTTAGCTCTCTGGCCTGTGTACAGATATGTTTTGAATTACAAAGAATGTGTTTTTCGACCTTGAGGTGGCCTGGCTCGCAGGGAAAGATATTTTGTGAAGGGAGGGCTTTTCCCTCTTAGAGAGCCGAGCAGTGCCTGTCTTGTTATTATTGTCCATACTCCAAATCCTTTCCGCGGAGAAATGTTTATATAAGGAGGGGGTCAAGTTGCTCTTCCTTACAAGTCAGCACTGGAAGCTTCATTTGCTTCAGATAAGGCATGCTTGCAAATGAATAGTTTTTCCCTCGTAGTGTAAACAGAATAATTGGCAGGAGTTTCGCTCTTGCACTGAGCCCTAGTATTTACAGTCAGGCACTAAAAAGGCAGCTAGACAGTGTTCACATGCCTGCCAACACTGCGCTACTTCAGTACGTAGACGACATCCTGATTACAGCACGTTCAGAAAAAGAATGCGAAAATGCATCACTGACAGTTTTACATTTTCTGGCTGACAAGGGGCACAAAGTGTCCCCTTCAAAGTTGCAATTCTGTGAAAAGCAAGTGGTGTACCTTGGACACTTGCTTTCCAAGGAGGGTAGACAGCTAACACAAGAACGTATACAGCTCATTGCTAACCTTTCACAGCCCAAGACACAGAAGGAGGTACGTGCTTTTATTGGCCTCACTTCTTACTGTAGACAATGGATCCCCCAGTATGCCTATCTAGCCAAACCACTCATACAATTGACAACACAGGAAGCAGCGTCTTCGTCTGTACTTCCTTGGACACAAGAACATACCTTGGCATTTGAGGAATTAAAAAGAGCATTATGTCAAGCGCCAGTTTTAGCGACTCCAAGTTACAGTAAACCTTTTATGCTTTTCGTAACTGAACGAGATGGAACAGCGTTATCTGTCCTCACACAAGATCAAGCAGGAAATCACAAGCCTTGCGCTTACTTTTCTAGTACACTAGATCCAGTGGCCCAGGCTCTGCCTGCGTGCCTGAAATCAGTTGCAGCCCTAGCCATAAGACAAAGTGACTCGATAGTGTTGGGTCACCCTCTGACAGTACAGGTTCCACATGCAGTGGAGGTTCTCTTAAACAGGACACAGACACAACATTTGACTGTAGCAAGACTGACAGGATATGAACTGACATTATTTCAACCACACATAGAGATCACACGTTGTAATATTCTGAATCCTGCAACACTTTTGCCCTCAAGTACAGTAAATGCACCACCACATGACTGTGTGGAAGTAATGAATATAGTGACGAAACCAAGACAAGACCTGACAGATATTGCACTTCCAGATCCAGACTTAACGCTCTATGTAGATGGATCATGCATGAGAACGAGTGCAGGAGAATTAGTAGCAGCATATGCTGTGACCACTGCTACTAAAGTCATAGAGACACAGAAAATAGGCACACTATCAGCACAAGCAGCAGAGCTCATCGCTCTGACACAAGCCTGCATAAGAGCTAAGCACTTGAAAGTAAACATTTATACTGACTCACAATATGCTTTTGGCGTTGTTCATGATTTCGGGGTCTTATGGAGGGAGAGAGGTTTCTTGACCTCCCATGGGACCAAGATCCAGCACGGCCAGCTCATTCAAGCCCTGTTGGAAGCAATACATTTACCTACAGCCATTTCTATCCTGAAGTGCAAAGCTCACACCAAAGTTACAGACACCATTTCCCAGGGTAATGACCTGGCAGACCGAACAGCTAAACTTACAGCCCAGACAGCCCAGACACCAACAGACACGACAAGGACATTACTGACAACATGTATGACAGTCAGGGATCCCACTCAAGATGTGCTCGACATACAGACACATGCCACCACAGATGAGATAAAGAAATGGACTGAACAAGGAGGGGTCCAGACTGAACAAGGTTGGATGACTAAGGGAAAAGGCTCATGGTTTCTTCCAGATTCCATGGTACAAGTAATCATAAACACAGCACATAGTCCAGCACACTTAGGAGAAAAAGCAATGATAGACAGCATACAGAATATTTGGTTTAACAAGCACCTGCGTGCAGCAGCGAAACAGAAAGTACGAACATGTATGATCTGTTGCCAGTTCAATCCAGGTAAAGGCATTCCGGTGGAACAAGGCGGATTTCATCCTCCTGACCACCCTTTTGAGGTTCTCCAGATGGATTATATCCAAATGGACAGATGTAGAGGTTACAAGTATGTCTTGGTAGTTGTATGTGCACTATCTAGATGGACAGAAGCATATCCAGTTCCAGATTATACTGCTGTGACAACAGCCAGGCAATTAGTACGCGAGTACTTCCCCAGGTATGGATTGCCTCGGGTCGTATATTCCGATAACGGTCAGCCATTCTCCTCTGAATTAATGAAACAAGTGTCTCTTCTGTTAGGATATACTTGGAAATTCCATTGTGTAAGACACCCTGAAGCAGCAGGCCTTGTAGAAAGACATAATCAGACAATTAAGACAAAGCTTGCTAAGATATGTGCAGAAAAAGGCGTGGATTGGATGGTAGCCTTGCCGGTTGCCCTCTTTTACATGCGTATGGTAGCCCATTCCAGAACAGGCCTATCTCCGTATGAAGTAGTTTTCGGTAGACCGCCAAATATGTGGGGTACGCCTATGCCTAAAAGAATAACTGACGTTGACAGTAACATGCTGACAGATTACCTGGCTTCCTTGATGTCTGCACTACTCTCTTGTCGTTCACAGGTTGCTGCCGCCTTCCCTGACAACACCCAGGTCAAGGAGCATGCCATATCACCAGGCGATTTTGTATGTGTCTGGAATTTGGATCGTTCAAGCCCCCTCGAGCCTCGCTGGAAGACCCCGAAATGAGTGCTTCTTACAACAAGGACCGCGCTGAAGGTGGAGGGACGCAAAGGATGGATCCACGCTCAGCACTGTAAAAGATACTTTGGACAATCTGGTACTTTAGTAAAAGATACAGACACTAAAGACATTAAAGACAATACAGACTTTGCGCTGCTTGCGCCGCCTGCGCCGCCTTTGCTAGAAAAGACTCCACAGCAGGAGTATAAATCTAAGTTAAGATCTAGTAAGTCAGACGTAGTTTAATTGTCTAAGTCCACTCGGTGGTGAATCGGTTAGACTAGATTTCTGACATGTATAAGATCACATACGAGAATAGTAAAAAGAGCGAAAAGAAAGCTAAATACTGCAAGCTATTACGCAGTAGATGTATAGTTACTTTGATCATTCTTTTTATTCTGTGCATTGTTATAATCTGTGTCAGTTTATTACTACATGTTTTCTTTCCTATTTCCTCACATATACACTCTTCCAGTAACAGCACCATAGAGCATACATTTAGTGAACTGCCACCTCATGAATTGTCATATCGACTTGCATTGCGTAACAATACCTTTATTCGAATGTTACACCATTCTCACCAGACCAGCAATGCGACTGATTGCTGGGTATGTGGCCAACTGCCTCCTTATCAAAAGACGAAGGGAGTTCTGCCCTTCTATCCTCTACCGTTCTCACACAATGGTTCATGTGGTGCATGGTTTGCCTTAATGACCTCAATAGATAGAAAGTACATAGCTTATCCAGGTGGCTGGATATATGGAAACCTGAATAAAGTAATGAATGAAGCATGTTTTCCAGACAAATACGGATATCCCCAAAGGAAGGGAACCGATCTAGAGAATGAAGAGTACGAGCAGGGAAATGCATCCGTTAATTTTATAATGTTAAACGTTCAGCCCAAGCAAAATACAGGTCCACCGTTTATTTCAGTTCTACCAGCAAAAGGTGATTTATGTGTTAATAAGAAAGGCTCAGTACATATGGGACACAGCGAGTGTAAAGTTGTAGTAGAGTTTAATGATAAAGGACTTTCTTCTTTCAAAACATCACGCCATACCTATTTCATTTGCGGTCAGACAGCCTATGTACATCTGCCCTTAGACTGGGGTGGGACTTGTTATATAGCATTCTTATTGCCACCTGTATTCTTGGCCCCATCCCATTATCATAGAGATTCACGACTAGAACATGTTAGAGTAAGGAGAGAGACAGATGCCTCAGGGATTGATCAGACTGAAACAGCTTGGGAGCAATATACAGATTTCAACAAAGGATTCTTTTTCTTCATAGGTCCCGTCCAAAACAGTAAACTGATACGCAAGTTAACAAGGACTCTTGAGGCAGTAGTGAATGTGACTGCATCTGCCCTGGCGAACTTGACCCAGGAACAGTCTGCTATGAGACTTGTTGTTCTTCAAAATCGCCTCGTTCTAGACGTCATCTTGGCGGATAGGGGCGGAGCTAGTAGCGTGATCCGATCTAGTTGTTGCATTTTCATCCCAAATAACGCGCCATCTGTGTATGCAGCGATAACAAGGCTCCACAAGATTGCTCATGTCATACATCAAGACCCAGGCACATGGACTTGGTCCAGTTGGCTCTGGGGTGTGATATCTGCTTGGGGATGGAAAGTGTTGTCCTTCCTAGGAATGATCCTACTTATGATATTTGGTTGCTGTCTCTGTCTGCAGTGTGGCCCGGCCATTTGCGGCCTGTGTGCAACTGCATGTATTCCACATCCAAGTATACAAAGGGTTAAGGACGAACAAATGATGCTGTATGATCAACTATACGGTCTCATGAATGTAGGGGACAAGGAGGGAATGAGGAAAATGAAATTTTGCCTGACCAAGATGCCCCCTACGTGTACCCTATGTTACATGTATGTGCATGTCACCCATGCATATTTCTCTTAGTGGCCTGAATCACAAGGCCTCTGCAATCACGTCCTGCATTATGGTGCCTGTCATCAAGTTTCCCAAACGTTAAGCTAACATGAAGGCCCATGTATTTGCATTGTGCACTTTTAAATAAATATCGTAATGAACCCTTTTTGTGGTTCAGTCTGAGCCACTTTCTGAATTAGGGTTTTCATGACTCCTGACACACTGAAGCTGCAGTTACGTATCTCTGACCTCGCATACTTCTAGCTCAGCCGAGCAAAGGTTGCCAAGACAGTATATTTTGCTTAACAGTTATCTGCATGCCCGGTGAAAAAGGTAAACAGAACCCGTCTGCTGAGATAGGGCCCAGCTTTTCTGTCTCTGTTTAAATGAAATTACAGTACTTGCATCTGTAGAAAGCTCACAGCCCCCATGTAATGAACGAAGAAATATATGCTTTTTCTGATTCTTAGTGATGAGCAACCTTTGCTTCAGATAATACATCCCCTGACTTAAGATATCAGTTAGTACCAGACGTGCTGGTCGCCTTGACACTAAAGATCTCTCTACTAGACTGAAAGTCAGCTCTCCTCCCAGTTACACGTCAATTGCACGTCATGATCAAATTGCGTGCACAAGTAGGGCAAAGTTCCAGCCTGCCATGTAACTCCTCCTCTGTGTACCACCCACCTATGACACCTACCTATCACCTTCCTATGACTCATCAAGTGTACACCCTCATGCACGCCCACATGCTCTTATCTCTTTCTTTCTTGCTCTGCCTGGAGCGCTCCTCCCTATGTACAAGGAAAAATGTATATATGTGTTGTTCTCTGTAAATAATGTTAGAAGACCCTTCCTGAACCTCAGTGGTGATGGAACAGATTCTCCCTTAACTCGAGTTATGGGAATAAAGCCCTTTTAACTTGGACACCACAGACTCTCTGCCTCTCATTTGATACATGCTAAGTGTTAATGCCTAGAAATTATGCCAGGGTAATATTTTATTTACCACAGTTTCCAAGGTGAAGGAAAAACTAAGTGTGTCAGGATGAGAAAACAAAATGAACTCCCAAACGTTCTACGCATGCCCACAATGTCAAGTGGTAACATCTGCTGAGGCAAATTGACACTAAATGAAGATGATTGTTGTCTAAAGTTTTGCCCAAGAGTTCTTCAGTTCCATTGTCAAGGGGCAGTGAGAAAGATCGATGTGCGCTGTTGATGTTTATCTCAGAAAAACGTGCACGTGTCATACTGGCGGCATGCAGAGAAAAATCAGAGTCAAAGAAAAGTCAACAAGTAAATTCACAAAAGCCATTCAAACATTGTCTGAGAATTGCAATAAAAGCAAACGGTTTTTGACAATATATTGTCGATATACATCATACCTGACGAGAAATACCATGAACTGTCTCCATTGCCCCATCTCACACCATCAAAGACGAAAGTGTATACATGGGCTGTATCGATGCCATTAAAGAGTCCAGGTTCATTCGTAGCAACCATGAATCACAAACGGACAAAAGTACAAGCACCTATTCATATACTTTAAGGTACGGTGTCAGGTGCCTGTTTACACAGTTTCAAAACTGCTGCTGATATGGGGCTGACATCTGTGAACTATAACATGAATGTTCATCACAAAATAGTGTGTCAGTTCCCATTATTGTTTCATGGATTGGAGGAACACAAGACCATGAAAGTGCAACTGATAATAATGAGATCATTCGTCCCGTTGCACAAAGACATAGATGAACTGCATTTCATCTGCAGGAAGCTGTGGAGAAAGAGTTTGAGATATTACTAAATCAGGATATCATTGAGTGATCTACTCGTCCAACTCTATGGATTTTGTCCATAGTGGTAGTACCAAAAATAGAGAGTAAAAGAGTAGAATGCATTTGTTTTCATATGCGTCAAGCCAACCACACAATTGAAAGAGAACGACATCCTGGTCCGCACATTGCAGACATGATCACACAGCTAAATGCTGCTAAGGTCATCTGTCACCTTGATCTGAGCAAAGTGTATCATCAATCGGATTCTCGAAGAAAATTACAGGGATAAAACCACCTTTTTTACCCATATTGGTTTGTCCGATAAAAAGGCTTACGTTTTGGTATGTAATCAGCTGTGGAACCTTCTTAAGATGTTGTTTGGTGTATCATACAGCCTGTTGTGAATGCCTTTATTCACAGTAATGACATATTAGTTTTTGGGGCTACACAATAGGTATTTGAAAAAGCTTGTACACAAGTGTGTCATTTAATTGCAGATGCAGGTTTAACTTTAAATGTTTGAAATGTGAGTTCCATTAAACAAAACTCAAATTCTTTGCCCATATCTTTTCTGATGGGGTCATGACGCTGGATCCAGTTAAAATTACACGCTTTGTCAGCCACCAATCCCCCATAAGATGTTACCATGTTACGTTCATTCTGGCATGGACAGTTACTGTTCTAGATACATACATGACTTTGCCACAATAAGCATTCCCTTAAGAGACTTAACAAAAAGAAATGCTTAATTTTACTGGTCACATGAATGTGAACGAAGTTGTAAGAAAACCAAGCATGCAATTGAGAACACCACTAATATGGCCTACATTGATCTAAAGCTCCATACTGAAGTTGTAGTTGATGCAAGCCCGGTTGGGTTGGTCATGATCTTTGCCCAACAAAATGGACACCCAAGCGCTCGAAGGCATATTGTGGCATATACAAGAAGACGTTTGCCCCAGAATGAAAGCGCATATTCGCAACCAGAGACTGAAAGCTTAGCAGTGGTGTGGGCTTGCGAATATTTCAACATATTCCAATATGGAAAACCTTTCACTTTTGTAACGGATCATCAAGCATTGTTTGCCATCTTTGGCAACCCAAAAGCCAAAATGCCTTCTACAATTGAACATTGCCATTCATGATTACAGGAATATGACTATACTAGCATACATCGATCAGGAAAAGACCAAACATTACGACTACTTTTCATGAGTGCCAGTACAATGCTCTAGTACACCTTCCAAAATGGCAGAAGCCTACATTAACTTCATTGTAAAGTCCAATAAGCCTGCTGCTATTTCATTAGAACAGATCATTGCTGCAATGAGCAAAGACAGTGACATGTTGATGCTAAAAGACATTATTGCACATCAATCCTGGATACAGCACAAACAACCTTTCACACGTGACAGTGAATATCAAAAGGTCTAAAATGTGAAAGATGAACTGTCTGTTTCTCAAGAAGGTATTGCCTCATGAGGTTAAAGAATTGTCATAACAGAGATTCTGTGACAAGAAGTATTTTAAGTGGCCCATGAAGGACATTGTGGAATTGTTGCCATTAAACGCGCTCATCAAGATTGAGTTTGATTTCCTGTGCTTGATTAGAAAGTTGAAAGAGAGTTGAAGGCCTGTCATTTGTGCAATTGCTTATGTCACAAAACCACTCAACGTGCCTTTAATAAGTCTGATTTGCTAAAATCATGTATGGGAAAGAATCTCTGCTGATTTCTTTGCTCCTCTTAACAATTGGCATCACCTGATTTTCGAAGAATACTCCCGCTTTCCATTGGTAGAAAATCTCTCATCGATCACTCAAGAAAGAGTCATTGAGAGGTTAGATAGCATTTTTTGCAACCTGGGGTGTTCCATCAGTTCTAAAGTCTGACAATGGCCTACCATTCAGCAGTCAAGAATTCAGAGACGTTCTTAATCATCTCAATGTTAAGCATCAGAAAAGCACACCTCTTTGGTCACAAGAAAAATGACGTTGTTGAACGCTTTGCGAGCATAGTACATTGGAGAAGCTTGATCTAAAGCCTGCTCTCCATGCTGCTCTTATTTATGTATTTATTTATTTATTTGATTTATATAGCGCACTATAACCCAGAGGTCTCTAAGAGCTTTTTACATGTCGACTCCTCATTCAATGACAGGTGAAAGTCCTGCCACCCTAATGTTCAGGAGAGCCATGATGCACAACTTACTACAATGGACCAACAGAAGATCTACAACAGAGGGGGTGTGGCTAAGGCTACAATGGAAACAGAAGTGTTTGGGAAGAGCTCCGCAAGAGGATGCCCAACACAGACCATTATCTCCGAATGCAGTTGCTACTGGGGCCATCAACCGAATAGGATAAACACAGGGCGCCATTCTGCAGCAGCGGTGGCAATTTGAGCCTGCCCGAGCTTTGCTCTACCACTCCTGACTGTTGAAGCTGCCAGTGGTGCAGCCCCGGAGCAGGCAGCCTCAGCTACGCAAGCCTGAAGTCTAGCCCCAGCCACAAGGCCGTGAGAAATGGCGCTGCTACAAGGAGCGGACATCTGATGGTTCGGAGCCCGACTGCTGCCCCAACGCTTGCCGATCGGTACCGTGCTGGAGAGGAGGCCCCCGTTGTGCGACCCACCTGCCTTACGGTGTCCAAGACAGAGCTGTCTGCCGCGCTGCAAGAGGTGAGGGTGTTTGCGGTGACGTCCGGATTTCCAACATGGCCGCTACCCTAGCTGCGGAGGTACTGTGAGCGACCCTTGGTGCTCTGCTGAGGGCGCCAACCCTTTCCCTGTGCCTATCTTTACTGTTGGGGGAGGTGTAGAAGGAGCTGGGGCCCTGGCGGTGCCACCCACATGACTCTGGGCTCAGCACTCGCCCGACTTGGACTCTGACGGCCGCAGTGACTGGGAGGACGCGGCCCAGGTGCAATTGACCCGATCGGGCTTCAGCTGCCAACGAGCAATAAACTGAGAAGGTGCCCCCCCTCCCCTCCGCTGACAGGCTGGGGAAAAGATCTGCCTGAGATCATCATCCCGCTGTGGCTGCTGAGGGGAGATCACAGTGATTGTGCCCCTGGCTGATGTACCGAGGGCTGCCGCTGGCCCTCCTCGCTGTCTCCACATACTTCTGGATGCTGAGGGAGTGCTACGGAGGCAGCCCCTGTGCATTGGCAGCCGGACTGGGGAGGCCGGACTGGGGAGGCTGGGGAACCCAAAGCCTATTTGATGCTCCTGTAGGTGAGAAGTGAGAGGACGCTGCGTGAGGACGTTGCTCGGGCTACTGCAGCCACCATGATCTTTGTGTTGTGACCCAACGGCAGGGGGCCCATCTTCTGAGGGACTGCCTACTGCGCTACACTAGCACTGGTGAGCCTCATCAGCCAGAGTCTGTCGGAGGCATTGATGGGTAAGATGCCATGCTCTGCCCAAGCTGCCCTCGCCTCAAGTGAGACACCCTCCTTTCCTTTTCTGGAAGCACTACTCTACCAGCTCCCTCAACCAAATTGTGTCTACTACAGGAGGCGCATGAGGCTGGCGCCCCTCCTGGGACGTCGCTGTGCGGAAGCCGGGTTATGACTTTGGGGCCAGAACTGTCACGGCCTGAGCAGCGGTGAACCTTGTGCCAACACACTAGCGGCCGCAGCGCAACTGACGCAGCATTGTCACTGTCTAGCCGGACCGCACCTGGCGTGCCCTGTGAGCACCTTCTGGGATAGTGGATGCCTGCGAATTGATGCCCCGCCAGCCCTGGCCTGGCCTGATCACCTACTACCGAGCGCGCTCATACACCTTCAATTGCGGAGGCCTGGATAGTTGAGTGCAGCTGTCGTTTGACTGCAGGGGCGACCCTGAAAAGTGGTGGGTGAAGTTCTGCTGCCTTGGTTGAGAGACGCTGGATACCTACTAACTGCGGCCTGTCGGTGCGGAGGAGGGATCCACGGGGGAGCTCGAATCCTGGTGGTGCTGCTCTGTGATTTCCTGGGCGCACGGTCAGCATAGGCAAACAGTCTTTACACCCGATGTCAGGTGGAACCCGAGTGCGAACCAGAACAGGTGGAGTGCATGCCATACCGCTACCGCCCAAGCCCAAATCGGATAAAATAGCGAAGTAGGGATCGGTGGATCAGACCGCAATCAAGCTGGATGCGGTACTTGCTGCAGTTGAACGTTTAGAGCAAAACATGATTCAAACCTGCACCTCCCTGGAGTCTAAAATAGATAAAGTGGCTATTGACCTCACTCACCTGCACGCAGATCATCGGAAATTGACAGACCGCACCACTGCCTTGGAAACTACGCTGGCTGACATCAAACCGCAGGTGACACAGACAGATAAGCATGTACAAGATTTGCTGAACCGTGTGGAGTTTCTGGAGGACAGAGCCGAAGACGCCGAAGGGAGGGCACAACGCAACAACATCCGCATAGTAGGTGTACTGGAAAAATGGGAAGGGAAGGAGCCTGCCCTATGCATGGAGACTTGGCTCAGAGATCTACTGCCGGAGGGATCCCTCTCACCAAACTTCCTCATTGAGGGTGCTCATAAGTTCCCGACAAGGACCCCCATGGGATCGAATCCGCGGCCCCTGCTCATTCGGATCCTTAACTACCAGGATTGAGACTACATACTGCAGGAAACCAGGAAGCTCGAAGATGTCCACATTGACAACCACGAAGTAATGTTCTTTCCAGACTATACCATTCAAGTACAGCATCAGAGATTCTCATTCATGGCAGTGAAGAAGCGCCTTCAGCAAAATGACCTGAAATACTCTCTGTTGTTCCCTGCGAGACTGCGTGTGGTTGCTGGCGACAAGATGCACTTCTTTAATACCTTGGAAGAGGCGGAAGACTGGCTGGACACCTTCACTAGCGAGGGCCTCAAGACAGTGTTGAGACTACAACACTATCGAAACTGAGGGGTCCGTTTCGCCGCTGGCGGAATGAGCGCACGGCTACGCGGACGGGGACACCACTTTCGCCACCTATGGGTCCACACTCGGAGCTGATCCTCAGCAGGCAGCGGGATGCCCTACAGGCAATAGCAGAAATCAGCGGCTCCCTGAGAACAGAAGATGCATCTAACTCCAGTCAACGTGACCTGACCAGTGACGATTAACAAATATATGGTTTGCAGGACTTGCAGGACTCGAATGACCAGCCAGATGTCACTCCGCAGACGGCAGACCTGATCTCATGAACATTGCAGACTCCGGTATTGGTATGGACTACTACTTCAGGTACTGGGGTATATGTACAGAGGCATGATGATGCTGGCCACATAGACATTTGCGATATAAATTGTTATAGCCCCACACTGTGTACTCAATGCTAGGATAGTTACTGTACTCCATACAGAAGGCGATGAGACACAACAACATATATTGCAGTTGCTTTATGGATGCCTATGTAAATATCACACTAGATATGTGCCCCAAAGTTGATGCATGCAACTTGCTATCGCTATAATAAGTTCTGTCTGTGAATGGGGAGCCTCTGAGACGGTTGTCACGTGGATTGTAAACTAAAGTAGAGCAGTTCGCAGTGCACCCCCCCCATATTGTTTTGACTGTTATTTCCACCTGGAAGTTTGGACCATTGCTTGTTGCATTTTTGCCCTTTTGGTATTATCTAAATGTATGCCTCTTTTGTTTTTTTTTATGGGACATCACTTGTTATGAGAGGATGCTTGCTATGTCATGTGGTGCGTGTCAAAATGCTAGGTAAGACATGTACTGCTAAGTCACACTCAATGCTTATGTTTGATGGGCTGTCACAGACACACGTTCATTTGACGGGTTGTAGGGGCTATGTCTTCATTTAAGATTGGTACATGGAATGTGAGGGGAATGCACTCAACGTCACCTAGGTATCAAATTTACTCTTACCTCAAGCGACATCATATACAAATCGCTGCAAGAGACCCATGTGGCCAAGTCAGAGATACAGCGCCTACACCACAGTTGGCGTGGCTAACTATTTGCCACAGGGTATTCACACATTCTTGCACCGTGGCACCACATCCCCATGTTGCTGGGGGGTGATTACAATAGTGTCCTTGACGTATACTTGGACCATTCCTTTCCACCCCTCCCAGGCATGAACACACACCTTGCTATGAAGGAACTAACCAATTTGGCAACACAGTGGCATTTAGGAGATGCCTGGAGACATCGACACCACCTTTACAAGATATATTCTTATTATTCCGGAGCTCATGACCTGCATGTACAGTTAGAGCATTACATTTTCTCGGATGCGCTGCTCCTGCATGTGTCGGCGGTCTATTATTATTCAGGCCAGATGCACTCTGACCACAACCCGCATGTCTTTGAACTGTCATGGGAGCATTCCCGTCTGCCCATCCCAACATGGCGGCTGCAACCAGACCTGCAATAGGAAGCACCCTTCCGTGACTTACTAGCTGCCAATACCCATCAGTACTTTGAAGACAATGCTGGCACGGCCACAACACCATTGGTGGTGTGGGACGCGTAATAGGGGAGACTGCCTTGGTGCAGAACAGGCATGTGGCGACAGCTGGAAGCTGACCTCACATGCCTTAAAACTGACTCGCCCCGCAGGGAAGGGGAGGCATTGGAGGGACACATTGGACCTCTGGAACGCTTCCGAGAAGAGCACTCTAGATTACTGGAGCGGCTCCGTAATTTAAACTATGCAGCACACTCAGCATGCACCCACCATATGGGAGATAAAGCCGGCAGGTTGATGTCGTGGTTGATACGGCAAGACATGGCTACGGCGCCCCTGACAGCAATACAGAACACGCAAGGAGTCATGGTACACAATCAAAATGATATCCACTACGCATTTGTGAAACATTACTCCATAATATACAGATCCTGTTTGAGAGCTACAGACGCAGGCATACAGACCTTCTTATCCACAATAACACTGCCACAGCTCACGGACAGTCAACGGGAAGATATAGGCGCTCCTCTGTCACCAGAAGAAATAAGGGATAGTATTTACTCTATCAAATGGTAAAACGCCGGATCCGGACGTACTACCGCCTGAATTTTACAAGGCATACTCTGATGTGTTGGTGCCAGAGCTGATACGAGTGTATGCAGCAGCGCTAGAATACTCAACGCTTACCCCCACGCAGAACGAGGCAACACTGGTTTCCCTTTTGAAACCGGGCAGGAACCCCAATCTCCTGCGCTCTTAACGTCCACTGTCCCTGCTGAATACGGACTATAAAATCCTAGCCTCAGCCCTGGCCAAACGTATTGCCCCGTTTGTGCCAACTCTGCTACATGCAGACCAGAACGGATTTGTGCCCACCAGAAGCACCTCTTTAAATATTCGAAGACTATTTAGGATCCAAAAATATGCCAAAAACATGCCACATGCCTGGCCCGGATCTGGCTGTCTAGTATTAGACTTGGAGAAGGCCTTTGATTTGCTAGAGTGGCCTTATCTTGCAGCAGTCTCACGCAAATACGAACTGGGAGAAGATTTTCTGCAGCTGGTGCAATTGTTGTATCAGCGCCTCACAGTTCGGGTTCGCTCGGGCAAGCTCTTGTCCGACAAAATCCGGGTGCAACGAGGAACCAGACAAGGGTGCCCCCTATCCCTGTTATTCTTCTCTCTTGCCATGGAGCCATTGGCAGCACTCCTCCGGGAAAGTGGCGCTGATTTGGGCATCCCCTTGAGCGATGGGCAACACACGGTGTCTCTCTATGCTGATGACCTGCTGTTGTATATGCGAGACCTGCACGCAGTGCCGCTGGAGATATCAGAGCTGTTTTGTAGATTTGAGGCAATATCGGGCCTCAGGGTAAACTGGGCGAAGTCAGGCACTTACTCCTTTTGCGAGGACGTAGTTGTGGCAGACATAATGATAGATGGAACCACACTTGACTGGTATCCGGC
Source organism: Lissotriton helveticus (assembly GCF_964261635.1). Lineage (NCBI taxonomy): Eukaryota > Metazoa > Chordata > Amphibia > Caudata > Salamandridae > Lissotriton > Lissotriton helveticus. Next base: position 693,564,904 of record NC_136063.1, read on the forward strand.
CATGTTCTGATACCTAGGTATGTACATTTACAGGTCCCCAACAGATATACTGGAGGGTAATTTCCGCGCCATCTCCTCCATAAGGGCACAAGTGAAATTCTGGAAGACCTTACCGCTTAACGTGATGAGCCGCGTCACCTTAACCAAAATGATAGTGTTACCTAGATTGCTCTATTATTTTGCGAACCTTCTGGTATATGTCCCAGTGAGGCTCTTTAGAGAATTACAGGGATTAGTGCCTGTCCTGATTTGGAATGCGGGGCGGCCTAGAGTAGCACTGCAGAAATTATATGCACCCCCGGAAAGTGGTGCCTTAGCAGTTCCGCATCTGGAGCTATATTACTTAGCGGCGCAGCTGGAGTGGGTCGTGCGGTGGCTTAGTGGCAGAAATCTGGCAGATATGGCAACTGGCATGACAATTTTGACACAAGCCCAGATATGCAGTCTATTTCTCCATCTGGCGAAACTCCCTCGCCCGACATAAATACATGTTGAGCTAGCGCATAGGTGTTATAAGAGAAGCCTTCATCTCACGAAGGACACTATCCCGTATGCTCCGGTACTGCCTCTTCTCGGGACACCCAGAGGCAGGGACCATATAACGGACATGGTGTTAACGTCCTGGGGCGAGGCGGGGTGGAGAGACTTGGGGACTTATATGCAGACGGTGTCTTACTACCATTCGTGACACGAACGGCGGATAGTGGATTGCCGGTGGGACAGTTCATTTTACATGCAGCCATTATGCGGACGTTCACACTAGCATGGGGAGATTTGACTAGTGAACCGTCGACACATCAGTTGTTGCAATATCTGCATGTTATGGGGGAAGGATCGCATGCGATACATTGGCTGGTGCAGGCCTTGCTCGTACATGTATTAAAGCCACTGCAAAAACTCCGTACATACTGGACTGAGGACAGAGGTCATCCCTGGACTGATGAAGAATGGGAACGCGTTTTGACTAGTGCCACACACATACCGTGAAATGCACGATTCAAGCTCATACAAACTTACATATTACACAGGGCGTATCTATCACCAGATAAGATAAATAAATATTTTAACATTACCACTTCCGAATGTCCAGGATGCCACCTCCTAGGCGCGGATCTATTACACTTGCTATGGTCTTGTCCTCTGCTTTTACATTATTGGCGTGCAATATTGGAAATACTTACTGACTGCACTAACACTGAGGTACCTACTACGTGGGAGGTCTGCCTCTTGGGGTTGTACAAGAGAACTAAGACTAACAAAGTGAGCTCCAAATTCTGGGATTTGGGCCTCATAACAGCAAAGCACCTTATAACTAAGAGGTGAAAACACAAGGACCCGCCGGAGGTGTCGCACTGGGTGAAACCCCTTGAAGTCAGGGCACGAGCGGAGGGCACCACCGAGAGACAGCGGGGCTGCGCAAGTATCCTATTGCACAGACCTGGGACGATATGTTTAGAACACTCACAAGCACTGCCGTCACGCTGCAGCCTCTCCCTGCACCACGGGCAGGACCTGACACCTAGTGCGCCACACGGAGATGGTTGGTACGCTGCCTTTACATGCCATTCTAACTGTGACTGCTAGTCTGGGCGAGGCCCCCACATTCCTCATTTATACTACAGGGAAATAGCACCTATCAAACAACATTTTGTAACTAGAAACAATATGTTATTGCATGGAAAGCAGAAGTAGCAGCCTAGGTCTTATACCTGAATGATAGCCTGGTTGTGACTACACTTAGATGACACACTGAAAACTAGACACGTTCGCACTCGGTCATTTGATGTCCCCATTTGTTTTGGTTCATTAATCGTTGTTGTCAGATGCAGTTGACTTGTTATAAAAATTAATATCTAATGAGCAGGCTCGTCATCTGCATATATATAGCTTTACTTCTTTATGAAACGTTGTCCGATGCTATTCAAGAGCTGAGTTCAACTATGTATAACCTTGATCTGTGTACATTGCTGTTTTCCTGTCACTATTCACAGCTATGAGAAGGTGCACTACACACCCCTACTCCAGCTCTCCATTGGAGATGGCAGAATGTACGGGCTATAAGAGCCCAAGGCGATCTATAAACGCATGAGTAATGACATACCACTAACAAGGAAGACACTGAAATTATGAGACGGAAATGCCCTGACTTGTATGTACAATGCTGTCGAGTAAGTGATATTGTGGCTAAGGAGTGATATATGTGGAAGCTTGTACACTACTGTATCGGGAAAAGTAAAAATAAAATGCAATAACGATATATATTTTTTTAAAACAGAAGATCTACATCAGATGGTGAACTTCATCAAACAGGCTTGTGCCGTAAGACAAAGAGGAAATTATATGCTGACAAGCAGTGATGTGCCAAAAACATTACTTTTACTAAAGGTGATTGAGTATTGGGGCAACAACAGAGAAAACGCTAATCTGATGCTCCCTTTGATGCTGGCCCTTAAAAAGTTGTGATTAGTAAAGTACACATGGTGACAGCTCACTGTCTTGGAAAGTCCATTACGCAAGATTCTTCACACTTCAGGCATCAACCTTATCTTTCGCCACTACCTGATGTCAGTGATGAGACTGTAGAGAGCCCTTGGACTGCATCTGCCTGTACATCACCAGTGCCAGTCATGGATTCTTCTCTTCTCTTTTCTCTGTCTCAGAGGACATGATCTGGGCATTTGGTCAGAGCTCCATGATGTCTTATCAAGGATTTGTAATGTATATGTATATATGTCTGTAAAAAAATTACATTTTTTATTTAACAAAAGAGAAGTTTTAGTGTCTTGTGAAATAGGAATGATGGGACCCTTTTGGTTTCTGATGGACTCCGTAGAACTGTGATGTATTCCTATAGGTTCTTAATCGATCCCCCTATTCCTGACCCTATTCTGGTTAAACAAACCAACAAGTTAACTAACAGTCAGCCCATGAGGCAGAAAACCCCCATGATGCAGATACCGTTATCTGACGCAGTCACACTACGGCACAGGAACGTGTTATCTGATTAGGTCATAACGCTTGCGATCTAATTAGACAAGCGATATTCCTCCAGCCCCTGATAAGGCATACGGAGTTCTCATAACAAATCAAACCTATGACAACCTGGGCAAAACCCTGCGGCCATTGTTTTGATTTCACCGAGAACTTCAGCAAAAGAATGTGCTAACGAGCAAGTCGTATGACATCCTTATTGACGTATCTATGTCCATCCTTACGTCAATCTCGGCACCTTAAAGGTATAAATATTACCGATATTGCCCTATGCAAACACACGCGGTGGTGACGAGACGGAGCAGCCATACTTGCCGAAGCCCAGAGCAGAGCAGACCCCGCTGGCACAGCCCCGCCTTCCTGACGCGCTGAGAACGAGACGCGCTGATTTCTCCTGCCGAGAGATCCAGCACCGGCGCTTCCGGGTAGCCCTCGCAGGCAGCCTGGAATATCGAGACCAGAGAGAGAGATACCATCCCTCATTCAACCTAGATTCCAGGTACAGAACTGAATAACCCCTCACAGAGAATTCTTTAGTTATTCACTTGGCAAAAACAAACTTAACTTAAACTGTAACTTTCTATTCCCGCCCACGTATTAGGCTTAGGTCAGGTACACGGGGTAGGCGTATTTAGAAACACCAGTTGAGTACGTTTAGTCAAATGTATATGTGTATGTAATATATTTTATTCATTTTAAAACATCTTATGGCTTAGAAACCATATCAATGTTTTTACAGTATTATTTTATACTATTACTTTTAATGTATGCACTTTACTTAGCTATTAGTTCTGCAATAATATCGATCCATTTCTCTTGTATGAGAAAAGAGACTGATCAATAAATAACACCTTTTTATTGAACACGCCCGTCTCTTCCTTTTCTCTACAATCTGATGAGACTAAGAATGCACGTACTGACTGAGTAAAATAAATTGCCTTTTGTTCACACGACTCTCGAGATATACTCTTGATTAGGGGAGAGCAAAGTTGTCATGTTCTATGGTTGTCAGAAACTAAATCCCTTCTTGTCTAATCAGGGAAGTTAAGTCCTTCCTGAACATTCGAGAAAGTTTCTAGTGAACTCTGAGCTAGCTGGCAAAACCCAAAACTTTAAGTCTAGTATCGCCAGTAGTAGACCTAGTTAACGTCTGGCCTAGGCCTTTACTGCTGTAGGTATTATTCCAATGCGCAGAGCCTATTGGGATGATAGGAACTACACTACATGGCGCCCAACGCGTTTGGAAAGGGCGATAAAACTAACGTAAGACATTTAGAGTAACTCAGTCGTGCTTTCTCACTCAGACCCCTTTCCCCATAATACTCCAAAGACGTCTGGAGTGGGTGAAAGGTTATATCCGCCAGACCTCGCAGGAGGGAACTCCTATGTATGGTTCTTGGTATAAGTCAACGTTGAAGGATACACTGTTCCAAAATATTGTGCATCTAATCTTTGTTTCCATAAGAAACCTGATCTGCAAACAAACAAAAAAAATAACCATCCTGTCAGTAAAATGGTAGACAGTGATGAAGAAAGAGAGGCAGTTAGATTAGCAACTGAACTCGCGGCAGCTGATGCTACCATGCAAGACGCAGACCCGGATATAATACTCATCCCGGTCATCAAAAGGAAATCTATAACTTTAAAACTTATAGAAAACGGACTGACACCTAGAGGTGGCACAGTCATATTCGTAATTGAGGCACACGAATATCGGCAGACAGAGGTATACTATTCATGGATAAATTTTCCAGCAGCAAATCCTGTAACAAAGTACTTCCACTATTACAAAATAGAGGAACCTCCTGAAAATTACACTCCTTTCGAGGAGGTGGAAGTACCACTCAAATTTCAAGAGCATTTGCTCTTATTTGATGGCGCCCTAAAACATAATAATCGCATCACCAGGCTCGGTCCTTTAGGTAGACCAGGAGCAACGTGGCCGGTCCTAGCCGGATACACACCACATCCAGACATCGACGGGATGTCTGCAGCTAACTTGCTAACACAGCTAAAACAATTAATAAAAATACATAGACAATTAGTCCAGTATGTGATGCGGACTTCAACAATTCAGCCAGCGATTAACCTCCCACAGCTGACCCCTCACCAGGGGAACACAAATAAAATTACACCACAGAACATCCAGTCCTGCGGTAAAGTACCGGCTAAACGGGAACAAATACCATTCTGGCTAGCGCAGAAAATAACCCAAATAGAGGCGGTGTTTCCAGACACTACCCCGCTAGAAAAGCACAGGATTCTGACTATCTGTCTTCCAATGGGAATCGCACCGCACATTGAGGACTGTGACACTTGGGGTACAGTCTTTGCTTCCATCTACACAAAAACGCACGGTGTTCCATCCATTTCGGTAATACCAGATGTGCTAAAACAAATTCAAGATGAATATGGTCCAGAACCCGCTTTAACTCTTGGTATGAAATTACTGAAAGACTTCAAGCAGGTCTCGGCTATATTATTAGCCAACATAAAAGGTGAAGCAGCAAACGTGGCGATCCGCCAGAGGTTAAAAGAGACAGATATAGCAGACCAACCAGCTGAAATTGCCAGAATCATAGAAAAATCCTATGAGGAACTAGGTAGAGATAGTTTAGGTGGAATACCAGTAAAACCGCAACTAATTGAAAGTCCTGAAAAAATATTTTTTAATAATAATTCTACATCACCAAAAAAGAACTGGGATGGAAACAAATAATCCAATCCTAAAGAAAAGAAATTCCAGTCCAGAGGAAGGTCTCCTAGGCGAAGAGAAAAATCTCCGAACCAAAGACACAGGTCACCTCAGAGTGACCCCTCTGGGAAAAGATATAACCTTAGAAATAGGGATAATATAAAAAAGCCTGATAGATATCAAGACATTGATACACGTCCCTCTCAATCTTTTCAGACTTCCTCGCAGAAATCGGAAAGAAGAGGACGATCAGAACAAAGAGAAGAGCACGCCAAGTCCAAAGACAAGGAACCTGCTCAGCTAAAAAAGAAATTACAATTTCCAAAAAAGAAGGTAGCCAGCATTAAAATAGTTAACAATGCCGAGAATACTGAGGACACAACTGAAAAACGGAGAATGGGCTCAGACAATGCTAGACAGCGCAGCAGAAGTGAGCATAGCTCGCAAAGTCCTTATGAATCATCTGGAGACAGTGGACACGAATGAATATCTTCAAGTGGAAACTGCGGACACCAGAGTTAGAAAACCTCACAAAATATACGAAATAACATTGCGTATAGAGGGGGATAAGACTAGAAAAATAAGGGGACTATTTTGGGATAATCTCTCCAAGGGCTATGATATCCTTCTAGCTGAAAAAGACTGGCCACCAGAGTTTGTCAGGGAGTGCCCTCATGGCGAAGAAATAATTATGCCTGCCTTCTCAAATCAAATTCCTATTCATAAAAAATACACACTTGCTAGAAAGTGGGCAGTGGCTCTACCTCCTGCTTTATATAAAAATCACGTGGGATGGGATGAGGACTCCCCTCCTCACAAAATCCAGTTAAAATCACAACCAACTGCACAAAGGCAGTACCCAATTAAGCAAGAAGCTAAAAAACAGGTAAATGAAATACTAGATCAGCTAGAATACCAGGGGGTGATTGAAACTTGCACCTCACAAATGAATAACCCTTTGTTTCCGGTCTCCAAACCAGACAATTCATACCGTCTAGTTTTGGATTACCGACACCTTAACACATGTTGCAAAACCTTTGCAGTGCAAAACTCACATAGTGCTGCACTAATGAATAACATAGTGAGCAAAAAATACAAAACAACATTAGACATCTCTAATGGATTCTTTTGTCAAAACATAGCACCAGAGAGCAGATATTTAACTGCATTCTCAATAAATGGCACTCAAAAACAATTCTGTCGGTTAGCCCAGGGGTACAAGAACAGCCCGGGGGTATTCTCAGCGAGAGTAACAGAATTACTACAACTATATGATGATGAAGCATTATCTTATGTCGATGACATATACTTAACAGATGATGACTTGGAGACTCACTTGAAAAGAGTGAACACCATATTACTTGGGTTCGCAGCAGAGGGTTACAAATTCAACTTTAAAAAATCCAGAATTGCCCATCTGACAGTCCTGTTCTTAGGATATGAATTATCAAGCGAAGGCAAAAGCCTGGCTGACAATTTCCTAGAGAAATGTGCCGTACTCCAAGCACCTAGAACACTAAAAAACTTACAGTCAATTCTAGGCTTCCTAAATTTCGGAAGAACATACATTGCAAAGTACGCAGAAAGGGTCAAACCCCTTTATGATCTGATAAAACCCGATTTTAAAAGATCCAATTGGACTCAAATACACACAGACATTTTGAGATCCCTACAAACAGACATGCTAATTAAAACAAAATTAGAAACACGTGATAACACACGCAATCTTGTGATTCGAGTCATCCCAGGGAGATGCGGATTCACATACCTGACCTCTAATGAGGGAGAAAAGGTACCAATTGCATTCAAATCACACTTGTACACAGAAGCTGAACAAAATTTCAGCAACAAAGAAAAAATTGTTCATGCAGTTCAAACCGCAATAGCTAGAGAAAAAGATCAAGCTGACGGTAGACATATCACAGTCAGAACAGCTGAATCAGCCTTTGAGGCACTAACAACACCGTGTAATTTACCAACAACAACATTGAATCCGGAATGGATACAATGGGTGAATTCAATCACAACGGACAAAGTATACTATTACTTTGATCCAGAACTAGAAGAATTAAAAAATCTAGAATATGAAAGAACATTCCCTCTGCCAATCGACATTCTGCCTTTACGACATTACGCCTGTGTAATTTATACAGACGGACATGCTCAACCCCCCGTTTGGGGAGAACAGGCATACAACCCCACATGTGGGATTACAAAAGAAGTGTGGCGCGGAGGTAAACTAAAACCTCTATTAACAAAAACACACTCAGTAGAAACTAATTCAGAACAACAAACTGAAATACTAGCATTGAAAATGGCGCTAGATAATGCGGATCGCGAATTCCCGACACTTATAGTGTCAGATTCCTATTACTGCGTCAAATCATATAACAAGGATTTGCAGACATGGATTCAAAACGGTTACAAAGATGACACAGATGCAACAATAAAGCAGAAAATGCTTTGGGAACAAATAGCTCTTTTACAAAAAGAGCTACCAAAGACTCACGTGACACACTCACTGAGTCATCAGCGTGATGGCGTTCACGTTGCAGGGAATTCATTGGCTGAGACAGCCACAGCGGCAGCCACTAAATCGGCTCCCGTAGTTCGAAAAAAGCGTACATTAAAATACATTGACGGTGAAACAGTACTGGCAGTGAAAACGTCATCAAAAGGCGACTGCTCAGCGTTACCGATCAACTATCCACTCAATTATACATACATAATCGATGCAAACTCCGTCCCTTTTGCTCGAATCCCTGGAGTGGGGGATAGGGTGATTCCAAACATGGACAGGAGAAACTTGTTAATCGCAGACGCACATATGGGCGAGGGTCTCAGACACCTAAAACTAAAAGATTCTCTGGAAGAATTACAATCACGGTACTGGTGGCCAGGCATGAGCCTGCGTCACACCATGTTTGTAAAAAACTGCCCAAACTGCAACAGAGATCGCAGTGGGGAGAGAAACAGTTTAATACCTCGTCGGTTTACTCCAGAAAAGATCAAGAGTAAAAAAGAAGGCTTGCATTTAACATATACAGGCTAGTTTACACTTATAATGTAGATCACCAGCACTCGGCTGACGTCTGGACTGTTATACAAAGATTTGCGAGTCTAAATGGCATATACGCTAAAAGCATGCTACGTTTGACCATTGTTTTCACCATAGCCCTCCAGCCTGATGGGAAACATGGCCAAATGAGCATAGCACAGCGGGAATCTTCTCACTTCCTTCCTGAGGGATACGGGATGGTGTAAAGAAAAAACCAAGGCATAAAGCAATCTAAACGGAAAGGATATTAGGTTCGGGAGCTGGGTGGGTCAAACATCTAATAAGTGTCCAACGTAGTCTAAATAACTTGCCAAGAAATTCTCTGAAGGGATTCAGTGCGTACGAATTATTATTTGGAACTAGGATGTTGATCTCTGACATTGATAGTCAGACTTCAGTGGTGAAAGAAAAAATCTTTGATATCAAAGACCGTTTGGCTATTTTGCAGGACTTAAACAAAACAAGAAAAGACCTGAGCAACATAAAATTGAAACAACAGCCAACAACCACTGAAGAACCACCACCTGTCCCAGCAAGACCTGTCTGGATTCCAAAAGTCGGGGATCTAGTCAGGGAAAAGATCGCGGTAAAGAAGGAATTTGGGCCTTCTTACAGAAAAGCAGTTCCTGTCTTGTCTGTCAACGGGACAAGATCAGTTGTACTACCGCCACTTGCTGGAAAAAAGGAAAACCGAGTTGTATCCATCGACCTGGTAAAACCACAACATGTGGCCGATAACAAACAGTAGGCCAAGTGGACTCCCAATAAGTAGCAGAACACCAAGGTTTGCTACCAGTACAGAGGTCCTAACGAAGAGGCTCATCACATTCGAAACGCCTACAGAAAAACAACAAGGACTATGCAACAATGCAATAGAACTCAGACCTCTGAAAACCCAAATAAAACATTTAGCAGAGACACACCAATCTATAATGAAGTACCAAGTGAAAATGCAAGAAACAGAAATCCTGAACCAATTGGAACAATTGACAGAACTGCATCCGGCTACTTCATAAACTTCGATGATTCCTCTGAAGGCTTCAGTGAATCAAAGACACAGCCATCATCAAAAACCTTTAAAGATAAAGCTAAAGAACTTTTGAAACAACTGAAAGAAACATATCTGATTTCTCCATGGATTGAATTTTGGGTGGGTTTTGGTGCATTTATCCTCATACTTTGGCTCATCATGATACTAACTTTGGGACGCTTCATTGAGGGAAAATATGCAAAAATGGACACAGCAAGTCAGAAAATCAACTTGATCCTCAAACCACACACATCTTCACACATCGAGAAAAGAGAACTTTCTTCAGTCAACTTCACAGCCAATCCGATACCTGGTGGGGTAGCCTGGGACAACACTGACTATGAAATTTATGGTCCGGTCGAAATCCTGAAATATCCACACCAAATTAAGATCTCATTGAGTGACTTTGCAAAACCAAGCTCATTTGCTGATGATTGGGACTTCGAAAGCATTAATAATATGATGTCTGACTTAGTAATGTCTGCTAAATTTACCAAACATGATTATTTGCAGGGTTCTACAAATTATGATAGTATGTACTGTTATAACCACTATGGTAACCATTTTTTACATAGATCTGCACAACCTAGAAATGTTTTAAATTATAATCAATGGGAACATTGTGCAACCCCTCCAAAAGGAAGCTCAAGGACCTTCTATGACAAATATTAATACTTTTCAGGTTTTAACACAAGTAATGCTGAAGCATTCTATTTTAAAATTGTCAAACAAGACAGGGACAAAGACCATGATAACCAACACAAAATTGATATATTCAGACTCATTCTTTGAAAAAATGAATACTTTTGGTTTTGATTATTGGGACAAGAATGTTGAATTGAAAAGTGTTTGGGGTACAAAAGAATGGCAAGTACAGGGTATAGAATCTATGTTTAGAGCCTGCATGATCCCAGAACAAATGATATTTTTAAATGACACTGTTCAACAATCCACCTGTCTTGGCCTAGCCAAAATCAAAGACTTAAATAAACCGTCTATTCCAAAGCCAACAATGTTCAGCAATAGCTCTACAGATGAAGAGATAGACGTAAATTATGTATTAAACCAAAACAGAACACATCCTGATTGGAAACAGTGGTTGATCTGGCCCACAGATACAAATAACTGTCAAGATAGATTCCTGAACAAAACACAGGGGTTCAAAATGACCAGGCCAGACCCTAGATATCCCCAAAGACATCACCCAGGGATAATAACCACCTACAGTGTGGGCAAATTATGCCTTCAATGGCTACAAACTTCCACACTGGCAGAAATTAAACAACACCTAACTTTACTTACTGATGGTGCTGACTTGCGTGATTTCATTATGGGACCGCGCAAACAGCGTCAAAAACGTTTCATAGCAGCCTCTGTATATGCAGCATACAATGAGGCCTGGAAGGTTACTCAAATTGAAACAACAGAGAGAATACGGGAAATTGACCGTATTAATTTGGAAAAATCACTTTCTGTAGTGGACAATGGGTTAATGACTCTGTCCTCCAGAATTTTTTCTTTGGACAGCATTGTGTCTTCAGCAATCGACATATTGTCGCAAGACTTACTGTTATAACAACACGGTCAGTCACAATTGCGCTCTATTGTACAGCTTGGCTGGACGTTACAAAATCTGCGTTCAGGCTATGTGCCTTGGCGTTTAATCAACACAACGTCACTATTCCAAATCTTTAACCTTACTGATAGACAAATCAGTATGGCACAAAAGGGTGCTGATTATACAATCTTGAGCATTGAAAAACTCGAAAGATTACCAGTGACAATGTCAGAACGACCTGTCAGTGAATGGATAATACATGGGATAATAAATATTCCAATCTCAACCTTCAGGTTTCAATACTGCCAAAAATATATACAGGCTGGCATGTACGAGAAATTGGGAAAGGGGTACATTAAAACATCATGGAACCTGCCCCATTCACATGCATGTGTCAGTAATAAAGGACAGAAAGTGTTTCTTAGTGGCAATAATTGTGCGATGTCACTAAGCGGCACGCTTCTGTGTGACGGAATTAGTTTGCATGGAGCCTGTGAAGGGAATTCATACAACCTTTCATGTCACCAGCAAGGCGCACCTGCAACAGAAATAGAACCATTCTTTCAAAGACTCTATAATGGGAGTTACATTCTAATTGTAGACCGCAGATGTTGTAGTCTTATGCCCGGGACTCCTTATCTAGTAACTACGACTGCGAAGGTCAAGTGCTGTGGACGCTCATTGTTCCCCAGCTCCTTTCCAGACAGGGAGGCAAGGGCATGGCCCAATTTGAAAATTACTTCTATTCGAATAGATACTTTAAGCAGAATGAAAACCGTGCTTCTTCAGACGCCTACAAGGCTCACGTCATCAAAAGAAACGTATGATCTACAAGTCGCAAGGACGACTGCAGAGATACATTCATTGTTATCAACTAATTCCCCCATACATTTCGCAGAAATACTAAACGAAATCTTAAATATTTCTGATACCAATGGGGTCTCAAAGGTATTTAAGACAGTATTTTCGATGGCATTAACACCATTCAAAGCCATACTGGGTATTTTTCCAGATTTCGTCCATTCGATTTTTGGCGGACTTCCCCTGATCTTGGGACTAATTGCAGGAATCCTATTCTTGGTCCTTATTTTTCGGTATGGCAACCCATGTCACAGACAAAACTCTTGCGACAAGGGAAGAAACAATCCTAGCCATTGGATACCGGGACCGGATATCAAAAATCCTGGGACTCTCCTGGCTTAGAGACCTGAACATGACTTGGTTTCTATCATTTCGACCAATGTGGCAAAGATGTGTTTTACCTGTATTGAGGTGTCTGCTATGCGGAGAAGAATGCGTGTTAGACACCTGTCTGACGCTACAATCAGATGCGCCAATGGATGCAGAAACATTGTTGAGCCCGATCAAGGTTCATGCTTTGTGCTGCCCTCAAAGGCTACCAATCCTGATGACGGCATTCGTGGAAGCTTCACCACTACGATTGATGGGTAGTGAAGTTCAAGATGAAAGCAGCATCGATCAGGTACGACCTTCTGTCAGCAATGCAAATCAGAATGTCAATGGAAACAATCATGCGCACGAATGCATGATTACACCTATTTCCGAGTTAGTGGAACTTTCCCAGGAAGCTGTTGACAGTTTTTTCGAAAGCCTAAATGATATGATGTTCTCACCAGAGCAGAAATAGAGACTTTTGAACAAGCTCGCACACGGCGTTCCCTGAATTCGGCCTTCAACTTTAAAAATAAAGTCACCTGAACAATTTTCACTCCAGTTCACGGACAGCAATTTTTCAGCAGCCCCAAAATATTTTTTCATATTTTTCGGGACACTATCTTCTGCTTAAAGTAAGAACTATTCTTAAAGAACTAAGGTTTCTAAATTTTAGATAGCTTATAGACATAGCTTATAGACATTAGCTGCCCGCTGGTATGTTCATAAATATTTTAAATATTTTATTCTGTGATGGAATGGTCTCGAACTTTTTTTCTGTGTTAAGAGCCATTTCATGTGTAAATTCTCATATACCAAATAAGCAATAATGTATACAAATGCGTGATTACCTTAGCATTATTATACAGCTTGAGTGCATACAATACATATGATTGCAACTTTTCCGTATATTTGAAAATTTCAAAATGCATTTATGTATTTTGGGGTGGTAAGGTATACACAATACTCTATAGTATGTTGTACTATGTTTTACTATGAATAGATTAGTAAATATGACCATAGTTAGCGTGGAGTGGGTGTGATGTATTCCTATAGGTTCTGAATCGATCCCCCTATTCCTGACCCTATTCTGGTTAAACAAACCAACAAGTTAACTAACAGTCAGCCCATGAGGCAGAAAACCCCCATGATGCAGATACCGTTATCTGACGCAGTCACACTACGGCACAGGAACGTGTTATCTGATTAGGTCATAACGCTTGCGATCTAATTAGACAAGCGATATTCCTCCAGCCCCTGATAAGGCATACGGAGTTCTCATAACAAATCAAACCTATGACAACCTGGGCAAAACCCTGCGGCCATTGTTTTGATTTCACCGAGAACTTCAGCAAAAGAATGTGCTAACGAGCAAGTCGTATGACATCCTTATTGACGTATCTATGTCCATCCTTACGTCAATCTCGGCACCTTAAAGGTATAAATATTACCGATATTGCCCTATGCAAACACACGCGGTGGTGACGAGACGGAGCAGCCATACTTGCCGAAGCCCAGAGCAGAGCAGACCCTGCTGGCACAGCCCCGCCTTCCTGACGCGCTGAGAACGAGACGCGCTGATTTCTCCTGCCGAGAGATCCAGCACCGGCGCTTCCGGGTAGCCCTCGCAGGCAGCCTGGAATATCGAGACCAGAGAGAGAGATACCATCCCTCATTCAACCTAGATTCCAGGTACAGAACTGAATAACCCCTCACAGAGAATTCTTTAGTTATTCACTTGGCAAAAACAAACTTAACTTAAACTGTAACTTTCTATTCCCGCCCACGTATTAGGCTTAGGTCAGGTACACGGGGTAGGCGTATTTAGAAACACCAGTTGAGTACGTTTAGTCAAATGTATATGTGTATGTAATATATTTTATTCATTTTAAAACATCTTATGGCTTAGAAACCATATCAATGTTTTTACAGTATTATTTTATACTATTACTTTTAATGTATGCACTTTACTTAGCTATAAGTATTGCAATAATATCGATCCATTTCTCTTGTATGAGAAAAGAGACTGATCAATAAATAACACCTTTTTATTGAACACGCCCGTCTCTTCCTTTTCTCTACAATCTGATGAGACTAAGAATGCACGTACTGACTGAGTAAAATAAATTGCCTTTTGTTCACACGACTCTCGAGATATACTCTTGATTAGGGGAGAGCAAAGTTGTCATGTTCTATGGTTGTCAGAAACTAAATCCCTACTTGTCTAATCAGGGAAGTTAAGTCCTTCCTGAACATTCGAGAAAGTTTCTAGTGAACTCTGAGCTAGCTGGCAAAACCCAAAACTTTAAGTCTAGTATCGACAGTAATAGACCTAGTTAACGTCTGGCCTAGGCCTTTACTGCTGTAGGTATTATTCCAATGCGCAGAGCCTATTTGGATGATAGGAACTACACTACAGAACTGTGATATAAGTGTTCTGGTAGGGGAATAGAGTTCATGTTTAAAACATTGAATTGCAGTTACATATTGCAGAATAAAGACATGTAATATTAAGCACCATGCGTGGTGTAGTCATTTAAGAGTGCACAGGCTGTGGAGGATGCTACAACCTTACCTTCAGACTTATAAGAAATTTTGAAGAAAAGTGTTCTGAGAAAGTAAACTTCAGCAAGGCAAGGCTGCAAGCAGTACCGAGGAGGAGGGGTCATCGCCAGGAAGTGGTTGGCCATAGTTGCTTTGAAGATTTCTACTTTCAGGCTTAGTCGCTTTTTGGAAGATGAAAATCTCCAGCGGATTGAGGCTGAAGGCTTTAGCTGATGAGAGTTCCACGAGGCCAAATGCCCCTTTGGGGAAGGACTGCTGAACAAGATTTGCAGCAGCAGAGAAGAAACTAGAGGGAGCTGCCACAAAATCAGGCCAAAGGCGATGCACCTTGGACAGATAGATGAGCAGGTTGGTCCTGGTCTTCCCTCAGTTCTCAGAGCACTTTTAAGGCAAAGTTTTCCATGTTTTGTTTTTTTGTTATCTGGTCATCTTTAGTATCACCACCAAGGTAAACAACCGGAGGGACAGCACTTTGGGGGTTAGGACACAAACATGATGGGTCCAGGAGCAGGTTCAAAATGTTTGGGACCCTTGCTGCCCCTGAAGCTCGGATCAGGAGTCCAGCAAACTAGCCCATGGAGTCTTTCTGGCAGTCCTGGCTCAAGTGAAGAAGCAGGGCCCAAGCAGCAGGACAGGCTTCTGAGGGTTCAAGGAAGGCTCCAGGCAGCAAAGCAGTCCTTCTAGCTTCAGTCCTGTGGGGTATACAGCAGGCCACAGCTGTAGGCGTCCTCAGAGTCTCTCTACAGGTGCATAAAGTTAACTGACAAGTAGATCTGGGGCATTTTTGTACCTGGTGCCTCCTCAGAAGTAGGATATGTTTCTAGAGAAGTCCCTTTGAAGCGCTTGAAGTTTCCTGCCTTCCCTGCCAACGTTTATTCAGTTGCAAATGGGCCATGCCCTTCTCTGCCTCCCCATCCTGCCAGTTTATTGCCCATCCAGGCACAGCTAATCCTTGGATTGTGTGGCTGTATTGGAGGAATGAACAAAGTTCCACTGGTAACTGCACCCAATCATTTGGCCCAAGAACAGCCCACAGTCACCAAATGTCTCGGGCAGAAAAATGCCAACTTTCTGAAAGTGGTGTTTTCAAAATAGTAACTTAAAATCCGACTTTACCACTGAAGAGCATTTTGAATTACAATTTCTTAGACACAAAATATGAAATGTTACCCTGTTCCCGAATCAAAGGTAAGGACTTATTTAATGTAATACAGCAGTCCAATGGTAATCAATGGGAGAGGTAGGCTTCACCATAGTAAGAAACTAATTTAGGGAGTTTTTCATTACGAGGATATGTAAAACCTAAACATACATGTCCCACCTTTGAATTACAATGCACAATGATGTATGCTCTACTTAGAGCCTGTGTTAAGGGTGACATATGCAATAAAAGGGGCTTGCAAGGGCGCTATATTTAAAACTTTAATTACAAAGTTCAAAACTGCATTCAGGGTGCAATGGCAGGTCTGGAACATGTCCTAAGGGACTACTTAAATTGATACCAATAAGTGCTGTAGCCCCACTAGTATCATTTATCTACAGGCCCTGGGTATATGACATACCACTCTACAAGGGACCTTTAAGTAAATAATATGGCAATTAGGTGTAAGCCAATGGTACCGTGTTTAAGAGAGAGAGAACAAGCAATTTAGAGCTGGTTAGCAGTGATAAAGTGCACAGAGTCCTGAGCCCAACAAAATCTAATTCCAGCACAAAGGGGAGGGTAAAGGCATAAGGTTGTGGGGAAGACCATCCTCAGACTGACAGGTCTATCATCTTGGGACCATGTTATACAAAAAAACTGTTTGGTATAAACCTATTTTCAGTTGGGATTTCTCTAACTGTAAAAAAAATCTATGAAGATGCAGATTGATGGTGTTTTAAAAAGTAAGTGTACAGATACCTCTGTGGGATTTTCAAATATGGATCATAAAGCCCTAATTCTTTGAAAAAAAATAATTGATTTGGCAGTCTGGGGTTTTCTCTGGATTCCAATGGTATTTTAGGTGTCTAGTGTAATTGAATGGAGACAATTAAGATACTCCTCCTATTGAGATAGTTTTGGGGACTGCCACTAATGTGTCAGTCAGAATCATGAGAGGCATTAGATCATATTCTACAGGCCCATAATATAAGTCTACTGTGAAGACTAACATAACATATATCAAGTTAGGGTTAGTTCCTCCTTTGCCTAAAAAGTCACCAAGGGTTGACCCAAGTGGCTGGTAGTTCTGTCGCAGGAAGACCTGAAGGTGAGATCTTGGTGCCCTCACATACCCATTAGGGTGGCATGCTTCATCATTGGGCACTCCTTGTCAGGCCGGCGCTGTAATGCCTGACGGGCCTGGGGGCTCTTTGTCAGAGATCTTTAGATCTGAGAACGCTATATAGATGAGTGCAAGTGAGAGGGCTAACTAACTTTGTAACTAGTGGAATATGTGAGTGGTAGCTAAAATAGGATCTGGTATCCAGTAGACTCATTTTACCAGATCTAAATAGAAATAGTGGTGCTATCATGTGGTCTTCAAGTACCAGGATAGCTTCTAGTGTGAAGTGGTCAACATGTTTCGTGCCTCAGAAGAAACATACAACAGGTAATTCAAAATAAGTTCTTAGTCACCCTAGTGGTACACTGGTGAATTCATCCATGTATGTAGAATGGGTGACGTGTGCCTGATCAGCCATACAGTGAGGTGTCCAATGCTCACTGATCGAAGTTCAGCAAACATACTATAAAAATATATCAAGTTAGCAACACAGAGGTACCGTGTGGATGGTGGTATAAATTAATACATCTAATCCATGCATGTACTCAGATGGTTTGTTATAGATGGAAAGGTAGTACAAGCAGCGGAGTGGTACATAATAACCCTGGCGGGAGTGCAGTCTAGAGAAGCGCATAGGTAGGGAAGGGCCACATGTGGTAAGGGTATGCCCCATTCAGGGGGTGGGTATAGTTGTGAAGGTAATACACACATTCCTGATGTGGCAGAAAAATTCCCTCGTCATATTCTGTCACTGGGGTGCCTGCACCCTGCCTTTTAAATTACCAGAGCCATTCCGCGATGTTAATGTGTCTGGTCCAATCAGCAGTCATGGAAGGTGAGTGGTAGAGTGGTAGTATAATCGGTTAGCCAAAAAATACCAATCCCAAGGGTATATTCCCATTTCTGAGGGGGCAAAGTATGACAATCATAATCAGTAGTGGGAACCTGAGACAATTACCAGGCGGAGCTCACCGTGTTCACAGAGAACTGACAATACAGAATTAGCTATGTGAGTAAGCCACAGGGATGCAGGGCAAAACTATATAGTGAATGACCGTCTCTAGAGCGGGTTCTTGACCCGTAGTTATGCTCAAGGTGTAAGAAGGCCCCCCTTCCTCGACCACTTACTTGCTGGTGATCCGGACTCTCTGGTCTCATCTACCCTCCTCCATTGTCCTGGAACTCTGCGGCTTCAAGGTAGCGTCTCTCTGATAGAGGTACGGTCACATGGTTGCGAGTTCCTCTATGCAAACTATACTGCTTCCCATCAGAAGTGTGATCAATTTGGTGGCCTTGTTGGGAGTAAAACAGTGTGTGAATGTCTTCTGTTTGCTGTTGTGTGGTTATGTAAGTTCTCATACCAATTAGGAGTAGAGTTACAAGTGCAGCATTTAGGGGCAGATGTATCATCCGTTTTTTTTGTGCAAACGCTGCGATTCGGAAAATAGCAGCGTTTGCGACAAAAAAAACGGGATTTGGAATGTATCATGCAAAAAGCCACGCAATATTAAGGAATCGCAAAATTAGCGATTCCTTAATATTGCGAGGCTTTTAAGAAATTGCAAATTGCGATTTCTTATTTGAAATGTATTAAGCATTTCAGTGTTGCGAATTTTGACTAAGAATTCGCAAATTACCACCAACTTGTAGTTGGTGGTAATTGGCGAATTCTTTTCAAAATGCACTTTTTTTAAAATTCTAAAGGTGCCATATGACGCTCATACATGCCCTTAGGGCATGTATGTGCGCCATATGCGCACACATGTCAAATTCAGGGGTGCAGCAGGGTGTCCTTAAGACACCCTTGCACCCTTGATATTATTCTCAATTTGCGATTAGCAAATTCCTAATCGCAAATTGAGAATAATTTCACATTCATTCCTATGGGCCTCCTGGCCCATAGAAATGAATGGGAAATTATTCCTTAATTGCGATTAGCAATTTGCTAATTTTAAGAAATCGCTAAATAATAGCGAATTTCTACATACATACCATTTTACACTTCTCAAATAGCAATTCCTTAAAAATCGCTATTTGAGAATCGCAAAATGGTATCTTGATACATCTGCCCCTTGGTCTTTTCATATAAGCCATTGATGTGCCTTGGGTCTAAACGAGTATGTGGTGATGGCAGAACGTGGAGGGGGAGGCAGTAGCTTGATATGTTGGCCATCTGGGAAGTAACAGTAAATGTACATAGGGGATGACCTGGAGAGGTTGTATCCAAGTCCAAATGCCACTATTTGTGAATGCTGTGAAAGAGCATCTTATCCTGGGAACACATGGCCTATTATACATAGGGTCTCTTGTGCAGGTGTAAACACAATTCCTGTATGTGGTCAGAAGCGAGAGTCCCCAAACCCAGAAGGCACTGCCAGAGTTAGATGTAAGAACATGCCATCTTGTTTTGGCCCGGGGGCTGGAAGGTATATCCTACCTCAATTCACTGTGTGTCCACCCCCTGCCTGCCAGTGGGAATGCAGTCCAGAGAAGGTGAACCCGGTGTGCAACCAGGGAAAAGGAGCCAGGTATGCACTAACAGGGTGGTGTGTTGCAGAGAATAATCATGTATTGAACTCTTGCCACAGTATTTCATAATTCAGGACTGTAGTATGAGTGGACAGGCACAAAATTCCAAGCTGCTCCATCTCGAAGAGTTTCAACTTCTCGCAGGATATGTTGGTTTCAAGTACCGTCCAGTACATGTCCTCCGCTGACTGATAATGATCTATGACATGTGCGCTCATTTTGCTAGTGTGTCTTTTGCAGCGGAGGTTACTCAGGTGTTCAACAATTCTGGTTTTCACTGTCCTAGTGGTCATACCTATAAATCTTAGTGGGCATGGACATATAATCAGGTACATTCAATTTTTTTAATTGCAATTGGTTTGAGTTTGTTGGGTCCAGATCTGGTTGTGGTTGAGGACCACCTCTTTTGAGTGTTTGGTCAAGTGGCACACACCACATTGATCACAAGGGTAGTGTCCCTTGTCCGGCGTTAAATTCAATAGTGTTCTTTGTGCTGGTTGTTCCTTCCTTTGTGGGGGCGAGTGTGGACCAGCATGTTCTGCAGGTTGCTAGTTCTCCTGGAGGCGAAGCATGGCAGCGGGATTTTTAGGTTCCCAGATCAAATGATTTGCCAGTGTTTCTTTATCACCTTCTGTATCCCGTTAGCGTTAGGTGTGACAGTCATCACACAGGTGATGATGTCTTCCTTTTCTTTTTTCCTTGTTTCCAGTAGTGCCTCTCTGTGGTATATCAGAGCCCTCTTGAGGGATTTCTTTTTCACGAATGTAGGGTATTTTCTGGTCTCCAAGGTCTTACTCAGTAGTGTAGCTTCATTATGGAATTCTGTAATAGAACTGCAGTTTCTGCGCAGGCTAGGAGCTGCCCGAAAGGAAGGTTATCCCGGAGCGCTTTGGGATGATGACTGTTGTAGCGCAGTAAGTTGTTACAATCCGTGGGTTTTCTGAAAGTGCTAGTCCCCAGTTGTCCATTCCTTAGTGTGATGGATAGATCCATGGAAATGGATCTCAGCTGAGGAAACTGTGAGAGTGAACCTTAAAAAAGGATTCATTGTGTTGATTGACTCATAGAAGGAATCACAGGTTTCTTTGTCTCCCTTCCACAAGATGATAATGGTGTTGATGTAACAACGCCAAGTCAGGATGTTGGATGAGTAGGGAATGTTATTATGGATGTGTATCCTTTCAAATTCAGGCAGGCCTGGCTTGGGGCAAAGGTACTGCCTATCGATGTTCCCTGGATCTGGTGGTACATGGTGTTATGGAAGAAAAGGAAGTTCTCACGCATCGCTATGGTGGCACAATTCATTATGAAACGTATCAGAGTTTGTGAGGTCCAGTTTTCTGCTGACAGACAAGACTCCACAACAGTTAATGTGGCTTCCTGGGGGAGGTTGGTGTGTAACGCTTCCACATCAAGAGTCATCAATAAGTTGATCTTGTTACTACTCTTGATCCCTGCGATCATGTTAAGGGAATCTCTTGTATCTGGAATATATGATGGAATCTTCCTCACAAGGGGTTGTAGAAGTATCGCAAAATTTGCCCAAAGGTTCCAGAGGGACCCTATGCCTGTAACGATGGGACGGCCTGGGGGTGGAAGGATCCCCTTGTGGATTTTTGGTAAGATGTAGAAGTAGGGGGCCCTCAGTTCCTTGTTGATAAGGAAGTCCGCTTCATTAGGTGAGATGGAACCTTGTGCCTCAGCCGAATCCATCAGGGACTTGATCCTTGTAGACAGAGAATCTGTAGGATCGATGGTGATGCGTCTGTAGTATCATATTGCGGACAGCTGACATAGGCATTCATTGTTGTAATCCGTAGTCATGTCCCGTCATACCTTAAAATAGTGTGAATTTTGATGGGGCTCTCATGCATGTGAACTCATCAATTCAGGGTGCTTTTTCCTGGAAATATGCTCCCAGTCTCAATTTTCTGAAGCACCCATGGAGTTCTCTGTTGAGTCGGAACCGGTCTTCTTGGGGAGTTGGTACAAAACCCAGTCCTCTTTCCAGTACTTTATGTTCAGTCATGGTCAGCACTTTGGTGAAAGATTCACCACTAACTTCCTTGGTTGTTCTTCCTCCTGAGTTCCATTCGCAGATATGATTACGGTTCCAGTTGTTCTTCCCATTTGTGTCCTCCTTTTCTTCTGCCTCTGCCCTGGCTTCTTCATAAAAAAGGCTGCTGATGGTGATTGTGTGGATACATGGGGGAGGGGTGTGGTTGGGGTACCTGAACAATGGGTTCCACAGTGGTTGTTGGCCAAGGAAGGGACCCATTGGGGATCCAAACATTGGTTGTGGTGGGTGGTCTCTGGTTTCTGGGGCGGTTCCAGCTGACATTGGTTGAGGTACTACTGAATGATCCTTGTCCTGGGAGGCTGTTGGAGGAGCCATCATCTGAGGAGCTGTTACCCCCTCAGGCTTGAAAGTCTTCTTTTATATAAGGGTAGACCTTCTCCTTGTCAAACCTTTTGATATCTTTCTGTAGCTTGTTAATCTTCTGACGCATCCAATGGACTTTGTGTTCTTTCATCTCAGAATTGTTTTCGGCTAGTCTGCTCTTGTAGGTGGAGTAATTAATGCCTGCTTTGAGATTGATATCAGCCACTGAGATCTGTATCAATGGGTCATCAGAGAGGCGTTTGGCTGTGTTAAATATTAACATCAGCCAATCGCAGATACTTTTCCACGCGAGCTGTGACCACTCTTCTCTGAAATCGATATCATGCGTGGTGCTGAGGTTACCAGGAGCTTATTCAGAGCTATGTTTACTCTCAGGTATTCTGTCGTCAGTGTGCCATGGAGTGCTATCTTAGTTTGTAGCTTCTTCTTGGCTGACACTGAATTCCAATTGTCGGTTCGGCTGCCTGATGGATCATTTCCTTTGTTGTTCAGTAGTGATGGTGCTTGGAGTATTTTGGCAACCATGTCGTAGTTGACACTAAGGTCTTGGGTATTCCTTATTGAAGAACTAGGGAAAGCTGAATTAGAAGTCAGAATGTTGTGAGCTCGTGTGAAGGGTCTCACCGAATAGTCTACAACTAAGAAGTTGATGTCACAGTAGTCAGGTTGGGGAAAGTGAGATGATGTCTAGTAATTGCCGCAGCTCGGCTGCCATACTAAAATCTCAAAATCAAAAGAGGGGAGGAAGAACAACATGTTTTGACGAGGTCCTATGCCCAAGCTCCTCCCTGGGAACAATTCAACAGATATCAAGAAAGGGTTAGTTCCTCCTTTGCCTAAATGGTCACCAAGGGCTGACCCAAGTGACTGGTAGTCCTGTTGCAGGAAGACCAGACGGTCAGATCTTGGTGCCCTCACACACCCATTAGGGTGTCATGCTTCATCATTGGGATAACATAACATAACATAGCCTGTGTATCTGTAAAGGGCACCTCCACCCCATGGCCATCTTGGCTTTGAATAACATATAATCACCCTGCTGGAAATAGGGGTCTTGCAGTTTTTCTCTTTCATCTCATCTCTTCTCCCACTTTCCCTATTCGAACATTGGGCTCTCTACTCTCCTGGATAGGGGAGATTAGCCTCCCTATCCTTCAAGCCATACTATGAGCGTATTGACAAACATAACATTTGACAGATTTCTCGCAATTGTCTTCCAAAAGTAGTAATTCTCTTTAATCTCCCTCATGCACTTACCCCCACACTCATGAGGCCCCACAGTTTTCCAAAAGTTGTAATTCTCTCCAGTCTCCCTCATGCATTTACCCTCACACTCAGGAGACCCCATAGAAGACCAATGCGGCTATGTATTCCTGCACAAGGGAGGCAGGAGAAAACTACCACATTTTGGGAAACAAATCATTCTTAGGGTCAGCTATCTGAGTGAGGGGGGTTTGGAATTAAAATACAGCTCCCTTTATGGCAGGCAGGGTCAGGCTCGAAGGCTAACCACAGCTACAAACAACTGGCTGCAAACCAAGCAACTTTAACTCGTCACTATACTATGCAGCGTGTTCAAGCAAATCAAGTAATTTCAAGTCATAAGTATTGTTATGAATGCAGTGATTTAACATGGCCTAACCTCTGCGAGACTCAAGGGTGTAGGTAGTGGATGGACAAGCGACAAGATTAGCGTCTGTACCGTGGAGTGTCGTAAAGTGGAGTGGTATTCTGTAAATTGAATGGAGTGTCATGATGTAAAGTCAACTCTTATACACGGGAGTGGCGAAAAGTGAGTTTGTGTAAAATTAAAATGAAAGGTAGCATAACATTATGTGAAAACATGTGAATGTTATATTTGAAAAATATACATTTTTATATGTAAATGTTAAATTTCTGGTTGTATTTATAATTTGTGTAATTAATTGCACACTTATACGTTGTATAAAATGTAGTTATATATTGTGCTATGGTAAACCATGCAAAGGTTATGGTATACCACAGAACGAAGGGCTTACAACTTCCAATATTTTTGACTCATGGCTCTGTTTAACAACGGTAGAAATCAGCATGTATTTTGTATGACAATTGTGCATTACTGCAGAGTCAGCATTTTGCAAGTTTTATTATTATTAACCTATTACCACTTTATGAAGTAGTTATATGTTAAGGTTTTTGTTTTGAAAATTCTTTATTTTATAGACCTATGTTTCTTAAAAAGTTTTATACTTTAATATCTTTGCACACATTTAGGAATGTCCGCACCTTTTAGCAGACTTCTTCCACTGGTTTAATTGTGAAGCAATAACACTTTTGTGGGGTTGGCTAAAGGAAGTGAACAGAAGGGGGGTCCCAAATCCTTCTTTAATTGAATATATTTCATATAAACTTTTAAAAATTGTGCTGTGCAAAAAAGCGGGAGGTGTATTTTGTTTGAATTTGCCTTCATTACATATTGTGGTGCGCATGTTTGTTTTGTATAGTGCAAGCATGTTATGTAAATATTGTATACATTTTAATATATTTAAAGTTAGTGATTGTTTTTGCATTTTTGAAAAAAAAGTGAGGGTATTTCTTGGTAGCCCCATGGTACATAGATAGTTATCACAAGTCCCTAGCTGATTAGGTATTTATTGCCTTTGCAAAAGTTAAATTTTTTAACAGAGACAATGGTCCCTAGACAGACAGAATGATTCAATAAATATAGACTAGATAGTTCTATATTAATGTCCAGCCGGACAATTTTTATTTAATTGGATGATTAATTGTATCAAAATCTAAAAAAATGTAAGTGGGACACCAGCCAGTGCCCGACTAACACACTCCACAAGAGGAAACATAAAACAAAATTGTAGGCAAAACAAGGGGCAGTCTGATTGGCATAAATTATACACAGACTAATCATGAACTACACATATGCACACATAAATTCTCAATACATTAGTGACATTTGTGTATGCTGTCGACGACGTTTCGAACTTCAATTAATTAAGAGTTCATCTTCAGGACAATTGATCCTTTGCCTAATCTAAATGGTTGAACTAAATTCACATGCCAATAATACATTATTCAATTTGCCAACAAATAAACAAAAAAGTAAAAAATACACAAAAGTGAGAGAGAGGGGGAATAAAAGCAGTGCATTAGAAATTGGCATATCAGGTAATCCACAGTTTTTTATCACATTTTTTATATATAACCGCTGTATTCTCTCCAACACTTGTGGTAACAAAACAACCAGTAATAATTCAAACCTTACAGCCCATATGACATCGTGCAAGCCGAGGTGAGAAATTTCACATACCCTTATGGTGGGTGGCGACGATCACCTTAGTGTGTAAAACAAGGCTGCCAATTAATTAAACGCGCCGTGAGCGCCGTGTTGTACAAGAAAAAGTAGTGTAATTAAGGAAAACTGGCTGGTTCGTATGCAGAGACACCCGTTTTATCACGCACATCGCATTTGCCCACTATTACAATGACAGGATGCCTGTTATTTACGCGCTAAATGGACGAGTATTCTTTGCTCACAGGAACCCCTGAGACCCCGAGTTCTCTGACTATCCCATTGGGTGACCAGCTTGAGAAAGTAAAAAAGAAAGTTGTGAGATTACAGTTGATGATACTTCTTCTCACGGATTATTTAAAAGCCCATATTATTCCGCTTGGGTTGCAGGTGCGTAATGTACCTGGAGTGTTTACTGACAACCCAAAGTACATCTCGGGCTTTAGCTATATAAGTACTACGTGTTCCCGCCATTGGATGGCTTTAGGGATAGACATAGCTGCTGAAGAACTGAAAAAGCTTGAAGCAGAAATAGAGGACATTGAGAAACAAATCAGGGATAAAAGTACAGTGCCTGACTGTACCAAACTACTTGAGGAGGTTGAAAAGACTATCGCAGACTTCCATAGGATAGAAATTAACAAAAAATCGACTAAAATAAAGAAAGATATAAAAAACTTCACACAAGAGAGAGCATATCCTTACTTAAATAAGGATTTCTACACTCAAAAAGGCTATAGTGGCCCACAAAATCACAATCAAAGGCCCTGGGGAAGATTTAATAAGAGACAAACCTTGGTTGGTTTCTCTGAATCTTCCGCCGACTCTTCTGAGAATTCAGACCCTGGTGATACTCCTGGCCCTTCCAATAGAAATCCTTTTTTAGGAAGAGGACATCCGGACCCTCCAAAAAGAGGGAAAGGAAAACAACCACAGCGATGGCCATATCCACCGGGCGAGCATTATACACGACGCCAACACTATCAATGGTAGCCCCCGAGCTACCTGATTGTGACACTGTTGTCAGCTCCACATTGGCTTTGGATAAACAAAATACTTTACCTATATTCAACTTGACATGTCATCAACTCTCAAGTAGTGAACTCTCATTGTTAAGTAAGGGCTTATCATTCGTTCCTACAATCCGGCCCGACTTCCTAGAAATTCAAACTGAACTTTTAAAGTTCTTTCGGAAACTAAGGCTACAGGCTTTTTTCCAAATTAACCCTCAACCCATGAAAATAGGCAGCACTCCATTTAAGCCTCCCTCTACTTTCTCCCCCTCAGGAACTATCGTTCCTGCGGAGTTACGCACATTTGAAAAGCTGGTTCTGAATGACATCAACACCTTGGGCAAACAACATTCGTTCATCCCGTTTAACATCTCTTTAGATGAGAAAAGGGCGATATCCACTCTTAAATCCAATACCAATCTCATCATTAAACCCGCAGATAAAGGCGGTGGGATTGTCTTACAGGACATAGCATCCTACAAATCTGAAATTCATCGTCAATTGAACAATCGAGAACATTATGTGAAGCTCCCAAGAAATCCAACCAAAGAGATACAAAAACTCATTGGAGAGGTCACTAATGTAGGACTTGAGAGCGGGTTTCTTAGCAAAAAAGAATATTTATTTTTGAATGCTACTACACCCAGGGTACCGGTTATTTACACACTCCCGAAAATCCACAAGAGCATTGAGTCCCCCCCCTGGAAGGCCAATAGTCTCCGGGTGCGGTTCTATTTTAGAGCCTTTGGGCCTCTTTGTCAATTGTTTTATCAAGGATTTTGTACCATCTACTCAATGTTACATCCGTGACAGTATGGATATGATAAACACCATAGAGGGTTACCCCTTTGACTCCACATCCAGTGTGCTTTGTACCCTGGATGTGGAGTCGCTATATACCAACATACCTCAAAATTAATCCTTATTGGTCATACAGGATGTACTCAATAAGAGACCTCGACCCCACCAAGTTCCTACCTTATTCATCTTACAACTTCTTGAAATTTGTTTAACCAAAAAAAATTTCTTTTTTGACGGTGACTATTTCGGTCAAATCAAGGGTACATCCATGGGGGCAATTTTTGCCTCCAATTTAGCCATTTTGTATATGGACCATCTGGAGGTTGGACGTATTCTTGTCTCCTCCAATCCCTTCCATAGTGCTATTGCACTATGGAAGCGATATATAGATGACATTTTTATGGTGTGGACCGATTGTGATGATCTCATTCCACACTTTATTCATTGGCTAAACAGTAACAGCAGTGGTCTGACCTATACTTCCACTACCAGCCATGTTTCCATTCCATTCCTTGATCTCAATGTCCAGGTAAGAGACGGTGCTTTAATGACCAGTCTTTACAGAAAACCCACTGAGCGCAATACTCTTTTAAGTTATCAGAGTCATCATCCGCGAGCACTGAGGGTTTCCTTGCCTTTCTCACAATTTTTAAGACTACGTCGTAATTGTTTTATGAAAGAAGATTTTTTCAAAGAATGTGAGCTACTAAGCGTCAAACTAATCAACCGAGGGTATCCACGCAGGCTTATTCGTAGATCAATTAAAAGAGCCTGGTATTGTCCAAGGGACACATTACTCGAGCCAAAGCTGAAGAAAAAAGAAGAACGATTGGTCTGTGTAACCACATTTTCCCCGGCCTCCAATTCCATTACTAAGAGTATAAAACGCCATTGGCATGTTCTTAATGCGGGAACTCTGCAGATTGATAGACCCTTAATCGCATTTAAGAAATCTAAAAATATCAAGGATCATCTTGTCCGGGCAGCCCTCCCATGCCCAGAACAATGTGACACCTTGGAGGGGATATGGTCATTACCTAGGGTCACAGGCCATGTTAAATGTGGGAATTGTACAATGTGTGAGAGTACAGTAGAAGGAAAAGATTTCTCCTTTAATGATGTAAAACATGTCCGGAAACAATTGACCAATTGTAATAGTAAAAATTTAATCTATGCTATTATGTGTACCTGCCCCAAAATCTACATCGGACAAACCACGCAAAAAGTAAAATTGAGGATGTGTCAACATAGGAGCCGGATCCGATGCAAGACCCCAAATGCTCCTCTAGTTGACCATTTTGTGGACATGGGCAGTACTGAACTTGATTTTGAGTGGACTGTCATTTCCCTGGTCAAGCAACCCCCACGTGGTGCTAACCTCCAGCAACTTCTGAATAAGGAGGAATTATACTGGATTCTGAAGACACGGAGTCTGCATGAAGGATTGAACAGGCAGGAGGATTGGACCTCATTGCTGTGAAGCCTTTTTCGCCTCCCCATAATGTGCCCTGCAATTACTAAGGCTTGTTTTTACTAATTGAGATCAGGAAGCAAGACTGAAATTTGTTTTTCTGTCCATATGTTTGTTTAAACAATGTTTGGAATGCCTCTGTTGTAAATGGTACAGTCAATTGTTCTGGAATATAGGTACACTGTTATTCTGCTCCATTCACCTGGTAACTGACGGTTTTATTCAAAGAAATTTATTTAATTAATATTTTTTATTATAATTTGCACTATTGAAACTGTTAGGTTAATACGTTTTGCAGAAATTACATCACCTCTGACCCCGTCATTACAAGTCGAGATTAATAACTAATCACGCCTTAGTAATATTGTAACCTCTGGTAACCACTCTAAAATGGCCGCCACGATTACATCTATTATACTGTTGGCTTGATCAAAGCAGTATTTGAGCATGCGCGGCGTTTTAACTTCCAGCGCGAGCTCAGCCGCAAACAGAACGGACCCCCATTGAGGACCTGTTATTCTGACTAGTTTTGGTGAGTCCTTACTTGGCGTGCCCTCCCTTTCTAGACCATACTAAGTCGGAATTAGTTTGACTTATATGTAATTCCCTTGATTGTAGGGTAACGACCCCTGCGGAAATTGAACCCCCATTGTGGAACTTCCCCGCACCGGTACCTGGTAAGCGCAATAATTATAGCGCCTATACTCGCTGGCTCACAATATATGATACAGGTCACTTACTATTGTTATGGGTTTTTCGTTGTCCGACACTAGAAATCCGGACTTTCACTCAGGACCGTGGCAACCATAATGTATGGTGGTGTGCCGACCGCCTTGGACGTTTGGCAAATTATTCCCGGTAAGCCCGTATATTGAACCCATCGCGGAGTAGCCTTAATTACACATTGGGCAAATATAACCCTTTATATATTTTGCACCTCTAGGCATTATATCGTTGGAATGCAACACGGAATTATCATTGTAGACGAGTTGTTTTTGTTCCACCACCTTGACGTGCTCGGTAAGCGCAAGTCATAAAATACTCGTCCATTTAGCGTGTAAATAACAGGCATCCTGTCATTGTAATAGTGGCCAAATGCGATGTCCGTGATAAAACGGGTGTCTCTGCATACGAACCAGCCAGTTTTCCTTAATTACACAATTTTTTCTTGTACAACACGGCGCTCACGGCGCGTTTAATTAATTGGCAGACTTGTTTTACACACTAAGGTGATCGTCACCACCCACCATAAGGGTATGTGAAATTTCTCACCTCGGCTTGCACGATGTCATATGGGCTGTAAGGTTTGAATTATTACTGGTTGTTTTGTTACCACAAGTGTTGGAGAGAATACAGTGGTTATATATAAAAAATGTGATAAAAAACTGTGGATTACCTGATATGCCAATTTCTAATGCACTGCTTTTATTCCCCCCTCTCTCTCACTTTTGTGTATTTTTTACTTTTTTGTTTATTTGTTGGCAAATTGAATAATGTATTATTGGCATGTGAATTTAGTTCAACCATTTAGATTAGGCAAAGGATCAATTGTCCTGAAGATGAACTCTTAATTATTTGAAGTTCGAAACGTCGTCGACAGCATACACAAATGTCACTAATGTATTGAGAATTTATGTGTGCATGTGTGTAGTTCATGATTAGTCTGTGTATAATTTATGCCAATCAGACTGCCCCTTGTTTTGCCTACAATTTATGTTGTATGTTTCCTCTTGTGGAGTGTGTTAGTCGGGCACCGGCTGGTGTCCCACTTACATTTTTTTAGATTTTGATACAATTAATCATCCAATTAAATAAAAATTGTCCGGCTGGACATTAATGTAGAACTATCTAGTCTATATTTATTGAATCATTCTGTCTGTCTAGGGACCATTGTCTCTGTTAAAAAGTACTACCCATAGGTCCCTAGCGATTGCACCTTGGGTTCCCTTGTTTTGTAAAATATATTTGCAAAAGTTAAAGGCAGACATGTTGTTTTTTGGTCCCCTTGTTGTGCATTACGCCTTCCAATGTAGGCAAGTATTAGGTTTGATATTTTTGCCCTCTGTATTACCACTTTGGTAAAGTAGTAATAGGTAGAGCAAAATAGTTATATACATATATATATTCACTGAAAAAAACATAGGTTTTACACCAGTTATAGTTACCTGGAAATTTTACTCGCATAAAACCATTGAAATTCCCACGTTATAGTTTGTTGGACTCACTATAACTTGCGCGTGTAATGCACTGCTGATGACGTCACATATTACATCACTCATGACATGGTCAGTGACATCACTCATGACATCACTGATGACATCTCAAATGACATCACTGATGACATCATTCAGT
This sequence comes from Lissotriton helveticus, assembly GCF_964261635.1. Taxonomy (NCBI): domain Eukaryota; kingdom Metazoa; phylum Chordata; class Amphibia; order Caudata; family Salamandridae; genus Lissotriton; species Lissotriton helveticus. The sequence continues at coordinate 693,596,097 of NC_136063.1, forward strand.
GAATGTGTATCTTTCTGAAAAATAAATATTTTTTTATATATGTATATCTAAAGGTTCATGGAAGAATAAATGGGTAAATAAATGTCTAAATGGATGTTTTTTTGAGTAAAATTGATTGGTTAACTGACTTATTAAATGTATCTTAGTAAATCAGTCAGTGGTCAGTGACATCACTCATGACATCACTGATGACATCTCAAATGACATCACTGATGACATCATTCAGTGAATGTGTATCTTTCTGAAAAATAAATATTTTTTATATATGTATATCTAAAGGTTGATGGAAGAATAAATGGGTAAATAAATGTCTAAATGGATGTTTTTTTGAGTAAAATTGATTGGTTAACTGACTTATTAAATGTATCTTAGTAAATACATATATTAGCGAGTAATGTTTAAATATTTAAATATCTGTATCTGTGTCTCACTTTGTGTATAAGTGGCTGCATGGGTTGGTGAGTAGCTACATGAGTGTGTATATGGGTTATTAGTTGTTTTTTTGAGTATCAGTATCAGTGTCTGTATGGTTCGGTGGGGGATATTACTTAGAGCACAGATGCATGAATGAGTGACTCACTATTTGTATGTATTTTGAAGACAGCATGTGTGCAAGACTGTATGGGTGGATGATTGTGTGTATGGGTGGGTTAGTGAGTATGTGTTTTTATAATTGATTGTTTAAGAGAGTAAATATGTTTCCGTTTCTGTAGAAGTATGTGTAGTGGTGTGTATATAGCAGTATAATCAAGTAAATGGTTTTTTGATAGTTTATTTGCATGTGTGAATTTGTGTGTAAGTAACTATATGGATGAGTATTAGTGTGTAACAGGATGTATAGGTGTATGAGTACATATGATGAGTAAGTACATGCATGAGTGACTATATAGAACTGTTGGTGAATGAGTGGATGTGTATGTAGATGTTGGAATTACCTAATAAGTTGTTGTAATTGGTATTGGTTTCTCCTTTTTTAAGAAAATGTTAGTTTCTATTTTTGAATGTGTGTGTCAAAGGTTATTTTATGCTGATAGGAGGTCTGCCACTTTGTCACAAGGATGTTGTCATCAGTGATGTCATTTGAGATGTCATCAGTGATGTCATGAGTGATGTCACTGACCATGTCATGAGTGATGTAATATGTGACGTCATCAGCAGTGCATTGCACGCGCAAGTTATAGTGAGTCCAACTAACTATAACGTGGGAATTTCAATGGTTTTATGCGAGTAAAATTTCCAGGTAACTATAACTGGTGTGAAACCTATGGTTTTTTCAGTGAATTTAATAGGTTTTTAAAATGCTAATTCCTAACTATAACTGGGGTGAAACCTATGTTTTTTTCAGTGAATTTCATAGGTTTTTTATTAGCAAATCTCTATAGGTATAAAAAGTACAACATTTTATAAAATTTTTATATTGTATAATTATGTAATTTTAACTTTTTTTTTGCCCTGGGGCGCGTACCGGTGAACGCACGGGTAAGCGCAATGTTACGGCGCGCCCCGGGGCGCGTACCGGGGAGCGTCTCGTTAGCGCTATTCTCGCAAACGAAAACAACATTGTGACGTTTCGCGTAACCGTGTGATGCGTCATATGACGCACTGCGTAAACGTACCCGGAAGCACACGAGCGCATACGATCGCGCATCGTCCTGGCGCTCTTGCGCTATGTGCCCCCGGGTGCGCCCCGGGGCGCGACTATGGGCGCCCTGGGGCGCGTAGCGTAAGCGCGTCGGGTAATGTGACCAGAAAATAAAACTTTTTATTGGTTCATTTCACTTTTGGTTTCCTAATGATGTAAGGCCAGGTCATGTGACCTAAAAATAACACTTTTCATTGGTTCAGAACAGTTTTCTTTTCCAAATGATAAAAGACCCCACCTTTTTTCCTCATTCTACCTTTGTGCTTTGAGAGAGGAAGACCTGCAGTTATTTCAGTAGAAAATGGCTACATTAGCTGCAGCTGCTGGAGCTTCTGGTCCACCACCACAACCACCACCACAAGGACCACCACAACTTCACAGTGGTGGAGATCAAGAAGAGGAGGAGGATGAGGAGGAGGAGGAGAGGAGATTCGTCCGAGAGGACAATATTACCTACAAACCTAAAGAGCACATCATCTGGCAGTTTTTTTCAATCCCCAATGACAAGAAAAAAGTAAATGCGCCTAAGGCAACCTGCTTAATATGCCATCAGGAGCTGTCAAGGGGGAATCCCAACAAAAAGTACTCCTTTGGCAACCACACCATGATCAGGCATATGCTACGCAGGCATCCAAATAACTATGCTAGGGCAGAGGTCAGGGCACTGGCCAGAAACCCTGTACAATCTTTTGCCAGCACCTCCCAAACTAATGTTCCCAAACCATCGGGACCGGAAGTTAGGGAGATATGCTCCACCATACAAACAAAGTTTTCCAATTTTAAAATGGTTTGTATTTTTTGTGGCAAAACAATATGCTATGGAGAGCAAAGCATCACACTTATTAACCTTGCTTGGCATAACCACAAGTGCCCAAAGAAACATTGATTTTTTCCGAAAATCCGCCTTTTTGTTTTTGCTCCTGTTGAGCCCTTTAGAATTCCCTATTTTATGTTTCTCCCCTTAAAAAATACAAAAAAAATATAAAACTTCAGAAAAGCCCAAAAAAATAAAAAAATTCCAAAAAACAATAAAAAAATATAAAACAACAAAAAGAATAAAAAAACAGTTCTTTTTAGAACTACCTTTAATTTATAAAAATAAACCTATAGTTTTAAAAAATCTCTGTCAATCTTTTTTCTGCAGGGTACGCGTACCGGTACGCTCCCCGGGGCGTGTACCGGGCGTGCCCCCCGTGAAAATCGAAAAAAAAATATTATTTATTTTTGCCCCGCGGGACCCTTTTATGGCCCCCACATCAAACCTAGGGGGTCAGGGGGGTGTACCCTGCCCCCTTTTGGTCATTTCCCCTTTTGTTTTTTGCCACCTCTTGTGTCTCGATCCTACCGAGACACAAGATGGCGGCCGCTGCGGACTGTTTCGAATGTTTACAGACACCCGAGAGCCAATCAGCTTTCCGTGCGCAAGTCGCATACCGTGCCCGGTGCGCTCCCCGGTGCGCTCACCGGGCGCGCTTACAGATATATATATATTTTTTTGAACTCAAATTACTAAAAATCCTCTGGAGCACATATCTTGAGACATAGCAGAGGCACATCGGGCTACTAGTCCCTACAATTTTGCCAAGTTTGGTGAAAATCCATTCAGCCGTTCGAGCTGAAAGTGAGTTTGACCGCCCTATGGAAATTAAGTGTCACGACCGCGTATCCTCGGGGTCAGGGTGATGCTGTATGGGGTCCACCTCCAGACTGCCCTAAGCTCTGAATATTAAATACCACAGAGCCTATGGAAATCAGGCGAGGGAAAGGTCAGGAAGGGACTGGAACGGGAAGGGAGGCTGAAACGAGAGAAAACAAAAGAACACACAATTGTTAATCTGTACACAATGCTGACTACTCTTGGTAATTCTCACTAAGACACCACCTACCACTCTTGCTAATTGCATTAACTTCTTCTCCCACTTGGTAGGTAGCGAACGGAACTACTTCCTCCTACAATATCAAATCTGTAACACAGAAGACAAGAATCAGCATTACATAAGGCGGTTCCACACCCCTCTTGCACTCCTCCAATTATACACCCTTCATGCGTACCTTCCAGCCTTCCTGGGATTAACTGTAAACAAATTATCCTTAGAGATTTCCCTCTTAACCTTCAGAGGATTTTATCCATAAAGTTTTCAAAAATCAGAACAAAATTAAGAACACAGTCTTGCAAGGCTCCAAAAAGTCCAGACTCCAAGAATGAGGCCAAAACAAACAATGTTCTCCGAAAGTCTATTGCTAGCAACTAATGTACTTGAACGCGCCTTTAAACAGACGCTGTTACTCACATGGATCCAAAACGTGTACACACCAGCCGGTGAATGAACCGCGTGCAGCAGCTGATGCACGCCTAACCAGGAAGCCTTAGCTCCCTGCTGATGTATCCCCTCAGCCGAGAGAACAGGAGCCTTTCCAGGCAGCCGCCTGGAACACAGCCGCGTCCCCCGACGCCAAAAATGATGTTCTCAGCAACGCTGCCTCCAGCCCCAGCCGGGACGGAGAGCGAAGGGGGATTAAGAAAGATGAAAATAAGAACACAGCGGAAGCCTCACGCCGCTCTTCTTCGTAAGGGAACTCCGCTTGGCAGCACAACCAAACGCGGGAAATCACCGATTCAAAAACACCAAAGTCCAAGGAACCAAAATCACGTACACAGCGCCCTCTCTGGCAGAGACCTATATAGACGATAACTCTTCCTATCACATAGGCCTTCTGGTAGCTGTAGTTTTTTTATTCTTTCCTGTCACTGTTAAGTAGCGTTTATTGCTTCCATTCTCAAATCATGACAGTATATCCCTCCTTACCAGCGCCTATTCGCTCCTGGCTTTTCCGGATGACTAGCAAAAAAGCGGCGAACAGCAGCTGGAGCATGGACTCCCGAACTCGGCTCCTAGGAATCGTCCTCGGCAGTATATCCTTTCCAGGACACCAGGAACCACAACTGTCTCTGCCGGAATCGGGAGTCCACAATCCTGCGTACCTCGTATTCCAGATTCCCATCACGCACAACCCGAGGGGCAGCCCTTCTGTGAGCCGCAAAAGCAGGTTTTAGTAAACTGCAGTGAAAGACAGGATGAATCCTTAAAGAAGCCGGAAGCTTAAGCTTGTATGCCACAGGATTCACCCGTCTCACCACAGTATAAGGCCCTATGTACCGGGGATGAAACACGCTCCGGAAACGAAAACGAATGTTTTTTGTGGAGAGCCACACACGATCCCCCACCTTGTATTCAGGCCCGACCCTCCGATGCCTGTCTTCCCATTTCTTATAGGACACCTTTGCCTTATCCAAAGAAGCCTGCACCTTCCTATGGATTTTCAACAGCGCCCTCACTTGTCCAGCCACTGTTGGATGATTTACCACATCACTGGGAACCGACACAGGTAGGATATTTGCATGAAAACCAGAATTTGCTCGGAAAGGTGTTTCCCCAGTAGAGCAGTGCCACGCATTATTGTATGATAGTTCCGCAAGCCATAACAAGGAAACCCATGAATCCGCCGCCTCATCCGCATAACAGCGAAGATACTTCTTCAGGGTCTGATTTAGTCTCTCCGTCTGACCATCGGACTGCGGATGAAAACTGGTCGACAAGGCCGCAGAGATATTCAATGCCTTACACCATGTACGCCAGAACCTGGCGATAAACTGCGGACCCCTGTCTGAAACAATGACTTGTGGAACCCCATGGAGCCGCACCACTTGAGACAACAACAACTGGGCAGTTTGAGAAGCTGAGGGAAGGTTTCTGCATGGGATAAAATGGCCCATCTTGGTGAAACTATCCACCACGACCAGAATGGCATCATTCCCCTTATCCAAAGGTAACCCCAACACAAAGTCCAAACTGATCACCTGGCAAGGCCGCGGGGGGGTGGGCAACGGCATAAGCAACCCTGCTGGCTTAGCATGTGAATTCTTGGCTCTCGCACAGGTTTCACACTGAGTCACCCACAGCCGAACGTCCTTTGCCAAGCCATCCCACCAGAAGTGACGTCGCACTGCATGCACGGTCTTTTGATGTCCCTGATGTCCGGCCATTAGAGCATTGTGACACCAATTGAAAGCCATTAACCTAAGGGCATGGGTCGGAAGAAACAACCTGTTCTGTACCATTGGCAATCCATGTTTCAGGGACCGATGAGCGGTCATGTCTCCCCAATCCTTCCACTGCTGTGGCGAACGTTGCTTAGCCACTTCCTCCAGGAACTGTTCCACTCGGACTGAACACACCACCACCTCAGGGGAAAGTATAGATTTAGGAGCCATCCTCTCAGCACAATCTGTACTCAAACATCTAGACAAAGAGTAAGCTTTTCTGTTTTCTACTCCAGGACGGAACGTAATAGTAAAGTCATATCCCGCAAAAAATAACATCCAGCGCATCTGGCAGATGTCGAGCCGTCTTCAAGTACACCAGATTACAGTGATCAGAGTACACCGTCACCAGATGGCGACCCCCCCCACAGATAGTGCCTCCACTCCTCGAAAGCCTTCTTCACTGCCAGCAGTTCCTTTTCGGCGATGGTATAATTCGCCTCCGCTGGATTGAGTTTCCTTGAGAGAAAGGCTACAGGATGCAGCTGACTTGTTCCTGGATCACGCTGCGATAAAACAGCCCCAATAGCCACCTCCGAGGCATCTGCTTCAACCACGAACGGAAGCTCCATCTGGGGGTGCATTAGAACAGGAGCCGTACTGAACGCAGATTTCAATAGGCCAAAGGCTTCAGAGGCCTCCTGAGTCCACAAAAAAGGTACTCCCTTTTGCAACAAACGGGTTATAGGTGAAACCAGCTGGGAGAAATGGGATATGAATCTCCTATAATAATTAGAAAACCCCAGGAAGCACTGGATGTCTCGCACATTCAAAGGAACCGGCCACTCCAGAACCGCCTTCACCTTTCTATCAGCCATTCTGAACCCTCGAGGGCTAAGGATCACCCCCAAAAATTCCACCTCATCCACTCCAAACTCGCACTTACTCAGTTTACAAAATAAGTGATGTTCCTGCAGTCTTTGCAAAATCAGGAGAACATGGCTCACATGTTGAGCTGATGACACCAAATAGATCAACAAATCATCGATATAGATGATCACAAACCGGTCTAAGTATTCTTTCATAATGTCATTTATGAAGAACTGGAATGCCGCCGGGGCATTACAAAGCCCGAACGGCATTACCAGGTATTCATAAAGACCAAAACAGGTCTTAAAGGCCGTCTTCCACTCATCACCTGCCCTTATCCTGACCAGATGATACGCCCCTCTCAAGTCCAGGTGCGTATAGATACTGGCCTCCCGGACTTGATCCAAAAGGACAGTGATGAGCGGAAGCGGATACCTGTTGCGCACCGTCACCTTATTCAACTGTCTGTAATCTATACATGCTCTCAAATCCTTATTAGCCTTCGAAATGAAGAAAAGTGGCGAGGCAGCAGGGGAGCGTGAGGGGCGGATGAAGCCTAGAGAACAGAAATGATCTAGATATTTCCTCAGATGCTCTGTTTCTGAGACTGAAAGGGCATACACCCTACATGAGGGAACCACCGCCCCCTCTATCAAATCAATTTGACAATCATACTCCCTATGCGGGGGCAGCGCCTCCGCTTTCACCTCGCTAAACACGTCCTGAAAACAAGCATAATCCGAAGGCAACTCCACCTCCTTTTCCGCTGCTGTGGCAATAGCAAACCCCCGAGCCAAAGAGGTCGCATGGGAAACCGAAGATGTTAAACAACAACGTAGACACTTCTCTGATTCGAAGGTAACCATTCTCGCTCTCCAATCGATAGAGAGATTGTGTTGCCACAACCAGGGCATCCCAAGAATCACCTCATATTGAGGAGCCTCAATTATATTCAACACAATACATTCTCGATGACTACTTGTCTCCCCAGACATGACCAATTCCACATCCTCGGTACGAGCGGTAATAGGTCCAGATTTCAACTGCTTGCCATCCACAGCCAACACCAATTCTGGGATACCCAAAGGGACCTTCACCAACCCCAATCTATCGACCAGACCTTGATCAATAAAATTGCCTGTTGCTCCTGAGTCAATCATGGATACCACCGGATGGCTTTCATGGTCTGTGTTCAAAAGCATGGACAACACGATATGATTCTCGGACTGCTTACACGTGGATAGCTCCAAGGACGGAATTTTCCACTCAGGTGATGGCTTATGTTCAACAGTTACACCCTGTGCACTAGGAAGACCAACACGACTAGCCCCTGCCTTAGTAACCGCTAGTTGTTTGGCTGGAGAATAGAAATTCGACTTCTTTGGCCTCATGGAGCATTCCCTGACAAAATGCCCCTTTTTTCCACAGTACATGCAGAGTCCCAGGGTTCTTCTACTCTCCCTCTCTGCCTTAGTTAAGGGAGGTCGAATCGCCCCTATCTCCATAGGTTCTGGTCCCGACTCTTTCACACTAGAACGTCCCCCCACAGGCAGTCCTCCCACAGACCTCTCACCCCTCTTACGTTCTCCACCCCTATCAGACATACGGTGATCCAATCTTAAAGTGAGGTTAATCAAGCCAATACAGGTTTTAGGTTGGGGGTCAATCTGTGCTAACACATCTTTGAGTTCCTCATTCAGTCCCTGATAATACAGTGCCATCCGTTTCTCCTCAGGCCAGGACGTTTCCACCACCAACCTGTTGAAGGCGGTCATATAGGTCACAAGCTCTGACTTCCCTTGACGCAACCCCAGCAACTCCCTATCTGCACTCAATGTAGTAGCACGCCTGTCAAAAACCCTTTCAAACTCCATACGGAACTCATCCCAATCAGACATTAGTGCGTCGTCCGTTCGCACTAGAGGTACAGCCCAATTAGCAGCATCCCCCGTTAAATAGGATATAGCAAACGCCACTCGTGACAAATGGGAAGGGAACGAAGCGGGTCTACACGAGAAGTGCAGGGTAACCTGGGTCAGGAAAGTCTGTATCTTAGCCGGATCCCCAGAATATCTTTCAGGACTGGCCAAGGGTATAGGGGGAGACACAGTAACCTGTATAGGCGAACCACCAGTAGTGGCATCAAAAGGGTTACATGCCTGCCTCTCAAAACGTTCTTTCAGAGTTGCTGTTTCGGCTCTAGAAGCCTCAAGTTCATGTTGAACCACACTTAGCGCACGCAACACGTCGTCAAGAGTGGCCATCCCCACAGCACCCCCTGACCAGGAGGATAACAATACTTGGGTACGTGATTCTGTCACGACCGCTTATCCTCAGGGTCAGGGTGATGCTGTATGGGGTCCACCTCCAGACTGCCCTAAGCTCTGAATATTAAATACCACAGAGCCTATGGAAATCAGGCGAGGGAAAGGTCAGGAAGGGACTGGAACGGGAAGGGAGGCTGAAACGAGAGAAAACAAAAGAACACACAATTGTTAATCTGTACACAATGCTGACTACTCTTGGTAATTCTCACTAAGACACCACCTACCACTCTTGCTAATTGTATTAACTTCTTCTCCCTCTTGGTAGGTAGCGAACGGAACTACTTCCTCCTACAATATCAAATCTGTAACACAGAAGACAAGAATCAGCATTACATAAGGCGGTTCCACACCCCTCTTACACTCCTCCAATTATACACCCTTCATGCGTACCTTCCAGCCTTCCTGGGATTAACTGTAAACAAATTATCCTTAGAGATTTCCCTCTTAACCTTCAGAGGATTTTATCCATAAAGTTTTCAAAAATCAGAACAAAATTAAGAACACAGTCTTGCAAGGCTCCAAAAAGTCCAGACTCCAAGAATGAGGCCAAAACAAACAATGTTCTCCGAAAGTCTATTGCTAGCAACTAATGTACTTGAACGCGCCTTTAAATAGACGCTGTTACTCACATGGATCCAAAACGTGCACACACCAGCCGGTGAATGAACCGCGTGCAGCAGCTGCTGCACGCCTAACCAGGAAGCCTTAGCTCCCTGCTGATGTATCCCCTCAGCCGAGAGAACAGGAGCCTTTCCAGGCAGCCGCCTGGAACACAGCCGCGTCCCCCGACGCCAAAAATGATGTTCTCAGCAACTCTGCCTCCAGCCCCAGCTGGGACGGGAGCGAAGGGGGATTAAGAAAGACGAAAATAAGAACACGGCGGAAGCCTCACGCCGCTCTTCTTCGTAAGGGAACTCCGCTTGGCAGCACAACCAAACGCGGGAAATCACCGATTCAAAAACACCAAAGTCCAAGGAACCAAAATCACGTACACAGCGCCCTCTCTGGCAGAGACCTATATAGACGATAACTCTTCCTATCACATAGGCCTTCTGGTAGCTGTAGTTTTTTTATTCTTTCCTGTCACTGTTAAGTAGCGTTTATTGCTTCCATTCTCAAATCATGACATTAAGATGGGGAAAACACGTTTTGGGACCCCCCTTTTATCTTGACGAATCCCCCCCAAACTTTCAGGGAAGGAGCGGAGAGCCGCGAGGCAAAGTTGAGGAAATATTCAGGCAGATTCCTCAACCGGCGCCAAAGTTATTCCCAATAGAATGTTGCGATTTCCCTATGGAAAACAATCCTAACTATAACTAGGGACGCACACACAACAAATTAAACCATCCGTTTTTATTTTCAAAGGAGGAGTCTTGCATCGTTATTCTTGAGTGTCCATTCTTCAGACCTGATGCGTTTCGAGGCTACAGCCTCTTCCTCATAGGTCGGTTGTAAAATAGATATCCCGCATGAAGTTCCGATTTGCCGAATTGGCTGCATGCTGTTCATTTTATCCTGCCCTCACTGGGCCTTGCTCAGTGCGTGTTTTTAATATTCTGCATGCTGGGACTTGTAGTCCCGTTCAGAATGAATGTCCTCCTCTTATTGTGTTTTTATCTAGAAACCAAAATCGATATTTCTTTTTTATGCCCTTGTTCGGCTATAATCAATAATATCCCTATAAAGGCATAACGAATCATATTCATTTTAGTCGTAGCCCATGCAGTCACATTAAGCAAGGCTACTTCCCCGGACTCCTAGAAAGCACAACGAGTTCTCTAAACAAACCAAACCTCCAGCAACCTGGGAAATCCCCCTTGCTTTTGTTTTGATTTCATCCTAGAACTCCTGTAAAGCACTGTAAGAACGGCCAGTTCTTAGTGACATCTTTATTGACGTCTTATGTCCAACCTTACGTCAAACCCGGCACCTTTCAGGTATAAATATACCAACGTTGCCTTAAGCAAACACACAGTGGTGGTTTTGGAGCAGAGCATCTATCTACTTGCCCGAGAGCCCAGCTGATGCGAGAGCCCACGGACGCTGCCCCTCCCTTTTGACGCACTGAGAGAGACGCTGTCTTTTGTCCTGCCGAGAAATCCAGCTCCGGTGTTTCCAGATACCTTCGCGGGTTACTGGGATATCGAGTCCTGAGAGAGAGATACAAGACCTCTTGCTTTCTAATACCCAGGTACGGAGCTGACTAAACCCTTAAAGAGAATTCTTGAGTCAGATTCTTGGCAAACCCAACTTAAATCAAACTGCTACTTACTTACTCCTTCCCATGTATTAGGCTCCGGTCAGGTACACCGGGGTAGGCGTATTTAGAAGCACAGTTGAGTACGTTAGTCATTGTATATATGTATGTATATATTTTATCTATTTTAAAGTATCATATGGCTCAGAAACCATATCAATGCTTTTACAGTATTATTTTATAATTCTCCTTTTACTGTACGCACTTTACTACGAGTATTGCAATCGTGGCAATTCATTTCTCTTGCATGAGAAAGAAGACAGCTCAATAAATAACACCTTTTATTGAAAACGCCCGTCTCTCATTTCTCTGCACTCTGGTGAAACAAAGTATGCACACTTAACTGATTGAAATAGCTGTCTATTGTTTTCACACGACTCTAGAAATACACTCTTATTCTGGGGGAGCAAAGTTGTCATGTTATATGGTTGTCAGAAGCTAATCCCTTCTTGTCTATCCAGGGAGGTTAAACTCCTCCTCGTTTATTCGAGATAGTTTCTAGTGACCTCTGAGCTAGCTGGCAAACCTTAAGTCTAATATAGTCAGTAGAGACCTAGATGACCTCAGTCCTACGTCTACACTGCTGTTTATATTATTGCAATGCGCAGAGCCTTTTGGGAATATAGGAACTACACTACACTCTAATAGGTCCTGCGTGCATGCCATTAATTTAAAAGCTATTTGTTTTGCCCCAATTGGGCCCCAGACCAACGCTCATGTTCATTTATACCTTAACTTGCTGTGCCGCTCAGCAGGAGGTTTGATATTTTTGCCCTCCCTATTACCACTTCGGTTAAATGGTAATAGGTAGATCAAAATAGCTATGACTACATATACAAAGGAAAAGTGTTTTTTGATTTGCCAATATCCTTGGCGCTGTTTGACGAATCTTTGCAAACTTTTCTAAACTAATGGCCCGCTCCGGTCAGCTCCTGTTTTGAAAGTTTCAGGCTGATTCGTCAAGGGGGGCAGAGAAAAAAGGGGGTTCCTAGAACGCATTTTCCCCATGTTCATTTCCATAGGAAATTTAGACAAGGCTACAGTCCGAACTGCTGAACGGAATTACACCAAATTTTGCATTAAGGTAGGTCTTGGTCCATGAAGTGACCTTTATTTTAAATGGTGTAAATCCGTTCAGTAGTTCCTGAGAAATTAAAAACGAATTCCTTCGATATCTGAGAACCGAGGAGGAGTCGCGACTCCTCCCGAGCACAAGCTGACTTCTAATCTAAGCTAATTTATATTTCCCAGTTCACAACCAAGCTGCTAATTTTTGGTTTACCATTTAATTTATTCTGATGGAGTACAAGATTCAAATGTTTCTTTGCACACAGTATTTTTCAATTACTTTATTTGTCCTCCTTTGTAAACACTTGTTCCGCCTGACATCAAAATGGCGTCCTATAGGGACAGATCCCGTGAGATTTGATGACGAAGTGGTTTGTTTATAATGTGTAGCGTCATGGCGGCCGCCTTACACTGACGAAGGCGTACCGCTGAAACGCGTTTTTACCATCTCTCTTTTGTGCCAATAAATCCGATCCGGTTTTAAACACCCCGCGAGTGCTGGTTATTATTATTTGGAAGCTTTGTATCTATACGCGACTCTGCCGGCGCATGACTGGCACGCGCTACTGAGTGCACGGTGGCTACGGTGGAAAATTGGAGCATGGAAACACTGAACGAGTACCGGTGCACCGCTCAGAGCAGCAAGGATAGCAGTACCGTTTGAGAGCCTGATTGAGGAACAGCGATTAGAGGACCGCGTGAGGCATGCGGGAAAAATCTATGACTTTCTTTCTCAACGGGGATACTGCTTAAACCTTATTTCTGCATCCATGAACATAGCGAGGGGGGCAGCGCACTTGTCATTTCGAAATATTCAATGAATCCCATGTACAGCGAGGCAGACCGCTGTGACGCTGCTTCTGATATTTTCAAGACGAGACTTGGATCTAGTCCTGCAGGTGATACAGTGACTCAAAACCAACCCCAGCAAGGTCTCAAAGCAAAATATCAACAACTAGAACGGCTATACGAACGGGAAACCAGGAAGTGGTGGGAGGCTACCTCACTCCAACATTACATCGATGTAGACAGGGTGCCCCGGGGACTTAGAATTTACACGATACCAGCCTATGAGAGTCCAAATCCTAAACTTTTGGATGAGTGGGCTGAATACACTGCAGCCTCATCCAAGGGAATGCTGGTAATTCTTGTTAAATTCGCCTGGACGGACAGACAGGAGACACTGGACAATATTAGTGAATTTTAAAAGAAGATGGCAGAAGAAAGGGAGAAAAGTGAGCATGATGCGCTGAGAGCACAGATGAAAAAAAGATTGGAGATCTACGAGGGCAAAATTAGACAATTACGAGATTACGAGCAAGGTAGAATCCTAACTTTTGCTCGCAAGTACGACGCCCCAAGGAGAGATCTGAGGAGGAACAGATCACAGCAGCAGGTAGTATCCCAAGACACCTCAGAATCTGAGGTCTCAGGGGCAGAACAATTGGAGGGAGAAAGAAAGAGGAGCGGCAGGAGTTAGTGGCCCAACACCTCCCCATTTTCACGATGAATTCGACCTCATCAGGCAGTCGTGGTTAAGAGGTGGGAAGGGAAGACCACCCGAATCAGCCACAGACACACCAGGAGAGGTGGGGGGTACGCGCCCAAAAAGAGGGGCAGGCACCTTCAGCAAACCAAAGAAAACCACTCACTACAAATAATGCCGACTGCGCAGAATAGCAATACTGAGAGTTTAACAGTCTTATAGTTGGGGCTAACTTTTTGCCCAGCAAGCAACTTTGAATTTGTACAGACACGCATAGACATTTTTAAACTGGTGCGTAAAATCAAGCTGTACCATTTTTTCAACTAAAAGGCACTAGCTCACATGGTACCCCCAACCATCAGGGAGTAACTTAATGGATGACCATCAATTGGAGCTACTAGCGATCTTTGAAGATCTCAATGTGAAAGGCTCCACAGCCAATCAAGCTGAATCTGATATGACTAATTCCAGACCAAGTTCCAGTACCTCTCAGAAAAGAGAGGCAAGTCCGTTTAAACCAGTCTCCAAATTTGTCCCACCAACAACACTGGACACAATCGATGTTTTCCATGAGAAAGTAATGTTGGATCTCTGGAAACTTAGGGAGAACACAGTAGGTGACAACAAACCTACGTGGAATCTCACATATGACCAAAGGAAAGCCTTAAGAGATCTAGAAGTGGACAAGAGCATAGTAATAAAACCTTCGGACAAGGGCGGAAATGTAGTCTTACAAACCCGCAACAGCTACTGTAATGAAGCCCTTTTTCAACTTAGCAACCGGGATAACTATGTGCCTATCACAATGAAGGAGTACTTGGAGAGCTTTACACAGTACGAAGCACTGACCTTAAAATGGCACAACAATGAGGGACGCGCGAGTGCGTCAAGCAAGATGGCCGCCACCGTTGGAGCTTCGGGAGGAAAACGGCCCGTTTTTCTCAATAACGACGATTTTGGTGTCAATTTTATAGCGCAAAGGAGAGCGCTTTTGTGCTGACCCATTTTCTTACCTGTGTGGCGATTTTTGGACGGTGATACTCCTTTGAAGCCCTGTTTCTAGCTTCCTGGTTCCTGCTCAACTCTGCTCTTCCAGGTACTGCCTGCTCTGTGTGACTAAGGGGAGGAGTGTTTTCCAGGAAAGGGCCTGGCTTGGGCCTAACCACGCCCACAGCTCATTTTAGCTGCTGCACCTGCAGTTTTGAAGCCTTTTTCAGCGTTTTCTTTATTTGGTGACTGATATTCTCAACTTTTGTGAATTATTTTTCACAATTCTGAGGTATTTACCATTAATTATCGATTTCTTTACCTCAAAACTGATACAAAAAACCCACTACCAATAAAAGAAGGCAGCAAGTCTCTCCTCCTCCTGTTAAGTCTAAAGTGGTGGAGTCTTCTGAGCCTTCTCTTTCTTTAATTCTAGAGGAAATTAAAGCATTACGTCTTAATACTGACGCTATTGCCTCAGAAGATAAAAATGTTTGGAAAGATATGGCCTCTCTCTCCATGAAAATATCTGATAATTCCATCAAAATTCAGGATAACAAAAACAAAGTGGACGCTTTTGCACCTTTAGTGGCTAAAATTCTCCTTATGCATGCTCAGCTTCTGGATTTGGAAAATCGAAATAGACAGTACAACCTTCGCATTTTCAATTTGCCTGAAGAAGTTGAGGGTTCTAATTGTCGTTTAGATTTGGAATCTTTGCTTCCTGGTCTTTTAAATATTAAGTTTTCTGACAAATTTGAAGTGGATAAAGCTCATAGAATCCCTTCACACCGTAACACTCGTCATACTAAACCCAGGCAAATGATTTTCAAAGTACTGCGTCATCACCACCTTGTTTTAATAAAGAAAGCTGCGAGAGAATTCCCCTCACTACTGGTGAATGGCAACAACATTTTTATTCACCAAGACTTCGCTAAAGAGACGGTAGCTATACGCAAGGAGTTTTCTGCCTGTCGTCCACAACTCAGGAGTCTTGGATTCAAATATGGTCTTTTTGACCCTTCAACGATGCGCATTTGGAAAGACAACGTTTCCAAGTCATTTCAGCGTCCTGAAGAATTGAGGCTTTTTCTTGATCAGCAAGCTCCACCTTCGATGGATACTCATGATCTTAACACTTGACTGTTCATAATCTGAAATTATTTGGCACTCATATGCACGTTCTTCTAATATTCATGGGCTTCAACGGTTCTGGTCATGCTTGTGGAACGGGTGTGCATTTCTATTTCTCTATTTATGTTCTTTGTTTGTTTCTCTTTCTTTTCTTTTCCCTCTATTCCCTTCTATCACATTAGAGTTGCTATTTTCATATATATTTCTTCTATGCTTTTCCTTCTCTCTTCTTGTTCTGATTCCTTTTTCTCCTTCCTCCTAATTTCTAATGGCTAATATTCACAATATTAAAATTGTTTCTCTTAACGTGAAAGGTTTGAGACACCCAATTAAACTCACAAAAATTTTGGATTACCTGGGTAGTTGCAGAGCTGATATTTGTTTTATTCAGGAAACGCATGTTGAGGATCAGATCATACAGTATATGAATAAAAAATGGGTTGATACCATTGTTTCCTCTCCTGCTAAGGGTAAGAAAAATGGGGTCGCTATCTTCTTTGCGAGGAGATTATACTGTCAGATTTTGAGTAAGATTTCAGATTCTGAAGGTAGATATATTATAGTCAAAATCAAAATTCATGATTCTACTTTCTTTTTACTCAATATTTATGGTTCTACAGCGGATGATCCCGCTTTTTGGTCTGATATTACTACTGAAGTTTTAAAGTTGGGTAAAGTTCCATTGATTGTTGGGGGGGGATTTTAATGTTATTGCTGACCCTTTGTTAGATAGGTTATCTACTACCAGATTCCGACCTCCCAAGGTTTTTCATGCTTTTAAAGCTTTTCTTCATACCACCAAATTAGCTGACATTTGGAGATTACATTTCCCCACTGAAAAATGTTTTTCCTTTTTTTCCAACCCTCATAATTCCTACTCCAGGATTAATTATTTTTTTGCTTTCCACTTCTCTTATTCAATTTGCAACTAGCCCTGTCATTGGTACCATTGATATATCTGACCATGCTTTAATATCTTTTGTTTTGAATATATCATCCACTCTCACTAAACAAACTAGAGGGCGTATGAATACTGGTATTGTCCGCAACGATATTCATAAACCTAAATTATTACAAGCTATTCAAAATTATTTTTTGTTTACCCTGAAAACTCTGCTTCTATAGTCAATAGATGGGACGCTTTTAAAGCTTACATTAGAGGTACTACAATTTCTATTATGGCTCATGAAAACATTAAATTCAACTCAAATATTAAACTCCTGGAGAAACAAATAGCGAAATTTGAGCGTTTATTTATTTCATCCAATGATGCTCAATACAAAATTAAACTACGAAAACTCCGCTATGAATTTTATGCTATCCTTAGCGAAAGGGTTGGGGTTCAAATCGCTAAGTCAAACGCTAGATTCTGCTTTAATTCCAATAGGTCTGGGAAACTCCTCGCAAACTACTTGCGCATTAAGAGGGATAAAACTCAAATAACTTCCATTCAGGGCCCTCAAGGTAAGGTTGAAACCTCCCATAATGATATTGTCCAAGAATTTTTAAATTTTTATTCCAATTTATATAACAAACCAGATCTTTCTGATAGTTCCTTAATTGATTCTTTTTTAAATTCCTGTGAGCTACCTCACATTTCTCCTACAGATAGACTTGGATTAGATTTGCCAATCACTAATGATGAAATCCTGAATGCCATCAAATCACTCCCTAAGAATAAATCTCCAGGTCCTGATGGTATTCCTGCTGAATTCTATAAAGAATTTCAACCTCACCTTTTACCTTATTTATTTCAACTTTTTTCACATTTTGGTTCCTCGGGAACCATTTCAGGCTCTTTTTCGGATGCTTTAATTATTGTGCTCCCTAAGCCTGATAAAGACCCTACACTAGTCTCTAATTACTGTCCCATATCCTTAATAAATCAAGATTGTAAGCTTTATGCTAAAATCCTTGCCTCTAGATTAGGTCCTGTCCTTCACTCTATTATTCACCCAGATCAATCTGGTTTTGTGAAACATAGATATTCTGCTAATAACACTAGAACACTATTAGATGGTATTGAACAGAGTCCTACCCTTCTTGTCCCTGCAGGAGGAAGAAACAGCATTGAGGTAAATCATCAAATCAGTTGCGATCGTAGACGGAATACCATTCGGAAAAGAATCTAAAATTGTGTTACACAGAAATTGATATTTTAACAAATCGGACTCTGGTAGGTTGAATTGCAATCGTAGCCTTTAAGATATAAAATGCCTTTTGTAACCCAGGAGGACCAGAAATTGACATTTCTATTTAATTTTATAAGAGCACTATGCCACAGAAATAAATGCACCGTAGAAAGTAAGGGAGAGGCAAAATTAGAATCTAAATCATTAAATATTAATCTGGAAGATTTGATTATGGAACAATGATGTACAACCTTAGAGGTATGAGACATTGTTAATACTGAGGGTAATGGGAAAGGGTCCACAAGTGATTTCTCTATATCAAACCAAATAGGAGGCTTAACAACAGGAGAGGCAGTAAACCATAACGAGCTCTGTTTTAATATGAAAGCCTTATGATACAGATAAAAATCAGGGAGGGCAAATCCTGCATGGCATTTAGGGATTTTCAAATTTTTGTAAGCAATACGAGGGGGCTTATTGTTCCAAAGAAATTGGGACAATAATTTATCAATATCTTTATCAAATTTCAGCGGAAATTGAGTGGGGATCATAGCAAGGAAGTAAAAAAATTTCGGAGCAATATTCATTTTTATAGATTCCATTCTCCCCCACCAGGTGAGGTGAAGGGAAGACCATCTAGAAGTTTTAGTTTTGACATACTCAAATATAAAATTACAATTTAATTTTAACGTTGCATGCAATGATGAAAAAAATAAAATGCCAAGGTACTTTAGCTTAGTCTTTTGCCAAATAATATCAGTTGTAGGTAACATATCGGAGGTACAAAGAACATTTAAAGAAAAAAATTCAGTTTTACTAACATTTAATTTATACCCTGAGACAACAGAATATTTGGTAATAATGTCCAATAAGGTCGGAACAGAAGAAATGGGATTACTTATAAACAGTAAAACATCATCCACATAAGCTAAAGTTTTAACAGTGACATCTTTAATTGTGATACCCTGTATGTTCTCACAACAACGTATGTAATTCAGAAAAGGTTAAATTCCTAAGAGAAATAAAAGAGGGGAAAGGGGACAACCTTGCCGTGTTCCTCTAAAAAGGGAAAATTGTGTAGAAATTTGGCCATTAATAATCAGTCGGGCAATGGGAGCATAATATAAAGCCGAAATCATTTGAATAAAAGACGGACCAAAATTGAACGACAATAAAATGTTAAAAGAAAAACTGCCAATTAATTTTATCAAAGGCTTTTCCTGCATCCATTCAAATTTCTACAAGTTCCTAATCCAAGAATACCCACCTTCTATCACCTGCCAAAGGTGCATAAAGACCCAGAGAAACCACCTGGACGACCCATAACTTCATCCATCAGGGGTCTTTTGGAGAACATGTCGAGGTTCATAGACTTCTATCTCTTTCCTTTCGTGGAGGAATTGCCTTCCTATACCAGAGACACGAAAGATGTTTTGCGATATGTGGAAGGAAGTCTATGGGAATCTAACTTCCTTATGGTGACCTTGGATATAGCCAACCTATATACAAGTATCTCACATGAACAAGGCATTGATGCGATTTGTCAGATTTCGCAGCAAAGACCATCTGAATACAGAGATCACAGTGAGATGTTGATTGACCTTTTACGTTTCTGCCTGTTTAATAATATGTTTATTTTTTAGGATCAGATCTATCGTCAGAAATGGGGAATGACCATGGGAGCCTGCTTCGCCCCCAGCTACGCAAACTTGTTCGTCGGCTGGTGGGAGAAGCGGGCAGCATGGTCGGATTCCTGCGACCATTGGGTCGACAAAACCATTATTTGGAGGCGATACATCGATGACCTCTTTCTTGTCTGGCGAGGCAGTAGAGAGTCAGTTGAAGAATATATCAGACACCTCAAGAGCAATAATCTAAATCTTGGATTTTCTGGTGAAATCAGCGATTCCGAGGTCAATTACTTGGATGTCAGGGTCTTCATAGCAGATGGCAGGTTACAGACATCACTGTTCAGGAAGCCCACAGCGGGCAACTCAGTGCTTCATGCACGGAGTAGTCATCCTATTAGCCTCAAAAACAGCATCCCTTACGGGAAACTTTTGCATATTAAACGCAATAGCTCCAGGTCTGAGGATTACATGGAGGCAGTTGCATCCTGCCTTAACAGATCTGGGAGCGTGGGTACCAAGAAAAGGTCTTGAGTGAAGCTTGGAATAAAGCACAGGCCAAGAATAGAACAGATTTGATCAAGGATACTCCTAAAGAGAAAAGTGCAGGCACTAACAATCTTAGACTTATTACAAACTTCTCCAATGCGGCCAAGATCCTTAAGAAAATCATTTATTTTAATTGGAGCATATTAAAATCTGATCCAATTATTGGTCGGGAAATTCCTGCACATCCATCTGTGACATTCCGTAAAACCAGATCGCTCAGAGACCATCTGGTACAGAGCAATTTACCCTCCAGTATTAGAGGCATACAGGGAATAAGTGGTTTCTACCCGTGTAATAAATGCAAAGCGTGTGCGGATAGCAAGAAAACCACATGCTATCCCATACCTGGGAGAAGTGACCCTATAACCATCAAGAAATTTATGAACTGCCTGACACTCTATGTAGTTTACTGCCTTAGCTACCCGTGCGACCTTAGATATGTAGGGAGCACAATCCACCCAGCTAAAATCCGCATACTAGAACACCAAAGGGCAATACAAAACAATGACAGTAACTACCCGGTAGCACGCCATGAGACTTTTGAGTTACTTTTGTTTAGATCATGTAGCTCGAGACTCAAGAGGTGGAGATAGAGAGAAACGCCTAAGGAGATTAGAGTCTCGTTACATTATCGATATTGCAACGAAAACACCTTTGGGACTGAACATGGGGGAGGAATTGATAGACACCTGTAAATATTGTAAATATTGTCTATATTATCTTTTTTGAGTATAACAACCACTAGTGGGATCTTAGGTTTCTGGACAATGAATTGGGGTATAGATTTAGTGTGCTTTAATTTCATTTAAATATTATTCTCCAATTGATTTTGTACAGTTCAAGCGGATGATGAGTGCAATCATGCTTTTAATTTATTGTTGTTTTATTAGCCCATCTGAGGGCTCCATTCTATTTTGGTTTGAAGATGGGGGACCACTTGATTTCAATGTGGGACGCAAGCCCATACATGGGCCATATCACCATATAATATAAATCTCATGTTGTAATTTTGACCATGTAAATGAATTTTATCAATAGATCATTATTATGCAGTAATTTATGTTTCCCAGTTCACAACCAAGCTACTAATTTTTGGTTTACCATTTAATTTATTCTGATGGAGTACATGATTCACATGTTTCTTTGCACACAGTATTTTTCAATTATTTAATTTGTCCTCCTTTGTAAAAACTCGTTCCGCCTGACATCAAAATGGCGTTCTATAGGGACAGATCCCATGAGATTTGATGACGAAGTGGTTTGTTTATAATGTGTAGCGTCATGGCGGCCGCCTTACACTGATGAAGGCGTACCGCTGAAACGCGTTTGTACCATCTCTCTTTTGTGCCACTAAATCCGATCCGGATTTAAACCCCCCGCGAATGCTGGTTATTATTCTTTGGAAGCTTTGTATATATATATATATATATATATATATATATATATATATATATTCACTGAAAAAACCATAGGTTATAGACCATATATAGTTAGGAATTAGCATTTAAAAAACCTTATTTTACTCACACAAAACCATTGAAATTCCATATATAGTTAGTTGTACTAACTATATATCGCGCACCCGCAATCCACTGCTGATGATGTCACATATTACATCATTCATGACATGGTCAGTGACATCACTGATGACATCACTGATGACATCTCAAATGACATCACTGATGATATCTCATTTGACATCAATGGTCACATCAATGATGATATCATTAATGTGACAATACAATGCATCTCCTCACACTTTAATATAACCTCTGTTACACCCAGTGTTAAATACAGAGTATAATTTTTGAAACCATTGACACACCAATACTAGTTACTACATACGCACTCACTGATTCCTACGTCTACACACACATTCACTCATTCACCCATACAATCATTCATACATACAATCACTCATCTTTACAACACTATCATATGCACTCATACACCTATACAGACACTCACACTCTGCCACTCATCCATGGAGTTACTCACACACCTAGTCAGTCCTGTAAAGAATCAATCACAGTTCCATTTTCTAATCTACACAGTTAAACATAGAGTACCTTACATTTTCAAACATATACTAACACATACTTACTCTCTTATAGAATCACTGATACAAGTACACATTGATCTGCACAGAGTCACACACCTCCCAGCCAGCCATACACACACTCAGTCTCCCATACAAATACTTGTGCAACCAATCAATAACCCATATAGCTACTTATATAGCTACTGATCAACACATGCAGCAGCTTGCACAACAACAGACATGCTGATGCACACTTTCAGACAGTTTAGTCACTAACCCGTGCATTTAGTAAGACGCATTTAATCACTCACTCATACAGTCAATCACGCACCTACTAAAACCTTCATTCAGACACTTATACATCCACTCATTCTTCAATATGTAAAACATATTTAAACTTTACAGAAACACATAATCACTGGATGTTGTCATCAGTGATGTCATTTGAGATGTCATCAGTGATGTCATCAGTGATGTCACTGACCATGTCATGAATGATGTAATATGTGACATCATCAGCAGTGGATTGCGGGTGCGCGATATATAGTTAGTACAACTAACTATATATGGAATTTCAATGGTTTTGTGTGAGTAAAATAAGGTTTTTTAAATGCTAATTCCTAACTATATATGGTCTATAACCTATGGTTTTTTCAGTGAATTTTCAAGGTTTTGTAAATGCTAATTCCTAACTATATATGGTCTATAACCTATGTTTTTTTCAGTGAATTTCATAGGTTTTTTAATAGCAAATCTTTATAAAAATAATACATTTTAAATCTAATTTTATATTTTATAATTTTTTTATTTTTTTTTAATATTATTTTTAGTGCGCTCCCGGGGCGCGGACAGGTGAACGCACGGGTAAGCGCAATCTTGCGGCGCGCCCCAGGGCGCGTACTAATGCGCGTCCCGGAAGCGCTATTGCCGAGAACGAAAACAACATTGTGACGTATCGCGTAGCCGCCACGCCTTGCGTCATAAGACACGTATCGCGTAGCCGCGAGATGCGTCTTATGACGCACCGCGTAAGCGCACCCGGAAGCGCATACGATCGCGCAACGTAAGCGCCCCGATGCGCTTACGATACACGCCCGGGACGCGCCCCGGGGCGCGTAGCGTAAGCGCGTCAAACCATGTGACTTTAAAATAACACTTTTCATTGGTTCAGAACTTTTTTTTTTCCAAATTGTGTGAAACCCACCCATTTCTCTCACTATTGCTTTGTACTTGGAGAGAGCAAGAGCTGTTGTGTCTACTCTATCTCCTACTTTTCTGATCTCCAGCAATGGCTGCAAGAGAGTCATCCAGCAGTGATTCAGAGGGATTTTTAGATGAGGACCCTCCTCAGCAAAAGAAAAAAAACCATTTCATCTGGAAATTTTACGAAATCCCAGAAGGACAGAAAAAAGTCAACGCTCCCAAAGTAACATGCAAAATATGTGGGAGTAGTTTATCCAGAGGCAATCCTCTGAAAAAATATAGTTTTGGGAATGCTAATTTGATCCGGCATGTGAAAAGAAGACACCCTAACAACTTTGCCAGGGAGAGTGTCAGAGAGCTGGCACGGAATGCACCCACAGATGGCGGCAGCACCTCCACTGGTGGAGCAACACCTTCGGGACCACCCCGTGGAAGAATGGTCCCTAACATTCAGCCGGTGTTTGCGGGCATCAAATTTTCGTGCACAGAGTGTGACGAACTGCTCTGCTATGGGGAGCAGAGTGTTGAACTGATTGCCCTAAAGAAACAGCAACACCGCTGCTCTTCCAGTCCCTAAATGTTCAAATTTTTTTGCTCCTGTTGAGCAGTTTTGGAATCCTTGTTTTTGTTTTTCCCTTGAAAAAAATCCAAAAAAAATATAAAATTGTTTTTAAAAAGTCTAAAAAAATATAAAACAACAAAAACAAAAAAATATATATAAAACAACAAAATCAAAAAAAAAGTTCTTTTCAGAACTACCTCCAATTTTTAAAAAGAAGCTTTATTTTTTTAAAAGTCTGTCATTTTTAATCTCCATGGTACGCTCCCCCGTACGCTCCCCGGTGCGCGTACCGGGCGCTCACCCCCGCGAAAATCGTTTTTTTTAAAAAAAAAATTTTCACCCGCGGGAGCCTTTTATGGCCCCCACATGAAACCTAGGGGGTCAGGGGGTGTGTACCCTGCCCCCTCTTGCTCATTTCCCCCTTTGATTTTTGCCACCTCTTGTGTCTCAATCCTACCGAGACACAAGATGGCGGCCGCTGCGGACTGTTTCGAATGTTTACAGACACCCGAGAACCAATCAGCTTGCCGTGCGCAAGTCGCGTTGCGCGCCTGGAGCGCTCCCCGGTACGCGTACCGAGGAGCGCTCCAGGCGCGGCTCTAGATATATATCTTTTTTTGAACGTTAATTTCTCAAAATCCACTGTAGCACATATATTGAGACCTACAAAAGGCACATCGGGCTACCAGTCCCTACAATTTTGCCAAGTTTCGTGCAAATCCATTCAGCCGTTCGGGCTAAAAGTGAGGCCAACCGCCCTATGGAAAACTCAATGTTAAAAACACATTTTGGGACCCCCCTTTTTTCTCGGCCCCCCCTTGACGAACCCCCCCCAATTTTTCAAGGGCTGCTCAGAAACAAAATGTGCCATTTTCCTGAAAATTTCAGCCAATTCCGTCCACAAACGCCAATGTTATTAGACATAGAATTTTCAAAAAACCCATAGAGAAAAAATCCTAACTATATATACCTACTGGCGACCGCCAGTAGGTAATATATATATATACATATACATATGTTGGATACTCTACCGTCGGATCAGGAGCAGAGGTAACTGTGCCAGATAACACCTCGGAATCTAACCTTAGCTCCAGTGTAAATAGTGACTCTGACTCTAACACCTCTCAGACGACCTCTCAATTGGGGTTTACCAGACTCACACTGGCGGAGGAGCTCGAGTGTCTACGGAAAGACAGACGCGAAACTCTGCGTCCGAGAAATCAAATACCGGTAGGAACAAAATCCGTAATGCAAAGCGCTACCAACGCCGTAAATCAAACGCAAGACAAAAGTCAGAAAAAAAAGAAGAGAAACACCAGGAAATGGAACAGGAAGTGAGCGATTCATTGGTGACTACAGGTACTGCCCTTTCTGTTATCAATCTTACGGACATTGTGTTCACTCAGTCTGAATTACGTATTCTATCCATGGGTCTCATGTTTTGCCCTCCCAGTGATTTCAATTATGCAGACATCAGGATAGATTTATATAAATTCATCCGTAAATTGAAATTGCAAAAACATTTTACAGGGAGTAAAGCACGCAGAATACCGGTGCAGACGGATGTGGGCAACCAGGGGCTCCAGGCTTGTGATGCCCCATGTTTGCAGGACATGGAAACTCTCAGATTGGAACAATCAATGTCCCAAGCTACATTGGAACAGACTATCAGTAACATAGGGGGCCTTACATCATTTAAACCTCGCTCAACATATACTCCTGTTATGTTATATGATAACATTGACATTTTCCATGATGCAACTTCCAAGGAAATTAAGGTGCTGTACTCTAAAATGCTTGGAAATAAAAAGGGGAAATATGTACAGAATGATCAATATTCAAAACTTATCAAGAAAATCCAGGAAAATCAGAACATTATTGTCAGACAATCTGATAAGGGGGGCAATATAGTGTTATGGCCGCGACAACTATATTTGAATGAAGCCCTCACTCAACTCAACAACTCAGATTGTTATAGACATAGTGATATTAGCCTGGTCAGAAAAGCCCAGGGGGACTTCTACACGCTATTGATGGGGTGGAGGTCCTACGGTCTTATTAGTCTTGATGAACTGAAATATTTGAAAAATGACAATCCGATTATGCCAGTCCTGTACCTGATCCCTAAGGTGCATAAGAATCCATACAATCCCCCGGGGAGACCGATCATTGCAGCATGCGGGGGATTGTTGGAAAAGACAACCATTTATGTGGATTCATTCCTTCAAGAACATGTACAAAGGTTACCTTCATATGTCCAGGATTCCACTGATTTTTTGCGTAAAATTGAGGATATAGAGTGGGATCCTGATTGGTTTTTGATCACGTTAGATGTAACATCTTTGTACACGAGCATAAACCACAAAGATGGTCTACGGGCCATTGAATTTTATCTGGGTCAGAGACAGGTTATGAGCATAATCGCATGTTATTATCTATGATTTCATTCTGTTTACATCACAATTTCTTCATGTTTAACAACAGATACTATCAGCAGGTCAGGGGTGTTGCCATGGGGGTCTGTTTCTCTCCCAGCTACGCCTGTCTGCACATGGGTTACTGGGAGAGACAGGTCCTCTATGGCGAGCACTCAGCTACAGCAATGCGGTCTGTTGTGCGCTGGTATCGTTATATAGACGATGTGTTCTTTATTTGGAGGGGCACACGTCTTGAAGCCGAGCGTTTTATTGAGACATTGAATTGTAATGACTATAATCTTTCATTCACCTCAGCTATAAGTCAAGAAGAGGTGCATTTTCTGGACATGACAATTTTGACTGATCAGGACAAACTGGAGACCAGACTATACAGAAACCCCACATCAGGCAACACAGTACTCCATGCCAGTAGTCACCATCCTTCCCATCTCATACGCAGCATCCCCTATGGGGAGATGTTGCGTATTAGACGACTGAGCATCACGAATGCCCAATGCCTCCAGGCACAGGAGGCTAGCAAAATAAGATTTTTGGCTAGGGGGTACAAGGCTATCCAAATTGATAAAGCAATTGCCAAAGCTAATACCATATCACGGAGTGAGTCCCTCCAACGCAAAAACACTTCTGGACCAGATATCTCCCTAGATCAATCGGTCAGGCTGATCTGGCCCTACAACAGGCAACATGGAGCGCTTAGGAGAATTATCACAAAGCATTGGGATTTAATTAAATGTGACCCAATCATAGGCGAGAAACTTCCAGCTAAACCAAGTATCACCTATAGAAAGGCATATTCAATGCAGGATGCCCTCGTTAAATCTAGTCCAGAAATTGTAACACGCAGTAACTGGTTGGACAAGAGTAAGGGCTTTAGGAAGTGCTCTACCTGCAAAGCCTGTCAACATGGGCTTAATAAATCAGAGTATGAGGTCGCATTTTCTCCTGTTGCTCGGAAGATCAAGAAACAATTGACCTGTAAAAGTGAATTTGTGGTATATGTGCTGGAGTGTCCGTGTGCCCTGCGTTATGTAGGTAGCACCAAGCTTCAGGTGCACAAAAGGATACTTCAGCACATAAGGGCCATCAACACCAGTGACCCGCCCTATCCAGTAGCGCGCCATTTCAAAGAGTGCCATAACAATGATAGCACCCTGTTGAGGTATTTTGCTATTGACGATGTAGGCCCACTGAGAAGAGGAGGGAACAGAGAGGGTGCCCTAAGAAGATTGGAGACTAGGTATATATTGGAAATGGACAGCAGAGCTCCGGGAGGATTAAACTCCACGGAAGATTTGTATACCTGTCTCTAAATACTACTTACTTACCTCCTTGGTTCTGGTCACTGATTCCGGAATATTATTAGGTGACACGTCCTGATAGGGCATTCTGTGGTTTTGATATGCTAGATAGCAAGGTTGTCCAGACAAGTGATTCGGGCTAGTTAAAAATGTAGTTCTAGTAAATCATAGTCCCGAACATGTCCAGTATGACTATTCACCATGTACTGTAGCGTAGCCCAGGCTTGGGCTATGAGTGTATATAGCATTCAGGAGTGATGAATTTATTCTTTTGATTTATACAATTAATGAGAGGAAAACAAAGTTTCAAGGAAAATGGTTTCCAAAAAAAGGGAAAGAGGTGGGGGAGGCTGCGATAATGTATTTTAATTAAGCAAAGACTATCTCCTCCCCAGTTGACCTCAATGACATAGACAGATTTTTTAGCATGTTTAAAATATAATTTTGATTCTAGATGGTTGTGACTACAGTGGATTTTGAAATGCATTTAAGCAATCACAGCTAAACGTTGATTATAACCTGTGGTTACATAGTCACTTTAGAATGGTGTAAATAGATTAATTATTAGTGTATATTTATTATGTTGATGTACTCTGATTTTAACATTATGTAGATATTATGATTTGTATTAATCTAAAATCTATTGTATTTTGCACATTGCTATTTTGCACATTGCCCATTTACATTCAAGGGATTATCCCGTAATGTGAGGCATTCATGCTTAAATCTGTTTTCTATGTCTATCATTTGATTACAACCCCATGTGTTTATACTCAACCAATGACATTACAAGATTATTTGCACTAGCACTTTAAATGCTGCTTCCCTTCTTGCATGCGTCATGTGACCAAGGCCTCTGTGAAGGCCAAAACGTTATGCTGAGGTGCGCCTTCTCCACGATTGAATAAAACTGCTCACCTGCACTTGGGTCTCCTCTTCATTTCTGCGCCGACGGTATCCGTGACTGGGCTCCAGGCGAGAGAAAAGTGAGATTGTTTCATATATATATATATATATATATATATATATATATATATATTTTGGTATGTATATATATCATCTTATACATATTTGCTGCTTCCCGTACAAAATGATGGAAATAACTAAATATTCCAATTTTTTAATAGATGTTTAAAGCAATAGATGTGACACTATTTTTTCAAGTATTTTTACACTGGGTTTTATCTAGCGTGACATTAAATTTATGAACTGTGCATTATTTATTTATGCGTTTGCACTAATATTGCGATTTTGCACACAATGCATTGCCCACTTGGGCTGCATTGCTCCTTTAAGTACCAAAAAAAATCGTTTAGCAAGCTTTAATAGAACATGGTTCACATATGAGATCGGGATTATGTTAACGTTTGATTTGATTCAATGTTCAGATCAAACTGTGATCTCCTTTGACCCGTGTCCTTAATACAGGGTGGCGCAACATGTATATGTATTTGGTAAAATATGAGTGGGATAGGGCATGATACCGTTTTAATATGTAATTAACTTTCTTTTAAAGGTTTTACATGTTGTTTAGTTTTTTGCCATCTATTCCGTACCCATAGTTTCAATATCCAAATACTTCTAAAAACATTTTGTTGCGCCTACATTTTAACCTGTGTTTATATAGTATTTACACTGTTATTTATTGCTTGCTCTTGGTAAACTAATGTTACTATGGAGTCATTTTTGGTATGATAGAGGAATATGCATTAGTCTATCTTCTATGTTTACTTCAATTTACATGCACGCTAGCACTTTAAAAGGGTCACCTCACCTGTTCAGCGTTCGTCATGTGATCAAGGCCCTCCTAGGGCTGAAACGCGTCATGTTCGGTGTGGTGTTTGGGCTCCAATAAAATTATACCGCACTATTTAAGGGTTCGCCTCGTCTTTTTCCACGGATGCCAAGACGTTGTATGCCTCATATATATATATATATATATTCACTGAAAAAACCATAGGTTATAGACCATATATAGTTAGGAATTTGCATTTACAAAACCTTTTGCATTTACAAAACCTTGAAAATTCACTGAAAAAACCATAGGTTAGAGACCATATATAGTTAGCTGGACATTTTATTGACATAAAACCAATGAAATTCCATATATAGTTAGTTGCACTAACTATATATCGCGCACCCGCAATCCACTGCTGATCATGTCACATATTACATCATTCATGACATGGTCAGTGACATCACTGATGACATCACTGATGACATCTCAAATGACATCACTGATGACATCATTCATGTGATAATACGATGAACCTCTTCAGACTCTAATATAACCTTAGATACACTCAGTGTAAACAGACACTCACAGACTGTCACTCATCCATGAAGTTACACACACACCTAGTCAGTCATGCAAAGAATCAATCACACCTCCATTGACGCGAAGTTCCGTTACGCGTCAGGTACGCGAACCGGGGCGCTAACCGGAGCGCTGTTACAGATATATATATTTTTTTGAACGTTAATTTATCAAAATCCACTGGAGCACATATATTGACACCTAGCAAAGGCACATCGGGCAAACAATATCTACAATTTTGCAAAGTTTCGTGGAAATCCATTCAGCCGTTCGAGCTAAAAGTGAGTCCAACCGCCCTATGGAAAATTGCATGGGAAAAACGCGTTTTGGGACCCCCCTTTTTTCTCAGCCCCCCTTGACGAAACCCCCCCATATTTTCAGGGGCTGCTCAGAAACAAAATGTGCCATTTTCCTGAAAATGTCAGCCAATTCCGTCCACAAACGCCAAAGTTATTAGACATAGAATTTTCAGAAATCCCATAGAGAAAAAATCCTAACTATATATACCTACTGGCTATCGCCAGTAGGTAATATATATATATATATATATATATATATATATATATATATATATATATATATATATATATATATATATATATATATATATTCACTGAAAAAACCATAGGTTATAGACCATATATAGTTAGGAATTAGCATTTACAAAACCTTGAAAATTCACTGAAAAAACCATAGGTTATAGACCATATATAGTTAGGAATTAGCATTTAAAAAACCTTATTTTACTCACACAAAACCATTGAAATTCCATATATAGTTAGTTGCACTAACTATATATCGCGCACCCGCAATCCACTGCTGATCATGTCACATATTACATCATTCATGACATGGTCAGTGACATCACTGATGACATCACTGATGACATCTCAAATGACATCACTGATGACATCACTGATGACAACATCCAGTGACTGTATGTTTCTGTAAAGTTAAAATATGTCTTACATATTGAAGAATGAGTGGATGTATAAGTGTCTGGATGAAGGATTTAGTAGGTGCGTGACTGACTGTATGAGTGAGTGATTAAATGTGTCTCACTGAATGCATGGGTTAGTGACTAAACTGTCTTAATTTGTGCATCATTATGTCTGTTGTTCTGTAAACTGCTGCATGTGTTGATCATTAGCTATACAAGAGGCTATATGTGTTATTAATTGGTTGCCCAAGTATTTATATGGGAGATTGAGTTTGTGTGGGGGTGGCTGGAAGGTGTGTGACTCTATGCATAGATGTGTGAGCAGTTTATTCACTAGGTGTATGAGTTCAAGAGTGCATGTGGAAACAGCTACATAGGCAGTTGACTGTGTGCATGAGTGAATGGATATCTCAATGCTACATGTCATAGTAAGTACATATGTAAAACACAGTACATGTGAGAGTTGGCATATATAAATAACTGTGCATGAGAGCCACTGAATGAGTGAGTGGTTGTATCGATCATTGTGAACTTGTATCAGGGATTGTATAAGAGAGTAAATATGTGTTAGTATATGTTTCAATAAGTAAGGTGTGTTTAACTGTATAGTTGAAGAAATGGAGGTGAGATTGTTTCTTTGCATGACTGACTGGGTGTGTGAGTAACTCCATGGGTGAGTGGCAGTGTGTGAGTGTCTGTATACACTGAGTGTATCTAAGGTTATATTAGAGTCTGAAGAGGTTTATCGTATTAGCACAAGAATGATGTCATTTGAGATGTCATCAGTGATGTCACTGACCATGTCATGAATGATGTAATATGTGACATGATCAGCAGTGGATTGCGGGTGCGCGATATATAGTTAGTGCAACTAACTATATATGGAATTTCAATGGTTTTGTGTGAGTAAAATAAGGTTTTTTAAATGCTAATTCCTAACTATATATGGTCTATAACCTATGGTTTTTTCAGTGAATTTTCAAGGTTTTGTAAATGCTAATTCCTAACTATATATGGTCTATAACCTATGGTTTTTTCAGTGAATTTCAATGGTTTTTTAATAGCAAATATCATAAGCTGTCGAATGTCAAGTACGTGGTAAGTGAAAACATTTTCGCGTTTATGCACACTGATCTGCTTTGAATGGTGCCCCCCCCCTCATTTCTATTAGGAGTACTCTCTCTTTGCAGATAGTGAAAGGTAGTTAACGCAGGCCTTTGCCCCCGTTGTAATCCGTCGTGCCTGCTTCTCTCTCCATTTGATTGATTGTTATCCAAGTATTTACTGTTTTAGAATTAGTTCTCTTTGGTTCATTCTCTATTTACAAACAAACACAGAGTCGCAATACTCTGTTTAGTCTTTGCAGATAACGAAACATCGTGTAAAAAAAAAGAAAAGGAATCGAGCAAAATCAGTAGGCCACTAATGGGATCTCTTTTTGACCTCGCTAAAATAGAAACATTAGGAACAACCCCTCATGACAAATACAAAACTAGTGAGATGAACTGAACTCCACACAATGATGGCTGCAAAACAGCTCGGCTCCGCCACCCACCCCGCCCAAAATAACGATAAAGAACGCCTGCCATGATTGGTTGCGGAATGACCACGACGGAGCTACAAAATGGTGCTGCTCTCATGCTAACCCCAGCTTCAGTCTGAAACATCCAGAAACACTGTAGACTACCAATTCGATCAGTTCCGGTAGCGCCCCAATGTAACCCGGTAGAGAAGAACTAGCCCTCCCCTCTTTGACTGATGGTTCTTGTTGCCTGTCCCTTCTGTTGTCATTTAACAGAACTATTTAGCCTGCTGAAAGGGGTTGTGTTCCGACCGCTGGTTGGTGGAGACATTTTGACTATATTCTGTACCTGCGTTGTCGCGTAATGCGTCATATGACGCGCCGCGTTAGCGCATCCGGAAGTCATCCGGGGCGCGCAGCCCGTAACGTAAGCATAACAAGTCATGTGACTTGTTAATAAAACTTTTCATTGGTTCATTTTACTTTTCTTATTGTAATGATGAAAGGCTTGGTCATATGACCTAAAAATTACGCTTTTCATTACTTCCGAACATTATTTTTTCTTAAATATATGTTATAATGTTCCAGGCTAATGTACTTTCCCGGAAATTTTACAACTGTCCTGCAAGTAAAATATATTCTTTTTTCGAGAAAAAGAGCGTTTCTTCATCCCATGACGGAGCCGTTGAGCAAAAGAGGGTCGACCTGCTGTCTTAGTCGCCGATACGCCTGAATATGAGATTCTTATCGATCACTTTATGTTGCAGGAATAGAAAACACAACAGCCCTTGACCATTTATCTTTACTGCGTTCCTTCGTATTATACCTTTTACCCTTCATGTAATTGGTCTGCTTTATTTCACTTGCCTTTTAATGATTCTAAAACAGTCACTATTATTAAAAACTTTACCAATGTATATACTACTACCATGTTTTCTTTTAAAAACCTTTATTGTGAAAATTTCATTATACAAATACTTGCCTATAACCACGTGGGCCTGCCACAGAGCAAACTGTAATCGTATATGATGAATAGACATTTACACTGTAGAGGAACGTAACGGGCGGGCCATTAGGTTGCAAGAACTAAGGTGTCTAACAGTTACGGAATCGGTGGACGTACATTTTATAATTAAAATACGACAGGGCCAGTTACAATAAAATTATCTAGATATACATTTGCGGGCAAGTACCATGGGTGACGTTAATTCGAACTTTCAACAGTACAGTAATCAATAACACATCAGAACTTAATATCAATAGGGATGTCGAAATATTCAATCAATTCTCGTCCCCGCCCGCCATGTGCTTCAAAACTGCATACGTATCTCGTGATTTCAAGGTTCTGCAACCAGTACACAACAAGGAGTTACGAGTCCCATTTATTCCGGCGCCATTTTGGGCGAGGACGGGCAGGTCCAGGATATAGTCAAAATGTCTCTACCAACCATCGACTATGATGATGTTCATATGCTGTATTTATTAGAGTAACACTCATCTGTCCACATGAAATTAATTTGCCACAATCTAAACATGTCATTTTAATCTTTCCAAAGTTCTTCTAAATATTTGGGACCGTTTCCCTTGCCTCTGAAGCTCTCAGTGCCACTTCTTTGATGAATGTACTAGCAGGTCAGGGGTTCTCCTCCAAATCTCTCTTTTATGCAGCACTATAATTAATTGGTGCCACCTCTCCATATGACGATGCATGTTATAGTTACCACAACTATATTTTTTTTCGGTTCCTCTGGAGAGTTCATCGTGGCAGATGAAGCGTGTAACGTACCGAGCATTTACCTTTTTTTGCATGTACAGGAAAGGAAAAAAAAATCGAGCGTCCGAGTTCTAAGGTGTCCCAGGGCCATTTTAGTGGACCAGGCCCAAATCCAAAGAACAGGCCGCCATTTTGAGAGTCCTCTTGCAGCCGCCTGTCGCTGTAGCATCAAGAGCAGCCAAAACTCAGCTGAATGGCAACTGAAACGGTAAAGGGGCGCCCCACTACAGCAGACGAGCCTCCACCTAGGAAGGCCCATTCACGCCGGCTCCCCCCCCCTTCGGGCACCCCACGCCGTTATTCGGAGCAGTATTGTAGGATGGCCACACCAGTGCGGCAACTTGCTAGACATCACCTCGGTGGTAACCGAATCTCAACGCCTTGTGGTGTCTTCTATTCAGAAAACATTGTTATGCTGCCTTCGACCTATTCTCCGCAAGTGCGCACACAACTCAACTGCATAGCTTGCTAGACACCACCTCGGTGCCATCCGGATCTTGGAATGTCAGCACCTTTTGGTGTCTTCTCTTCAGAAAATATTGTTGCGCTGCCTTTGGCCCCATTCGCACATCAGTCCGCTACTGACGCCATCTCACAGGCTAATGGGGCGCCCCACGCCGACTTTCAGCATTGTAGAATGACCACACCAGTACAGCAACTTGCTAGACATCACCTCAGTGCCATCCGGATCTCGGCGCCCCACTGCAGATGAAGTGCCTCTCAACTATGAAACCACCACGGTGACATCCGGATCTTGGCGCGTTGTGCTGCCTTCGGCCTATTCGCACATCGGTCCACTACTGACGCCATCTCACAGGCTAATGGGGCGACCCACGCCGAGTTTCAGCATTGTAGGATGACCACACCAGTACAGCAACTTGCTAGACATCACCTCGGTGCCATCCGAATCTTGGCATCTCAACGCCTAGTGGTATCTTCCATACAAAAAATATTGTTACGCTGCCTATGGCCCCATTCGCACATCAGTCCGCAACTTAGACATCACCTCGGTGCAATCCGGATCTTGGCATCTCAGCGCCTTGTGGTGTCAGTCAGAAAATATTGTTGCGCTGCCTTTGGCCCCATTCGCACATCGGTCCGCTACTGACGCCATCTCACAGGCCAACGGGGCGCCCCACGCCGACTTTCAACATTGTAGGATGGCCACAGAAGTGCGACAACTTACTAGACACCACCTCGGTGCCATCCGGATCTTGGCGCGTTGTGCTGCCTTCGGCCTATTCGCACATCGGTCCGCTACTGACGCAAACTCACAGGCCAACGGGGCGCCCCACGCCGACTTTCAGCATTGTAGGATGGCCACACCAGTGCTGCAAATTGCTGGACACCACCTCGGTGCCATCCGGATCTTGACGCGTTGTATTGCCTTCGGCCTATTCGCACATCGGTCCGCTACTGACGCCGCCTGACGTGCCAACGTATTTTCTCCGCATTTTATACCCTATGCCGCATAACAGGTCATGTGACTTGTTTATAAAACTTTTCATTGGTTCATTTTACTTTTGGTTTCCTAATGATGGAAGGCATGATCATATGACCTAAAAACAACACTTTTCATTGGATGAAAACTTTTTTTTTTCCCCAAACGATGAAAGCCCCACCTTGTTTCTGGATGTTTCAGACTAAACTGGCATCAGCATGAGAGCACCACCATCTCGTAGCTCCGTCGTGGTCATTCCGCGAGCAATCATGGCAGCCGCTCCCCACCAGAAGCCTGCAGGAGTCGGGGCCCCCAAAACTTTTGATGAATTCTCAAGGCGGAGGGGACGCTTTCGAGAATGGGGTCCAAGACCTAGCAGACAAGCGTCCGATTTCCAAGGTGTCCCAGGGCCATTTCAGTGCACCAGGCCCAAAAAGGAAAGAGCCTGCCGCCATTTTGAGAGTCCTGTGACAGCCGCCTATCGCTGCACCGCAAGAGTGGGCGCAACTCAGCTGAATTGCGGCTTTTGACACAGTGGACCAAAAACGGACGGAATGGCAACTGAAACGGTAAAGGGGCGCCCCACTACAACAGATGAGACTCCACCTGGAGAGGCCCGTTCACGCCGCCTCCCCCGGGGCGCCCCACGCCGTTATTCGGAGCAGCATTGTAGGATACCAAAACCAGTGCGGCAACTTACTGGACATCACCTTGGTGCCATCGTTCTGCTGCCTTGGAACTATTCGCACAACAGTTTGCTACTGATGACCCACCCCCCGCGACGCCCCACGCCGTTATTTGCTGGGTGGCAACTTACTAGACATCACTTTCGTGTCATCTAGATTTCGGCGCGTTCTGCTGCCTTGGAACTATTCGCACAACAGTTTGCTACTGATGACCCACCCCCCGCGACGCCCCACGCCGGAAATCTGGACGTTGTGCTGCGTTGGGACTATTCGCACAGCCGACCGCTACTTCGTTGTTTTTCCCTAAAAATGTTTATATGTTATTACTATTTTTGTTTTCTTGTATATATTTATAAATTATTAAAGTTTTATAATCTTACTACTTTGTCGGAGTGCTATATATTTTTAATGTGACACATAATTGTAAAAACTTTGATGTACAAAGAGTCATCCCTGGAATCTTCCGCTTCACGCTCGGTCCCCTCCCCAATCACAATACAGGATGGTTTTCAGATAATAGCAACGCTTCTGCTGTGACGGATCTCATCGAGTGTGGACCTTGATCTACTATAACTCCTTTGAAGAGGGGTGATTCTTTACAGCTGTGGCCATAAACTACATCTGCAGGGCTAGCTGATAGCCTAGGACCGGCCTGGACAATCGGACACAGAGGAAAAGGAGTGTCAGAGGGTGCGGTAGTGAATAGGGCGAAAGGGAGGTGTCGGGCGGGCACAGGGTGTGATTCTCAGGGAAGAGCAGCGCAGATGGGGGGAGGTTTATTACCCATGCATAACACAGACAGCGGGGGTGACCACTGCCTGGGTGAGATGCTTGCGAGGGTGGGGAGCCATGCTAAGGATCGACAGCGTGCACAGAGTGGGTCTGGTCAAGGCATCTAAAATGGCTGCCGTGCACGACAAAAGTGTGGCATTTGAAAAAAGACAAGATGGCGCAGACAATGTTTTTCAACACTTCCTGATTTCCTTCGAATCGAACGTTAACAGACGTTGGGGCATATTACCAAAGTTAAACGATATTTATCCCTAACGATGCATTGCAAAGATTTTTTTACCGTCAGAAATTATCGCAGATAAACCTTGCTATTATCAAGGTTTATCGCAAATACGATAAAAAACGACCGCAATGCATTACTATCGCTGAAAACTCCGCGATATTCATGCATTACCGAGCTAATGCTCTTAGCCATGTTATCCACCTCCCATTGGATAACATGGCTAAGAACTTCTCAGGGCAGCTGTTACTTTTTGGAGATATTCGCGCTTATCTCGAATATTTCCAAAAGTTGATAATAGGAGATAGCGATGTTAGCGACTGTTTCCAGTCGCTAACATCTTGGCATGCCCACTTTGCATGTCATTAGTGATAAACATCACTCACATGCAAAGTGGGGTCCAAGATGGTCGCTATCTCCTACTAGCCGTCGCTAACTGGTGTTAGCAACAGCTAGGTAATACAGATATAATTTTATCTCCGCGAAGCGGAGCGCTGTTACAGATATATATCTTGTTTTTGAACGTTAATTTCTCAAAATGCACTGAAGCACATATATTGAGACCTAGCAAAGGCACATCGGGCTACCAGTCCCTAATATTTTACCAAGTTTCGTGCAAATCCATTCAGCCGTTCGATTATTATTATTATTATTTTTTTTT
Source organism: Lissotriton helveticus (assembly GCF_964261635.1). Classification (NCBI taxonomy): domain Eukaryota; kingdom Metazoa; phylum Chordata; class Amphibia; order Caudata; family Salamandridae; genus Lissotriton; species Lissotriton helveticus. Next base: position 693,634,114 of record NC_136063.1, read on the forward strand.
GCCCCGCGGGGCCCTTTTAAAACCTCCACATCAAACTTAGGAGGTCAGCGAGGATCTACTATGCCCCCTTATGGTCATTTGCCCCTTCGCTTTGGCCTCCTCTTGTCTCTCGATCCTACCGAGAGACAAGATGGCGGCCGCTACGTACTGTTTGGAATGTTTACAGACACCGGAGAGCCAATCAGCTTCGCTTCGCAAAGCTCCGTAACGCGAAAAGTACGCGAAGCGGTGCGCTGTTACAGATATATATCTTTTTTTGAACGTTAATTTCTCAAAATCCACTGAAGCACATATATTGAGACCTAGCAAAGGCACATCGGGCTACCAGTCCCTACAATTTTGCCAAGTTTCGTGCAAATCCATTCAGCCGTTCGATTATTATTATTATTTTTTTTTTTTGCCCCGCGGGGCACTTTTAAAACCTCCACATCAAACCTACGGGGTCAGCGAGGATCTACTATTCCCCCTTATGGTCATTTGCCCCTTCGCTTTGGCCTCCTCTTGTCTCTCGATCCTACCGAGAGACAAGATGGCGGCCACTACGGACTGTTTGGAATGTTGACAGACGCCGGAGAACCAATCAGCTTCGCTTCACAAAGCTCCGTTGCGCGAAAAGTATGCGTCCTGGAGCGCTGCCCGGTCCGCTGTTACAGATATATATCTTTTTTTAAACGTTAATTTCTCAAAATCCACTGTAGCACATATATTGAGACCTACAAAAGGCACATCGGGCTACCAGTCCCTACAATTTTGCCAAGTTTCATGCAAATCCATTCAGCCGTTCGGGCTAAAAGTGAGGCCAACCGCCCTATGGAAAACTCAATGTTAAAAACACGTTTTGGGACCCCCCTTTTTTCTCAGCCCCCCCTTGACGAACACCCCCCAAATTTTCAAGGGCTGCTCAGAAACAAAATGTTCCATTTTCCTGAAAATTTCAGCCAATTCCGTCCACAAACGCCAAAGTTATTAGACATAGAATTTTCAAAAATCCCATAGAGAAAAAATCCTAACTATATATACCTACTGGCGACCGCCAGTAGGTAATATATATATATATATATATATATATATTGCGTTGAGTCCGGAACAACAGGGCACAGTATAGCCACACCAAGCCCAGTAGTCGACGGATATTGAATAAAGCCACAAACTCCGTGCTCTTCTGTCAGTGAGTTTTATTCATGGAGAATTAACAGCCCACCAGTCGCCATGACGCGTTTCACCTCAGCCGAGGCTTGATCACTTGTCACGGTAAGAAAAAAGGGAGTAACTTAAATAACTAAGTTGATCACATGGTTAATCAACGATCCCATTCAAATCTTAAAGGGGTATACATCACATTGTTGCTATGTCGGGCATGGTGCCCTTCTGAGTTCCAAAATCACATCCCCAAGTAAAAACAAAATCATCATACCACAATAGTTGAAATCTACACAAGAATCAAAATAGATCATTTCAGTGATTTTTTGTAAAAAAATACGAACAGAAAGATCTGATTCAAAGTATTGTAGAACCGAAATATTCCTAAAATTCAATACCTTTAGAAAATATATATATATATATATAAAAATATATATAAAAAAGAGAAAATACCTCAAATTACATTTGTATACAAAAATATATAGGAGTACTCTAAATTCATATATTTACATAATGTACAATGAATATATAAACAGATCACCTATTATTTACATCTCACATAATTCAGTTCATGCATTGGTATCAAAATTACTTTGGGGATAATGTGATTTATACTGGTATATAACAAATATTACCCCAGTGGGTTTTCAAGTTAATCAGTAGGAGCCATCCAATATCGTGACGTATGTAATACAGCTAGTTACTTCCCTAAGGGTTGTTTATAAAAGTTCCATTTCAAGTGAATGTGCATATATACTGTGAAATGTGAAATTATTAAAAAATTTTAAACTACTCAGGCTGCCAAACATATTAAGATTTTAGAGTATTATACAAAACGTTCAAATATCAGTGAAAGCCATCATAGAATAGTATAACAGTTCATAAACAAGTGTACAGATCCTCCGTGCTATTCAGCCCACCAGGCTGCTTACTGTTGCACTCAAGGATGTATCGGGTTTCTAGCAGGCGCAGCTTACTGTCTCTATCCCCTCCCCTTCTCAATGGCAAGACAGAGTCAACCAGATAATATTTTAATAATTCTGGGTTGCTCTGGTGACATTTCTCGAAGTGTCTTGCCACAGGATAGGATGGATCCTTTCCAGAGATTGCCCTTAAATGTTGCAGGATGCGTTTGTGTGCTGGAAGGCGTGTACTGCCTATGTACAGGAGATCACATGGGCATACTAAAACGTATACCACATATTCTGTCTTGCATCCTAACTTTTGTTTAATGGCTATTGGTTTCTCATGGAAAGGACTTATGTAGTGGGTTTTATTAATAGCATGTTTACAGGCCTTGCAGACTTGACATTTTTTAAAACCTGTAATTCGTTCCCACCACTTTTTTGGGAGTTCTAGGGTATTACTTACAATGGCATTACTTAAGGAAGATGATTTTCTAAATGTGATCTCTGGTTTGTTGCAAATTAGATCACCTATTATCTGATCTCCTTGTACGAGATTCCAGTTCCTTGAAAAGATCCTGCGAATCTCAGCATGTTGCTGACTATAAGTGACAATGGCCCTACACTGTATTTTCTCTGGAGGTGAGATCGTAGTCTCAATAACAGTAGTAGGAATTATACAGGATTCTATTAGTTGTTCCCTTTTAAATTTCATTGTTTTAAGCATTGCTTCGTCTAACATTTTAAGGCTGTAGCCTCTTTCCAAAAAACGCTTCCTGCACTGGAGTTGGGCAATGTTACATTCTTCCTCAGTGCTACAGATCCGTTTTATTCGCAGCATCTCCCCATAGGGGATGCTGCGAATTAGATGGTGAGGATGGTTGCTGGAGGCATGTAATACCGTATTGCCAGCGGTAGATTTCCTGTGCAACTTCGTTTCTATTCTGTTGTTCTTAATATAGACTTCTACATCCAGAAAATTAACAGAAAGTTCACTAATCGTTGAGGTAAATTGAAGATTCAAATTATTCACATTCAGCCCATCTACAAATTCAATGGCACTTTCCTTTGAACCCCTCCAGATAAAAAATAAATCATCAATGTATCTGAGGTACAAAATAGCATGTTGTTCCATTGTCATTCTGTGCTGGCCCATCAGGGTCTGCTCCTCCCACAGCCCCATGTGCAAGCACGCGAAGCTGGGGGAGAAGCAAGACCCCATGGCTACCCCTCTCAATTGCTGATAGGCTTGACCTCCAAACGTAAAAAAGTTCTGTTGCAGACATATATTAAGCATTCCCATAAGCATTTTATTATGCTGCACATTGTGTATGGGACGTTTATCCAAAAAGAATTGTGCTGCCTTCAGTCCATCTATATGCCTTATAGACGTATACAGGGAACAAATATCCAATGTCATAAGTAGGTAGTCTTCAGACCACATCTGTTTCGATATTTTACACAAGAAGTCAGTTGTATCTCGTATGTACGAGTTCAATCCTTTGACCCATTCTTGTAAGAAAAAGTCTATGTATCTTGATAGGTTCTCTGTTGCGCTATTAATTGCCGATATTATATATATATATATCCAACAAAGTTTTGCCCCAAAGACAGAGAGAGGCCAACAGCTGCGTGATTTCTCGAAATTTATTGTGGTGACAGCTTCCATCCAGAAAGGGCAATCAAAATGCACCAGATATTAAGACAAGCCAGACGCGTTTCGGAAAGCAATGTTCCCTTCTTCAATGGCAAAGTTCCAAAAACACAAAACGACTTTCCTGCACACATTTGTTCCCAGGGTGCCCCAGTGGGCGGAGCCAATTCCTCAGCATTATGGTCCTGGTAGTGCATGGATAAATAAAACTACTGTGAGTTCGTTTTGGGGTTAATGTTAATTAAAACAATAAAGCCCTTGTGGGTTGATATACCTGACGCCTTCTTCACTGTTGTGCTCACCAGATGTCACCTCGAGTGCCAGCTCCCGTGTAACTGATGCAACCTTGTTTTCAGACTGCATCACGGACCCGCTCCCTCGCGGTGAGCCTCTCTCACGGCCGGACAACAGCCGCAATAAATCCAACAAAGTTTTGCCCCAAAGACAGATAGAGGCCAACAGCTGCGTGATTTCTCGAAATTTATTGTGGTGACAGCTGACATCCAGAAAGGGCAATCAAAATGCACCAGATATTAAGACAAGCCAGACGCGTTTCGGAAAGCAATGTTCCCTTCTTCAATGGCAAAGTTCCAAAAACACAAAACGACTTTCCTGCACACATTTGTTCCCAGGGTGCCCCCAGTGGGCGGAGCCAATTCCTCAGCATTATGGTCCTGGTAGTGGACCTGGTAGTGAGTGACAAGAAAACAGTGATAACAACATTAAAAGACAAGACAAGGGGGCAGGGTAGAAATACCCTGTCCCTCTAGGCCTTCTAAGGGGGTCCCACAGGGAACCCTGGGCCCCAAAATTTTTTTTTTTTAATCAGCAGAATTTGCACTGGGTACGCGAATCCTGCTGAGAAAATTTTACAAAATGGAGCCTGGGCGTCCCACGCTTCGTTATTCTTAAACCCAGGGTGGGCTAGGTCCCGGGGGCAAGCCCAAATTATGTAGCGGGGCCCGCGGCGGTCCCCACAGCCCCGGGGACCGCCACCTCCCCGGGGCTTCATTGTTGATTTGCAGGGGGCACCACCTCCCCGGGGCTTTGCCAAATAAACGTGGGGGCATGTGGCCCCCATGCAGCCCCAGGGACTGGCACCTTCCAAGGGCTCTGTTTCTTTTTAAAATACATGTTTAGGGTGCTCGAGCCCTCCGACACACCACGGGGACCACCACCTCCCCAGGGCACTTAATATTTGAATGCAGGGGTCTGTTACGGACCCTGACCCAGGGACCACCACCTCCCCAGGCTTTGCAAACATTGGGAGGGGGGCCCTCCTGGAGCCCTAGCTGGCCCTGTGGACCGCCACCCACCATGGTCGGCTCCTGCAATGTCCCAGGGTTCCCACCGCAGAACATTGCTGTTTGCTATGGCAGGGCGGGAGCACGGCTCCCACCTTGCCATAGCAAACTCCTGAGAGGTGTTTTGTTTTCAAAGTGGTGTAAAAAGTGGGTGTGGCCTTGGAACACTTCTCTACAACGCAGTTCTGTGGCACTTACTGGAGGTACCTGGCGAGCTAGTTGGCCCTAGGGACCCTCAAGATTCAAGGGGACTTAACCCCCAACTTACAAGGTGCCAGGGGGCACGTTTGCACAGTGGTGCAGGGAGGGGGTGGGGCCTGAGATAACAAGTGTGCAAATGCACCTCCTAGCGCATTGTAAATTGAGGGATTAAGTCCCATTCATTCCTGAAGGCCAACTAGCCCTCCAGTTACTTCCAGTAAGCGCCACAGAGCTGCATTACAGAGAGGTGGTCCGAGGCCATGCCCCTTTTTACACCACTCTGCAGAAGCGGCTTCTGGTGCGCTGCTAGAAGAGCTATGAGGTCCTCTGGGGTCCTGAGGACCTCATGACACAAGTGGACTTCATCCCCCGAGCAGCAGTGTATTTGCAGAGTGGTGTAAAAAGGGGGTGTGGCCTCGGAACACCTTTCTGCAACAAAGCTCTGTGGCACTTACTGGAGGTACCTGGTGAGCTTGCTGGCCCCCTGGGACCCTCAGGATTCAAGGGGACTTAATCTCCCAATTTACAACGCATCAGTGGGCGCGTTTGCACAGTGGTGCAGGGAGGGGGCGGGCCTGATATAACAAGTTAGCTATCCTGCTGTGTGGGACTTACTGGGAGTAAAAAAAGGGGTATTAGGCATCAAAGAAACAAACACCGATTGAACACAACTAGTAGCCCTATGTTGCAGCGATGCAATGGTTGTCTGATTGCCCTAGTTGTAATAAGGCGGTCAGACCACGGTGAGGCCATGGCTGGACCACCAGCACCAAGCCACCGTGAGTCTGGTGGTGCGTGGACAACCAGACTCATAATCATGCCCAAAATCACTTAGAATTACAAACTATATTTAAAAAAAGTATGCAGCATATTCTCAAGGACTTATCGCCAATTTATCAGCACTTTAGCGCCGCAAAAGTGGCGATATATTTATCGCCCTATTCTCAAGCTGGTGCAAACTGCCGATTTCCAGCTATAGCTGCCGCAAAAAACATCGCCATGGATGGGAGCGACAACTAGCGCTAATGAGATGCAGAGTAGGCGTTCCCGTGCAAAAACACACAAAAAAACAACTTCTCGACATTCTCAATGACTAGCCAGATGTACGATGAGATCCAAAAACAGGTGATAAGGTGTGTTAGCTGCAGGGATTTAACACCTGCCTTTTAATGGTGTTATTATATACAGGGAGTTAGGTCCTGGGACGTACGGACAGCTGGACCATATGTCAATTTTTGAAAAAAATGTAGTGCTGCCCATACATATGGTTTATAACTCCTCCTTGTTTGGAGTAACAAATCACCTTTTAATCGAAGATTTGTCTGGTATTATTTATTTATACCTTGTGAATCATTTGTTTTTAGTTAGAGAGATAGTTTATACGAAAAGACATACCATGTACAAACAATTATTCAAACCAAGGAACAAATAAACTTCTTTCTAGATTATAAATGCCTTTGTTTAAGGGAAAAATTTCACCTTGCAGAAACCTCCACGAACTGTAAACTACATATCCCACAATTCCCGAGGTCATGTGACCTAATAAAACATCCACTCCCCCTTCCAACATGACGCAATGATGATATGTCGCCAGCAGTTGGAAGTGCAACTCTAAAACTAAGGATAACGGGTAAGTGAGCACCACATGCTAATGCCCTTCTGAAATATTACTTGTACGACAAGCAGCGATTAACCGAGCGCTTGTCCTCCCTGCAGGACTTGAACCGCTCTGAACTGTTCTCGAGCCGCCCCTGTCTAAAGCCACTTCGAGCAGTGAGAATACGTGCCCCGGAGCTCAGGTACACGCTGGTGTGAGTCAAGACTGACATATGAGTTCTAGTAGAAAATGATGACTAAATGCTACTGCCCAACCTGAATCATGACTTAAAACGATAAGCAGCGAGTAACAGAGCGCTTGTCTTCCTTGCAGGTCTTGCACCTCGCTGAACTATTTCCGATTCGTTTCTGTGCAAAACCGCTTGGTGCGGTGAAAATACGTCCCCCGGAGCACAGGTACATGCTGCGGTAGCTGAAACTGATTTATGTGGTTCAGTATAAAACGAGCACGATTCACAATCCCCCTCATTCATTTCCTCAGGCTCGCAACTGGGACCGGCGGGTACCTAACAAGACCCCCTAGAAATTACTTTGGATGCCCATCGTAATACGATTAAGGTAACACACGCAACAAAGTTTTAGACATGAGTGCACATGATTTTGGCACCAGAAACCTACGCTCTTTTGGAATAATGCACTGATGAGGTTTCCCCTCTTCTAGAAACCACTGCAGGGACGTCATAAAACAATTGAACCCCAACAATTGAACCCCAACAAACTGCGACAATATTTGTAAGGTAATTCCCTTGCAATTAATGTACATACTTGAGCAACTCACTGAGGCTATTCACTATATAGGAGAAATTGATGTATATTTCCTTTTCATTTTTTGCACAAAACCATGCAGGAAAAATCATACAGCCCTGATGAGAACACGCTAATCAATATAACGAGTTCGAAACGCGTCGACCAAATGGAGACAAGCACTGTTGAATGACTGAAACATTGATTGAGTCTATTCATTTTGATTAATATTGTGCATGTTATTGATTCACCTCTTCTCCACCTGATTTTTTCCTAATTTTCTTCTTTATTCCTTGATTGGAATTGTACCACAAATGCGGATACTGTGGTAATGTACATATGATATTTAATAATGTGGATATTGTGCAAATGTACATATGAAATGTTTAGATTTGTGTTTTATGTAATAGTGTTGTAATTTTGTATAGTTATTTGAAATATGTTCCTTGGTTTGAATAATTGTTTGTACATGGTATGTCTTTTCGTATAAACTATCTCTCTAACTAAAAACAAATGATTCACAAGGTATAAATAAATAATACCAGACAAATCTTCGATTAAAAGGTGATTTGTTACTCCAAACAAGGAGGAGTTATAAACCATATGTATGGGCAGCACTACATTTTTTTCAAAAATGTTAATGGTGTTAAGCAGGATGACAACCTGCATATGAAAGGGAGCCCAGCCCAGATCCACATCTGAAGACCAACAGATGCCATGGAGCCAATTATCATGCAGCTCTGGGACCCAAGAGGGCCACAACACATGTTGCCACCACCCCCAGGACCCTCCCGGACCACCCTATCCCCAGACTACCACAGAGGAAGCGCAGAACAAGACAGCGGACCTTCCAAAAACGGTATGGCCCCAGCCACACATTTGCAGAATGTGGGGAGAGGTGGGAACCAAGTATTTGTAAAGGAGGCAACTCACCCATGAATAAGAATGTACACAATGCCAAGTGGGGCGGTGATGTGCTGGACAGACTTCAGAATGCAGGGCACAGACATGTGGACATATACTGCTGGTGTTCGTAGTGTTTTGCGCGGTGGACTCAGCCATGTCACCTCAGGCAGTGGGGAAGACCATGGACATGCAGCTTTGTCGTCGTCCCTGTAAGCGTAGCGGAGTGGGCTTGTCCGGCATAAGTCAATCATGCATAGGAGTGTGAATAAATAGGCATGGGCTCTGGGCATGTTCACTTCCGGGATGGCTAACGCGTCTGCCAGGGCGGCGCCCCTCTCGCTGCCATGACGGCCAGCCTCCTCAGTTGATCGCTTGCTCCCGCGACACAGGCCTCCAGCGTACCCAGCGGCACAGCAACGCAGAGTGTGTGCTGAGTACTGCCTCTGGCCTACACCGCGGTCAGCAGGTCCCCCAATTCAAATCGAGTCTTGATTTGTTGATTGCAGAGTACAGTAGGCAACAGACATTGCATCCAGTGCGGCCCACCGAGACGACGCATCATCGCTGGCTGCGCGCACGCTGAGTGCTTCAGGTGCCACTAACTCTGTGCAGCTCAAGTCACCCCCACATAGCTGACTGCTGCCCCGGCCTACACTGCCGTCAGCAGGGCTCACAATTCAAATTCAGTTTGATTTATTGATTGCAGAGTCCAGAGGGCAACAGACATTGCATCCAGTGCGGCCTGCCCCGATGACACACCATTGCTGGCTGGACACACGCTGAGTGCTTCAGGTGCCTCTCACTCTGTGTAGCTCAAGTCAATGCCATGTGTCTGTGGGACCTTGCTGACTGCTGCCTCTGGCCTACACTGCGATCAGCATGGCTCACGCATATCCAATCCAATCCTGACCTGCAAGGACACGCCATCATCGTTGGCTGCGCACACGCTGAGCTCTTCAGGTGCCACTAACACTGTGCACCACAACTCATGGACCCTTTATGATTGAGTTTTGTGCTGTGGACAGCGGATGCAAAAATGTCACCTCAGGCAGCAGGAATATCCAGAAGGGACATTGACAATTTCTTCACATGAGCACGCTCATCTCTGGTGCCCCTACCTCAGTGCAGCTCAAGTCATGGACCCATTATGCTTGATTCTTTTGTGTGTGATTTCTGATCTGGTGCCCCTACCTCAGCGCAGCTCAAGTCATTGACCCTTTATGCCTGGATATTTTGTGTGTGGTTTTAGATCTGGTGCCCCTACCTCAGTGCACCACAATTCATGGACCCTTTATGATTGGATCTATGTGTGTGATCCGATGATCACTGTTGTAGTTGTTGCCAGCAACAACCACTCCCTGAGGGCTGCCTTACACTCACCCAACACCCATCCAGCACAGGTGTCACTCGACATGTGACCCTTGTAATAAAAAGGGTCCGGTGCATGTGCCCGTAACCAGTTCCACTATCTATCTAAGTGTTTTCCATGTGTTCATTATGTATGCATGATGGCCCTGGGCCCTACCACATTACATTGTGCTGTGGACAGCGGATGCAGCCATGTTACCTCTGGCAGTAGGGAAGACCTCGGTTATGTAGCTTTGCCGTCGCCCCTGTAAGCGTAAGCGGAGTTGGCAGGGCCGGCATAAGCCAGTACAGCGTAGGGGTGAGCAGATTTTGCCCGGCGCTCTCAGCATGGTTCAGTTCTGGACTGGACAAGGAAGTAAATAATGCGTGTATCTGTATTTTAGTGTCAGCGCTACCTGGCCCACAATCAACAATGTTGCAATGTAGCATGCACCCGGAGGGCGGGCTCGCACGAACGGAGAACTAAAGGAGCACAAAACTGCTTGGGGACTTGGCTCAGGCATGCCAAGTGTTGAGTGTATCTGTATTGCCACAGCATGAACCAAATGCTTGCCCTATTTGCAGCGCAAGTTCAGCCAGGCATGAACTCTACATCTGTCTCCGCCCTATCCTTACCATAGGCCTACACTCACATGGTGGCCCACCTTCAACAGCCAGCATCAGTGTGTCGTTGTCAGGCTTGTGGACATGCGCAGAAAGGCATGACAATGGTGTGCCGTAAGAGTGCAAGTGATGCAAACGTGCTACGCACACAAGTAAATAGGCTCAGAGGGAGGGAGGAGCAGCTGTGAGGCAACGTAACACACAATAATGCTGCACATTTGCCACATACAAGACATGTCAAACATGAATCCCAAAGTCGCACACATCCCAAACCCCACCCCCAACAAGCCCCATTACATTTCCTGAATGCAAGCAGAGGACAAATTAACATCAGGGATGAAAGCTCCTTTGTTTGAACTACCAGGCAGAGCACATCTGCACCTCCAACCTCAGAACTGTATGTGCCACGCACCCCCTGACAGATACCATAGCAGCTGATGATGACTCCCACACTCCACACAGCCCCATGAAAGAACAATGTATATACTACCCACAGACAGAAGTCCTTGCTCGACATTATCTTGCATGGAATGGCTTTCGCTCTTACTCCCACACGATCCCAGGCACACAACCATTGCACACTAAAACAACTAATCGATCTGAGCGGTGGCATTTCATCCACAGAACCGGCGCAGGTCTGAACAGTGCTGCGTCAACCAGAGTCACTGACGCAATGGTAGAATATCCCAGACACATGCACACCCCCTTTCACGTGGACTGTACTGTGTACGTATGCTGCATTTACTGGGGGCACTGTCATTGGCAGTGATGCGGATCAGTTACCGGCTAAGCTTCCACCTTGCCAACGTCACCCGCGTTCAGCCTGTGTTGCATTGTCGATCATGCATATTCGAGTGGTGCATTGATGTCTGCCTATTCAACAGGACGGTAGCTGAACTGGATTTTGAAATGTGTGTGCGCCCCCTGTTGGCACACGACCAGGAGTGTCACTGTGATACCCGTTTATGGGATGCCTTGCTACTTGGCATACATGCTGGCAGCTGGAGCTGGGATATTGCACATATCCTCATGTGCAGTGACCACATTGAAACGCTCCCCTATTGGGCTGTAGTGCTAATTGGTGAAAGGGGGTGGATGCAGCACATCTGTCCGGACCTGCTAATGGATGGACTCGCCGTCCTGTTTGATAAAGTCAAAAACAACCTCATGTTGAAAATGATGGCCTACGAAGCTGCAATCGCTTTCATGGACGGGTACCTACGTACCTGCAGCCACAACTGATTTGAACCCATTGCACATGTCCCAACACCTTTTTGCATCTTGAAGATCTGGTCACATATAACACGACAACAGTGGACATGGCTGCATTCGCCCGGACTCCGACAACATGAGCTGACAACAATGCGGGTTAACACACACCTGTGAAAGATGAGGCACCCCCCTGGAGTAGACAGCGGCGCTTGGCAACGTTCCTCATGCTGATATTCTGCTGCATTGGTCTGCATGTTGTGGCACTTATCTTGCCCATACTGACACGCATATGCTAATAAAGTCCATGCACCTTCACTTGTATTCAACTGTGATGAGTGTTTATTTGAATGACAATGTGTGTCTCACTGCCTATCTGGGTCACGGCCATACATACACATTGATAGCATTACCCAGGGAGTACTTTTTTGTTGAATCACTGTCCTAACATTCATCCTTACTTACAAACTTAATTGATCATAGCCATGACACATCTGTGTGAATTTGAATGTTTTATTTACATTCAGTGGTGTGTTAAAGCTGGAGCAGTACAGGGCCCTGCAAACCCAACTTCACATTGTTGCCCAGTGAAGAGCCAGCCAGAGTCCTTTAGGTATTGACAAGTTCCTTGGAAGCTGAAGACTTCAGTCCACAGTGTGATTGCTGGATCCTTGGTGACCTGAAAAAATAGGGCTGTCCATGTCAAGGTCCAAGGTGAGTGTCGCTGAGTTTATCGGGGGACAGTGAAAGGTGTTATTCCAGGGCATGATGCAGAGGGCAGAACCAAACTGAAACCGGCCATATGGCGGAGATGAATGCTACCACTTCATTCTGACCACACAGCCGGATTCAACTTCGTCCTCTGATGTGTCAGGTGCCTCACATGTTGCTGGTGGTGTTCTTTCTGCATCACTGTGTGGCAGTGACACATCAGGATCCGGGGGTGGAATGTCTGCCGCACTGTGTGGCACTGACACTTCAGGGAATGGAGATGTGGATCGACTGGTAGCAGCAACATTCATCTGTGCCATGCCTTGTGGTGGCAATGCCATGAAGAGGATCTGCAGGGCATGGAATATCCCAGCTACATCTGACTGGTGAGCAGCCATGGCAAACACTCCCAGGTGACATCGCTGTAGCCACTCTGACTAGACAGTTGTTCTTGGCTCAGAGTTATGACTCCAGCAATGTCAGCCATGGATTGTTGGAGAGCATGGAGCGGACAGTGGGTGTCCGTTAGGGACTGTAAGTGGTCCCTGATGGGACTCATACACCAACGTATGGCATCTAGTTTGGCTGCCATGAGGTCGAACCCCACCCGCAGCTGATCAGCCATCTTCTCCTGGCACCCTAACACAGGGCATTGGAATGCCATGTGTTAGTCATGGGGTTCCTGGGAGACAGCTGTGGTGTTGTGTGTTTACTGCTGTGTGGTCTGTGCAGGGGGTGGGGTCTCCTTGATGCAGTTGGGCTGCCCTGCACCTGGAGGTGGGGTGCCTGAGCTGTCCATGAGCTGTTGGAGGGCGTCGGTGTCAATGTTGGGGAGGTCCTATTCATAATCATAGTTGTGTTGTTTGGTCTGCTCTACAGGAGGTGTTGATTCTCCCTCTGCAATGTGAAGGGGAGATGCAGCTTGATATCACATGTATGTTCACGCATTGTACAGGTTTACTAACAGACTGCATGACATTGTACATTGTGACTGTATGTGGGGGAATGCCTATTTAATGCGGGACAGTTAACATTTCTACACCATCAAGGATGTGAGGTTGTACTTGTACATTGTCATGTCACAGTTTCCTGCCATGCAAAATGTGGATGGCCATTTTCTACACACAAGAGGCAGCAGTTGTGACCTCAGTTCTGTTGTAAAAGTGTTGCAGTTGTACTACATTATTGACAATGTTGAGGTGCTTGGATTCTTATGTGTGTGTGCTGCATTGTGGGTGAGTTGCCCCTTCAGCTCTGACTTTTAGGGCACTTATCCCTTTCAGGCGGTGATGCTTTCAATTCTGTGCTTCTACAGTGCTGAGATATTGCAGACTTGGGTAAATTGGGCTCTTGGTCAGAGTTGTGACTCTTGGGCATGGTTTGTCCGCAGATGTGCTTTACTTATTTGTGAATGTGTGCCATTGTGCCCATCTCCCCCCGTTCCCCCAGTTCCTGGTCGTTACTCACCCTGTTGCTGTTGGCTCAGATCCTGTTGTGCAGTGTCCGGTCCCCCAACTCCTGCCACTGTCTCCAAAATGATGGTCCCAGGCTGGTCCTCCGTGGGGGTTGTGGGGTTCTGGTTGTCCTCTGTACTATCTCCGACTACCTCCATGGTGCTTCGCAGTTGTATGTGTTTTTTTTGTGTTTTTTGTTGCCGCTTTTATAGTGATTTTTCCCACCTGATTAGTGGGACTTGCAAGCATGGTGCTGTTTATTGCAGCATTTTTTTATCACAGTTGGGCTTTTTCACGTTCGGGTTTAGATTTTTATCGCCGGCCCAGTGATTTTATTGCAGACATTTGACGCGTTATTCTGAGACTATCGCATTTTAAAGCCATGTTGTGAATAGGATGTTAACACAGAGTTATTTTTCAGTGATAGACGGCATTATGAAAATTGAGTTAACCTATTTTGGGGGTGATTATCGCACGTTCTTGAAAATATCCCCCTAAATTTTTATAACTAATAGTTATGCAAACAATAGTTATACATAAAATTAATATATTAACTAAAACCCATTAGAATACAAAAATAAATTTTTTACATCCACATTTCTGAAAATGAAATTAAAAACAATAGCATACACAAAAACGATATTACTTACCCAAAAGAATGATATTCCTGAGAACAATATTTTTGCATCTAAATATTTTTGAATCACAATTTTTCTGACTTCCGATATTTTGAACTCAATATTTTGTTAAATACCATTCATTCATTGTCAGCTGTATTCGATTTTTGACTAACAATTATAAAAGTATACAACCAATACATAATAAAATGTCCAAAACCATAACATTTGTAAAAATTCCATGTTTTCCATCAGGTAATGTAAATGTAATGTAATGTAAATTGATACTTGTATAGCGCACTACTCACCCGCAAGGGTCTCAAGGCACTTGTACGAATACCGCTGTGAAACCCATCCTGGCTTTCCCTGTGAGGTGTCCACTCCTGGGCACCCCCAAGGTGGAGGCCAGGCATCCTTAGCATTGTGGGGGCCGTTGTGGAGATTAAGCAAGCTATTGCCCAGAGTTGCAGAGTGCGACTCCATGATTGGAATAGGCACCGAGGCGAGAATTATCAGGTCCGTGGAATTTTTGAGCCCAAGACCAGCCGAGGCGGGGAATTGAAACCTGGCCCCGGGCTAGACCTCTGCACCAGGGTCTGCCGCTCTAACCATTGAGCCACACTTCTCCACAATTAATTGAATGCATGACAAAAAAGGACATCTCCTAAATCGCGTAGTAAGAAAGGGAAAATTCCTTAAAAAAAATGAGACCATGTAAGTGCAATTGCATACCGAAAACGATGAAATACGTAGAACAAACAGTACCGTTATGCACACAATATCAGTAACCCTGATAGCAACCACATCACATAAAAACATATAGTGGGTATTGATACTAGCTGCTACAATAAAAGTGCTGATTTCGTCTGCCTGAGATCCATGGGCTACAAGAGCTGCCTTTATGAGTTTAAATAGAAAAGTCTTGCACCTCCAGCAAATGAAAACAATGTGCAACATATCACGCACTGAAATATTGTCACACTCACACACAGGGAGATTGTCGTTTTGAACCAACTTCCGTTTGAATCCTCAGCTGGTGAAACATGCCCTGTGTAAAGTGGGTCAACAACCGACAATGGTAACTAGGCACCTCAAACTTGAGATAAGGTTCCAACCCAGTTACCGATTTCACCAAGATATACTGTTGCATAGCGCTCTTTGTGGAGGCGGAAGCTTCGTGGCAAGCTGCCACCCTTAGGGAAAGAGCCTGCTTCAACCAGGCAATGGTATCTTAAACAATACTGCCTGGGTCATTAAAGAGCTCTGGCCTTCCCAGCTCTTTCAAATTAAGCATGCTGTAATATAGCCATGGGATATGTGGCATATTATCTGGGCCCATGCAGTCAGTACTTAACTTGTTTCGCTTTAGCTCATCCTTCAGCCCAAAAGTGAGCCAAAGCAAAAAGGGGTGAAGGTATAGGAGGTCTGAAATATAACCCAGGCCGAACTCTTCACGAAAAATCTCAGAGGGGTGACCCTGTGGAATCACCAGGAGACCCCTCAAGACCATATCCTCCTGTGCAACCGAGATATGATAATCGATACCATCAAAATCCTACAGGATTGAAAAATTATCAGACCAGGCCTGTACAAAAACTGTCGAGGCCTGGACTGGAGCCTGTTCTGAACTAAACAGAGGGCGATTAACAACCCTCCTGAAGGCAGCACTCTGCCACAACGTACACAACGTACCTGCTATTTTATACTCCCCATCATTTACCTTTTTAGATTGTTCTTTCTGTCCCTCAGTGCCATACAGTATACATCTCTAGCCTTTATTAACTCACCTCTATCACGGGCTTTCGTCTTAAGAGCCAGCAGCAGCTCTTTATTAGCTCTTGACCAATCCTTGTCAAACCACCTATAAAGAGGGAATGGAGAAGCTACCCTTATTTAAATTTGGGCGGTATTGATATGCAAGCACAGTGAATCAAATGCTGACAAAATACAGACATCCGAGGCTTCGTCATCTAAACCAATCAGAATTCCTGATTGACAAGTAGAGAACAAATTAGAATTAAATTCCTTGTGTGATCTTAGCTAATTTCATTCTTTGGCCTTGATCTTTAAGAGTAACAGGTTCTTCATGAATAGTTAGTACCCACTATCTTCAAACCCCACTAAAATGTAGCCAGAAGAGGATTGTGATCTCTTTATATATCTCATTTGATGCTAAAATCTGTCAGTGAGAAAGATACACTGACAAAGAGAAAAATATCACCAATGATGGAGCCTGCCCCTGTACCTTTGAAGGTAGATATTCTTTCTTCTAAGTTAGCATCTCTCTTACTGGGCAGGTTGACCAGATAATAGTCTTGAATCAAATTAATTAACAAATCTCCCTGTACCATGTGCTTAAGATGTGCTTGATCGCTGGAGATGAATTCATAATCAGTCACAACATACAGATAACAATCTAGATATGGATGTAAATTAAAATTCCCCATCAGAACCACAACTGTGTACTGAGCAGCACAGGAGAAGTAATCATTTAGGAACTTACTAAGATCCTTCAGAGCATCCTGATCCTCCTTTCCCGAATTTGAATTTCAGACATTAATGGACAGGATCCTGAGTATATTAGCAAAAGACATAAGAATGCCAAGAGTATAGGGTGAGTTACATGTAATCTCTTCCAGTTTCCAATCCAAATCCAATTCAATCAACATGGCTAAGTCCCGTCTACCTCCCCCACGAGTCTAGTGCATAGCTTTGGAAAAGAAATAAGGAGTACTCATCTATGTAAAAAGCTTGCTCCATATCCCATGTCTCTTGAAGCCTAATGGTAACATAGAAGTTCATCTTCTTATCCCGTCTCTCATCACCAATTTTTCCTTGTTTCCCAGTAATATTCCAGCTTATTACTTTCAAAACTCTTTGTGAGCTAGTAGCATGGAAACTTTCTATTTTATCATTCTCACAGACCAGCCAGTCCTGGTCATTTATTCCACTTAGCGGCTCAAAACGGTTGTTCAGGAGAAGGTGACATATCTGACCCTGAGGGCTCTGGGGAGCAAAACAACCCCTAAATCGATGGGTAGCCTCCCCACCCTGCCACCCGCTCTCCACATTTGTCGGTTTATAAAAGAAACCTGAAGAGAGCAATGAAATACTAATGTTGGGAAATGTGATAGACTGAAGATTGTTCAGTAAAAAACCTGCCCTCCTAGCATTGCAACAATCTACAACCACACAATACTCGTGGAAGGTTTTAGGTGAGTTCCCTATCCAGCTCACTCTACGCGACATTATGATCTCATTGAAGAGAGACTGGGTAAGGTTAGAGTTAACCTACTAGACAACCTAAATATATCTTTATTTTTGAGTTGTTGGTAATTCTCATTTTCATTGTATTTAAGGGGAGGGATATTAGGCAAAACGATAACATAAGGGGGTGAAGCAGGAGGGAGTTGAATAGTCACCTCACTAGGGATAGCAGCAGGGGCGTAACACAGGCCCCCCAGCAGCCCCTGCGGTGCGGGGGCCTCAGGCTCCAGGGGGCCCCATCAGCACAGCACTCTGGCTGCAGGGCTCCTGATTGAGCCCGGAGGGGGCCCCCGAGCTGCCTTGCAGGGAGGCCCCCTCAAGGTTCATTACGCCAGTGGATAGCAGCCAGATGGGGATTGCTTGCGATGTGTGAAGTGGGATGCAATGACCACCTGAAACAACCTTCTTCTATATATGGGCCCGAATAAACAGTGGGAATACCACTGCCTTTATTTCTAAGAATGGGCCACTTTGTTGTTAAACAATCACCAAGAGATGCTGGCTCCCCATCACCTCAAGAGTATCTTTTAAGCTCCTTTGCCTTACATACCGTGCCCTCATGGCTGGCCCCCCTGATGCTCTTGGATCTCTGCTTACTCGGTATGTTCCGAGTAGATGTCTACGCTCGTTAGAGCTTAACCAACTGGTAGTCCCGCGCTCCACGAAGGTTAGATGGGGGAGTAAGGCCTTTTCCATCTTGGCACCCCAACTATGGAACTCACTTCCCCTCGAGATCAAATCACAACCTTCATTGGATCTCTTTAGGAAAGCTCTGAAAACCTGGTGCTTTATTAATGCGTATCAGTAAGCTCTCTTCACCTGGTGTCCTCAGCTAGTTTTGAGTTAGGCGCCTTGACGCCCATGGGGCTAAGTCGCGCATGTATAAATTCCACTTCATTTATTCATTCAGATGCTGGTAATGCTGGGAGTGTACCTAGGGAGTTGGTTTCTAAATTATCAGCATTACTCAAACCCTTTACAGCTCTTGCAAACCCCTGGGATGGAGAGGCCTGTTGGGGGGCTACCTCCAGGTATGAGATAATATCAGCAGAATGAAAAATTGGCAGGCAAGATATTTTACTTAAAATATTAGCTGATTGGGCAAGAATAGACCTCGCCGTTTCTCCCAAGTTGCCCACCACCTCCTCCAATTTCATGTTACGGTTATCAAGTGCTTCAAAAACAGTTGAGATTTGTCTTTCCAGTTTTGGAAAGGAATCCTGATTAGAGCAAGGTGTCAAAGATACTCTCTTAACGTGGGCTGGGCCCCCTTTTTGTTTCCCCTGCTTGCTTTATTTGCTACTTGGGTTTTGCGGGGTAGCATCCCCTTTTTACAATTAGGTCTACTGCCCCCCTGCAGACAAAGTTGGGGATTCAACACATCCTGTGTCTTGGTTGCGTGTGACACTTTCTAGCATGTCCAGCCTGCCCTGCATGGTGGAGTAATACGGGGGACGGCATGAATCATGTATGTTATCGATCAGACCAAAATATCCCTTGGTGACTCTTCATTTGACCCCCCGGCAGTTTAGGATTTGAGTTGTGCTAGAGACAGATGTCCTTCCATACTAGAGATTTCCGCCATTAGCGCCCCACAGTATTATTTAAAACAAAAAGACAGACTTTTTTTACTGGTCCTTGGCCGTTTTATCAGCCATATTAGATGAAACTACTATCCTCTTTCCAATACCGTTGATAAAACACCTGGAAATCTAGTAAAATTCAAATAACTACTGAGGCTCATTCAAATCACTAAGATGCCAAAGGCTACTCAGTTTAATGTCAGAACGCAGGTGCTGTAAAAGATGAGCTCTCAGAGGGGTGGCCCAGCCTAGCCTCCACCGGGCTCTGACGGGCAAGGCCCGCGCAGGAGGAGACATAAACATGCTATAAAGTGCTGGATGCAGGCTCCTCCTCCCTCCTTGTTGTCACCCATGGGTGCAAGTGTTCCTGGGGCTTGGAGTCTCCACTATACCACGAGGAGCACACCAAACACCGGCTACCATTCAGCGGGAGGTGTGAAAGTACTATATAGCCTGGATGCAGGATCCTTCTCCCTCCTCGTTAGCACGACCAGATGGGAGTTTTCCTGGGGGTTGGAGTGCCCACAGCATCACCAGAACCACACCAAACATCGGGTCCCGCGCAGAGTGAGGTGTGAAAGTGCTATATGGTGCTGGATGCAGGCTCCTTCACTCTCCTCGTTGGTGCTCATCGGCGTGATTGTTCCTGGTTCTTGGATTCCCTTCAAATCCACCAGAAGCACACCAAACACTGGGTTGTTAAATACCAATCCGTCCTCCTTCCAATCCTGCAGGAGAACATCTTCCAGCCTTTGATTGGAGGAAACCTCAGACCATTTAGAGAGTTGGAAGAGGTTAGATCGGAGTTTGGAAATGCACACACTCTTAAATGCCTATACACCTGAAGAAATCAATTTGTGGTTTACTGGCGGGTGTAAAAGGACTACATTTGGTCACAAATGTAAGTTTTGGACCAAACATACCATTATCATTCCGGGCCACTGTTGATCTGAAAATATATCTCACTGACATTATGAAAGTGAAAATCTGCCTTGATTTGTATTGATGCTTGCGATGGAGTGACCGAATATGAATGGAATTAAGTAATATTATGAACAGAAAGCACCATTCCTTGCAAATTATTGACCTTGGTTAGTCAGCCAGGCCAAACCAAAGATCAAGTGACTGTTTATCAGAGATTGTGCTGTGAATTCCAGTTCTAGTACTAGGACTTATCGAGGAGAAAGACAGCCGGGGATAATGTATGCCTACTCTTGCAAATTTATTTGTTTTGTTTTTGAATTTTTTTTTATTGGAGTCATTTGCAGTCTCTTAAATCAGATACAAAAAATAAGAATTTCACAAAAAGTACACTATCATTCTTTTTTAGTGTAACATAATATATAGAAAATTACTCAAAGTACCATCCCCAGATCTGATCGAACTTTTTTAAACCTCCAACTCGTTTTGCATACAGTTGTTCACATTTCCTAACCCTTTTCATTTTCTCAAACCATTCCTGAAACATCGGAACTTGTGATGTGCGTCAGTTCTATAATAACAATGATCTAGCAACGGCCATTGCAATATAAATCAATTTTGCCAAATGAATTGAAAATTTACATTCTGGATCTAAGCCAAACAGTAATATTTTTATATTGCAAGGAATTGATATCACATAATAAGTTTTAAAAAAAACAAAAATTTCCTCCCAAAAAGACTTAATTTTAGGGCAGTACGCCATAATGTGAGACCAATTAGCTGGATCGCAATGAAAGCATCTAAAACAATTAGCAGACGTATTATCGTACATTTTGGCAATAATTGCAGGAGTGCGGTACAACAGCCATTTGCTAAAAAATAACATTCTGCGCCAATTAGCGCCACATAATGAACCAAAGTTAAACTGATTAATAGTTTTCCATATATCAGTTGATAACGGTAGGTTTTCCTGTGTATGCCATTTGCGTATAACTTTAGAGGTCAGCTCTTCATCCCGACTCTGTGTCAAACAATGTTTCCATTCCCCGGGTTACTTCGTAACATCATTTACAAAAAGATCTTCTACTAATGGAGAAGAACTACTAATAATAATAATGCGGTCTAATTGCGCCAGAGTTTTATAAATCACGCTGTAGGACCCGATTAGTAGAAAATTACCAGAAATCAGACATTTCATATAATCGACAGCTAGCCAGGACCCATTCCCCAAAAAGTCAGCTAACGTTTTAAACCCTGCGCGGCCCCAGTTTTCAATAACTATAGGTTCAATCTTAGTCCTTAAAAAGGCGAAAGCACCAATTAAGGGAGTTGTTAAGTTAAAGAGAGGGAGGGAATATCTCTTGAGTATGGCATCTCGTCGTTTGAAAAAACAATTTAGGGTCTTGTTTCGGACAAATTTAGGTGATTTCGGCACAAGAAGAGGGGATGGAATCTGAACTTCTAAACATATTAACTCAAAGAAAAAATGTATAAATAAACCCACACCTGGGTTTGTATTTTTAAATCTATCTAGATACTGCGCAAAGTATGCGTAATAGTAATCTTTTAAATTTGGTAATGAGAGGCCTCCATATTCAGTTTCTTCATATAAAGTCCGTAAGTCAATTCTAGGCGTTGTTTTTGCCCAAACAAATGCGGAAAACATAGATTCTATTCTAGAAAAGAAGGATCCAGGCAAAAAAACTGAGATAGTGGAAAATAAAAAATTTAAAGAGGGGGAGTATTGACATTTTAATCAAGGCAATTCGACCGCGAATAGATAAAGGTAATTGATTCCAGCGGGCAAACATTAGACGGACTTGCCGAAGCAAAGGGACCAAATTAAGTGTATATAAATCCTGAACTGTGGGAGAAAACAAAATCCCCAAGTATCTTTTAGGTTTTGGATGGATACAACCTTGCAGATCTGGGTGTAATACTGGATCTGCTCCCCCGCAAACCAAAATTTCTGTCTTTTTTTTATTGATTCGGTAGCCTCCTAAGGCCTCGAATTCTTCAAGAATTTGAAGAGCCTGTGTCTGTGAAATAAGATCCGGTTTAATTAATAACATAATATCATCTGGGTATAGTTTTATCTTGGCCATAGAAATAACCGGGGGAGCAATATGTACACAGTTCCGAATAGCCACAAGTGGTTCAATAAAAAAAGCATAAAGAATAGGAGACAAAGGGCAACCTTGCCTGGTTCCCCGCTGAACTAAAATTGAGCCAGCTGAGAATGTATTAATGATTATATTGGCTGTGGCACCCGTGTATAGATTCTGTATCAAATTAATGATGTGTTGTGGGATCGCAAAGTTTTTTTAAATAAAAAAAGGGGTCCCATACCTCTAAATCAAAAGCTTTTTCTGCGTCTAATAATAACACTAAAGCCTTTAACCGCCATCACTCAAAATAATCTAATTCCTCAATTAAAAAATGTGTATTTGTAAATAGTTGCCTTCCTATGATGAGACCGTTTTGATCGGGATGAATCAGCTCCGCCGTGATGTTATTAAAGCGAAGTGACAGTAATTTGGTGGTAATTTTATAGTCTGAATTTAATAGAGTAATTGGCCTGTATGAGTTAGGGTCCTTAGGTTCTTTCCCCTTCTTCAGGAAACTAACAACTGTGCCTTCATGAAAGGATTCAGGGACTTGCCCACCATCAAGCATTGAATTTAATAATAGCAGAAACAAATCACCGAAGGAGCTAAGGAAAACCTTAAAAAATTCAGAAGGAAGGCCGTCAGGGCCACAAGCCTTGCCCAAAGGGAGATTCTTTACAACTAATTCCAATTCCTCCTTGGAAAATGGACTTTGCATAATCAGTTGATCATCTAAAGATAGACGGGGAAGTACATGCCTCCCCAGAAAATCAGACAAGTTTTGATGGTTAATAGATTGCTGTGTACTATAGATTTTGTCATAATGGGAAAACATTATTGAATTTATTTCCACCTGAGCTGATGTCTCGATATGAGTGACCAGATCTTTTAGTGAATTGATCATATTCGAGGCTGCTTGTTCTTTCACCTGCCACGCTAAAAATGTCGCTGTAAAATTACTTTCTTCGTAACTTTTTGATATTGTTTACGAAATACCTCTTCGCTCTGTAAGAAATAATGGATACTAAGTTCACGTTTGGCTTCACTAAGTTGTTTCTGGACATTACAAGTTGGATTACAGTGTCGTCGTGTTGTTAGGTCCTGGATTTTTTGTAGCAAAGAATTCCTAATATTTTTCACAGCAGACCACTCAGCCGCATCTTTGCTTATAATTATACCCCGTGTGAAGGCCTTTAAGGAGTCCCAAATAATATGCAAGGGGGCAGTGCCTGTGTTTCGAGCAATGTAATCCGTAATCTCTGATTTTAGTGCAGAAACCCAATTTAAATCCTGTAAATATGTTTTATTAAACATCCATCTTTTTGGAATTTTAATATTGTCTCCCAAATCAAAATTAATAACCACCATAGCATGATCTGAAAAACCATTGTGACAACATTTCTGAGAGAAGAATTTAAGCTGTCTGGAAGCCAGGAAAAAATCAATGCGGGAGGATGATTTAAGCCTACCCGACCAACAGGTAAAATCAGTTTTCCGTGGATTTTTCAAGCGCCATGGATCACACAATTCGAATGTAGATATATAATTTAACATAGTCCTGAGAGATTTAGGCTTAGACTGTCTCTTGGAGGATGTGGTAGAGTCTAAATTGGGGTTCATAAGTATGTTAAAATCGCCACCTATAACAATATCCCCACCTACCAATAACAGAGACTGAAACATACCGTCATAAATCTGAGGATTGTCTTCTATAGGAGCGTAAAAACAGACAAAGGTAATTGGGCGTTGACGATTTTGGAAATTACACGAAGCCCAACACCAACAACCCAAACCATTCTTTTCTTTCTGAATAATTTCAACCTCCAAGTTTTTATTCAAAAAGAGAGAAACTCCACGTTGTGAACTAATGGCACGTGAAAAACCCCGGAACAAAGCCCATGTTTTAAACATCGTAAAATCCTCCTTTTTTGAAGCAGTAATATGAGTCTCCTGTAACATTACAACCGCAGGATTCTCAGTCCTAATCAAAGATTCTATGGCTCGCATTTTTTTCCTCATTATTGAGACCATTCACATTAAACGAAATTAATTTCAACCTCCTATTAACAGACATAATATATAATTCGATACATGAAACAATACGACATCCTTAATCGCATAATACCAATTTTCACATACACAACTGTGATCCCTAAGAAATACTATTTCGCAAAAAACAATCCTACTGCAAATAACTCCCATCTTTTCAAGTTTTTTCCCAAACCAACCATATCCCCACCCCCACCTTCACCTATGGCCATCTTCCTGCTGCCCTTACCCACGCTGGCCACTGTGTCCCCATGCAAAAAAACACGAGAAAACCACAACACCACATTCACAACGAACTGCCGGATCTGCGAAGCAAAAACAGGGGATAACCCGCGGTAGCACCAGGGATTTTACACCTACCTTTTGCTGGTGCTAAGCAGGACAACTACCCACAGCATGAGAGGGAGTCCAGCCAAGAGCCACACCTGAAGACCCACAGATGCCATTTAGGCAATGATCATGCAGCTCCGATACCCATGACGGTCACAACACCCACTGCCACCACCCCAGCCCCCTCGCCATATTTGCCTTCTGTTGCCAACTGAATTCATAATGCCAGCCAGGGCCAACAAACAATGCCATACTCGTTGGTGCATAACTAGAAAAACACTTCAGAAACAGCTGCTTTAGGTGCTTGTTGCCGAAAAGCAAAATATGAATCTTTTTCTAATAACCTGCCAACCCCTCAGCATTCACCCATGAGTGCATTTTCATCTATCACATGTTGGTGCTGGCTGGCAGGGTCTTTCAATAGAGCGGGGGTACAGAGGTTGGTGAAAGGGCCTCTATTGACACAGCAATGCAATATCGCCTGAGTTGAGCTAGGAGTTTTCTGGCGCGGATGTGCCGATCCACAGGTATCGCCTGCTAACGCGGGATTAACTATCGCCATTGCGATGTTGTTGACGCCTGTTTTCTCCACCGTTTACTGTTATTTTCACCATGTAGCGTGGGCTTGAGAATATCCCGCTATCACAGTGATAATAATCGGGGTTAGGCAGTGCTAACTTTTCTGCCGATAAAGGGGCATATTACCAAGCAATAGCGCTAATTATCGCTATTGCGTGGTTAAAGACAAAAATTTACCGCTGAGCTGCGGCGATTTTTATCGCAGACAAACCTTGGTATTACCAAGGTTTATCGCAAATGCGCGAATATCTCCAAAAGTTGGTAATAGGAGATAGCGATGGCACGCCCACTTTGCATGTCATTAGTGATAAATATCACTGACATGCAAAGTGGGGCCCAAGATGGTCGCTATCTCCTACTAGCTGTCGCTAACTGGTGTTAGCGACAGCTAGGTAACAGGGAGATAATTTTATCTCCGCTTTCTTGGCTTTGAAAGCCAAAAAAGCGGAGATAAACCCCCTTGATAATATGCCCCAAAGTACTTTAGCGATAGTTATCGGCTTTCATTGTGAATATGCCCCTTTGAATGGTGATTTAGTCTACAGCTGGGCTATACCTGTACAGAAATAAAATATATTATCTTACAGTGTCATGTAGAGCATTTTTAATGGTGGCTCCTTAAAACTAAACAGGCATTGAAAACCTGCACATTTTACCATAGAAGGCAAAACACAAGCATTGTATTTTCGTCTTTTTACAGCTGCCGGATTAGGAAATACAACATCACTTTAACAGTTACAATAAGAAATGGTGCACATATGAGGTCATCTGAACATATTATACTTTCGGTGAAATTGCTCAAACTCGAGAAAGAATAACAACCTGAGGGGAGGTCATGGGAATTTAAAACTGCAGGCTGAGGGCGACCCTGAAGGGAATTTAAAGTTGAGAATTGAATCCCATTAATACAGACTTCAGTCATTGCTGAGAAGATGAGCATGTCAATGCTACATTCTTTTCATTCTCAATATACACCCACTCTACAGGGGCAATACAGATTACTCCTGATCCGTGTTGTGAATAATTCCTCAGGCTGCGCAAAAGTGATATTTCTGTGAACTTCAACCCCAAGTGATCGCCTTGGAACTAACTGGCTCTGTCAAAATCTAATGAATGAGCTGCAACCTTTTGCAACCTGGATGGAGAATAAAATGGATACACATTTTCAATATACATATATATATATATATTATCTGAGAAAAAGCAGATGGAATGGGGTAACCAAAATATCTGTGAGATGGCCTAGCAAAGGGTCTAATTACCTTTTGCAAGTTATAAATGATTAGGTTTTGAAACATTACATTTTGACTAACACAAAACACATTGGGGGATATGTACACTGAAGTGGTGGAGCGTGTCGTTAGCCTCCTGGGCTTAACGAAACGCTCTGCCACTTCGGAAGCGCAAGGCTGCACCATATTAACAAGAATGTGGTGCAGCCTTGCGTTTCCCCCTGCGATGCCGCTAAGTTTAACAACTTATCACCAATGCAGGCACCCTTCCACCAGAGTGCAAGGGTGTCTGTGTGCAGGGAAGGATTGCTTATGTGTAGGAAGGTGTCCCTTCCTGCACATAAAAAATCCTAAAATTCCATATTGTAACTTTCATGTGAGCTGTTTCCTGCAGCACACATGAAAGTTACAAAATGGTATTTTTAAAAAAAGGTTTGTTTATGTTACAGGAAGGGGAACCTTCCTGTACATAAACAAACCAGTGCATTTTGCTTTTTCCATGTGTGCTGCACAAAGCTGCACACATGAAAAAAGCAAAAACGAGGAGAAATAATGCATTTTTGCTCGTTTCGCAACTGAAGACCAGGATTTTCCTAGTCTTAATTTTCGTGCTGCCTCCTATGTACGCCACCCTTGTACATAGGGGGCAACGTCAAATACAATGGGTGTTGCAGTGGAACGCCCACCGCAACACCACTGCACGCCTCTTTCACGCTAAACATAACGTGAAAAGGTGCCTTATGTACAAGGCAGTGTTAATCCATGTTAAGTGGCTTAATGCTGCCTTGTAGATAAGGCAAGGCCCCTATCGCCTCGGGAACATCACCAAAAGTGACGTTCCTGTGGCGATAAGGGCTTGTACCTATGCCCCATAGAAGCCTTGGGGTTTGGACAATATCGTGAGACAGAAAAATCTGAAAATATCATGAGGCAAGAATATCGTTGTCAAGAATACCTTTTTTTTAAGATAGGGAACATCATTTTTAAAAATATTGTTGTTTTTAATATCGTTTTTAGTAATATAGTTGTAGCAAACATTTTTGAAAATATTTTGATATGGTTTAGTTCATATATTAATTCTCTGTTTCCTTTGTTTGTATAATTATTCATTTTTTCCAATATAGTATGCCATTTTAAGTGATTTAGATTGTTTTATAATTGTATGTAGAACATTTATAGAATTGCAGTGCATTCTTTGATTTGTAGGTAGATAAGCTGGGAAGTTATTTAAGGCGTAACTAACTATTTATCAATTAAAAAAGTTTTAATTTATGTGATTGATTTAATTATGAAATATTGATTTTTTTTAGTTATATTTTAGTTGCAGGTTGCCCAGATTGTAGGGGTATAGGGTGGGAACTTAATTAATTAACAGTTAAATCTTTATTTAGAATAATTTTTTTATTGATTTTGTAATTGTGCCATACTTATACGTTTTAGTTATATTTAAGTGTGGACTGCTAGGCTTTTATGGGGTTTAGGATGGGGAATTAATTGAGAAATAATTAAATAACAATTCATTATTAACTACTAATAATGACTTCACTTATTTTCAATTATGTATTATGCTATACTTATTTATTTTAGGGGTGGGCTGCTAGGTTTGTAGGGGTAAACAGGAGAAGTTAATTCAGTTTTAATGAAATAGTTTCTTATTGATAATTATTTATTTTATTATTAGTTATGTAAATTGTTAAACAGTTTTTATTTTTTGTAAACATATAAATATATATATATAAATATTTTTGTTAATTAATGTTTATATTAAGACTTTAATATTGTTTTCGAAATTAATAAGGTTATGCAAACATGTAATGTCTTTGAAGTGAAGTACTTTCCCTACTGTTGCATAGACTGGAGTGGGAATAGGAAATCTTACCCCTCTGAAGTCCAACACTGTACCTATTATTGTGCTGTTTGGAGTGGAAATAATAAATGTAACCTCCCCGAAGTCCAACACTTCCCCTACTGTTGTGCTGTTTCGAGTGGGAATAGTAAATTTAACATCTCCCAGTCCAATACTTTCCCTACAGTTGCACTGTTTGGAGTTGGAATAGTAATAAAGTGGATTTGGAAAAGTATATGTAATATTCCCAGACTCCTAATATTGGTTACATATATGTTTTATTTGTTTACTTTTGAATGGTATACTATGCTTTACATTTTTTGTATTTTTTCAATTTGTATAATTTTTTGGGGAACTGTGTTTTTTTTTGTTGTACATTTTTTATATAATTTGTATTTATTTAATATGTAGTATTCAAATTAACACGATTTTTAAAGTATTAAATAAATATATATTCATAGATAGATAGACTGATAGATAGATAGATAGATAGATATGTTTTCCTAGTAGTCATTTTAAAAAATGTAAACAGAATGTATTTAATATAATATGAAATATGTATTTTTAATAGTTGTGTTACACTGGGAGTTTCAGCAACTCTTTTATACCTTACGCGTTTCAGCACTGTAGCGCCTTGTCACAGGTGAGTTGTATTTTTAGTCCCAGTGGTCATGTGGCCTCTTCTTCCGACCACAGATCCCAAAATGCACCATTATGCAAATTTTCAAAACCGGCTTTGGCATAGTTTCAAATTAAGCATTAGTAGCTTTCACATTTTGACAAAGTCCAGAGTTTATCTTATAAACTGCGATGCGTTCAGGGAATTGTTTTTTCAAAAGCATAGTGCACTTTACTGCCACATGATGATTAAGTGCTTGAAAAAGAAACTCGAAGATTGCTAGAAAGAGGTCGACACCTCCTTCACTCCCTTTCTTTCCAGCCTCACACACTGTCATGGCAATCCATTTTCAGCCTGTTTTGCTTGGAAAGCGAGTCATGCCCCCTCCATTGGCTACACAACTGTTACTCCGCTTTACCAGGGGCCTCCAACTCTGCAGGGCGGGCTCTCAAATAGTCAGGAACGGCGAATCCTGATTTTTTTAACCACGAAAAAAGAGGAAGAGCCCACAGCTTCGGTAATTTTTTCAAACTGACATCTTTATTCTGTCTGAATCATGTGGCAGTTTCAGCAACCCTTTTATACCTTACGCGTTTCAGCCCAGTAGCGCCTTGGTCACAGGTGAGTTGTATTTTTAGTCCCAGTGGTCATGTGGCCTCTTCTTCCGACCACAGATCCCAAAATGCACCATTATGTACATTTTTAAAACTGGCTTTGGCATAGTTTCATGTTAAGCATTTGTAGTTTTCTAATTTTGACAAAGTCCAGAGTTTACCTTATAAACTGCGATGCGTTCAGGGAATTGTTTTTTCAAAAGCATAGTGCACTTTACTGCCACATGATGATTAAGTGCTTGAAAAAGAAACTCGAAGATTGCTAGAAAGAGGTCGACACCTCCTTCACTCCCTTTCTTTCCAGCCTCACACATGGTCACGGCAATCCTTTTTCCGACTGTTTTGCTTGGAAAGCGAGTCATGCCCCCTCCATTGGCTGCACAACTGTTACTCCGCTTTACCAGGGGCCTCCAACTCTGCAGGGCGGGCTCTCAAATAGTCAGGAATGGAGAATCCTGCTTTTTTAACCACGAAAAAAGAGAAAGAGCCCACAGCTTCAGTAATTTTTCAAAGTGACATCTTTATTCTGTCTGAATCACGTGGCAGTTTCAGCACCCCTTTTATACCAGGAACGGAGAATCCTGCTTTTTTTTTTTTTAAACAGATTTTATTAGTCAAGTAGCACATATCGGGCAGCACCCTGCAATCTAGGGGCAACTGCAAAAACATTTCAAAACATTCACAACCGCCACTGACTGTTCGTTTCAAAGTCTTCATCCCCCAATAAACATCTGCCCCATGTGCAGGAGCGTGAAAAGTTATCCACCAACACCCCAACTCTCCCCCACGCCATACTCCACCCCCCCACCCCCCCGGTCACAGAAGTCCACAGTTCTATGTTCACAGTTATGCAGAATAGTAATATACAGTAAAGCACCCATGGTCCCTCCCACCACCCCTTCTGCCCACTCCTTTATATCTGTATGCAGTCTCCCCCTAACCTGGCAATAGATGCTCGTCCGTCACAGGGGGCTCTAGCCAAAATCCCCGATACTCCGCCCACCTGTTCCAGATGTTATAGTGCTTGTGTGGACACCCCGTGGCCACAAATATGGGTTGCTCCAGACCCTTGCAGAAATCAAGGCCATTTTTCCAGACCGCCACCAAGGGGGCCCTCGTCGCCTTCCATGCCTGTGCAATATCTCGCTTTGCTAAGGTAAGCCCTAACAATAAGATGTGTCTTTTGTATCTGTTGCCTCCCACCCCTTCCATCACGTGTAACAGGGCCAACTGCGGTGTGCGGGCAAGCTCTCAGCCCAGAACCTCCGGAAGGCATGCAAAGACCCCCCTCCACAAGTGCCCTAGTGATGTACAGTGCCATATCGTGTGGATAAATGTGCCTTCCGCCTGATCGCAGCGCAAACATACGGGTGAGGAAATCATCCCCGCCCGCCAGAGGCGCGTCCTAGTAAAGTATACCCTACGGAGGTATTTACATTGGACTAGACTAAGTCGCATTGCGATGGCCGCCCCACGCTGGGACGCCAGTGCTTCCACCCAGTCCTCTTCCTCCAGCTCACCTACATCGGCCTCCCAGTCCCCCGAAGCTTCTGAAGTGTGGGGGAGCAGTGTCTCACTAGGGTTTGGTATATGTGCGATATCTTCCTGTCTCCTAGGTCCCCTATAAAGAGTTTGGCCTCTAGAGGGCTGAACTCGGGGATGTCCTCAGGACCCGCAAACTAGGAGATAGCGCGTGTCGCAGCTGTAGATATTGGTAGAACTGTGTTGGGTGCAACTGATATTCCTCCTGCAGATCCCGAAAGGACTAAATAGTTGTATCGGCCACCACGTCACCCAGTGTGAATATGCCGATGGCATCCCACCCTCTGAGACCTGAAAGAGCCGCTAACTGAGGCAGCTGCCCGTTATTCCACAGGGGGGTTACCCGTGTCAATACACCCCACCAACCCATGCGCCAAAGCGCCTGCTTCCAATCCATGAACACCACCCTCGTAGCCGACGGCAGTACAATATAGTGTGCAGCGTGTGTTGACCCATCAAACAGCGCTCTAGCGCGTATGCTGGATCCCCTCTATCCCCTTCCCACCAGTCATTGAGGACCAGCAGATGCAAAGCCTGATAGTAGGGGAGGAGGTCAGGGGAAGCCAATAGAGAGGAAGCATGTACGCACCGCCACCCGCACCCTCCCCCCCTCCCTCAACAACTGCCCTAGCACGGAGTTTACCATTCGGAACCATCGAACTGGAATCGGAAATGGGTGGTTCTGTAGTTGATATAGGAGGCTGGGAAGTGCCACCATTTTAAAAATCGACGAGCTACCGAACAGCGTCATGGGCATGTGAGACCAGGACCGGATGTCTGCCCGCGTTCTCTCCCACACAGGCCCCACATTGCGCTCCCATGCCACTGCTGGTACCTCCGACAACACTACCCCCAGGTACTTCAATCCCCCAGCCGCTAACTGTATTGTGGACGCCCACGATCCCACCTTCGCCTGCCGATCCAGGACCCACAGTGTGGATTTGCAGGGATTCATGTAGAGGCTCAACGTCTCCCCAAAAATCTGCATAATAGGCAGCAACCGTGGACCTGTCCTATCTAGGGCCATTAAAAAGAAGAGAACGTCATCAGCGCATAGGGCTATTCTATCAGAGAGACCCGTGGCCCACTCAAACCCATGAACCTGTACGTCTATGCGCACCAAGGCTGCCAGGGGCTCCATAGCTAGAGCAAACAGGTATGGCGTCAGTGGGGGGCACCCCTGCCGCGTACCCCTCCGAATCTCAAAGGCAGAGGAGACCGCCCCCGCAACCCTGACCGTCGCTGTTAGGCCAGTGTATAGCAATTTTATATATGATAGGAATCGCGGGCCCAGATTCAGCCTAGGCAGTAGGGCAAATAAATAGACCCAGCTCAGGGAGTCAAATGCCCTGTCCATATCTGCCAGGAGCAACGTCGCTGGTTCCGCTAGTTGCCGGATCGCCACCTGCGCCCTTCTCATGTTATGTCGCGTAGCCCTCTGGGGCAT
Source organism: Lissotriton helveticus (assembly GCF_964261635.1). NCBI lineage: Eukaryota > Metazoa > Chordata > Amphibia > Caudata > Salamandridae > Lissotriton > Lissotriton helveticus. The sequence goes on from NC_136063.1 coordinate 693,666,684, forward strand.
AAAACCCACCTGGTCCGGGTGTATCAGGGATGCTATGTGTGGCAGTAGTTGATTAGCTCATGCCTTCACCAAAACCTTGTCTTCCATGTTTAAGAGAGAGATGGGGCGATAGGACGCATGGCTCTCTGGAGGGCGTCCGGGTTTCTGAAATACCACCACCTCCGCTTGTCTCCAGTCTGGGAGAAGCGCCCCTTTCTCCCGGGCCTCCTCTACCACAGCCCTGTAATGTCTGGCCAGCTGCAAATTGGACAGCGATAGAATTTGCTCAGGAACCCGTTTGGTCCAGGAGCCTTCCCAGCCCTCAGCTCCCCCAGAGCCACCCCCAATTCCTCCTCCGAGAAGGGAACCTCCAACTGGTCTTGCTGGTCATCGGATAGCGCCCTAGGTGGCAAGTCAGCTATGAATTTCTCTATCATGGTAGCCTCCAGGCACTCCCGAGGAGCATAAAGGTCGGCGAAGTACTCAGCAAAGCTCTCCGCAATAGCCAAGTGGTCTGTAATCCGGACCCCTGCCAAGTCCACTGTTTCAGACAGGGTCTGCGCATGCAGGGCACCCTGGCACAGACGGTGCAACATTTTCCCCGACTTGTCCCCCCATTTTTACACCCTACTGCGTGTAGCCAGCCAGGCCTGACGCGCTTCTTCCATTAGCAGGGCCGCACATTCTTGTCGGGCCAGAAGTAATTGCCTCTCTCCCAGCTCACTGCCTGACTCTCAGGTCTGTCTCTCAAGCTGCTCTATGTGAGTCTCTGCTCTGATCAGTGCCTCCCTTCACTGCCTTTGGGCGGCTGCGCACCATGAAATGTCCATCCCCGCAACGTGGGCTTCAGCGCCTCCCACAACGTAGCTGCGCTAGACACAGTGCCCACATTCTCTGTCAGGTATTGAGTGATGGATTCCCCCATATGGGTCGTATACTCTGCATTCTGGAGGTTCCACACAGATAAGCGCCAACGGAACGGCTGTCTGTTCCTCCCAATGTCCAGTTCCATGTAAATTGGAGAGTGATCTGAGAGACCACGAGGCAGTATCCCAGCCGCCATCACTCTACCCACCCCAGCCCTAGGAACAAATAGGTAATCCAGCCGAGAGAATGACTTATGTACTGCTGATAGGTAGGTGTATTCCCTAGCCGCACTGTGCGCCCGGCGCCATACATCAACCCAATCAATTCCCGTCACCAAAGCATGTAGTTTCGTAGGTAGGCCCCCTATAGTACCAGCACCGGTCCCTGACCTGTCCTGCGCCGGTTGCATAACGTCATTCCAGGCCCCTCCCAGTACTGACATGTCATCCGGCATCTCTGCCCAGAGCAACCTCAACTTTTCAATAAGATTCCATTGCAGAGGAGGTGGAGTGTACACACTACCCAATATTAAGGGGAAGTCACCAATCTTGCCCCGAATAAGCACATAGTGTTCCTGCAGATCATACCATTGTTGTTCATGCGTGTATGGAACCCTTCGGTGTATCAGTATAGTCACTCCCCGCGACCCCCTACTAAAGCCTGCATGGAAGACCTGCTGGAAGCCAAAGCACTGCAAGCATGGGGCCTTTTAGTGCCCATAAGGTGTGTCTCCTGTAACAGGAGAATGTCTGCTCGCAAGCGCTTCGCATGCTGGGGTACTGCCCCTCGCTTGACCTTATCTAACGCCCCTCGAACATTCCAACTTAGGATATGAAGGCCATGTTGCAGACCATGTCCCCCTTCATTCGGGCTAGCCATTTGGGAGCCTCCTGTCGTGCAACGCGGACATTAAGCCTCGGTGGTGTGAGTGTGAACCCCGTCGTGTCTGTGGTAAACGTGTGACCTGGTAACCAAAACATCCCCAACCAACCCCCCTCCCCATACCTCAACCCTAACTCTGAAGTATCTGTTGCAGAGGAGCTGAACCCTAGACCCCAACAGGAGGACAGGGCCCGCCCCAACTAATTGATCCCCAATTCACAGCCCAAAAACATGTAGTAGAGCTCCCGCCAGTCCACTTCCAGAGGTAGCACAAGCCCAGTTCATGGCTATTCGGTAAGTATCAAAATTCCTTTTTGCGAATCTCAAAATGCAAATTTTTGTGATTTGCATTTTAAAATTCGCGAATCGCGATGTAAATAAAAAATTGCTAACTGTTTGTGATTCCTTAAAAATCGCAAAAAATTCTGAGAAACACGTTTTGGAATTCTCTAATTGCGAAATTCACAATACAGGTGCAGCCTGATAACATCACACCCAGGAAGTGGGAGTGATTTGCTGTACCTGATTGCCTGAGGCTCAGTCAGAGGCTGTTTGGAGAGGCAGAGGAGTAAGCACAGGTTGGAAACTTCCACAATGGAGTCACAGAACCAACAGAAGGGCAAGGTGGGTGAAAAAAGGAAAAGGAAGCACACATTTAGTGACAAGGGAGCAGGAGGTGCTCATTGAGGAGATGGTGTGCAGCCATGAGCTTTTTTTTGGAAAAAAGTCACTCCGGTGACCTGAGTCCAGGAAGAGGAAGATCTGTCTGGACATAAAGCAAAAAGTAAATGCAGTTGGTGGACCCATCGCACGGTGGAAGATTTAAGAAAGCGATGTCACGACATGCGCCAAAGGTCGAAGGAAAAGGTGGCAGCCAGGCTGAAGGAGGCTAACAAGACTGGGGGAGGAACATCCAAAGCAACAGACTCAACACCCCATGAGGAGATGGTGGAGTCAACCCTCCTGCCTGAGAGCGTCAGTGGTGTGGCTGACATTGACAGCTCCGAGCCTGCAAACAGCAGCCAAGGCAAGATGCATGCCAAATACAGCCGCACACATCACCATCCCATTCACACAGTGAGGAATGCATCAAAGACATGTCACTCTGGTCCACTTTTTACAGCACACCCAGCAATGCATCATGGAAGACGTAGTCAGATGCATAATAGTGGGGCCATGAGACATAGTAAATTGAACACAATATGTGGATTCATGAAAAGGGGAAGAGGGAGTGTTAGAAGTTAGCCAATACACATTGAAAAAACTTTATTAAGTGCAAGATGCTGACAATGTCACAAAATCATATATGCCCCTTTACATCCATAGCACAATCCAGGACACAGGAATACAGTGGAGAGGGCGAAGAGTTAGAAAATCTGGAGGACCAGGCCAGTGATGGGGACTCATGCGACAACACAGAGCCCACACCAATCACACGTAGGAGGCGCACCATTGTGCCACTACTGCCCCCACTGGAGGATGTCACAGAGGCCACAGGGGTGGAGGATGAACAGGCAGAGCCAGGGCAGTGTATCTCACTCATGCGTGGACAGCACACACACCAACAGAGGGAGGCAGGAGCATGAAGAAGCAGGTTAAGGTCCAGGACCAGCACTGCCACAGTAGAAGATGCCACAGTCTTCGCAGATTTGAAGGACAGCATGCTGCAGGTACAGCGCCTGCAAAATAAATTATTATGGTCCATCAATCGACAGCTCTGCACCTTGAACAAAAACCAGCGATGCAAAGGGAGGGCAATATGGCCATGGCAGGTGCCATCCTGGAACTGTGTACTACATTGAACAGGGACCAGACAGCCAGGCACAGGGCTGCCCAACGTGCTAACACCCGTCTGCACAGCTACACCAAGGCAGTGAACCGCCTGTGCACCACCACAAGCCAGATGGCACGTCGCAGTATTAGCATGCAAGTTGAGATGGCACACTGCAAAAGGCCTGGCGCAGGTAACCACAGCCTTCGTACAAATGCAGACAGCAAACACAGGTGGCACAGCACTCATGGTCTCAGGTGATAGTGAGGAGTCATCAAGCAGGAGCAGTTACACCCTAACAGTGCCTGATACAAGAAGGTGCAGTGGGAGACAGGGTGCAGCACCTGTGTACCAAACGGAGGGCAATCAGCCTGCAGAACGGCCAGCAGCAGTCTGTCACAGAAGGCGGTGAAATGTACTGTAGGAGTCACACAAATGGGTGAGGCAACCCATTCCTACAAGTTACCAGCATTTCAGGACTACCTATACTGTGGACATAACATGTGCTACGGACAGCAACACTCATTGTGTTGGTCAGACTGTGTGACACACTTTCATCCTGCTGTAAAAGGTTTGGATAAACACAGATCTGATAAAAAATTAATGTTACCTATTGTCATCCTTACTCACCTAGATGTAGTTCTGTGTGATCTTAGCCCGTCTCTGACGTCTGGCAGCTGCCCCTCCTCTAGATGCTGGTCTGCCAGGGGGACCTGGGCCCTCATCGTCCGACGTATCAGTATCACTAAGTTCAATTGGGATGCCTTTTTGCATAGCTATGTTGTGGAGCATTGCACAGCTAGCCACGATTTGGCAACAGGTCTCAGGGCTGCATTGGAGTGCTCCTCCACTTTTATGCAGGCAGCGGAAACGGCTCTTCAGGATCCCAAACGTCCGCTCTATGACACAGCGCGTAGATCTGTGTGCCCTGTTGAATCTCCTCTCCCTTGCATTGGCTGGATTCAGATACGGGGTCAGGATGAAGTCCCGCACTGCATAGGGACTGTCACCTGTATGTATGGATGTGTGCCATGCATTTACCTAGCAGGTAGCCCTCACCAAACTCGCCAGCATTTAGACATCTGTGTATCCCACTATGTCTAAAGATGAAAGAGTCATGATTATTGCCTGGGTATTTAACTACAATGTCATTGATGATATGTTTGGCATTGCAGACGACCTGTATATTCAGGGAATGGTAGGATTTACGGTTTCTGAAGACATATTCATTTGTTGATGGTGCGGTGAGGGCCACATGGGTCCCATCTATGCCGCCAATAACGTGGGGGAAACGTGCAATCTAATAGAAGTCCATTTTGGTTTGCTGTAATGCCTGTTGTGTGCTGGGGCAGTGTATGTGATGTGGTAGCCTCTGTAGCATTGCATCTAAGAAGGCATTGAAGAAGCGCAACAGGGCACTCTGTGAGACCCCACCTGCCGCTGCTATCACCCTTTGAAAACTCCCTGAGGCCAGGAGGTTCAGCGAGCACAAGACTTGCACATGGGTGGGAATTGTTTGGGTCCTGCGTGTTCCAGATAGGGTTTCAGCTCATTTATCAGGTCTAAAATGGTATTTGGGTTCAGCCTGTACTTCTCATGGATCTCCTCTTCAGTCTGCTGGAACAGAGTGACGCGCAGTCTGAAGATCCGTTCCTGTTGCATTCTCCTCTGTGCTACTGCCCGAATTCGCAGCCTCCTGGCTATTACATATAGTGCTGCCATTGTGGAAGAACCTAAAGCATTGTGGGCTGGTTTAAGTAGCTTGCACCTGTTTACCACCTGCATGTACTTAGTGGTAATTGCGAAGTGCAAAATTGCAAATTTTCATTTTTCGCAATTTTTTCATACATTTCATTGCGATTTCTTAAACTGCAAATTCTCCATTAGCGATTTTCGCAAGCTGAAAAGTCGCAGTTTTTAGGATTCGCAATGAAATTCGCAGAATTCTCGCCTCACAAATTAAGGAATCGCAAAATTTGCGAATCCTTAATATTGCGATGCGAAAATGTCTCATACATCGCGTTTAGCGATTTTGTATTTGCAAGCGCTGTTTTTTTGTGATTTGCAGCGTTTGCGAATACAAAATCATTTCATACATATGCCTCTGAGCTTTATGCGACTACAATGTACAACTCTACTGTATCTTACTTCAGTGTACGCCACTGCACTGTATGCGATTCTACTCTGCACCACTGCATTGTGTTCCATTCCAATGTATGCCACTCCAGCCCACCTCATTCCGCTTTATTACAGTCCAGTACATAAAAATATATTGTACTGCAGTAGACTTTACAAAAATACACCACTATATTGCACCACACTCCAATTTATGACAGCCCACTCCAGAACTATAAACTGTACCAATATTGCACATTTGTTACTAACAGTACAAAAACCATTGAAATTCACACAAAAAATGGTTAAACATAAGTTATAGTTAGACGAATGAGATGAGAAGACTATATATAGAGGTGTGCGTGTAATGTGAATTTTTAAGGTGGTGCATACTTTGAAATGTGATGTTATAAGTATGACTTATATTAGCATGAAAGTGCAGCTTAAATTGTAAATGTAAGACATAACTATAACTGTAAAGTTTCCAATGATAGTGTAGTTTAAGTTGGGTTTGTATAGTGAACATAAATAAACCTTGCCTAACTATAACCTATGTCTAATCTTTGTTTTTTGTGAAGAAATGTGTGTATATATATATATATATATATATATATTTTACTATTAAAAAAATCTATATTTTTGTTTACATATGGGCGGTATTGGTGTTAACAATATTGTTTCCCAATATTTGTGTACTTATTGTTAGAAGTAAAGGCGTACAAGACTTTTGACACAATATTTGTGTCACACAGATATTGTTTGCCTTGATATTGTGTTAGTGATCTAATTTATTTATAAGGAGGAAATACATTTTCAAAGTTCAGTTTATGCTGAGCATGAGATGAGTTCTAGGGACAAATGTCTTCCACCATGTGGACAACTGTGCTATCACCCCTTTTTCATTTTTTCTGTTTGACCTCGTATTTTTGTTCAAGTGGGCTTGAAACCTTCACATCCACTGAAAATGATCCTCATTGGTTTGTCCTGTCCTCTTAATTTGGGTCCTTCACTTCCATCCTAGTGTGTATTCTATTGATGTTATATTTGGTGAAGTCTGTTGAGACCCTATTCCATTTCAATTGTGTCTTTTTTTTAGACAATACATCATGCATGTAGAACAAAACAGTTGCTCCAGAACTTGGATCAAGGCTTATCTATCTCACTTGTTTTTGAATTACCCATAACACCTGCACCTCAAAGCCCTACCAATCATTTAAGTGGAATCTTCTCACTGTACTGAAATCTATATTGAGCTCTTGAGTGCTCCTAGAAGAATGGATGTCTGTCTAGATTAGGCCCCATATCTACCCAGCAACAGACTGACCCCACTTTGGATGTCTGTCATGTGACTTCCCAGTGCACTCTTCAGTGACAATTTGCTACTTCCACTCCTTGCAGTGTAAGGAATGGTGGCAAAATTACTCTGTACTACTTCTGTACTACTTAGCAGGGAATATAGAATTCACATTTGGCACAACTCAAAAATGGGAATTTTACTAGTGCATTGAGTTTCAGATACATAATGGTCCTATGCAGCCAATACTTTTAACCTGTTTGGATATCTGAATTACACTTGGATGTGTCAGTGGGAAGGGATGATTCCTAGAAGTGAGACACCATTTTGACTTTTCGAAGAACACAAAGAAGGTTAACACTGCTGGCCCTTTGCTGAAGCTGAAGAGCTTGACTATTTTGCTTGTAGTGGGAGAAGCGATATAGATGTAAAGCTTAGCTGATTGATACATGTAAAAAATGGATAATTAGTTGGGAGGATGTCTGTTCTATACATACAAATAAGTCAAAAAATCTGTAGGGTTACACACATAATTTAAGCCTGTGCCTAGATTATGCTTAAACCCCTGGTAGAAATGGCACAGATCAGACAGGTATAACTTAGGAACATTTTCAAAGTATTTAACCACATCGAAATCCCACAATCAATTTCTAAAATTAGGAAACATTTAATAATACAAACGCACTAAAGTGGCAACAATCCAAGTGGGGGGTCCGAGACATGAATATTTAAGGTTTTAAGGCAAAAGAGACAATAAAAAGTAAAGCACCAACCAGAAATCATGGTGGACCTGAACCAAGGTTCAATTGCAAGGACGACCATGCTGAAGCACAAGCTGGATTCACAAATTGTGTTCCAGGATAAAAGATGTTAACTTTTGACTTAGGGACTGATTTATCTCTCTGCTCACAGGTTACGAAGTAACAATGGTGATGGATATACCGTCCACCAAAATATAAATCCCATTATATGCAATGGGATTGATATTTCGGCGGATGGGGTATCCGCTACCATTGTGATGGAGTAACCCATCCGCTGAGATCCAAATTAGGCCCTTAGTTTATTTTTTTTAATGGAAGGCAAAATTCTTCTGAGTATCTAAAGGATGAGGACCTGCTCAAGTCACTGGTATTTGTGGGAGAAGTTCTGAGCGGCACAATTCATATTTTGTGGCCGCCAAAGGCCTCTTGAGGTCAGATGAATACTTTTCGCATCTTTGCCCTGTCAAGATTTCTACCTTCAAACATAGGGCCTTATTACGAGTTTGGCAATGTTCCAATGGGACCTCCACTGCGGCGGTCCTAGGAAGACCACCAAACCTGTGGTGAGCGCACCTGCCAGATTACAACTTGAATCCAGGCTGGGTGGAGAGGGGGGCGGGGCGGTGTCATGGCAGCGTTCTCTTAGGCTCACAGGAGAGCCTAACAAGTCACCATGTCATGCATGCCTCACCATGCAGGAATCAGGGTGCAATTCCAGTGGGGGATATAACATGCTTACCCCAGCATGCAACCCCAAGCCCAATTTGAAATGGGGCCTTGTTAGGGCCCTCTTACCTGCATGTCGGCCGCCCTTTTCATGGCAAAGTCGTAATATATGCTCTTCAATGCCGGCATCTGCACCAACAGCATATTTAGGCCATTTGCTGACTGCTACCGCAGCAGGATCCTTAATCCTGGCAGAGGTGGAGGTCTCATGGCAGTCCCACCACCACACTCATAATACAGCGGGTGGACCTTCCGTGGTGGTAAGAAACACCGTACTCGTAATAAGCCCCATAGTCTCATTGTTGGAGCTCAAAATTGTCCAACAGGGCAAGCCTGAAGCAGCTATCCAATTAGATCCTTCTGAAATCAGAAACCTTTGGCCTGGGGTCTTGCAGAAGCTCTGGAGATCTTCAACATCCAAACTTTTCGGACTTTCTGCGCCAGTTCCTTTTAGCTACTTCTAGGACTACCAGAATCTCTGAGACAGCACATAGGGATCAGACACACCCAGTGGATGACACCTGCTAGGTCTAGTCCAGTTCCATTTGTAATTGGCCAGCTGGCCAATAAAAGAAAAAAGCCTCTTACAGTTTGTTTTGTCACTGATGAGGTCAGTCAACTGACCACTGGAACCCATGTCTTAATCCTGGGTACAAGTATGAGCAGATTATTCCCTGTAGGTCTCCTCAGAGGTTAAAAACAGCAGGCCCAGTCCTCTTCTATGCAGCCACAGGTTCATAAAATTCTCTAAGGAGCTAGGATTGAGAGGCTACTTTTGTCCTATTCACTAGTCAATTTATGGGGGTGACTCCTGGACAGTCCAGACCAATGGACAAATATATCCCCAAGGCAAACCTTCTAACTTTTGCGGCACACTTCATGCTTCACTTCAACCACTATCCCACTATGCACCATTTTCAACAAAATATAACATGACAAAAGCATTGTGCTCTGGAGGGAGCTTGTTGCACACCTTGCTGTGCGTTTAAGGTAAACAGCTGTCCTGTCTTATGCAATCAATCCAAACTGTTCCTAGGATAACTCCCTCCTTCACTAAAACTAAAATCAGGATCACAAAACCTTCTTCCAGGCTTTCCCTTACCACTTACATGTAAAAGGTCAGGTCTCCCCCTTTTAAGTTAGTGAAGTTCTTGGGCACTCCTAAACTATCCTGCTTGAGTTAAGTAGGGGTACCTTCTTCCCTTGATCCATCCTGTCAGGTGCAAGCCATTGTCCCTGCTCAGAGAGCAGTATTGTACACCTCATCGAAGCAGCATAGGCAGGCAGCTTTAGGCAGGACACTGTAAATTAGCCTGCAGGGGCTTCAGGCAGGAAAAGTATGCATTTTTAGAGTTACTTATCCTGCATATTTATCAAACATCATACTTACCATTGAATCGAAATTTTAATAAATATTAAACACAGTAGTTGAAATGATCTATGTAACTTATTTCAAGACAAAAAAAGACTTAGCATATAAACTGTACTACACCTTTTTTTGTAGAACTAGCTATAGCCATAACAGTAAAAATACCTTTTAAGGCTGCTCACTATATGAACATCAAAATATTACATTCTTACATGTTCCACTTCAAAATACCAAGCACCTTACCTTTTGGGCTACATAGGGGTGACCTACTAATATTTAAAATTAGGGTTTCCAACCAGTCAAAAAATTATTTGGACAGGTCTTCCCCCAGATTTAGGACTCAGGCTATACATCTACGCCTAAGACTAACATGGCGTAATTTTCCCGTGATTGACTGCGACGGGAAGAGTTGCATTAAGCTCATTTTATAGAAATCATCACACGTTCTTGAGAATATCCCCCATAGTTTAAAAGTCAACATCTTCCATCCAAAGAAAAGTGGATGACTACCCAAACAGAGGTATTTCCTTAAAATACATGTGTGAAAGACAGAAACAAGATGAGTGCCTGGAGTAACCAACATACAAAGCATAGCTGACCACTGAACCAGAAGAGCCTTGATTATCTGCACCAGGATATGATTTTGAGCAACTGTGGACTGTCTTTGCAGGTCATTCTCCATACCTCCCCATTGCTATGACCAGTAGTGCATGTTTAGGACCATGTCATATTGGTGGGAAGGGGCTACTATAACATTTCTAACTATGTGGGGAAGCTCCACCCAATCCTAAAAGGATCAACAGAGCTTCTTAAATGCACTTGAGGCTCTTGGTTTATCCTGGTTCGGTGGATGGTTTGCACTGAACTGGAACAATGCTAATATAATATATGGCCCCAGAGTTATCATGCTTATATGCTGTAGGTGCTACCTAAAGAAGAGTGAACTTTCACCTGGGTGATACCTGCCTGCCCAGGAGATGACCCAATTCCTGGGGATAGGGCCAATATGGAAAGTTTTACCACAACCAGCTGACTGCAAGCCCCTAAAGATTGTAATCACTCTTGGGTAAAAACTAAAAGTCAAAATGTAATTTTCTTGTAATCCTTGGCCCACTGATTGCTTTCTCATTCCAGTCATTTTGAGAGTCCCAGAACACTTTTGGATGGTATGTTTTCGGCAAGGTCATTATGCAATGTATTTTAACCAAGATGCTATATTCCTTGATTTGAGCAAACCTTGCATAGTATTATAATACTGTGGTTATATATTTTAACTTACTCTCTGGTTCAGAGGTTTACTTGACTGTTTTGTGGGTACTGAAATCCTTAGTACATTGAAAAAGACTCATGAAGAGTGTAAGAAAATGCCCCTTTTTGGTTAAATCATCACCATTGATTTCGATTGATGCTGCTGGTTTTTAACCCTCTTCACTGAGACTTTTCTAACCACGTCCCAGTGCATGTGTACTCACCATTAAAATATGCTGCAATTGGCTATACACCTAATCGGCACAGTTAACGTACCTATAAGTCTATATTATATTGTTCAAAGTGTACCCAAGGCCTGTAAGGTAAATGCCACAAGTAGACTGAAACACATATTGTGCCACCATTAAAGAGATAATGCAAAACATGATTATAGGCCAGCCATCAGTAGTGTGGGTGTGAAGGTTTAAACAGAAAATTTGACATGTGCAAATAGACTGTTATGACAGATCTAGACTCTACGTTTCAGTATTAATAAGTCACCCCTAAGTTAGCCTTAAGTACCCATAAGGCGGAGTGCATGATATTTAAGACTAAGAGATGTAAACGTTTAACGTAAAAAGTGTCATTACAGTGAAAGGATCTAAAAGCTACTTTCACTGTAGCAGGGTTACCTGTTCCAGTGGATGCCCCATCTTTTATCTTAATAGCCTGCCAGGCACCAATCCCAGTGGCATAGAATATTCACCCAGAACTGGTTTTGAGTGACCCCAGAAGAGGGTTTGCTTAGTTCCCTGATTACATCACTAGGATACTCATGGGACTGCTACACAAGGGAAGGAAAGTTCTTCCATCTTCGTTTTAGGTAGAGATGGGCACAATGGGATTGTTTGTAGGAATGCATATAGGACATGCTGCAAAAGTGGGTAGGGTTACCCCTGGGTGCATGTTCCTGAGTGATCATGAAGGGGACAAAATTCAACCTCACTCACAGGCTAGGTATAAATGTGGCTCCACTGGGCACCTTCTCTAGACTGCCTCTGGACTTTTGGAAGACAGGAGAAAGACTGCACCCACAGTTGTGACCTGTGAGGAGAACCATAGGGGCTGTTTTTGCTCCCACTTGTACCCAAGACTAAAAAATGGACTCCAAAGGGAAGTTGACTGACCTCCTGATACACTTCAGGGACAACAAATCTACAAAAAGGCTACTTTCCTAAGAGAGATCAGCTGAACAGTTACAACTAGACCTGCCTGGAACTCTTCTAGTGGTATTAACCTGACTGAGTCTTGACTCTTTAATGGTGTCCCTAAAGTTGTGGTCCGTTAGTTAAATGCCAGAGTGTACTCCTCCTGCATAGTCATAAAACCTGGGAGTTGGAAACATTTTCAAAGATTTTTTTCTGAAGATCCAAAAAAAGACAGAGGTCAATCTGCCAAGCCAATCCACCAAGGGTGCACCATCGGTGGGTCTTACTTCACCACAGCTCTTGCTGTGTTCTTCTACACAGCAGAAAATCTGATCCTGATGGCCGACTCCGACCAGCATCCGATAACATCAAATACTCAGTGGCTACAGCCTGCATTCTTGCCTGCTGAAGGAATGCGATTTCAAAAAAGGGAAAAAGTCCAAAGGTAGAAATCTTCTCAACACCTAGCAGCATCTAACCTACGTCAACAGCTTTCTGGGTGTGGACTCTGGATTTTCCCTGTAGGAGCTTTCCCTACCTTTGTCGGCTGCTTCACCGAGACTTCATCCTTTGTCAACCCATCGTCAACGAGCCCATCTTCGGACTCTACCTGCTGCCTTCTCAAAAAATTTCTAGATCTGAAGGTAACTCTTTCAAACTCAATCCCCTTTATATAATGTTAGCCGTTCTCCCACTTGGCATAACCAAACATTAAACTAATAATAAGGTCATTTTTCGGCAAGTTTGGATTTCCATGTGCATTCACAATGTGTATCAACTCATTATACATAATGTTCATGTCCTTTCACACATTTCAACACACTTTTAATATGCCCTCTTCTTCGAAATATAGATTTGACCAACTGATTAATCCCATTACACAAGTCTTACCTACCACATCTTTACAGTTCTCACAATTCCCAGATCCCTCCTTCACTGTTCATGACTTTTACACTAAACGGAAAGCATCTAAAACTTATAAGGCTTTATTTTACTCAGTTTTCTCCAGAAATAAAACCAAAGTGAAATTACAATGGGAAAACAAATTCCATCAATACTTTCTGATATCCTTGTGGATTATAATTTGGTCTACAATCCATTGCCCATCCCTTTCAGCTAGCAGCACTGAAACATAATTTTTATTTTGTAATAGGTAATCTCTAATCCCTTCCTCCCTTTATAAAATTAAACTTTCTATTGATGTTAAGCCCTGGTCCGGTAAAGCTGACAATAGCGATGTTTTGCATATGTTTTTCGAATACCCGTGAGTTCACTTTTTTTGGTTACAGGTTTGGAATAAAATTGTTGATACATGTTCTGTTCAATTACCATTTGATAAAGTGTATATATTTCTAGGAGGATCCTCAGATCCTTGGAGTATTGATACCGTGACTGGAAAGCTTCTAGACCTTCCTATTGCCGTTTCTCTGCAGATAAAACTTCAAAGTGGAAAGATAGTATGCAGATTACTTTCTCAAGATGGTGGAACTTACTTGGTCATAATCATAGTCTTGATAGAGCATGCTCATCTTCATCCTCTGTCCAGCTCTCCAATCAGAGGGATTTATTGTGGAGGCCCTTAAACTCCTGGGGCTTGTTTACAAGCCCCTTGCGCCACTTTTGCGTCACTTTTCCCATGTTAAAAAAGACGCAAAAGTGGCGCAAGAGGCTTGTAAATAAGCCCCCTTGTTTTCAACATATGCTCCAGAATCATGGCCTGCAAGCAGAGTATTCAATCCCCCTTAGTGCTCACTGATTCATTTATCAGTTGATTATGTTAGTTTTATATTACCAGTGATTCAATATATCTTTTCATTATCGGCGTGAGTGTGACGCCTTCATCTACTTTGTAATGCATGGATACTTCATGATAAAGATACTGCAGTGGAAGTGCTCATGAGATGGACCATTACACGTGTTGGCCAAGGACACACTGAGCTGCCAAAATGAAGCTAATCATGAAAGCGGTGAAGCCAATTCCCCTCTCTGTAGTAATCATTTTTCATATCTTTAAGGTGTTATGAGCGCTGGCGATATCCAAACCGCCTCTAGCCAGAAGTATTTTTTAGTTCATATTATTCAGACGGGGTACACCAGCCTACACCACCTCCGGTATTGCTTACTGCTTCTGTTTGTGGTTTTTCAAGACATCCATCATGTTATACCTGACTAAAAAAGGAAACGCCTTTTTTCATATTGTTCATGAAAAATTGTTGTAGCTCTAAATCCTACATCGTAGCGTACATATTTCTCAATCTTAAATTGAATTTACATGTTGGGCGGCTGTTTATTACTTATTTGGTTCTTGAATTTGTTTTTAATTTTTAAATTATGTTTAATGTGAAAGTGTAATTGCTTAGTTAACAAGTTTACATACGCCATTCACTAACATAGAAACTACATTAAATGTATACTACAAATCATTCCACGTGGAACACGCTATACATTACCCCACTTGGAAAACAGCATCTACACCCAGTCGTTGAAAGGTTTCAGAAGGACAAGCTTAAAAGAGATCAGAGCTTCCTGGTGCTTGCTCTTCATGCATCCTAGTCTAACTTTTACATTTCCTTTTTAGAGGAGTGGGGTGTGCGGCCATCCCACAATGCTCTTTTTAACTAAAGTGTGAGGCTATACCATGACTTTTCATAAGTATTGCTTTTTCTCACGAACATATCTTTTTATGGAAAATGTATAAGGTAACTTTCAAATGTAAAGTTTAGCGCACCAAGCTGCTCCTTCGTTAGCCCTCTCATAGTTTAGTGTCATGGAAACGATATCCACGTGCTACATTATGCTACTAATTAAATCTCCATCTGTGTACTATTGCACTGCTGAACATTTGCAAATGACTGTGATTTTCTGTTGTAGCCGAGGAGGGACTATCGATCGGCCATATATAAACTAGAATAGGTAACTGATATCCCTATAGTTTGTGGTTTATCTATATTGACACTACTTGAGGGATTATTACCAAGCGAAGTAACTACACACATAGCTTGGTTACGAGTTACGGTGTCTATTGATCCCGTCTTCATATACTACATAAGGATTTTGTATGTCTGTCCTTTAACATGAATCCTGGAAGAAATGACTACTGATTCACGCGAGTGGATATATTTAAATGTTAGCCAAGTAATCTTAATGAGGCTCTTTTAGTTATCAATAAACAGCAGCATAGACTATATGCGCTACACGCAGGAGTAATATCCACAGCAGCGCCATGATGCTTTGGAAATGATGACAGTCCAACCATGGAAGAAGGAGGGTGCTGCAGCACAAATAAGCCGGCTCCTCACACGACCTGTTACCAGGGAGGAGGTGAAAAATGGAAGCAATAGGTGTATATGGAGACTTGTTACCCTTGACGTCGTGAGTGGCTTTCGTTGTTAGAGGGGTTCATGGTACCAGTACAAGATATGTGTCCATACTAATGATTCTGCTTTGCTCTTTTTCTTCATCCATGATACCCTATTTACCAGCATCATGCTTTTACTCTGGATAGTGTGTGACTACAAGACATGTCCTGTATTCCTCCCAAGCAGCTTAGAGACTACACTAAAGCCCTAATTATGAATCGGGCGGTCCGAGGACCACCGGGCACACGTGGGCGTGGCAGTCCATCCACCACCGCACCAGCGGTCTGACTGCCCCATTACGAGCTGGGTGATCGAACTGCCATGGGACCACCATGTCGCCTGCCAGACCACCTTAAAGTTGTAATCTAGCGGGTGGGCTTTAGTGAGTCTTGGCAGTGCAGGGCGTAGCACTTTAGTACCACCCATCCCCGCACCACCGATACTCATAATCGTCCCCTAGAAGTTCGATTAATCCTTTTTCCAACATTTTCAGTATACCACACTTCTGTGACTTCGGCATGATCTCTATGCATATAATAAGTGTGCTGGTATACCTTTATGCTGTGATTTATATATTCAACCCTAAATCTAATGCACATTGACCAACACTAAGCGTGCTTTTCTACAAGGTGATGTTTGTCTCATTGAAAATGTGTACAGCAACAGTGCATGTGAAGCGTGTGACTATACAAACACAGGCAAACTGTGTGTTGTCATTTTATTTCTTCTTACAGGTTACAAGAAGGGGACCGGACGAGAACAAGGGCACTATTGTCCCTTTGCATGAAAGCTATACGTTTCATGAGTTAGGGTTAACTGACACCAAAAAATAGTATTCTTGATTTTCCATTTTAAAATCCTAGTTTAAAACCTAGGACCATATGGTCACTTTGACTTAGGGCTGAAACATGACGACTTTTACACATAGGGTGTGGGACCATTATCTCCATAAAGACCCACTGAGCATCATTTTAATCATACCAGAAACACCACAAATAAAGGGATGACTAGGTGTTTCTAGGTCTTTTCATCCTAGGAACCCAGCAGGAGAATAATCCTCTGTGCTCACTGTTAAATGGTTGAGCCGGGTGGGAAAGAGGGGGGTGGTCGGTCAGTTCGGGCAGTTATTGGACAAACTTTTCAGCGAATGGAAGGAAAAGCATCACATTATCGACACAAAAAAAATGTACTGATAGATGGGTACGCTAAAAATATTGTCTTTAAATATTTGTGGTTTAAATGACACCAAGAAGAGACAAATGGTGACAGTAGGCCTACAGACTATCGGTGATAACATTGTATGTTTGCAGGAAACCCATATTGAAGGGTCACAATCACACATGTTAAATTCACTAGGATACAATCTGATTGGTGCAACTACACAGGGTATGCGGGCAAGAGGGGTAGCACTTTTAGCCAGAGGAAGAGGGTTT
Source organism: Lissotriton helveticus (assembly GCF_964261635.1). NCBI lineage: Eukaryota > Metazoa > Chordata > Amphibia > Caudata > Salamandridae > Lissotriton > Lissotriton helveticus. The sequence continues at coordinate 693,683,636 of NC_136063.1, forward strand.
AATTTTAATAAAACTAAATCCGATAAATTGGGAAGATGGGTGATCACAGAAGTTCATTCAGGATAATCTGCACCAATGACCATCTGCACAATTTATGGGAGCAACAGCGATGACCCCTAGGTAATTAATAATATCTCCAATGAACTCACTAATTGGCCGCTACCTCTTATAATCTGTGGTGATCTTAATATAAATCTTTCATATGACTGGTCAATAAAAGATGACTGGCATTACAGTGGACGGAAATCAAAAGTCTTTAAGACAATCAAGGAACTATGTATCACCCACGGGTTAATTGATGCGTGGCAGACCTCAAATAGTAACCCCATTGATCCAGGGTACACATATTATTCAAATCAGCATCATACACATGCTAGACTGGATTATATTTTGATCTCTAGCTCAATCAAAACCTCCTCTAAATTGGATAAGCTACCTCGTATTATGTCGGATCATAATCCTTTGATACTTGCAATTGAGACAACATCTTTGACACAGACACCACAAGCTTGGACATTTGAGAGGTCTTTGCTCCTCGAGAGCGAATATTGTAATCACATGAGAAGCTGGATTTCTAACTTCTTAGCGGTTAATACCGGCAGCACAACGATAGATTTCGTCTGGGATGCCCTAAACTACACAATACTCACTCAGGATTAACAAGTGTGCAAAAGAAACATTAAGACTCTTACAAGAAACTTTAAAGCGGGTGGAGGAAGATCTTATAAAGGTAACAAGAAGCTCTTTTTCCACAGAAGAGATAACTAATGCACAAACTCAGGTCGCAATAGCTAAAGCGGCAATTACCAATATATACACCATCAAAGCAGTTAAAAAAGCTACTGTTCATCGTGAAAAAATATACGAGATTAGTGAGTCAGTTGGACAGCAATTAGCCATCCGGATGAGACAGCAGTTTACACAAAATGTAATACAGGAAATCCAGAGTATCAGAGTCAGATAAAATCAGAGAAGCATTCTGGCGTTTTTATAGTGCTCTATATACAGAAGAGGGAGAAATAGATCAAGAGAAAATTACTGAATATTTAGATATAGATACCTGTGACAAATTCAATACTGAAGATCAGGTAATCTTGAAAAAGGCCCCCGACATTGAGGAAATAAGAAAAACGGTAAAAGATCTCACCCGCGGGAAGGCAACTGGATTAGATGAGATTCCTCTTGAATTCTATATAGTATTTCTGGATCAACTTCAAGAAATATTGTTGAACCTATGCCTACATTTATTTAGAGGAGGGCAACCCCCCAACTCATGCTCTACGGCAAAGATTGTGATATTCTCTAAGAAAAGTAACCCCCCTAACCAGATGGGCTCTTATCGACCCATCACATTAATAAACGCAGATTCTAAAATTTACTCCAAACTGCTTGCCAACCGTATCTCATCAATAATCCATAAAGTCATATCTAAATCTCAGCATGGCTTTAATCCCAGGAGAGACACTACGAATCACACACGGAGGGTAATAAGCTTATTCGACCATACCCAGGTGGCAGGAGACCCGATGGCGTTAATACTACTCGATGCCGAGAAAGCTTTTGATCGGGTCTCCTGGTCATTCCTGTGGCAGGCAATGTCCAGGGTCGGTTTCAACCAGGTTTTCATACAGGCAATACAAAAACTTTACATCAATCCTCAGGCTATGGTGATGGTAAACGGCGGTATCTCAAAAGAACTAAAAAATTCGAGAGGGACTAGGCAGGGATGCCCCTGTTCCCAGCTGTTGTTCGCTATTTATATTGATCCATTTATCAGGAGACTGGAAAGTTATAGGAATATAACTGCTATTTTGACACATAAATACTCAACAAAAACTCTCGCATATGCCGACGATATCGCTGTTGTCACTGATAACCCAAACATGGCTATGCCAACTATTGAGCTGGAGGCTGTAAGATTTGGGAACATTTCAGGATATGCACTGAACCGAGGGAAAACCCAAATAATTATCAACAACAAATGTAATATGACAGATCCACGCATAACGGGGTCAGCTACTTATCTAGGGGTTACGATTACCTCTGAATTAGAGAATCTAGTTGACTTGAATCTTAAACCCGCACTAAATAAAATGCAAAAAGATCTCCGCCGTATCAATAATCTACATCTCTCTTTGATCGGACGGGTGAATGCTTTAAAAATGGTCTACTTTCCAAAACTTTTGTATATATTTAGAGCCATTAATCTAGAAATTTCAGACCAGTGGTTTAAAAGAATGGAACATATCTTCACGGACTTTGTTTGGTCGTACACACAGCCCCGTCGTGCCTATAAACTACTGACACTTCCCAAAGAAAGAGGAGGATTAAGCCTCCCAAATCTTAGGATATATTATTGGGCAACAGTCTAGTTATATAACCATGAACTTTTTTTGCTTGACGGAACAGGGACACCTGTGGATAAAGACCCCCTTCAATTCATCAAATAATATTAGGTGATAGAAGCACCAGCTATCTTTGGAGATATCTCTTCGATAGTTACCATAAAAAAGTAAAACTAAAAACACTCATAGGAGCATTTAAGGTTTAGAAATCTGTGAGGAAAATGATAGGTCTGGGGTGGTTATCTTTCTATACACCCATACAAAATAATCCCTCCCTATCAGACATATTTAAAGACTCCTATATTGTTAGATGGATCACAGCCAGAATTACTCATATAGGTTTATTTTTTCCTCGGAGGGGCTATATTCTTTTGAATTTTTGAAAGACAAGTATCATTTGGAATGGAGAGATTTTTTTAAATATCTCCAAATAGGAGATTTTCTATCACGACGTGTAAGGGGAGAGGACACTATGATTAAAAACACATTAGCCGAAATCTCAGCCACTCTCAGGAAAAATACGGATTGGGGGGTTATATCAGCTATTACTGATGCATTTATCTGATGACAGGCAGAAGATCATTCAGAAATGGCAAAACAAATTACAATCTGTAGTAACTTGGGTCCAAACTGAAGGTAGCTTTTAAGTAGATTTATTAGCACAAGTTACATGTAGGAGGTACAATGTCCATAGGCCCCATTAGCTAGTACAAAGCTCTTAAGAAGCCGTTACAAAGCTCCACCAGGAGCGCCTGGCTAGGTGCTCAGCCCAAGACCAACTGTGATGAATCAGGTCATAACATTCTAAATGACATCACATTTACAGAGTTCCACTGGTGGAGTAGAGGAAGACATGTGAACATATTTATTAAGATATTACATATTCTCCTTTCTCAAAAAAACACAAAGAAAGAAACTTAGGTAAGAAAATAACACATCACAGAAAAGCAATGAGTGTGCAGAACCAGAAGTAAAAACGTACAAAAGAGAATTAAAGAGAGCTGAAAAACTAGCAGTAAAAATAAAGAGAATAGTATAGAGATGAGGAAGCGTACTAAAGACAAATAGAGATTCTATTTCAGATCCCTTTATAGACATATTACTCATCCTCCACTCTAAACACGAAAAAGAAATGAAAGTTAAAGAATAGGCAGGAAAACCATCAATGGCAGTTCAATTCACACCTACTGGCCAAGTAAGGTAGAAAAGGACAGCACAGATCAGGAGAAAACGAATAGACAGAGAAGGGGAAGAGTAAACTCACTCAAACTTCACTATCACATACAAGAAGAATAAAATACACAAGAAAAATTCATACTGGGCTAAAGTGGAAAACATAAAACAAGTATTATGAATAAAACGCCCAGAGCAACTTAACCCATGCATTACGGCGACTGAGACCATACACCCATTAAGGGTAAAATTTACTTATGCATGGGTATCCTCGAATGGAGGAAAACAATGTGCACAGATACAAAATTTAACTAAACCCACACTAAACATCAGAAGAAAGATAAGATGTGCACAATAGTGAGGGCATTAAACTAGCAAACTGAAATGCATATAATAATGGAAAGACCCAACAAACAAACCTTAAGAAAGGTCAATAATTATGCATAGTAAACAGAACACCCCGTGAAGAGGTCTACATTGTGCACTGTAATGACAGGACTCAACATCTCACATTTACAGAGTTCCACTGGTGGAGTAGAGGAAGACATGTGAACATATTTATTAAGATATTACACAATCTCTACAGAAGAATTTGAGTATGTGAATGGGCTATCACAAACTATACTTATGTCAACGAAACTACAAATACAATTTTATAAAATATGTTATTTTATGTACTATACTCCAGACAGAATCACCAAATGGGGTAGTGGGAGAGGCACAGGTTGCTTCCGATGCAACTTACAAGATGCGGACTGTATACATATTTTTTCATCCTGTCCCTCTTTAATTCCTCTCAAATCAAAAATCGAACATTTCCTTTCATTGAGCCTCAAAATAGTGGTCACTCTATCTGATCAAACAGTTGTCCTGGGCGTAACAAACTGTACTAATCAGAATATCGGTCATGAATTGATTTTTATCTCGATGGCCGTATTAAGAATTTGAAAAGCATCAGCCTGGTTAGATCCTATAGCCCCCTCATACCAACAGTGGTTTTCAAGACTGTTAGCAATTTTTTATCTAGAAATGGCAATATATAAAATTAAAGGTAGGAAACGTAGGTTAAAGGGCTAAAAATCTGGTCACCATTAATAGATTGGTCAGAATCCGAGTGAATTATATAACAACAATCTGGCTACAATCATTTAGCTGTGATGTGTACCTATCTAACCCTATGTTTATTTGTCTTTGAATAATCATTTGTTAATTCATTTATTAACTTTTTTCTTTTATTATATATATATGCTTTAGGATTTCTTTCTGTTCCACATTTAATCTGCCCGATCGGAAAGGGGGGGGGATGTTGTCTTATGTGTTGTATTGTCTTTTTCTTGTACAAAATCCAATAAAAAAAGTAAAAAAAAAAAAAAGGAAAATGGTTGAGCCCTTCCTGGTTTTTGGGGATGAGGATGAGCCTTGATATAAAGCATTAACTGCAAACACAACAATGATGGACAGAATGTGGATCAATGTCACACATTCACCCCAGTCCAAAGATCTGGGCCCAAATCCATCGTTTTTCCACTCCACACCACCCTGGGTTAGACAATGGCGATATGCAAATCAGCTCTGACCCTGTGCCCCATGGGAACAGTCCAGTCCGACCTACAAAAGCCATGTCCTTCCCAGAACGGAAACAAGCATCCGAGGACCGGCCCGGTTTCGAGGTAACACCTCTCTTCAGCCCGGCTAGCTTGATTCCAGTGGTGTGGAGTGCCTGGGACTCACGTCTGAGCATCCCCAGTACACTTAGAGCGGTAACTGCAAACACAACAATGATGGACAGAATGTGGATCAATGTCACACATTCACCCCAGTCCAAAGATCTGGGCCCAAATCCATCGTTTTTCCACTCCACACCACCCTGGGTTAGACAATGACGATATGCAAATCAGCTCTGAACCTGTGCCCCATGGGAACAGTCCAGTCCGAACTACAAAAGCCATGTCCTTCCCAGAACGGAAACAAGCATCCGAGGACCGGCCCGGTTTCGAGGTAACACCTCTCTTCAGCCCGGCTAGCTTGATTCCAGTGGTGTGGAGTGCCTGGGACTCACGTCTGAGCATCCCCAGTACACTTAGAGCGGTAACTGCAAACACAACAATGATGGACAGAATGTGGATCAATTTCACACATTCACCCCAGTCCAAAGATCTGGGCCCAAATCCATCGTTTTTCCACTCCACACCACCCTGGGTTAGACAATGGCGATATGCAAATCAGCTCTGACCCTGTGCCCCATGGGAACAGTCCAGTCCGAACTATAAAAGCCATGTCCTTCCCAGAACGGAAACAAGCATCCGAGGACCGGTCCGGTTTCGAGGTAACACCTCTCTTCAGCCCGGCTAGCTTGATTCCAGTGGTGTGGAGTGCCTGGGACTCACGTCTGAGCATCCCCAGTACACTTAGAGCGGTAACTGCAAACACAATGATGGACAGAATGTGGATCAATGTCACACATTCACCCCAGTCCAAAGATCTGGGCCCAAATCCATCGTTTTTCCACTCCACACCACCTTGGGTTAGACAATGGCGATATGCAAATCAGCTCTGACCCTGTGCCCCATGGGAACAGTCCAGTCCGAACTACAAAAGCCATGTCCTTCCCAGAACGGAAACAAGCATCCGAGGACCGGCCCGGTTTCGAGGTAACACCTCTCTTCAGCCCGGCTAGCTTGATTCCAGTGGTGTGGAGTGCCTGGGACTCACGTCTGAGCATCCCCAGTAGACTTAGAGCGGTAACTGCAAACACAACAATGATGGACAGAATGTGGATCAATGTCACACATTCACCCCAGTCCAAAGATCTGGGCCCAAATCCATCGTTTTTCCACTCCACACCACCCTGGGTTAAACGATGGATTGGGGCCCAGATCTTTGGACTGGGGTGAATGTGTGACATTGATCCACATTCTGTCCATCATTGTTGTGTTTGCAGTTACTGCTCTAAGTGTACTGGGGATGCTCAGACGTGAGTCCCAGTTACTCCACACCACTGGAATCAAGCTAGCCGGGCTGAAGAGAGGTGTTACCTCGAAACCGGGCCGGTCCTCGGATGCTTGTTTCCGTTCTGGGAAGGACATGGCTTTTGTAGTTCGGACTGGACAGTTCCCATGGGGCACAGGGTCAGCGCTGATTTGCATATCGCCATTGTCTAACCCAGGGTGGTGTGGAGTGGAAAAACGATGGATTCGGGCCCAGATCTTTGGACTGGGGTGAATGTGTGACATTGATCCACATTCTGTCCATCATTGTTGTGTTTGCAGTTACCGCTCTAAGTGTACTGGGGATGCTCAGACATGAGTCCCAGTTACTCCACACCACTGGAATCAAGCTAGCCGGGCTGAAGAGAGGTGTTACCTCGAAACCGGGCCGGTCCTCGGATGCTTGTTTCCGTACTGGGAAGGACATGGCTTTTGTAGTTCGGACTGGACTGTTCCCATGGGGCACAGGGTCAGCGCTGATTTGCATATTGCCATTGTCTAACCCAGGGTGGTGTGGAGTGGAAAAACGATGGATTGGGGCCCAGATCTTTGGACTGGGGTGAATGTGTGACATTGATCCACATTCTGTCCATCATTGTTGTGTTTGCAGTTACTGCTCTAAGTGTACTGGGGATGCTCAGACGTGAGTCCCAGTTACTCCACACCACTGGAATCAAGCTAGCCGGGCTGAAGAGTGGTGTTACCTCGAAACCGGGCCGGTCCTCGGATGCTTGTTTCCGTTCTGGGAAGGACATGGCTTTTGTAGTTTGGACTGGACTGTTCCCATGGGGCACAGGGTCAGCGCTGATTTGCATATCGCCATTGTCTAACCCAGGGTGGTGTGGAGTGGAAAAACGATGGATTCGGGCCCAGATCTTTGGACTGGGGTGAATGTGTGACATTGATCCACATTCTGTCCATCATTGTTGTGTTTGCAGTTACCGCTCTAAGTGTACTGAGGATGCTCAGACGTGAGTCCCAGTTACTCCACACCACTGGAATCAAGCTAGCCGGGCTGAAGAGAGGTGTTACCTCGAAACCGGGCCAGTCCTCGGATGCTTGTTTCCGTTCTGGGAAGGACATGGCTTTTGTAGTTCGGACTGGACTGTTCCCATGGGGCACAGGGTCAGCGCTGATTTGCATATCGCCATTGTCTAACCCAGGGTGGTGTGGAGTGGAAAAACGATGGATTCGGGCCCAGATCTTTGGACTGGGGTGAATGTGTGACATTGATCCACATTCTGTCCATCATTGTTGTGTTTGCAGTTACCGCTCTAAGTGTACTGGGGATGCTCAGACGTGAGTCCCAGTTACTCCACACCACTGGAATCAAGCTAGCCGGGCTGAAGAGAGGTGTTACCTCGAAACCGGGCCGGTCCTCGGATGCTTGTTTCCGTTCTGGGAAGGACATGGCTTTTGTAGTTCGGACTGGACTGTTCCCATGGGGCACAGGGTCAGCGCTGATTTGCATATCGCCATTGTCTAACCCAGGGTGGTGTGGAGTGGAAAAACGATGGATTCGGGCCCAGATCTTTGGACTGGGGTGAATGGGTGACATTGATCCACATTCTGTCCATCATTGTTGTGTTTGCAGTTACCGCTCTAAGTGTACTGGGGATGCTCAGACGTGAGTCCCAGTTACTCCACACCACTGGAATCAAGCTAGCCGGGCTGAAGAGAGGTGTTACCTCGAAACCGGGCCGGTCCTCGGATGCTTGTTTCCGTTCTGGGAAGGACATGGCTTTTGTAGTTCGGACTGGACTGTTCCCATGGGGCACAGGGTCAGCGCTGATTTGCATATCGCCATTGTCTAACCCAGGGTGGTGTGGAGTGGAAAAACGATGGATTGGGGCCCAGATCTTTGGACTGGGGTGAATGTGTGACATTGATCCACATTCTGTCCATCATTGTTGTGTTTGCAGTTACTGCTCTAAGTGTACTGGGGATGCTCAGACGTGAGTCCCAGTTACTCCACACCACTGGAATCAAGCTAGCCGGGCTGAAGAGAGGTGTTACCTCGAAACCGGGCCGGTCCTCGGATGCTTGTTTCCGTTCTGGGAAGGACATGGCTTTTGTAGTTCGGACTGGACTGTTCCCATGGGGCACAGGGTCAGCGCTGATTTGCATATCGCCATTGTCTAACCCAGGGTGGTGTGGAGTGGAAAAACGATGGATTGGGGCCCAGATCTTTGGACTGGGGTGAATGTGTGACATTGATCCACATTCTGTCCATCATTGTTGTGTTTGCAGTTACCGCTCTAAGTGTACTGGGGATGCTCAGACGTGAGTTCCAGTTACTCCACACCAGTGGAATCAAGCTAGCCGGGCTGAAGAGAGGTGTTACCTCGAAAGCGGGCCGGTCCTCGGATGCTTGTTTCCGTTCTGGGAAGGACATGGCTTTTGTAGTTCGGACTGGACTGTTCCCATGGGGCACAGGGTCAGCGCTGATTTGCATATCGCCATTGTCTAACCCAGGGTGGTGTGGCGTGGAAAAACGATGGATTCGGGCCCAGATCTTTGGACTGGGGTGAATGTGTGACATTGATCCACATTCTGTCCATCATTGTTGTGTTTGCAGTTACCGCTCTAAGTGTACTGGGGATGCTCAGACGTGAGTCCCAGTTACTCCACACCACTGGAATCAAGCTAGCCGGGCTGAAGAGAGGTGTTACCTCGAAACCGGGCCGGTCCTCGGATGCTTGTTTCCGTTCTGGGAAGGACATGGCTTTTGTAGTTCGGACTGGACTGTTCCCATGGGGCACAGGGTCAGCGCTGATTTGCATATCGCCATTGTCTAACCCAGGGTGGTGTGGAGTGGAAAAACGATGGATTCGGGCCCAGATCTTTGGACTGGGGTGAATGTGTGACATTGATCCACATTCTGTCCATCATTGTTGTGTTTGCAGTTACCGCTCTAAGTGTACTGGGGATGCTCAGACGTGAGTCCCAGTTACTCCACACCACTGGAATCAAGCTAGCCGGGCTGAAGAGAGGTGTTACCTCGAAACCGGGCCAGTCCTCGGATGCTTGTTTCCGTTCTGGGAAGGACATGGCTTTTGTAGTTTGGACTGGACTGTTCCCATGGGGCACAGGGTCAGTGCTGATTTGCATATCGCCATTGTCTAACCCAGGGTGGTGTGGAGTGGAAAAACGATGGATTGAGGCCCAGATCTTTGGACTGGGGTGAATGTGTGACATTGATCCACATTCTGTCCATCATTGTTGTGTTTGCAGTTACCGCTCTAAGTGTACTGGGGATGCTCAGACGTGAGTCCCAGTTACTCCACACCACTGGAATCAAGCTAGCCGGGCTGAAGAGAGGTGTTACCTCGAAACCGGGCCGGTCCTCGGATGCTTGTTTCCGTTCTGGGAAGGACATGGCTTTTGTAGTTCGGACTGGACTGTTCCCATGGGGCACAGGGTCAGCGCTGATTTGCATATCGCCATTGTCTAACCCAGGGTGGTGTGGAGTGGAAAAACGATGGATTCGGGCCCAGATCTTTGGACTGGGGTGAATGTGTGACATTGATCCACATTCTGTCCATCATTGTTGTGTTTGCAGTTACCGCTCTAAGTGTACTGGGGATGCTCAGACGTGAGTCCCAGTTACTCCACACCACTGGAATCAAGCTAGCCGGGCTGAAGAGAGGTGTTACCTCGAAACCGGGCCGGTCCTCGGATGCTTGTTTCCGTTCTGGGAAGGACATGGCTTTTGTAGTTCGGACTGGACTGTTCCCATGGGGCACAGGGTCAGCGCTGATTTGCATATCGCCATTGTCTAACCCAGGGTGGTGTGGAGTGGAAAAACGAGTGGAAAAACGATGGATTCGGGCCCAGATCTTTGGACTGGGGTGAATGTGTGACATTGATCCACATTCTGTCCATCATTGTTGTGTTTTCAGTTGATATAAAGCATGACATCAATACCAAAAAACATTGTGTTGGTTGTTAAAAATGGCGCGGGTTGAGCTTCACTCAATCTGCACTGGTTTGCCTGCAGTTTTTACAGGAAGAACAGTAAACTGTATAGGATACAGAGTTGTGGAGACTTTACTGCTACCTCTCACCCTCCCTAGAACTTCAGCTCTCCATCCAGAGCTTTTCATCCGGTGTTAAAGACTGTTTTTTATATGCATTGGGTAACAGGAGGTGGAGCTTGCGATCCATCTTCTTGGGCGCCAATTAAAGGATTCCCTTGTGATGGGAGAATATTGGTTGATGCTTTTCCTAGGGACCTCATAGGGTACTATGATTCTTTTCTCCTGCACTGCATTAGGTGAGCTGCTGATTTCGCCATGGTGCAGGATGATTCTTGCCATCTGTCTGTGGAGGAACATTAATAGGTTCTAATGCTCTGCTGGGAGCACATGGAGGGCCTGTTTCTCTAGGCGGATGTGCACTGACCCACTTCATAGGTTATCCTGTGTTAGAACTGGCCCTTTTTGACAAGTTTATCCCCCAACTTTTTGCCTTTTGCCTCTTATTTGTCTGACCCTGTTTCATTGGCTATTGGATTCTGGGCACTTTACTACTGCTGATCTGTGCTAAAGTGTATATGCTCTCTGTATACATTATGACGATGATTGGTTATCCAGGACTGGCATTTTTGATTTACTGCTAAGTCTAAGTAATGTGCACTGTGTGTGCCAATGCCTGTAAATCAAATGCTACTAGTGGACTTGCAGCACTGGATGTGTCCCCCACATGAGTAGCCCTTTAAATGTGTCCCAGACCTACCATTGTAGTGTCTGCGTGCGCAGTTGTAATCTGCCAAGTTGTCTTGGCAACTGCACCCACTTGCCTGGCCAAACCTTCCCTTTACTTACATGTAAGGCACCCCTAAGGTAGGCCCAAGATACCCTCATGGGCAGGGTGCAGCATATGTGAAAGGTAAGACATAAACTGGTGTGTGTGACATGTCCTGATAGTGAAATATTGTGTATTTAGTTTCTCACTATTGAAAGGCTGTCTGTCCCGTAGGCTTATCATTGGGGCTGCACTGTAACATTTTCCATGTGTAGGTTTCCATAGGCACAAGATAGATAAATGGAATTTAGGCTCTCTGAACTCAGTTTATTAACACACCTTTTGGTAAAAGTGTGTTTTTTTAAATCTGCGTTTGAAAATGCCGAAAGTGGGCATTTTTTTACTTTACCATTCTGTGTGCCTCTGGCTCTTTGTGTATTCAGCATCTGGGATTTGACAAAAGCTGGGATGTGCATTCACCCTAGATGGTTAATGGGGGGGTGAGGTGTGTCCTGCCCTGCCTGGGTGACTCATTGCTGGGCTGAATACACCTGGTCTGCATTTAGGGTGGTGAGAGGAGTTTTGCTTCACCTGAATAGGCTGCGTCTCCTTTTTCACAATGCTGTCTCCGCCCCCTGTGGTCATGCTGCACAAAGGAGGACAGGACTGGGTTGGACTGAGTTCGGAGACACTTAGAGCAAAGGGAACAATGACAAAATGGGGTATAAGTATTGCACCTAAAACCACAGGACTTTATATGACTTCCAGGAACAAGAGGACCCTGTCAAGAAGAAGAGAAAATGGACTGTGTGAGGAGCACTGCCTTTTCTGTGTGAGTGGTGGGTTAGCCTGCAGTTGCTGCTTCTGTTGTGGTGGATGTGAAGGACTGACTCTTTTTGCCCTGCTGTGGTATCCTGCTTGGGAAGAATCTCGAAGGGCTTGTGTGTGCTTGCCTCCTGTTTCGGGATACTCAGGAACATCAAAGTTTCCTTTGTGCTCTTGCTCTGCTAAAGAATTAGTGGGGGCTTTGTCTGCTGAACCTCCCCCCACCTTGCTTTATTGCTGGAGGAGCTTCTGTGCGCTATTCTGAGGGAAGCCAATACATTGCCTGGGTTTTATTGCTAAAGGTCTGGGTGTGGTTTGCTGGACCAACAAAGCAACTGCTAGGCACGGAGTTGAAGCCAGGGGAGAGCCTGCAAGAAGCGTGTGGTGAGCGCTTCCATTTTTCTGTATCCTCCTCTCAGCGGGATAGAGAAGCTGCTGAGGAGTAGAGTGTATCTCTGGTAGGCGAGGGAAGCCACACCTGCCATGACTAAGGGCACTGTTTGGCTCCCCTTGAGGCAGCATGGCACTGGGGGGCGAGAGGAAAAGCTGCAGAGGAGCAAAAAGATAGAGAAAGCCCTAGATCAGAGCCCTAGCAATGCTAGGCTACACTGACATCTTTAGTGGGCAAGGCTCAGGCTCCAGAGAAGAGCGGAGAAAGGAGCGCGCTGAGAGAAGCCGCCCTCGTTTCCTGTGCTGCGAGAGGTACCGAATCAGCCGCAACGGGCTGAACAGCTGCGTGGCTTGCCAGCAGCTTAGAAGCGGGCAGCAACTTACTCTCTGGTAACGCAGGCCTGTGAGCAAGGCCCATCGACATTGTTCCAAGGGCAGGCAGCAGGAAAGATGCCTGAACACAGGCACAGATTTGGGCTTCCAGCAGCGGCACCGCAGGTTAGCTCTAACACATGCGGGGGGCCAGGAGAGGGTCTCCCCACCGACTCCACAGTAGGGGTGCCCTCATCCTTTTTGGTAGAACGTACCTGGGTGAGCACGGTTACGAGGTATGGAGCCGATCGCCCTTGAGGTTGTCTTTTGTTAAGAACAAGGCTCAGAGTTACCATAGCCTCCAGAATAGGCACGAAGTGTCTCAGAAGCAGCACTGGGCTCAGGAAATTACCGTATAGTCTATGACAGGAGCACAGGCACAAAGTCGGCGATAACCTCAGGGTACACCAGGTTATAATAGTGATAGCTGGTTAGTCATGTGTGTCTCTCCCTACCTAACTGCTACAACTCATACCCTGATATAATGATATAGCTCTGGATAGTAGGATATTCACCGTAAGTGTGCCCTTCATGATGTCTTTATATGGGGTACTTCATGTTGTCTGTATGACATGTGCAAACTAATAAGTATTTACATCAGTGTTCTAACTGTGATGTTGTGCCTAATGTTTCTGTGACAAGTGCAACTTCTAAGCATTGTTTTATTGCAGTAAATGTGTTATGACAATTGCCTCGTGGTGAGGTGATTTATGATCTATGCATTCTTGTGACTATTGCCTAGTTGACAAAGTGATTAGTGAATTATGTGATTGTTGTCTAATGTATTTTATGTATAATACCAGGGATATTTTTACATAACATTGTATGGAGTCTTGTTTTTTTGTGGTGTGCCTAGTATGTCGCTGGTGTGTGTGTTGCGCAAACTCTTTACACATTGCCTCTGGGATAAGCCTAACTGCTCTGCCAAGCTACCACGGGGGTGAGCAGGGATTATCTTATGTGTGTAAAACCCTTACCCTGTCTAAAGTGGTGTGTTTTGCCTGTCTTAGGTGTATACCTAGCCAACCAGAAACCCTATTTCTAACCTCCTGCTACTTCCTCGACTGTCCAACTTCATCATATTGTTCTTGACTTCCAAAATGCCTTTGCTCTCCACAGTTCCAGCAAAGTTCCAGCACCTCAACCCTCCTCTTGCCTGGCAGTACCCTCGCACCTCATATATTGTCATTGCCCCTCATTCATTCATGCACATACTTTTTCATCTAGTTATCCTTCCATGTCCTCACTGATCCACTCAACCATACATCCATACATTCACTATTCTATTGACACATCCAACCATTGAATCAATATCACATTTATTCATTCAATCAATCGCCAGATACACCCAACATGCAAGCAATCAATGCAGAAGCATCTTCAACTATTAGTAATACGTATCAGATTGGCAAATGATTTGCTTTGAGAGAGCTCCAGAAGAGTAAATTTGATAATGTACTCCAGAAACTAAGCCATGGCCTACATTTATAAGTATAAGAAAGTGCATTTATTGGGAATATTATACCGTATGGCTAGGATAATAAGGGCATGATGATTTACAAAACAGCAAGGCAGAATGATAGATTTAATATTATGTTGACAATGCATAACATGGGAGTGAAACATATAGCAATATCTCTACTATGCAAACCCAGTTACGTTTGAGAGACTGGAGCTCCATTTGCAACAAGAACGTAACAAATTGTTTCACAAATGGAAAAAGAGTTGCCCATCCAGATGTAAAAGCACACTATTATGCCAAATCATGTGCCAAAGTTATATTAGAAAATAATGTGTTTTTTTTATTTCAGAAAGAAGGATCTGAACCTAAATAAAGAATGTGAACATTATGGGTATTTTCTTTATTACAATAACTGAAAGAAACTACATATCTTGAGACACCTTGGAAGAAAATTCAACCAATGGCACAAGCATTTCTGTAAATGTCGCTGTGATAGATATCATGTTCTGCTGCTTGCCATTTTGGTCAACATCATGGAATGCAGTTGTGCACTTGAAAATGACAGAATATATGGGAGAAGATACTTTAAGTACAGTTCACATTGCCAAAGCTTTCAGGACCCCCTCATTGCTCCTGAAAACTGGTTTGTCTAACTATGACTACATTCTATGTGACTTAGAGTGGTAAAAAAAACAACACTGAAGGGACAATCATTTATTGAATGTTATTACTGTGTGGCAGCCGACGGAGATTACTAACCCACTCCACCTTCCCTAAGCAGGCCTTAGACTGCTCTGCTTCTCTACCCTGAGAGAGTAAAGTGCTACCATGGGGTGCTTGGTTCCCAGTAGGGAGACAATTATGGACCTTGTACCTGTGCTAACCTCACAGCCTGCACAACTAGATGCCCAATTGATTATGGAGGTGAACCAGGCCAACTGCTGGAGGAAGAATTTAGGTGAATTTCTTGATCACTTCTCATGCTTCAAGGTGTTCACCTCTTTATTATCTGCATCAAAATTTTCATAATTTCCAGAAATGTCTACTTTGCTACCTGCTCTGGTTGATTGGATTGAAGCAAAGTTGCTTACTACCTCATGCAATCAATACAACAACTAACCCACCAGCGTTCTGCGATGAATTTAACTTCACTCCCAGTTAGATCCGAATATTACTTGGAATAATATTTTTAGAAGCCACGGTGCTGCTTAGAGTTGTTGTGCTGAGTCACGTCATGACTAGCACAATGGAAACAGACCTTTCTCTGTGTACTACATTAATCGGGTATGACCAGTAAAAGAAATAGCATGCATTTAAGAGCAAAATAGTACTTCCACTATTCTAGATCAGATCAGTATGAGAGCAAAAGTGCTCTGTGGCCAGTCTCAATAAGGTGTTGAGAAGTTTTGTGCATGTTTATTCCTTAAGTACGTAATGTGCCATTTAGATCTAACCAATACTTTAAGATGCAAAGCACTACTGGAATCCGCATTTGCATTGGATGATCATTTTGTCTGAACCTGATATATCAGTCAGGGAAATTCATTGGGAAATTAAATCCACACTGTTTTTTACACCTAATCGTTTATACAACATTGAAAAACTCTCATAGCCTCATCGAGCGCACAATGAAGCAAATCCAATTTGCATCAGCTAAAAAAAATATGCTAGTGTAATTTCCATCCTTTGTTCCTGTTTTTACATTACCACATGGGGCCCTGGGAGGCAGGAGTAGCTGGTAAGTTCTCAATACTTGGGGGCCGATTACTTGTCGGGCAGATCACCATGGTGGTGGTGGTGATCTGCCCGACATTCATGCCCGGCCGCCACCCATTTTCCACCTGCCATATTACTATGGCGGGGGGGACCACGGCGGACGTAAACACTGTTCGCCGCTTTTCCGTCCCAGTCGCCTTGCGGCCAGGGCGGAAAATGTTTAATATGGTGGCGGTGTCTATTAGACACTGCCAGCCATATTATGATGGTCTTGCAGACATGCCTTTCCGTGGAAAGGCATGCAGAGACTCCCTCCGGGGGCCCGTTGCGGGCCCCCTGGGACTCCGGGGGGTGGGGGTGCACATGGGGGGTACCTATGGTACCCACCACATTTCAAAGTGCAACATGGCAGGCACCGCGCGGTACCTGTCATGTTGTGCTTTGAAATGCACAACGTGCATTTTTTCAGCACCGCCCGCCACAATGGTAAAAATACAGGATGCGCCCGCCAGTGTGGCGGGCGCATCCTAATGGCCAAGGCAGGACCGCCGCTCCTATGGCGGGCAGTCCCGTTTTGCACGGGTATGCCGGGCAGGCAAAGTCCGCCCGCCATGCTAATGGACCCCTTGGTGTTTGTACGTGGGCTGATGATACCTAGGGGCTGATGTCAACAAGTAGTCCTACTTCCTTCAGGAAATGGTTTCACAGTTTCCTACTGCCATCTTAGTGAGAAGTATTCACCACAGCTGCTGTAGTGTGTGAGCCTCCCATCTACCCCATTGTTGAATGGATAGTAGGGAAGCAGTGGCACCAGCCACAATGGTGCAAGAGGCAGGAGTGTGACTAGTTACCGGGAGACTGTAACCTAATGACAAGAACCATGTGATTATTTTATTGGGTATGTTTTAGTATAGTAAATGAAGACATGGGACAAATGTTAAAAGTGGCAAGCTTTAAAGATAAGCTTAAGCAAATGAGTTAGGAGAGTGCAATACTATTGAACACAGGGAAAGAAGCACTGGGCTAAAAAAGGGTCAGGCTTCCTTAGACA
Organism: Lissotriton helveticus; assembly: GCF_964261635.1. NCBI lineage: Eukaryota > Metazoa > Chordata > Amphibia > Caudata > Salamandridae > Lissotriton > Lissotriton helveticus. The sequence continues at coordinate 693,700,703 of NC_136063.1, forward strand.
CGGCTCTAGAACTTAAAAGCAGTTAAATACAAAAACTCATTAATGTTCAAAATAGGCTTTGGAGTCATGTTAATTAAAGTTTTGAAAGATTATTTAAAACATTATCCTACCTCACACATGTCACTACTTAACAATAGGCAGTCCTATATTATCCTCTTTTGTCATATCACCCACGGGATAACATACTTTTTTAAAATCTAATATTATATTGGAAGCCCCTTACTTTTGCTTTCATGTTTTGTGTCATGTCTTTTGTTTTATTTTGCAATTGTATTTTATTAGGTTTTTTTTTAACTTTGTAGCATGGTTTTCTTTTATGTGTGTAAGTACCTGCTAAAGAAAATAAACTAAACTTAGGGGTTGATTTAGAGTTTGATGGAGAAGGTACTCCATCTCAACAGCAACAGAGTACCCTGCCAAAATGTCATTCTGTTTGCCTAATTTAGAGGTGGGTGGACTGACAGTATGTAGATGATGGAGCCTATCTGGCTCTGCCACCAACATACTCCTCCCCTGGCCTGAGCAGTTGGATGGCTTTTTTTATACTTTCCGTCACTACCACATAAAAACCAGCAATGAAGGACAGAATGGTTTTTTTAAAATGACCCCCACACCTTGGGAGAAAACTCAGTCAGTGGGGGGTTATTAGTTTTACCTTTTCAAAAATAGACTTCCACTTAGGAATTTTGTTTTTCAAAAAAGTTAAACTTTGTTAATATTTGACCGCCAGAGCTGTCTGTCAAACCTTTACAACATTGACAGGAACCTCATTCTTAGTGACTGCTGCCAATGTTAAGAGATGTCGGCAGGCCTGGAGTTATGTCTCTGGGGTTGATCTAGAGATTGCGAAGATGGAACTCTGTTGCAATGGCTATAGAGTACACTCTCTCTCTAACTCAAAGTCTGTCTGCCTGATTTAGAGGTGTCAAGAGTCTTCTCTAGTTCATTTGCCTACATACTCCTTTGATTGCCCAACAGGGAAAGGGGCATTGAAGGTTAGCCGTCTGACTATCCGTCTATTTTAGAGTGGGTGGCCAGATGGATTTATTTTACTCTCCCTTACTGGTAGGTTTTACCTTGTGTTGAGAGATAGTAGAAATAAACAATTACCCCCACGCCATGAGTGAAAACTCCCATGGTGTGGGGGTCACTATCTTCTTTTATTTTTAAAAACAGATTCTCAATTTGGGAGTTAGTTTTTAAAAAAAGTACAATTTAGTAGATGCTTGATAGCAGGATGTCATATTTGACAAAGCCACCCACAAATGCGTATAACATTGTAATACACCTCCAGCTCCTGCCAATGTTAAGAGATGTCTATAGGGCCGACCAACTGCTCTACATTTGGGGGGCAGGATGTTGGTCACAGAGACAGAGTAGCTTACTATGTTGCCCTGATGGGCTTTAATACTTCGTCAACCAAACCCTAAATCAGGCTCTAAATACCAGTATTAGGTGACACAGGTGAAAAAGTCTGCCCCAAGGAAATAGATTAAACTCTTTAAGAACTTGTGAAGGAGGGGACAAAGAACTCAGAGATCGATGTGATGGAACCTCTGCTCAATCATGAATTTATCATTTGTGAATTTATCAGCCAAACGTGAACATAATTCCAGTTTTGGCTAGCTGTTTTTTTTACATTCAAGTACATATCCCAACACATCTTTATTTTTCTTACATTGACACAAGAGGGCATCGAAGCCCACCACCATGTGATATTAGTGATTTTTTAGCAAATGTCTACATTTAAACCATACTGATTTTCATCGACATGATCTAACGCATTATTTGCATTACACATTCCTATCAGTTAATTACTTTTAAGTCCCACTGACAGTAGTGTGGCATGGCACTTATTGTTTTTACTGAAATGGTTCAAAAGATATTTCAGACTACTAGAGGAAAATGCTTTCTTCAGTCATGATTAATTTTGGCCTCTGGGAATAATGTTTTACTCTGTGATGTCTTCATTAGGTACAGCGATCCTCGTGTGGCTGATAGTACCAAAAATGTATAAGATATTAAATAGTAATACATTTCTTTTTACAAATTTAGTACATGTGCATATATGTACTGAAAACAATTGTTTATTTTCTTTTTCTTGATGTGCTACCATACTGGTTTATACAGATGCTACCAGGTAGCCGAGTATTTATCTTGAAAAACTGCTTGACATTGTTTACACAATCTAAAAACAGAACGAATTTGCGATGTATTTTGTGTTTTTTTTTGGGGGGGGGGGGGTTTGCTCCCCATCCTGTGCGAAAATCCTTGTGCTCCGTAATATAATAAATCCATGTAAAATTGCCAGCATTGGACAGAAGTCTTTCTTAAGACAGTACATGGTCACCATTGTGTATTGCATTATTGTGCAGACACCAAGGCCATTATTGCTTTGGAGCTGTTATCAGGGAACAGTGCATCCAATCTTAGACATTGATTATCCCAAGCTAGCTTGCTGCATTTTGTGGCATTTTGTTTCAAATTCAGAACGGGCTTCTCTTCACTGCTTCTTGAGATGGCTCTGGACGTCACTGTTTTCCGTCTTTTTCTGTTGCAAAGTAACATTTTATCCATCCATTAAGTCAACAATGGTTGTGCACAATGATCAAATAATTTCATGATTGTGTGATGCTCTGCCATTGAGCCAGGCACTGCCCACAACCTACCCAATTAAGTTAGAAGTCTGAAAAAAAACTTGAACACTGTTTTATTTCAGATTTTGAGACAGGGATTTAACTCGCAGATGCACGTATCACTCGGAATATTCATATAAGAAAATATTAGCAACCTATTTTAGTTTACCACTACCCACGTACAAGTGAATCAATTTTATTTTTGCTTGGTTGCCTGTTGCCATGAAAAGGTTGCAGTACAAATACCGTGGGCACCGGTCTATTAGGTAGGCACCTGGCAGTTCATATAATGATAATTGATAAGTCCTTGCACAATGTGCTAAATGTCCACAGCTGTGAGATATTCATGATTTGTAACTTTAAGCTTCGTGGGAAGACTTTTGAGACTGTAACATGAGCATCCTGCTTCAAATGTGTACAATAAGGACTGTCAACCGCTTGCATTTTTGCCTTGTTTGCATAATACGTGGTATTATTAAATTAAATATCTTTATTCCATAAGCATTTATTATTAAAAGTTGCAAATGAAATGCATGATCTCATATACAAATCTGAATAAAGCAAATAAAGGTATTGTTTCAGTGCATGTTATTTAGGAAAACCACACCAACAAGAACCACCTGCTTACTACTTAGTTAGTTCAAGACTCAAACATTTATTATATCGATGACAGAAAAAGATGCAATATAATACTTGATGCTTTCCCTTTACGAAATGACATATTTTAGGAGTCTGCATCACAGTATGAAAGCTATATATTTATCATTTTAAATGGAATTCAATATGTTGCATGGCTGTTTATTACTGCTTTTTTCCTTTACAAATGTAAGTTCAGACACTAATATTAACTGTGAAACTGTAACAGCCTAATTACCAAGCTAACTATTCCTTTGAGTGACATAAAAACCTACACTAAAGCAAAACCGCTAATTGCTTCACACTTAATATGCAGTATAGTTAATGATAAGACAGCAGGTATACCCAACTTCTGTGCCACTTCGCAGCATCTATGGCAAATTGTATCCACGTTGTGATAGAAATGTGCAGCGATTGCATCTATTTATTACAAAACATACGTACTAACATTTTAAAGTAAGCAGTGGCAAAGCCAATATGCTGCTATTTATAAATAAAAGCAATTCTTCATTTAATGTATCACGAATATGAAATATTTCCATCATCAAATCTCTCACAGTTTTTGAAAGATAGAAAAGTGAAATTAGGACAGTGGAGATTGGACTCATACAGACAAGACAACAGTTCCAGTTCCTCTGCTATGGTGGAGGAGCGTCGCCCCACTGCTTTCTCTCAGTGTGAGAAGCAAAAACATAAAATGGTAATGTCCTATTACTTACCGGTAATCTTCATTACTCCGGGTCCCGTAGTCCTCGACACCTTCATACTTAACAAGTGGAGATGACCATCTCCCGACAGAAAAAAAAACAAGAGGAATGCTGGGACACTAATACTGCCCTCCTCCCGGGAGTACATAAGCAGTACTCACCCAGCAGACCTCCTGTACTAACAAGCCCAGACAGGAAGGCTGGCCGCCCGGGAGGGAGGGAGGGGCGTATGAAGGTGTTGAGGACTACGGGACCCGGAGTAATGAAGATTACCGGTAAGTAATAGGACATTACCCCCAGGTCCCTCATTCCTCGACACCTTCATACTTAACAAGTGGAGAATACCAAAGCAGAAACCCGGCCTTCCGCATGCACAAGCACACCCAGGAAACCACAACAAAAGCAGCCACCCAAGGGAGCACCGAGAAGGAGGAAAGGAAGACCGCAGGAAAAATCCGGCCCGCAACCCAGAACAGGACAGCAGGGACAAGGGCCGGAGAGAAAGAAAAACCCAGGGCACCAAATAAAGGAGGCCGCCAACCCGAGCAACCGGCAACCGGGACCCGGACCAGAACATCAAGACCAGCCAAAACAACCCACCGGAGAAGACCGCCCAGGCCAAAACCAGCAAGAAGGAAGACAGGGCCAGGCAGACCCACCAGGAAGACGAGACAACCCGGAAGAAAGCCAAAGAAGAAAAGGCCAACAGAGCGCAGGCACAAGCACCCAGCCCAAAAAGGAAGGAGAAGCACAGGCCAGAAACACGGCCAAACTCCCAAAAAGAAAGGACTCGAGCTCAAGAGACCTGAGGAGGAAACCCCGCCGAGGAGGCCCAGGAAGCAACAAGCACCCAGGAGCCGAACAGGACCGAGAACCCGACCCAAAAGACAGGGACGGGGAAGAACCCCAGAACCCAGCCGAAAGCCCACCAAACAAGGAGAGGCCAACAAGACCGGAAACCAGCAACAAAGAAAACTCAACCAGGTCGGGAACAGAGAAAGCGACCACAAGCCCAGAAAACCCCAACCCCAAAGGGAAGGAACACAAGGCAGGAGGAGAGCACAGAGCAACTGGGAAACCCCAGCAGCCGCCCAACGAGGCACAGAGGGCAGCACAAAGAAGGCGCCCAAAAGACACAGGACCGCCCAGGAACCCCACACCCAGGCCAGGCAAGCAGCAAGGGCAGGAGCAGCGGGAAAAAGAAAGCCCAGGGAGCACAGCACCCAGACCACAACCAAAAGGCCCCAACCCAGCAATGCCGGAGAGGAGCCAAGCAAACCGCAAAAAAAGAGGCCAACAAACCCCAACAGAACCGGGAAGCCAGGACCAGAGCCAAGCAACCCGACCACGCAGGAGGAACAGCAGGCCCAAGCAAACCCCAGAAGAAGAGCAGAGGACCAAGCAGCAGGAAACCACAGACAACCCGCAGCCAGGAGGGATGGACCCGCAGAGGCACGAGCACCACAGAACAGCACCCCAACCACAGATGGAGGGGCAACCAAACAGACCCACACCGGGAACAAAGCCCGGGAAAGCAAGGGAGGAAGGAGCGAGCCAGGACAACAGAACCAGGAAAGAACCCGGAAAAGGCCGGCAACAAACCCCCAGAGCAGGCCAAAAAGGGTCAGCACAGCCCGAAAACCCAGAAGGCACAGCCCGAAGCCACACACAACCAGCAAGAAGCCGGCAGAACCGCAGCCACAGAACCCCACACAGGCCCACAACACCAGGAAAACAAACCCGGGAAGAGAACCAACAGCAGGAGAAGGCCCAGAAGGAACCACCAGGAAGCGGCCCAACGCAGAACACCCCGCCAGGACCCAAAGGGACACCAGCAGGGAAGCAGAGCCCAAAAAGGAGCCCAACAACCAGGAGCTGCACGCCCCAGCCAAAACCTCAGCCAGGCACCCACCAAGGGAACCAGACGAGACCAGAACAACTCAGGGAGCAAACACCCCCAACAGGAGACGGACCCGGAAGCCAACAGCCCCCAGCAGCCCCAGAAGGCCAGGCAGGGACCAACCCAGCCCGACCAAGCATAACACAGAGCAGACAGCGGAGCACGGGGACAGCACACCAACCCGGAGAACAGGAGGCATGACAGGAACCGGCATCAGCCCGGAGGCCCCAGTCAGGAACAAACCAGGCAGGCACCCCGGCAGAAACAGGAAGGGCAGACAGCCAAAAGCCAGCCCAGGGGGAGCCAGCGCAGAAGCAGCCAGGCCAAGCACACAGAAAAGCCCCCGGACAACACCAGAAGCCCCAAGCGGGAGCAAGGGAAGCCCACACCAACAGGAAGACCCAGGCAGGCTCCACAAAGAGGCACCAAGCAGGGAACAGACGAGAACAGGAGCAGGCAGGGCCAAAGCAGAACCGCCGAACCCAAGGCAGCACAAGCCACCCAAGCGCAGGCAGAGGGGGTAGACCCCCCCAAAAAGCCCCCGGCAAGACACAGGCAAGCACCCATGAGCGGAACCAGGCACAGCCCAAGGGACGGGAGGAACAGGACCAAGAACCAGGAGTCCCAAAGGCGACCAACCACACAGAAGCCAGGAAGCGAAGAACCAGGACACCCAAGCGGAGCAGAGGCCACAACAGCCAGCCCGCAGCTGAGGCAAGGCCACAAAGGGAAAACAGCACGGCAGACCAACCGGAACCAGAGGAGCCCACAGGACCCCACCCCCGCAGCGGCCCGAGGAGCAGGAACACCGACACACCACCAGGCGGGGTAGGCATCCCGAAGCAGAGGGGGAAACATAACGCACCCCCCACAGGCCGTCGCCAAAGAAGAGAGGAACGCCACGCAGTAGAGAGCAAGGAGCAAGCAAGCACGCAGGAAAACCCCAACAACACAGGGAACCCCAGGAGCAAGCAAAGGTAGAGCCAGTGAAAAAAAAAGGAACCAGCCACCACAGAGGCGACCGGAACCCACGCCAACCCGAGGCAAGCCACAAAGAGAAAGAGCGAACGCCCACAGAGCCGCCAAGAGCACAGGCACATCCAGAAGAAGAGTACCAAAGGGAGCAGACCGGAACGCCCACCAATCAAAAACAGCAAGACCCGGGGCGTGCCAGCAGCAAGGCCGTAGACCAGGAACAAGCCACACAGGGGGCAAGCAGCGTGGACTCCAGAGACAGCAGCATGACGCCCCAAAAAAATCAACACGGGACGTAGCACAGCGCTGAACGCAAGCCCCCAACAAACCCCGGCACCCCCAGGAGGCACCGACCCGGGGACAAGACACACGCCAGAAGGCACACCCGTCACCACCCCAGGACTGGCACCAGCAGGCGAACAGAGGACCCACCAACACCGGACATCAGGATAGCAGCGGACGGACTCGAACCCACGGGCAGGAGCGCCAGTGACACCAGAGGCACAAGAAGAACAACGGAGCCCAGTGCCTCGCAGCACCTAGAAGAAAAAAGGAGTGGGTGAAAACAGCCAGAGCGGGGGCCAACAATACAACAAGGCCCCCACCGCAAATGTGAGAAAACACACACACATGCAGCAAAGGAACAAGACACCCCAGCGCTCCACGCAACAGAAGGATGCCACATAGACCCTCCAAGAATTTGAAGGCAACCTAGGGTGCGCAACACCCCGAAAACCCAACCCCCGGCTTGAGCAAAAAGCCCAGGGCACATGCAAACGCAGCACAGGCCACTTGGGAAAGCCTCCGTGAAAAGACAGGAACCGTCAGAAAAAAAGGACGAGCCAGGGAAAGGTGGGGGCACAGGAGGAGACCAGAAGGCACAGCCACACTGAAGGACAAGCCCACTGGAGTCTGGCGCCCAAGACCAACGGCCCGCCAAGGACACCAAACCGAGGGAACAGGCACAAACACTCAGCAATCTCCAACCACACTGATAGAAAGTGAAAAACACGAGCACATCTGCAAGGCGGGAAAAAGAGCAGCCAACAGAGGGCAGGGAACAGGTAATGGCCCAGTACATCGAACACAGATGGATGAAAGACCGAGGGGAGCCACTGGGAATTGAACCTGAGACCAAGATCCGAACACAGGACCCTGCAGCGAAGCATCAGTCCACTGAGTCATCAGACCCCTAAAAAAGGAACGTCCCCCACACAGCTCCCATGGATCCACAGGGTCTGAAGAAACACAGCCCCGGACCCCAGGCACAAACCCTACATCGAGATGACAGGAATGAAGCAGAGGACACCAGAGTAAGCATGGGCGGATTTTGCGAATTGGCAATCCGCGAAATTGCGTATTTACGGATTCGCAATCCGCAAAATCCGCGAACTCTCGCAAATTTTTTTTTGTTTTGTGTTCGCAAGGATTTCTGCCAGTTCGCGAGGATTTTGTACCAGTTCGCAAACGCAAACTTACTTTTCGGGTAGCAACGGTCGCAAACATGTTGTTTCTACATCTGGTTCATCACAGCACCCTCTGTTTCACCACTGCCACCCTCTGTTTCACCACTGCCACCCTCTGGCTCACCCATGCCACTCTCTGGCTCCCCCATGCCACCCTCTAGTTCATCACTGTAGATTATGGGTGGAAAAGCACACCTGCCCTGCCTCAACTGACATAAATGAATTAGGGGCTGATTAATGTGTTACTGAATTTGAACTTCCTGGCTGGAACCTGCTTCCTTATCTGTAATTGCTTTCTCTGAGCCTGCTGTGAGGGTCAGAGCAGGGTCATAGAATAGTTGCAAGTAGGCAACTGAACTCTGAAGGGGCCCCTCAGGAAGCACTACAGGGAATTGTTACTAATGATAAGATTGAACTTTTGCACCTGCTGAGTGCTTTCAGTTTTGCAAAAATCCAAATATCCAGCAGCATCCACAAAAAGTAATCCTTCCAGGCACTACAGGGAATGGTTACTAATGATAAGATTGAACTTTTGCACCTACTGGGTGCTTCCAGGTCAAGATCCAAATCAAAGTGACCAGCACATGAAGAAAGCACTGAGAGGAGCCTGCTGGACAGGAACAGGAAGTTGGAGACTGTGGGGCACTTCCTTCCTCCCACCCACCCCCCAAAATGGACTCCTTGCAAAAGAAAGTGCAGGCAAATGTCAACCTGAGGAGTTATTCTGATAAAAATCATAATTTTCAAGGTTTATGCTGCCTGCTGGTGGATTTCTTGTGCGAAATTGCAAATTTTGCAATCTCGCAATTGCGAGATTGTCGCTGCCCGCCGCATCTACGTTTTCGCAAGTGTTTACTCCCGCGAAATTGTATAGTATTCCAGTTGGCAAGTGCGACCAAGCAAAAAAATCCGCTTCGCACGGATTTACGAATTTTCGGTAAGTTCGCGGGAGTTCGCGGATTGCGCGCAAAATCCACGAGCGGAACGGATTTTACGCCCATGCTTACACCAGAGGCGGCCCCCGAACCAGACAGCAGAGGCCCCCGCATGCCAGTAACAGGAAACATTCCAGCGCTGCCAGCGGCGCGGCGTGGGAAGCATTAATAGGCCTGTTGGCGCCAACAATTCTCAAAGTAAATGCTTGTTCAGGTTGCGCATTGAACCGAATGCAGGGCACTTTCGAAAGTGAGGTCTGTGAATCAACATATACATCCACATGCCAATTACGTCATTGTTTTAAAGAGAAATCACTGTCTTGGAACGAGACTGTCAGAGCAATATTCGCAATCACCGCAGATGACACCAGAGGCCGAGCGGGGGACCCCGCAGCCCCCCCACCCTCCGGGGCAGGAAGAGAAGTGCTGCGAACAGAGAGCCCAAGAAGCGAGGCAAGGAGCCTGCTGCTGCCAGCGCCGGGCCCCTGAAACAGAAAGAACACGGGACAAGAGCGCCAGGCAGAAGAAAAAAGGGATCCCGAAATCGGGACTCACCAGGAGTGGGGGCCAACCCCAGGAACAAGGCCCCCACAGCACCGCCGAGCAGAAGTCCATCAGGAGCCCATCCAGCAAGGCACGGCTCCCCGGCCAGGCTCGGGAAGCCCGCCCGCGACCCGGAAGCAACCGGGAACTCCAGCACCAGCCACAAAGGGCCGGTAGGTGCAGGCAGCACACAGCAAAGCCGGGAACTCTCCAATCCAAACACCGGCTCCAGAGAAAGACTGACTCCAAGCAAGCCCGACAGGCCAGGAGGCAGTCCAGGGAACCCCACGCCCACACAGCCAGGCAGCAGGGCGGGGGGAGAAGAGAAGCACCGCCACTCAAGCCCAGCAGGAGCAGCACCAGCACACCATCAACTTTGTCGACAGACAGAAAAAAAGAACGGGAGGTCTGCTGGGTGAGTACTGCTTATGTACTCCCGGGGGGAGGGGCAGTATTAGTGTCCCAGCATTCCTCTTGGTTTTTTTTTTTTTCGGGAGATGGTCATCTCCACTTGTTAAGTATGAAGGTGTCGAGGACGGAGGGACCTGGGGGTAATGACTTTTAGTCCTTACCATTTTATGTTTCCTTTGCCAGCGGGCGGGTGGGCATTGCTGTACTGCTTATGGAGCAGTGCAGGGGAGGAGGGGTTTGCCCTCTCCTAAGTGCGCAATGACTGTTTGGTCGGCCCTCTTGGACCGCCCAAACAAGTCATGTGCACTTTCCCCTTCTCCATGCAGGCTGCATGGAGATCATGCCCACCTCTCCAGCCCCTGGCCGAGCTAAATGTCAGGGCACTCAGACCAATCACAATGCTGCATTGCAGCATTGCGATTGGCTTTGGGGAAGGGCCTGGCTGCCTGCTTCCTGTTCCTGTCGGGGGCAGGAGACTAGAAGCAAAGAAGACGTGGGATCTGGCCTCGAGGTACGTTTTCCTTTTTTTCTTTTTTATTATGACCCCCCTCACCCCCCCCTGCCCAAGCCAACCTCCCCCTCGGGACTCCCCTCTGCCGCACTGTGCCCCCACCAACAAGCCATGCCGGCCGCAACTGCAAGACAATACACAACATTGTAATATCAATTGACATCATCCCTACCATGCTAGCCTGTGCATTTCCATGGTTTTGGTTCAAGAGCCAGTATTATGGCCCTTTCAGGATGGAACAGATGCTTGGTGATGCCTTCTTTAGTTGCTGCGGTTCACCGGTTTTTCATTTTGCTTTAGTTTGTACCAGGGACATATTATGAATTTTTGGAGCCCTGAGCCAAACATGTGTTGGGTGCTCTTATTTGGAACAACCTTTAAATTATTATCAGTTTTCAGCTCATTCACACCCCCATGCTGCAAAGCTTTTATCGAATTTAATATTAACATTTCCGAAATTGTCAAAGAAAAGAGAGAAATTATTTGCAATTACTTACATACATAGGCACATAAAAAGCAGCAGCGATGCTGCCAGTGCTCATGAGCACTAACCGTGGCAGCACTCTCAGGCACTACAGATGCTAGCATTTTTAGACACTAGATAGCAGTAGTCTCAGGTACAGGTCTGAAATCTAAGGCACTACAGATAGAGCACTACTGAGATGGCTGTGTTCTAAGACACTACAGTAGGAAGCACTCCCGGGACCGTAGATGGTGCTACCTATCATTAGAGATGGTTGGGCTCACATTTTAGCTTTATTTTCACCAGTCGTACCTCCCTGGACAAATGTCAGTGGTTAGGTCAAAACATCAGTAGGGTTCTGTGAAATGATTAGCAGAACTGAACTAAAGCAAACAATCAGTGGAGTAATCTCATGTGAAGCAGGGTGAGGTCAGGGGCAATGGAAGTCCAGTACACCCTGTGTAACTGTCCAACTAGCAATCCCCACAAAATAAACTGCAGGATTAATGATGGGCACATAGTTTGTGTTTCTCTATGTTATTATTGGATGTGTAATGAAGATCTTACAGAATACATCAGACTAACATTGTGAGTGGCATGCAGGCACCACTAGTAGGGATAGGACAGCAATGCACTGCGTTACTAGGAGTGTGTCTTATGCCCTTTATTCATTGGGTAGAGGATTATCTCAGTACTAAAAGTGACAACTTGCTCCAAAACCGAATTTCACATCTGATGACCCAGGAGACCTCCGTCTCACAGTAATAAACCCACAGCTGATATAGTGTTTTCTGAGATTAAATTCACCAACCTAATCTTAATAAACATTACTTGTGGTAGCTTCTGAAAAGACAGTTTTGCAACATAACAATGTTTACATTCAACAATGCAAGGAAGGGTAATTTGACTTATCCATTTCATCTTCTCTCCTAGGTAGCCAAATGTACCATGAAAATAGCAATATATTATGGTTCTTGTCATGGACAAGTGTTAGTTTCAAAATTAACTGGCTTACCCTTTTTTGTGCAGATGGATGTTTATCAATAATGCAGCAACAGTTTAAAAAAACAGATATTTATATAGTTGTTCCCTAATATTACAATATGTCATTGTTCATAATTATGCATGGGGTCAAATCCATTAGTCTGGTTACAAGCGTGTAATATTAGCATGAAACAGAGACTTGCTTACTCAGATCTTGTAGTGTAGCTCCTATTTTCCCAATAGGCTCTGCGCATTGGAATAGTACCTACAGCAGTAAAGGCCTAGGCCAGACGTTAACTAGGTCTACTACTGTCGATACTAGACTTAATTTTTGGGTTTGCCAGCTAAGCTCAGAGTTCGCTAGAAACTTTCTCGAATGTTCAAGGAAGGGTTAACTCCCCTGATTAGACAAGAAGGGATTTAGTTTCTGACAACCATAGAACATGACAACTTTGCTCTCCCCTAATCAAGAGTCAATCTCAAGAGTCGTGTGAGCACAAGGCAATTATTTTACTCAGTCAGTACGTGCATTCTTAGTCTCATCAGAATGTAGAGAAAAGGAAGAGACGGGCGTGTTCAATAAAAAGGTGTTATTTATTGATCAGTCTCTTTTCTCGTACAAGAGAAATGGATCGATGTTATTGCAATACTTATAGTTAAGTAAAGTGCATACATTAGAAGCAATAGTATAAAATAATACTGTAAAAACATTGATATGGTTTCTGAGCCATATGATGTTTAAAAATGATTAAAATATATTTACATACACATATACATTTGACTAAACGTACTCAACTGGTGTTTCTAAATACGCCTACCCCGTGTACCTGACCTAAGTCTAATGCGTGGGCGGGAATAGAAAGTTACAGTTTAAGTTAAGTTTGTTTTTGCCAAGTGAATAACTAAAGAATTCTCTAGGAGGGGTTATTCAGTTCTGTACCTGGAATTTAGGATGAATGAGGAATGGTATCTCTTTCTCTGCTCTCGATATTCCAGGCTGCCTGCGAGGGCTACCCGGAAGCGCCGGTGCTGGGTCTCTCGGCTTGAGATAGCAGCGCGTCTCTCAGCGCGTCAGGAAGGCGGGGCTGCTGCCAGCGGGGTCTGCTTCTGCTCTCGGCTTCGGCAAGTATGGCTGCTCCGTCTTGTCATCACGCGTGTGTTTGCATAGGGCAAGGTCGGCAATATTTATACCTTAAAGGTGCCGGGATTGACGTAAGGATGGACATAGGTACGTCAATAAAGATGTCATACGACTTGCTCGTTAGCACATTCTTTACTAAAGTTCTCTGTGAAATCAAAACAATGGCCGCACGGATTATCCAGGTTGTCATAGGTTTGATTTGTTATGAGAACGTCGTATGCCTTATCAGGGGCTGGAGGAATGTCGCTTGTCTAATTAGATCTCAAGCGTTATGACCTAATCAGATAACACGTTCCTGTGCCGTAGTGTGACTGCGTCAGATAACGGTATCTGCATCATGGGGGTTTTCTTGCCTCATGGGCTGACTGTTAGTTAACTAGCTAGGTAGTTTAACCAGAATAGGGTCAGGAATAGGGGGATCGATTCAGAACCTATAGAAATACACGACACCCACTCCACGCTAACTATGGTCATATCTACTAATCTATGCATAGTATAACATAGTACAACATACTATAGAGTATAGTGTATACCTTACCACCCCAAAATACATAAATGCATTTTGAAATTTTCAAATATACTGAAAAATTGCAGTCATATATTGTATGCACTTAAGCTATGAATTAAATGCAAAAGTAAGCACGCATTTTATGCATTATTGCTTGTTGGTATATGAGAAATACACATGAAATGGCTCTTAATATGGCTATACAGAAAGAAAAGTCGAAACCATTTCATCACATAATATATTTTGTGAACATACCAGCGGGCAGCTAAAGTCTATATAAAGTATCTAAAAATAGAAATCTTAGTTCTCTAGGAATAGTTTCTTACTTTAAGCAGAAGATCAGTGTCCCGGGGAAAAAATATATAGAAAAATATTTTAAGGGCTTGCTGAAAAAGGTTGCTGTCCGTGAACTGGATTGTAATTGTTCATGTGACTTTATTTTTTAAGTTGAAGGCCGAATTCAGGGAACGCCGTGTGCGAGTTTACTCAAAAGTCTCTATTTCTGTTCCGGAGAGAACATCATATCATTCAGGCTTTCGAAAAAACTGTCAACAGCTTCATGGGAAAGTTCCTCTAAGTCGGAAATAGGGGTAACCATGCATTCGTGCGCATGATTGTCTCCATTGACATTCTGATTTGCATTGCTGACAGAAGGTCGTACCTGTTCGATGCTGCTTTCATCTTGAACTTCACTACTCTTCAATCGCAGTGGTGAAGATTCCAGGAATGCCGTCATCAGAATTGGCAGCCTTTGAGGGCAGCACAGTGCGTGAACCTTGGTAGGAACCAACAGTGTATCTGCATCCACCGGCGCATCCGATTGTAGCGTCAGACAGGTGTCTAACACGCATTCTTCTCCGCATAGCAGACACCTTAGTACAGGTAAAACACACCTTTGCCACATTGGTCGAAATGATAGAAACCAAGTCATGTTTAGGTCTCTAAGCCGGGAGAGTCCCAGGATTTTTGATATCCGGTCCCGGTATCCAATGGCTAGGATCGTATCTTCCATTGTCGCGAGAGTTTGATCTGTGACATGGGTTGCCATAACGAAAAATAAGGACTAGGAATAGGATTCCTGCAATTAGTCCTAGGATCAGGGGAAGTCCGCCAAAAATCGAATGGACGAAATCTGGAAAAATACCCAGTATGGCTTTGAATGGTGTTAATGCCATCGAAAATACTGTCTTAAATACCTTTGAGACCCCAGTGGTATCAGAAATATTTAAGATTTCGCTCAGGATTTCCGCGAAATGTACGGGGGAATTGGTTGATAATAATGTATGTATCTCTGCAGTCGTCCTTGCGACTTGTAGATCATACGTTTCTTTAGATGACGTGAGCCTTGTAGGCGTCTGAAGAAGCACTGTTTTCATTCTGCTTAAAGTATCTATTCGAATAGAAGTAATTTTCAAACCGGGCCATGCCCTTGCCTCCCTGTCTGGAAAGGAGCTGGGGAACAAAGAACGTCCACAGCACTTGACCTTCGCCGTCGTAGTGACGAGATAAGGAGTCCCGGGCATAAGACTACAACATCTGCGGTCTACAATAAGAATGTAACTCCCATTATAGAGTCTTTGAAAGAATGGTTCTATTTCAGTTGCAGGTGCGCCTTGCTGGTGACATGAAAGGTTGTATGAATTCCCTTCACAGGCTCCGTGCAAACTAATACCGTTACACAGAAGTGTGCCGCTTAGTGACATAGCACAATTGTTGCCACTAAGAAACACTTTCTGTCCTTTGTTACTGACACATGCATGTGAATAGGGCAGGTTCCAAGTTGTTTTAAGGTACCCCTTTCCCAATTTCTCGTACATGCCAGCCTGTATATATTTTTGGCAGTATTGAAACCTGAAGGTTGAGATTGGAATATTTATGATTCCGTGGATTATCCATTCACTGACTGGTCGTTCTGACATTGTCATTGGTAATCTTTCTAGTTTTTCAATGCTCAAGATTGTATAATCAGCACCCTTCTGCGCCATACCGATTTGTCTATCAGTAAGGTTAAAGATTTGGAATAGTGACGTTGTGTTGATTAAACGCCAAGGCACGTAGCCTGAACGCAGATTTTGTAACGTCCAGCCAAGCTGTACAATAGAACGCAATTGTGACTGTCCATGTTGTAATAACAGTAAGTCTTGCGATAATATATCGATTGCTGAAGACACAATGCTGTCCAATGAAAAAATTCTGGAGGACAGAGTCATTAACCCATTGTCCACTACAGAAAGTGATTTTTCCAAATTAATACGATCAATTTCACGTATTCTCTCTGCTGTCTCAATTTGAGTAACCTTCCAGGCCTCATTGTATGCTGCATATACAGAGGCTGCTATGAAACGCTTTTGACGCTGTTTGCGTGGTCCCAGTATGAAATCACGCAAGTCAGCACCATCAATAAGTAAAGTTAGGTGTTGCTTAATTTCAGGCAGTGTGGAAGTTTGTAGCCATTGAAGGCATAATTTGCCCACACTGTAGGTTGTTATTATCCCTGGGTGATGTCTTTGAGGATATCTAGGGTCTGGCCTGGTCATTTTGAAACCCTGTGTTTTATTCAGGAATCTATCTTGACAGTTATTTGTATCTGTGGGCCAGATCAACCATTGTTTCCAATCAGGATGTGTTCTGTTTTGGTTAAGTATATGGTTTATGTCTATTTCTTCATCTGTTTCAGAGCTATTGCTAAACATTGTTGGCTTTGGAATAGACAGGTTATTTAAATCTTTGATTTTGGCTAAGCCAAGACAGGTGGTTTGTTGAACAGTGTCATTTAAAAATATCATTTGTTCTGGGATCATGCAGGCTCTAAACAAAGCTTCTAAACCCTGTACTTGCCATTCTTTTGTACCCCAAACACTTTTCAAATCAACATTTTTGTCCCAATAATCAAATCCAAAGGTATTCATTTTTTCAAAGAACGAATCAGAATAAATCAATTTTGTGTTGGTTATCATGGTTTTCATCCCTGTCTTGTTTGACAATTTGTAATAAAATGTTTCAGCATTAGTTATGTTAAAACCTGAAAAATATGAATATTTGTCATAAACGGTTCTAGAGCTCCCTTTGGAGGTGTAGCACAATGTTCCCATTGATTATAATTTAAAACATTTCTAGGTTGTGCAGATTTATGCAAGAAATGGTTACCATAATGGTTATAGCAATACATACTATCATAATTTGTAGAACCTTGCAAATAATCATGTTTTGTAAATTTAGCAGACATTACTAAGTCAGACATCATATTGTTGATACTTTCAAAGTCCCAATCATCAGCAAATGAGTTTGGTTTTGCAAAATCACTCAAGGAGATCTTGATTTGGTGTGGATATTTCAGGATCTCGACCGGACCATAAATTTCATAGTCAGTGTTGTCCCAGGCTACCCCACCAGGTATTGGAATTGCTGTGAAGTTGGCTGAAGAAAGTTCTGAAGAAAGTTCTCTTTTCTCGATGTGTGAAGATGTCTGTGGTTTGAGGACCAAGTTGATGTTCTGACTTGCTGTGTCCATTTTAGCATATTTTCCCTCAATGAAGCGTCCCAAAGTAAATACCATGATGAGCCAAAGTATGAGGATAAATGCACCAAAACCCACCCAAAATTCAATCCATGGAGAAATCAGATATGTTTCTTTTAGTTGTTTCAAAAGTTCCTTTGCTTTGTCTTTAAAGGATTTTGATGATGGCTGTGTCTTTTGTTCACTGAAGCCGTCAGAGGAATCATCGAAGTTGATGAAGTAACCAGATGCAGTTCTATCAATTGTTCCAATTGGTTCAGGATTTTTGTTTTTTGCATGTTCACTTGGTACTTCAGTATAGATTGGTGTCTCTCTGCTAAATGTCTTTATTTGGGTTTTCAGAGGTCTTAGTTCTATTGCATTGTTGCATAGTCCCTGTTGTTCTTCTGTAGGCGTCTCGAATGTGATGAGCCTCTTTGATAGGACCTCTGTACTGGTAGCAAACCTTAGTGTTCTGCTACTTATTGGGAGTCCACTTGGCCTACTGTTTGTTATCGGCCACATGTTGTGGTTTTACCAGGTCGATGGATACAACTCGGTTCTCCTTTTTTCCAGCAAGTGGCGGTAGTACAACTGATCTTGTCCCGTTGACAGACAAGACAGGAACTGCTTTTCTGTAAGAAGGCCCAAATTCCTTCTTTACCGCGATTTTCTCCCTGACTAGATCCCCGACTTTTGGAATCCAGACAGGTCTTGCTGGGACAGGTGGTGAATCTTCAGTGGTCGTTGGCTGTTGTTTCAACTGTATGTTGCTCAGGTCTTTTCTTGTTTTGTTTAAGTCCTGCAAAATAGCCAAACGGTCTTTGACATCAAAGGTTTTTTCTATTACCACTGAAGTCTGACTATCAAGGTCAGAGATCAACATCCTAGTTCCGAATAATAATTCGTACGGACTGAATCCCTTCAGAGAATTTCTTGGCAAGTTATTTAGACTACGTTGGACACTTATTAGATGTTTGACCCACCCAGCTCCCGAACCTAATATCCTTTCCATTATAGATTGCTTTCTGCCTTGGTTTTTTCTTTACACCATCCCATACCCTCAGGAAGGAAGTGAGAAGATTCCCGCTGGGCTGTGCTCATTTGGCCATGTTTCCCCCCAGTCCGGACGTCAGCCGAGTGCTGTGGATCTACATTATAAGTGGAACTAGCCTGTGTATGTTAATCGCAAGCCATTCTTTTTGCTGGTAATATTATCTGCCTTGATTCGACGAGGTATTAAACTGCTTCTCTCCCCTCTGCGATCTCTGTTGCAGTTTGGGCAGTTTTTTACAAACATGGTGTAGTGCAGGCTCATGCCTGGCCACCAGTACCGTGATTGTAATTCTTCCAGAAAATCTTTTAATTTAAGGTGTCTGAGACCCTCGCCCATATGTGCGTCTGCGATTAACAAGTGTCTCCTGTCCATGTTTGGAATCACTCTATCCCCCACTCCAGGGATTCGAGCAAAAGGAACGGAGTTTGCATCTATGATGTATGTGTAATTGAGTGGATAGTTGATCGGTAACGCTGAGCAGTCGCCTTTTGATGACGTTTTCACTGCCAGCAATGTTTCGCCGTCAATGTATTTTAATGTACTCTTTTTTCGATCTACGGGAGCCAGTTTAGTGGCTGCCGCTGCGGCTGCTTCAGCCAATGAATTCCCTACAACGTGAACGCCATCACGCTGATGACTCAGTGAGTGAGTCACGTGAGTCTTTGGTAGTTCTTTTTGTAAAAGAGCTATTTGTTCCCAGAGCAGTCTCTGCTTTATTGGTGCATCTGTGTCATCTTTGTAACCGTTCTGAATCCATGTCTGCAAATCCTTGTTATATGCTTTGACGCAGTAATATGAATCTGACACTATAAGTGTCGGGAATTCGCGATCCGCATTATCTAGCGCCATTTTCAAAGCTATTATTTCAGTTTGTAGTTCTGAATTAGTTTCTACTGAGTGTGATTTTGTTAATAGAGGTCTTAGTTTACCTCCGCGCCACACTTCTTTTGTAATCTCACATGTGGGGTTGTATGCTTGTTCTCCCCAAACGGACGGTTGAGCATGTCCGTCTGTGTAGATTACACAGGCGTAATGTCGTAGAGGCAGAATGTCGATCGGCAGAGGATACGTCTTTTCATATTTTAGATTTTCCAATTCTTCTAGTTCTGGATCAAAGAAGTAATATACTTTGTCCGTTGTGATTGAATTTACCCATTGTAACCATTCTGGATCCAATGTTGTTGTTGGTAAATTACACGGTGTTGTTAATGCCTCAAAGGCTGATTCAGCTGTTCTGACTGTGATATGTCTACCGTCAGCTATGTCTTTTTCTCTAGCTATTGCGGTTTGAACTGCTTGAACAATTTTTCCTTTGTTGTTGAATCTCTGTTCAGCTTTTGTGTACAAATGTGATTTGAATGCAATTGGTACCTTTTCTCCCTCCTTAGAGGTTAGGTATGTGAATCCGCATCTCCCTGGGATGACTCGGATCACAAGGTTGCGTGTATTATCACGGGTTTCTAATTTTGTTTTAATTAGCATGTCTGTTTGTAAGGATCTCAAAATTTCTGTGTGTGCTTGAGTCCAACTGGATCTTTTAAAGTCTGGTTTAATTAGATCATAAAGGGGTTTGACCCTTTCTGCGTAATTTGCAATATATGTTCTTCCGAAATTTAGGAAGCCTAGAATTGACTGTAGGTTTTTTAGTGTTTTAGGAGCTTGGATAACGGCACATTTCTCTAGGAAATTGTCTGCCAGGCTTTTACCTTCACTTGATAACTCATATCCTAAGAATAGGACCGTCAGATGGGCAATTCTGGACTTTTTGAAGTTGAATTTGTAACCCTCTGCAGCGAAACCAAGTATTATGGTGTTCACTCTTTTCAAGTGAGTCTCCAAGTCATCATCTGTTAAGTAAATGTCATCGACATAAGATAATGCTTCATCATCATATAGTTGTAGTAATTCTGTTACTCTCGCTGAGAATACCCCCGGGCTGTTCTTGTACCCCTGGGCTAACCGACAGAATTGTTTTTGAGTGCCATTTACTGAGAATGCACTTAAATATCTGCTCTCTGGTGCTATGTTTTGACAAAAGAATCCATTGGAGATGTCCAAGGTTGTTTTGTATTTTTTGCGCACTATGTTATTCATTAGTGCAGCACTGTGTGAGTTTTGCACTGCAAAGGTTTTGCAACATGTGTTAAGGTGTCGGTAATCCAAAACTAGACGATATGAGTTGTCTGGTTTGGCGACCGGAAACAAAGGATTGTTCATTTGTGAGGTGCAAGTTTCAATCACCCCCTGGTATTCTAGCTGATCTAGTATTTCATTTACTTGTTTTTTAGCTTCTTGCTTAATTGGGTACTGCCTTTGTGCAGTAGGTTGTGATTTTAACTGGACTTTGTGAGGAGGAGAATCCTCATCCCATCCTACATGATTTTTATATAAAGCAGGTGCTAAGGCCACTGCCCACTTTCTAGCAAGTGTATATTTTTTATGAATCGGTATTTGATTCGAGAAGGCAGGCATAATTACTTCTTCGCCATGAGGGCACTCCCTGACAAACTCTGGTGGCCAGTCTTTTTCAGCTAGAAGGATGTCATAGCCTTTGGAGAGGTTATCCCAAAATAGTCCCCTAATTTTCCTAGTCTTATCTCCCTCTATACGTAATGTTATCTCGTATATTTTGTGGGGCTTGCTAACTCTGGTATCTGCAGTTTCCACTTGAAGGTATTCATTCGTGTCCACTGTCTCCAGATGATTCATAAGGACTTTGCGAGCTATGCTCACCTCTGCTGCGCTGTCTAGCATTGTCTGAGCCCACTCTCCGTTTTTCAGTTGTGTCCTCAGTATTCTCGGCATTGTTAACTACCTTGATACTGGCTACCTTCTTTTTTGGAAATTGTGATTTCTTTTTCAGTTGAGCAGGTTCCTTGTCTTTGGACTTGGCGTGCTCTTCTGATCGTCCTCTTCTTTCCGATTTCTGTGAGGAATTCTGAAAAGATTGAGAGGGACGTGTATCAATGTCTTGATATCTATCAGGTTTTTTAATATTATCCCTATTTCTAAGGTTATATCTATTCCCAGAGGGGTCACTCTGGGGTGACCTTTGTCTCGGGTTTGGAGATTTCTCTCTTCGCCTAGGAGACCTTCCTCTGGACTGGAATTTCTTTTCTTTGGGATTGGATTGTTTGTTTCCATCCCAGTTCTTTTTTGGTGAATTATTATTATTAAAAAATATTTTTTCTGGACTAGTAGTCAGTTGCGGTTTTACTGGTATTCCACCTAGACTATCTCTGCCTAGTTCTTCATAGGATTTTTCTATGATTCTGGCAATTTCAGCTGGTTGGTCTGCTATATCTGTCTCTTTTAACCTCTGGCGGATCGCCACGTTTGCTGCTTCACCCTTTATGTTGGCTAGTAATATAGCCGAGACCTGCTTGAAGTCTTTCAGTAATTTCATACCAAGAGTTAAAGCAGGTTCTGGACTTCTTGAATTTGTTTTAGCACATCTGGTATTACCGAAATGGATGGAACACCGTGCGTTTTTGTATAGATGGAAGCAAAGACTGTACCCCAAGTGTCACAGTCCTCAATGTGTGGTGCGATTCCCATTGGGAGACATATAGTCAGAATCCTGTGTTTTTCCAGCGGGGTGGTGTCAGGAAACACCGCCTCTATTTGGGTAATTTTCTGTGCCAACCAGAATGGTATCTGTTCCCGTTTAGCTGGAACTTTACCTAGGCAGGATTGGATGTTCTGTGGTGTAATTTTATTTGTGTTCCCCTGGTGAGGGGTCAGCTGTGGAAGTTTAATCGCTGGCTGGATTGTTGAAGTCCGCATTACATACTGAACTAATTGTCTATGAATTTTTAGTAGTTGTTTTAGCTGTATTAACAGCTCTGCTGCAGGCATTCTATCGATGTCTGGATGTGGTGTGTATCCGGCTAGGACCGGCCACGTTGCTCCTGGTCTTCCTAAAGGACCGAGCCTTGTAATGTGATTGTTATGTTTTAGGGCGCCATCAAATAAGAGCAAATGCTCTTGAAATTTGAGTGGTACTTCCACCTCCTCGAAAGGAGTGTACGTTTCAGGAGGTTCCTCTACTTTGTAGTAGTGGAAGTACTTTGTTACAGCATTTGCTGCTGGAAAATGTATCCATGTATAGTATACCTCTGTCTGCCGATATTCGTGTGCCTCAATTACGAATATGACTGTGCCACCTCTAGGTGTCAGTCCATTTTCTATAAGTTTTAAGGTTATAGATCTCCTTTTATTGACCGGAATGAGTATTATATCCGCGTCTGCTGCTTGCATGGTAGCATCAGCATCTGCTATTTCAGTAGCTAATCTAATTGCCTCTCTTTCATCATCACTCTCTGCCATTTTACAGACAGGATGGTATTATGTTTGTTTGAAGATCAGGTTTCTTTATGGAAACAGAGATTAGATGCACAATATTCTGGAACTGTTTTATCCTTCAACGTTGACTAGACCAAGAACCATACATAGGAGTTCCCTCCTGCGAGGTTTTGGAGGATATAATAACCTTTCACCCACTCCAGACGTCTTTGGAGTATTTGGGAAAAGGGGTCTGAGTGAGAAAGCACGACTGAGTTACTCTAAATGTCTTACGTTAGTTTTATCGCCCTTTCCAAACGCGTTGGGCGCCATGTAGTGTAGCTCCTATTTTCCCAATAGGCTCTGCGCATTGGAATAGTACCTACAGCAGTAAAGGCCTAGGCCAGACGTTAACTAGGTCTACTACTGTCGATACTAGACTTAATTTTTGGGTTTGCCAGCTAAGCTCAGAGTTCGCTAGAAACTTTCTCGAATGTTCAAGGAAGGGTTAACTCCCCTGATTAGACAAGAAGGGATTTAGTTTCTGACAACCATAGAACATGACAACTTTGCTCTCCCCTAATCAAGAGTCAATCTCAAGAGTCGTGTGAGCACAAGGCAATTATTTTACTCAGTCAGTACGTGCATTCTTAGTCTCATCAGAATGTAGAGAAAAGGAAGAGACGGGCGTGTTCAATAAAAAGGTGTTATTTATTGATCAGTCTCTTTTCTCGTACAAGAGAAATGGATCGATATTATTGCAATACTTATAGTTAAGTAAAGTGCATACATTAGAAGCAATAGTATAAAATAATACTGTAAAAACATTGATATGGTTTCTGAGCCATATGATGTTTAAAAATGATTAAAATATATTTACATACACATATACATTTGACTAAACGTACTCAACTGGTGTTTCTAAATACGCCTACCCCGTGTACCTGACCTAAGTCTAATGCATGGGCGGGAATAGAAAGTTACAGTTTAAGTTAAGTTTGTTTTTGCCAAGTGAATAACTAAAGAATTCTCTAGGAGGGGTTATTCAGTTCTGTACCTGGAATTTAGGATGAATGAGGAATGGTATCTCTTTCTCTGCTCTCGATATTCCAGGCTGCCTACGAGGGCTACCCGGAAGCGCCGGTGCTGGGTCTCTCGGCTTGAGATAGCAGCGCGTCTCTCAGCGCGTCAGGAAGGCGGGGCTGCTGCCAGCGGGGTCTGCTTCTGCTCTCGGCTTCGGCAAGTATGGCTGCTCCGTCTTGTCATCACGCGTGTGTTTGCATAGGGCAAGGTCGGCAATATTTATACCTTAAAGGTGCCGGGATTGACGTAAGGATGGACATAGGTACGTCAATAAAGATGTCATACGACTTGCTCGTTAGCACATTCTTTACTAAAGTTCTCTGTGAAATCAAAACAATGGCCGCACGGATTATCCAGGTTGTCATAGGTTTGATTTGTTATGAGAACGTCGTATGCCTTATCAGGGGCTGGAGGAATGTCGCTTGTCTAATTAGATCTCAAGCGTTATGACCTAATCAGATAACACGTTCCTGTGCCGTAGTGTGACTGCGTCAGATAACGGTATCTGCATCATGGGGGTTTTCTTGCCTCATGGGCTGACTGTTAGTTAACTAGCTAGGTAGTTTAACCAGAATAGGGTCAGGAATAGGGGGATCGATTCAGAACCTATAGAAATACACGACAATCTTGACTGCTGAAAAACGGATTTGTGGTCTAAACTTCACACATTTTTGAAAGATGCAGATTTGTATGTCAAACATTTCTCTTCCCTTAATACCAGACAGCACAGTGGGAGGATTGGGAAAGCCTTCTGTAGGACACAACACGAATGGCACTGGCAGCAGAAGCTTAGCAGAGGAACTGAAAGTATATGCTGAGGGCTTAAAGGACGTTATACAAAAAGATTAATTCCATAAGATCAGTTGTCTGAGAAATCTCAAGGGTCTATTCTATGGAATGGTCCTTGCACACTTGTGGGACAGCCCCACTGATTATTTGTTCTCGACGAAAGACAAGCTTAAATTTTTTTACTGGGAGACGGTTGCACATGAAGAATGTAGGTGCCACGATTCCATCTCACTCACAGGACTCTTCCTACAGATCAAATCTTGCCCAAATCTTGAGCTGTATTGGGACGCTATTAGAAAGCCTCTAGATCGGAAACTCTATTTCCAATTTAGATCAGAGGCCCTACCTCTAAAGTGCTTTACATCCAAATGGTCCACAACAAAGAATAACACGTGTAACATATGTGTAGACTAGGTAGAAACTCTATCACATCTATTGTATGTGTGTGCCCTGCATATGCAGGCCTGCACAAAGCATGGCTAGCGCAAATCTTTAGGAATATGGGTATAAGATCGTGTAGTACCGCTCTCCGTATTCTTTGTACAGACCCGTCTCCCCGTTATGCCATCCAGATAGCAAAATTCTTAAGGTGGATCTGGCTAATTCGTGCGCAGCGAATTACGCCTGAAAACTGAATTAGGAACTCAGCTATATCCATGTATGTGCACTAGGCCTAGCGTGAAATGTGGGCTCCAACATGTTTATTTGTGCCTCCTTTGTGTTTAATTAGGCTTTTATCTATTTTTTTTGTTGTAAATATTGTATTTATGTACCTTTACCTATACCAGTGAAATAAATGCCTTGACCAAACTGGGATCAATGAAGATGGCTCTCTATCTCTGTATAAAAGTTTATTCAAGATTTATCTTTATAGTGTTTTTAAACTTTGTATCTGTAAAGGCTTTTTGACATACTGTCGAACAAAGCAACTATTGATTAATTGATTAATTGCTTAAGCACCGTTGCCATTGGTACACAAGCATGTCAGGTGTATTGTGTTGTAACTTTTTTATGTAACATAAAGTGTGTGTAAAGTGTATGTTCATATGTTGATATTTATTGCTATATAACTGAATAGTACTCATTTCATGAGCCTTAGACTAAGAAAGGTTGAACGAACCCACATGATTCGATAGCCTGGCCATGATGGATTCATGTAGTGGATAGGTTATTCTATGGAATCACCAGGTCAACTGAGTGCCTTGGCACAAGAGCCCTTTATTTTATTTCAATTTGTGTTACATTAGGAACAAACGGCAAAAGCCTGTTATTAGTTTTTTTAAATATACCTTTCCGGTGGGGGTTGAACGTATCTATTAGCACTGCCGTTGAACCTTTCAGCACTGTTTTTGGACAATTAAATCAATTTACAAGCACCCTCTGCTGAGTTTTTGATTGTATTAAATTTTTTCAAGAATCTTTGTGACAATCTTTGGGATTTATTTGGTCCTTCTTTGAATCCAATATAGGAGAGACTTGAATTACAGATTTTCATTAATTGACAAAATAGTTCACACAATTATCATTTTTAAGTACAACGTCTTTAAGCATCTACATTGAGCTTTCTCTATAGACTTTTCGATTCTAGAAACCAATTCCACAAAACCTATGTTTGCTTTAAAACACATTTAATCACCTACACATTGCTGCTGTCAAACTAAGAGCCTGGTGTTTCATTGGCAAAAGGTTATCCTTATTCTGGATCTAGGGAGAAATGCTTTAATACAGGAGTGCCATAGTTTCTCGCAAATCTAGTTAGTTATGTCCCCTCCAGAAGTTGAACCTGACCCTACTCTCCAAATAACAAAGGAATGATTTGGCATAAAAGACCTCTGGTCAAAATGAAACGATTTAGTTATTTTTATTTCTTGTTCCCAACCATCATAATTATTTTTGTGCTATAGTATTAACTAGCAAATTCCTACAAGACCTTTTAGTAAGAGGCGGACCAAGAGAAGAATTTCAAGGTAAGTTTAATCCATAATTATAACTCCACAGTGCATTGTGACCAGCCAGCTGGAATCCTAACAGTGAAGTTGTACACGTTCACTACAGACCTCGGCAAGAAGTTACTGTCTCTGGAATGCAAATTATCTTGTTCTACCAGAAAGAAGCATTGTCCACATGTAGCGAGATGGCAGGCTTTGTACAGTTGCTCCTGAACAGCTGGAAACATGAATACAGAAGCATGCTGGTGTATTTCTGCAGGAGATTTGCCCACAGACCTAGTTCTCTGCAAAGGTTGATTGGAACGGTCAGCGGCAGCCGGCACAGGTTAGCGCAGTGAGGCGGTGGGGTGGGGCGGGTTAGAGGCAGGACGAGGTGGGAGGGGGAAAGTTGACAGATGCGGAATAGGTATAGTTAAATAGATAAATAATACCTATTCTGTCATCTATCAACTTCCCCCCAGTCATGCCATGCCCTGCCCCGCCCCCACCACTCCACCCCACCCCACTTACCTGTGCCAGCCACCACTGAGAACGGTGCATAGTGAGTAGCCACATGTTAGCAAAATCTGATATGCAACTGCCTTTAATCCAACTCTCCCAGCCTTTCAAAGTTGCAGGCTGGAGAAATGTCCCTTTATAGCTCCTCGAATCATAAATGAACTCGTTCAAAATGTAAAAGATTTAGAGGAGAGGAAATATGTCACATGCAAAGGTATACCAAGAGAATAAATGAGATGCACCTTTTATTCCCTGACAAAGGCCCAAAAGCAAGAATCAATTGTGAAATAGATTGATTGAAACAAGTCAAGATATAATCCCCCACAGCAGGCAGATGAATGTATAATATTGTTTCTAAGTGTTCTCTTTATTTTGACTTTATTTAAAGGCAAAGAGATCTCCTTACAGAGGCTTTAGAGCACTCTGAGACACCAAATACATGGGTACAAAATAACATACGTGGAGTCAGAAAATGCAGCCAGTATCAGTGAAAAAGCATAATGAAATAGAGACATGTGAGGATGTTGATGGCACCTAAGAATTATGCTTAATGTGCAAGCATTGTTGACTTCTCAGAAGAAATTAGATTCAGTACACATCAGGTTAGGCCTAGAGTGGTGCACTCACCTGCAAACAGTTTTAGCTAAAGAAGCCCAACCATGCCCTCACCCACCTAGACTGAACACAGAAAATAAAATCCATCTTAGTTTATTAATCTGCGTTGGCAGCCTTACCGCATAGCATCCTGAAAAGACACTCAGTTAAGCAGCAATCACTCTCATTTGCTTTGGAGTGGTTGTTCATTTCGGGCCAAATGTACGACCTTTTTTTCCAGTAGCAAGCAAGAAACCTGTCAGTTTGCGACCGCAAAATACGTCTGTGCAGTGTGCAAACCCTATTTTGCGAGTCGGTAAACTATTACTGACTCACAGAAATAGAGTTTGCGACTCGTTATTAGGAAGGGACATGTTAAGGGCGCCCCTTCCTAATAGAGAGTTGCACTTCTATGTACGATAGTTTGCAACCGCAATTGCGGTCGCAAAACACTCGCAGTTTACCACCTTTTTCAAATCGCAAACGTGAAGGGGTCACCAGGGGACACCTTCCCCTTTGTGATTGGCAGTGAAAATATAATTTGGAGCAGGCAGTGGTCCCACGGACCACTGCCTGCTCTCAGAAAATGATACAGAAATGTTTCATTTTTTCTTTTTTAAATACATCCCATTTTCCTTTAAGGAAAACAGACTGCATTTAAACAACAAGCATTTGCAATGGAATAGGTCTCGCATTACTGAAAGTTTGACCTATTGGAGTTGGAAATAATAATACAATGCCAATAGCTCAAACTTTCAAGAATGCGAGACCTATTGCATTGCAAATGCTTCCCACAAAATACAGCTCTGGGGGACAGTTTATTTCAAGTAATGCATTTCCATAGGGTAGTTACATGGAACTGTAGCTATTGTATAGCAACGTAAGGACTGTCTGTCTCTGGGAATGCACGTACAGTGAGGGACAGAGGGGGAGGTGCATGTGTGACCTACAGTTGTCAGTCTCCCTCAGTTGTCAAGTCTCCAGGGCAGCGAAGGGCAGGGCTGTCGGCTGTTGAGAGGCTGGCAGGCAGGATACACCTCCATAAAGCTGGTAAGAGGGCACAGTCACTTGCAATTCCCACAACTACTGAGGTACCCTTACAGCTTCAAGATCAGAGAGAAGCGCTCTATGGTGTGTGCCAGTGGAGCAGACACTAGAGTCTGCACTGCTGCTTTGCTTTATCTTCAGAGAATAAATGGTACTTCATCCAGTTCAGGCCTGCAGCTGCGTGTGCGGCATCACTGCTGTCCTGCCGCATACAGTAACTGGCTTCCAGGAGTTCCCATCGGGGCCTGCACAGCATGTCCGTCTCGATCTGCTGCGAGTCCTGCCAGCAGCCAATGTCGGTGCCCGGGGCCTCAGCAGGAGGATACTTTGAACCCGCACTTCTGATTCCTGTCTGGATACCTCTGCTAATGCCAGCGCATCAGCCTGGCTGTGGGTCTGACACAGGGCCTACACTAATAGCGGGCTTGAGATACGAGAGGAAACACACAGACATCCCTGCCCTCATGCTTACGGTTCAGAAAAAGGTTGCCATCTAGTAGGTGAATTGTAGAATGTGAAACCAGAAAGCCTGGGACCAGTCCTGGCTTCCCCGCATGATCAACTTGTGTGATCCTATGCAAATAATTAATTTTACAAAGCCTACTTTTTTATGATCACATATTGGAGCACCTTTGGTGTGCGCTGTACAAAAAAAAAATTGATGTATTTAGATGAAATGTTCCTGCGATAAAATCCTCTTTTTTAATTTTAAATAGACTATCATATTTTCCCATGATGTTTGTTGTATGATTTAGATGCTGTATTCAATGCGCGGCTCGAGCACAGGCTCTAAGAGCTGGCACAGACCATTGGCTTTGCTCTCCCTGTTAGTTTGAGTCGCCCACCTCAATAACATGCTGCAACAATAGATATTTTGAGGTGCTACATTACATTTTTGTACCAAGCTGCAGGCCCCCAGGGAATTGCTAACAAATACTACTTAATTAATGTTCTAGTCTCTGTGCGGTGGGTGCGGTCCCAGCAGACCAGCATCAATTTGGCTTGTTGACCTATTACCCCAATGCTGAACAATACTACGGCCGTTTCCTGTGCTACGTAGAAAATATTGGCACAATCAGGAAAGCCACAATTAATTTCACACAAACCTGTGCACATACAGATACATGGAAGCTTTTAGCAACACAGACTTGACTAAAGCTATATATACAAGCATGCCCCCGGGCCCGATCCAGACGGGATACTCCCGATTTTTAAACACAACACACCCTCCGTCCTCCAAATATGATTTTCAAGGCCCCCACCTGAAAGTGCCTGTGTTTCAACATAAGTAAATGGGGAAAATGCATTCCCACAATTTTTTCAAAATCTAACACTTTCCTGGTCTAAAATGTTCATGTACACATCAGGAGCCCGGTAACCCCGGACCTGTCACCTACGACACCACCCTCCCTGTACCCCGCCCTCACCCAAACCGCAGACTCCCATATGAAAGTTAGAAGTTTTATTATTAGCTCCTCATGAGACAGGAGGCACCACCGTCCTGTCGCTCTACAGGGGACATTCAACTCATGCAAACCCTGTATCTTCTTAGAATAAAGGTGTTTTCTGGGGTAACTTAGCCCGCGCTTCCACCCATCCGATTACAAGATATCAAACAAGGTTGCCACATTCCTGTATTTTACATAAAACCACGGGGTATCGCAGAAGTCATGGATTACAACAGAGTGTGGGGCCCCGGGGACACAGGAGGTATGACGGGACCTGGAAACAACCGCCCTAGCTCTGCCCCAGAGGCAGCGCCCGCAGCTGTACACTATTCAGAACAAATGAACTACTTTAGGACTAAACACCAATGAGGTGCACAAGTGGTGCATGCACGCCACAGCAAGCCATGTGATTTCAATTATCGTGCCTGTGTCTGGGCACGATAATTGAAACCATATGACGGCCTGGTGCGCGTAATAGACACCAATATGCCATGGGCGGAGCTCTGTGCCCGCCTTTGGCCTATTGCGTGCTCTCTTGGTAAAAAACACACACAGAAAGCCCAATAGCGTGCCCCAAAAGGAAAACACACGTTCGTGCGTGTGCCATTCCTAGGTTAGCTTCTTAAACCCCATTTTTAACTACTAAATGCCTCGCGCTGCGCGGGCAGTGCTGAGCACTGCAACGTAAGGCGTCAGACCTAAAAATAATTCTTTATTTAAAAAGCAGTACAAAAGGAGGTGGTGATGGACGGAGCATCCAGACCAACCAAACGCTCACACCCAGTCAACAGATCTGGGTTTAATCCATCACCGTTCTTTAGCCCACTCTGCCACCCCAGTTCAGACATGGCCATATGCAAATCAGTCTGACCCTGTGCCTCATGGGAACAGTCCAGCCTGAACTGCCAAGCCATGCCTTCCTTGGACCGGAAACAAGCTTCCGAGGACCGGTTTCTGGCATTTCAGCCGTCTTCAGCCCGGCTTGCTTGAATCCAGTGGCAAAGTGAGCAAGGGACTCAAGTCTGAGCATACCCAGCCAACTTACGGCGAACAAAATGGTATAAAAGGGGGTGGTGATGGACGGAGCATCCGAACCAACCAAACACTCACACCCAGTCAACAGATCTGGGTTTAATCTATCACCGTTCTTTAGCCCACTCTGCCACCCTAGTTCAGACATGGCCATATTCAAACCGGTCTCACCCTGTGCCTCATGGGAACAGTCCAGCCTGAACTGCCAAGCCATGCCTTCCCTGGACCGGAAACAAGCTTCCGAGGACCGGTTTCTGGCATTTCAGCCATCGTCAGCGCGGCTTGCTTGAATCCAGTGGCAAAGTGAGCAAGGGACTCACGTCTGAGCATACCTTGCCAACTTATGGCGAACAAAGTGGTACAAAAGGGGGTGATGATGGACGGAGCATCCGAACCAACCAGACACTCACACCCAGTCAACAGATCTGGGTTTAATCCATCACCGTTCTTTAGCCCACTCTGCCACCCCAGTTCAGACATGGGCATATGCAAATCAGTCTGACCCTGTGCCTCATGGGAACAGTCCAGCCTGAACTGCCAAGCCATTCCTTCCCTGGACCAGAAGCAAGCTTCCGAGGACCGGTTTCTGGCATTTCAGCTGGCTTCAGCCCGGCTTGCTTGAATCCAGTGGCAAAGTGAGCAAGGGATTCACGTCTGAGCAAACCCTGCCAACTTATGGTTAACAAAGTGGTACAAAAGGGGGTGGTGATGGACGGAGCATCCGAACCAACCAAACACTCACACCCAGTGAACAGATCTGGGTTTAATCCATCACCGTTCTTTAGCCCACTCTGCCAAGGTCTCAATAGATTATTCCCTTGCTCAACCCTTGGTAGCTAGCAACTAGCAGGCAAGTTTAACATAGGAGACAGGTGTGTAACGTATTTAAAAAGACCAATCCATTAAATGAGTAACACACAACACACAATAAAAATCCAACTCCAATTTATAAACGTAGGAAATATTTTTATATTTGAAATGATATAAAAATTATGAATATCCAATGTAGGCAACCTGTGATATGAATTTTTAAAGAACAAACACTTTGCAGTGCTTAAAAGCCAATAGCGCCAAATTGGGTCATCTGGCCATGCTTGAATGGGACAAAGTCAAAGTTTGAAGTCGGCCGTGATGGAGCCCTGGTCAGATACACTATGAGGGAGGCCTTGGTCAAAATTTTACCTTTTCTGTAGGATTTTTTCTCTATTTCACACAGGCCTCTCCAGCAACCTGGATTCACAGCGTCTTCGTCGGTTTGGCTCAGTGGGAGCCTTCAGTTAACTCATGGAAGTCTTCAGCTACGGAGCCTTCAGCGGGGGAAAACTGAAATCCAGGCCAGGTCGCAGTTCGACGTAGTCGGCTTGACTTTCAACTATGGGTCAGTCACCATATGGAGCTTTTTCCCAAAGTTGCTCCAAACTTCTTCAAACTTCTGGAACTTCTTCCAGAAGTTCCTCTTCAGGGTCCAAAGTGTCCACAACATAAATCCAAGGTTCCAAAGTCTCTGAGTTGCTCCTTGGCAGTTGGGACTACATTTCCCACAATGCACCTGGCCAAATCCTTTAAAGTCCAACTGATTGTGGTTAGCTGGGTTCTTCTTGCTCAAGATGATGCAGGTGGAGCTCTTTTAACCTGTTGCTTTTAGGGAGTCCAGCCCTTCTCTTGTTGAAGCAAGGCTGTAGTTCCTTAGTGTGTAGCTTGTGTAGTCATTCAGAGTGTGGTCCTCTTGGTCCAGGCCAGAGCTCCAACAGGGCAGTCCTTCCTCTTCTTGTAGTTTCAGGCAACAGATTAGAGTTGCTATGCACCTCTCACATATTTATCCAACGTTCTGGGGTGAGAATCTGTAGGGCATTCAGACCAATGGGGTACTGGGTGCCACCCAAAAGCATGACAGTTTCTTCCAAAGTGTGGATATTCTTGTCCTGCAATGGACTGCACTATTAAATTAAAGATGACAATATCTATCCTTGGGAGTAAGACCTGGCTAAGCCACCCCACTGGAGTGGCTCATTTCCCTTAACACTCCTCATTCATACCTTCTGCAAATTCCATTCCTGGGGCTCCAATCTAGCTGGGGGGTACAGGAAAGAAGGGTATTCCTGACTGGCATTCCTTACTGTCCTGCTCTCTTTAAACATCAGTTTGTTTACCCAGTCCCCTTCATGTCCTGTTTTCTGCAGCAGCAGAACTCCCCCCACCAGATAACCTTTGTCTTTATGCAGGCCACTTATCACCTTATCAAAGCAGTTTGGCTCCATCTGGCAAGGCTGGCCAATTAGGAGAGGCAGCTAGAAGGCTGAATTTTGGCTCCTAGAAAAGAATGTTATATTACTTATTTTCTGTACTATTTATGATCAATTCAACAGTGGCAAGTTGTTGGATTTATCATTACCAGTCTTTTAAACCAATAAAATGTTATTCTAGCTTACTTCTGTCAGTACTTATACTTAAGTATTGCCATGTTAGTCTATGGAGCTAAAATACTAAACTGGAGAAAAAGGAAATTGGTAGTATTTCCCTTACCAGGGTATAAAAAAGGTATTTTAAAATATCCCTTCTTATTTTTCCATGGCATGCTAACCTGGGGACAGCTAGGGTAGACCTTACAGGGACTGATATGGAAAAATAAGGTAATTTCATACTTTGGAAGTACCTTAAATGCAAATTTGAAGTTGCATATAATTCCAGTTTAAATGCAGCTTGCAAATCAAGGCTGGCTTTTGAAATGACAGCAGGCAACAAAGCACTGCACACTTAAATTCATGAGATCTACTGGGCCTCTATACCTACATGTCCTACCATTTACTAAGGGCTTACAGTAGGTTGTCAGTGCCAATTGTAATTACACCTAATTATCATATACATTTTTAATCAGAGCACTGGCCCTGGGCCTGGTTTGCATGGCCCAGGGCACAGTCAAGGTCAGTTAACACCAGTATTAGTCAAAAAATGGTTGTGATCAAGGCAAAAAGGATGACGTCTTCACAGCCTGACACTACAAACATCAACGAGTTGTCCTCTGCACTAATGCAGAATGTGAATGGAACTTTCTAGACTGCAATGGCTAAAGGGGGCTGACCCATGGTGTGCTGTGTGCTGATCCAAAATGTGAATGACATTCTAACAGTGCAATGGCTGCTGTGACTGACCCGAAGTCTGCATATGTATTAATGTATTTTTATTTACATTCTTTATTATAAAAGATAGTCAGACTCTTAAAATGTTCTTTGATGCCAGAGGCACAAAACATTTCTTATGGTTCATACAGCCGATAGTTTCTTTTAGTTTTCCGTATTTTGAGAGACAAGGAAGGGAGGATCGTACTATTTTCTTTTTCACAGTAACTTGCAATGTGAACGTGTATCATGACTTTTAATAACATATGTCTTTCCTCATGCGAAGAACTTTTTATAGATGTTTTATTAGATTATTCTCAAAAGTCATAATTATGGAGTCGCGTTGTTCCTTCATTAGCACCATAGTTGTTTAGTGCCATGGAAACTGTGTCCAAGTGAAGGTTGAAGCTGTAATTAAATCATAGCTGTGATACATTTGCACTGCTAGTTACTTCGAATAGATTGTGTCATACTATGATTATTTGTGAGGTCCCAGGAGTAAATGGATATGTTACTGACAAATGAGTTAGTAAAGCATGTTGCAGGTCACTGCAAACATAATGCAGGTCACCTCCCTGCCCCCTCCTAATTGATCATTTATTTCAGATGAATTCCAGAAAAGGAGGAATGATGTACATATTCTTTTACAAATCAGAAAATGAATCTTGGTGGAGTCCTTTTGGGATAATTGACTTTGCTACCCCAAGCAGGGATTTTGTCATGTATTTCTTTCTTTGCCAATTGTTTCTCCACAATTTGATGAATAGTGAAATCCACGACAAATGTAATATTTGTACTTCTAGCATCAGCTTAGAATACTGAGCATAAAAAAAAATCTAACATTTTTTGCTGAATGTTAAGGCCGAGGAACAGTTCAGTTCAGTTACATTTTTTTATTGGTAGTTAGTTAGAACCATAACAATATAAAATGTTTAAGAGACATTGCATTGCCCTCAAGCGGGACCAGCATATATTACCTAAGTATAAAACTCACAGTCTGCAATCAACTTTGTTTAGGTTTTGACAATTTGACCATTTAAAAACCAGTATACAAGATATATAAAAAAGCTGTGAATCCTAGCAGGGCTGTCTAACACGATAGTATTTATAATATTACAAACATTGAATCCACTACAATTGTGTCGAATATGTAGCAGTTGTTAAAAC
This sequence comes from Lissotriton helveticus, assembly GCF_964261635.1. Classification (NCBI taxonomy): domain Eukaryota; kingdom Metazoa; phylum Chordata; class Amphibia; order Caudata; family Salamandridae; genus Lissotriton; species Lissotriton helveticus. The sequence continues at coordinate 693,736,079 of NC_136063.1, forward strand.
TCAATTGCAAAAGAGTCAAAGTGTGAAATGCCTAATATCCGTGGTACAAAAGGTAAAACATTATGAAACAGCAGTCATCTCCTGGCTTTGTTGTGGTTTTTTTAAGAGGTCCTGCACTGCTTTATAAAATTTACCAATTCTTGCCAGTTCAACAGGAACTATGGTGCTATAAATCCATTTAATTGGATTGTTGCATGTTCTTATGCCACAGCTTAAAAAGAATGGCATTAGTAGTGTTCTCCGAAGGTGCAGCAGCGACTGACAACAGCAGAGTAGATGTGTAAGCGTTTCAAATATATAGCCGCATAATCTGCACTTAACAATATTAGAGAGCAGTGGCCAGTTTTGATTAAAGTCTTTGATTTGTAGAGCCAACATCCTCACGGCCAGAATTTGGGTTAAACAGGCTTTCCCAATTTTACAATTCAGATAAGGTTGTGTATGGAGGCCAACATGGCAGTCATTATTATCTGATGCTGCCAGGGCCCTTAACAGTGGTGTGGTCTTGATATTTTCCATGTCTGCGGTCTTCGAGAGGAATTTTACCTGTTTTTTCAGTATGCTTTTTACTTCAGTGTGAGTAAGTGATGAGGTGTTTAAAACAGTCAGATCTATTTGAAGAGAGGCTGTTGCTGCCATCAAGTAGGTGGTCCAAGGGCTGTTTTTGATTTTGAATACGTAATGCAAAATAAATTTCAAGGTGCATGGCGTGGCCGTAATGCATCTATAATAATAATTTAGGAAGGAATCCATGCTAGACCATTCAATGCCCTCCTATTTTGAATTGTCGAGCAGAACAATGTCATCCGCATACTGCAATATCGTGATCTTAGTTTTGTCTATTTTGGGAAGCATAAGGTTGGCGTTGTTGAGTGCCCGAGACATGTCCACTGTATAAAGATTAAACAGCATTGCAGCCAGAATGCACCCTTGCTTTAGTCCATGGTTAGTGTTGATATTCCCGGTTAGCCCAGTGTCTGAGAGCTTAACCCTCACCCCGGTTGATGAGTATAATGATATAATGGCTTTAAGCAGGTCTCCTGGTATGCCCCACGCTTGACATTTATTCAAGCCTTTCCATCGGGCAAACCAACAGGAACTGTTTGTATTCCCATAGAGTTTTATAAAGTCTTTTTAGGGAGACATTTCAAGTCATACCTGGCTGATATAAGGAGTTTAAGGAAGGGGCTGCACCGCCTGGTACTTGGGGCATCGCTAATATTATCATTTTCCTAAAAAAGGGTAAAGATCCTAATAATCTAGGCGCATATAGACCTATTATGTTGTTAAATAGCGATGCCAAATTATACTCAACGATCTTTGCCTCAAGTTTGAACTCGGTGATGCATCACCTTGTCTCAGTTTGGCAGCATGACTTTGTCCAATGGAGGGGTACTGGAGATCATGTCAGGAGGGTAATTTCCCTTTTTGATGCTACAGAGGTCCTAACAAAACCTATGGGGGTAACCTTCTTGGATGCAGAGAAGTTTTTTGATAGGGTGTCATGGAGCTTTCTATGAAATGCTAACTAGCAGCTTGGGCTCTTCAATTGTGAAAATATGTACATGCCTGCTGGAAGGAGTGCCAGATTATCTAGATAAGCATAGGTTGGGATAGCAGGATAAGTTAGGGGTCACAGACTCCTGTTTTTTTAGATCACTAGAATTAGGGGATACTGTACTGTGCTCTGCCAATCTGCAGTCCCAACATTTTAAGACTTTATTTGATCTTTACATAAGTCGGGAAAATTGTTAGATGGGGAGGAACGGAGGGAACTCACTGTTTTAGATGTAAGACATACGGTGTTTATATAGTACACATCTTTGCCATTTGTCCTTGCATTGAACCTAGAGGTCTTAAGATATCAGGGTTTTTAAAGCAGGTTTTAAATAAGGATGTCCCTCTGACACCTCAGCTCATGTTATTAGGTGTAAATGATCTAGAGGGGAACAACGGGGTAGAACTCACCTTTATAGCGATGGTAGTTCTTAGGCTCTGTGTCGCCTCAGCCTGGCTCGATCTGCAGCCCCCAACCTTTCAGCAGTGGAAGGGACGATTTTTGCATATATATAACTTGGAGAAAACACTTAATGAAAGAAGAGGCAGAAAGCGTAGGACTAAAGGGAATAGGATTTGGGGACCTTTTACTACCTGGGTTACATAATTTACTCAATCGGGATAACCTCTAAGGCTATAGGCAAAATTTGATGAAGTGTAGAAACAGATTTAATTTATTTTAAAAAAACTATTCGGATTACTTTATGCTGTTAACCTTTACTTTATTGCATGCTTTAGGCTATAACATATTGTGTTATATGATCAATGTACTAATTGACTGATTCTTATTTCGAATAAAATTGTGTTTTTGTATTCATATTTTTGATTATATTAATATTTTTGATTATCTGCTGCATTTGCACTGCTTTTTCAGAAAATAAAAATATATATATAAAAAAAAGGAAAATGGCCCTCTCTGAAGGCTCACCCCAAAATGTTTTACTTCCTCCTCCTCTTTGTCTGACCTTCTATTCACTGGCTTTAGGACTCTGAGCACTTTACCACTGCTAACCAGTGCTAAAGTGCATGTGCCTCTACCCTAAATATGATGTCATTGGTGTGTACCTGATTGGAATATTTGATGCGCTGGTAAGTCCTTTGTAAAGTGGTATACCATATACTCAGGGCCTGTAGTTCAAATGCTACTACTAGACCTGCAGCACTAATTGTGGGAGAGGTAGGCCTTGCAGTAATGAAAAACAAATTTAGGAAGACTTAAAAGTTCATGACCTACTTTTTAAAAACATTGTACCCTGCCCTCTGGACTGTCTAGGCCCTACACTAGGGGTACTGATTTGTATTAAGAAGGAAGGTTTGGGCCTGGCAAACAATCAATTTTAATGACAGATTGCAGCAACATTTTGCTGTACACCCAGTCGCACAGCTTTGAAGAATCACTGTACACTTTTTTCATTTTACACAAGTTTATTCAATGTTTTTCCAGCTTTATCCAGTTTTTGTCATTTTATCATTTTCATCATGATAACACTGTTCAAAGGCCCATATTACTTCACATGAGGCGGTTGTGCCCATCCAGGCCTCTAACCACAACACGATGGGACTTAAATCCATGTTTGCAGCTAAAATCATAATCCCAATGCATTTCGGGCTTTTTTTAATGCCCTTCGTCAGGGGAAGCTGTTTAAAAGCGAAAATGACATGGAACCCATATTAGTCATCTGTGTTTAAACACTGTAGTAATTGTACATAAATACATTCGGCCATAACATTTATGCTATGTATAATGTGACATTGCCAGTAGTTGCCCACCCCACACCATCATTATCATATGTGACCTGAATTATTTGCTATCAATCATCTCTCACTATTTACAACCTGTGTATTCCATTACGAGCGTTTGTTGCAAGCGGAGACCTCCCCCACTCCTTCCTCGATCTTAAACCTGCCATTCTACCCGCTTTGCTGTTTAAACTCTCGATTTGCCTTGTGCTCTCAAAAACAACATCTAAATTATTAACATAGTCCTGCGTTTAGAAGTGAATTACAAATAAACATGACAAATTTTCGTTGATTCATTACTGGCTAAAACAGTTACCTGCTTGTTGTTCACACGACGCTATTGCCGCTCTACGCCTTCCTGTTTAAAATTGGTCTACCGTATGACCCGTACATCTCCTCTATCGGCTTTTTACGCGCTTCGTCAGTACTAATTCAACCAATGCTATAGGTTCAGTCTATTGACAACTACTTCTGTACACATAACGTGATTTGATTGGCCCTTCAAAATTCAAACAAAATTCCTCCCTTGTGATGTTGAACACTACAATTCCCACAATTCCCTCAATTACAAACAAATTACTAAAAATACCAGACCCCTAATCATCAAGATATGTAAACAGATAGTGTGCTCCTCCGTGAAAATACCATCATTGGTGCTCATATAACAAGCGACATTATGTGACTTGGTAAAACATCATTGTCCTTTTGATTATGAAAAAATGTCTGTTAGATTGAATGCTACATTACAGTGAGGCACCCACATCGACAATCAATTTTGCCAAGTTGAAATGGTAGTTTAAAATCGCACACACCGGCTGCTGCAACGACAGGTCTGCAACATGTTTAAAGAGCTCCTTAAATGGGTGGCACAATCAGGGCTGCATGCCCAATAGTAGCAATAAAATTACAGGGCCTGGGTACAGGTATTGCCACTTTCTAGGGACGTACAAATAAATTCAATATGACAATAGGTGATAAGCCAATTTTGCCAAGTTTTAAGGAAAAAGCACAAGAACTTTAGCACTGGTTAGCAGTGGTAAAGTGTGCAGAATCCTAAAGCAAGCATAAAAGAAGTCTGGAAACAGGAGCTTTGAAGGCACAAATTAGGGGAGAACCACACCAAGGATGGCATGTCTAACAATTGGGCTCCATCAAAGAGGTGTAATGTGTCATTGACAATAGTTTGCAATGATACTATGACCACAGTGAAAACCAGAGTGGGAGTCCTTTAGAAGAGTGTACTTCCGGCAACACAGCATTTGAGGGTCTTTATGAGAAAAGGAAGGACCCTTAAAGAGATGTAATTTTCCACAACTTCCAGGTCAGCAGTGGGCTTCCTGAGAGGGGAGCAAACACATAAATTCATGAGCGAATCAGGGAGAGAGCTTGTGTTAGTAAAAGCCAGCACCTTACACAGTATTCCAGGCATACTAATGGCAATGTTTGTGAACTGAAAACAAAATTGCATCCAGACTAACTTGTAATTCTTTACATGTACTTTTATGGGGTTTTTCTGGTAACATGCTCGCTCTTTCTGTTTACAAAATAATGAAAGACAAGAAAACATGTCCCATTTTGCAGTCCATGATGTGATTCATGCTCCTGGAAGCCGCAGATCAGTAGAGCCCCATATTTTCTAAAGGTTTCCACCAACGCTGGTAAATCAAAGTAATGGAAAGGGCCACATGGTATTCACTGTCCAGCAAAAATGTGTTTGCCCTGCAAATCTGAACTTTTGACAGTGCAAACACTGCTTGCCACAATTTTGTCTCGCTTTCTTTCAAGGGGGCATTACTAGTGACGTGGTTAATATATAGATGTGGAGTGGCGCCGGAGAAAAATGGATGTTTTAACTCACTGACAGACACCGTGATAAATGCCTTTTGTCTTGATGCCAAAGCTCTCAATCATGGCTTGTTATGCATGTTTTATTTATACCAGGCCATGATTGAGAGCTCTGAACATGGGGCTGAACACAGTGCGAGCTTCTCTCAATGCTTGTCAGTGGGTCAAAAAAGTAAATAACAATAACATTTTTACTTACCCACTCATCCTCACTGTTCTCCTCTTCAGAAGACCCAGCACGAGACTCGGATCCCCAGTCAACTCCCCTCCACCACTGCAGTCCTGCTCTCAAATTGTTGATAATGAAAAGCAGTAAACTGCACTTGACGTTGAGGGCATTTTGACCACTAATTTCCTCAATTTTAAATGCGTTCCTCGTTTTGAGGACACATTGGATGAAATTGTCCCTCCCTTGACTCGGAAGTTGTTTTTCCAGTTCCGTTACAAAAACTACTCCTTCAAACTTTTTGTAAAAAATGTAGGAAAGATATAGAGAATGATGATCAATGTCCCGCCTGTAATGCAAGTTCTGAGTCTATCATCCACCTTCTACTCTTTTGTCCATATAAATCTCTGAGGGATAAATGGCTCTTTCCATTCGGCAAAATTGTTGGGACTGGACATTACTTGGAGTTGCTTAGATCTCTGAGCATGGCCACAAGCAGAGTTGTGGCTTTTGGGTTATCTAGATATTGGTATGCGCTGTGGTTGAAAAGGTCCAAATGTTTGTCCTGATGGATGCTGTAAAGTGATGGACAAAATCGATATGGACTTTAGATTAAATCCTATTGAAGCAACATATGATTACTCTATCTGGACTATATGACTGCCCGCTCGTTTTTCTTATTCTTATTTTATCTTTGTATTTTATCTGTATTTTTTTACCTTTACTTCATATCGATCACTTTTAACTGTATTTTCTACCATGTCGTGTGTACTTTTGTGATCCTATGGTCGAAATAAAGTAAATGATGTTGATGATGATATAGCAGCATGAGAGCAGTGCTAGGAGTGGCTGGAATAGACTGGAACAGCGCTCCTTTAGGCACTGGGGACCTGTCCTTCTCTCCACCCAGCTGTCTAATACAGCTTGGTTGGAGAGGTTTAAAGTGCGGATGTTAGGCTTGCTATCAACTACTTTTAGTAGGTACTAATGAGGGTATATGTGTTCATTTCTACAAACCCCTAGCACATTGCTTGAGTGATAAATGGTACAGCAAATACCCAAAGTTTTAGAACCTTCTGAGCGTGTCTACGCATAGGAATTTGTACTGGAAAGATATGCCTCCAAAACAAATCTTATGCTAAAACAGCATATATTTACCACCATGCAAGAAAGCCAGTTTGCAGCAGCAGCAGGCCAGTCGTTGTAAATATAGTTACACAATGGGCAAATATGGATGCTGAACTGTGTTGCATGAAAAATTAGTTCATCTGGCCAGAATGTTCTATTTTGTAAAATGTATTCATTTATCTACTCATTTGAGTTTGAACCTTAATTTTGTGACATAAGCTGATATCTCAGCGTGTGAGAAGAAAAAATATATAATTTGTCTGAATAAATTACTAAACATAGGGGGGACATATATTTCATCTATTTCTTTGAAAATTACACAGATTCTAAAGTTACTGAGGTTACAAAAACCCCGGCACTGAAACACTGGATCCATTATTGCAGACTTGACAACTGTTCAATGGCACCTCAGACCTGCCTTTCTATATACACAATGAGACGCAATTCATTAGAATATTTCCATGTGTATTTAAGAAATTGAATTCTAATTAGAGCATATGACACCTAAAGTTATTGCAGAGATTCATTTCCCCTGCAGAATCAATCAAAAACAATGAATTTGCCCTTGCTGAAACATTTTCGCTCGTTTTAATATTTTGTGGTAATTGTGATTAAAATGACCTCATCCCATTAAATGATGAATACAAACGTCCTAGTATTCTTAACTCTGCCGTCTACTTTCTCCTGAGCTCGTTTTCCATTAATAACCGGTTTCAAATGAATAAAAGGCTTAAACATAATGGCATTTTTGTTCCACTGCATTCTAATGTATAACAATATCATTAATTTTCCTAATTATAGGAAGTTCTATAACATATGTAAAAGCTAAACTTTAAATTGATATATTGTAATAAAATGTACGGCTTTTCGGCAATCAGGCAATCACTGTTATTGTAGTAACATAATTGCTGCCATCAAATTACAATATAATCATTTGGTTCATCGGTTCACCTGTCACATGTTCTGCTTGACCAAATTAACTGAATTGGATAATCTCCTTTGCAGATGTGGATTTTTCCAAAGCTTGGTTTGTAACGCTCCATGCAATTAGGCGTGTGTCAGTAATAGGGTGGTGCAGAGACCCACAACTAAGTTTTCATGCAGTTGCAAAGAACCATATTGAATGTTCATTTGCACACCTGTGCACATCTCCATGCATCATCTTTACTTTAAAGGTATGGAATATTAAGCAATATTGAATTCTGGCAGACATGTTTTCTTTGACCAGGTTTAAAAATACCCATACTTCACGGGGGTACACACTGGTCAAACATTATATAGCAATGCACTGGGGAAATGAGAAGGGGCCGACGTCGACACAGTGAGCTAGAGAAATGGACAAATGTTTGATCGTAGAGAAAGAAGCGTTTAAAAACAGAGGATGTCCTAAAAATGGGATAAAAAGTGTGGGAAATGGAATACATACAGAGGAGAGCTCTGTGTCTCCGCAGCTGCTGAAATGGCGCTGAAACAAAGACAAGGAACTGGACATATATGATTTTGCCTGCTTTGCAGGAAGATCCCAGAGAGGAATAGACCTGGTAGTTTGGTTATAGATGTCTTACCTGTATAGACATCAGTATAACCTGTATTGTTTTCTTATAAATCAATATAAATAATTAAAAGAAGAAAAATACTCATACCAAGAGAGCGTAATGTGAGGCCAATAATCCTAATGATATGGGGAAGAAGTAAATGACAAATGCAAAATTAGCATTCAATAAGAATACAATAACGAAAAGGTCTCCAAAGGCCATGAACATACGATTCTTTTCCAACCATCATTTACGGTTTTTGGCTAGGAATCTACGCACAAGACGCTGGTAATAGTTTTGTAAAATGAAATCTTTTTCGTATTCAAATCTTTCCCACAAAATGTATTCAGTATAGAGTTTTTCCTGTAGAGAATTTAATCGAAAATAGAGTATCTGCCTCTCGCCCCCTGCCCCCTGCAGTTCTGATTATAATGCAGATTCTCCTTCTTCATGCAAAGGTACTATTTTGATGGTTTTCTATTCTAAAGTTGGAAGGCCAGTGCTTAGTATGTAAAAAAAGTGTTGGGGCTGAAAGTTCCAGTCAGCAGCCGCGGCCTTTGCAGTTAGCATCGGTGGGGCAGTGGGGCCGTGTGGGGGGGGGAATTTCGAGGGACGATGCCGAGGGAAAATTAATTCTTTATTTAATTTTTCCTCTGCATCATCCTTGGAAATCCCCCCCCCCCACCCCACCACCGCTGTTACCTGCACGGACCGCGGCAGCCAGTCAGAAACATGCAGCTGACGCTATCAAATGTCAGGGTGTTGAATAGCAAGCCTGAACTGCCTTGGTTTCCCCTCATGCCTCTATAATCCATCAGCAGACACTCCCTGCCTCCATATCTCACTCTTACAGGGTCTTTTTCAGCCCTGCTTTCTCCCTTTTTCCCATCTTTCTCTCCCTTCTTCTTTCACCCTTCCATGTTTTTCTCTCCCTTTCTCTGGATCAAAGTTTGTTGATGAGAAATAAGTGTCAGTCCAAGAAATGAGTGCTGCTGTGCCTCACCTGCAAATATCAGGTCAAATTAAGCAGTGGCTGAAACACACCAGAAGAAGTCCTTTCTGAACTTTGCTCCGTGCATAGCCAACATTTATTTTTGGACAGCATCTCTCTCCTCTAGGAGGAGAGGGTATCCTTATACAAAGCCCCCTTGCCTTAATGAGACACTATCTGTTTTGAAGCTTCCTTTGGATCTTGTAAATGGAAGAATATAGCTGAGAAGAGGTGGGGGATGAAATGCAAGGAGGTATGGTGGAGTTGGAGGACAAACAGACATATTCAGGGGGTAAGTGAGATTAGGGAGAGTCAGCCAAGTGCAAGGGTGGGTGCAGGGAACATGCCTGAAACAGGGTGGAGGAGAAATAGTAGCAAGAGGTAAGGGGAAATGGATACTGGGGGATGCTGCTTGAGAGGGAGACAATGTCAGTGAGTGGAGAGGGGATGGTGGCCAATGAATAGTATGATGCAGCTTACAACTGAGGGTAGGTTGGCAAGGGTGCAATTAGTAGGTAGTACTGGATCACACAGTTGCAGCAGAAAGAGACTGTGCTGGGAGGTAGGAAAAGGTTTGGTGGACGGTCCATGGTAAGTTGGAGCTGGTGTTGAGGGCTCAAGGCATGGAACAGGGAATTTGGTTGAACAGACACCAAGATCACATTTCTTCATATCTCCACTGATAAAAGATTAACCCCTGAACTGCTGGCCGTTTCCCCCCCTGTGCCTAGCCTTTTTTGGCTATTTTGCACTAAGGGCTCCATAACATTTTCCCATACAAGGTATCCACACCAAATCTGTGTCTTTTTTTCCAATATCCTAGGGGTTATATAGGTACCCAGGGTTTGTGGATTGCCCTGGAGTGGACAGAGAAAAAAGGGAAAATTTTGCAAAAGTTTGAGTTTTTGGAGAAAAGTAGGAAAAAAGTGCTTCTTATTGAAGGATCATCTTTTTTCCCCTAAACATGGCATCAGTTAAGTTTGCTGTATTAAAGTCACCATCTTCCCTGCTTTCAGGAACATGGAGAGTTAAATCCAAAAACTCATTTTGTACCACTGTTTTGGCATTTTTCAAAGAGGTGGCACAGTTGTCCTATTGTTTGTGCTCTGTACTTCCAGTTTGTGGTGGAAACTATTGTGAAACCCATGGGTGTTCCAGGAAAGCCATATATTTCTGAAAAGAAGACACAATTAAAAATTCATCAAGGGGTCGTATGTGTAGATCCCTCAAGGTTTTTCCAGGGAAAATAACTGTTGAAATATAGAAATATTGAAAACAAGTTGGAAAAAATGTCCATTTGTAACAATTGTTTCATCAGTAACTTTTTGCCTTGCTGGTCACTTTACAAATGCAATATACCATTACACTACACCCTTCTGATTGCGGGCATATATAGGGTTTGTAAATTCTTCAAGAACCCAACATACCCAGATGCAACAACTGAGCTTCACCGTACAATTGCTTTTCATTGAGTGCCAAGTATAGACCAATCCATATGGTGAAATATGTAGAGTGAAATATGGACATCAAGGAAACCTATATATTTCTAAAATGGGCATGTGATATGGAGATCATGAGCAGTGGCCATTTGTACATCTCTGAATTTGTGGGTACTCATACTAGCATATGATTTAGAGGGTATTTTTTTAAATGTCTTCTTTCTTATAGACTGGCTTACATTTGAAAGGCAAAAAAGCAGCAAAATTCAATTGGTAATAACAAATGTTCTACTATTCTGTGCTTCCACAAGTCTTCTGCTAAAAATCACACCTCACTTGTGTGGGTAGGCCTAGGGCCTGCAACGAGAAATGGGCAAAAACACATCATGGACGCATCACAATTGTTTTCTCAAAACTGACCCTTTTTTCCCAATGTGTTTATCTATAGATTTTGGAACCTAGCTCAGTCAGTGTTGGAAAATGGACCTCTCTAAAGGGTCATTCCAAACAGTTTACTTTTGTCCACCTCCTTCTGTGACCTTCTTTTTATTGGCTTTATGACTCTGAGCACTAAAAGCATATGTGCTTCTGCCCTAAACATGATGACATTGGTGTATACCTGATTGGCATATTTGATGAACTGGTAAGTCCTTTGTTAAGTGGTATACCATATACCCAGTGCCTGTACTTCAAATGCTGCTAGTAGGTCTGCAGCACTAATTGTGCCACCCACATACGTAGCCTTTCAAACCTGTCTCAGGCCTTACACTGCTGTGCCTGTGTGTGCAGTCCACTGCCATTTCGATTTGGCATTTAAAACTCATTTTCAAGCTTGAAACTCCCCTTTTATTACACCTAAGTAACCCCTAAGGTAGGCCCTAGGTAGCACTAAGGGCAGGGCACTGTGTAAATGAAAGGTAGGACATGCACTGGGATGTTTAGCATGTCTTGGTAGTGGTGGTAAACAGCTAGTTTTTCACTACTTTGAGGCCTAGACAGCCACAAACACAGGAAGATGAGGCTTATCTATATTCTGAGCACTCATCCGCATTCTGATGGGTTTTCCTAGTCAGTGAGGAAAGGGAGTGGCTGACACTACACTTCAATGAGTAGTGTTCTGTCCACACACAAAGCACTGATTTTCTCCCCACAGATAGCCTGCCAGACAGGACTGGGTTAAAGGGAATCATTGTGCACTTCAGAGAGCTACTTTGAAGTCACCCCCTACATAAAAGGCACTTATCGGTATAAGTACTGGATCTCTGACCCCTTAAAATCAGACACTTCTGGATCTTGAACTGAACCTCTGTCAGAAGGACTGCTGTGCTGCTTAAATGACTCCACTGGGCTTATTTCTGCTTGTTGCCTTGCAGCCTTCTGCTCATTTACCTTACTGAATGAGAGCTGGACTCTGCCTTCCTGCCATGTGATCTCCAAGGACGTGCTGGCATGCCTGCTGTTTCTGGGATACAAAAGTCTTCCTGCAATTCTGATGGTGCTGCTGGACTCTTCCTTCTGTGAGTCCTACTCTAGCCTGAGATGCCCTCTCCAAGTTGTGGACCTCGGAAGTGGTTTCCGCATCTGTTTTTCTTCAAAAATGATACATCATCACCACTGCGCCGATTGGAACCCATGCATCACCTTTCAATGCTGAGGCTGTTCGATGACAGCGGTTCTACAACCAGAGCAACCCGATGATGACACTATGCATGGCTCAATAACAATGCATTGCCTTCACTTCAATGAAGCTCAACAACGACGCAGCCACCCGACTGGGTGAAAAAGATTGACACATTAGGTCCTCAGCGTTGATGCTCTTTCTCCATCCAAGGTATTTTGTCAGAGGGCCCTGTGTGGGCCCTGTAGCTGGTCTACCCTTTTACTCGGTTGGCCTGAACTTTGAATTTGCACCAGTCCAGTCTGACCTAAAGTAAACTTTTTAGTGTTACTTGCTTTTAAGCACTTTATTGCATTTATTTCATTAAAATTAAATATATCTACTTCTACTGATTGGTTTTTTGTTGTTTTGGTCTTATTTTACTCCGATAAATATTCCCTATGTTTCTAAACCTGTATGGAGTCTTTTTGTTATGTATTCATTGTATTACTGTCTGTGTGTGTTGCACAAATACTTTACACACTGCCTCTTTAGATAAGCCTGACTCTCTGTGCCAAGCTACTAGAAGGTGAGCACAGGTTATCTTTTAGTGTGTAAATAGCTTACCCAGGCTGGAGTTATCGTTGCTGCCTGACCTGGGTTCATACCACAGCCAGCCAGGAATCCCATTTTCAACATTCAGCACCCAGGACAACCTAGTAAACCTGAATCTTTTTGAAAACTAGACAACTAGGGGAATCCTGGGACCAGGGTGGGGTGCCACGTGTGGCTCTCACTAGGTTTTTTACCCAGAATCCCTTGGAAACCTCAAACGTTGACTAAATAAAACAATTTTTCTCTCATTTCTATGACGGAAAGTTCTGGAATCATCAGGAAGCCAAAAACTTTCCCGCGCAGCATTACAACAAGTCTCTTCATAACAATGGTACCTCACTTGTGAGGGTAGGCTTAGTGCCGGCAACAGGAAATGGCCCAAAAAGCAACATGGATGTATCACATTTTTCCACTCACAACTGACTCTTTTTTTCCCTATCTGGGCAGCTGTAGATTGTGGACCTAAGCTCAGCCGTCAAACTAGGAAAACATAGCAAATCTGTAAATTTTTAAAAGCTAGACACCAAGGGGTATGCAGGGTGGGGAGACTTGTGTCGTTCTGGCCAGGTTTTTGTACCCAGAAATCTTTACAAATCCTAAACTTTGACTTAAAACACATTTTCCTTATATTTTTGTGATGGAAAGTTCTGAATCTGCGTGGAGCCACAAACTTTTCCCACTTGGCATTACTCTAAGTCTCCCATTAACAATGGTACCTCTCTTGTGTGGGTAGGCCTAGTGCCCGCAACAGGAAACAGCCCAAAACACTACATAGATGCATCACATTTTTCCTCTGAAAACTGATCTATTTTCAAATGTGAATAGCTGTACATTTTGGACCCTAACTGAGCTGGCACGTAAAGAAACCTAGTAAACCTTCACATTTCTGAAAACTAGACACTTAAGGGTATCCAGAGTGGGGGTGACTTGTGTGGCTCTCACCAGGTTGTTTGCACCCAGAATGCCTTGCAAACATCAAACCTTGACTAAAAAAACACATTTTCTTCACATATCTGTGATGGAAATTTCTGGAAACTGTTGAGGGCCACAAACTTCCTTCCACCCCGCATACCTGCAAGTCTCCCAATAAAAATGGTACCACACTTGTGTCGGTAGACCTAGTGGTTGAGACAGGAAACAGCCCAAAATGCAACATGGGCACATCACATTCTTCCACTGCAAACTGACCCTTTTTTCCAATGTTGATTGCTGTGAATTGAGGACCTTAGCTCTGCAGGTACCTAGAGAAGCCTAACAAACATGTACATTTTTTTAAACTAGACACGTAGGGGTACCCAGTGTGCGGTGACTTGTGTGACTCTAACCAGGTTTTTCTACCCAGAATCACTTGCAAACTTTAAACTTTGAGTAAAAATCATATTTTCCTCATATTACTGTGATGGAAAGTTCTGGAATCTGTGTAAAACATCAAACTTCCTTCCACCCAGCCTTCCCCCATGTCTCTTGATAACAATGGTACATCACTTGTGTGGGTAGACCTTGTGCTCGCGACAGGAAACGGCCCAAAAAGCAATATGGATGCATCCTATTTTTCCATTGAAACCTGAACCTTTTTTCCAGTGTTGGTAGCTGTAGATTTTATAACCTAGCTCAGCCGTCACCTAGAGATACATAACAAACCTGAACAGTTTTGAAAACTAGACTAGTAGGGGAGTCTAGGGGTGCATGACGTCTGTGGTTCTCACCCGGTAATTTTACCCAGGAGCCCTTGTAAATGTTAAACTTTGGTAAGAAACACTCATTTGCCTTACAATTTCGGTGATAGAAACTTCTGGAATATGCAGGAATATGCAAAATTTCTACCATCCAGCATTACCCCGCTTGTGCTGATAAAAATGCCACCTAGCTAGCCTTGTGTCTGTGATAGAAACAGATTAATACAAGGTCAATTGGAGTTCCCTGGAGAGGGCTGCATGATGTCTAATCATGTTGGTGGCATAGCAGAATGCAAAGATGTGCTTTTCCCGAGTAATCTATTTATCTCTACTTGGCCGTCTAAGGAACCAAGAAGTTTGCTTTGCATTATTGGCTTTGTCTAAGAGTTCTTCTGCATATGTAGGTTTGACCGCATTCTACATACAATACAAAGGTGTACTTCTGAATAATGTATTTACTGCACCTGAACTGCCTGACTAACAGAGAGGGCTGATATACATTATATACATTATTGACTCTGTCTTGAAGTATTCTTGCATGTATTGCTTACAGGATGCTTTATTGGAGCTTCAAGACTCCACTGTTTCTAAGGAACTTTGGTCAGATACATTTTGTCCCAATGAAGCCAAAAGACTTAGTTCTTTGATATACAATGATATACAACCTTGCATAAGGTTCCCTGCCTTGTTCACTGTCTTCTTCTGTTGTTGTATACATATTAGTTCACCGTTTGAGCACTGCATCATCTGCACTAATTTTGATACACACTGAAATGCATATTGTCCTGATACTAAAAATGTGAAAATCATACAAGAAATTGTATCATTTGTCCTTCTTCAATAAAATTGATTATGATACAAGTTACTAATTGAGTTTGCACACTTTCAAAGCAAGCAGAAGTGTTAGTGAATGAGTTCCATGAGATATTTGTTTGACTTATTTCACTTACTCTGGTTCTTGTGGGCAAACAGGGTTGTTCTTGCATTGTATACGTAGGTTCCTTAAAGAACACTTCAAAATCGAGTCAAGACTTTACAATTTTGCAGTACAGGGTACTACATGACAACCTGGCCTAGGTTCTGTCCGCCAATACGTGCATTGTATTGACTATAATGTACTTGACAATCAGCGAACAGAACACCTGCTATGTTCTGACAGTGGATAAAGGTGTCGTGCAGGCCAAATCCATGATTTCCTCAAGGAGAGGAACAGAAATTCTACAGCTGCTTGTCTAGTGAAGTAGTGGTCAACGGAAGGTAGATAGTCATTAAAAGGTTTACATTACGGCAGCTCCACTTGAGTCAATTTTCCAACACGTCACTTTTGTATGATACAACATAAAGGAAGTAGGAAAGGACAGGCCTGGCTGTGATGGGCATTGGGGACAGTAAACACGGCTCTCCTGCCTCTTTCCTTGCTTACAGCAAACTCTACAACACCATGGTTGAGTCTTTTTCGCTTTTTCAGGAATTGGTTAAGCAAAGTGTAGATCCTGCAGCCTTGCCATGTCCTACAGATCATATGAAGTTGAGGCTGCTCCTTCTATAGCAAGAAGACTTTCAGTGATAGTCAACTAAAAGACAAGAAAATACATGAGTCTTCCTGTGATGGTCTGATAATAAACAACATGCTGCCATCTGGATCAGGTGGGTCAATATTTTCTTACACCAGGTGCAATTTTTATGACTTACATTGTATGGCTGAAGAACCTGGTCGTTCTTATCCACTCTGCCATGTACTTACTGTAATCAAGTATACAGGTGGGCTTTTGAACTTTGTCTATCTGACCCCAAACACCACCCACGCACCCAACCGTCAAACCAACGCCCCCCACCGCCACCCTCCGCACCTGGACCACGGTGACCACCGAAGACACAGCCGCACGATGAACACCATCCACTCCGAATCACCGACCGACCCCTGCCCACACCACGTCTTCAACAAGGCCGACTCCACCATCGCACCCCAACTCCAGAACATCATCAACACCTCATTCAACACCACCACCTTCCCGGAGAGCTGGAAGCACGCCGAGCTCAGCGCCCTCCTGAAGAAACCTACAGCGGACCCCACCGACCTCAAGAACTTCCGCCCCATCTCGCTCCTCCCTTTTCCTGCTAAAGTCATCGAGAAGATCGTCAACAGACAGCTGACCGCCTTCCTCGAGACGAACGGATCTCTCGACCCCTCGCAGTCCGGATTCAGAGCCAACCACAGCACCGAGACCGCCCTCATTGCAGCCACCGACGACATCCGGACCCTGCTCGACAAAGGGGAAACAGTGGCCCTCATCCTCCTGGACCTCTCCGCGGCGTTCGACACGGTCTGCCACCGCACCCTAGTCCAGCGCCTCAGCAGCATCGGTATCCAAGAGAAGGCACTGGAATGGACCATCTCGTTCCTCGCCGGAAGATGACAAAGAGTCTGCCTCCCCCCGTTTCTCTCCGAGGCCACCGAACTCATCTGCGGCGTCCCGCAAGGATCTTCACTCAGCCCCACTCTCTTCAACGTCTACATGAGACCGCTTGCAGCCATCGCACGCCAGCACAACCTCAACATCATCTCTTCGCCGACGACACTAAGCTGATCCTCTCCCTCACCAGAGACCCCGACACCGCCAGAACCTGCCTACACGAAGGGATGAAAGACGTCGCCGAGTGGATGAAGGACAGCCGCCTGAAACTGAACTCGGACAAGACGGAAGTCCTCATCCTGGGATCTTCGCCCTCCGCCTGGGACGACTCCTGGTGGCCCCCAGCCCTGGGCACCGCACCCAAGCCAACCGACCACGCACGCAACCTTGGCTTCATCCTGGACTCCTCCCTCTCGATGACCAGACAAGTCAACGCCGTCTCCTCATCGTGTTTCAACACCCTGCGTATGCTTCGCAAAATCTTCCGCTAGATCCCGACCGAGACCAGGAAGACTGTCACCCATGCACTCGTCACCAGCCGACTGGACTACGGAAACGCCCTCTACGCCGGAACCACAGCCAAGCTACAGAAAAGATTCCAGCGCATCCAGAACGCCTCCGTCCGACTCATCCTGGATGTCCCCCGACGCAGCCACATCTCCAGCCACCTGAGGAACCTGCACTGGCTCCCCGTCGACAAGAGGATCACGTTCCGGCTCCTCACCCACGCACACAAGTCTCTCCACGACCTGGGCCCCAAGTACCTCAACGACCGCCTGACCTTCTACACGCCCACCCGCCAGCTACGGTCCACCAGCCTCGCCCTCGCAGCCGTACCACGCATCCGAAGAGCAAGCGCCGGAGGAAGATCCTTCTCTTACCTGGCTGCCAAGATGTGGAACTCCCTCCCCATCCACCTTCGGCTGACCCAGGACCATCTCGCCTTCAGGAAACAACTCAAGACCTGGCTGTTCGAGCAGTAGCATACCCCCTCCCCCAAGCGCCTTGAGACCCTCCCGGGTGAGTAGTGCGCTATACAAATGATCTGATTGATTGATTGATTGATTGATGGAGCAAGCGCTCTTATTCTGTTTTGTAGTGAGCAAGTACACATCACGCATCTCAGGGACATTGATTGCGAGAAGTTTGTTGGAACACAATGCAGTGCTCTGGGTTTCTTGAGCTTCTTACAAAAAAGCTCCTGCGGAATCCTTTATGGCAACAACTAACTGTACCACATGCCACTTTGCCAGCTTTGTAAGGTTTGGTTGCTGCACAAATTCCGTTTTTTGTGTAAGACCCCAACATATCTTCCACTCTCCAAGAGAAGTGGGAGTCCACTGGTGTGCCCTAGAATGAACGCTAGAGTGCCTCTATGCTCCCTCAGAGTTTGCTGCATAATTTGCTCAAGGAAGTCAATGGCCAAAAAGAGATGGGTGTAGCAAATTGGCAACAAATTGGCTGTGTTAATATTACATCAAGCTTAGTCAGTGAAAGGCATAATTTGGGGATGAACTAAATTTGGGTGCTTCCAAGAGAGCACTCCCTCTGTGCTTGTTGCTGCACATGTCTGCTCTCTGGGTTGATCTAACCTCCTACGGTCACTCCCCTGTACAGATTTTGCTTGTGAAGGGACAGCATAACTACCATCATCATGTCCCTTAGAATTGCTGAAAGATGAGCAACTAGATAGAACTCCGTCGACTGAAAAATCACTTCCAGATTCTGCTCCATTTTCTTCTCCCTCAGATGCGGTCTTAGTTTCCGCTGTCTTAAACACTGGTCCTGCCTCAGAGCTGTCCTCCATAACCTGAGTTAGGGCCTGGACAGCAATCATTCACCAGGAAGCCATCACTGCTGACTGGCTAAAACCTTCTTCCTGAAACTTTGTCCTACGTAGAAGGCAGAAGTATTGGTCCAAATCTGTCTGTGGGTGTGTGCGTCTATGAGATGTGTGCAACAGTAAATAACAAAAACGTACCTTTTTGGTGAATTTGCAGGTTCTCCTAAGGCACTAATAAAAGACAAAAAAAAGACACAGTATTACTTCACCTTGCCACATACCCAATTATACAGCATACTTTTGTTATGGCTTATGCAAAACTATATTGTTGGGCTATACTGGGCCACGGCAAGCATAAAAGTCATTTCCCCAAGCTACAAATCTACCTTTGATCTCAAGAAGCACACATTCACATAGTTGCATCTGCAACTTTGTGGCGCAGCAATGCTCCTTGTGAAATCTCACATTGCTATCACCAAGGCCACTGGAAATATGCATAAGAGCACAAATTTATGAGACAGGATTGACTAAATCATGCGGCATGATGCAGCAAATTTTTTAATAGTAGTACCTCATTATTTTGTTAGATTTTTAAACTTGCAAACATGCTAATACTGTCTCGCCAAACATTTCACCTTATTAATACCAGTTTAGCAATCAAATCCTGTAATAAGCAACTGATTATGACGAGTCAACCTTTGCACAGGCCCCTGCACTGCGTGAACACATTTATACTGCTTATGCCACACAAATCTATCATCTGCTGTATAATCTGCAGATGGTAGATTTATGTAGTATATGCAGTACATGCATTCGCTTTTAAATGTGTGTTTTCTTCTGGGTGGGGCACCATTAAAAAATAATATACACTGCCCCCCAAGGGGGTTGACCCATGTGATGAGACTCAACCAGCTACTTTCTTTCTATGTGACTCCCCTAGGGAACCACACATTTTAAAGAAATATGAAGGCCCAAGGGGTCTGCCCATTAACAAGGAGGGCCGACCCCCTGTCAATGTTTTTTTTTTTTATATATTCCCCCGTGGGTGCATTGCACCCCCTCACCCTGGGAAAAGCACCTTGTATTTGTTTTTTATGCCTGGTGGGAGGCTCAGGCCATTACCACGAAGGCCGACTCCCTGTTAATTTCCTTTAATAAAAAATAAAATATGTATATTTATATACTTTTCCCGGGGAGTACGAGGGCATGATTTCCCCCCCCAGGGGAAATACAGCAATAATTTCTTTTCGTTTTTGCCACAAGGGGGGATCTGCACATTGCTCAGAGGGCCGTCCCCACACAAATATCTCTGGTGATCTAGTGGTTTTCTGATTGCAGTTCTCGGTGCGACCGTGATCCACAATCAGGAAACAATTCCAGGTAGGCCTTGTTTGATAGGGGAGACTCTCCCTGAAAACTGGGGAGGCTGTTTTTCACTTTCTCTCCACTGGAGTGGAGCGAATGCTTAACTGCTCCTGCCTCCAGCTCCAGTGGGGTGTGGTACACTGACGTCACAGATGTGTGTGGGGGTGGAGCTGACACAGCAGCTATTCCGCCTCACCCCAGCCCTGTTTAAAAAAAATGTAGTCCTCCAGTGCTCGCACAAGAGAATCCACTTGATCCCTTCCCAGTGTCGGACAATGGCCGACACCTGCACCTGCCATTGACCGACACCCGCACCATAGGGGTTAAAGAGCAGCATATTGTATGCTACTTGGAGGTGTAGTTGATGTTAAAAAAGTCAACCCAGCAGTAACTACAAGTAGTGGAGAAATGATTCCCTGTTGTCAGAATGGACAACATATTTACATGGAAACTCATGAATATAGTGTAATGCATGAATTTGAGTGAAACGGCTGCAGGAAATGTAAATCTACAAAGAGATTTTAAAGCACATTTGCTGATTTCTTTATTGGTTTTGTTGAAGCAGCATATTTTGTATCACCCACAACTTTGGCCAGCTTTGAGGTAGAGGTGTTACTCACAACTTGATTTTAACATATAGAGACACACACACAGCCATGTGTTCAATATGTTCTCTACCTCTTGTTATTTATGATGCTAAGAAACACAGAGGAAGCATGGCATTCATATTGGGATCCCAGCTTTAAGTTGATTGCATCTACAACGAGGAGCTTTTAAAGAGAGTGGCCTATTGCAAATGACCCCCATTGTGACAGCCCTGGATGTGAGCCAGAGAAAGAGTTTAGGTTCTAAGCCACAGTAAGGATATATATAGAGGGGGAAACTAAAAGTACAAACAAGAAAGAAAGTAAAGGTATCAGACACCTCCAGATCTGAAGCTAGGAAAAAGGATAAATGGAGTAGAGGCTGAATTGGGCAAAAGTTAATAAGGGTAGGGGAAATTAACTCTAAAAGCTGAGCCATAAAGTGAATGAGCAGGTTGAGAGACAGTACAGGGAAATAGGAGAAAGTAAATGAAGACCATAAAAAGAGCTAATTTGAGACATGGGGAAGGGTGGTACATGGGGTGATGCTAAGCAAAAGTTGGAAGGAGATTGAAGATACTTGTGTAGATGGAATTCAAACAGGAATGTTTTCTGCTAGTTATGGAAGCAGAAAAGAAATGTAGACAGCCTTAGTCCTCCGGGCACGATGTCTGTGGCAGAGCTGCTCTCAAACACAACTCAATGGATTCATTGATATGCAACAAACTTAACGTTCTTCACTGAGTGACTCTAATCTTGGATACACATGCTTTTCCTGCACTTAGCCTAATGAGCCCACGTTGATGACTTAGATTACTTTTTGATATAGAACTGTTATCTCCAGAAGTCTCATTGTGGAAGAGACATTCGCGCAACCGCCATTTGTTGGTAATAAGTAACTGTGCAGAGATGAGGAGCTCCAGGGGGTTCAGCGGAATAGCTTTCAGGATGTGAAAGCACCAGCAGAGGCCTCCAGAAATGGCTCATTCAACATTCATGAAGTGGCAGCACCTCGCGTTTCAAGGCTGACGGATCTACAAGCGTAAAGTCTTTGAATTTCTCATTGCCATTCATTGCAGCTCTGGTGCAGTCATAAGCACTTCAAAGAAAAAAGCAGGCCTATTACTCAGCACAAATATCACTCTGGGGAGAAGCCTACATTCTCCGTTTAATGGGGAAATGTTTATTTCCATGCTTCCATCCACCTCAATATTGCCTTCTTGCGTAGATGAATCGAGCGTTCTTTTGAGAAGCTCTGGAAAGCAGTTCAGGTATCTACGGACGCTGAGACGACATGACCCTTTTTGAGAGGGACGCTGTCAGCAGCCTTAGGTTAGTGACGCTCTCAAATAAATGCTCAGGGACAGATCTGCAAAAGTTCACGCAAAGCAGGGCAGCAAGTAAAATGCTGCACTGCATTGCATGAACGGAAAAGATTAGGGGCTTATTTACAAGCCCCTTGCGCCACTTTTGCGTCACTTTTCCCCTGTCAAAAATGACGTAAAAGTGTTGCATAGGCCTTGTAAATAAGCCCCTAGGATTGTGCCATATTGACTAAGAACTGGTGCAGTTCTGCCCTCTCCTTGAACAGAATTTCAAAAAGTGAGCGACCCAGACTACCCTTGAGGGCTTGGGTAATTAAGTAGAGGGGTAAAGGTGCCTTCAAGGGAATTCGTTTAAGCAAAATGTAACACTTTCAATGTAACTTGCAAGGATGAATTAATAATCCCCATCAGAATTCAATTCAACTAAATAAGTTTAAATCAAACATACATGACTACATAAATGACAAACATAAACACAAGCCAGGTGTATAGAGAAAGGAATTTATCAAAAATTTAAAACAATTCATTTGATATACAGAAAATGAAATAGGGCTGCAGGTTGACACTCAATGTATTCATAAGCAACTCAACAGAACCTATTGACACCTATCCAAAAGCATAATGAAAAAACAAAAGGGATGAGGCGGAGGTCGACGTTTCGGTCTCCTACAGGATGCTTAGCGAGACCATCTTCAGGACTGATGACAATTGGAATCTGTATATTAAAAAGAGTGTATTATAAAGTATTATGTCAATTTCAAATTCAATTTGAGCATCGACGTCACACGTCATAAAGTTGTAAACATGGGTCTTCCGGAGAGTTAAGTATCGCCCAATCTTTAGATATAGTTGGGGTCGTGAACGCAGTGCACCAATCTTACTGACACGTCCGTCAAGTAGCGATTCAAAGGATTTAATCGAATAGGGTTCTTAGTCAAATGTTAACGTTGTTCGACTTCAGATAACTTCTGCAGATTCAATAGCGTTCTCTCGGAGATCTACAAGGCGGGGGTCCTGTTCATATCGCAAGTACGGAAGCCTTGAACAGGCACATTTTTGGCAGCCATGCATAAATGGAAGCACGCACGCAGCATACTGCAGGGGTGTTGGCACTATGATCGGCATAGTTTTTGTGCAGGAAGGCATCTCATCCTGTATAAAATCTACACTTTACAACATTTTTCTCTTTGTATGTGTGCTGTAGAATGCAGCACAAATGCAAACAGAAAATAAAACTAGGAGAAGTTTAAACATTTTCTCTGCATTTTGACTGCTTCTTTGTAGAGAGAGATTTGCATCAAACCCATGTGTGCTTGAATGGGAACGTCCTTTCATCACCCAGAGAATGCCACCTTAATCCAAAGAAATGCAAGGCAGCATATTGTGCTGCATTAAATTACTTGAGGTCATAATCCAATGCAAATCACGATTTGTGTTGGATTGTAAATCCCACCAGTAGACTTTGTGTCGGGTCTGTGTTAAAAAAGTAACACAAACCCGATTCAAAGTGTTTCTAAATCTGGACCTCGGTCTCCTTTCTGCAGTTCAGCAGACAAACAAAATGGTGTCTATTCTCATAATTGATTAGCATATCTGAACAATATTAAGGGTCAGCAGGAGGGGACCAACAGGCACATGCATCATTTGAAACTGCATTCGCAAACGTTGCGAATCGCTAAATTCGGCCATTTGCGAAGGCAATTTCATCTTCTGGGATGCATCAATGTTAAAGTCACATTCGCATTTTTAGGAATCGCAAAAGTGTTTGCGATTTCTTTAAAAAAATCGCAAAAAATAAGGAATCACAAATAATTCTCATAAAATTGCATGCATGAAAATTCGCAATTTGCGATTTTATTAGAAATCGCAAATTGGAATTCTTATTTTTAGAAGCACTCGGACCAGGTGGTATTTTTTTTTTCTCACAGATATTCAGGTGAAACTTATTTTGAGGGCATATAAGGGGTACCACAATGCATCTCACATTCTTTCAAAATGGCTGCAGTCATTGTAGTGGCACGTAGGTGTAGGTTGAGAGCAGCTGCAAGGAGGAGAAGGATGATCAATGAAAGAATATTCAGAGTGCGCATTACTTTGTTAGGGCAGACAGAGGCAGAAATTTATGATAAGTATAGGCTCAATGGTGACTCTATTTTAGACCTGGTAGCAGAATTGGACCCAATCTTGCAGAGACAAACACACAGGACACAAGCCATTCCTACTCATGTACAGGTACTGTGTTCCCTACACCTTCTTTCCTCGGGGTCTTTCCAGGGTGTCATAGCCATTGCTGGTGGGGTGTCGCAGAGTTCCCTTTCTAGATTTTTTAACAATTTTCTAAATGCCATGTTGCAAAGGGTTAGGCATCACATTACTTTTCCACGTACACAGCAGGAATTGCTGCAAACTAAGTTAGACTTCTACAACATGGCACATTTTCCACATGTCATAGGCTGCATAGATTTAACAACAAGGGGTGGTGATGGACAGAGTTTCTGAATTAAGCAGAATACTCTCACCCAGTCAAGAGATCAGGGCTAGATCCAACACCGTTTTTTAGCTCACTGCACCATCCCAGTTCAGAACCTGGCTATATGCAAATTAGTCTGTTCCTGTCCCAGTGCATGATGGGAACAGGGCAAACCAAACTACCAAGCCAATTCTTACACTGGGAAGGAAACAAGCTTCCGGGGACCGGTTTCTGGCATTTCAGCCGTCGTCGGCCCGGCTTGCTTGAATCCTGATGGTGCAATGAGCAAGGGACTCACATCTGAGTATACCCTTCCACGCTTAGGGTGGACAAAATATTTAACAACAAGGGGTGGTGATGGACAGAGTTTCTGAATTAAGCAGAATACTCTCACCCAGTCAAGAGATCATGGCTAGATCCAACACCGTTTTTTAGCTCACTGCACCATCCCAGTTCAGAACCTGGCTATATGCAAATTAGTCTGTTCTTGTCCCAGTGCATGATGGGAACAGGGCAAACCAAACTACCAGGCCAATTCTTACACTGGGAAGGAAACAAGCTTCCGGGGACCGGTTTCTGGCATTTCAGCCGTCGTCGGCCCGGCTTGCTTGAATCCTGATGGTGCAATGAGCAAGGGACTCACATCTGAGTATACCCTTCCACGCTTAGGGTGGACAAAATATTTAACAACAAGGGGTGGTGATGGACAGAGTTTCTGAATTAAGCAGAATACTCTCACCCAGTCAAGAGATCAGGGCTAGATCAAACACCGTTTTTTAGCTCACTGCACCATCCCAGTTCAGAACCTGGCTATATGCAAATTAGTCTGTTCCTGTCCCAGTGCATGATGGGAACAGGGCAAACCAAAATACCAAGCCAATTCTTACACTGGGAAGGAAACAAGCTTCCGGGGACCGGTTTCTGGCATTTCAGCCGTCGTCGGCCCGGCTTGCTTGAATCCTGATGGTGCAATGAGCAAGGGACTCACATCTGAGTATACCCTTCCACGCTTAGGGTGGACAAAATATTTAACAACAAGGGGTGGTGATGGACAGAGTTTCTGAATTAAGCAGAATACTCTCACCCAGTCAAGAGATCATGGCTAGATCCAACACCGTTTTTTAGCTCACTGCACCATCCCAGTTCAGAACCTGGCTATATGCAAATTAGTCTGTTCCTGTCCCAGTGCATGATGGGAACAGGGCAAACCAAACTACCAAGCCAATTCTTACACTGGGAAGGAAACAAGCTTCCAGGGACCAGTTTCTGGCATTTCAGCCGTCGTCGGCACAGCTTGCTTGAATCCTGATGGTGCAATGAGCAAGGGACTGACATCTGAGTATACCCTTCCACGCTTAGGGTGGACAAAATATTTAACAACAAGGGGTGGTGATGGACAGAGTTTCTGAATTAAGCAGAATACTCTCACCCAGTCAAGAGATCAGGGCTAGATCCAACACCGTTTTTTAGCTCACTGCACCATCCCAGTTCAGAACCTGGCTATATGCAAATTAGTCTGTTCCTGTCCCAGTGCATGATGGGAACAGGGCAAACCAAACTACCAAGCCAATTCTTACACTGGGAAGGAAACAAGCTTCCGGGGACCGGTTTCTGGCATTTCAGCCGTCGTCGGCCCGGCTTGCTTGAATCCTGATGGTGCAATGAGCAAGGGACTCACATCTGAGTATACCCTTCCACGCTTAGGGTGGACAAAATATTTAACAACAAGGGGTGGTGATGGACAGAGTTTCTGAATTAAGCAGAATACTCTCACCCAGTCAAGAGATCATGGCTAGATCCAACACCGTTTTTTAGCTCACTGCACCATCCCAGTTCAGAACCTGGCTATATGCAAATTAGTCTGTTCCTGTCCCAGTGCATGATGGGAACAGGGCAAACCAAACTACCAGGCCAATTCTTACACTGGGAAGGAAACAAGCTTCCGGGGACCGGTTTCTGGCATTTCAGCCGTCGTCGGCCCGGCTTGCTTGAATCCTGATGGTGCAATGAGCAAGGGACTCACATCTGAGTATACCCTTCCACGCTTAGGGTGGACAAAATATTTAACAACAAGGGGTGGTGATGGACAGAGTTTCTGAATTAAGCAGAATACTCTCACCCAGTCAAGAGATCAGGGCTAGATCAAACACCGTTTTTTAGCTCACTGCACCATCCCAGTTCAGAACCTGGCTATATGCAAATTAGTCTGTTCCTGTCCCAGTGCATGATGGGAACAGGGCAAACCAAAATACCAAGCCAATTCTTACACTGGGAAGGAAACAAGCTTCCGGGGACCGGTTTCTGGCATTTCAGCCGTCGTCGGCCCGGCTTGCTTGAATCCTGATGGTGCAATGAGCAAGGGACTCACATCTGAGTATACCCTTCCACGCTTAGGGTGGACAAAATATTTAACAACAAGGGGTGGTGATGGACAGAGTTTCTGAATTAAGCAGAATACTCTCACCCAGTCAAGAGATCATGGCTAGATCCAACACCGTTTTTTAGCTCACTGCACCATCCCAGTTCAGAACCTGGCTATATGCAAATTAGTCTGTTCCTGTCCCAGTGCATGATGGGAACAGGGCAAACCAAACTACCAAGCCAATTCTTACACTGGGAAGGAAACAAGCTTCCAGGGACCAGTTTCTGGCATTTCAGCCGTCGTCGGCACAGCTTGCTTGAATCCTGATGGTGCAATGAGCAAGGGACTCACATCTGAGTATACCCTTCCACGCTTAGGGTGGACAAAATATTTAACAACAAGGGGTGGTGATGGACAGAGTTTCTGAATTAAGCAGAATACTCTCACCCAGTCAAGAGATCAGGGCTAGATCCAACACCGTTTTTTAGCTCACTGCACCATCCCAGTTCAGAACCTGGCTATATGCAAATTAGTCTGTTCCTGTCCCAGTGCATGATGGGAACAGGGCAAACCAAACTACCAAGCCAATTCTTACACTGGGAAGGAAACAAGCTTCCGGGGACCGGTTTCTGGCATTTCAGCCGTCGTCGGCCCGGCTTGCTTGAATCCTGATGGTGCAATGAGCAAGGGACTCACATCTGAGTATACCCTTCCACGCTTAGGGTGGACAAAATATTTAACAACATGGGGTGGTGATGGACAGAGTTTCTGAATTAAGCAGAGTACTCTCACCCAGTCAAGAGATCAGGGCTAGATCCAACACCGTTTTTTAGCTCACTGCACCATCCCAGTTCAGATCCTGGCTATATGCAAATTAGTCTGTTCCTGTCCCAGTGCATGATGGAAACAGGGCAAACCAAACTACCAAGCCAATTCTTACACTGGGAAGGAAACAAGCTTCCGGGACCGGTTTCTGGCATTTCAGCCGTCGTCGGCCCGGCTTGCTTGAATCCTGATGGTGCAATGAGCAAGGGACTCACATCTGAGTATACCCTTCCACGCTTAGGGTGGACAAAATATTTAACAACAAGGGGTGGTGATGGACAGAGTTTCTTAATTAAGCAGAATACTCTCACCCAGTCAAGAGATCAGGGCTAGATCCAACACCGTTTTTTAGCTCACTGCACCATCCCAGTTCAGAACCTGGCTATATGCAAATTAGTCTGTTCCTGTCCCAGTGCATGATGGGAACAGGGCAAACCAAACTACCAAGCCAATTCTTACACTGGGAAGGAAACAAGCTCCCGGGGACCGGTTTCTGGCATTTCAGCCGTCATCGGCCCGGCTTGCTTGAATCCTGATGGTGCAATGAGCAAGGGACTCACATCTGAGTATACCCTTCCACGCTTAGGGTGGACAAAATATTTAACAACAAGGGGTGGTGATGGACAGAGTTTCTGAATTAAGCAGAATACTCTCACCCAGTCAAGAGATCAGGGCTAGATCCAACACCGTTTTTTAGCTCACTGCACCATCCCAGTTCAGAACCTGGCTATATGCAAATTAGTCTGTTCCTGTCCCAGTGCATGATAGGAACAAGGCAAACCAAACTACCAAGCCAATTCTTACACTGGGAAGGAAACAAGCTTCCGGGGACCGGTTTCTGGCATTTCAGCCGTCGTCGGCCCGGCTTGCTTGAATCCTGATGGTGCAATGAGCAAGAGACTCACATCTGAGTATACCCTTCCACGCTTAGGGTGGACAAAATATTTAACAACAAGGGGTGGTGATGGACAGAGTTTCTGAATTAAGCAGAATACTCTCACCCAGTCAAGAGATCAGGGCTAGATCCAACACCGTTTTTTAGCTCACTGCACCATCCCAGTTCAGAACCTGGCTATATGCAAATTAGTCTGTTCCTGTCCCAGTGCATGATGGGAACAGGGCAAACCAAACTACCAAGCCAATTCTTACACTGGGAAGGAAACAAGCTTCCGGGGACCGGTTTCTGGCATTTCAGCCGTCGTCGGCCCGGCTTGCTTGAATCCTGATGGTGCAATGAGCAAGGGACTCACATCTGAGTATACCCTTCCACACTTAGGGTGGACAAAATATTTAACAACAAGGGTGGTGATGGACAGAGTTTCTGAATTAAGCAGAATACTCTCACCCAGTCAAGAGATCAGGGCTAGATCCAACACCGTTTTTTAGCTCACTGCACCATCCCAGTTCAGAACCTGGCTATATGCAAATTAGTCTGTTCCTGTCCCAGTGCATGATGGGAACAGGGCAAACCAAACTACCAAGCAAATTCTTACACTGGGAAGGAAACAAGCTTCCGGGGACCGGTTTCTGGCATTTCAGCCGTCGTCGGCCCGGCTTGCTTGAATCCTGATGGTGCAATGAGCAAGGGACTCACATCTGAGTATACCCTTCCACGCTTAGGATGGACAAAATATTTAACAACAAGGGGTGGTGATGGACAGAGTTTCTGAATTAAGCAGAATACTCTCACCCAGTCAAGAGATCAGGGCTAGATCCAACACCGTTTTTTAGCTCACTGCACCATCCCAGTTCAGAACCTGGCTATATGCAAATTAGTCTGTTCCTGTCCCAGTGCATGATGGGAACAGGGCAAACCAAACTACCAAGCCAATTCTTACACTGGGAAGGAAACAAGCTTCCGGGGACCGGTTTCTGGCATTTCAGCCGTCGTTGGCCCGGCTTGCTTGAATCCTGATGGTGCAATGAGCAAGGGACTCACATCTGAGTATACCCTTCCACGCTTAGGGTGGACAAAATATTTAACAACAAGGGGTGGTGATGGACAGAGTTTCTGAATTAAGCAGAATACTCTCACCCAGTCAAGAGATCAGGGCTAGATCCAACACCGTTTTTTAGCTCACTGCACCATCCCAGTTCAGAACCTGGCTATATGCAAATTAGTCTGTTCCTGTCCCAGTGCATGATGGGAACAGGGCAAACCAAACTACCAAGCCAATTCTTACACTGGGAAGGAAACAAGCTTCCGGGGACCGGTTTCTGGCATTTCAGCCGTCGTTGGCCCGGCTTGCTTGAATCCTGATGGTGCAATGAGCAAGGGACTCACATCTGAGTATACCCTTCCACGCTTAGGGTGGACAAAATATTTAACAACAAGGGGTGGTGATGGACAGAGTTTCTGAATTAAGCAGAATACTCTCACCCAGTCAAGAGATAAGGGCTAGATCCAACACCGTTTTTTAGCTCACTGCACCATCCCAGTTCAGAACCTGGCTATATGCAAATTAGTCTGTTCCTGTCCCAGTGCATGATGGGAACAGGGCAAACCAAACTACCAAGCCAATTCTTACACTGGGAAGGAAACAAGCTTCCGGGGACCGGTTTCTGGCATTTCAGCCGTCGTCGGCCCGGCTTGCTTGAATCCTGATGGTGCAATGAGCAAGGGATGGCACACATATTCCCTTTTGCCCACCTTCAGAAAATGAGTACATTCACCGCAATAGGAAATGTTACCATTCTCTGAACATTCAAGCAATTTGCAACTCAGAAACAATTATCACTGATTTAGTGGCTAGCTACCCTGGAAGTGCCCATGATTCCTATATATTTAGACATAGTGCCATCCACACACGACTGCTTGCTGGAGATTTTGGAGATGGATATTTGCTTGGTAAGTACTTTTAAATTTTTGTTATTCTTCAAATGGCATGTAACTCTTCATTCATACTCATACTTTGTGCTTTCCATTTGCAAAAACCATAGGTGATAGTGCATATGCTGTGAGATCATTTATACTCACACCTGATCTCAATCCTACTACCCGCAAAGAACAACAGTACAACCATGCCCATATAGCAACCCGCAATGTCATAGTGAGGACTTTTGGTGTCATGAAATCAAGATTTCGCATACTTCATAAAACTGGAGAAGCATTACAATATCGACCAGATGTGTGCTGTAAGATTGTTGCAACATGTGCCATGCTGCACAACGTAGCCACTAAAAGAGGGCTTGAACTGGATTTTGAGGATGTATTACCTAACATCGGCAACCAACCACAACAACCCCAAGCAAGAATACATGGACCAGACGCAGCAGAGGGTAGGAGAAGGAGGGCAGAGATCACACAACATTATTTTTAGCAGAGGTATGACACTTACAATGTTTGTAGTGTGCTTACATGTAATGTTTATTTACTTCACATTCAAATGTAAGTCATGGAACTCTTGACACCATAATGACTATTGTACAAAGTAAATTGATATGCATTTACTTCTTTAACTCTGTGAAAAGCATTAAATCTTATGATGTCATTCAAAATGCAGGCCATTGCAAACATGTCATTTTTTCCTTCCTCGCACCCCTAAAGCCTTACATGTAAGGTTAGCAGTGCCCATGGGTATGCAACTTGCTTTGTCTATTTTTCTATTGCTACGGCGTTCTGCAACTTGGCTTGTATTCCCTTGACCACTCATTTTTGAACCAACATCAATAACTGCCCCTGCCACTGACATTCCAGTTGTTTTCACAAGTTGCATGTCATTTGCAAAACTTTGGAGTGAGGACATTCCTCTGGAAAGGTCTCCACAGCACTGTGTCATGTCCTTCTGCATGCCAACTGTATGTTTGATAAGCTGAGCAGTGCTGATGCACATCCGATTCATTGTCCTAGTACATGCCTGCATACTTAACATTGACCTATTAGACCTACTAGAATTTCCAAATTGCTGTGCCTACATTGCTGCACACATTGATTCCATGGCTACTGCCATGCGGTCTAGTTTTTGTGATGACACCATATGTGCCTTTTCTATGACCTTTGTCATTTGAGTAAGACTATTGCTAATGGCACTGATGTTAAGACTGATGTGATTTAATTTCCCCTTCATCACCCTTATGTCTTTTCCTTGTAGACGTTGCACTTTCAACAGCTTCAACTCAACAACACTGGCACTGGTGTCATCATCTAAGGTTGATCTGCGCTGTGAAGGACGTGCCCTCCGCCTATAAAATTGCTGGATTCTATGTCGCCTGCCAAGTTGACTTTGTTGAGGTGCAGGGGTTTGAGCAGAGTTTTGGACAGCAACTTGGACATTTGTAGGATCATCACTGTCAGAGTCTTGAATTTGACGCACTCTATGTCTTGGATTTCTTGCCTGCACTGTGGGTGATGATGTTTCAGAATTAATTTCTGCTGAGTTCAGCATTTCCTGAGTAAATGACTCAGCAAAGTCAATGAAATGAGTGTTCAGGTCTGCATCTAAGGTTAAGAGAGTGCAAACAGTATGTTACTATTAAAGAAATGCACATCATGTGACATTAAATAAAATGCTTGCAATGTGAAACACACATGCTTCAAGCCTAGTCACTCACTCTAACTACCTTTTTGTCTTTTATTTATTTTTGTAGTCATTTCTCATATGTCAGCCAATTTACAGTTCCATGAACTACAAGTACCATGATGCATTGCTTCTACCATTAAAAGAAGCATTGAGAGTACACCCATCATGTGATATGTACAACACAAGCAGGGGAATTTGAAAATGACGTATGACACTGTTAGGAGTGTCAAGCAGACACCAACAAGACATGAAAAAGTGAATCATGTTTTCTTACCTTGAGAGGTTCCAGCTTGGTCAGAAGAATCAATATCTATGACTCCAATCACCGCATCTGTGGCAAGTGTTCCTTCTACCAGGTCCTTGAGGGGGATATTAGGTCTGTCCCTGGGAGTCCCACCACCAGTTTTTTTATCAGCCTTGATGCGGGTAGCAATCCTTTCTTTGGCACGACTGGGCAGGTCATACCAGCATTACTGAAGGTTTTTGATATCTCTGTGTGCAACACCCACTGCATTTACTTTAGCTTGTATTGCAAGCCAAAGTTTTCTTTTCACCCCTTCAGGAACCTTCAGGGACTGCCTACCAAAAAGCTGGTCCTGCCTTGCAGTTACCTCTTCAATTAATATCTCAAGCTCCTGGTCACTGAATTTCATTTTCCTTTTTCTGGCATGCTGCTCTTCAGAAACATTTTCTGAAGCCATCTCTAAAACGACAGCACACAGAAAGCCTCCCACAGTAGCTTGAAGCTGAGCTCAAACTGCCAAAAGCCACTACTCCAGTTCAAACAGGACTTCAGGTGGGTGTAATTGCTCTCCAAGCTTCCTGGCTGTAATGAAAATGAGATGCATCATGTGTGGTTTCTCGCATTTTGCGAATTCGCAAAATGCGAATTCGCAATTAAGAATTCGCATTTTTTTTGCGATTCGGTAAAAATTGCGATTTTTACCAAATCGCAAAAAAATACGAAAAAAATGATACTTAACTTTTTGCGATTCCTTATTTGCGATTTCTTATTTCTCGCAAATAACGAATCGCAAAAAGAAACGATGATGCATGTGGCAGTAAATGCTGCAAAATCAGCAACTCTAGCCTTAGACCTTGCAACCACCCTTAAAGTGGGGAGGGTTGTTTATTTTTTTCATGGTTGGAAGGGCTTTGTGTAGCTTCATGCTCTAATGTCAATAGAGGCAGATTGCGGGTCATATCTTTGCAATGAAAAGGGTCCGCAGAATGGCCCCATGTGTCCATGAATAAGTAGGCCTTGCCCTAGACATTGTGACCAGCCTTAAGGGAGTAGGGAGTGGTTTGAATGTTCCTGCCTGATGGGGCTCAGTGTACTTTTATCCTCTACTGGCAATAAAGACAAATTCTGAGTCTTGTCTTTGCAAAGGGAATGGCCAGTAGGAAGGGACCAAGTGCCTAGCAATTAGCAAGTCTAGCCACAACATGTGTAACCAGTCTTAAAGTAATAAGGTATAGTTTTGTTTTTCCGTAAAATGTTTCTGCGGGTCCAAGGCCAGTGTCTTAGTTGAACACAGCATAAATAAAGGCTTTTCTCTACTTTAGTTGGATGTCAGCCAACCAACTCAAATTAAATGGAGATAAGACAGAGGTCCTACTGTTAGGAAAGAGTAAAGACCTCTGGAAAGACTCCCACTGGCCATCGTCATTAGGCAAACTCCCACCTTCAGCCTCTCAGGTTAGAAACCTTGGGGTCATCATAGATGACAGTCTATCTATGACTCAACAAGCAAATAAAGTGGCAGGTATTTGCTTTGCCATTCTTAAATGGTTACGCAAAATAGTCTGGATGTTGCCACCCACTACCCAAAAGACCGTGGTCAATGCCTTAGTGACATCTCGGCTTGATTACGGTAACATCTTATACTTGGGTTCAAACAAGGCAGTGATAAAGCGTCTACAGTTAGTGCAGAACGCTGCGGCCAGACTGCTCTGCAAAATCCCTAGATCCGCCAGGATCACCAAACATCTCAGGGAGTTGCATTGGCTTAAGGTTGAAAACCGAATTCGTTTCAAGGCCCTGAGTTATTTATTTAAAATCAAAGCTGGCACTGCCCCCAAATATCTACAGGCACTTGCTAAACCCTACCTCCCAAATCGCAGTCTCCGTTCAGGCACAGCTGCAAACTTTGTGGTACCAAGGTTTAAACGGGCCAGAATAGGCGGGAGATCCTTTTCCTACCTGGGCCCAACGTTGTGGAACTCACTGCCTATTCATATACGCAAGGAGGAAAGCTATATGAATTTTAGAAAAAGTGTAAAAACATGGTTATTCAATAAATAAATGCTTTGACTGTTCTCTCTCTAGTGGTATCGTGTTCATGCTGGTCCGGCGCCGGGAAACCCTTTGTGGGTAGCTGTGCGCCTTACAAGTGCTATAAAATCAAATAAATAAATACCAGGGCAATCATGAGCTGCAGCGCCTAGGAGCAGCCGCGGGCCGTGGAGGGAGTTACGGTGGGGCAGGGAGGCGGGGAGAGGGAGGGGCAGGGTGGAGAGGGCTAAAAACCGGCACATGGATAATTACAGGTAAGTAAACAATTTAATTAATAAAACGAATTTCGTAGCGCGCACTGCATCGCAATTTGCGATGCAGTGCGCGCTAGGAAATTCGTTTTAATATTTAAATTGTTTACTTACCTGTAATTATCCATGTGCCGGTTTTTAGCCCTCTCCACCCTGCCCCTCCCTCTCCCCGCCTCCCTGCCCCACCGTAACTCCCTCCACGGCCCGCGGCTGCCTAGGAGGCAAAATTACACTCTGTTGATTAGAGCTCGCATTCACAGAAGTTGAATTAAGAGTTGTCTAGGGCAGGAAACAACACCTTCTGGCCAACATTGTTTTAGATCATAGGTCTTTTGCTTGAGGGGAAAACAGGTTGAATGGGAGAGGAGAGGGAGAATTGGAAGGAGCCATACTGAGAGATCTGTGGAGACATATACAAAATGTTTTTTTTATCACAAGACTTACAAGTCAGAGAAGACCTGGACAAAAGTTCAACAAAGTGAAAACTACTTAATCGTCCCCATACTGATGTCCTAACTGAAACTATGCAGGATGTCACCTTTCACCACACTGTCTCTCTTTTACCTCAAAATGTAATTCCCCAAATAATAAAGAAGGTAGAAGTTTTCTAGGAGTAAATTCTAGAAGGTCAGGAGGATTACTCCTTATGTAAACTATAAAGACCAGGGTCACAGGATATAGGAAAGTATTGGGCCTGTAAGGAGGGGTAACATGAGGCAGGCCAATCTGCTCTTGCTCTGTCAGAGAAGCAAACGGCAAAGTGCTTTGTCTCTCACCCTCCAATTTGCACTGGGCAGGTCTGGCTAGGGTCTGAGCTTTCAGTGGACTAGAATGAGTAGGTGGTATCTGGGCCTTTGAAAAACATTCAGCAGTGTCTGCTCCGGTGGCACGTCTTGAATGCACTTCCATTTCCTTCCTCGTATATGGGGTGCATTTGTTCTAGAGTAAGCAGTATCTCTGCCTTGAAATAAATAGTGCAATACTACTGCCCATTCCACTCCATGCCTGTCCTTTTTTACAACACCTCTGACTGCCACTTCTTGCAGTGTGGATTGTTGGCCCTTCTCTGGTAACCCCTCTTTTTTAGTGTATACACATGCAGTATCCTACTGCCATCACAGGAAAGAGGATGCCATGCAGCTACCTATAAGTTTTAGTCCATATTCCAATTAAAATGTGCACATCTGCCTCTCACATAACCTCACATATCACACATCCAGGCAGTGCATCATGTGACAAGATGAACACAACTCCATGGACTTCACCCACAGAAAAAAACATCCCCCACAAAGTCTCTAAACAAAACCAACACCCACCCAACCCCAAATCCTATATGGGGTAGCTTACTTCCTGTGTGGGTAAGCGAGTCAGAGCTCAACATCAGTGCCTAATTTGTAATAAAATAAGTGCTGGGGCCCTCATCCAGAAGCCCCTAGAGCTGACACCACACATTGCCCCTGCCAGCACTGCCAGAACAAAACTATTAACCATCACACTCCTAATAGTGACAAGTCAGACTATACCAGGCCCCCAGAGTAGTAAGAATTTCTTGGGTGGCAGGTATCAGTCATTTTTAATGTATACTTTTTCTATTCTCTAAATTAGACACCATGTGTCAGACTGTCATATGTACCAGATCTGACAATTAAGTGCCGGTGTGGAGCACCAGACACCACCAGCTCAAATTTGACACTGCTCAACCTAAAGGTATGAAGCATTATACAAATGCTACAATACATTGTATTACAAAATTGCACTTGTTTAGTGAAGCATAGTGAGCAGTTGGTGCTGTGGTGCACTCTGTACATATTTATTTTCTGACCCAGAATCAGGGGCATAGTTTTCTCAGTAACATTGGGGGGTGTGAGCTTCAGATTTTCCAACAATCACACTGGGATATAATGTTAAAATATACAGGGGCAGTGGAAAGGGAGACAAATGCAGAATGGTGGTGGTACTAAGTAAGAGAAAACAATGGGGCATATTATCAAGACAGGCGATAAAATTAACGCCCCTTTAGCGACAGAAAACAGCCGCTAAACGGCGATAATGGGTTTTATAATATGCACTATGGAATTCCAATTGAAGCCCATGTTAAATGTGAAGGGCATCTAACATGGGCTTCAATTGGAATTCCATAGAGCATATTATCAAGCCCATTATCGCCGTTTTAGCGGCTGTTTTCTGCTGCTAAAGCTGCGATAATTTTATCGCCTGTCTTGATAATATGCCCCAATTTTTATAAAATAATTCCAGTTTTTAGACTTTCAAGGCATAGCGGTAGAGAGTGTGTTTGTGCTTTTTTTTCTGCGGGTATGCAAAAATTCCTGGTGACACCTCACCATATCCGATTGAAAGCACCTGCACCCAACTATTTACCAGAAAATATATCTATTGGGGGGTATAACACCCCGAACACCCCCCTGGAGCTCCGCCCCTCCCCAGAATTATTTTAAAAGTGTGATTGTGAGGCTTATACAGTTTTCCAGAGACAAAGAACACCAGTACTTCTAAAACAGGTAGGTGCAAGAGGAGCAGAACGAAACTGTACTTTATTTTAGATGCACTATTTGGATCTGTATTACAATTTACAATTATTGATCTGTTTCCTGTAGCTGGGTGTTCCCAGGCACAAGTGAAGGCATAGAAAGATAAACATGTGCCTCAGACATCCGCGTTTAGTAACCAATGAGGTGCACGTACACTGAGTGACGCACGTTCATTTATATTTGTTGAACACTGAAACTCTCCGTGATCGATGTGGCACTCTGAAAATCAAAACTCTCTCCGAAGGCACCAATGGCGGTCTCTGCCGCCCGCCACCCATCTGCGCACGAGTCAGCATTAACTAGTGTGGTTTACAGAAAACGAGGGAAGACACTGCGCGCTTAAATCTATGCCAGGCTCTCTCCGCTTACTCAGTTAGGTCGCCCAGTCGGTGCAGCGTGACAAGAATACAGATTAGCACAAATCATGATTTATTGAAGACCTACACTGCGTAAATGCATTCTGCTACCATCTCCCATTTAACAAGAGAGTGCAACGTCATGAAATAGAACAAAAATAAGAGTTTTGTGATAAACAACAACAGGAGGTGCCGTGCCAGTCTGCATCACGCTAGGCAGAGGGTAAGAATTAACAAGCATTGTCAAAGTAGATAGCTCTCCTTGCTCACGCTATGTATAAATAAGCAATTACCAACATAATGCCAGGGCAGCTGCCATCCATTACACCAATAACGTCATTATAGACTGAGTCAGGCACGAGTGTTTCTGTTAGCATGAGAGAGGAGATTGCTCTTGGTAGCGTGAGACTGCTACTTACTGCGTAAGAGGTGTGAGGGAGCAGCATGCAGTGTGAGACTGTAACTATGTCGGATGATTGAGCTCGCTGCATAACATTTTGCAAAACATATTAAAATAGTGACAGCTCTCACTGCCAACGCAGCAGTATTTCATGGGCCAGTCTAATAGTGTGATGTGTTGTGTTGCACTGCCGTTAACTTTTGTATATTTTACTCTGGTGTTTAAATACACAGGGGCTTATTTACAAGGCCCTTGCGCCACTTTTACGTCATTTTTGACAGGGGAAAAGTGACGCCAAAGTGGCTCAAGGGGCTTGTAAATAAGCCCCACAGTGTGTGCGCATTTGAATTGTATTTATAAGAGAGTGCTTTACTTTCTCTTTCGATCCCAGGTAGGTTGACATTTCAGCTGACTAAAGGAGTGATCTAAGCATGTTTCTTGGACAATAAGAGTTAGGGAATGTTTTACTAATTTAAAAAATGTTGTAGAAACTGCCCGAGACCAGTGGAATGGTTTCTGTCAGTGTCAGTAGCTGCAGCTGTGGATGAACTGCATGCACTACTCTTTTACATCAGCCTAGGGGCCCAAAAGAACCCAAATTACGCTGAAACACAGACTACAGGGTACTAAGGCCGAGATATACGACCATCTTTAGCGTTTGCAAAAGGAAAATCAACTCATTTGCGATTGCTAAAAATCGTTGGTGGTATGTACAAACGCTATTTTGCGAGTCACTGACTCGCAAAATAGCGTTTGCGACTTGCTGTTAGGAAGGGGCATGCCAAGGCCGTCCCTTCCTAGCGACTCTAAAATCAATGTACTATTGTTTTGCGATCGCATTTGCAGTCGCAAAACCCTCTTAGTTTATCACCTACTTCAAGAAGGTGGTAAACCACTCACAAACCCCTTCCCCTTTATGAATGGCTGCCCTTAAAAAATGAAATTGAAAAGTTAAATTTTTCTTTTTTAAACGAACCCTGTTTTCCTTTAAGGAAAGCGCGCTGCATTAAAAAAAATGCTTTATTGAAAAAGCAGTCACAGAGAAGGTGGTCTTCTGACCACAGCAGGCCACCATCCCTGTGAGTGCTAGCCATTCCCAATGGGGTCGCAAATTGCGCTTGCCTCATGAATATTGATGAGGCATGCAATTTGTGACCCCATTGGAAATCGCAAACAGTGTCTGAGACACTGTTGTACATTCAGTTTAGCGAGTCGCGAATTGTGAGTCACAATTCTGCGCAATTTGCGACTCGCTAAACTGAATGGTCTTACATCTGACCCTAAGGAACTAACTTAAAAGCAACTTTTTAAACCCAGCCTCATGGGTATTAATTAAATTCTGTTCTGATAATAGCTGCAAAATCGTCCTGCCTTTGAGCACATAAAAATCTGCCTACCATTGTTTTAAGTCGATCCTCTCTAGAAACCACAACATGAGTTAAATGTGTCAAAATCTGCAAGGACAGATGGTGATAAACCTGGACTGCCCCAGAAAATCCTAAACTCTTGTGAGCATATTAGCAAAAAGCTTGTTAAAATTATCGCAGTTTTAGCAGCAGGAAACTGCCGCTAAAGCGGTGATAATGGGCTTGCTAATATGCGCTGTAGAATTCCAATAGAAGCCCAAATTAGATGTCCTGCACATCTAACCTGGGCTTCAATTGGAATTCTATAGCGCATATTATTAAGCCCATTATCGCTGCTTTAGCGGAAGTTTCCTGCCGCTAAAACGGCAATAATTTT
This sequence comes from Lissotriton helveticus, assembly GCF_964261635.1. Taxonomy (NCBI): domain Eukaryota; kingdom Metazoa; phylum Chordata; class Amphibia; order Caudata; family Salamandridae; genus Lissotriton; species Lissotriton helveticus. Next base: position 693,775,611 of record NC_136063.1, read on the forward strand.
AACGAGCTTCCTGCTAATATGGCCCCGAGTCACACGACACTGGTCTTCTTGCATCCTGCTCTGCTGAACTTTAACCCTCTCTATGAAGCGGTCACCACTGCTCCTAAAAGCATCTCTCAACCACTTCGATCTACATGCACTTCCTGTTTCAGAGGACCCGACTAGCGTAAATGAGCTTATGGGGTTCCCTTTACATGCACTAGACCAAAAGGAGCTGGAGGAATGGAGGCCTTTGCAGATCTAAACTTGCCCTCTGACAATGCATACAAGGAAAGTTCCCCAGTGTGCTGCTACCCAGGGAAGGATACACAGTGGTCACCTTGCCTGCAAGCAGCACCCTCATGATATGACTAGTGGGTCACAACCCTGACCAACTATCACAGTGTTGACAATTGCACATAGCTTTATGCAATGTCTGCATTTGTTCTCGTTTTTTAAGAATTTAGTCTAAACTACTGACTAATTAAATAAAAATGCACACTTTGTTAATATCATTATATGTCTAACAGTACTTATGATCTAACTTTTGGCACACACTCATGCAGGTTACATATGTTGTGCACAGGGGAGGACTTTAATGAACCTGTAAAACGCCTCCTCAGTAAAGGGGCTTAACAGACAACCCCGCAGTGCTTGGGAGCCCAGTCTTCTCTACATCAAGATGGTCCCCTCAGCAAGTCTGTGCAGCATGTCTCTCTAAAGCAGCTGCAGTGCACAGCATCGTCTGAACTGGCACTGCTCAGACCCAGGACTGAAAAGAAACAACATAAGTTATTTGGTTCTCTTCAGTCTGAGTCTGCCAGGCACTTTACATGAGTGGGTGGTGTCCCCTGAAGAAGAGCATGCCCAATAGGAAGGAATGAATTTATTGTATAGTTAATAAAAACCATTACAAAAATAAAAATGCATTAATTTAGAATTGGTCAGTATACATGCCTGTTTAAAAACATTAATAACTATTTATATTCGTAGATTATCAAGTGTAAAAATATTACTGAACTACATTATACAATTTCATATTCGTTCTATACAAAAATTGCTCTAATTTCAGAAGCTCAATGTCAATTTACATCGATCTCTTTGCTGGTGTAAAACGGATCACACAGCTCTTCTTACTCAAGATCAAAGTTAATTTGAGTCGATCTACTGCGGGTTATGTGAAACCATTGAATGTCATAAGTCGACGGGTGCAATTACTTGCATGAGAGTAGCAAAACCTCTATAGCCTCTTAACGTTACGTCTTGATCTACATTTTTAACGACCCTTCACAATGACTCCTCTTTTGCTCTCAAAGTTCTTAACAAACTTGACTGATCTGCAGATAAATTGTGGATCCGCTGTACACAAAACTTGTATGATGGCAGTTCGACAAGTACGTATTCCATAGTCATTAAATTTTTCCTTTAACCAGCGCCGTCGTTCCTCGTCCAATGTTGGACAGATGCAAAATAGGTGGGTAAGGTCTTGTTTTGTGGCACCACATAAGTCACACTCCTTGGTGTCTGGTTTCAACCAAGCTGGTTGATCTGCATTTGTCGGCAGGTTTCCCATCCTTAAACTAAGGTATTTCAGCTTGACAAATGATGAAAAGGATGACCTGAAAAAAACTGCGGGTTTGAGCGTAGTGTATGATTGAATTATCATCCAGGCATGGGCGCGGTGACTAAAGATTGACTTATCATTAGTCAGCGAATGCCTGTTTGCCGCCTTTTTAAGTACTTGCTTGAACGATGATACCGGTAGCTTAGTTTGCCACAATGATGCAAGTTCGGTAGTATCAAGAGACTGATTTAAAAACTTGGTGTACTGGGAATTGGGACTATTTTGCATTGCCTCCCACGTAGCAGAATTGATCTCTGTTTGCCTGTTCATCCAGATGTCATACCAGAACTTAATGGTCTCATACTTTTTTTGCAGATCTTGGGATTGCAGGCCAAACTCGAGTCGGACCTGTGCCGGAGAGGCATTGTGCGGTAAACTGAATATACGCTTGTAGACTCTAGTTTGAATCTTGTCTAGTAGTTGTGCACTTCTCCCATGGTGTAACACACTGCCGTAGGCTATTGTAGGGAGTAGCTTGGCCTTAATGACAGCCAGAAGTGGATTAAACAGAGGGCCCTTTAACTGCTTAGAAATACTGTTGAATGTATGTAACAGTGCTATTCCCTTTTTTTCGATGGCCTCAAAGTGCGAGGAAAAGTTAAGACGTCTGTCCAGTTGTATTCCCAGGTACTTATAACTATCCACTACCTCCAGTTTCTTGTTGTCTATGACAAAAAGTGGCGGGGCTTTGCGCTGGCGAGTTATTATCATGATCTTTGTTTTTTGGCTATTTATTTCAAGAAGATTCTGTTCAGTGTATTCAGCCAGTTCATGCAGGAGGCGTTGCAGACCTATTTTAGTCTGACTAAGGAGCACCACATCATCGGCATAGGAGAGATGTGTCAGCCGTAATGTTCCTAGCTGCGGTGGGTGGGCGTTAATCCCATCCAGACTTGTTGTTAGGTCTGCCATGAATAGATTAAAAAGATGGGGCGCCAAGACGCAGCCCTGTTTCAATCCGCCATATGTCCTGATCTTCCGTGTTAGTTGGTGCCCATTAGCGATCTTTACCTGCATCCAGGTATCCGTGTATAAGTCCATTATGGGATTTAGAATTGTGTCCGGCAGTCCCTGCTGTTTTAACTTGGACCATAGTAGCTGACGATTGACACGGTCAAAAGCCGCCTTGAAATCAACAAAGCAGGCGTACAGTGCTTGACGGCTTTGTATACTCTTTTCGGCGATTAAACTTATCGCCATGGCATTAGCCATAGTGCCTGTACCCCTGCGAAACCCTGTCTGATTTACCGGAATCTTCTTATTATCTTCAGACCATTTGGTAAGGTCGATAGCATGCCCAATAGAACATTGTTCATCTTAGAGACAGATACAGCAAATGGCAGCTCTCTCTCTTCATGTTTTAACATTCTGCAAAGACCTGCACATGATTCTTAAGTAGAACTTTATATGGAATAATCTGTATTCATTTTAACATTGTCTTTCTGTCTTTGTTTACTTAAATTATCAGTCAGGAGCCATTAGGGCAGCTGAAACACATTTTAAAATGTTCTCTTCTTACATAAACTGCTAAAGGTATGTATTGATACGGGAACAAATACCTGCCAAGACTATTCATTCTAGTCATTTCAAGGGATTTCCCAATATTTATTTTAAAGGACCTGGATAGAACTAGGGGTGGGTGAAGCGCGCAGAGTTCTACTCTGTGAAATTTCATGGAGTTACCTAAAATCTCTGCACGATTTCGCAGAGTTCCACGAGCTGCGGAATTCCGGTCAGTCGCACAGTTTGCACTGATTGTTAGCGCTGGGTGCTTCTCACCCCATAGTAAAATCAGAACGGGCAGCACCATGCATTGCGCCACAGGGTGCTGCTTCTTTCTGCTGCTCGAGTAGATTTTCTACTCAAACGGCAGCTTTGTGAGTGCCGACTTTCCTAATGTGAGCGGTAGCAACCTGCTGCTACAACCAGCGTTGAGAAATCTCGCAAGGAGGGGGTCTAGCACCCGTTTTTTTCTCACTTGTCAACCTAATGCTGGTGAGTCGCATATGAGAAAACTCAGCCAGGCGTTGGTTGGTGGAGTTTTGGGCGAACTCGGCACTCCAAGCGGAATGCAGAGTGGGCGAAACTCTGACATTTTCGTAGGCGGAGCGGATTTTACCGCCCACGCCTAGATAGAACCCCAGAATTACTGTTTCCCTCAGGCATGCTTTGAGTAAGGTATCAGGCAAAACTGAAAAGCAAAATGCAATACATATAGTTTTAAAATAACTGACAAATAAATACCAATAAAAGCACAACATTGAAAAATGAAAGTGACCAGCTTTAATTAAATATTTCCAAGTGCTGGGTGTACTTTTTTAAAGCAAAAGTCATCTACAAAGCAGATTGCCTATGTGTTACATAAAAAGATTCAGTGAAATAAATATTTAAATAAATATTTTTAGTTGAATTATTAAAAAGAAGAGAACTCAACCTCTCTCTTGTCACATGTATAGTGTTTTACAACCTGATTCTTGTTATTTTCTCTTGCCCATTATGGACAGAACTGAGAGTACCAGAATACAATGAGTCAACTACTCACACCTGAAATTGATAAATGCAAATTCACTGTGTGTGGTCTAATGGATGAATTCTTGTACACACATACATCCTGAAAGCCTTTTCCTTCATTGTTTCCACAAAGTACGTTTGTCTTTTCATAATGTAATGATAGGAATGCTCAGCAGCATTGCAATTTGCTTTTGCAAAATAAAATCTTTCTTTCATGTATAAGAAGGGAGTTCATGATACCAAAGTATTGTCTAACGGAACTGAGAGGAAGGGAATAAAGGACATGATTGTATTGGGCATATGATGATAATGCCCAGCAGCTGTAATTGAATTATTGCTCCAAGGGGAGTCTGAAAGTCTTTACTGAATTGCAAAATAGCTTTAATGCATATTAAAAAGGCATTTTTTGGTTGCTACCCTATGACTTTGTAAATCACAGGTGCTGGGAATCCAAAACGTTTTGCTTTTTAGGTTCTATGCTAGGTAAAGAATTAATTGATATTCAAGATATAAGTTGCAGTTAAAGATGTAACGTGTTGTAAATTGGACTCCTTTTAACCGTTTTTTAGTAAAATATTTATTGTTCTGTTTTGTGTACCTGAAAACAAAATACAAATATAATAAATTGAAGTTAGGTCTGCTGGTTTCACTATGGGCAAGCTCATATATAAACTATAATTCATCCCACACATATATCTATTAACTGGATTTATTGGAGTGAGGAAATATGCAGCAGGGGTCCCCCTCAAGTTTCTTTACGCCACTTGCCTTCTCATTTTATTTACAAAAGATATGGGCTGGAGTGACCCAATTTTCTCATTTCTACTATTAATCTGCATATGAAAGAGGCACCAATCCTTCCTTCAGCTACTCCTACCATGGTAGATTTCTTGAAAGGAGTCGAGATCACGGAGCAGCTCATGGACCATACAATACATTGGGCACAAATCTGAATGGACATGCCTGGAGCCTGGTGTGGGAAGATTAGAGCTCAGATGTCACAGCTGCTAGGACATTTTTAGGTCTCGGTTCTAGATGGCACGCTTGAGCTGTCTCAAATAGGCCAGGGCAGTGAACACTGCAAAGTCTGCGATTCGCAGAGCTCGTGGAGTGCAGAAAACTCCACTTCGTGTAGTGCAGTGGAGTTTTTTCCCTGCTCGCTCTCGCGAATGGTAAGTTTGCAAGCGCGATCTGCCGCTCGGGTAGAACTTCTACCCAAGCAGCAGGAAGACCAGTGCGAACGGCAGTTCAATCTGCACTCCGCCACTTGCGGAACTCTGCAGAGTTTATTTGTCTCTTCGAGGAGTTCCGCGTAGCAAAATTGTGCTAACTACGCCCATGCCTGGTCTCAATCCGAGACATGCTGTATCTACTGTTGTGTGCTTCAGCCCGCCCAAAGGCTTACCATATGCTAGCTGCCACATTGCTCCATTTTTCCTGAATAAGAATTTGTTTTGTGCGTTTTCTATTTAAATTAAACAATAAAAAAGTTTTAAGAATGTTTTACTTTTTTAAATAGTGTATCATAATTGTTTTTAGTGCATGCTTTAAAAATCTTAATGGGTGTCATTAAGTTTGATTCTCAAAAACACTGACTTTTTCACTGAGCCAATGGCAGTTGAATATGGCCGCCATATTAATAATTATGTACAATCCTATGATGTATTCCTCTGGAACCCACGGGCTCCTGTTGATATGCTGGTATGCTACGGGGTGCCATGTGCTTTGAACTGTTCGTTGGGCAGATATTGGTGTTCGTCTATGTCAGTTGTTGTGTGTATCACACAATAGTTTCTTGTAATGTAGTGACAAATAGGAAACAGGTAGGGAACGGTGGCCCCAGGTTGGGTTAAGAAGATCGCTCTACCCAGGCCACTTCCCACAGAGGATATCGCCATCGTGAAACCCATCAGACATAGGGAATTTGGCAAGGTGCATATAACCCACCGAAAAGCAGCTGGACAATGTATGCAATGAAGGTAAGAATTCAAATATTGCACCCACTGTTGATTGCCTCAGCCTTCTAGCACTTACGATCCTAGGTTACTTCCTGCCCTATCGTCAACGAGTCATAGTATATCACAGAGGACCATCTCTGTTTCTCCCAAAATAACCACTTCAGGCACCTCCAAGGGTAAGGGGTGGTTTTCTGTGACTTCTATTCGAGAATGTTTCCTCATAAAGAACAGATCAGTCATAAATCACTTGGGGGCATATCAGCAACAAATTGCGATAATTTATCCCAAAGCGCTGTTAGCGATTTTTTTTTATCATCGGCGAAGTCCTGTTTTTATTGCCACGGCAGCGACGTATTAACAACGTGCCACTACCCGGCGATAGCTAGCAATACCAGCGCAAGTAGATGGCGATAACTCCTGTGTGCCGGCGATAAAAAAACACTTGCTGATGCGAGAAAAGTCGCGATGGGCCAATTATCGCCAAAAGCGGCCTGCTAATTGCTATCAGGCCAGCATTTTGCATGCTGGAAGCGGGAAAATGCACTATAAAAGTCCTCCTACCAGGGAAAAAACCCCAAATGGAGAACACAGCAGAGAGCAGGAGAGACATGGAGGAAGCTGGGACCAGTCCTGAGCCAACAGCCAACCCCCAGCAAGCCAGGAGGAGCATAGAGAGAGCCAGGGGACGGCCAAGAGGAAGACGAACCCCAGGTTCAGCCACCAAGAAAATCAGGTCCTGTATGCCCTGGTGGCTGAACCTCAGCAGGAGCTGTTCATCAAACGCACAGTGCCATTGTCAAGGAAAAAAGAAATATGGGATGACATCACAGACAAGGTCAATGCTGTGGGAGAGAGCAAGAGGAGGACAGTGGACGAGGTAAAGAAGCGCTGGAATGACAGCAAGAAGAATACTATGGAGAAGATAGCTATGGCGACTGGAGGTGGTAATCCAGGGCCCCTGCTGGAGCTGGATGAGTAGAGCAGGAGGAAATGGTGGCCCAAGTCATCACAGAGGAAACGGTGGTCGGAGTGCCGGGTCGGGACACTGATCAATGTGAGCAGCACAACCACAGGGTGAGTACAAGCAATGGAGTGGGTGGACGGGGGTGGATTGGCACAATGGCACACTTGCACAATATATAGCATTGCATACCCAGATAGCCCTGTGCATGGTGGCATGCACACACATCACCTTATCCAACCTAAACATTGGAAGACACATATTACCGGACACACTGAAATTGAAATGTGCTCTGAAAAGTCAGCAAAACACAGTCCAGGTATAAAATCAGATCACAAAATAAGTGCTACATCACATAGCAAAATGCCACATTACACAGAGAAGCTGCATGCTTCCAAAATGCACCCCTTACACATCACAGCCTATATCTAAATTATCTTCACAAGGCCGCATCTCCCATGTGCCAAAATGAGTATGCAGTGTGAATGTGACTGATCAAGTGCACGAGTAAGCATGCCAACAACAAGCTCAGCACACCTGCAAAATTAGGCATGCGTTAGACACGTGTGCAAGGTTGTGCGTGGCCATCAGGGGGTGACTTGGAGGGCCACACACAACCTTGCACACGAGCCAGACACATGTGCAATGTAGCAGGTGTGCTGAGCTTGTTGCTGGCATGCTTACTCGTGCATGGGATCAGTCACATTCACACTTCATACTCATTTTGGCACATGAGAGATGCGGCCTTGTGAAGAAGATTTGGATATGCGTGGTGATGAGGCAAGGGGGACATTGTGACAACCCCATGCATTGCCAACAAAAATGCCCCCTTGCCTGTACATGCTATGCAGTACTGCGTTCAGCAATATGAGAAAGCAACGAGTGAGTCTGCATACCGCCAACACATGCAATGTCACAACAACAAAACGGATTTTGTGGTGTGCCTTCCATTGCTAATTGGGATGCAGGGCGCACTATGAAATCCTTTCAGTCATTCAAAGTCTACTTACCTGCAATCACCCGTATTCCCGTTCATACTACCCACCACCTTCCCTCTCCCCACGTCAACGCCTTGCATGTACTATTTCCTCTTGCAAATTAAAAATTCATTGGATCTGAGAAAGTAAGATCTTGACATCTACCAATATCACCAACTTAGTCCCTCTCCCCTCACTATGATGTGCAAGTGTACAAGCATAGGATCCTTGGCTCATTACTATGACATTTCTCCTCTACTAACTTGAAGATGAAGAACCCATAATAAGGGGAAAACAACCAATATTCAATGCAGGCCATATAAACAAAAAACATTATCACAAATAAATCCATCCTAAAGACAATGTCGCCCTCCTCCCTCCCTCCAGGCATGTCACAACCCATGTTACTCTGTACTCTTTGATATCCATTAGCAGTGCGTAATCTGTAGTCTCCAGAAGGTAAACAATAAAAACCCATTATACAGGCTGCCGCTTTAGATTAACTCATCATACATATCTCCAATGGGGTCGAATGGGCACATCTACTTGCTTTAAAGGCTCCACCCTGCTACCAGCTCTCCTGGCCCAGTGTTGACATCGCTCTCACTGGCGTGGTCTACCAATAGTCCAACCAAATGTTCCTATACCCTAGCCGCCTCAAGTGATCCCTTGCTCACCATATCCTTGACCAGTAGTAGCCTAACTATCCCATCACACTCATTTGGTGAACTCCCTCTTCCATTGATCTAAACTTGTGGCCCCACTTGCCTTCCAGTGCATCATAATTTCTCTAATGGCCACTACAAATCCCATATCTCTTAATTTGCTATGATCCTAGTTTCAGCTGTGTATGGGAAGCAATGCAGTATACAAGCCCCCAACGCAAGATCTACCTCCCTGTCCATCACCACCTTCAATAGTGCCATCACTCTGGTCCAATAAGTAACCAAAAGTGGTCACCCCCAAATAATGTGAGGGAAGTTTGCCCCCTCTCCCCGACACCTAGGGCATTCGTCTGAGTCAGTGTTGAAACATGCATTGACGCTTTGCCAGTGTGAGGTAAGGCGATGTCAAACATAAAAAAAGAAGCCTTTGAAAGCGGGCGTTCCTGGTGAACCTCCATGCTTACTCTACAATCTCAGCCCAATCCCTTTCCGGTATCTCTCTCCCTACATCTACCTCCCATTTTCAATTAAGCGTGTCCAAAAGGGGCAGCTTCTCAAGAGTCATGCGCATGTACAGTCATGTGACTTCCTTAAACTTCCCCGCTGCTGTCAATATGTAATGGCACCCTACAGAAACCTGAGGTTCTGCTTGGTCCCCTTTACAATGTGCACGAATAGCTGCAGTGATCGCTGCATTGGAGTAGGAAGACCCCCCTCTTACATCAAATCGCTTATGCAGAGTACAGAACGTCACCGCCTGGTATGACGCACAAAAAGGCCCACCACTGTCAAACTCACTCCAGATGTGGGCCCAAATTTACAGATAATGTCTGCTGAGACAGCAACAAAAATAGCAATACATGCTGCACCACACTTAGAAAGGGTAATCCAACAGAGGTGCAGGAAGCAAACCATGCAAGACTAAACATGACAGACGCAATGCACGCAACACAAATCATAAGGAGCCAAAGCAACTTAGAGGCACATGTGTCCTACACAGTGCAGTTCCGTTCATAAAGCAAGTAGGCCCTTATTGCCAATGTGCCAAAAGTGGTCCCTCCACACACATAACTAATCGCACACAAAACACATGCACATGTGCAAGACCCTGCAAAGCTGCAGCTCCATGAGCCACACTGACAAGGCAAGTGACAGGGCATGATGAATAGCATGCCTGCAGGACATAGAGATTTACACGGGGCAGGCCACCTCACTGATGTTGCGGAGTGTGGAACACATCCTTAATGAGCATGTCACACCCTGACACAACCTTATGTACACACAACCCCTGATGTGAACAAGACACTTGATGACCTACTAAGGCTCAAGTGTCACAACTCTGACCAAGGCACATAGGGGCATATTATCAAGGACCGGTGTTAAAATGATCGCCGTTTTATCGGCAGCAAACTGGCGATAAAACGGCGATAATGGGCTTGATAATACGCCCTTGTTAATTCCCATAGAAGCCCATGTTCTAATGTTAACATGGGCTTCTATGGGAATTAACAAGGGCGTATTATCAAGCCCATTATCGCCGTTTTATCAGCAGATTCCTGCTGATAAAACGGCGATAATTTTAACACCGGTCCTTGATAATATGCCCCATAATCCCCACAGCTTTCCACATGTCTGCATGGTACATCCACAGAAGTCAAAGGGCCATTTCATGAAAGGGATAAGGGGCAGCTAAAAAAAAGCAGCAGGTGCCACCATCACACAATGCAGTGCACACAGATACAAATATGAGTACATCAACTTTGCCTACTAGGTGTTCTGGACTGCATTAGTCACACAACACAACACAGGACACAACAGGAAGCATTTGTGTGTAGACACTGTCAAGACACATTTCTCACATAGGTAACTTGTGATGTTACAATGTACAAGTACACCTTTACATCCGTGATGTCTCTGAAATAATCACCACTCTGAAAATACCATGCATCTTGAACAAAATATCAATAAAGTACAGTCTCCCGCAGTCTGCTTAAGTCAAATAATGCGTGCCCATACATGTAACACACTGTTAAACTGTATCTCCCATGAACATTGCAGAGGGAGAGACGACACCTCCTGGACAGCAGAATGACCCACTCCGCCACGATGACTTGTCTGAAACCCCCAGCATCAATGTGGAGGAATTCCAAAGGATCCTGGATTCCCTTGAAACACCACCTCAAGGAGCAGGGCCACCCAGAAGCATTGCCCAAAGCCCACCCCCTGCACAAACCACCCAGCTGCAAGCACCTTCCACGACAGCTACCTCACAGGACCCTGGTGACCCATATGTGGGCTTTCACAGCATGGTGCTTGAGGTCCAGTGTGAAACACGTAACTATGTGTGAGTGGGGTTGGAGAGCCTGGCAGCCAAATTTGACGAGTTATGTGGGTGTCTGAGTCACATCCACGACCATATGCAGAGGATGTCAGAGATCCACATCCCCCTCAATGCTATCTAACGCTCCCTGGAGGGAAACATCACTTACAACGCAACTTTTACCACGCAATGCTTTTACATCGCAACTTTTACAATGCAAACCATTACAACGCATTGCGCTGGGGGGCGCTCTAGGGTAGGGAATAGATTTAATTTACTATCCAACACCCTCCCTACTATCCACGGGGACTGGAGTTGGAATAGTAAATTAAACTATTCACTATCCAGCACCCCAAAGCGCTATGCGTTGTAAAGGCATGCGTTGTAAAACTTGCGATGTAAAAGCATGCGTGGTAAAAGCATGCGTTGTAATGCCATACATCCCTCCCTGGATGACATTGCTGGAGTCATGATCCAGAGAGCTGACACACTGTCCCAGCAGGCTGGGTCCAGTAGTGTCTGTGCGGAATTGCCACGATTCGCATGGATAATGGAGACCAGAGAGCGGAGGGAACTCCAACAGATAGCTGTCACGGCTGAACACCAGCGCAATCTTGCAGGGATATGCCAGGCCTCGCTACGTCACGTCACATCTGCGCCTTCCCACAGTCTTGCTCCAACATTTGCTGCTGCATCCACATCCTCAGCTCCACACCCACATGTGTCTGTGCCTCACAGTCTTGCTCACACCATACCACCACCCACATGTTAGACACATTACACATCAGAGGACGAACCTGAGGATGAAAGTGCCACACTGGAAAGGCTCAAGTACAGCAAACAGTGACGTACAAAGGCCTGTCTCACCACTGTATTCTTCTTAACATCATTCCACTGACCTTCCTCTTTCACTGTCTTCCAACGTCCACCAACACTCACCTGGGACCCACACATGGACTTGCAGCAAATCTTCTTTTCCTTGACAATGGCACTGCAAACCCCACCTCTTCTCTTGGCTCCGTCACTCCCAATGGACTCTGTCTGCCACTCTAATGGGCATCCATCAAATCTTGCATTGTATGGGCCAGTACTGGTACAGTCTACCCCTTGTATTGTAAATAAATTCTCTTAATTCACACAGATGCGTGTTTACATGACCAATCAAGTGTTTAACTAAGGCAATAAGTAAGGGGCTCCACCAAGGGAAATAGAACCAATGTACATGTGTAATCTGACACAGATAGGCAGTGAGATGACCGCGTATGTGCACAATCTAGTAATCAAGCAGCATATCTGTAAAGCACACTACTTAGCCGGGAGTGTCCCAAGGTGCTCGGGGTGGGTATGCTGCTACTGCTTGAAAAGCCAGGTCTTGCGTCTGCTGAAGGTTAGCATGTCCTGGCTGTGCCGTAGGAGGATGGGGAGAGTTTTCCAGGTCTGGGCGGTGAGGTGGGAGAACGATCAGCCACCGGAGGTCGCTCTCCGAATGTGGGGGACTATAACGAGGGCGAGGTTGGCAGAGCGGAGCTGGCAGGTGCGGGGTGTAGAAGCTGAGTTGTCAAATGAGGCATGCTGGGCCTGTGTTGTGGAGTGCCTTGTCTGCGTGGGTGAGGAGCATGAAGGTGATCCTCTTGTTGATGGGGAGACAGTGCAGGTCTCACAGGTGGGGTGTGTTGTGGCTGCTTTGAGGAACGTCGATGATCAGGCGTACAGAGGCCTTTCAAATGCGTAGAAGTTGGTTCAGGAGTTTGGTTGAGGGCCCTTCAGAGAGGGTGTTTTCTTTGTCCAACTTGCTGCTGCTGAGGCCCTGGGAGACCTTTCTCCTTGTTTCGGTGGGGAACCACCTGTAGATCCTGCAGAGGATGTGGAGGGTGTTGAAGCCGGATGAGCAGATGGCCTTGAACTGCATTATCACAGAGATAGTAGATTTGAGAAAAAAGCTCAGGTTATGTGCGTGGTTGGTGGGTGTTGGAGCTGTTACCAGTGCGGTCATTCACCAGGAGTCGTCCCAGGCTGAGTTTGCGGAGCCGAGGAAGAAGACTTCCGTCTTGTCCAAGTCTTTCTTCAGTTGCCTGTACTCCATTCACTCAGTGACTCCTCTCATTCCTACATGGAGGTTGGTTGTGGTGGTGAGGGGGTCCTTGGTAAGGAAGAGGATACGCTGGGTGTCGTTGGCTTAGGAGATGATGAAGAGGACGTACAGTCAGGCAACATGGGCAAGCGGTGACATGTAGATGTTGAACAATGTCGGGCTGAGGGATGAGCCTTGGGGTATGCAACACATGATTGTGGTAGATTCAGAGCTGAAAGGGGGAGGTGGATGCTATGGGTCATGCCGGAGAGGAAGGAGGTGTTCAGCTCCAGGGCCTTGTCTCAGATCCCTGCTTCTTGGAGGTGTGTGTATAGTGTGCGGTGGCAGACAGAGTCGAAGGCGGCTGACAGGTCCAGGATGATTAGGGATGCTCTTTCCCCGTTGACCAGCAGGGTCCTGATGTCATTGTTGTCGGCGATGAGGGCAGTTTTGGTGCTGTAGTCACCTAGGCGGTCCTGGAAGGAAGCCCTTTTGAGGATCAGATGAGGTGATGGTGTCTGAGGGTGGCGGTCTTGGGTGCTGCGTAGCTGTCCGTTGTCTGCACATGGTGACATTCCTCCTCTGGCTTTTTGCATGTTTGCTTGGAGTCCTGGAGGTCCTCAGTGAACCTGATGGCTTACTCGCTGGTGTGTCTGTTTGAGGGTTTTGTGGTTGGGAGAGTTGGTTGGCGCAGTCATCGAGCCATTGTCTGAGGTTGCTGGCAGTGGGGGAGGGCCGGCATGGTAAGTGTTTGGGCTATGGGCGAGGGTGGTGGTTAGCTGGTCTTCAGTGACTTTGCCCCAGCTGTGGCAGGGGATCTGTTGTGTGCGGTGGTATGTGGGGGTGCCGGAAGGTGAAGTGGATGCATAGATGGGCGGTCCAGTGGAGTTCGGTGATGTGGTTGAAGGAGACGTGTGAGGTTGCGGAGAAGATGTGGTCAAGCATTTTGCCGGCAGAGTGGGTAGGTGTTGTGAGGAGTAGTCTGAGTCCGAGTCTGGCGAGGCTGTCAATCAGGGAGGTGGAGTTGGTGATGGTGTTGTTCCCGAGGTGGAACTCCAGGTCCTCGAGAAGGATGTAGCCTGTGGAGGCAAGGCCGTGTGTACTGACAAAGTAGGCAATGGAGTCGCTGAACTGTGATCGGGGTCTGGGGGGTTTGTACACAATTGTTACTCTAAGGGTGGTGTTGGGATCGGTGTGGATCATGAAGTGCAGGTGTTCAGCATTGCTGAGGATGGCGTTGGTGTCATTCGAGACTCTGAGAGTGCTCCTTTGGTGGATGGCAATCCATCATCCTACTCCGTTGGTGCAGTCCCTGCGGATGCGCTTGTAGCCGTCCAGGATGGCAATGCCGATGCTGTGTGCTAAGGAGGGGTTCAGCCAGGTCTCCGTCAGGAAGGCAACATCTGGGGATGTTGTGACAAGTTGGTCACAGAGTTCAACGGCGTGTTTGAGGGAGGAGTGTGTGTTGAGAAGGATGGATCTGAGGTAGTTGGGTTCTCACCCGGTTGGTGGATTTGTGGATCGGAAGCTGGTGGAGCTGCAGATCCAACATGAGAAGGGTCCTTGTGTGTGTTACGGTGACGCTCGAAAGCAGGTGTGTGATTGTCCTCTGTTGAGTGCATGGAGGCTGCTGGCATCATAGTGGCATTGTGTTTTGTGGAATATATTTGTGCCAGGCGTGCTGGCGCTGTGCGCGGTCCAGGCGTGGACGGGCACAGACGGACCTGCATTATGTGCGCCTTTGACATGCCTGCGGTGCAGACACACAGTCCAATCCAATCCAAAAATCTTTATTTCGGCCATATAGACCATAAAAGATGCAATAAAATACAATACATACATTTAAAATACAGTATTAATACATTATAGAAAAGTCTCTTCTCGACCAGCGAGGGATAGAGGGTGCAACACAGTACCATGATTCAGAGGACTATTTTCTTTTTGATTATCCATACTGCCATTAGGAATTTGGATACAGCAAACACAATGTGGCCCAGAGTACTGGTTTTCATGACTCTGTATGCCTGTGTGTACTTCCTGAACCCCAGGTTTCTACAGAGCGGCGCTATCCAGTGTTTCCTGGGTCTGTAATAGGCAGGGCATACAAACATGATATGGAGGTCATCTTCCTCATGGGTGTTGCAGCACGGACACAGTTTGTCACCCCCTTTGGTCCATTTACAGGTAAAAGTTTTGGTAGGGAGTGTGCCAAACCTCCATTGCACATTTCCTCGCCAGTACTGGAAAAATAAAATCCATAAAAGGTTCAAAGGCATAACAATTTTTGGATTACATGAATCGCGCAGTGAGGGTGCCGCTGTTGTATACATTTGCCATAAGTGAAATGCTCTTATCCTTATAAATTTGGGTCAAGGCTTTGGGTGAGATCCCTTGGCAGCCTCGAACAGGATCGTCCCATAGCTCTGACAAGTTCATACTGATCAGTTCATTCTTTACGAAAGCGAGCCAGGGGATTTTGCTATTGCGGTTCAAGCTCATGACATGGATGAGGTCCTCTCTGTAATGGTGTAGTTCGTCAGTGGACCATAGCCGGTGCCAGAACTTCACTGGCTTTGCCACAAGCTCTTCAGCAATAGAGGGCAGACCCATATCTAATCTTAATGGCAAAAGTGGCGTGCCTTGCGGGAGAGCTAATAGGCGCCTTAAAAAGCTGTTTTCCACTCCTGCCAAGTCTTTGCCTGCTTTATACCCCCATAGCTCACTGCCGTACATGGCCGCTGCCTTAGCTTGGGTCCTATATGTTTCAAGGGCCGGGCTTAGGGGCTTAAAGGTGGAAGTATTTGCCACCTTCAAGATTGCACCCGATAGCTGGGACAGTTTAACCCTTGATCTAGCTATCTGGCGGTCCCATGATAGATTTTCCTGAAGTGTTACCCCCAGATATATGAAAGTAGAAACCCTCTCAAGGCTAACGGTACCCAGGGTGGGGTTGGGTCTGGCTTTGTTAGGAGGATTAAAAATCATAAACTTGGTCTTCTCTGTGTTCACCTCCAACCCGTGTTGGCGACAGAAGAGACCAAATCCGTTCAGGATCCTCTGAATCCCCATGGGAGATTTGGAAAGTAGGAGGGTATCATCAGCAAACATGATTGCCGGGACCCTCCTGCCTGCCAAAAGTGGGGCGTCATTGTCCTTAACGTTATCTAGGTGTAGTATAACGCTATTAATGAAAAGACAAAACAGGGTCGGTGCCAGGACACAGCCCTGCCTGACCCCTCGATGGACTGGAAACCTGGACGAAAGCTTACCATCCCTCCCACACCTCACCTGCGCATAGTTGTTCTCATGCAGCCTGGTTATAATGCTGAGTAGCTGGGGGGGTACTCCTAACTTTTCCAAGACCTCCCACAATTTCCTGCGCTGGACTATGTCAAAGACTGACCTCAGATCCACGAAGACCATGTACAGCCTTCCCCCCTCTAACCTCACCGTCTTCCAATAAAGGAGGACGAGGCGGAAAATCTGGTCCATGGTCGACGTGTTCTTCCTAAAGCCAGCCTGCAGGGGACTCATAATATCGTTGTCCTCCGCCCAATCCAACAGATGGTTGAGAATGAGGTGCGCAAAGAGCTTTTGTGGTACATCTATCAGGTTAATCGGCCTGTAATTGGCCAGGAGCAGAGGAGACCCTTTCTTATAGATCGGCACAATCCCTGCCCCCAGCCAAGAGCCGGGGACCGCCATACCTCCTAAGATGGCGTTAAAAAGAATAAGGAAGTACGGGCCCCAGATGTCTGGGTGATGCCTAAAGAGATCCCCCGGTAGTTTATCCAGCCCGACGCCTTTCCCAGCGCTAAGCGCTCCAGAGCAGACACCACCTCCCCTAAAGAGAATTCCAAGGCCGTATCCGACGTACTTATGGGCACTGCCACTACTCCGTCTGGCCATGAAGTAGTGTCTTGGTAGAGTACCCCAAAATGGGCCTCCCAGAGCGAGGGGGCGATGTTAGGTTCAACTGCTGTTTTAAGTTCCCCCGTCCCATTGTTTACCAGGGCCCAGAATTTCCTGGAGTCTCTAGCTTTTAGTGCTTCAGACAGGTCATGCCAGTGATTCCAGTCCCACTCTGCCCTAGCATTGGCCATTGCTGCTTTGTACTCCCTCCTGAGATCTCGAACCTTGCCCTTATTAGAGCCCTCCTTGATTGTAGCAATTAGCTCGGATTTGATTGCCCTACAGGAGGGGTTGTACCAAGTGGGGGCACGAGTCTTTTTCCTTCGGATTTGTGCCACCGGATGGAACACCTCTGCAAGGTCCCTTACTAGTCCCTGGTGAATGCTGGCTAATTTCTCATTATAATCCGGGGGTCTTGGTTCATTTATGAGCGCATCCACCTCCTTGAACCTGGGGAGTGCCAGACCGTATAACTTATTTATGGCATCTTCTGTACTGAGGAACTTTCCCCATTTAACCCGACGCCTGTTTGTGGTGAGGAGCATATCCCCCTGATCCTCTCTGCAGGCATTAGTAGACGTGCCCGCTGGGGGCAGAGGATGCTGGATCTCCAGACGGAGAGCATTGTGATCGCTATCCGACCTTGGTAGCACCCTAAAGTCAAGGACTTTTGGCCACAATGTAATATCTAACATTATGTAATCCAGCCTTGACTCATGGCCCTTTCTGTTAAAAGTGCACAATGAGGGGGTATCGGAAGGGGTACGGCCATTACATGCCCTCAGAGCAAAGTTCAAGGTAAGGGACATGAGTTGCACTGCTAGTGGGGACCAGGCTTTAGGGTGAGGCGAGGACGAGGGTGGGACCCCCCAATAATCATCCTCAGCAGTGAGGGCACCCTCCTTTAGTCCTTCTTGGGGTTCGAAATGGCAGTTAAAGTCCCCTCCCAGCACTATCTTTTGATCACCTGGCAATTGGCCTAAGAAGGAGGACAATTCATTTAGGGTGGGGGATTCATTTTGCGCGGCAACTGGTCGCGAGTAAACATTAACAATGGCCCATGATGTTTTACCAGGCCATGTGAGCAACACGCACTGGATGTCCTGCGACGACGTGTGCATCTTTTCCGCCTGGCACCCAATGTGACTCGCTATCCAGATTGCCAGGCCACCCGACGGCCTCCCCCTCCCGCTCCATTTTGCTGGGATTTCAAAAATTTCGAACCCCCTTCTGGTCTGTGGTTCCCTCGCCCATGTCTCCTGAAAAAGGAAGATATCGCCACCACTTAGCAGGAGATCCCAAACTGGTGTGCCTTCTTTATTTGTGATCCCTGCACATTCCAGGAGAGAATTCTCAACCCTGGACCTAGTGGTAGTGATCCTGGCCCTCCAGGGGGAAGTGGTGCGGTGGCTATAGGGGGGTCAGGGACTTGCGGGCCATTAGTAGTAGCCGGAGTGATAGATGGTACATCCACCTCCGTTGACTGCGAACTGTTACCAATCCGGACACTTAGTAGTGACCCTTCTTGACCTGGGATGCCTTCCAGGGTAACCCTCCGTTCTTTGGCGATGTCCTGTGGCCTGAGATCAGTTACATGAACAACACTCCCTTCCCCGCTACCTAAGGCCCCACAGGCTGAGTTTCCAGGACTCGGATGAGTATCCTCCTTTTGTGGTCAGTCCACCTGATCAAGACCGGAAAATCTATTGTGGTGGATAAAGTTGCCAGGAGCGGGAGGTACATAATGCTTGGGTCTGTAGCGTGAGCCATCTACAGCAAAGCCCACTCTAGTCCACTCCTGCTCCCTCCCCACCTCAATATTACAGACATTTGGGTAGAAGTGTGAGAGAGACACTAATTCAATGGTGGACTTATCAGGCCTTACAAGCCAGTTACAAATATAGGTGCCGACCTGTGGGCTTTTAAAATTAACAATAATGCAATCCCCCGCCCTATTCTTTGGGGTAAAACCAATCCATGGAATTCTCCTGACCATCAAAACCTCACCTTTCAAGTTCGGAGGGAGGGGCCTGTTAATATTGAGCCAGCTTATTACCTTGTTACGTAGCGAATCCTGCGGCTCCCTTGTATCACCGGTGAGCTCAGGCACTCCCACCATGATAGCCGTGTAAGGTACTGCTTCGGGGGCAAATTGACCACCCTACGCCTAGCATTGGGGCTAGAAGTGTTGCCGGTAGGACCATTGGCCAAGGTCTCATCTCTCATCGGTTGGGAGGATGCAGGTTGCTTAGATCTCCTAGGAGCAGGAACAGGGGGCCTTGACGTTTGGGATGGTAGTAGGTGCGTTTGTGGGGCAGAAGCGCCATTGTTGCTATGCAGGGCCCCTGACTGGACTGGTACCACATGTGAAGCCTGGGAGGTCGTTGCAGGAGTCGGAGGTCTATTCCCAATGGACTCCCGAGGGGCTCTTAGAGCATTTGGGCCCGGACCGGGACTGTTCCTTTTATGAGTGTTTTCTATGGCCAACAGTCTAGCCTCTATGGCGTCCAGTTTTACAGACAGAGGGTTCAACAAGTTCTTAAAAATGTCTGTAAATGAACTAATGAGCATGTCTGTGTTATTAGGGGGTGCCCCACCAAATATAAATGGGCCTGAACACACTGGTAAGGCCGTAGCTGAGGAAGGGCCTGAATGGTCCGGCCTAGGCCCTGGGGAAGTGACCTCAGGCGAGGCCGAGGTGTCTGTGCTGACATCCAAATTTTGCCTGATTGTGTCAACTTTGGCCCTCTTTGCCCTTTTTAATTTCCTCGACCTTTTCCTTTTCGGTGGTTGTTCCACTCCACTACTTGCTGGAACTGTATGAGCAACAGCCTGGCCCACTTCCTGCGACTCAAATCCCATGCAATCCGCATTAGGAGAGGGATCAGCGATCCCAGATGGCCGTGGTGAATCTCTATCCCTCTGGTGGTTTGACGGAGTTCTTAGTTGCTGCAGGACTGACTCAATAGTCTGGTCAATGCTGTCCATGAGTGACAAATGAGTGGCGTCCAAAAGTAATGGGGTACTGACATCAATAGAAGAGTCCGTGGAGTCCAATGACACATTTTCTAATCCCATCTCGGGGTGAGTGTCCAGCACTGAATTACATTTATTGGCTAGAGCACTGGCCTTGGGGAAGAATTTTTCCAATGTACTGGTACACTGTTGTGCAGCTTTACTCCTGGAAACCCTGGTTGCCATATTGCAGTTGGACACAAAGGGGCCGTGGAAAGCACGGCGTCAGGGGGGTGGCACGCTCCGGTCACTACCGGCCTCTAACGGCCAACAACGGCCCGCCCTTTGCCCGGGCTTAGCCCGGCAACCGCCCGCGCGTGTCCCGCGATGCGCGTCTCCGGTTCTGAGGATGTAGTTGGTTAGGGGCAGGAGGTGTGGCCAGCCGGGAAGAGTCCCAGGTGCGGCGTGTCAGCAGCCGCTGGGGAGCCTGGGACTTGCAGTCCCGCTGCGCCGGTGATGGAGTCACTGCCCTCTTCACTGCCCTCTTCCAACTCCACGTAGCAGCCCCACTGCAGCCTCCTGGGTCAGACGATTCCTCCGGTAATACAAGCCTCGAGCGGCTCCCGCGAAGCGGGGGCCGCGAGGCGCGGTTATGAACAGGCACAAGAGGGAGGCGCGGCCAGCCGGGAAGAGTCCCAGGTGCGGCGTGTCAGCAGCCGCTGGGGAGCCTGGGACTCGCAGTCCCGCTGCGCCGGTGATGGAGTCACTGCCCTCTTCACTGCCCTCTTCACTGCCCTCTTCCAACTCCACGTAGCAGCCCCACTGCAGCCTCCTGGGTCAGACGATTCCTCCGGTAATACAAGCCTCGAGCGGCACCCGACACACAGTGGCTGCCATAAGAAGAGGAGGGAGGAGCAGCTGTGAGGGGTAGCGGGTCAAATGGCCGTGCTTGGAGGCATGGCCGCAGGCGATTTTGCAGCAGGAAGCGAGGACAGAGATGTGTGGAAAAAAGCTGTAAACAATACATGGCTAAATATTGAAAAGGAGGAATATACCAAATCAAGCTGAAGGGGGCACAGTGGTCAAAATAAAATTACATCTGTAATGAAGGTACCGAAGAAATTACAGAAGGCAGACAGTGAAGAAGGTGCACAGGGGTTAAAACAAGAGTATACGGGCTAAGATGCTGTGCCCACATTTGTCAGATATCGAAATCTAGCAATGTACTAACTCTGACACACGTCCATCCTTGAAAAATGCATGTGTGATAACATGTACAAGTCAGTTGCAGTATACAAGTAGTGTCATACAGAAGGATTGCAAACCCTATTCTACCGGCATATCTACTTACACTGGACGTGGTGGATGAAGGTTTTTGTGACATTGTGCATTGCATATCACATGCCTAAATGTTGCACAGCAGATTCACATTGATAAGGTGACCTAAGGTCACATGTGTAACATACATATGTGTTAAAACAAAGTCATCCACACTTAACTTGAGTCCACAATAGTGACTGTAGCCAAAGTGCTAAGCGTCATTCAGTCCCTACCTGTGCACAAACAATGCCAAAGAAATTCTGAGCCCTCTCATGCTGTGCACACTGTCAGCATATCGGCCAATGTGTCCATGGATGTCTGTAGAACTGCATTAAACAGTTAGTGTGATTCTGTTGCAACATTTCAAGTGTGTCATCACTATGAGCCAATGCCTAAAGAAACAGCTGGGATGAGTGGCTATGACACTGTCGGCACAGGGAGCAATGCAACATGTCACCACCTGGGTGATGCAGAACAGTGTGCCCACAATAAAACGTCATCAGTGACTAAAGCATCACTTAACTTATTAAGGGTGACACAAAAGGAAGATAGTTAAAGTTAAGTCAGTCAACCTAACAGTGCAAATCATAAATGGCATCTGTGAATGACCTCAATTCCAAAGTCATAAGTCTGTACCACATGACTCAAGTGATTCACAAACACCGTTGTGCCCTGTGACATTACCAATGAACACACATATGACCAACATCATGCATGTAGACGAGATTGGTCATCTATGCACAGGTACATGAATGGCAAAGCAAGCTGATGCACTGGCACCATGCATCAAGTGTGCCAAGGTCTGTGCAATGGAGATAGACTCCTAGCCTGGAGCATTGGATAGGCATTTCTCTCATGCCATATGTGGTAGATGGGGCATACATACATCTCCATGATGGATAACTGTAGCAACTCTGAAAGACTCACAATGGTATGTGCCTACGTTGAGTTGCAAATGTGCAACAATGCGCAGTTTAACTCTGTGCATTACACTTTAGATGTTGGGCATCACAAAATAGCTGTCACTAGACTAAACCATGAACTATCCTTGCAAATCTGTCAGCTATGCAAGTTTACTGTGCTCACATCTAAGGTATCTGGACACTATCCATCCTGCTAAGTAACAGGTCACAACCATAGTTACACATACAAGGATTATTCCAAAGATGGCGTGAGTTGCATATAATGGAGCAAGCCCCACACTCAGCATCCTCCCTGACATCAGTGCGTGCGGGGGACTGTGACGAGGGCGAGGTTGGCGGAGCTGGCAGGTTCAGGGTGGGGAAGCTGCCGCCCTGACATCAGCTCAAGCAGAAATCAACTATGACAGGATTTATTATAGAACTGGAACGTTATAATTCCCTACGCTAACACTAATCCCTAATACTATCACTAAATCTAAAAAAAACTGCAAATATCCTAAAATTACCTACAAATGCTACCCTAACTAATCACAAACACACCTAAGTAAAACGGGACATCAACCCCCCACCTACAGCTAAAAGAAACTTACACCGAATACCATATTAATCTATTAGAGAAAAAAGTCAGAATCTAAAACTACCTATGCCTATGCTAAAACTACTCTACCTAATATATAACAAACATCACTAACAACACATCTAATCAAAATATTAACATTGTGGGAAGGGAGAAGAGGGGGTTGGGGGACAACATGGGAAGGACTCATGGATGTCCAAGATGTCCTCGAATCTCATGGATCTGCCTGTTAAGGTAGAGTAGTTCCCCCTGAATGTCAGTCAGCAAAGTATTGTTCCTTGTGATCACATGCAGCAGCTCGGCAATTGATTCTGCCACCTGAGGCACAGGTGCAGGGGTACTGGCACCTGGGCGGGTGTGGTCAGGAGGGGATTCAGTGACTGTTGGCCCACACTGGCACCAGAGTTTGAGGGGATGGGCTTCGGGCTGGTTACGTCATATTCTGGCAGCGCCTTCCATGTTCCAGCCTTCTTTTAATCCCGGTGCCTCCTCGCCATCTGTCAGAACCCCTTGTTGACTCTGCGGACATGGTGGTATCGGTCCTTGGCCACCTGGAAGGCATGTTGCTGCACAGGTGTCATGTTGTCTGTAAAATATGCTCAATGTCATTTTTCAGGCAATCACACTATGTCATGGTCAGACATGAAATATATGTTCCAACTTCTAAAGAAAATGGGAAGCAACACACCAGCCTAACTCTGTTAAGTCACAAAGTGACCTGTTCAAACAAATGTCAAGGCATGAATCGTTCACTACAGGCTATGGATACTGACATGACAGTGCATGGCAGGGGACATGTACTGACAAATCTAAATGCTAATGACATGGTCAAAACATGGCACCATTGTACACCATGAGTGTGGGTGACATGTACAATTGACTTGAGTAGGGAGGCATTAGCCCTCTGTGCACAGCACTACCCTCATCCGATCCTGTGACACACTGCTGCTACTTCTGTACAATGCACATGTGCAGCCATGTGTGTCCACCAGCAACTGAGTGCAGTTCATTGAGTCAGTGCCAAGACTGGCACTCTTGCACAAGAGTGTAAATGTGGCTGTGTGCAGGTGTGAATGTCAACCTATTGTAAGCTCAGCCTACATGCAAAGGAACAAGATTGGGACAGCCCTACTCACACTTACAATCATGCTGCATCAAGCATCACACATGAAACCTGTTTGTTGTATGAACGCTGACTTTAACATGATGTGCTGTTACTCACTCAACCATCACTATACAATATCTGACTTTTGACACTGAGAGGGGCAGACATTATTTAACCAAATATGCCACTCATGCATGTCTTGTAACAACTAATCTCACTCCGTATTGGATGAGAACACACATGCATTCACAACGCAAACTGTTACAATGGATTCCACATGGTAATGGCTCCCTGGAGTCATGAGGGTTCGGTATTTCTGATAGCAAATGCCTACTCACAGAGAGTGTCGTAGAGCCCTGCATTGCCAAATCAATGTGACATCAGATGATGCAGAGGGAAACCATGCATAGAAAATGCTTGTTGAGTGATGTCACCAATTGTGACAGAGGAGTTTGTACACATGATCCAGAGTCAAGCATGGTATGTCACCACGGACACACCCTGACCTCACCATTGCAGTGCAGAAAGATGCAATTGCAATTAATATACACATCTATTGAATGTGTGTGTAACATTCCATTGATAAATTTTGCTATGAGCTACACACTGCCACTTCTGTGAAGCTGCAATTTAGCATACCTTACATTTCACTGTGCCAACATGTCTGAGCTTGCACGGCCTGTAGAGCACTGCCTCCTTGTGTACAACGCAACACCCACTGCACGCAACTTGGATGATATACACAGCATGATAGGGTGCCTTATTGACTATGCGTAATGCAAGCAGGGGAAACCCAATAAACCCTTGTAGGCTTGGGCACAGGATGATTGAAGTCAGAGGGTGCTACAAGGGACTTGATTTCAATAAACAGATTAACTCAGTTAGGAGATGTGTTGCATTAATCACACTCAAGTGTATCCATAGAATATCACAAATAAACACAAATCAAACAGTTGAATGAATCATCGGAAGGGAAAGATACACGAGAAAATAAAGATGTATTTCTAAAAAAATTTTTTTATAAGTTTTGATGATGCAGTTTGTTAATAAACATATAGGGAGACAAATAAACAAATGAATTTGAGCAAAGGAAGTTATGAACAGAGGTAAACAAATGACTTAAACACTTCAGTTCAAAACTAGGCATCAACTCCTGACAATTAAGACAGACAACCAGCTTAATGAATCAACAATGGTTGTATGCTCGTGCCAAAGCAGCGTTGATGGAGATGATGAGGTTGTCGACGTTTCGGTCTATAATGCTGCCGTCATGTAGACCATCATCAGGACCAAACAATTCATTGCTGGTGAAAATAACCCCCTGAAAATTTGCACTTCAGACCTTCTTTGTATATGAAATAAGCCAAACAATGGGGCCAAGGAGTAGATCTGAATTACGAGTTTGTCTGGGATACAGCTACTTGCAACACCTCTACGGTAGGACGCCAAAATGCAATTTGAATTCGACTGGTTTGGCGTTTTTAAGTTAATCATCCGTCAGCGCGTAGGGTTAGTGAGGTGTTTCCCTTCCGATGATTCATTCAACTGTTTGATTTGTGTTTATTTGTGATATTCTATGGATACACTTGAGTGTGATTAATGCAACACATCTCCTAACTGAGTTAATCTGCTTATTGACTATGCAGCGCTAATCAACAGGTGCAAAATCAAGGAGCCTGTTGCCAACACAACTTCTGTGAAAATGATTAGTTTGCATGATTAGGTGCTAGATATCATGCACATGAATTGGAAGGTGTATCACTGACTGTTGATGGACAAAGTTACAACTGTGAATGAGATGCATAGCCCCACCTTCATCTACCAATTTGTACACAAATCTGATTAAACAAATACATCTTCAGATTGTGGGCAAGTGACATGCGATACACACCCAAACTGCTAAACGACAACGTGTAGCATTTGGCACAGACATTCATGACACCACACATGCCAATAGTTCTTGTCCATACTCACCAGTGGCGTGTGGGTCCCAGAATCTGTCTTTGTCCCTCTGTGTGATAGGCTGACGACCATCTGTGAGTGAACAAATGTAAATATGTATTGTTACCAGACATAAACAAATGTGACATATTCATGATGAAATACACTACAGTCACTGAAAAAGCAACATCACTGTGGTGTTGAATGACATGTTGGCCACATGACTGTGTCTGCTTTGGCTGCCATTCACACATGAGCTGTGAATGCAGTGGCGGGCCACACAAAACATCAGTGCTTAAAGACATGCACATATGAGTTGTGTCACGCAATCCCAAGGCGCCATTTCTACACGGGCATTATGTCAAAATTGTTGAGGGTATGATGGCATCTCTGCAGTTTGAAAGAGGCAGTTACACAGAAGTTTGTGATGTATGACACTCTGGAGAAGTCATATTTCCTTAGTGTCTTTTGACCTCACAAGGACATTACCACATATTAACTATGTACAGGGGCAGCGTAGGTATGGTTCAACTTTTCATGTAGGTCTGCGATTTTCACACTGGGTTCTGTCCTGCACATAGGTCACACACACAATGGCTCTGATTGTACATGTACAGTCACCCTTAATTGACACACACACATAAGGCATCCTGCACACAGTCTTTGCACAATTGTTCAAACTTTGGCACCACATCGCCAAGTGTTGATCCTGCGCAGCGGGTCACCCATAATTGTATTGTATTGTATTGTAATTGCATTTATATAGCCCTTACTACCCCTGATGAGGCGTCAAATCGCTTTTTCGGCGAGTAGCACGCTACTCCGGGACCCATAGAGGATTAGTGTTGAATTAGTATAGTGAAACATGCAAGTACATTTTAAGTGGTGGATAGGTTTGTCAGTTATTTGGAGTTGGAATGATAGCAGAAGGATAGAGAAGGAAAAAGGTTTTGTATTTATATAGCGCTTGCTGACGCACGCTATTGAGGAAGCCCATAAATGATTAGTGGTGAATTAATATGATGAAATATGAAGTAGTTTCAGTGGTGGATATTTAGTCAGTTATTTGGAGTGAGAAGGATAGCGGAGAGATAAAAGGGGAAGAAAGGTTTGCATTCATATAGCACTTGTTACTCCTGATGGGTGTTGAAGCGCTTTTCTGGCGAGTAGCACGCCTCTCTGGAACCCATAAAGCATTAGTGTTGAAAATTAGTATAGTAAAATATGAAGTAATTTGAGTAGTGGATCAGTTATTTGGGCGGAGAGATTGTAGGTGGCAGGATAGAAGAGGGAAAGAGGTTTGTATTTATATAGCGCTTGCTACCACTG
This sequence comes from Lissotriton helveticus, assembly GCF_964261635.1. Lineage (NCBI taxonomy): Eukaryota > Metazoa > Chordata > Amphibia > Caudata > Salamandridae > Lissotriton > Lissotriton helveticus. The sequence continues at coordinate 693,802,739 of NC_136063.1, forward strand.
ATGGGGTTTCGAAGCGCAAGTAGCACGCGACTCTGGAAACCATCAGGATTAGTGTTGAATTAGTATGGTGAAACATGAGAGTAATTTTAGTGGTGGATATGTTAGTCAGTTATTTGGATTGAGAAGGATTGGGGAGGGGTAGAAAAGGAAAAAGGTTTGCATTTATCTAGCACTTGTAACCCTGATGGGGTGTTGAGACTCTTTATTGGTAAGTAGCACGTTACTCTGGAACCCAATAAAGGATTAGTGGTGAATTAGTATAGTTGGATATGGAATTTGAGAAGTGAACATGTTAGTCTGTTAATCTTGATTGAAAAGGATAGTGGAGGGATAAAAGAGTGAATGATTTTTTTTATTTATTTTTAGGGCTTAGCAGTAGGAGGAGGCTTTTGGATGAGTAAAAAGGAGTTTTGGAGGGGAGGAGTCAGAGGGAGGAGTTTAGAAAGGTTTGTTTTAGGGGATCGGTATAGTTAAAAGAGGTTTCAGATGATGCAAGTAGGGGGTAGAGTAGGAGAGAGTCTAGAAAGGGTTATTTTGGCGATCATAGTAGTGGTATGGGGTTTGGGATCAATGAAAGAGTGGATGTAGGGGACATATTGATAGATGTATAGGATGAGAGATAGAGTAGTGATTGGAAAGAGTAGTAGAAAGAAGTTTTAGATGAGTCAGAAGGTTGGGCTAGAAGATATATTGAGCAAAGTATTGGCTGAGAAATAGGGTAGTGCATTGGAAATGCTAAATTAGAAGTGATAAATATATAAATCCATAAGTACATTGAAAGGATATAGATATATGATGGAGGTAAGTATATGTAGATTGAAGATATTGATATGAGGCACAGGATGATAAATAGGGTAGTGCATTGGATATGTTTTTTCAGGAGAAAAGTAACAGACCCACAGATCCAAGCACATAGAAGGTACGTAGATGCACAAGATGATTTTTATTTATTTAATATTATTATTATGTTTTCTCTCAACAACATATTTATTTGTACATGTTTATACAAAGTAATACACAAAGATAGTTACATATCTATAGTGAAAACAAATGCTTATATATGCTGTAAATTTCTGTTTGTGTATGGTGCTTATGTGGGGAAGAGCCAAATCTTGAGTAGTTTTCTGAAGATAAGGTGGTTGTTGGTGGACCTTATGTTGGGGGGTAAAGAGTTTCATAGTTTGGCTGCTTGAACAGAGACGGATGTGCCACCCATAGTTTTTTTCTTGTATTGTGGGATTTTGAGGCGGGATGCTCCTTTAGAGCGGAGGTTCCTTTGTTGAATGTGTTTGGTGATTTTATTCCTGATGAAGAGTGGTCCCATTCCATATATTGTTTTGTAGGTGATACAAAGCAGCTTGAACATGGATCTTCTGGCAACCGGTAACCAATGCAGGGCTTTCAAGGCAGGGGAGATGTGGTCTCGCGGTTTGATATGCAAGAGTAGTCTGGCAGCCGAGTTCTGAATCCGTTGTAATCTTTTCATAGTCGTTAAAGGTGATCTGTGGTAGAGGCTATTGGCGTAATCGAGTTTGGACAGAACAAGGGAGATGGTAGCTTGGACCTTGTGTGGAAATCCCAAATGAGGGAAAATTTGTTGCAGTGTTTTTATTGTGACAAAGCTTGATCTTGCTAGTTTATCCACTTGGGTATTCATCAACAGCTTGGAGTCCATGGTCATTCCGAGGTTTCTTACTATCTTTGATACCTTAGGCAGTGATCCCAGTTCATTAGGCAATGCGGCAAGTGGGTTGTAATGTTTCCAATCGCCACACATGAGTATTTCAGTTTTTGAAGCATTCAATTTGAGATGGCTCCAAGTCATCCACTGATCCACAGCTCTGAGACAGCTGAAATTTTTTGATTTTCCAATGTCTTTGTAGCATTCCAGTTGAAGGAGTATTTGTGTGTCATCTGCATAGTCATAGCATGTGAGGTGAATTGTATTGATCAGTACAAGTAATGACTTCATGTAGATGTTAAAAAGCATGGGCGAGATGATAGAACCTTGAGGGACCCCTGCTTTTGTGGAGTATGATTTGGACGAGAAAGGTGGGGTATGGATGACATTAGTTCTGTTTCGAAGGTAGGACGCAATCCAGTTTAGAGCAGTTCCCTCTATGCCGGCTTCATAGAGTCTTTGTTTCAGAGTGTCATGGTCAACAGGGTCAAAGAGGAGTAGCCCAGCAACCCTGTTGCGGTCAACTGTATTCCTCAGGTCATCCCAGATGGTAAGGAGGGCAAATTCAGTGCCTCTTCCCGGACGAATCCTGTTTGGAAGTGTGAAAGTATATCATTCTCTTCAATGAATTGTGACATCTGGGTGAACGCTGCTCTTTCTATCAGTTTGCCCGGGAAAGGTCCATTTGTAATGGGTCTCTAGTTGTCAGGGTTCAGCGGGTCCAAGTTTGTTTTCTTCAGTAAAGGGTGTATATATGACTTTTTGAGTTCTTCTTGAAATATTCCAGTAGTTAAGAAATCGTTGATGATTCTTCTTACTGGAGTGGCAGCAGAGGCTGTTAAAAGAATTGTCTTGAAAGTTTGTGGCGGGCAGGGGTCAGAAGGGCTGTCGGCAGGCCTGCTTGCTTTGACCAGGTCCATAAATTCATCATGTGAGATTTGTTGGAAGGAACGGAGAGGCTTGATTAGAGCATTCTTGGATTGTTGTTTTGTACAAGAGTTAATGCTGGTGCTTTGTTTCTGTTTTAAGTACGAGTCCAACGTGTCTGCTTTGTCCATATAATGATTTGCCAGTTTGTCTGTGAAATCTTGAGTAACAGGATGAGTTCCTTTTAGGCAATTTGGTTTGAAAAATTCACTGAGTATTTTATAGAATTCTTTATTTGCACATTTAGCGTTTTGAATTCTGTCTGAATAGTACCTTTTCTTAGCTTTTTTGATAGCCGACTTGTATATTCTGTTAATTTTCTGTAGGTGAAGTTTGTCTTGTTTGGCGTTTGTTTTGAGACAGGTACGTTGCAGCTTACTAATTTGTTGTTTTATGTCTTTTATTTCTATGTTTCTCTAAGGTGCTTTTTTTCTTTTGTTCTGTTGTGTGGTTTTGAGTGGTATCAGGGTGTCAAAAGCTTCCTGTAGCCACTCATATAGATTTTGAACAGAATTTATGGTTTCCAGATTTGTACTGGATGTTAGTTGTGTTTCTAAGTGTTCCAAATTGAGTTTGTTCCACAGCCGATAGGTGGGTGGATGATAGGTCGTTTTAGGTGAGTCGCTTAGTGTTGTTTTATGTTGGAAAGCAAGCAAGTGGTGGTCTGACCATGTGACTGGAGTTATAGTTTGAAAGGTAACTAGTTAAGTATTAGCAAAAATTACATCTAGGATATGTCCAGCAGTGTGTGTCGGATTGTGGACAATCTGATGCAGGTTCAATGGGATGTATGACATTACAACGCATGCTTTTTCCACGCATGCCTTTACATCGCAGTTTTTACAACGCATGCTGTTACAACGCATAGCCCTTAGGGGTGCTGGATAGTGAATAGTTTAATTTACTATTCCAACTCCAGTCCCCGTGGATAGTAGGGAAGGTGTTGGATAGTAAATTAAATCCATTCCCTATCCTAGAGCGCCCCCCAGCGCAATGCGTTGTAATGACATGCGTTGTAATAGTTGCGCCGTAAAGGCACTGCATGGTAAAAGTTGCGTTGTAAAGGATGTTTCCCGGTTCAATGCATCTAGGCCAGTGATTATTGTTTTTGGATGGGTCATATTGGGTTTACCAAACCAAATGTTAAGGTCACGCGGAACACATAGGTTGGAGTGTATTGTTATCAGGTTTGAAACTGTGTCTAGAAGTGTGTCTGGGAATGTTGCCTTGCTAGGTAGAAGTCTGTAAAGGAGCAGGAAATTACAGGAGGAAGACGGTGTAGGATTGCATCTTGTTAGAAGAGCCTCACAATTCTTTAAGGAGATGTTGTCAATTTAGTGAAATGTATTGTTTGCCTGAATATAACAGCTAGACTACTTCCTTTTTTGGCTATTCGATTTTTGGTGATTTTTTGATAGCCTAGAGGAATGGCTTCATGCAGGTCTGGAGCCATATCCTCTCCCAACCATGATTTGGTTATGAATAGTATGTCTGGTTTTGCATCGGTGAGAAGGTCGTAGATGTGATGCTTGTTTTTAGAGAGGGATCGAAAATGTATTAGTAGACAGTTTAGTGAGTGGCCTTTGGTGATATTGGGACTTTGTTTTGTAGAAGAGTGATCAGTATTGTGTGGGCTTGTAACAGGTGTGTTTTTAGTGCTGGTATTAGCTGTATTAGGTTAGCAATTGTGTAGCTGTTCTGTATCGTGTTCCTCATCCAGCATGCTAAGAAGGCATTTTGATGGGTCTGCATGTGTATGTGTTGGAGATGGTGTTTGAGAGTGAATTGGAGTGCTGTGTTGCTTTTTTGGTTTAACATTTTTGTGAAGTAGACATGGGGAAGCAAAGTTGTGAGGTGTGGCATGTTGCTTATATTTTTTGCGTGTGTTTAAGGCGGAAGGTGTATGAGTCAGGGGAGGGGGAGCAGCATGTGGGTCATGGAGTATTGTTCTAAATTGTCCAATGGATGAGAGGCGGTTAGAAGAGAGTTGCTGTATTGCTGTACAGTGTTAGGTGTGGTGGAAGAGGGAAAGCTTGGCATTGGAGTTTGTTCCTTTATGTGGTTTGAAAGGTGGGTATATGTTTGAATTTTGTGAATATGAGGTGTTGCGCTTTGAAGATCCTATTGTGCTGGTGTGTGTGATATGTTTTGCTTTTGAGGAGTAGTGAAAAGGGTGCTGATGTATATGTTTCATGCAATGGATTTGGTTGTATAGTATTGTTTGTGAGAGGAGGTTGTGACGTAGAGGGGTGGTGATGTGTTTATGAGTATAGTGTATGGTGTGTGTAGGAGGGAATGAAGTAGAGGTGAGAGTTTATCTTAGACTGGTTTGTTGCAAAAGTTACAAAGATTGGTGGTATGCAGTGTGTGTTTTGTGCGTTAGTGTTATTATGGTAGAAGGGAGAGGAGGGTGTTTGTTGGACAACTGATGGAAGGATGATTATAAGTTTGTTAGTGATAAAAAGTGGTCTGTTAGGTGTATTTAAAGCAGGGAGAGTATGTCTGAATGGGATGTAGTTATGTATGGTGTTGATTGGTGTTGTGTTAGTGATAAGTGCATTGGTTAGTGGTATAGGATAGAGTTGTGTACTGTTTGTAGGTGATGGTGGATATATGTGGTAGTTGGGATAGTAGGGTGTATAGATGTGGTTTGGTTGGGTTTGTAGTGCATGCTGGTACATTGATCTGTGCTTAGTGTTATGTGTGGTGTACATTTGGTATGAGTGTGTTGCTCTGTTTGTGTATGTGGATGGTGTGGGCTGGGTATTGCTAAATGGGAAAATGGGAAGCATTTCTGGCCCTGGACCGGACCAGGCTCTAACAGGCTACTGCCCTTGTCCTCTCCGCCCTTAGCCTCGACGCCCGGCTGAGACGCCCTAACCCTGGCCTTTTATACCCCTAGTAATCAGGTGACCCCTTCAGCCATCGGGAACGCTAGCCCTAACCCTATCCAATCACAACACTAGCACTAAAATCTAGAATCAATAGGAGACCAGGACCTTATAGACAATCTTACCCTTGTTCAAGCACGCAATCAGTTAAAAAACCCTAATCTCTACATCCAATAAAGGCCCTAGCCCTACCAGTAGCCCCAAATCAAGTCCAAGCAACGAATGGCACAGGTAGCCCTAGTCCCTAATTCCAATAGAAAGCCTAACCCTACTCTTAGTCCCACAACTAGTCCAGCAACCAATCACACCAGAAAGCTAATTGCAACTTCCAATTAAAGGTCTAACCCTAGCCCTAGTCCCACCCTACTCCCAACAACCAATAACAAAGGAAGCCCTATTCCCTACTGCCAATAGAAATCCTAACCCTAGCCCTAGTCCCAACCCTACACTGATTGAATCACAGACCCAGAAACCAATAAGGACCCTCAAATACCCAACCAATGAGGACATTATCCCAAATCCAAAAGAAACACCAGATACAACCACCAATCAGTGTACACATGTACCAACCACTAGCAGACCATATAAGGTCCCAGCGACCGCAGACAAGGTTTGCTGGCCAGAGAGTTGGAAGCTGCTTCTCCTGTTCATAATCTCCTAGGAGACAAACAGGCTCAATCCGCACTTTGGACTTCTGCAGGTAAAGGCCTAACTAACTTTAAATCTATCAATACAGTTTGAATAAAACTTTACTCGTCTGCGAGGTCAAAAAATGAAGTGCACAGGCCCTAGTAAACACAGTTCAAATATCTCACAGAAGCACCCTCTGATGTAGAATATCCCTGTTGCTGGGGGGGAGGCAGGGGGGCTGGTTTTACTGGCTTGTGAACACAAAATGGTGGCTGGGGGTGCACTGTTTTAACATATAGGTCTTAGCACAGAGCAAAGGAGAAATTTGGAGGGAAAACTGAATTGTCACTAGGAATGAGAGGGATAAACTACAGAGGTTGGACTGCAAATCCCACAATTCAACACGTTAAATGGAAGCAATCATGGGCAGGGAAAACTACACGTTTAAAACACAAAACAGGTGATAAAATATGCAATCGCAGGCAGGTTAATACTACAATTTTAAACTGTAACCACCACAGGCAAAGACAGTAATCACAGAATGTGCTTAAGAGCTTGCGCGTAGGGAGCCGTCACTAATAGGCGAGAGGTCTATAACCCGCTGCCTCCTCAAAGGAAATACACCCCAGGTCTAAAAGAAAGGGTCTAAGTGGTGTAGACTGGGGAAGGCCGGTCAAAACCCTCAAAAATTTGTAATGAGGTTGGACTAAAGGAACTAAGTTTTCGAAGCCCCTTAGTTCAGCTCCATGAATTATTGAGGCTTTAACCTTTCCTTGGTAAACAGCCAAAACCGGAGCTACTGGTTTGGTTTGGGATAAACAATGTTCTTTTAAGAGGGTCCCTGGTAATTGATTATGCTTTAAGACCAGGAAATCCATCTGTGGCTTCCAATTAATTCTTTTGCCCATTGTAACACCTAAATAGGTAAATGAGTCAGTTTATTCAAGGGACGCAGTATTCATTTCTACTCTGGCTTTCACTGTTTTGTTTTTATGCAAAACCATGAACTTTGTCTTGTTAACATTGACAACAAGATCATGGTCATTGCAAAAAAGACTAAATCGGTCAAGGGCACTTTGCAGACCAGCTTGTGTTTTAGACAAAATGAAGGTGTCGTCTGCAAACAATAATAAAGGAACCCTCGAACCAGCGAGAGTAGGAGCATTCATGTAGTATAAGACAACATTATTAATGAACAAAGAGAATAGGGTAGGGGCTAACACACACCCTTGCCGCACTCCCTTGTTCCCCGGAAAACGTTCTGTTGTCTCCCCCTGTTGGCCCCACCTGACTTGGGCATAGGTGGAATCATGTAGTTTAATGATGAATGAAAGGATCTCAGTGGGAATCCCAGCTTCTTTGAGAGTGTCCCAAAGTTTGTTACGGGCGCTAGATCAAATGCATATTTAAGATCAACAAATGCTGCATAGAGGGTGCCCCTCAGCTAAGACCACGGTGTTCCAATATAACATTATAAATCTAAAAACTTGGTTGATAGTACTAACATGGGAACAAAATCCTGCTTGATAGATGGATAGTATTTCATTATCATAAATTCACCTATTTACCCTGCTTATCACTAATCTAGCCACCAACTTTTGCATAGTGTCTATAAGACTAATAGGCCGGTAATTGGATGGACAGGCTTGGGCCCCTTTTTTATATATGGGGATAATTTCAGCCCCATGCCAGGATTCCGGAATAGGGGCTCCTCTGGCCAGACCATTGGCAAAAATAAAAATATATTTCAGCCAATTCTCTCGGTCAGATTTAATATGTCCGCCGGGATACAATCCTGACCCGGGGCTCTACCTGCAGCTACCCCATCAAAAGCACGTTCTATTTCCAATAAAGTAAATGTTAAGGTTGACTCCGGAACTACACATTGGTATTGCCCAGAATCGTTTGCATGCGAAGAAAATTGGGTCTGATAATGAGCAACCCTGGCTTCAGGGGGGACATTCTTAACAGGTGCCGGACCTACATTATCGCCACCCCACTTAATTAAATGCCAAATTCAACACCAGTTTTTCCCATTACATGCAACCAACAAGTCCCTCCATCTATTTTCGTCGTGGGCCTTCTTTGCCCGTAATTGGGTTGCCTTATATTCAGATCTCAGTTTCCTTACCTCCTGCAAAGAACCTGCCCTTATTGCATAAGACAAAGACCTGTAGGCATTCCTGCATGCCCCGTCGTACCATTTTGCTGACTTATACACTGGGCGCCAGTGGCGGGCGGTGAAGTGTGAGAGTGGTGAGGCTGGGGCTTGGGCTTGGGCTTGGGCTTGGGCTTGGGTAGGGGGTTGGGGGAGTGGACAGCACGGCATTTTTTGGTAGGCCAGTGGCATTTCCATTGCAAATGCATTTTGTTTATAAATGGGATAAGCGATAGAATGATAGTTTTTAAATAAGATTAGTGAACTACAAGGCAAGACAGTTGTCATGTAAACTCTGTACATGGCAAGATTAGTATAGAGCAAAGAGCAAAATTATCAATACTTTTGAGTCGAGTTCTGTAAGTCCCTATATAAAAACGGCTGAAAATTGCACAATAGGTAAAAGCAAACCATTAACATAAGGAAAAACAAATAGCCAATTATTCGCTGATTTGTATAAAGTGAAACCAGTAAACGTAGATAAGTCAGGGCTTCCTTACTTAAATTGTGTGAACTTTGGCCGATATTTTACCTCACCAAAACTCTTCCTTCATTATCATACATAAAGGTGCTTTCAACTATGTGTTCCAAATGGCATTTGTTAAAAAATGTTATTGCATTGGATTATTAAGCTATGACAATAGTACGCCACTTTTCTCGCGAGAAATGCGCATGCGCGGGCGGCTGCGCATGCGCATTAGTATCTAAGACGGCGGCGCCGGCGGCGCGATGACGAGAGGGAGCCCCGGGGATGCGGCGGACAAGGTAAGTGGTTTTATAATTCATTTATAATGTCATTTAAGCATTTAGGGAGGGCGGGAGGGAGGCGGGTGGCGGGCAACTTCGCTACGCCCACGAAGTGTTGCCTGCTTCGCCTACTTTGCAAAGGGCGAAGTAGGCAACACTACGCCCACTTCGTTGGCGTAGCGAAGTTGCCCGCCTAGGGTTAGTAATCACGGAGCTCAGAGCTGGCTGGCAGCTTGTGTAGGAGGGCCAGTGAGGAACGGAGTGAGTGAACAGGGAGGGAAGGAGGGGAGTCATCATCTTCGGACCGCCGCAGGAGGAAGAAGAGAGCGTGGGGAGGGAGGCTAGACCACAATGAAAGAAACTTTAAAAAAAATTATAAAACCAACACCGGAAATAATTTTTTTAAACTCGCCTGCTCGTGACAGCCCATGAGACCAGGCCTAGGTCCACATGTTGATTTCTGGCTTCTCTAAAACCCAGGTGTGAAGTGCTGGTGCTAAGAGTCATCACTCACAACGTGCAGAGGGAAGCAGCAACCTCGAGTCTGCGCAGACTCGATTACTTGGCTTCCTTTCTGTTTGCTGCCTCTAACCCCCCCCCCCTTTTCCAAGTCGCCACAGTGACGAGTTGGAAAAGAGCAGTGTGATAGATTCTCCACACCTTGATTGACGTGAAGCCCCAGCACCACAGGGCTTTACTGTAAAACGCCCAGGGCTGATTTTATCCAGACAGCATCAGGGGGTGGAGACTGGTGCAAAAGTCTATGTTTTTGCCGAGCTGATGACATCACAGACCTCAGGGCTGTGCGATCGTGAGCCCGGCAAATACTGTAGACTTTGTCAGTCAGCATCAGCGTCACTGCAGACTGCCTCATCGCAGAGTGAGTGGCAGGCAGTGTGCAGCAGCCCCGACCCTGAGAAAAAAACGAAATGCGTGTTTAGGCTGTGTGCATTGATTCACTGTTTAACATAAAAACAGTGAGTAAAACATGTTGCTTTTTGTTGGCAGTGCCAGATAAAGTAAAGGGGGCGGAGCCCCGGCACCCTCAACGAGAAACCGCCCCGGCTGGGCGCCTATTACTTCTTATTTTGGGTTTTACAACATAGGATCTCAACTTGGCGAACAGGGCCTCAAGATGTGCTCTAAGGGCTGGAAGAGTGTCCTCAATAAAATCAAGTTGCGAGTGGGCAAAAAGGGAATCTACAAGCGTTAATGTGATTTGGGTCAAAATGCCCTCATCCTCGGACTCCTGAGCCCATTTTAACCTGCAGCAGTCATTGGACATAATCACATCTGGTGTTGCAGTATCCAGACTGCAACTCCTAATCAAACAAAATTTCACATCTAGTGTCAATAAAAGGGAATCGTGGTCACTCTCTGATCTTTTCACGACCTCCATATCCCTCTACCTTTGCCAGAGTTCTAAATTAATAAGAAATAATCCATCCTACTTTTCCTTAACCCGCTATTAAAAGAGGAATTGCCTTGGTTGTCTGATTTGGATCTTCCATTAGCGGCACAAAGCCCCCTCTCCAATGTTAAACTTTTAAGCTGGAGAGCGGCTTCTGTCCAGTTCTTAATTGGGGCAAGCAATAAAGATGGGATGTCCCAAACAGCATCCTCGTCACTGGTAAAATTCCCTTCTTCTAGGCCAAGTGGTTCGAACGTGCAGTTAAAATCCCCCGCAAAAATCCTGTTACAAGACCGATTTAGTGATTTATTAAATGTGTCCAGGCTGCAGATGGTCGGTGAAGCATTTCCAACTACCAGCCCTCTGGCATAAACGTTTATAAATATAATCTCAGGTTCATACACAGAGATTATTTTAATGGCCTGAATATCTGGGCTGTCAATCACTAAGTCTTCTACCTGGAAATCCCCCTGTTGTCTAACCCAAATTGTTAAACCGCCTGATGGACGCCCTTTGGTGCTAGGAATTGCTGGCTTGCCAAATGCCAAGTAGCCTGGCTGAAAGATCGTGCTCAGAGACCAAATCTCCTGGAACGCAACAATGTCGCAAAACTCAATGAAATTAGACCAGTCAGAGGATCTAGTCTTCGTTAACAGCCCAGCAATATTGCAGGATAAAATATTTAATGTCCTGAAGGATGAACCTTCACTTTCTTCCAACAGAGCCATGTTCTCGATACCTAGTGTCCCACTGTCAGTAGCTAAGTGGGGGTTTGGATACATCAAATGGGAAGTAACGGGATCAATAAAGGTGGTCTCTGTCCCAGATGGATCTGCAGGTATCAGTCAGTCACAGCCATCTAAGCCGGACAATGGGGCAAATTGGTTAACTAAGTTTAAATCAAGGGGGTACCCTATAACCCTTGTGATGGGCACTGTGATAGTCACTACAGACACTCCCTCCTGGCAGGGAATGATAATGTGGTCTGTAGAAGAACCCTAGGGGATGGAGAGATATTTTTCTGAGACAATGCCCTTCATTCCTACTCCCTAAATACTCCAGTAAGAGCCTAACTACATGCTTATTATTGAAGTTGGCAACTACACAGTCACCCCCCCCCATCCTTAGTGGATTATCCAACCCAAGATGAACTTCTAGCCATTATCAATTGGTTGCAAATATCCCAGCACCATACCCCTGCGTCCTTCTATTGTACATTAGGCCAGTGCATTGTTTTTGCCATTAACTGGCCAGGGACAGTAGTTAATTGGTTATCTAGGCCAGAAATAGGATTGTTTTGTACTGTATTGCTAGGTGACCTAGCACAGGGTCTATTTCCCACCACCCTGGGAGTACTCAGGCAAATTCACTATATGTGTTCCCCACCTCGCCCACGACACCTTCCTTGCCACTGTGCCAACATCAGAAGCAGTGACCACCCCTCTATTACTGCTAGATAGAATGGACAGTGGGTTAGTTAATAAAGGTGTGGCAGATGGGCATTTAGACATTGTAGGTTTGCATATCACATTAGGTATCGTTTCGGAGGGCCAATTATTTTCCACAAGTAAGGTCACAATAGAACCATGATTAGACACTGCAAGAAGTTCAAGATTGGTTATTTTCTCCTCTATTACTGTCAGCCTATCAAGAATTGCAGATAAAGATGCCGATATAAGGGCCCCCATTCTAGCCCATAGCCTCTCTTCGGTTTCAGACATGGGAATGCCAGCTCAGTCCATATTTTGAATGCCAGATGTAGGAATGGTGGACTGAGGCTCAGTTGTCGTCTGCAGTATTAGAGACACCGGACCACCATTCTTGTTCATTTTAGGCATCTTTGCATTTTTTTGCCTTTGGGGGCCCCCTCCCCGCTTCCTCTTTGTGGCCGGCTCTGGAAATGTTTCCAAGACTTGATCCTTAGGCTTGGGCACAGACCTTGTAGTAACACGTAATGTGGAGCTTGTTGAGCGCTCTTGCAGCAGTTCATGAGGGGCAGGACTAGTTGGTAGCTCCATTATTGTAGAAATGTCCAACGGTATAGCTGGAGTCTGACTAGAACCTCCTGCCGAATTAAGGGAATCTAAATCTGTGGCCAGGTAGCATTCTGGCGAGCGTGCAAGGATCAAACCACCCAGAGACGAACGTTTGTTTTGCAAAGGATCAAGAGATAAACGCTGCTCAGTCAGGGCAATTTCATGGGCTAAGACAGAACTGGCTCTAACAAAGAATTGGTCCAGAGTCCCTACCACACTTCCGCCCGTGTGAGCGTTCCTCCCCCTTCCCTCCTGGGAATTCATCATTAACAATGCACAGTACCCAAAGTCTTGTGAAGAATCAAACCCAGCGAGGACTCAATGAGCAGGAAGAGACTGACCTTAAAGTGCTGAACAGCTAAGAGGTGGGGCCCAGCCCGGCCTCACCCGGTCTCGAACGGGCTCAAACGGGCCTGCCCTTGGCCCATGGTTCGCCGGGCACGCGCTCGGCAGGCAAGAACAGGTGCGGGCGCTTGAGCACAGGGTCCCTGGGACTTGCTGCCCCATGAAGATGCTGGCGTGCTGGCTCTTAATGCGGCTGAATGCGGCTCCCGCGAAGAGGGGACCATGTGCTCCTTTATGGCGTCCCGGCAGGAGGGCACAGATGCGGGCGCTTGAGCACAGGGTCCCTCGGACTTGCAGTCCCGTAAAGATGCTGGCGTGCTGGCGTGCTGGCTCTCAATGTGGCTGAATACGGCTCCCAATTATCCAATCATCTACTCTCTTTCCCTACAATAAACGTACCTCAAAATACCAGTAATAGTTTAAACAATCGTTACCTAACCTCTGCAGGAGCACCCCTCTGCTGGCTAAAAAAGTATTATATATCTATTCTATAAAACCTTAACACACCTAAATTCTCTCCATAGCCCATCCCCAGGCGTACCCTAAACCCCCAAAACTCGCTTTTAATCCATAATTCATTGCTAATCCAGAAAAAAACAGGCCCCCACATCATTACTTATAACTAACTCATTAATATCCTATTAGCCCCAAAACTTTAACAAACCACTGAAGCTTAAAATAAACCTTATGCCATTCCCCAAACAAACCCCTTAACCCATAAAACTCCCCCTTAATCCAGAAGCCATTCCTACCCGCGAAACCAAAAAACACATAACTCCCAAAACACTAACCCCAACAAACCACATTACACCCTAAAAAAGACCCTTCAGCCACTCTCCAAACACCTTAAACTCCCATTTAACACAGCACCTGTTCCCAACCCTAAACCCTAAAAACCTATTAGCTGCCAAAACAATGCCTATAACAAACCTCTGAAAATACTATTACCCTGAAACTTAAACAAATCACTGAAACATAAAAAAAACTTAAGCTATTCAGCAAACACATGCCAAGCACTAACACTGCACCATAACCCAAAACCCATTCAACCACTAAACTCTAAGAAACATATTATCGCCAAAACACTTCTCACATCTAACCTTAATCCCGAACCCATTCAAATACCAATAACATAAAAAAATCATCATCTACTAAAAGACTACCTACCCCATAACACTAAAAATCCCAATACCTGAAATTTAAGCACACCCCTTCCACACTATAAGAACCCTTAAGATAATTTCCAATCACAAGCAACCCAATAACCTCTAAAACTGTCCCGTAACATGGAACCCATTCCCTCACCACCCCTAAACCCTAAAAACCCATTACCCTAAACTTCTACTCAGACCTAACCCCTAAAAAAGCATTAACCTGAAATGAAAACACACCCCTGAACCTTAAAACACGTTAAAGAATTGCCCAAACAAACTCTAAACCATTCAAACTCCTCCTTAACCCGGATCCATTCCAGCCCCTAAAAACCTAGAAACCCATTACACGCAAAAACATACCCAGCATTAGCCCCAAACCCACCCCACAGCCCTAAAACCCTTGTAAACACCTAAATCCCCCCTGTAATAACCACCGAGAAAGCACCGTGGTCAGTATTACAGGATGTAAAGCAGGTTACGGTGGTTCAGAACCATTCCTGATAGTACAGCTGCTGGACAAAAACGAGCCTGCATAAACTGCCTACTTGGTAATGTAATGATGACACATTTGTGAAAACAAACCCATTTTCAGTTTTCCGTTTTGATCGACAGACGCAACAGGACCCTCATTTGGAAAAATACTTTGAAATAAGTTAGCATTTCTGGCTCTGCTCGGGTGATTTATATTGCTACTTATGTCACTCAACGCGTGTGTAATAAAAAGACGATATGTGCTTGCAGTGTGCGCCAGGCACTTCAAGCAAGATTTAAAGTACAAGCAAGACAGGCCTATTATTTGTAGCTTGTCTCAGATTGCACAGCAGGTACTTTAGCTCTGACATATTTCTCTATATTCCTGAAGGTTTACTTTAATAAAGCCGCGTGGCACAGGTTTCTACATGAGAAAGGTTTGTCACGTATTGATTGTCCTCCAGTGTCTCTTGCTGAAAGCATGTTTATGCACCACCCAGAGCAGCATGACAATAGCAGGTAAAAGGCCCAACATAATAGTGAAATATGAGGTGAAAAAAGCAGGCATTTGTTGTTTAGGAATGTGAATCAGGTAGCAAATGGCCTTTGAATCGTTGACATCACCTAACTCTAGCTGGGAAGCTGCATGATTGCAGATACTAAACCCTGGCAATGTAAACACTGCCCTGTTTAATGCATCTGTAAGTTCCAACAGTCAGTCACTTTTAGGATCATTGCTAGCTCGACATTTTAACAGGAATCTGTATTTTATATGCATCAGGTGTTTGGCATTTGTTGTCTAAACAAGATCACAAGCTGCTTTTAACCTCTTCGCTGCTAAGCCTTCCGCCCCCCCCCCCCCGTGCTAAGCCTTTTTTTTAGCTATTTTGCGTAGTTCACGGTTGGCCCCTGTAATGTTTTGACCACATAAGGTATCCATGCCAAATTTGTGTCCTTTTCTTCCAACATTATGGGGATTCTGAAGGTACCCAGGGTTTGTGGATTCCCCAGGAGGGAACCCTGAAATGAGCCAAAAAACAGCAAAATGCATTTTTTTTTGTTGAAAAATTGGAAAAAAAGTACTGCAAATGAAAGCGTCTGTTTTTTCCCCTGTAAATGGTATCAACAAAGGATTTGGGGGGCTGAAATCACCAGCTTTCAGGGACTGATGGACTTTTGTCAGAAAACCAATTTTTTTTTTAGAGTTTTGGCATTTTACTGGGACATAGCCTATTTTTGTTATTTTATGTGCTTTCAACCTTCTTTCAGTTAATGGTAGAAATGGGTATCAAAGCAAAAATGGATCCTGGGAAGCTATATATATTCGAAAAGTAGTCTCAATTCTGAATTCAGCAAGGGGTCATTTGTGTAGATCCTTTTAGGTTTCCTTATAGAAACTAACAGTTGAAAATAGGACAATTTGAAAATGAGTTGGAAAAAAAAAGCCATTTGTGCCAACGTTTTCACCTGAAACTTCTTCTACTTATGACAGATGTTTGAAAGCAATATACTGTTACATCCGCTGAATCTTTCTGGTTGTGTGGACATATAGGACTTGTAGGTTCACTAAGAACCCGACGAACCCAGAGACAATAACTGAGCAGCATCTTGCAATGGTTTTTTATCATGTACCAGGTATATAGCAATTAATTTGGGAAAATATACACAGTGTAAAATAGGGGTGAAAGACAAAAATGTATTTCTGAAATTGTAACAAAATATAGAGTTTAGAAACAGTAGGTATTGGCACATTTCCTAAATTGTGAGTACCCATTCTAGCATGAGAATTATAGGACATTTTTCAAAGTGAATTATTTTTAACACATTGTCTTTCATTTGGAAGGCGGAAATGCAAGTCAATATGTAATAACAGCTGCTCTAAAATTCTGTGTTACCGTAAGTCTCCCGATGAAAATGGTACCTCACTTGTGTGGGTAGGCCTAGCACCTGCGACATGAAACGGCTCAAAACGCAACTTGGACACACCACATTGCCACAGTGAAAACGGACCCTTGTTTTGAAAAGTGTCTATCTGTAGATTTTGAACCCTAGCTCTGCCGGCACCTAGGGAAACCTAGCAAACTTATACATTTTTAAAAACTAGACACCCAGGGAAATCCAGGATGGGATCTCACCAGGTCTGGCTCTCAGCAGGTTCTGTTACCCAGAATACCTTGCAAACCTCAAACTTTGTAAAAAAAAATACACATGTTCCTCACATTTCTCTGGTGGAAAGTTCTGGAATCTGCATGGATCCACAAAATTCCACCCACCCCGCATTCCGAAAAGTCATCAGAGAAAAATGGTACATCACTTGTGTGGGTAGGCCTAGTGCCCGGGACAGGAAACGGCCCAAAACACAAGGTGGAAACACCACATTTTCACAGTGAAAACTGACCCTTTTTTTGCAAAGTGCCCAGCTGTAGACTTTGAACCCTAGCTCTGCCGGCACCTAGGGAAACCTAGCAAACCTATACACGTTTTAAAACTAGATACCCAGAGAAATCCAGGATGGGGTGACTTGTCTGGCTTTCACCAGTTTCTGTTACCCTGAATCCCTTGCAAATCTCAAACATTGTAAAAAAACAAATTTCCCTCACATTACTGTGGTGGAAAGTTCTGGAATCTGCATGGATCCCAAAAATTAAACTCGCCCTGCATTCCCCAAAGTCTTCTGAGAAAAATAGTACCTCACTTGTGTTGGTAGGCCTAGTGCCTGCAACAGAAAATGGCCCAAAACGCAATGTAGACACACCACATTTTCACAGTGAAAATTGACCCTTTTTTTGCAAAGTGCCTATCTATAGATTTTGGACCCTAGCTTTGCCGGCACCTAGGAAAACCATGCAAACCTATAAATTTTTGGAAAACTAGACACCCAGGGGAATCCAGGATGGGATGATTTATCTGGCTCTCACCAGGTTCTGTTACCCACAATCCCCTGCAAACCTCAAACTTTGTAAAAAAGTAACACATTTTCCTCACATTTCTGTAGTGGAAAGTTCTGGAATCTGCGTTGATCCTTAAAATTCCACCCACCCCGCATTCCTCAAAGTCTTCTGAGAAAATGGTGCCTCATTTGTGCGGGTAGGCCAAGTACCCGCAAAAGGAAATGGCCCAAAACGGAACGTGGACACACCACATTTCACAGTGAAAACTGACCCTTTGTTTGCAAAGTGCCTAGCTGTAGACTTTAAATGCTAACTCTGCCAGCACCTAGGAAAACCTAGCAAACCTATACATTTTTTAAAACTAGACACCTAGGGTAATCCAGGATGTGGTGACCTGTCTGGCTCTCACAAGGTTCTGTTTCCCAGAATCCCTTGCAAACCTCAAAGTTTGTAAAAAAAACAAATTTTCCTCACATTTCTGTGGCGAAAAGTTCTGGAATCTGCATGGGTCCAAAAAATTCAACTCGCCTCGCATTCCCCAAAGTCTTCTGAGAAAAACAGCACCTCACTTGTGTCGGTAGGCCTAGTGCCTGCAACAGAAAATGGCCCAAAACGCAATGTAGACACACCACATTTTCACAGTGAAAATGGACCCTTTTTTTGCAAAGTGCCTATTTATAGATTTTGGACCCTAGCTCTGCCGGCACCTAGGAAAACCCTGCAAACCTATTCATTTTTGGAACACTAGACACCCAGGGAATCCAGGATGGGATGATTTATCTGGCTCTCACCAGGTTCTGTTACCCAGAATCCCCTGCAAACCTCAAACTTTGTCAAAAAGAAGCACATTTTCCTCACAATTCTGTGGTGGAAAGTTCTGGAATCTGTGTGGACCCACAAAATTCCACCCAACCCGCATTCCTCAAAGTCTTCTGAGAAAATGGTGCCTCACTTGTGCGGGTAGGCCAAGTACCCGCAAAAGGAAATGGCAAAATCGGAACGTGGATACACCACATTTCACAGTGAAAACTGACCCTTTGTTTGCAAAGGGCCTAGCTGTAACTTTGAACCGTAACTCTGCCGGCACCTAGGAAAACCTAGAAAAGCTATGCATTTTTGAAAACTAGACACCCAGGGAAATCCAGGATGGGATGACTTGTCTGGCTCTCACAAGGTTCTGTTTCCCAGAATCCCTTGCAAACCTCAAAGTTCGTAAAAAAAACAAATTTTCCTCACATTTCTGTGGCGGAAAGATATCAAATCTGCATGGATACAAAAAATTAAACTTGCCCTGCATTCCCCAAAGTCGTCTGAGAAAAATAGCACCTCATTTGTGTCGGTAGGCCTAGTGCCTGCAACAGAAAGTGGCCCAAAACGCAATGTAGACACACCACATTTTCACAGTGAAAATGGACCGTTTTTTTGCAAAGTGCCTATCTATAGATTTTGGATCCTAGCTCTGCCGGCACCTAGGAAAACCTTGCAAACCTATACGTTTTTGGAAAACTAGACACCCAGGGGAATCCAGGATGGGGTGATTTATCTGGCTCTCACCGGGTTCTGTTACCCAGAATCCCCTGCAAACCTCAAACTTTGTAAAAAAGAAACA
The DNA here is from genome assembly GCF_964261635.1 of Lissotriton helveticus. Classification (NCBI taxonomy): domain Eukaryota; kingdom Metazoa; phylum Chordata; class Amphibia; order Caudata; family Salamandridae; genus Lissotriton; species Lissotriton helveticus. Next base: position 693,821,690 of record NC_136063.1, read on the forward strand.
CATTTTCCCCACATTTCTGTGGTGGAAAGTTCTGGAATCTGCGTGGATCCACAAAATTTCACCCACCTCGCATTCCTCAAAGTCTTCTGAGAAAATGGTGCCTCACTTGTACGGGTAGGCCATGTACCCGCAAAAGAAAATGGCCCAAAAAGGAACGTGGACACACCACATTTCACAGTCAAAACTGACCCTTTGTTTGCAAAGGGCCTAGAAGTAGACTTTGAACCTTAACTCTGCCGGCACCTAGGAAAACCTTGCAAACCTATACATTTTTTAAAACTAGACACCCAGGGTAATCCAGGATGGGGTGACTTGTCTGGCTCTCACAAGGTTCTGTTTCCCAGAATCCCTTGCAAACCTCAAAGTTTGTAAAAAAAAACCAATTTTCCTCACATTTCTGTGGCGGAAAGATATCAAATCTGCTTGGATCCACAAACTTCCACCAGCCTGCATTCCCCAAGGTCGTCCGAGACAAATGGTACCTCACTTGTGTGAGTAGGCCTAGTGCCCGCAACAGGAAACAGCCCAAAACGCAACGTGGACACACCACATTTTCACTGTGAAAACGTACTTTTTTTTTTGCAAAGTGCCTAGCTGTAGATTTTGAACCCTAGCTCTGCCGGCACCCAGGGAAACGTAGAAAACCTGCACATTTTATAAAACTAGACACCGAGGGAAATCCAGGATGGCATGACTTGTCTGGCTCTCACCATGTTCTGTTACCCAGAATCCCTTGCAAACCTCAATCTTTGTAAAAGAAACACATTTTCCTCATATTTCTGCTGTGGAAAGTTCTGGAATCTGTGTGGATCCACAAAATTCCACCCACCCTGCAGTCCTAAAAGTCTTGCAAGATAAATTGTACCTCACTTGTGTGGGTAGGCCTAGTGCCCGCGACAGGAAACGGCCCAAACCGCAATGTGGACACACCACATTTTCACAGTGAAAACTGACCCTTTTTTTTTGTAAAGTGCCTAGCTGTAAATTTTGAACCCTTGCTCTGGCTGCAACTAGAGAAACCTAGCAAACCTACACATTTGTTAAACTAGATACCCAGGGGAATCCAGGATGGGGTGATTTGTCTGGCTCTCTCCAGGTTCTGTTACCCAGAATCCCTTGCAAACCTCAAACCTTTGAAAAAAAAACACATTTTCGTCACATTTCTGTTGTGGAAAGTTCTGGAATCTTCGTGGATCCAACAATTTTCACCCACCCCGCATTTCCCAAAGTCTTCCGAGAAAAATGGTACTTCACTTGTGTGGGTAGGCATGGTGCCCATGACAGGAAACTGCCCAAAACGCAATGTGGATACATCACATTTTCACAGTGAAAACTGACCCTTTTTTTGCAGTGGACCTAGCTGTAGATTTTGAACCCTAGCTCTGCCAGCACCTAGGGAAACCTAGCAAATTTGAAAACTAGACACCCAGGGGAATCCAGGATCTCAGGGATATAATTAAAGCAATCAGAGCCTTGAAGAGTACGCTGGAACCCAAGGCGGATGCGGTCACTGAGGAAGTGAGCCTCCTACCTGAGGATTTCTGGGAAAATGGCAGAGAAAGTAGCCATGGTTAGACAAACAGAGGTAGCCTACAATCCAAAACAAAAAGATTAAATTAACCAAGCAACAAGGGGAGGTGCTAGTGAGGTTAGAAGATCGAAGAAGGGAGGGCCGTCGGAATAACATCCAAGTTGTGGGGGGCAATCACTATAAAGCACTAGACCCCTTTGGGTACAAACTCCTTATACATGCAGATAACTCCACGGATGCATGAGGGGTGGGAATTCTAGTCGTATCCGCAGTACTGTACGTGGTCTCCAAGATATAGTGTGACACACAGGGCTGCGATGCGGCCACAACGGGTTCCCAGGAAGGTTCTATTCTGAATCTCTGCTCCATGTATATCCCACCCAGGCACCATTCAGAGGTCCTCCCAAGGTTAGGATTGCTTCTGTTACAACTTCCAATGGGCACATTGCTAGTGTTGGGGAGATATGAACGCAGTGATGCTTCCAGCCATGATCTATTAGCGGGGGTTTGGAATTGCCCAGCTGAAGGGCCTCTATGATCATTTGTGTTGCAATGGGAATGGTGGGCCTGTGGAGACTCCACAATCGAAGTTGAACCCAACATATATTCTTCTCTGCCACTAATGGCTCCATGTCACGTCTGGACTACCTATTTGCCCCTCAGGGTCAGGTAGGCTCCTCCATGGATGCTAAGCATTATGCCAGAGGGATATTGGATCATTCACTAATAGGAGTCACCATTGTGGGTTCATATATTAACCAATTGACTTTTTCAAGACTTGATCCCCGGCATCTTCGAGATGAGGAATTAAGAGATAAACTATGTACAGCCGCACAACAGTATTTTGAGGAGAATGAGGGCTCAGTATCATCCCCAATCATATTATGGGGCATTTAAGAGGGTGATAAGGGGACAAGCCCAGGCCTTGGTCGGGGGGAGAGAGAGACCGTAAAGGAGGGCAAAGATATTGAGAGGGAAATTTTGGCCCTAGAAAATTAGGTAGTGAGGGGTGGAGGCTCAGAAACACGACATAGGCTACGACTGCTCCAAAAGGAGCTGTGATCCCTAGTTGAGAACACAGCAAGATCTCATACCCTGGTGACCCAACGTAGCTTCTATGATGTGTGGGATAAGGTGGCCAAACTCCCGGCCTGGCTAGAAAAGAGAGATAGAGATGGGGCTTGGGTGGTCGGAATTAGAGATTAAACTGGGGCCCTGCGGACCACAAATGCTGACATAATCACTACATTTGCCGCTTACTACACTACCCTATATACACAGGCCAGCACTAAAACAGAAACAGACTGTAACACATTCTTAAAAGATTTCACCCCCTGGATGCTTTCCACCAAGGTCATGGAGGCCCTGGAGGTAGATCTGACAGTGGAAGAGATGTCAGGGGCCCACCATGCTCTACAATCAGTGAAAGGGGTGGGACCGAATGGTTTGCCACTTGAACTTTTCAAAAGCATGACTGAGACAGTGACCCATCTAATGCTGAAAATGTTCGAGACAGCAAGAGAGTCAGGACAGTTGCCAGTGTACCAGCACACAGCCACTATTGTGGTTTTTCACAAAGTGGTCAAGCCTCCTGAAGAGTGTATCATATAGGCCTATTTCCCTGCTTAATATGGAGGCAAAAGTATTCCCTAAAGTAATGGTGGCAAGACTGACGCCGGCTCTATCTTCACTTAATCATATTGATCAATCAGGGTTCCTCCCAGGCAGAAGCACTCGCCACAACTTGAGGAGGCTATACCAAGTGCTACACACAACGGCCCGCCACATATGGCACAAACAGCACTGATGGCACTGGATGCATCTATGGCATTCAACAGTATTTATTGGGCATACGTATTCGATGTCCTGGCTGGACTGGGCCTTGGGACAAATTTCTGTACCTGGGTAAAGCTCCTATATAAAAACCTGTTGGTAAGAGTAAGGGTGAATGGAGCATTATCCGCGCCCTTCCCAATCGGATGAGGCACCAGGCAGGGATGCCCGCGGTCTCCCCTTATCTTTGCCCTTGCACTGGAGCTGCTGGAAGCCTGGATCAGGGCCCACCAGATGATATGGAGAATCCCCCCAAGCGACGGTTGGGAAGAATGTATTTCTCTATACGCCTATGAAATCATACTACATGTATCAATGCCATACTATTCAATGGCTCTTCTACACATTTTGGAACTGGCAAGCTTCTAATACCTGGGCATCTTTGTGACTAGGGATCAACCGTTGTTTCTGAAAAGTAATCTTACTCCTCAAATAGAACGACTCAGGTCGGATGTGGTGCACTGACGGACCATGCCTTTAACTTTAATTGAAAGGGCTGCCCTAAACAAGATCATATCCCTCCCAAGACAACTGTATGTGTTACAAAATGTGCTCGACACTGTCCCCCAATCTTCTTTAGCAAAATAGATCAAGATCTCTGGACGCTGCCTTGGATCAGAGGTACCCCACGGATTGCTTTAAAGAAGCTGCAGAGAGGAATCTATGAATGAAATTAAATGAAATTATTTTTGTATAGCACAAGGGTACCCGGAGGCATCCCAGCGCTGCGGAGACGAATAAGGAGCAGATGGAATTATGGTAATAGCCATGTCTTCAAGTGTTTGCGAAATGATAAGTGATTACCTTCCTTACGAATAGGAAGAGGGAGGGAGTTCCAGAGCCTAGAGGCATTATAGGAGGGAAGGTGGCCCCCTGTAAGGGCCTTCCTAATTCTGGGAACCTCAGCCAAGTAGAGTGCATCTATGATGGGGGTCTAGCGGTCTCAAACATTAAATTATATTACTGGGCCTCACAGATGCTTGTGACCAATGAGTGGGTGTATTCTGACTGGGATGAACCTGCCTATCGGGTTGATAGAAAGGCAATGCCAGATAAAAACTACAAAGCCATTTTGTACACCGGAAGAAAAAAGGGATTCTTCCCATTCACACGGCCGCCGTGGTCCAGTGCCCGACAGAAGCCGAGACCCATGTAGGAAGCTGTGATATATTGACAGCTATGACTCCCCTCTGGCATAGAAATAGATTGACAGAAGTCTCAAACTTGACTGGCTTCTCTAGATGGGTGAAAAGAGGCATGGAACATTTGAGGGATGTGTGGAGAAGTGGAGCCTTCATTTCCTTGGAGTCCCTAAAGCAAGTGTTTGATCTAGCAATGTCTCAGACACTTCATTATTACAGGCTAGGTCACGCACTCAGGGTGCACATCCAGGGGAGAAGCATTCTCCCTGACACCTCCCTCCTGGAAGACTGTGTACTACTAGACCCTATCCAAAACAGGGAGTCCCAGTGATATATCAAAAGTTTCTAAACCAATCACTGGACCCACTGGGAGCACTGACGGTGAAGTGGAGTGATGAGCTAGGTGACTTTATAGATGAGGAATGGACAGAAGCCCTTCAGGGTTCCTGAGAAATAGCGATATGCTCGCAATTTAGATTAATGCAACCTAAGATTCCCCACAGCACATATTATTCTCACATTCGAATACACAAAATGGGAAGGGCGGGAGATCCTCTGTGTCTGAGGGGGACTGGGCATGAGGGCTCCCTTTTCCACATCCTCTGGAGATGTCTGCTGATTCACGGATATTGGGTGGCAGTAACTGCTACCATGTCATGGGTACTCTCAGTGAAGGTTCTGCTTGAGGCAAAGGGGTTGCTGCTGTTCATACAAGGGAAAGAAGACTTGCCCGGACATGCTCGAATATGGTTGGCATTGGCCGCGGGTTATCTAAAAGAAATATTGCATGGAAATAGGGATCCAGGCACATACCAGTGGTGGCTGACTGGAAGAAGGATCTAGACTAGTCCCAGAGGTCAGCAGAAATAGTTTTTCACAGTAGGGGGTGCATTAAAAAATGGGAAAACATATGGAGCCCATTGCACGCATGTAGTGTGCTTGTCTTGGGGTGAGGACAACTACACAAAGGGTGCTGGCCCCTTAAGTAGATCTATTGTAGTGTAAATGATAAATACATTGACTATGGGCTATTTAAAGATGTAACTATAAACGAATTACCCGACTGCATTGTAACACTGTAAATCGGTCAAACGTCGATAGCACAATGTGACTGTCTCTGAATCCGCTACAAACTGTTCAATTTATCGATGTATGATGAGCAAGTTTAATAAAAAAGAGTTTTAAACAATCTTTACAGAGAATAGATGTTTGCAATTTTTAAATGTCTGTAACATCTTTTTTTGCATACCTACAATGAGCTGCTATTTTCCCTCCTATATCACTGTGTAAACACTGCACTCAAATTACTGAGTAATGCATTTGTGCTGTTCATATTTTTCACTGCATAAATAATGCATTGTGCCAAAACTGTGGAAGCTTAAAGTAATAAAGACACACAGCAGTCAGTAAGTGTAGCTTTATCATTCAACAGCTGCGAGGGTTTAAGTACTGAAGTGGAATTGCTCAATTTACAGAAGTTAACATGGGGTTTTATAGATTACAGCACATATTGCACAAATGATACTCAGCTAATGAGAGCCAGTTACTCAGTGAAACAGGAGGTGTATTCCTATCACTTATCCAATCATTAGTCAGAGTAAGACCTTTAGCTATACATGGGCATTGATTTATGAAATCAGCACAGCAACAGTTTGAGACATACACTTGTGACATTATCATTGCTCAAGACCTTAAAGTTACAGCAGTGTTGCAGACAGTTTAAGCTCACTTAAAGGCCAACAGGCATGTGCACGTTCCGCAGGCTTGCTCCTAATGAGTGTCACAAATTGGGTCTCGAATCAAAATGGAATAAACAATTAAATGAATCATGAATACAAGTTGATTCCAAACAGTGCCAACAAGTCCATCATTCCTCCTACCACCAACCGCAGCACCATCACAATTAGCACCCATTACCATTTGTTAGAAACACTGTGATGTAAATACAAACTGGTACACCCACAGGTAATGCAATGTGCTGAAACCATTCCAAGAGTAGTCACAAACGTTTTGGCGTACATCGATTGGTCCCATCAGTGTGTCACATACCCACATCTCAGATGACTTCAAAATACTTCTCTGGAACTACTTTAAAATACACAACAAAAAGAAGAATGCTATTTTTTAGCATATGTTTGAAACTTTTGAAATACTCAGAGACTCATTTCTAACCTGTGTCAAAATACTGGAATAGAAGCTCAACTTAGGGGGAAATCGTTGTTGAACATGGTGTGTTTTTCTTAAGGCAATTTTTCTTTCACATTGGGAGTTTTACTTGACAGAATAATGAGTACAATGTGTGGGCTCTTGTACCGCACTTTCAATGTGCTCGTTTTTCACATTATGGACATGTGAAAATTGGAATGGCCATGAAATACATCGTGAAAGTTCCTTCTGGAGGAAATTGTGCAAGGTTATATCCCAGGGTTGGAGAATCATTATTTCTGATCTAAGAATCAGTACGCCAGAGCAAACACTGTTTCCGCCTGAGTTTTAAAACTCAGAATGTAGATCAGAATTGATATTTGGTTTAGAACATTTTTTTTATTTGGATACATAGTAAAAAAAAATAATCATTTATATTGAGTTTTTAAATACCGTAAATTAACAAATATTTTTGGGCATTATTATTAATATTGTTATTATTATAATTATTATTTTAGTAATTTATTGTAAAATAATTTAATGTCAACATGTATTATGTATATTATTTTGTTACTGAATATTGTAGTAGTGGTTTGTAGGGTTTGTAAAGGAATTGAATGGGAAGTGTTTTAAACTTGTTTGGTCATTTTCAAAACTATTTTAGCACGTTAGGTTAGGAAAAAATATGTTCAATTTTTTATATTTTTATAAATTGAATTTGTTAAGTGTATATTTTTTTTTAATTGTTATATAATTAAACATATTTTTCAAGTTTTGCTTAAATGTAGGTGATATGTGGGTGAAAGGTAGATTGGCAACGTTCGAAATGTCACCTAGCTCAAATGTAGGCTTTCAGGTACCTACAGATTAGCCACGCTATTACTGCTGCCTTTCCCAGAGGCAGCCTTCTACCCTCATCCACCTCACTGGAGGGTAGACGGTTACTCGACCCTAGGCACACAAAAGCCATATCCCTCACCTACAAGAAACTACTGAACAACCGACCTTACCCTATGACCCGATTGCACCAGCGCTGAGGGGAGGACCTGGGAGACATTGACGATGAGGACTAGCGCGATGCCCTTGCATCCCCTAGGGAGGTGGCCATTCCACAGTGCCTTCGCCTGGTACAACTGAAAATTCTACACCGGGTTTATTTTGACGCACACACCCTGTTCAACATGGGCAGACGGCCTGATCCTTTGTGCCTTCGGCGTTGTAACTTGCCGGGCACTTTCCTTCATATATTGCCCCAAAATGCAATCATATTGGGGGGAAATCACGAAGCAGATGGAGAGGGCCTGTGGCAAGTCTCTGAAGGCTACCCCCCAACTCTGTCTCCTTAACATATGGGAAGCCACGGATCTCACACATGGCAAAACAGACATGGGCTTCCACTGGGTGGTCCATCGCTAAACGAAACATAGCTCTGAAATGGGGGGGGGAGACGACACCATGCCTCAGGGATTGGGCAATCAATATGGATAGTGCAATGATTGCTGAGAAAGACATCTTCAAGCATAGAGGCTGCCCCAAAAAATGGGATCATAAGTGGGGGAGATGGAACAAGTATAGCGGCGACCTGTGTGTGTCCCCTACCATTGAACTGCAGCGAGATTGACGCCTCATCTTGGAGGTATACGGCTTTGAGGACACGCTCCCACCCTGAAGTACCCTCATGCTTGCTCTATAGTATGCAATAAAGGGGATAGGGCCCCAACTGAGTTCGACATTATGTCTGTATATAAGCCGTTGCCACTGTTGTCTATGCTCCTCCCGCTTTTGACAGGGAATGTGGTGATGATCTATGCACATGATGCACTTTATAGGCTGTATATTGCCTGCTGTCACAATGGACTTATACACTATGAGGTCTATTAGGATGGCGGTCGGAAAATCTCTCTGAGCGCCATGGAAGCGGTAAACAACCGCCTGCCGTTATCGGGGGAAAAACCGGTGGCTAAATAAGGATCAACTGCCAAAAAACACTGACCGCGAAAGAACGGGACAAAGAAAAACGCCCGTAGCAGGTGGAGATGGCAAAAACATTTCTGCGGCGGTCGGATTTGGGGCGGAGAAACACCAACCCGCCGCCAGGATGGATGAGAGATCGCATGGGAAATTAGGATATCCCCGGTGGTCCTATGGTATGTTCCGCTGTTTCCGACCGCTGCGGTCGCTAACAGTGATGAATGGGAGAGCCGGCGGAAGAGCTGCAGCATAGCCACCGCTGCGGACGAAAACAGACCCCAATGACACAACCACATGGCAAATATAAAAATACCAATCCCAGGACAACCCACACAACACACCTGCCAGCAATCTCTCATTTGGACACACCCACATAGTTGAGTATAAAAACAGACCCTTCCTTGACCACAATCCTTTGCAATACTCCACAACTGAAGGGGCCCAACACCAGAGCACAAAGGAAAGGCAAACAATACACCATCACCACTCGCACCACACACAGCACCACCACCACTTCCACACCTGCACTTCTAACCCCCCTGCACATCACACACCATACACATCACTACCACACTCACCACTCACACCCCTGCACCCATAACCACTTTGCAGACCACACATCATGGCAACACATAAAATGCCCAAATTCACATGAGTTGAAGGTTATGGTAGAAGAGATAGTCAGAGTGGAGTCACAACTGTTTGGTAGCCTGATCCAACAGACACCATTAGCCACAAGAGCACAAATGTGGGCAAGGATAGTCGAGAAGGTCAATGCACTAGGGACCACCCCACGCTCAAAAAATGAAATCATGAAGTGGTGGCATGACCTGAAGAGGGTTGTCCAACAGAAGAAGAGCAAGAACTGTGAGCTGGCTGACAGGACTGGCGGTGGCCCTCCCATTCCACCAAAACTATGCACTGCATGGGAGGAGAAGGTGCTTGCTATACTGCATCAAGAGAGTCTCACAGGAGTAGCTGGGGGAGTGGAGTAAGTACAAACAATGACTACCATCACACTTCTACGTACTGTCGTGCACAACTACAAAGCTACACTTCCTAGGACAAATGCCATTCATCTGTACTACACACTCCCAAAAACATGTCTCACAGATCCAACATTCACTCCCTCCCTTTCCCCCCAAATGTAGCTAGCAATATTACCATGGGGGCATGTGAACAGGCAGCCAGCATTACATCTCCCACCAGGCCCCCTTATCTCACAGTTTAGCAAGATGGAGCCCGCCCTCCACCCCACCCAGAAGCATGTGTCAGCCAATACAATACCCTCATCAAACTAACAGGTAGGTAGCCATCTTGCCATGGAGGGCTGTTTGAGCGTGGGAGGCCTGCATTACTACTCCCACCATGCACCCTTGTCCCCCAGCTCAGCAAGATGGAGCCCTCCCCCACTCCACCCAGAAGCATGTGTCAGCCATTACATTACCCACATCAAACTAACAGGTAGTTAGCCATCTTGCCATGGAGGGCTGTTTGGGGGTGGGAGGCCTGCACTTCTACTCCCACCATGCCCCCTGTCCACAACTGAGCCAGATGGAGCACTCCACAACAGCCCAGAAGCAGTTGGAAGCCATTGTATCACCACAAACTAACTCACAGGTAGGTAGCCATCTTCCCTGGGAGGGCTGTATGTGAGTGGGAGGCCTGTACTACTACTCCCACCATGCCCGCTGTCTCACACCTGAGTAGGATGGAGCACTCCCCCACCCAGAAGCAGTAGGAAGCCATTGCAGTACACCAAATAAACATTAGAGGTATGTGGGCAGTTACCAAGGTTGTACTGTTTGTGGGTGGGAGGCCTGCACTACTACTCCCACCATGCCCCCTGTCCCACACCTGAGCCGGATGGAGCACCACCCCCACCGAGAAGCAGTTGGAAGCCATTGCAGTACACCAAACAGACTTACAGGTAGGTAGCCAGTTACCAAAGTTGTACTGTTTGTGGGTGGGAGGCCTGCACACTACTCCCACCATGCCCCCTGTCCCATACCTGAGCAGGATGGAGCATTTCACAGCAACCTAGAAGCAGTTGGAAGCCATTGTATGGTTCACCCTCAACTAACATGTAGGTAGCCACCTTCCCTGGGAGGGCTGTATGTGGGTGGGAGGCCTACACTACTACTCCCACCATGCCCCTAGTCCCACACCTGACCAGGATGGAGCACTCCCCCACCCAGGAGCAGTTGGAAGCCATTGTATCACCACAAAAAAACTCACAGGTATATAGCCATCTTCCCTGGGAGGGCTGTTTGGTGGAGGGAGGCCTGCACTACTACTCCCACCATGCACCCTTGTCCCCCAGTTCAGCAAGATGGAGCTCTCTCTCCTACCCAGAAGCATGTGTCAGCCATTACATTACCCAAATAAAACTAACAGGCAGGTAGCCATCTTGCCATGGAGGGCTGTTTGGGGGTGGGAGGCCTGCACTACTACTCCCACCATGCCCCCATCCCACACCTGAGCCGGATGGATTACCACCACCACCCAGAAGCACTTGGAAGCCATTGTATCACCAGGAACAAACTCACAGGAAGGTAGCCCCCTTCCCTGGGACAGCTGTATGTGGGTGGGAGGCCTACACTACTACTCCCACCATGCCCTCTGGCCCACACCTGAGCAGGATGGAGCACTTCACCACAACCCAGAAGCAGTTGGAAGCCATTGCATCACCACAAACAAACTCACAGGTAGGTAGCCACCTTCCCTGGGAGGGCTGTATGTGGGTGGGAGCACTACTACTCCCACCATGCACCCTGTCCCACACCTGAGGAGGATGGAGCACTCCTCCACCCAGGAGTAGGTGGAAGCCATTGTAATACCACAAACAAACTCACAGGTATGTAGCCATCTTCCCTGGGAGGGCTGTTTGGGGGGAGTTAGACCTGCACTACTATACCCACCATACAACCTTGTACCCCAGGTCAGCAGGATCACTACAACCAAACAAACACACAGGTAGACATATTATGCTGTCTTGTGCCACCACTGAACAGGATGTAAGCCTCCACCACACACATATATGTGTCACAAAACAAAGCCAAATGGGAAAACATAACAGGTAAGTAGCCAGTACAAGCACCTAGCCATTCGTGACAAAAAGCATGGTGCCATATGACAACACCAGCCCTCTCATTACACAAACATACATACCAATCCTATTGCCACGCACAGTATGCACACAGCTAAGCAAAGGAGTCTGTCACAGCAACCAAATTGTGACACACCAATGCACATGTAGAAGAAAGTCTGGGCACAATCGTGCACACCACTGAATGACATGTGTAGTGCCATGGGCCAGAGCAACAAGGACCATATGAAAACTAAGAATGCATGGTTTGTGGTATAAATCCAGATATGCCCATGACAAGACAAAGGTATGCAGGAGATGACAATGGCCAGTCCATGCCTAGATGTGATGTCTGCCAGATCATACAAATCAACAGAGTCCTCACAGAAATGTATTTGTTGCGCTATTCCCTAGATGTCACAATGTCCCTGTAATCACAAATTATGCACGTGGTGCATGGTATGTATTAACACCTCACACAATGGACAAGTAATGCATGTACCGCAGCATCATGTCAGGAGGCACAGTAGTGCACATAGAAAACAATGTGATGATTAGTCAACTGTGTAGTGTACAAACAGTGAATGATACACAGCTAAGACAAAGCTTGCGGGGTGCACTACAAAGACCATTTCTCTGACCTACAGGTGACCAAGAAGTGACTGCAGAAGACAACAACAGCAACCAGTAGAGCCAGTCTCCCTCCCCTCCTACCCCCCCACCCCCCCAGAACATCGACTCTCGGATGTTGACTCCCTGGACTCTTTGGACAAGGAGCCCAAAGTTGGCCCATCTGGTGTTCCAGGGCGCAACAGGTTCCAGGACCCCATCGTCCCCCCACCACATCTGCTGCAATAACAACCTATCTGCAGACCCCTGCTGTTAAAGCCGGTGCATGCTCTTCCCCCACCACCACCACCAGAGCTGCCTGCGGCACTCTCGCTGTCCCACAGAATGACCACCCCACCCCACCGACTGAGGAAGCCAGGGAGTGGATGCGGGCGCCTACAGTGGGGAGGCAACTGGTCCGTGGCAGCAGGGCAGGTGGGAGGGGCAGGGACACCCAGAGACGGCCAGAGCCTGGGACCGAATCCCTGGTCCACATAAACAGAGTCCTTGGGGCATATGAACGGGCCCAGGGACAAACGGGCTGGTCAGAACAAGATTCCTGTGAGCTTCTCCTGCTGATGAGGTCCATGGACACCCGCATGGGCCAAATTGTGGACCTCTTGGGCTAGCTAGTGGCGGTACTGAGGGATTGGCCTGTGCCACAACCAACACCACCACCTCCCTCTGGTGGGCCGCAGGATGACAGTGACACATCCTCCCCTGTGGTCACAGAGAGGGGGGAGTCCTCAGAGCCCGCTGGCCCTACAGCAGAGGCCCCGCCTGCCAAGCGGTTAAGGGTCATCCTAAAAAAACCTGGGAGTATCTGTTCGCAAAGCACCTGCCAAACGCCAGTCACGGAGCCAGCCATGATGGCAACCCTCTTCACCACTGCATTGACTTTTTGGACTGTCCTTCCCCACACTGCCTTGTAAATGGCATCTGTCTGTTGGACTGGGTCTACTCGATTATCTCATTTACCATAACTGTCAACTCACTGCTTCACTAATCACCTCAATGTAAATGTTCACCCCTTCACATGTCACCATTGTAAATAAACAACTCCTTAGACACATGTTGTTGTACCTGCTCCGTCTTTATTCCAGGATGTATAGTCTGAACCATGATTACAATGTACCAGGAGTCTGGAGTGTATGTAGGCAAGGAGAGGTTGAAGGCAAACACAACAGACCAACATTCACTAGTCTCGGTGTGGCATCACAGACATCACACAACACTTCACGTCAAGAGAATCCCACATGCACACATCACAAGGGGCAACAAGTGCCAACATACACTTCCTGTAGATGTTCCTAAATGAACTGTCCAAAAAACATTGTCAGCCACCACTGAGTCTACAACTGGCTGCTGTCACAAATCTCATATACACCTTCACAACAACAGCAACATCTTCAGACAATGGGTACGTTGAACATTGTCTCCCACCTTCAAGTGAACTAGCGGGTAATGAGCTGTTGACGCCACAAATTCCTCCTCTCCACTGTCTTCATCACTGGACGGACACGTGTTGGTTTGCAGGTGGGGGCCTTGGCTGCTCATCATCATCCTGGATCAGGGGAATCTCCTTGCGAATGGCTAGGTTAAAGAGCATGCAGCATGCCACTACAATCTGACACACCTTCCTGGGAGAGTACATCAGTGCACCTCCGGTCTTTTCCAGGCAGCGGTAACGTTACTTCAGCAGAACAAACGTACGCTCCACCACACAACGTGTCCTCCCATGGGCATCATTGTGGTGGACGTCAGCTGGTGTCCTGGGATTCTGCAGTGGTCTCAGCAACCAAGGACGGTTGGGATATGCAGAGTCACCTAGGTGTGACAAACAAAGATAAACATTGCAATGCCGCTGAGGCAGAGGACAGCAGGTCACACACACAGCACGCTATATGACTAAGCATGCTCACCCCCAATCTATGCACGCTCGGGAAGCAGATTAGCCATCAGCTGGGGTAAAATGCTGTTACGCAGGATGTATGAGTCATGGGCCGAGTCTGGGAATTTGGCACACACGTGTGAGATCATCATATCTGCCTGGCACACCACTTGCACATTAATGGAGTGGTAATGTTTACGATTCCTGTAGATGTGGTCACATGCCTATGGTGGTACAAGCCCAACATGGGTGCAATCAATGGCACCAACACCATGGGGGATGTGTCCGAGAGAATAGAAATCTCCCTTCACGGCTGCCAATTAAGGCCCCCTGGGGAAATGGATATATCTGTCCTTGTAGATCATCATAGCGGACAGAACATCACGCAGCACCAAGCTGAACATAGGTTGTGACATCCCACCTGTGCTGGACACTTTGTGCTGGAATTATTCAGTGGCAAAAAAATGCAAGGCCGCCATCACCTTATACATTAAAGCTGTTGGATATGTTCTGCGAGGCTGCAGGTGGGCCTCCAACCTAGCACATAGGGTTGGTAGGATGACTATATCCAGACGGCATTTCCGGATGATCGCCTCATCCTCCATGTCTGCCAGCACTGTGAAGTGACGAGCTGGTGTCCTGGGATTCTGCAGTGGTCTCAGCAACCAAGGACGGTTGGGATATGCAGAGTCACCTAGGTGTGACAAACACAGATAAACATTGCAATGCCGCTGAGGCAGAGGACAGCAGGTCTCACACACAAAGCATGCTATATGACTAGGCATGCTCACCCTCAATCCATGCACGCTCGGGAAGCAGATTAGCCATCAGCTGGGGTACAATGCTGTTACACAGGATGTATGAGTCATGGGCCAAGTCTGGGAATTTGGCACACATGTGTGAGATGATCATATCTGCCTGGCACACCACTTGCACATTAATGGAGTGGTAATGTTTACGATTCCTGTAGATGTGCTCACATGCCTGTGGTGGTACAAGCCCAACATGGGTACAATCAATGGCACCAACAACATGGGGGATGTGTCAGAGGGAATAGAAATCTCCCATCACGGATGTCAATTCAGGCCCCCTGGGGAAATGGATATTTCTGTCCTTGTAGATCATCATTGCGGACAGAACGTCACGCAGCACCAAGTTGAACATAGGTTGTGACATCCCACCTGTGCTGGACACTTTGTGCTGGAATGATCCAGTGGCAAAAAAATGCAGGGCCGCCATCACCTTATACATTGGGGTAAAAGCTGTTGGATATGTTCTGCGAGGCTGCAGGTGGGGCTCCAACATAGCACAAAGGGTTGGTAGGGTGACTATATCCAGACGGCATTTCTGGATGATCGCCTCATCCTCCATGTCTGCCAGCACTGTGAGGTGACAATGCAGATTTGGTCTCCTCCTAATTGAGATGAAAGTGGACACATGTCAATGCAGTACATCATGAGCTGGGCACAGCATCTCACATTTTGGCTGACACAACGCCAGCAATGACTGTCATCAAAATTGAGTTACAGACCAGCTTACATGTAGGGACACCTTCAGCTACACTAATCGCACACTTGTCAAAGTACATGCAGCAAGTACCTCAAACACCACCTCGGTCTATGTGAATGCAAATAGGGATATGGCCACATTTATCATAGGCACGCCTGTAGAGCATCCAGCATATATGTAATAATGCAACCCCACGGTCTCATACCTAGCTGCTGTACCTGACACACCTTCAGGTGTCATTTAAACCTGGAACACATCAACAACACAATGACCACAGGCTGAGCATAAATGACAAGTGTGTGCATGATCAAACATAGGACAGGCAAAACAGAACATCATTCATTGAGACAAACATTGCTGTGATTGGCACTGAACTTCAACACATTGACATGTGTACACATTGTCCATAATAACACTGTCCTGTGTACAGGCCCATCAATATCACAAGTGACATGTGAGGGAGTACATGCCAATCTACAAAATCACCATACACAAACAAGGTATGTGTAGTCATCAGTGGGGTAAATGGAACATTTGCATTATGTGCACAATGTTATGCCATTAACCATGTGGTCACTGTGCACTGTTAATGATTGCCAGATGGCCATTGACACAGTATGATGTGTCCATTGGTGCTGTAAAAGTAATCCGCCACCACAATCCCGCACACCCATGTCACTGTATGGCAGACAAATGCGGGTAGCCACCGCCTGGCCCCTGCAGTATCTCACCGACATTCACCAAGACACAACTGCGGTAATGATAGCTATAGAGACTTGCCCAAATGGCGGTTGGCATGCTCTGCCACCCAAATCGCGGTGCCTCATGTGAATGTATGGCACTCAAATCGCGGTAGCTACTGTCTGGCACCAGCGGTGTGTCACCAAAAATCCCCAATACACAAGTGCAGTAGTGATAGTCATAGTGACATGCCCAAATGGCGGCTGGCATGCTCCGCCACCCAAATCGTGGTGCCTCATGTGAATGTATGGCAATCAAATCGTGGTAGCTACCACCTGGCACCAGCGGTGTGTCACCAACAATCACCAAAACACTAGTGCGGTAGTTATAGATACCGATGTATTGCCAAATGGCGGTTGGTATGCTCTGCCACCCAAATCACGATGACTCATGTGAATGTATGGCACCCAAATCGCGATAGCTACCACCTGGCACAAGCAGTGTGTCACTGCCATGGAGCATGCCCTTACAGCCAATGGGAACCTTAATAGGGGTAGCATGATGCAATTTTGAAAATCCTGTAGGCGTGCTCCGAGGGGGACAGGAGTCTGCTGGAGGAATCGCAGCCAGAGACGCAAAGTTCAACGTCATCTGATGCCAGCAGTGATGCATCCATGTTGGCGGGCACAGGTAACGGGGACTCTGCATCATCTTCCGCCACACAGCAAACATTGCCCACCTTCCCAGCCACTTACTCTGGTGCTGCCCGTGTTCACCCCAGTAAGAGGGGAAGAGCATCCTTCACCCCGGGCACCGGTGCCCCTGCCCCTGTCCCCCCTGCTGCCATCAGTGCTGAGTCTGTTGACCTTTTGCACCAGCTGTGTGTAGGCCATACAGCTCTCTTCACTGCATTCATAGACCACGACAAAAAAATTGACACAGGAGGTTGCTTTCATGGAGGGCATACATTCAGACGTGGGTGGGCTGCACTGAACTGTCCAGTCTTTGTCCTCCACAGTGAGGGCAGCCCTTCAACTGACACAAAATAAGAGTTAGCTCCGGTCTCTTTGTCCACCCCCCTGGCATTGGCCACATCTGAAGATAGTAGCCTCAAAGTCACGATACAGCATACAAAGTCAAACTGCAGCAGCCCAAGAGGTCCAGGGCTCAGACACCACCCCCACAGAAGACTAAAACCCCAGAGCGCAAAGACAAAAGCCCGTCAGGCGACACCAGGGATCCAAAAGCAATGAAGCTGACCCCAGGCTCACATGCCTCAGAGGCATCCCCAGCCAAGGACTCTCCTGTCCCTAAAGCATCTCGCAAAGAGAAGCAGACAGTTTCTGTGCCCACTGAGAAGGTGGTGCATACCAAGGGCACCCATAAGAAGGGCTCCAAGGCAGATTCATCCACCACCCATTCCAAGCCCAGTGAAGCAGACGAAGGAGAGCACTGTAGGGTTAACACCTGGTAAGCAGGGAATGGAGGGGCAAAGGCGAAGCCAGGCGAAGCATACCGCTGAATCCCCCATGTCCCCAGAGGGAGTGCCATTGTCTCCACCTGAAGCAGCTTTGGTGGTGAGTGTGCCTGTTGTGTCCACACCACTTCTAATTGATCCCAAGTCAGGGAAGCCATTTAGAATCCCCAAGAAGTGGAAAGGCACCCCTCCACAATCTCCAAGCCACACTGTGTCTCACATCAGCATGACTCCACCTCCATGTGCCACTACACCACTTGGTCCAAGCATCCCTCTGGCTTGCCAAGCCACTGATAGCTCTACCTCAGCTGGGCCGCTCTCTCCCCGGTCAAGTGCTCCAACTGTCCCCGACACACAGCCAGCTCCCAGTCCGACTGACAGCCAAGTCTGAGTGGTAGTCAACCTCACACACCTGTCTCTCACACAGGGGGGCCTGTACTGCCCATTGTTACCCACTGACTGTGTTGCTGACCAAGGAAGGGTACAGTCGCACACATTCCCTGTGCAGCTTCTCATAGACTCACTATGCCCTTTGTCCTTCCCACTGGCCTTGTCGTTCACTGCTGTTTTCCCCTTACCTGTGCAGCTTCTCATGGACATACTCTGCACCTTGGACTGGCCACTGGCCTTGCTGTTTTGGCGTTGCCTGTGCAGCTTCTCATGGACATGCTCTGCATTTCGTTTTTGCCACTGGACTTGTTGCTCTTTGCTGTGTTCACCTATTCCCCGTGCAGCTTCTCATGTACATACTCTGCACCTTGGACTGGCTACTGGCCTTGTTGTTTTGGACTTGCCTGTGCAGCTTCTCATGGACATGCTCTGCACTTCATTTTGGCCACTGGCCTCGTTGCTCTTTGCTGTATTCACCTATTCTCTGTGCAGCTTCTCATGTACATACTCTGCACCTTGGACTGGCCACTGACCTTTCTGTTTTTTGCCCTTGCCTGTGCAGCTTCTCATGGACATGTGCTGTACTTTGTTGTTTTGGCCACTGGCCTTGCTGCTCTTTGCTGTGTTCTCCTATTCCCTGTGCAGCTTCTCATGTACATACTCTGTACCTTGGACTGGCCACTGGCTGTGCTGCTTCTCATGGACATATTCTGCCTTTTGTGCCTTGCTCTCCTCTACTCTTGGTGCCTATCTGTGCAATATGTGAATAAAGCCAGGTGCTCCTGTTGTCTGTTTTGTCAGTGTCCTTACTGAATAAAGTGTTTTACAGTGTGTACATGGTTTACTGTGCCACCTGCTCTGTGTGCCACTTCAACATTGTCAATGTCTTGGCTCACTTACTCTATTTTCTACAGGGGTGACAGTTCTTCGTGACCCTGATACTTGTGGGGGCAATGATGTCAATTGTATATGGAATGCAGTTGTCATTTTCATAATTTGTTCATCTTGGCTATATTCTACACATGTCAGGTTGGGGGGCACTGCCAGCACAGAGTGGGATTTATCCACAGGATTGCAGGCAGGCTGGCCAGGGCCATCATGTATGTGTGCCCAGCAGTGTATGTGTGTGGTCATCTTGTGATTGCCAGTCATCCTATTCACATGGGTTACTTTCAATAGGTGCTCTTGGGTGGTCAAGAAGTGTGCAGTGTGAAGGGGTGACTTTTTCTGAAGTGTTGATGTGTGCCACCGCATTTTCAACTACACATATGTTTCACCCAGGATATGAGTGCCTGTTGTTTGGATTGTTCAGCCCTGTAGATGTGGTTGTATGTACATGTGTGAGTTGTATTTTGTCCACTGTGCAGTGTGTTGGTGTGTCCATGCAGTTCTGGCTGACTCCTACTTGTTGTTTTTGTCACGTGTGAGTATACAGAGTGTGTGACTGGCAAGTCAGTGTTGTGTTTTGTTGATCATCCATGTGTTGTGATACGGTTTGTGGAGGTTGTGCAGACCTGCTGATCCACACTGCCATTGTGGTTGTGTTTTCTCATGCATTGCTATCACATGGTGCTTTTTTGCCTCCAGTATGGCATGTTGTGTGTGGTGTCATACCATCCCCTATCTGTGCTTCAGATGCCTAACCAATTATGAGCCTGCACTCCCTCTATTCGTGTATGGTACATTCCTGCCATGTCCACTACTGACGTGCAAAACAGTTCACTTTGATGTCAGCTGTCCCCTTGGTTTACATGTGTGTGTGCCTCCCCCATCAATTCATTTGTGACACTGTGCTTTGTGGTGCAGTTATTTTGCCAGGAGCAATGTGCCACTTATGACATTTCCCCAATTGGTCATATGTGGTGTTCCTGTGCTGTTTAGCAGTCATGGTTGCTCATATACACTTCAACTGTGTGTGCTGCCCAGTCCTCTGGTCAAGTTATTTCCACCTTTTTGTCTCAGACTTGTGCATCTGTTGGTGTTGTATTGGGTGTATGTCTGTTTGCTGTGGTACTGCTTCCCTTCCTGGGTGTGATGTTGTCTTTGTGCTGTGCTGATTAGTGTTGTGTAGGTTCATGTTGTGTCTCTCATATCTGTGTGGGACTGGTATGTTTGGTGTGCACAGACTGCTTGTTGTGCATGCAGTACTGTGAGTGTATGTTGCCTTGTCATTGCCTGGTGTGCACCCACTGATGTACTGCTGTGTTTGCTGTGTGATTTTTTTCTCTTTGTATCTGTTGTTTGTTTGATGTGTCTGTGTTTTTCTGTGAAGGTGCCCTTCTTGTCTGTGTTGTGGTATGTTAACTGTGTATTGTGCCTGACTGATGAGGTTGTGCACTCCTGTTGTGTCTGTGCTTCCATTGCCTTTCCACAGTTTTTCTGCACAGGGCATGTCAGTTCTTGTTGTGGTTTTGTTTGTGTTTCTGTTGAGTTACGTGTTTGTCTGTTGTTTTTGTGCAGACATTTGTTCTGGCATCCCTGCATGTGTGTGTGATGTTTCTTGGTACCCCCAGGGTGTGTGATTGTTTGTCTGTGTATTGACCGGACACTGGTGTTGTGTGCTGCAGGTGTGAGGGGGTATGTGTGTAGATTACTACTTGTGTTTGACAGTCATGGAGTGTGTCAATGGGCCCTGTGTGTTGTGCTGCTGGTGCACTTCTGTGAAGTAGTTGTATACATATGTGTGGCTGTTCACAGTTTGACTTCAAGGCCTTCCTTTCATCCCTGTCCCTATACATGGGTTGCCTAGCTGTCTCCCTGGGTTGTTGCACTAAGCTGACTGTGGTTTGACTTCACTCACTGTGCCAGCCATGTGTGCTTTGATGGGCTGATGGTATTGTTCTATAATCCTTATCTTGCGTATGATGTACATATGCTTGGTGGTTGTCTATTTGGCCTTCCATTTGGGTGCAGCTCACTTTGGCTTTCCTATTTGTTGTACTCCATTGCTGGTGGCAGGTGGTCTGTGTATGTGTCTGTGTGTCAGTGTGGGGTATGTCTGTGTGACTTGGTAGGCTGTGTGTCCAGTAGGATGTTTGTTCCTTTTATGTGTGTGTGTTCAATTAGGGCTTGTACTCAGTTTTCTTGCCATGAGTGTGATGTTGTTGGGGTGTGTGTGTTGCCCTGGCCAAGTGCTTCTGTGCTGTGTGTTCCCCTGCAGTCATCCTGCTGTGGCTGTCTTCTTAGTTGTTTGGTATGTGGTGCAGGGTGTGGATTCACCTGGCTTGTTGTTGTGCATGGGGTGCACAGGAGGAGCACATGGCATGTCCCTTCAGGGAGGAGGCTAGTGTGTGGAGGGTGGAGGTGTGGCCTTGTGGTCTTTGAGCCCTGCCCATGCCTGGCGCTGGCCCTGCCTTCTTCATTGTGCGCGTGTATTCCCTTGTCTTCACCGCTGCGGTGACATGACCTGGACATTGCTGCAAGATTGCTGGAAATGTGTGACCTGGATGCGGAGGGGTGACTTGGTGGCAGGTAGGTCATGTGTGGGTACACTTGTGGATGTGTTCCTGTCCCCACCAGGATGTCTGATGTGGATAGGGACCCTGTATCAACCCATGAGTTGTGTGTTGAGGTTGTGTGAGGGGTACTTGTGTTATTGCCTACCTGCGGTGACAACCGCGACGGTTCATGAGTTGTTGGTGCTTTATCAGGTACAGCACCGGAAAGATATGTAGAGCTGGATCCATTGCGGTCGTGACCATGTGGAAGGGATAGTGACTCTGGTTTCGTCCTCTGCTGTCGAGCTTCCACCGTCTCTGATTGGGCGTTTTCTCTGCTTCTGTGCGACTGGTTGTTTGGGGCATCCTGATTTGTAGAGCAGAGCGGTGGTCATTAGGCACGGCGGTGAGTCTCCATCGGCTCACAGCAACGCAGTTGTGGGCACATTTTGATGGCGGTTCGCATCACACTGCAGCGGACGGGAAATGGGCTATGTTTGGGCATTCTAATATGGCAGGCGTGAGGTACGCTACTCGCGGGCAGAACATTGTATTTTACCGCACCTCCAGCACCGCGGTGGTGCCTCCGCCGGCCATCCTAATAGACCTCTATGTAACCAATGCACTGTACCTTGTCTTTTTCTTTCTCAATACAAATTGTTTGACTTTTTAATGTTGAATAATATATGTTTTTAGTTTTATCTTTATTTTTATATTTAATTAGAGTTTTAAATGTTAAATATGAAGAATTGTTAACTATATGATTTTTACTAAAAAACATTTGTAAGATGGGTAGAGTTTTGTAGTTTTTAAATTACTTATTTGTATTTATTTATTTTTTAATATTCATTTGTAAAAAAAATTCAAATGCAAAGCATGTTTGCTTTTATGGGTAATTTTAGAATGTTATTGGGAATCCAACACTTTGGCCCTTATTATGATGTTGGTGGATGGTAACTGATGGCCTGTTGGTTGCAGTCCTACCGACATCAAGCGCTGCAGTCCGACCGCAGCATTATGATGCACAACCGTTGGATGCAGCGTGGGGAGGGACTGACCGACTACTCCAACGGGCTCAGAGTGCCTGTCCGAACATCAGTCGCAAAGTAATTCCCTACAATAGGGCAGTACCTTCTCAGACACTGCCATAGGGATTATGATGTCCCTTTCAGACAGCCTTTCTATGGTGGTCTGACTGCCATAGAGAGGCTGTTGAAAACGGACTTAGGGTGCTCCTAGAAGGGCTTCTGTTCCGGGCAGTTCCGCTTCTGACTAGATGCCAGTCGGACACTTGTCTGACTGGCATCATATTGGGGTCCTTTGAATAAAGTGGATAATTTGGAAGTGAATATAGTAAACCAAACCCTTGTTTCCCTCTGAAGATTCGCAAAGTCCGAAATATCCGTCAATGTGGCTAAGTATGGAGTCGGAATAGTAAATCCACCCGCCTATCCAAAGTTCA
The DNA here is from genome assembly GCF_964261635.1 of Lissotriton helveticus. Lineage (NCBI taxonomy): Eukaryota > Metazoa > Chordata > Amphibia > Caudata > Salamandridae > Lissotriton > Lissotriton helveticus. The sequence continues at coordinate 693,844,856 of NC_136063.1, forward strand.
ACATGTTCCTGAATGTGGCTAAGTCTGGCATGGGAAGAATAAATCTACCCCAACCTTCCTCCAACACTTGCCCCTGTTTGGTTAAGTTTGAAGTTGGAATAGTAAATCCTTCCCACCAAGGTAAATACTTTTCACAATCTAGCTATGTTTGGAGTGAGAATAGTAAATCCAACACCCTGAAGTCTAACATTTTCCGCATTGTGGCTACATTTAGAGTGGGAATAGTAAAACTAAGCCACCCCAAGTCCTACACTTTACTCAATTTGGCTACATTTGGAGTAGGAATAGTAAATTAACCTCCTCCCCCAAAGCTTAAACCTTTCCCCAATGTGGCTAAGTTTGGTGTGGGAGCAGCAACAAAGCTTACACTTTTCTCTAATGTGATTATGTTTGGAGTGGCAATTTTAATCTTCATCCTTAAAAAGTCCATTACATTCCTAATTGTGATTAAGGGGCTGATTAGGATGGCAGGCAGATGAACTGGACAGGAGGACAGGATGTTGATGGTCTTGACAGAGGCAATATAATGCAACCGTCCTCGCAATGCCTATATTTGGCATTGTGGCAGGTGCTGCAGCACACACCACAATGCAAAAATGGGATACATTACAAATCCCATATGGTGAATGCCACATAGTGCAGGAATGTGTAGGGGAGGCATGATAGGTACCCCCACAACCCACAGCTAGTGGCAAGGGAGGTTTACTGCCATGAAAAGGTGGGCGGAAAGGGATATTGCAATCCCGACGGTGAAACCGGTCCTAGGATGCTTGTTTCCGGTCCAGAGAGGACCTGGCTTGGCAGTTCGGGCTGGACTGTTCCCATGAGGCAAGGGTCAAGACTGATTTGCAAATGGCCAGGTCTCTAAACTTGGGTGGCATGGGGAGGAAAAGAACGATGAATTTAACCTAGATCTCTTGACTGAGGGTGAATGTTTTGATTTGTTCTGCATTCCGTCCATCAATTGTGTGTCTTTTGCTGGCAGGAACCGCCGCCATTGTAGGGAATACAACCCCCTCCGCTGCACCGGATTGGATGCATGGCAGTAGGTCTTTCTGACGACCAACAAACAGTCTGCCATAGTGATGGCAGTGAGACAGCCACCGATAGGCTGTTGGTGGAAGTCTCATCACCACCGTAATCAGCCCCTACGTTTGTAATGGGAATTGTAAAAATAACGTTCCAAACTTATACTCTATTTGGAGAAGTTGGTTGGGCTTGAATTAGTATTAGTATTTTACTTCACAATATTAGAAAATTGGGTTAAACATCTTTAATCTATTTCAAATTTTTTTCACATCTGTGTTTTTCATTGGAAATTTGAGTTTTTCTACCAATTGTTTACTACTTGCTTTATTTTGTCACCTGTTTTCATTATTTTTGTACTGCAGTAACACTGCAGGTAGCAGTTTATTTTTGTCATTTTTTAAGGTTAGTATGATTGGGTTTTGGGGGAAAGAAGTATGGGTAGGGCAGGTAGTGGGATTAGTATTTTTATTTTAATGTGGTTTTTAGGATATAGTTAGTGCAGAACCGTGTAAATGTTTGAGGTGCATGAATTAGGCTTACTTATGCTTACTTTCATATTAATTTCCATTGTAAGGTATTATGTTGTATGTGTAAGTATTTTTGAAGAAATTGTTACTTGTGTATTATTATTTATGTGGGGTATGGTTGTTTCAAGAGAGGGTTTTTTTGTTTGTTTTCTTTTGCATAGGCAAACTTGTTTTTTAATGGTGGATGTTTTTCCTTTGTTTAACAAAGAGGATCTCCACGCTTTTAAAGTGATGTTATCGAGACAACCAGGTCTCACCAGATCCTGTATAACTTCTACACCTAGCAAGCCCCCGACTCACCTTCCTATCACCTCTAAACATATTCGACCCAGCTGGAAATCAGTACCTCCCGTAATTTATCCTCCCGCCCAATGTGAAGTATCAACCAATTTTCGAGAACGATCTTCGCTCTCTTCTACACTCCTACAAACACTCCCTCACGATCTTCATATCTCTCACACACATGCCCATCCCTACTATCCCCCCCAACCCTCACAGGTCCTCCTCTCATAACAATAGAGGAATCATCGACAATATTCTTAGAAGAGTCCCAATCATTCAGGACCACACTTCTTCCCTCACCACACCCCGGCTTGGCATGGTCACAACAACACCGGGCGACAAAACTCCCAAATATTCCTTGGTGACTTCCACCTCCATTGGAACAGCCACAACGATACAGTGGTCAAGAGTCTCAAAAACTTCCTCGGCGCCCTAGACCTCAACCAAATTTGCAACAGCCTGACACACAATAAAGGCTCAATCCTGGATTTAATAAACTCTAAAAGTGATTCCACTCAGCTTGAGTTGATCCATTCCTGTGATTGGTCAGACCATCACATCATCACCTTCTTCATCAAGGAAACAGTGAAACTTACCTCTGCTCAATCTACAAATCCAAAGGTAAGGAAAAGAGACATGAAACAACTCAACCCTAACACGTTACCCTCTTCAAGCCACAATCAACTTCTGCCCCCTGTTGGTTCTTCTAACGTACATGATCTCACCAACCACTACCTCAACTCTATGGCCTCGATAATTAACGAGATTGCTCCCCTTCAACTAAAGAGAGTTCAATGGCCTTCTTAACGAGGATAGACATTCTCTCAGAACTTCAGAACGCAACTGAGATCGGTCTCATCCGCCAAGCACCTCATGATTCTAAAAAAAAGAGAAAAGAGAAAAAAATAGAAATACTTCCTACAGTGCTATCGTGCTGCTTTTTTTTTCACCTCTGAGGCGGAAGCCGGGGGCTCCTCTGCTCTATCTGCTACCTTAATCTTTTTAACCTTGCCACTACGCAATTTTAAATCGCCGCATGCATTTCAAGTAGATTACTTACTTGCTGGGATATTTTAGGTCACATTGTTTGCCCGCAAAAACCCCCAACACCGATTCAGGCGCAGCCGAGTAGGGGCTGGCGCTGAGACATAGAAACAGGGCTTACTGCCAGTTAGAGCCGCCATCTTGAGAAGGATAAGGGGTTGCAGTCTAGCTGCAGGACGCCTCCCGCCCTCCCACGGTATTTAAACCCGACACTTGACACAGTGCGCTGATTGCTATCGTGCTGCTTTTTTTCACCCCTGAGGCGGAAGCCGGGGGCTCCTCTGCTCTATCTGCTAGCTTAATCTTTTTAACCTTGCCACTACGCAATTTTAAATCGCCGCATGCATTTCAAGTAGATTACTTACTGGCTGGGATATTTTAGGTCACATTATTTGCCCGCAAAAACGCCCAACACCGATTCCGGCGCAGCCGAGTAGGGGCTGGCGCTGAGACATAGAAACAGGGCTTACTGCCAGTTAGAGCCGCCATCTTGAGAGGGATAAGGGGTTGCAGTCTAGCTGCAGGACGCCTCCCGCCCTCCAACGGTATTTAAACCCGACACTTGACACAGAGCGCTGATTGCTATCGTGCTGCTTTTTTTTCACCCCTGAGGCAGAAGCCGGGGGCTCCTCTGCTCTATCTGCTACCTTAATCTTTTTAACCTTGCCACTACGCAATTTTAAATCGCAGCATGCATTTCAAGTAGATTACTTACTTGCTGGGATATTTTAGGTCACATTGTTTGCCCGCAAAAACCCCCAACACCGATTCCGGCGCAGCCGAGTAGGGGCTGGCGCTGAGACATAGAAACAGGGCTTACTGCCAGTTAGAGCCGCCATATTGAGAGGGATAAGGGGTTGCAGTCTAGCTGCAGGACGCCTCCCGCCCTCCCACGGTATTTAAACCCGACACTTGACACAGCGCGCTGATTGCTATCGTGCTGCTTTTTTTTCACCCCTGAGGCGGAAGCCGGGGGCTCCTCTGCTCTATTTGCTACCTTAATCTTTTTAACCTTGCCACTATGCAATTTTAAATCGCCGCATGCATTTCAAGTAGATTACTTACTTGCTGGGATATTTTAGGTCACATTGTTTGCCCGCAAAAACCCCCAGCACCGATTCCGGCGCAGCCGAGTAGGGGCTGGCGCTGAGACATAGAAACAGGGCTTACTGCCAGTTAGAGCCGCCATCTTGAGAGGGATAAGGGGTTGTAGTCTAGCTGCAGGACGCCTCCCGCCCTCCCACGGTATTTAAACCCGACACTTGACACAGCGCGCTGATTGCTATCGTGCTGCTTTTTTTTCACCCCTGAGGCGGAAGCCGGGGGCTCCTCTGCTCTAACTCCTACCTTAATCTTTTTAACCTTGCCACTACGCAATTTTAAATCGCCGCATGCATTTCAAGTAGATTACTTACTTGCTGGGATATTTTAGGTCACATTGTTTGCCCGCAAAAACCCCCAACACCGATTCCGGCGCAGCCGAGTAGGGGCTGGCGCTGAGACATAGAAACAGGGCTTACTGCCAGTTAGAGCCGCCATCTTGAGAGGGATAAGGGGTTGCAGTCTAGCTGCAGGACGCCTCCCGCCCTCCTCAAGACCCTATATGTTCCCTATGTCACTACGTCCGCGCAGCGGGCGGGCGCAGCGGGCGCGCCGTTGGCGCACTGAAGGCGCACCAAAGGCAAGCCCGTCTGCGCCCGTCCGCGCCCGACCGGGACCAGGGGCCAACCCCCTGGTTGTCTCCAGGAACAAAGGCTAGTATACAATAAGGACTCCTTGCTTCCATCTTGTCCTCTGATACCATCATGCTGCCTTCATCATCTCCCCCCTTTGGAGATTCCTCGTATATGCCCTTATTGCAACCTTGAGCTAATCAATCCCTCCAGCCACCCAAGCTCCAAGGATCATCAAATGTTTCTCCTTAACTGTCGTTCTCTCCCAAAACATAGCTTGGAGATATCGCTGTTGTCGGAGGAACATATGCCGGATGTGGTATTTTTAACAGAAACTTGGCTCACTCAAGAGTCCCAGTTTGATGTAGTACAAGCCCTTATTCCCGGCTATCAGATAGCCCGACTAGATCGCCCGCAGGGCAAAGGCGGAGGGTTGGCTATCATCTATAGGGACATCTATGTATGTCGCTGCCTAACAGAATCCAATGCGGACTGTGAAAGTCTCCCCTTTGTTATTGAATTTACACCCAACAATAGCCTCTCTGGCTTTCTCATTTATCGTCCCCCTGGTCCCATAAAAAAACTTCTGACAGACCTACCAACTGTTGTGGCAGAAACAGTTACTTCTCCCTCAAATTTCACATTATTGGGAGATTTTAATATTCATTTCGACAATATGCTAGACACCACTGCTACGGGAGTCATAACCAGCTTGGCTGCTATGCAATTAGAGCAACTGGTTCTAGGCCCAACACACATCAAGGGTCATCTCCTAGATCCTGTATTTAGTAACAGTAAACTTCTAAAGGTGGGTAGTACTAGCCATCTTCCCTGGACTGATCATTTTTTAATCCCTCTAACTTGGTCCACTTCAAAAATCTCACTCCCTACTCCCTCTCCAGGCACATCCCGAAACTGGTCAAAGCTTAATACAGACAAGTGGACGAGTAATCTTATTGCCACCAATCCTCTACTGTCTCTTGACCCCTGCACCAACAATAAGTTATTTAACAAATGGATAATAAGCTCTTTGGACGCTGTACTTCCCTATCGAATTTCCGGCCCTAAAAGGAAACAAAACACTGCACCCTGGTACTCTGAAGAGCTCAGGGAAAAAAAACGTCTCTGCAAAAGACTAGAAAGGAAGTGGCGCTTATCCTATGACTCTACGGATAAAGCGATCTACAGAGAAGCCATCAGGAATTATAAAAACGAAATTAGAGCTAGACAATCTACTCACTATACGGAAAAGATCAAATTGGCCAAATCCAAGCCTAAAGAAATTTATCAGATTGTGAAAACACTGACTAGGCTGCCATCTCCATCGCCAGGCAATGACAATCCATCCTCACGATGTGAGGAACTGGCTAATGCCTTCTTTCTAAAAGTCAATACAATTTATCTTTCCTTCTCTGACCTGGAAATAAACTTATCCTCGCAAAATCCTGACCCACCGATTAAATCAGAAGACTCCCACCATAACAACTGTCTTGATCACTTTCCAATATTGCATCTCGACACCCTCGAGACCTTAATAAATCAAATCAAATCAGGCTCACCCCGTGACCCTGCCCCCCCTGATACACTGATCCAAGTCAATAAAGCCATCCTTCCCACTCTAATGGAGTTGTTGAACTCGTCCATTAGAAGTGGGATAGTTCCACAGGCCTGGAAACATGCCATGGTCCGAGCATTGTTAAAAAAAAACCACTCTTGATCAAACGAATCTTAACAACTATCGCCTAATATCACTGCTTCCCTGGGCAACCAAGATCTTTGAGAAATATATTAACATCAGTATAACTCAGTTCTTCGAGCATAATCATCTGCTCGACACCTCCCAGACAGGCTTTCGCCCAAAACACGGCACAGAGACAGCTTTGCTGGCTGTGACAGAAGAGACAAGGCCGATACTCGATCAGGGAGGGTCAGTGGCAGTGATCCTCCTTGATCTGAGCGCCGCCTTTGATACGGTTAACCATAAAATACTCTTAAACCGCCTCCTCGATATGGGAATCTCGGGAGAAGCCCTGGAGTGGCTCAGGTCTTTTCTATCCGACCGAACCTTCCAGGTCTTTGAAGGCACATCGGTCTCTTCAAGTAAGCCTCTGGGATGTGGGGTTCCGCAGGGCTCTTCTTTGAGCCCTACGCTCTTTAATGCCTACATGAGACCGCTAGCTGGAATTGTTCGTCCGCATGGTATTAACATCATTACCTATGCAGACGACACCCAGCTGGTGGTCTCTCTTGCACAAATAAACAGCTCACTACCGCAGTCCAATCTAACAGCATGTCTGGAACATGTCAATAATTGGATGACTAAATCATGTCTGAAGCTCAACGATGATAAAACTGAGCTAATGCTCCTAGGCCCTCCAACTCTTTCCACCTTGGAGTTGTTATGGCCTCTGAGCATGGGCGCAGCCCCCACCCCTAAAGAAAACATCAAAAGCCTGGGGGTATGGATAGATAAATCACTGACCTTCGACACGCAGGCTACTAAAGTCTCTGCGACCTGTTTTGGCCTCTTAATGATGGTAAAGAAAATCCTCCCACTTCTCCCCTTTGAGGCCAGACAGATTATTATACAAGGCTTAATTCAATCACGCCTTGATTTTAACAATGCTCTGTACCTCGGGGCGCCGGAATAAACCTTACAAAAGTTGCAGCACACCCAAAATTGTGCAGCTCGCACATTGCTTGGCACCCCCCGCAGAACATCAATACAACCTGGCTTAAGAGCATTGCACTAGCACCCCATCAAAGAGAGAGTCAAATTTAAATCTCTGTGCATTGCACATCAGGCACACTAGAAATCAGGCCCAGCGATCAGCCTCTCCTTGGTATCGCCATACAAACCTACCAAAGCCCTCTGATCTTCACAAGCCTTCCTAGCCCAAGTCCCAAGGATTCACAGAGCGAGGGCCGGAGGTCGATCCTTCGCCTACAAAGCCCCAAAAATATGGAACACACTACCACTTCCTCTCAGAGCAGATTCTAACCTGCTGAGTTTTCGCAAGCAGCTTAAAACATTTCTTTTTAATCAATAGGGTTGTCCCTCCCTATCTTATTTCTTAGAGCATTGCTAGTAGTTTTCAGCGCCTGGACGCCTCAGGGTAGCTGTTAGCGCTTAATAAAAACGTTTTTCATTTCATTTCATTTCATTTTCACAGAAAGATCAAGCGCACTAAAGCAGACTTTTCAGCCACCAACTTGTCCAAGCGAGAAATCACCCCAAAAACGTTTTGAATTAATCAAAGCCCAATCTAAGGATGCACCTCAACGTCCACAAGACTTAGCCCGTCCACAACCCACTTGTGAAGAATGTTCTACCTTCTTTAATCTAAAGATTGATAACATCAAGAAAGATCTCCTCATTGACCTAATTTCTCACTCTAGTCCTCATACCAAAATCTCCCCACTACCCCCAACTGCATCACAACAAATCCCTTCAAAGTTTGTTAAAAAAAAACGACTCAGCATGGTCATCCTTTGATACCTATACTTAAGAAACTATAGGCAAGATTCTTAGCCCCCTGAAGCCTGCCAATCACCTCACCGACCCTCTCCCCGCAAACGCGGTTAAAGACTTTACCCCATTGCTTCTACCTCTCTGGACCAAAATCATTAACAGTTCACTTCAACAAGGTTGCATCCCTGACACCCTAAAGGTGGGGCAGGTATCTCCCATCCCAAAGAAACCTACAGCTGACCCCACTGACCTAAACAACTACCGCCCTATTTACAATATTCCCACCCTGGCCAAACTTCTGGAAAAATGTGTACACAACCAACTGACAAAACATATTGATCACTTCAACCTTCTTAACAAACACCAATCTGGCTTCCAAGCAGGTCCCAGCACGGAATCAGACATGACACACAATATTGATGATGCTCTACAAATACAGAACGGTACATGCCTACTCATCCTACTTGACCTTTCCTCAGGCTTTGATACGGTCAAACATGAGAACTTGAAAGATCTGCTGAACCACAGAATGGGTCTATCAGGGTCAGTGCTTAACCGGTTTACCTCTTTTCTGCAAAACCGGACTAAAAAATTCAAGGTCAATAACACACTGTCCAAACCCGTTCCAGTAACGTTAGGAGTCCTGCAAGGGTCCTCGCTATCCCCGACACTATTTAACTTATTCATGGAACCACTCACCGATCTGCTACAAGCGTCCAACGTGCAATTTCACATGTATGCTGACGATACCCAACTATACCTTAAGATCCACACCCTTGAAGACATTAATTTGCTTAACACTATGCTTAAGAGCACCCAAACATGGCTGGCAGAGAACCACGTCAAATTAAACGCTCTAAAAACTGAATACTCCTAATTTCTCCACCCGCCAAAGTCCCCATAATGCACAACTGGGTCAAACATCTTACAGCACTCAGCGTTCAACCAACCATTGTGGACTCAGCGAAATCATTGGGTATAACACTTGACTGCAACCTCAATATGCAGAAACACCTTAGCAACGCAACCAAGGGAGCAAACTTTCAGATAAATAAATTGAGGAAGCTGAAACCCTTCCTGCCCGCCAATGACTTCAAGATGGCGGTTCAAGCTCTCGTTTTACCTCGGTTGGACTATGGAAGTGTCTCTCTATGCGGCCTCCCCAAAGCTACAACAGCTCCCCTAAGAGCCTCTACTAATGCAGCAGCGAGACTCATCACTATGACGAAAAGAAGGTCCCACATCTCCCCTGACCTAAAATCTTTAAACTGGCTACCATTTGAAGCCAGAATCCACCTGGAAATAGCGTGCATGATGCTTAAGGCCATACATCACAATGCACCCAGCTATCTCACACAGAAACTGTCAATATCTGGTGGTATAAGATCCACAAGAAGTGTGGAAAACCTACTACTGAAGCCACACAGATTCAACAAGAAAAAAACATACAAACGATCCTTCTCAGGAATGGCGTCTTTGATATGGAATGCCCTACCCCCAGAAACAAGACTTAACTCCTCCACTGCATCTTTCAAAAAGGAAGTAAAATTCATTCTTATGGCAAAATTCACTTAAACACAGACTTAGGAAATTGTGAGAACATTCGTACCCGCTATCCAATTAGTCAACCCAATGATTCTATTTGCTGTAGTCATGACTCATCAGGGCTCTCCTGTTTTGCACCTTATTGCTTTGCTTTATATTGCACAAGATGTTATGTGTATTTGACTTACTTGTTTTTTATGTGTTATATAATTAACCTCACTTATTGTAAAGCGCTCTGATATCCGCAAGGGTCTAGTTCGCGCTCTATAAAACTTTCAAATAAATAAACAAAGAAAACTATTTGGATTTTTTTTCCCAACTATTTATTTTATGTTTCCTTCTTTTTGTGCAGTTTTTTATGGATCATTTTTTGCATTTTTATTTGCTCCCATGTTGGATGCTTCTCTGGATATAATTTGGTTGAAATGGATGGATGTCATATTTTTCTACCTTTTTGCATTCTGGGTAATTTTTTTAGCACATTTGTGTTGGATTATGCTTTCTTTGGATGTCATTTTGTGCATAGATGACTTCAGCATCAACATTGTAAGTGCATTTTCATGTTATTTTTTCTTGGGTGGGACTGATTTATTGTATTGTACTTGTATGTCATTTACGGTTTTGTTATTCTATTGTGCTATAATATCTAGTATTTATGTGCGGTGTATATTAGTTTACGTTTTTGTATTGATAATTTATTTTACAAAAAATGTCATTTTAAATATTTATTTAGTTTTAAATATTAGTTTTAAATGTTTTTAAAAACATTTCAGTAATGACGATTAAATGATACTTATTAGTTATGAAATGTTTACAATGTTATCATTTATTTTTTTAAGCTAGTGGAGACATAGATCATTAGCAAATAATCCTACCTTACTTGCTAGCATTTCCATACTTTTGTTTAGATGTCTTTGGTTTTAGTTGATTCAAGGACTGTTATAGTGTAAGCTCATGGGTAGTGGTGCTCTTTTTTATAATTCTAAAAAAATGGTATAGGTAAGATGTCTTTTATCAAGCGTACCTTGGAAGGAATTGTGCAGCCCTTCCACTTCATTGTTAGTTTTAACTTCTTGAGAGGTGAAGCTATCCTAGACATTCAACAATGGATGGTAAATGTAGTAAACCCAAGTGCTGGAAATGGTTTAAATGTCTACAATCCATGTGTTTCTTGAGTTGGAATTAATGCATTGTTGTAGTCAATTCTATTTTTCAATATGTTCATGGTCATGCAGTAAGAAAGCATGATTAGTATGCGGAATTGGTAAATTGTCTGGGATTTCAACTTCTTCATATGTTCTGGGTGTAAGTGTTTCTATGGCAACCCTCCTTCTTCTAGTTATCAGTATTTTTAGATTTCTATTGCATGGAGTTGCCCACTTGTTTTATCAGGAAATAGTTCCTGTGGTTTCTTGTTGGCTTTACGCTTACTTCTCTTACATTCTTTAGGATGTTTCTAAATTACATTTCAGTCATGTTTAAAAGGTGATTGTGTTCGCTTACACTATTAACAATACCTTTTTTGGTCATGGCCAACATAGTATGTATTGGAGAAATATTTTGTGCATTTCCAATGTACTTTTTCACAATAAGTGCTTTCTTTGCTATGGACATATCACTTCTAACTTATTAGTAGTTTCCCCCTTTGTGGTTTTATACAAGTTACTGTTTCTGACATTCTGGGCCTTATTTCGGCTTTGGCTGTTCTCCTGTGGCACCATCACCGCTCTGTCCGAAAGAGGACAGACAATGCCATGGTGCTTCTGCCCACCAGATACAGAGATGAATACAGGTCGAGTGGACATGCTGCAGTGGTCTCATTACAGTGGTATGTTAAGCTCATAGGAGATCCTAACATGAGATTGCCAACTGCTCATTCCTGCACTGTGTTGTGCATGCCACACCGTGCAGGAACGGGGAGGCAATTCCAGGGGAGCACAACATGTGCCCACCTGCATGCACCCCCAGGCCCGGGTGCAGCAGGGGACCCTGATAGGGCCTCCTTAGTTGCCTTTCCGCCCCTCTTTTTATGGAAGGCACACCGACATGAAATGAGCTTTGGACAAGCAACTCATAATATGCAAGACGATGCCGCAGCAGCACCACCAGCATATTATTGCCCATTCCCAGACCCTGGTGCAATGGGATCCTTGATCCCGGTGGAGCCGGCCGTCTTGTGTTGGTTTGGCCGCTATGCTTATATTACTATGGGTGGACTCGCAGTGTGGTGGTGGTCGAACCACAACCATATGTAAAGTGTAAGTATGGGCGAAATTTGCGAATTCGGGGTCCGTGAATTCGCACAAAAGCGAATTTGCGGTCCGCAAAATCCGCGAATATGTGCGAACTTGGGAATTTTTTTATTGTGGCATGTTTGCGGGGTTTTTTTTTCAGCGCGGCTACCGCAAACTTACCCATGCGGTCGTTTTTGGGCGCGACCATCTTGTTCACGGGAGGAAAACAACTCGGCAAACTCAGAATCAAAGTAAGTCAACTCAGAGCGCGCAAGATTGTATTTTTGAAGCGCGAACACGCAAAAAAAATTCGCGAATTGCGGATTGTTTGGCAATTTCGCACGATTCGCAGAACGCGAATTTGCCAAAAATCCGCAAATTCCGCGAGCGGAGCGAATTTTCAGCCCATGCTTAGTACAGTGGTCCTGTGGACCACCGTACTCACAATCAGGCCCCCTATATGTGGATTACATAATTATTAAAATAATGGTATTTTGGGTGTATTGCCTGATTTTTAAAACATAGATGACATTTTTTATAACCAGTTGTTTGGCATTTCTTTTTTTGGATTGGTAGATTTTGTGTTTGTTGGAAAGCTGTTCTTTTTCTTCTTTGAGGTATTTTTTGCTAATTTAACTGTTGAGACAGAGAATTTTTTAATTTAAGTTTTGTTTAATTTTCTTTATACATTTGTATTGACTATTGTTATAGCCATCATCAAGTTTTATTTGGCACAATAAAAACTCAGTTTAAAACCATCAAATCACAATAAAAACATGCAAATATCAACTGTCCCCCACATTTAAAAGACAAGTAAGAGTACTTAAAGAAATATTTTTAAATGCCCAAGAATTACAAAATTTCATGATAGATTTTTGGGCTCACATATAAAAATCATTTGCAAACTCATAACCTTGAGCTAAAGTGCATATCTCCTCTTAGTTTTAGTGCTAGGGTTTTGAACTCTAGGCGCTGGAGGAAGCCCAGAAACCGTATCCTAAGAGAAGAATATAGCGTGCAAAAGAGCATAAAGTACATCATAGATTGATGTGATTTCCCATCACATGGACAGTAAGGTAATGATGGAAACCAAGTACCTGGCACTGGGAAAGCCGCCAAAAAATGAATTTTATTCCTGGGTAACCTAGTCAGGTAGAACCTTCGCTTGGGTTTATTCACCCAGGTCAAATAGGGCTCCATACCTTTAGTTGTAGAAAGTGCAACGTATGATTGAATTGTGACCAGTCTAGTGCCTTCATGAGCCTTGCTTCCACATTATATCCAATATATTTTTCTTTTATGAAATTCTTTGCATTTAGGGGTATTGTATCTGGTTCTAAGAAAAAGTCACTCAGTCCCAGGTCACAAAAAGTGTTCTTAAGGTACTTGATCCATGGTATTGCAATCATATAACTCTGCACAAGAAAATCAATCTTTTATTATATTACGGGTGAAGGTCAGTTCCTGTGTGTTCCACATTTTGCACCATAATTGAATGGGGGCCGTGCCTACCTAATATTCTAAAAACCCCAATAAGAGTGGACAGCAAGGACTCAACTCCTTCCCAGGGCAAATTGGAATCCTCTTTCTTCAAGTCTGGTTTCTTGGAAAAGTCTGTCACTTCTAAGGGATAAACCGTCTCGGGTATTCGTGGCAAGTTAGAACTCCTACTATGATTGGCTTTATACGTCAGTTCTGAATTGGACTTTGTTGAAGCATTGATTTGACTTTTTTTCATTACAGAAGGTCCACATTCTTTTCAAAATCCCAAAAGATTAGTTGGAATTACTGTTGATGACCTAGTATCTAAAATGGGGTCCGCCTCTCCCCCTACCACATGTAATTCGACAATAGCTTCTATTTCCATCTCCAGATTTTGTGCCATATTAAAGCCACTCTCTGCTATATCCACTGAGGTCACTAGGTGGGCTGGAGTCCTGTGTGTCTGGAGGACAATAGATGCTTCCAGTGATAAGCGTCTTTCTGCCAACTCAATTTCTCTAGATACCACACTGACTGCTCTAACTAAAAAGGAGTCCAGTGTTGTTCCAGTGACGGGAGTTCCAGGATTAGGGGGCAAAATCCTTTCCTGATACAAGCTTACATTTCCCCATGGTCAATTTAGTTACTTAAAAACATAGTTTTAGAAAAATGGCACACTACTCACCAAAGCACAGGGGATATGGTATATGGTATTCCACAGGAAAAACCAAGAGAGACACCCCAGCATCTTCTGCGTGATGTTTGGAGATCGAATGCACCTTCCGGTGCATTTCTTGTGAAACGGCAAGGGATGGGACAGTTTGAGGCTTTGAGTCTAGGCACACCAGCGTAAGCCACAGAGTATCCCCTCAACTCAGGCCACAGTTTCAGGGGGGAGGAGGCACAGCAACTGTGGCGGTCCAGGATCAGCCAGGCCCACCGGCACACAATGCCACTGCCAATCTGAGTCCTCAACTTTCCCAGAAGCAGGTAAGGCATGAGGCTTCTCTGCCTCTCCCTCTGCCTCTTCCGCTCTGGCTCCCGGCCCAGCTCTCCACATTTGGTCCAAGTTTGTAAAAGTCAATAAATGAAATTTAGTCCAGTGTTCCAATGTTAACAGTTCAAACTTGGAATGTGGCTGAGTGCTACAACCTCAACATTCAAAATGAATTAAATGTCAGTACCTTTGAATGCAAGAAGCTAGAGGGATGGCCCAACCTAGCCTCCTCCGGCATCATGAGCTAAATGGCCCCAGGGTGCACAGGGAGTTATGGGATCTGTTGTTGGTCCCCAGCGGCACAGCTCACCTCCTGCGCTTACCAAATTTGAGGGTCCTGAGGTTGAAGTGCTGCTGGCAGGGAGGCGAATACCCTCCAAGGGCAGGCAAAACAAGAAAAAGGATCAGCTGATGTGGCCCCCATGCCACGGGTGTGTGTGATGAGCTAAGTGATGTAATATGTGAGGACATAAGCAGTGCTTTGCAGAGGCATATGTTATAGTTAACTCAAATAAATATAACTGCTGAATTTCCCTGGATTTGTACGAGTGAAATGTCAGCCTAACTATAATGACCCCGTAACCTTTAGTTTTTTCAGTGAATATATATATACATATAAATATATTCATTTACGGAAAAAGCATAGATTTCAGGGACGTTATAGTTAGAAATTAGCATTTAAAAAACCATAAAAATGAATTGAAAAAACCATAGGTTTCAGGGATGTTATAGTTAGTTGGACATTTCACTAGTACAAAGCCGGAGAAATTTGCCCTTTATAGTTAGTTGAGCTAACTATAACTCGTGCCCTCGCAATGCACTGTTGATGACGTCACATATTACATAATTCATGACGTGGTTAGTGACATAACTGATGACATCTCAAATGACATCACTGATGGCATCATCCATGTGATAATCTAATGCACCTCCTCACACCCTAATATAACCTTTGATACACCCACTCTAAAATGCAGACTTCTATTTTCGAAATAATAGACACACCAATACCAGTTATTACATACTCACTCACTGATTCATATGTCTACACAAATGCCCACTCATTCATCCATACAGTTACTCAAACATACAGTCACTCATCAATACAACACTATCATATGCACTCATACACCTATACAGACAGTCACACACCAGCACTCACCCATAGAGTTACTCACATACCTAGTCAGTCATGCAAATAATCAATCACACACCCATTTACTCACCTATACAGTTATACACACACCACTTTACTTATTCATACAGACACAAACACATACTTACTTTCTTCTACAGTCATTGACACAAGCACATACTCATTGATACAGCCACTCTTACAATCGTTTACTCTCACATATAGTAATTTATATACACCAACACTCACATATACTGCCTTTCACATATGTAGTTACTCACACATGTACCACTGAGACATCCATTTACTCACCAACACACCCATACACACACTCACCCACCCATACCATACATCCCTTCACAGATGCACTCTTGTACCCATATACCCAGTGAATCACTTACTCACACATCTATGCAGAGTCACACACCCCCCACACACCCACAGAGACACTCAGGTATCCATACAGATGCTCAGACAACCAATCAATAACGCAAATATACACCAACCCATGCAGCCGACAGACTAATACAGACATTCACACAGTTTAGTCACTAACCCATGCATTCAGTAAGACATGAATATTCACTCACTTATACAGTCAGTCACGCACCTACTAAATCATTCATCCAGACATTTGTACACCCACTCACTCTTCAATACATCTTGGCATATATGGATATATAAAACATATTTAAACTTTACAGAAACACATAGTCACTGGATGATGTCATCAGTGATGTCATTTGAGATGTCATCAGTGATGTCACTGGCCATGTGATGAATGATGTAATATGTGACGTCATCAGCAGTACATTGCGGGGGCGCGAGTTATAGTTAGCTCAACTAACTATAACGGGCAAATTTCTCCGGTTTTGTACTAGTGAATGTCCAGTTTACTATAACGTCCCTGAAAACTATGGTTTTTTCAGTGAGTTTCCATGGTTTTTTGAAGGCTCATTTCTAACTATAACGTCCCTGATGGTTTTTTCAGTGAATTTCAAAGGTTTTTTTAAATGATAATTTCTAACTATAATGCCCTTGAAATCTATGTTTTTTTAATGAATTTCAAAGGTTTTTTAAATGCTAATTTCTAACTATAACGTCACTGAAACCTATGATTTTTTCAGTGACTCGGTCGGTGCGCGAATTCAAGGCGCCATACTGGTAAAGTCATGAATGATGCGCGTTTCAGCCAGCTCACTCCACTTACGCTTACAGGGAGGGAACTACAACGCTACATGTCCCAGGGCTTCCCTGTTGTGTTCTGCTGATCACAGGTCTAGTTGTCAGCATGCCACAGCCACTCCCTCAGGGCTGGTGAGTCACAGATTTGGAGAGAGTGCAGTGGATTGTGCCACGGCGTCAATGTCCAGGTAAGGAGAATGTGGGACGTGTAGCGCAGGGGGGCCAGAGGCGAGTCTCTCTGGCCTAAAACGCGTTGATGACGCACCCCTAGTGTCGGCTCTTCCACTATGGCAGAAGAACATTGCCTCACTGACTCAATCAGTGCAGAAGAGGAACAATAATCACATGAGGATGGCTAACTATTGTAATCATGCCATGTATCCTCAGGCTAGGACTACTTGAAACTTCGGAGCAGGGCATGGGCGGATTGGCAATCCCACTCAAATGCCCTATGACTGTTTGGTCGGCCCATTCAAGCCGCCCAAAGCAGTCACTTCCCAGTTCTCATTACAGCCTGCTTGGAGAGCGTGCCCACCCCTCCGGCCCTTGGCTGCATGACTTGTCCCGTTGCCAATTACCAATCCCACTGCTGCATCATAGCATTGTGATTGACTCTGGAGAGGGAGCATGGCTGCGAACTTCCTTTTCCTGGATGCAGACGTAGGAGAGCAGGAGCTACAAAGACACAGGACCCGGCTTTAAGGTAAGACTTCCTTCATTAAAATGTTTGCAACTCCTGCTCACACACACACATCCCCATGTCCATGCCCCATCCTGTGATCTTTAATGCACATACGTATTATCGACGCATGCCCTAACATTGCATTCTATTCTAACGCATACTAATACTAGGCACATTTCAACAGTAGAGTAGGTGTTGCATAGCGGAGACATAAATATCACTATTATGACTTCAGTTTGTGAAACCCAGAACTAACCTTTGCACCCGACACCCAACCGTGAATCCAGGAGTACCTCTTTGAGCCCCCAAAAAACACCCCAATTTTCATAATGTACCCCAAAATACACCCCAATTTACATAATTTACCGCAAAAAAACCCAATTATCATATTTTAACACATAATACACCCCAAATTTCATCTCCAACAACCAAAACCCATACAGACCCTAAAACTAAAAAATATCCTATTACTGACTTCACAATTCTTTGCAATAGAATGCGATGTGAAGGCACCTGCGATGTTGGGTTTGCGTTGTAACGACAAATGCAAAAAGAACAATTGATGGACAGAATGCAGAACAATGTCATATATTCACCCCAGTACAAAGATCTGAACCTAAATCGATTGTTATTTTGCTCCCCATGCCATTCCAGTTTGGACCCAGATCTGTGACTGGGGTGAGTGTCTGCAAAGTTTCAGCGCTCCGTCCATCATCTCCTTGTGTTTGCTTTGTTCGCCCTAAGTTTGCACGGTATGCCCAGAAGTGGGTCCATTGCTCACTTTGCCACTGGATTCAAGCTAGCTTGGGTGATGAAGGGTGTTACCCAGAAACCGGTCCCAGGATGCTTGTTTCCGTTTCAGGGAAGACCTGGCTTGACAGTTCAGGCTGGACTTTTCCCATGAGGCACAGGTTCAATACTGATTAGCATATAGCTGGGTCTGAACTGAGTTGGCGAAGTGAGCTAAAGAATGATGATCGATTCAACCCAGATCTGTGACTGGGGTGAGTGTCTGCAAAGTTTCATCGCTCCGTCCATCATCTCCTTGTGTTTGCTTTGTCCAGTGAATACAGTGCATCTGTGGTGTCTCAAGAAGGGGGTAGTGAAAAGTGTTGCAACGCTGTCTTGTTGCAGCGCTGCAACACTGTTCATGAGAGAGGTCCAGAAATGTGCACTATCTTATTGATGGTGGGCAGTCCTGCCCTGTAATTCTGTAGCAGGGCAGCACAGCAACATTGCTTGCAGCATGGTCCAGCAAAAAAACATGCTGAAATGAGGCTGCAATGGTTATCTTCATTTTAAGACCTGATATATTCTGGTCTTAAAAAACTGCCTCTAGTTGCGGTTAGAGCCATTTGTTTAGGTCCTCTGGACTTAGGAATGCCCTTGTGACTATGAAGGCATTGAGTTAACGGCAGAATTTGCACGGGAACGCCTCCTTTGCATGTTATTAGCGATAATTACAGCGATAATTATTGCTAACAGTATAATTTTTATCGCCATATTCATAAGCTTTTAAATTTAAATTTAAATTTAAATTTTAAATTGACGTTTTCTCCCAAAAACTGTCGCTAACGGATGTTAGCGACAGCTTATGAATATGGCGATAAAAATATTGCTGCATTAGCGACAGAATAGTGCCACTAATGTGGCGATTAGTCCTTGAGAATATGCCCCAGAGTTTTAAAGAGCCCATCTCCTGTTTGGCACATGGTGGATTATCAGAAGTAATCATATCTCTAGAGAGCAGTACCAGAACGTAAACAGAATGTACTCAACTACAGGGAGCATTGAAGCGATCAAAGAGCATTAAAATAACTTGACCTTGAGTGTGTTGATTAAAGTAGACTTGTTGACTCTCACAGACCTCTGAGTGCCATTTTATTTGGACAGCGCTATGAGCTACAGCACTACTCTACATCAGGCAAGACTATGCGTGCAGACTAAACAAATTCTGAATTAGTGTACCAGACATCCTTGTTGTAATGAAATGAAGATTGTAATAAGCAAATATATTGATTGTTGTTATAAAAAAGGTTGACTTCATTATAGAGGAATGAAAATTGTATTTCTTACACACACTCTAGTGGTGACAGACTTTCTTACAAATCTACCACTGTTGTAATGCGTATCACTGAATTCTAGATCTGCTTGTCTCTTAGTCAGTGCTACATCCTTGCGGTAGGTTGTCTGCTTACAAAAAAAAAACATGAGTGACCTTTCTGCAAAAATAAGTTAGAGGTTATCACTAGAATTAAAGTTATATCTCACATTTTGGGATATATCCTTGAGTTATGCCTTCCCATAAGAAGCTACGCTCGCAATTCAGAATGGTAAGACTCCTGTGGCACTGATTTAAAGAGAAGCAGCAGAATCTGATTTTGATGTGTGTGATGTATTCCTCCCAATAAAGGGGCAAACGTGAGGGTGATCAAAGTGGACACGTGTCAGGATCTAATGATCTTTTTGCTGAACAATTGCCTTGTCGAAAGGCAACCTGACTCTGTTGCAGGGATTCTGCACACACACAGAACTATGCACAGGAAAACAGGACCTCTGTGTATTGGGGCTAAGCCTTCCTACCACGCCGGTACCCAAAATCCAGGACTGATTAACTATAGTGTCTCACTCACTCTCCTACATAATCATGAAGATGCAAATGATTAGACACCCCAGAACACAACACTCTTGACTCTCTCAGGCATCGCGGTAGCAAGACGTACCCTTCCGCTCACTCACTCGTACCTGTCCACAATAAGAATTGACAGAGTCAGTGTTAAAGTACAAAATATTTATTTAACTATAGGGCTCTATAATGCAGTATGCGAGCCACTACCAGCAGCAAAATACATACACCTAAAACAGTTAGCATTGTAGCAAGTTCATATATTATGAAGGGGGATGTCATTGTATACAGACAGTGGATAACGAACTATAAGGCCTAACCATCCCCCTGGCCAGAAGAAGTTTTATTATATAAAAGAAGGTCTCTGAACTTTGTCAGCAGACCCCATCCCTTAGTGCCTAGATGGATCTTTATATCATAGGAACAGCATGGCTCTTCTCCCTGGACCGGTCCCTCTACAAGTGTGTGCTAAACCAACATGCATCCCCGTACTATCAAAGCACGAGGAACAGGCAGAGAACACAGAAAGCAGACAGTTCTCACGTGAAAGGCACAAACAGAGTCGTGCAAAATAAAGTCATGTAGTAACGTGCGCAAGCAAAAGCAGCATCCTGGCAGCAGATCTCATGCTAACTTAGCAATGTCCACAATGACCCTAACTGCCATATGACAAGTCCTAGAGTAGTACAGCAATGGTTTGAGCTGAAAGAAGGGTACAACAATTGTTCTTAATGACCCCAATATTGTATCAATGAAGGAGAAAAGGGGTAATCCAGACCGCATTTACTGTCAAATGTGGAAAAATGTTGGCATCACAACATTACACAATAGCTATTTCCCAAATAGTATAAATATACACAGTCATGTTTATTAAAAAGTTACTTGCAACTTTATGAGATGTTGTCTACAGAAGGATTCACTCATTAGATCCCGCCATACAAACATAACAAACATTCAAATATACAGTCATCATAAATTGTGGCTGGATTTATTGCATACATGCGCAAATGCTTTTCAAAAAAGGCATGTTTAATCATTTTTTCGTTACAACTATTGTTTAATCTTTTATTTTCCCTTTAAAAAAAAACAAATGTAATCAATAGCCCAGATTCACAAAGTGATTTATGACCTTAAATCTATGTTTAGGAACCGTAAAAGGGTCAGCTTATGCATGTTAGTAATCTATAAAAGGATACCTAGCAGGTGTACATTTTTTTCATTTGTGCACAATTGTACACTAGATAGACACACAATTAAACAGGAGTAAAGCCTATGCAATGATGGGGAGTGGGAGGGAGCGTAAAGACGTTGGGGCATATTATCAAGGGGGTTTATCTCCGCTCTTTTGGCTTTAAAAGCCAAGAAAGCGGAGATAAAATTATCTCCCTATTACCTAGCTGTCGCTAACACCAGTTAGCGACAGCTAGTAGGAGATAGCGACCATCTTGGGCCCCACTTTGCATGTCAGTGATATTTATCAATAATGACATGCAAAGTGGGCGTGCCAAGATGTTAGCGACTGGAAACAGTCGCTAACATCGCTATCTCCTATAGCGCGAATATCTCCAAAAGCTAACACCTGCCCTGAGCAGTTCTTAGCCATGTTATCCAATGGGAGGTGGATAACATGGCTAAGAGCATTAGCTCGGTAATGCATGAATATCGCTGACTTTTTAGCGATATTCATGCATTGTGGCCGTTTTGTATCGCATTTGCGATAAACCTTGGTAATACTAAGGTTTATCTGCGATAAAAATCGCCGCAGCTCAGCGGTAAAATTTTGTCTCTAACCAAGCAATAGCGATAGTTATCGCTATTGCTTGGTAATATGCCCCGTTATCCCTTGGGAGTTTGTGAATGCTTACAATCCTGTGAGTTTGAGGCCATTCACAAACTCTTATGTGACCCCTTGCCATTTTAGAAATGGTTAAAGATATACTCCAACAAAGGACTGAAGTAACCTCTTTCAGGGTAGGAAGGAGAACAGAACAACTCCAAACTCTGCAAGGGTATAAGGGAAAGGGAAATGGAAAACAAAATATTGTCCTGGGAGACATTATGAGAAAAAAGTGGTAATGGTTAACATAAACCTTTTTCTTGAAAACGTTTTAAGGTGAAGCACAAAAAGTGCTGACCAAAATGTGTGATAAAAATATGGAACCTGTGTCTAGGTCCATGAGTTCACCTGAGCTGTAGGGCTAAGGGAACATGAAATATCATTTTCTTTTATTCCTATGAAACAAAATATCATGTTTAATGTTCTTTTGTTCGAAGGAATACATGACGCTCTTTGAGTACTTTTTCACCAACACGTGACAGGCCAGGAAGTGATTTGCCGATCACTTGTTATTGATTGCGGGCATCGAGAAGTGTCTAGAACGGAGTATACTTATTCTGTCACTCCTGAGATCACATCTTAGCAAAGATGGCAATTATAAGACTCCTATTTACCTCTTAAAGACAATGTCAATTGAGTCCGCTACTTCAAAATTAGCATTGACTTTTTAATGGGAAGGCACAGTGAATTCCTTCTTTATTTATGAGATTCCGGACACTCTCTACAGAGTACTATGAGTAAATAGACACAAGTGAGGGTGACCACTCTAAATTGATGCAGACAGTTAGATAAAATACATTATTTATTCATACTTCTAAGCCACATCTTTTACCAGTCTGGAAGTCGCTTACATCTGCTTGATGTACCCATCGATATATATTTATTTTAGTCGTCTTGAAATCAAATTGGAAAAGGGATTTGCGGAGCAAATATTCTTTTTTAAATAGAATTTCGTTTAAGTCTTCAAGTTGGAATGGTACTCCTGCATTAAAAATGTCACATGTCTGGATCCCCCTACATGTAGTTGGTGTCGATCTACAATGAGCAGCCTGACATGATGGACATCAACTGAAGCACGGTCTTCCAGCGGGTCACCCCCCCCTCTTTTAATTACAGAGGGGGGAGAGGTAGACTCATCAGCTGTTGGCCATTTTGGTGTCGTGACGGTGAGTGTAGGAGTGTCCTCTCGATAATGAAGTGCCTGCTGTGGAACTGTGGCCCAAAGGTCTGAGGGGACTGCAGTACCCACATTCTAACTGTGTATATTGTCAAACCAGTTGCCATTTTTTCTTGCTTGCGTTAGGATCATGGCACCATTACTATGTCACTGAGTGAGCGATGTGGTGGTGGCAGTGGTAGTAAGAGTGCTTCGATCTGGTGGTGTGCCTGCCAGCTATCAAAGTTTTCAGCTGGTCACGTGCCTGTTCATAGCTGTAGAGACCCCTAGGCGCCCATACACAGTGTGTAGCCACGCTTGCTTTCAGCATTGTTGTTGCCACTGTGAGGGATCAGACAACTTTTTTTACGATTTATTATCTAGAGGCTAACTTTTCAGAAAATGAAATGCCAACCCATCCCAAACAACTTTTGAGTAGATGATTATGAGGATGTTAATGAAGAAAAATGATGGGACTAATTATGTTACTACCTGATGCTGAATGGAAATGATATGCTTGGTTGAGTGTATAATACTGCTCCTTCTGTTCGTCTTAAAATCATTGTTTTTAGATGCATTCTCTGTGGCTGTAGGCATCTTCTGAAATGCAAATTGCATGAATGCAAGCCTTTACTTGGCCCATATTACTGATAGGGCACACTGCCTTGGTGTGGCCGATCAGCATATATGTGCAGGCCCCAGCAGAGCTGACGGCTTGTGACTGTTCTGGAGCAGCACATTAGTGAAAGGCAGACCGGTTGTTTGAAGTTGCCTGACCACCTTTCACTGTACAGGTGGCAAACAGCCTGCGTCTGAAGTACAGCACTCGCCTGGACCATTTCATCCCATCCAAGGTGTGCACATAGGAGGGCCACTGACTGTGCCACGCCTCTTCGTGGCTGTGAAAACAAATGTAGACATGCTTCATTATATTCAATATGTTCATGAAAAGTAATGCATGAAATTATACATACACAGTTGGGCTTGTATTCATTGTGTACAAGTTAGTAGAACAATGTTGCTTTCTGATTTAAAGCGTTACACAGCATTGCATTTGTGGCTAGTTTTTCTAGGCCATAGTAGACCCTGGAACCATGATGCTTCGTATTGTACATTGCACATTTTTGCAAGTGTAACCTCGTTTTCAAACCTGTCAAAGGAAGCCGGGTTTTGTGAGAAGAATAGAGTGAGGATGTGTGGGTATGTACTATCTTACCTTAAAGGATATTCACTACTTCCTTGGAGGAAAAGTTGAGGACAACTGCTTGCTAGAGTTTTCTACTTAAACCACTCAGTTGTTGTCACATGGCTCTCTCACATTGACTTGTGGTAGGTAAAAATGTATATACTAGGTAAAATGTGCATTGTTTTTAGCACATTTTCTAGAATCAACCCTGGTCAGTTGATATCACAATTGTCTTTGATATTTTTGCTCATATTCACAAGCCCCTATCGCCACCACAACGTCAAAGTGATGTTGTGGTGGCGATAGGTGCCTCGCCTTATTCACAAGGCAGCATTAAGCCACTTAACGTGGTTTAACACTGCCTTGTGAATAGGCCCTCTCACGCTGTGTTTAGCGTGAAAGAGGCGTGCAGTGGGTGTTGTGGTGGGCGTTCCACCGCAACACCCATTGATATTTATGCTGCCCCCTATTCACAAGGACAGCGTAAATAGGAGCCAACGCCAAACTTAAGACCAGGAAAACCCTGGTCTTAAGTTGGTGATACGAGGAGAAATGCTTTTTTCTCCTCGTTTTTGCATTTTCAATGTGTGCTGCCTTGTGCAGGACACATGGGAAATGCAAAATGCCATGGTTTGTTTATATACAGGAAGGTGTCCCTTCCTGTTCATAAACAAATTTTGTTTTTTAAAAATGCCGTTTTGTAACTTATGAATGCATGAAGCAGCACACATGTAAGTTACAAACTGACATGTTAGGTTTGTTTATGTGCAGGAAGGGACACCTTCTTGTACATAAACAAATGTCCCTGCTTGCAGACACTCTTGCACTCTGGTGCAAGGGTGCCTGCGTTGGCGCTAAGTTGTGAAACGTAACACCACCCCAGGGGGAAAAGCAAGGCTGCACCATGTCCTTGTGAATAGGGTGCAGCCTTGCTTTTCCGAAGTGGTGGAGAGAGGTGTTAAGCCAAGAAGGCTAACACCTCTCTCTGCCACTTCCTTGTGAATATCCCCCTGTATGGACTTCGGTTTCCCTATGTGTTGTGTTTTATTTTCAGCAGTGGCACATATTAAGTGCAACTCATGATAGCTTCTTTAAATGGCTTCTTCTGTAATCGCAGAGGCAAAGTGTGTCTTCGTTTTCCTGGGACCACACTCCATGACACTGATAGAATGCCCCTGAGGTCGCTCCAGCCCTACAGCTCCCCAGGTCTATCTGAATAATATAATCCACCGTACAAGTGTCTATAGCCCCTTCTGCAATATTTATGTGCCCAGGGTGAAAAAGCATGTACAACTATCCGTTTAGTGCCCAATGCAAATGTTACTAATAAAGATAAATTCTACAAGAATGAAAACTCACCTTTCTAAAAAGTGAGCCTTGGCCCACCTTCAATTAGAAGTGTTTTATGCACATGTTACATCATTTGCACAGTTAAACTCAGGCATGACCCATTTCCACTGCAAAAGAACATTAAAACAATAAAGTGTGCACTCCATAAACTACTTCCTTGGCAGCCCAAGATATTTACACCAAATGGCAAATTCATCAACAGGAGAGCCTCAAGCGTCATGCCCTCATGCTGTCATTGACTGCACTGTTCTGAAAAAGGTCTGACATATCCAAATAAAATTGATGTGGAGGGTGCAATTCATAGAGACACAGAGATCTGTCTTATGAATGGATGATGTTTTAAATTCTCTGTTCTGCAAGTGTTATATTTATGCCTTTTATGATTATACTTTTATAATCAAATAAATATTTGATTGTTTGATTGAATTTTTACCTAGATGAGCGTGCTAGATTAGGTCAAATCCGAAAATTCAAGCCGATCACGATGGAGCGCAGGTCGGATACAGAAGCCGCAAAGGTCCCGCTGAAACAGTGACTTCAGAGAGAACAAGCGCGACGTTGAGGAGCAGCTGCGATGACCGGAGGAGGCGATTTATCGTCGTCGATCTGAAAGGTAGCAGGCGATGCATCGGTTCTGAGTCTCACAGTTGGGCCCCACATTGTTGTCGAGCTCTGGGCGATGATGGCAATGCGTTGTTGTCAAGCTGCACTGGTAACGCAGTGGAGTCTTTGGAGCAACGCTCCATTGGCGTTGAAGATGAATGCGTCGGTTTTGTCAGGCGCAAAGCAGGCAATGCATGGATTCTTGCAGAAAAGCACAGGAAAATCCACCTCCAAGGGCATGATTAGTGGATTGGCACCACTTGGCAGGGTAGGACTTACAAATGGCAGAGTCCAGGTGATGGTTGGAAGGTTGCAGATAGTCTTTGTTAGCCATGAGACTGCAGAGCAGGAGGCAAGCAGGCAAGCCCTGTGAGTCACTTGGTTCTGGGGATGTAGAGATTCAAGTCCAGTCCTTCTCACCAAGAAGCAATGGGCAGCAGGCATCAGGGCAGGCACAGCTGGGCAGGAGTCCAGAAAATCCAGCAGAGTGTCAGTCCTTTCAGCAGCATAGCAGTCTTTCGTCCTCTCTGAGTGTCCTCAGGTCCAGAGTATGCTGAGTTGGTGGTACTTATACCTAATTGTGCCTTTGGAGCTGGGGAGATTTCAAAGGGAGGCCTTTGAAGTACACAAGGTCCCTGCTTCTTGCCCTGGTTCCAGACACAGCACAGTGGAGTATGCAGCTTTTTGTGTGGGGACAGGCACAGCCCTATTCAGGTGCAAGTGTCAGCTCCTCCCTCCCATCTAGCCCAGCCTGGTGATGGCCATCAGGTTGTGAATAACACACCTCAGCTCCCTTTGTGCATGACTGTCATGGGGAAATGCACAACATCCAGCTGCCAACAACCCTAGACCTGTATTCAGAGACAGGCAGAGGCACAGAATTGATAAAGTAAGAAAATTCCAACGTTCTATAAGCGACAATTTCATACTTGAGTTTAAAATCCGTCTTCTCCATCAGTTGCAATAGGGTAATCCCAATATTAACCTTTGGGCAAGATAGGCCTTGCAGCTGTGAAAAACGAATTTAAGAGTTTTTTACTACTAGGACATGTGAAACTTAAAAGTACTTGCCCCACTTTTTAAATACAAGGCACCCTGCCCTTGGGGCTGTCCAGGGCCTACCTTAGGAGTGACTTGTATGTATTTAAAAGGAAGGTTTTGGCCTGACAATTTGGTTTTCTTGCCAGATCGACGTGACAGTTTAAATTGCACCCACAGGCTCTGCAATGGCAGGGCTGAAACATGTTTTAAAGAGCTACTGAAGTGGGTGGCACAATCTGCTTTGCAGGCCAACTAGTGAGATTTAGTTTACAGGCCCTGCGCATATGTTGAGCACCTTAGTAGGGTCTTATAAGTGAATTAAATATACCAATTGTGGATAAGCCAATGCTACTTTTTTTTAGGGAAAGAGAGGTGCATCTCCTCCATTTTAGCAGAGGATCGTTGCCCCACATGCCGCAGAGCTGAAAAATAAAAGCGTAATAAAGTTTATTTATTACCATTTCAGTTTTCAGCAACCCATCCCAAACTAAGTGTCAGGACAGGGTGGGGCCAGCGCTGCCAAGTGGCAGCATCAGGGAGCTGTATCCTTTAAAATGTTCCTGTCTGTTAGGCCGCCGTCTTGGGATGGGCAGCCAGGCATGCGCATTTTAAAGTTCTCTAACCTAGCTGTCTTAGGCAGCTTGGTTAGAGAAAGCACAGTCTTCCAGTGCTCTTAGAAGCACTGGGAGAGCCTGCTCTATCCAATTCTGGTGCTGCTTTCACGCTGAGAAAGCTTCATCAGGATTGGGTAGTGCACTTTCCTGCATCAGGAGCTTCCTGGAAGACACCAGAGGGAGGAGGACGGTGTGCTGCGGAGGTAAGTGAATGTATTTATTTATGTATTTATATATTTGTGATACCTCCGTTTCACCACCCTCAGTACAAGCCAGCCACCACTGGAGAAAGAGCACCTGTCTTTTGCACTGGTCAACAGTGGTGCTCAGAATCCTAAAGCCAGCAGGAACAAAGTCAGTAAAACAGGAGAACAGAGGCCAAAAAGTCAAGGGGAACCACACCCGCCAAGAATACCAGGTCTAACAATGTCTTTGGTGTTTCACACTTTGCCCCAATCAGTTTGTCATTCTCTGAAATCAGAATGCCTACAGAGCTGTGTTAAATTCTCAGGTGAAGTTCTCTAGTAAATTCAGTTGATATTCTGGTGGAGCACAATAAATGGCTCATCATCTTTTTGATGTGTAGCCTGTTTAAATGTACTCACAAGATGTTTAAAAATTGGAGCCACAGTAGTTTATTATCCATCTGTTCCTCTAAACCAACAGTTCTAGGTAATACACTATCTGCTATAAGTATTTTATGTTCAGATATCATCAAGAGCTGGCATCATACTCAACTCTTTACTCACCATTAACCGCCAGATTGACGCCTTATCCTCCACATGCTTCAACATCCTCTGCATACTCCGCAAGACGTTCAAGTGGACCCCCCCCGACTCCAGGAAAACCATCACCCACACACTCCTCACCAGCAGACTAGACTACAGCAACGCTCTCTGCGCCGAATTCAGCAAGAACCTCCTCCGCAAACTCTTGACCATCCAGAACGCCACAGCCAGACTTAACCTTCATATCCCACGGCACGACCATATCATCCAACACCTCCATGACCTCCACTGGCTCACCATTGAAAAAAAATAACCCTCAAGCTGCTCACACATGCCTACAAAACCCTCCACAACATCGGACCCCAAAACCTCAACAACAGAATCTCCTTCAACGACCTCAAGAGAAACCCTCCGCTCTGCCAACCTCGCCCTCGCTATCATCCCTCGCTTCTACAGTACCAGACCAGAGCTGGTGGAAGATCCTTCTCCTACCTCACAGCCAAGACCTGGAACAAACTCCCCTTTCACCTCCAATGGAGCCTGACACTGCACCGATTCAGAATGGACCTCAAGTCCTGGCTATTCGATTGACCCCAATGGAGCTTCCCCCCCTAGCGCTTTGAGACTCTCGCGGGGGAGTAATGTGCTCTACAAAACCCCTGATTGATTGAATGAGATAAATCTGACACAGTGTAGTGTTCTGCGATGCTATGCTGAAATCACATGAGGCCATGAAGGTTGCATGTAAGTGTTATGAGTTTTTTCACACTATGCTAACATTTGAGCTACTTCAATTCAGCTCTTGAATACGCCTGTGTGTCTGATGATGGCTGCAGCTCTTGACATATTTCTAGGCACACTCTTTTTCAAGTATAAACTACATTTATGCGACACCAGCGATTTTGCCACACTTTATGGATGACTGTTGTGTTTTTTACTGAGAACGTGCATCAATATGAACTAAGATGTATTGACTTAACAAAGCCACAGATCCTTATTTATTGAAGTTTTTCCCTGGCTTAAGACATTCTTAAAACTGTTTTAAACGAGGAGAAAAGCATTGATTTATGAAAGGCTTTGCCCTGGCTTTAGACCATTTTAAGTGTCTTTCCAGACTTAAGCTAGTCTTTAACTTGTGTTTTCTTCTGGCTTAGGGTGTCCTTGGAACTGCCTGAAGCCAGTGAGTCAGATGCATCTTTTCTAGCTGAAAGTCAAGCATTTTAGGCTTCTTTAAAATTGTCCCGGTAAGCGGTAAAACAGACTTCATTGGGTGCGATAAATACCAACCAATTACAAGTTTTCAGGGAAAAAACACTCTATTTTGGTGCCCATCTCACCAAAATCTGAATGTTCGGGTACATAGCAGGCATTTTTTCCGATAAATGTACGCGTGTTTGACTCAGCAATATATATCACAAATCTCATAGCTGCTATGTGTGCAGCAAACGAGGACCTAAATCAGACTAGGAAAAAAAACGTTGGCAACCGTGCTCACAGTTTGGCTTGTTTCACATTTCACAAGATGCAAAACACATGCCATCTACGTTTCCCCCAGCATTTTCTGTGAAGTGCAAGTTGTCAGCTTATTTCCGTTTGAATGATGTTGTTGCAATTTTTTATGTGAATAGTAGCTCTGACGTTTTAAGAGCTTGGTGCAAGCTTAAAATTAATTTGACAACTCATTACACAATTGTATGATAAATCAATTGTAATCCCACTACTGGAATAAATGTGGATGCTTCTAGCAACAACGGTGTGTGGTTGTCAGAGGCTAGTAAAACATATTCTAATTGGTTAATTTATGCATCCCTGTGAGTCCCAAGAAATGATTTTAAACATATTCTCAAAAGCCATTCCGTCCTGTTATTCAGCGTTGTTTCAAATTAAAAAGCAATTAAAGAAACACAAATGCAGGGTGATAATGTTTTAATACTTTTATAATGAAACTCCTGATTGATACTAATTACATATATTTTAATGATGAATATTAATCATTATTCTTCCACAGAACATGCGTGAAATATATTATAGTAATTTAGTATTTAAATTCTTTAATTCGTTTCATTTGGAAATGATAATACGCCAAATGAACATTGAACATTTTAACCGTTTGTCCAACGCCGTGACACACTTGTCTTTTTAGGATGCAGCTGGGCCACTAACAAGTGGTGGATGTGAGCAGGGTGTTTAATTAGAAGATTTGGCATGGACCCACTACAAGCACATTGCTCTGGTGCTTGTTTTGGGTATGCTTGCCAATTGTCTATGATGGGTCTAATGTTAAACCAAATATATGAAAACAATCCTAGAGGAATGTATTCCCTGCCATGTGGTGGGCGACCTGTTGATATCCTCCCCCTCTGCACTACTTCTGCAGTGTGGAGATATCAAATTGTCATCCTTCGAGGAGAGTACGAGGGAAGCTCTGGTGGTCCTCCAGAGTCTTCCCTCCCCCTATGAGCACCTGTGGGGGCTTCAGCGAAATAACTTCCATGGCAGCCCCTGACCATCAGTGACGTCAGCACGCTGCACAGAAAACTAATGCCACAGATCCCACCGGACGAGGCCAGAAGCAGTAAGTGAATGAGGTTCTATTAGTTTCCGGTGGCATTGCTCCGACCATTGCCACATCTAGGTTTAAGAAAAGCGTTTCTGAAAAGAGTCTCCTCTTTCCAGCAATGCCTTCTTTAAACAGATCCCTGCTCATGGATCACAGGTACACTACAATACATGAGCAGGGTTCTGACTATCAACCAGGCATTTGAGTTTTGTGGGGCTGGAGGCATCAGTCTCTCTGGCAGGGGACGGCTCCCCTTGGCGCTATACTAACATTTATTGATTATCCCTTCCCTGGGGTGGTGGGGCATTGGCTCCTGAGTTGGGTGTGATCCATTCACCAGGGAACAGAAAATGTGATGGCTATTTTTTTCTCCTTGTGCTCCCTGGGGACTTTCTGGCAGGAAATCGTTTGAAAAGTTGAAAAGTGGAGAATCCCATCTTTCCAGCAAAACCTTTTTCAAGCACTAGTCACCAGAGATATTTGTTTTGTGTTTGTGGGGAGCAACATCCTTGGTACCGGTCGACCACACTACTTGTCGGCATAATAAAATGTATTGATTTTTCCTTCCCTGTGGATGCCCACCGGGGAAGGGAAAATTCAGCATAAATGCTGCTTTTTGTGGATAGCGAGTCTGGAGTAATCAATCAATCAATCATGCGTTTGTTAAGCACTACTACTCACCCGTGAGGGTCTCAAGGTGCTGGGGAGGGGGGGTTCGCAGGTTCCAGTCCATCAAGCAGGGGGTCTGTCGAAGAGACAGGTTTTGAAGTTTCTTGTGAAGATGGGGAGAGATGTAGTCTGTCTGAGGTGGAGAAGAAGGGCGTTCCAGGCTCTGGCCACGAGGAAGGAGAAGGAGAGGCCACCTGATCTGGTCTTTCTGGTGTGGGGGACCACGGAGTTGGAGAGCTGGGCTGATTGTAGGGTCCTTTGTGGTGCGTTGAATTTGAGTCGGCTGTTCAGGTATACTGGTCCGGTGACGTGGAGGGCCTTGTGAGCATGGGTGAGCATCTTGAAGGTGACTTCCATGGGGAGCCAGTGGAGTGTGCGCAGGTGTTTGGGTGATGTGGCAGTGTCTTGGCAGGTTGAGGACCAGTCTTGCGGTGGTGTTATGAATGTTCTGTAGCTTACCTATGAGGTTTTTCTGTATTCTGGCATAGACTGTGTTGTCGTAGTCGAATCTGCTGGTGACCAGGGCGTGAGTGATGGTCTTTCTGTGTTCGAGGGGGATGTTTTTCAAGGTCTTGTGTAGGACGTGGTGAATGTGGAAGCAGGAGGACAAGACGGTGTTAATCTGGCAGTCCATTTTGAGTTCAGAGTCCAGGATGATTCCCAGGTTGCATGCGTGGTCCGTGAGGGGGCAGGCTTCTGAGGGCGGGGGGCCACCAGGTGTCATTCCAGGTGTCAGTGTGTGGGCCCATGATGAGTACTTCAGTTTGTTGGTGTTTAGTTGAAGGCAGTTGTTTTTCATCCATTTTACGACGTCTTCCATGCCTTCTCGAAAATTGCTTCTGGCTTTGTTGGGTATGTTGGATAGGGAGAGGATGAGTTGGGTGTCGTCTGCATATGACACAATGTTGAGCCCGTAGGTCCTGACGACGGGGGCGAGCAGAGCAATGTAAACGTTGAAGAGCGTAGGGCTGAGGGATGACCCCTGGGGGACTCCGCAGGTGGTTGGTGTAGGGTCCGTGAGGAAAGGGGGAGTCTGACCCACTTTGTTCTGCCAGGGAGGAAGGAGCAGATCTATTTGAGGGCCTTGTCTTGAATGGCAGCATTGTGGAGTCTGAGTATTCAGGAGCGGTGAGAGACTGTGTTGAAGGACGCTGATAGGTCGAGGAGGATGAGGGCTGCTGTTTCTTCTTTGTCCTGCAGGGTGCGGATGTCGTCTATTTTTTTCTGAAGCCGGATTGGGAGGAGTCGAGGATGTTGTGCTCTTCGATGAATGTGGCGAGTTGACTGTTGATGGCTTTCTCGATGACTTTCGCTGGGAATGAGAGCAGGGAGATGGGTCTGTAGATTTTGAGGTCGGTGGGGTCCGCCGAGGGTTTCTTGAAGAGGAGGTTGATCTTGGTGTGTTTCCAGCCATCGGGGAATGATGCGGTTGCCAGGGAGTGGTTGATGGTGTGGCAGAGCATGGGTGCGATGGTGTTGGTGCGTCTGTTGAAAATGTGGTGGGGGCAGGGGTCCGTGAGGGCCCCAGAGTGGCTGGAGTTTATCATCTTCAATGTGTCTTCAGTGGTGAGGGATGTAAAGTTGTTGATCGTTGGCTTCATGGTGTGGGGGAGGGTTCAGTGTGTCGGTTGTCTTCATCGAAGTTGCCGTAGATGCTCTTGATTTTGTGGTGGAAGAAGGTGCTGAGTTTGTCGCAGAGGACTTGTGAGGGTGGGATGTCGGTGGACTCACTGGTAGGTTAGGCGAACTACTTGATGATGTTGAAGAGTTCTTTGCTGTTGCATGCTTTGGTGGAGATCTGTTTTCAATCACTTTTTTTCTCGTTTTTCTGATAAGTTGGTGGTGGACTGGTGGCGGCTCTGAAGTTGTTGTGGGCTTTGGTGGATTTGGTGTTCCTCCAGTGCTTTTCGATGTGGCCGCAAGTGCGTCTGGACTCTCGAAGTTTGGTGGTAAACCATCTAGCTTTCTTGGCGTGGGTGTTGTTGTTTTTCTTGAGGGAGGCTAAGGTGTTGGTGGCGCTGTTGGTGAGCCATCTATGCAGCGTTCGGGCTGCGGCGTTGGGGTCCTCATTTTACCCAACGGTCGGGGTGGAGTTGCTGAGTGATGAGGTTAGCTGGTCGCCGGTGATTCTGGTCCAATTTCTTTGTGGGAGCAGGTGGTGGTGTCTGTGGATGGTGGGTGTTCTGAAGGTGAAGTGGATGCATCGAAGGTTGGTCCATGGGAGTACAGTGATGTGGCTAAAGGTGTTGGAGTTTCCTGATGTGAAGAGGGGGTTGAGGGTGTGTCCTGCTGAGTGTGTGGGTTCAGTCCCGATCTGGTGGAGTCCAGTGTTGTGGAGGTAGTCAAGGAGGGATGTGGTGTTGGGATCCCATTGGTTGTCGAGCCCACAAAGGCTCCATCCGCAACCACCATCACCTCATCAGGTCCGCCAAGAGGACCTCCTTCAAAGACGGCTTTGACAGCAACGCACACAACAGCAAGGAGCTTTTCAGCATCGTGAAGGAACTCTCCAACACCAGCTCCAACGCCAACGCCATCCCGCCGAAGCAAGCCCTGTGTGATTACCTCGCAACCTTCTTCCACCGCAAGATCACCGGCATCCACGACAGCTTCGACTCCCGGACGAACCTAACAGGCCCCGACACATCAGACCCGCCACACCCCATCGATCACAACCCCCTGACAGCCTGGGTCAACGTGAACACCAAGGACACAATCAAGACCATGGGCACAATCCACTCCGGCTCCCCATCAGACCCTTTTCCACACTACAACTTCAACAAAGCCAGCAGCTCCATCGCACCCTACCTGCGCAACGTCATCAACCTCTCCTTTGAGACCGCGACCTTCCCAGAGAGCTGGAAACATGCCAAGATCAACGCCCTACTCAAAAAATGCAAGGCGGACCCGAGCGACCTCAAGAACTTCCGACCCATCTCCCTGCTTCCATTCCCAGCTAAGGTCATCAAGAAGATCGTCAACAGACAGCTCACCCACTACGTCGAAGATAACAGCATCCTGTACCCCCCAGTCAGGTTTCCGCAG
Source organism: Lissotriton helveticus (assembly GCF_964261635.1). Taxonomy (NCBI): domain Eukaryota; kingdom Metazoa; phylum Chordata; class Amphibia; order Caudata; family Salamandridae; genus Lissotriton; species Lissotriton helveticus. The sequence continues at coordinate 693,879,558 of NC_136063.1, forward strand.
CAACCACAGCACCGAGACCGCCCTCATCGCCACCACAGATGACATCAGGATCCTGCTGGACAATTGCAAGATGGCCGCCCTCATCCTCCTGGACCTCTCCGCCGCCTTCGACACTGTCTGCCACCGTACACTAGGCACATGCCTCCACGACGCAGGGATCAGAGACAAGGCCCTGGATTGGACCACCTCCTTCCTCTCCGGCAGAACCCAGAGCGTCCGCCTCCCCCATTCCGATCCGAAGCCTTAGAGATCATCTGCGGCGTCCCCCAGGGATCTTCCCTCAGCCCGACACTGTTCAACATCTACATGGCTCACTCGCACGCATCGCCCGATAGCACGACCTCAACATAATCTCCTATGCCAACGACACTCAACTGATCCTCTCCCTCACCAAGGACCCCTCACCGCCAAACCCAACCTCCACAAAGGAATGAATGCCGTCGCCCACTGGATGAAGTGCGACCGACTTAAGCTGAACGCAGACAAGATGGAGATCCTCATCCTCTGCTCCAACCCATCAGCCTGGGACGACTCCTGGTTGCCCTCGTCACTAGGGGTACCCCCAACACCAACTGTCCACGCACGCAACCTGGGAGTCATCCTCGACTCAACGCTCACCATGACCAAGTAAGTCAGCGCAGTCTTCTCCTGCTACAACACTCTCTGCATGCTCCGCAAGATCTACAGATGGATCCCGACAGACACGGGAAGTACAGTCACCCAGGCCCTCGTCAGCAGCAGACTCGACTACGGAAACACCCTCTACGCAGGAGCCCAGACCAAGCTCATCAAACGACTGCAAAGAATCCAAAACGCCTCTGCACGCCTGATCCTCGACATTCCACGCCACAGCCACATCACCCCCCACCTGAAAAACCTTCACTGGCTCCCCGTCGACAAGAGAATCTCCTTCAAACTCCTGATTCACGCACACAAGGGACTCCACAAGACCGGCCCAGCCTACCTCAACAGTCAACTCTCCTTTTACGTTCCCAATCGTCACCTCCGCTCCGCCGACCTCTCCATGGCCACCGTCCCGCACATCTGGAGAACTACCATCAGAGGCAGATCCTTCTCCCACAGCGCCGCCAAGTTCTGGAACACCCTTCCCCTCAACCTATGACAGACCCAAGACCTGCTGTCATTCAGGAGACGACTCAAGACCTGGCTATTCGACCAGTAGCGGCAACCCCCCCCTCCTCTCCCTCAGCGCCTTGAGACCTTCGCGGCTAAGTAGGGTGCTTTACAAATCTTGTGATTGATTGATAGATTCATTGAGGTGGAACTTGAGGTCTCCCAGCAGGGTGTAGTTGGTGGATGCGATGATGTCTGTGATGGATTCGGCAAAAGGTCTGCCGCGTCCAGGGGGTCGGTAGATGAGGGTTCCTTGGAGAGTGGTGGTGGAGCTGGCCAGTATATTGAAGTGAAGGTGTTACATCAGATCTATGGGCTCGTTGGGGAGTGTGCTCCGGCACAGATTGGATTTGTGGGTAATGGTGATTTCTCCTCCCGGGCGGTTGGGGCGGTCCTTCCTGTAGATCCTGTATCCTAGGGGCATGAGGATAGCGATAGGGATGTCCGGTTCCAAGGAGGTGTTGGTCCATGTTTCGGTGAGGATCGCTACATCCGGGTTGGTGCTCTCGTGGAGATCCCCGATTTCAGTGGCGTGTTTGTGAAGCAATCTGACATTGAGGAGGATGCATTGTAGGGTCTTCGGTTTTGTTGTGTTATTGCGGGTGGGTTGAGCTGGGTCCGTGGTCTTGGCGGTGCTGCAGGTGTGCCGGCAGCGGTGACAGCTGAAGTGTCCATGAGTGTCGGCCGGTGGTGCTAGCTTGTAGTTGTTGTTGTGGCCTGGGTTGAGGGTCTTGGCGGTGCAGCAGGTGTGCCAGCAGCGGTGACAGCTGAAGTGTCCATGAGTGTCGGCCGGTGGTGCTAGCTTGTAGTTGTTGTTGTGGCCTGGGTTGAGGGCGTGGAGTGCCGCTGGGTCGTAGCGTTGGCGGTGTGGAGACAGAGGGTTCCTGCCGCTGGTCACAGTCAGGTCGCGGACGGACACAGACAGGCCTGCCTTTGGCGTGCCAGCGGTGGAGCCGCACAGCGGCTGCCATTAAGTAGGGGTCAGGGAGGGCTGGACAGCTGGGAGGTGGGAGTTGGGAGCGGGGAGGGGAGCAGGATTGCTCATGCTGGTCGTGCTGGTGGGGAGGGGCCGTGGGGCCAGGAGCGGCATGGAAAAAACGGTCAGGAATGGAGGAATAAGAGGGGAAAAAAGGAGAAAAATAGTTAAATAAGGCAGAGAGCAGGAAAAGCACAGAAAGTAGAAAAGTTCAGTAACTATTTGAAAAAAGGGTGAAAAACAAGTGAAAAATGGACCGGACAGCGGAGCGAGACAAGGGAGAAACAGAGGTCCACTGGACCACTAGGGAGGCTAAGGGAAATAAGGAAATTTGTTGAAAAATGAAAGAAAGCAGAGAGAGTGCAAAACAGAAAAAGACAGAGGGAGAAGCAAAAACGAGTGGAAAAAACTGGAAAGGAGAGCGGAGCGAGGCAATGGAGAACAGGGGTCCACTGGACCACCAGGGATGAGGCGCAGGTGATCCTGCGGATGGAGGAGAGCCTCGAACACTAGTACACACGAGTGTGCAAGTGCAGGGGCAGGCCTCACTTAATGGTGGTGCTGCAGGGGGTGGGAGCAATTTCACTGACAATGAGACACCGGGGAAGGGATCATTTGAGGTTAATTTGACTTTTCTTCCCGGGACCTTTCTGGCATCCCACACAGCACAATGTTTAAAAAGGAATTGTTAGTAAGGCGAGAGTCTCTGCTTTCCAGCAAGGCCTTTTTCAAAGAAATCCCTGCTCTTGGACAGCAGGTGTTCTGTGATACACTAGCAGGAATCCCACTAACCTCGAGGGGTACCTGTTTTGTTGGCATCACTTTAAATTGGGCAACCTCTCCCTTTAGGGGCATAAAAAAATGTACTGATTTTCTCTTCTTTGATATGTCAGAGTGGGGGCGTTGCATTTGTCTCCTTAGGAAATATTAGGCAGCCATTTTTTTACTTCTTCAGCAGAGGCCTTTCTGCCACTGCCTCGTAGGCAACACAGTAAAGAGGCAACATTGCCTGGTGTTGAGGTGGGTGGAAGTAAAATGTGAATGGTACACTAACTGATCAATGGCAGAGGTATGATATAGAGAAACAATGGTCCTGGACCTATTGATTATAATGATTCACTTAGTCAATTATAATCTCAAACGTTTTTAGTATAGAACAACAACAACAAGTCTGCTCTACTATACTTAATTTTCTTAGTACAGAGTAATAGATCTCCACCACGGTAAAGGAAATGCTTTTAATTCATTCGTTCAATTTTGGCAGTTCATTTGTTTATACGCAATATATTATTTCAAAATAGGTAAAAACAAAGTGGTTGCCCAAGAAGAGCGTGCAAAGAAAAGGGGGTGATTGAAGTGTGAATTAAGTGAGCAGAAAGGAAATTCACAATGGTAGACAAAAAACATTCACATTATTTAACAAGCAATATCGGACATATGATTTGCCGTATTGAGTCCCTGGCCAAACATAAAATTCTTTTTAAATTATTGTAATCAAAACATTATTACATCCAGACATACATGCCCAAAAATGTTTGCACTATATGAAAGCTAGGGTAATTGGTCCAAGGTATATGAAAGTAGCGTCGACGTTTCGACTCGTCTTATGCCCAAACGGTGATTTGAACCTGGAGAGTGCGAGTCTTCATCAGGACTGGAAAAACAGATGGGGGCAACCAAGGCATAATAATAGCCCTATGAAAAATAGAGTTGGAATAACTAACTGTGGTGGACAAGGATTAATTAAAAACATAGCCCATAGGTGGGCAGGGTCTTTGCTTACCCTTCAATGGAGAACAATGGGGAGGAGTCCTTAGGTACAACTTCCAATCAAGTCTCCTATAAAACAAATTATTCCATACAATTTCTAGACCTAATGAATGGCATTTATTTAACCTTACCAGTGTTAAGGAAGGAATTGTTTACCTTAGTGTAAGATTCTCTCCTCACTTATATTGGGAGGGCACAATACTTCATGTCTGTATCAAGATGAAGTGTTACCTACAAATAATTTATGGTAATATCATTACACAAATCACCCAAGGTGTAACATAAGGGGTAAGGAATTAATTTCCAGAGTTTTACCTTGGTCAAATTTCCACTATTCGAATTCTTATTTGGGGAGCTCCTGCTAATAATGTCAGGTGGCTATCTAGGAGACACAAACTGAAGTCTCACTTAGATTATACAGTCAGAATTATTGTGCAATTTAACAATCCAATGTTATATGGATTAGTGGTAATCAGTGCATACGGGGTACCTTCTTGAAGGAATTCCGAGACATGTAGATAACCAAGCCTTAGTTTATTGATTGTACGCCGTTCGGGGTAAGCTCCTACTAATGAATTCAGGTAGCTGTTGATGGGAGACACAAAAATAAGGTCTCACTTAGCAAATAAGGACTGTCACTCGATCCGATAAACGGAGCGAATTTCTTCCTCAAAACTTGTGCAGAGTATTACCGCATATTGCTTAGAATGCTTACCTAATTGCCAAAATATCAGCCCATACGTATAGCCGAGCCTCAGTCTAGCAAGGACGCCGCCGGTAAACGAGCCGCGCTTCCGCGTTTAGATATATTCAGCCCACCTCTTATGATTGGTAGTAGAGAGAGGACTGGCTCTTTGATTTGGTTACCGAGTCGAGGGCTTCAATTCTAATGATATTTTACCAACGTAAATATTAATCATTGAAACGATAGAAGTGCTACTAATTTCCTGTTTATAAAATTTTTGTTTTTTGTGAAATTTAGCCATGATAAGAAGTTACGAATTTAGAGGAAACAATTCTGATTAATATAGTCCAGTGATTCCCCCATTGTTTGAGCGCATGATGCCTATATTCTGAAATAGCAACAAACCATGTTGTGGACATATTAATTATGTATATCCGAACCGATCATCATAGAGATAGAAAATGGACAATTCTTTTTTTATTACTCATATGAGCATCCAAGTGCTGTTAAAAAGTTCTAAGTTAGTACCCTGTTGTATATGCATACGGTGCCTATATTTAACCATATCCTGAAGTGGAGAAAAAGCGTTGTGGACGTACCAATTATATGCATCAAACCCCGATCGTCATAGAAATGGAGAACGGACAACTCTATTTCTTTTAACTCATGTGAGCATCCAAGTGCTTATCTAAGAATATATCATTATATATAAGCAACCAGTCCCACTAAAACAATCAGTGACTCAATTCAAAAACTGACCCAAGGAGCCTTAGAACAGGGAGTCATCAATAAACATGAGTATGATTTTTTAAACAACAAGAATCCAAGAACGCCGACAATATATACCCTCCCCAAAGTTCATAAAAGATTAGAAGACCCCCGGGAAGACCAATAATTTCAGGATGTGGGTCATTATTGGAACCCTTGTGTAAATACGTGGATGTATTTTTAAAGCCTATAGCCATTGCAACTCCAACATATGTTAGAGACACCATGCATACAATCCAATTGGTGGAGGGTTTCCAATATGATTGCAATACGTGTATATTAGCCGCGATGGATATCGCGGCGTTATACACCAATATTCCCCAAAAAGGAGGCATTGACCTGCATGGAATGGGTACTCAACATGAGAACTGCACCACACAGAGTACCCACAGAATTTATTGTTCAACTATTAAAAATTGCTATGACTAAGAATTTTTTTATATTCCAGAATGAATATTATATTCAAACAAATGGAGTAGCGATGGGGGCAAGTTTTGCCCCCAATCTTGCTATTATCTATATGAGCGAATATGAGAGCACGTACATTCTGAATCAATATAATCCTTACCGCAATAATATTTTATTGTGGGTAAGGTATATTGATGATGTTCTCTTGATTTGGCAAGGAAAGCAATCAGAACTTACAGACTTTCACGGCTGGGTGAACAAATGTTCTAAAGATATACAATTCACTCTGGAATCAAATGCGATGTCCATTAACTTTTTGGACGTACAAATCAAAACAGAGGAAGGAAGACTATACACTACTTTGTATAGAAAGAGTAGCGAAAGAAATACCCTCCTTAGGTACACCAGCCATCATCCACGCAACCTCAGGGACAACCTGCCCTTTGGACAATTCCTGAGGTTGCGTCGGAATTGTTTCAAGAAGGAGGACTACCTAGAAGAATCGGCACTTCTGATGTCGAGATTGGGTGAACGTGGATATCCCACTCGATTACTCAAAAAGGCCCGAAAACGGGCATGGCATAATCACCGAGAGCACTTACTTTGTGTTAACCAAAAACCTAAGGAAGATAGGTTGGTCTGTGTGACGACGTTTAATACGAAAAGCAATGCCATTAAAAAGTGTGTGAACCGTCATTGGCACCTGATCAGTAGCGAATTGGGGGGGATTCCACCACCACTACACGCATTCTGTAAGGGAAGGAACATCCGCGATCACTTAGTCAAATCATTGTTACCTACACAACAGTCCTTAAGCCAATCCACATTGTGGGGTACACCAACAGTGATCGGCCACAGGAAATGTGGTTCTTGCAAAGTCTGCCCCCTCACAATAGAAGGTAACACGTTCAACCACAATGAACAGACGTATAAACTCACACAACATACCAACTGCAATTCCTCATGGTTAATTTATGCAATCACGTGCCCATGTGGTTTTCTGTATGTGAGCCAGACCACACAGAAAATAAAATGCCGGATCTTACAACACATGAGTCGGATACGCTGTAAAGTTCAAGGTGCCCCACTGGTAGATCATTTCAGTAAATTTGAACACTCAGAAAACAGCTTGAGGTGGTGGGTCATCGAAATAGCAACAGCAAACCCACGAGGAGGTGATCTACATAACACCTTAAATAGAAGAGAGTGTAAGTGGATATACACTCTAAATACAGTCAATAAGGGCCTTAATGAACTTGAGGAGATAAATAAACAAGTGGCACTGTTGGGAACATGAAAAATTTAGGATTCAAGCAGAGCATAGGATTTGTTTGGTGTCAGGCGATCTGTGTATAACAGATGTCTCCGAAATGTTTTATGTGATTACAGTATATCATGAAAACTATGTATCGATCAATGATTGCATTCATTACAGCAATGTAACTGAACCTATATGAGATTATGATTATGTCTATGTACAGTTGTGTAAATGCATGACCATCTCAATAGTATGCACCTATAGTAAATTTGACTAAATGTATATATGAGATTATCAAAATGTTTTGTAAAGATATGTCTATTCAATACTATATACTAAGGTATGGAATACTGCAGGCACTGTTTGACCAATCCTTGACGCACTATACAGGAAATTATGTCAAGACTCTGGATTATTTTGTGTGAGAATAGGTTCCTTTTTGACACTAGTGTATGTGTGTATTTGTGACCCCTATTCCGACTGGTTGCTTATATATAATGATATAATCTTAGATAAGCACTTGGATGCTCACATGAGTTATAAGAAATAGAGTTGTCCATTCTCCATCTCTATGACGATCGGGGTTTGATGCATATAATTGGTACGTCCAACAACGCGTTTTCTCCACTTCAGGATATGGTTAAATATAGGCATCTGGAATATAAAAAAATTCTTAGTCATAGCAATTTTTAATAGTTGAACAATAAATTCTGTGGGTACTCTGTGTGGTGCAGTTCTCATGTTGAGTACCCGTTCCATGCAGGTCAATGCCTCCTTTTTGGGGAATATTGGTGTATAACGCCGCGATATCCATCGCGGCTAATATACACGTATTGCAATCATATTGGAAACCCTCCACCAATTGGATTGTATGCATGGTGTCTCTAACATATGTTGGAGTTGCAATGGCTATAGGCTTTAAAAATACATCCACGTATTTACACAAGGGTTCCAATAATGACCCACATCCTGAAATTATTGGTCTTCCCGGGGGTCTTCTAATCTTTTATGAACTTTGGGGAGGGTATATATTGTCGGCGTTCTTGGATTCTTGTTGTTTAAAAAATCATACTCATGTTTATTGATGACTCCCTGTTCTAAGGCTCCTTGGGTCAGTTTTTGAATTGAGTCACTGATTGTTTTAGTGGGACTGGTTGCTTATATATAATGATATAATCTTAGATAAGCACTTGGATGCTCACATGAGTTATAAGAAATAGAGTTGTCCATTCTCCATCTCTATGACGATCGGGGTTTGATGCATATAATTGGTACGTCCAACAACGCGTTTTCTCCACTTCAGGATATGGTTAAATATAGGCACCGTATGCATATACAACAGGGTACTAACTTAGAACTTTTTAACAGCACTTGGATGCTCATATGAGTAATAAAAAAAGAATTGTCCATTTTCTATCTCTATGACGATCGGTTCGGATATACATAATTAATATGTCCACAACACGGTTTGTTGCTATTTCAGAATATAGGCATCATGCGCTCAAACAATAGGGGAATCACTGGACTATATTAATCAGAATTGTTTCCTCTAAATTCGTAACTTCTTATCATGGCTAAATTTCACAAAAAACAAACATTTTATAAACAGGAAATTAGTAGCACTTCTATCGTTTCAATGATTAATATTTACGTTGGTAAAATATCATTAGAATTGAAACCCTCGACTCGGTAACCAAATCAAAGAGCCAGTCCTCTCTCTACTACCAATCGTAAGAGGTGGGCTGAATATATCTAAACGCGGAATCGCGGCTCGTTTACCGGCGGCGTCCTGGCTAGACTGAGGGTCGGCTATATGTATGGGATGATATTTCGGCAATTAGGAAAGCATTCTAAGCAATATGCGGTAATACTCTGCACAAGTTTTGAGGAAGAAATTCGCTCCGTTTATCGGATCGAGTGACAGTCCTTATTTGCTAATTTTAAGTGAGACCTTATTTTTGTGTCTCCCATCAACAGCTACCTGAATTCATTAGTAGGAGCTTACCCCGAACAGCGTACAATCAATAAACTAAGGCTTGGTTATCTACACGTCTCGTAATTCCTTCAAGAAGGTACCCTGTATGCACTGATTACCACTAATCCATATAACATTGGATTGTTAAATTGCACAATAATTCTGACTGTATAATCTAAGTGAGACTTCATTTTGTGTCTCCTAGATAGCCATCTGACATTATTAGCAGGAGCTCCCCAAATAAGAATTCGAATAGTGGAAATTTGACCAAGGTAAAACTCTGGAAATTAATTCCTTACCCCTTATGTTACCCCTTGGGTGATTTGTGTAATGATATTACCATAAATTATTTGTAGGTATCACTTCGTCTTGATACAGACATGAAGTATTGTGCCCTCCCAATATAAGTGAGGAGAGACTCTTACACTAAGGTAAACAATTCCTTCCTTAACACTGGTAAGGTTAAATAAATGCCATTTATTAGATCTAGAAATTTTATGGAATAATTTGTTTTATAGGAGACTTGATTGGAAGTTGTACCTAAGGACTCCTTCCCATTGTTCTCCATTGAAGGGTAAGCAAAGACCCTGCCCACCTATGGGCTATGTTTTTAATTAATCCTTGTCCACCACGGTTAGTAATTCCGACTCTATTTTTCATAGGGCTATTATTATCCCTTGGTTGCCCCCATCTGTTTTTCCAGTCCTGATGAAGACGCGCACTCCCCAGGTTCAAATCACCGTTTGGGCATAGGACGAGTCGAAACGTCGACGCTACTTTCATATACCTTGGACCAATTACCCTAGCTTTCATATAGTGCAAACATTTTTGGGCATGGATGTCTGGATGTAATAATGTTTTGATTACAATAATTTAAAATGAATTTTATGTTTGGCCAGGGACTCAATACGGCAAATCATATGTCCGATATTGCTTGTTAAATAATGTGAATGTTTTTTGTCTACCATTGTGAATTTCCTTTCTGCTCACTTAATTCACACTTCAATCACCCCCTTTTCTTTGCACGCTCTTCTTGGGCAACCACTTTGTTTTTACCTATTTTGAAATAATATATTGCGTATAAACAAAGGAACTGCCAAAATTGAACTAATGAATTAAAAGCATTTCCTTTACCGTGGTGGAGATCTATTACTCTGTACTAAGAAAATTAAGTATAGTAGAGCAGACTTGTTGTTGTTGTTCTGTACTAAAAACGTTGGAGATTATAATTGACTAAGTGAATCATTATAATCAATAGGTCCAGGACCATTGTTTCTCTATATCATAATATACCCAGGTCCATACCTTACGGGTTACCCCATTTTCCTTAATGGTTACAATGGCAGAGGTAGGCTCACCTATTTCAACATGATGTATGTTGTGGTGCGTAGATGTAAATTTGATTGGCACAGTCATAAATCAATGGCTGGAGTGGACTGACACATTACCCTACACGTTGGTGGGCAGAACCCAAATGTGAATGGCTGGATAATTGATCAACGGCTGAAGTGGGGTTAATCATTTCCTCTTGACGTATGCCTTGCTTGTTAGAAGTACCATGTGAATGGTGCAATAACTGATGAATGGATAAAGTGCACTCATCCATTTCCCCAATGATATATGTCACAAATGATAATATAGTCATGAGGTAAGAAAATATCTAGAACAACAAAATGGAGTCTACAGGCCAAGGCCTTGCAAGGCCTAGACTTTCGGGTACATACTATGCCACACTGGAACACTATTTTACTGTGAATGAGGAACAAGTATTGGAAGGTGGTGGTGTATGTGGTCTCTATATGTAAGGTGTACTGCATTGGTTAGCAGTTGGAACAAAAGTTAATCCAAAATGAAGGTAAGAAAGAGAAACTAGAGTAGGGTGTCCTGCCATGCCCAGAAAAACTGGGAGAAGTAATTAGTAGTTGAAAAAATACCTGGGAGAGCTACACAACTCACTCCCTTCCACAGGCAAATAACACACAGGGAGGATGATAAAGAGGGAAAGATGCATGTTTCCCTTTTATTGCAAGAGCACATCCAGACAGTAAACAGTACTACATACCTTAATGATCAAGATCACAATGAGAATATCCATGAGATAATTAATGGGACATTCTTCAAGTAACTTGCAAGGTCAGTTTGCTAAGATGTAGGGGCCAGATATTTTGCAACTGCACACGTATGTTTGTAGCAAACAGCTTCCTAAGTTAACCGTGGCATAGAAAGAGACCGCTGACTCCTCTCTGACAAAGGAGTTTTTAGCTGTATTAAAAGGTATCCATAGAGGGAAAACATTGGGGGTAAAATAAAATCCGAATTTAGTATTCCATGGACACTGTTCATATCTTGGTGGACAATCTGTAGGAAATTAAAAAAAAATTCTTGGTGTACCCCAGCTTTTTTCCTTAATGGTTTTGCTGGCTGTATAACCCTGCCAACCAGTGGCAAAGTACCTGTACTTCCCCTATCAACTTGATGAAATTGGTATACCCCTAACTGGCATAATTAACGTACCCCTAAGTCCCTAGTATTTTGTACTAAGTATAAATATGATCTGTAAGTTAACAGTCACCAGTGGACTGCAGCACCCATTGTGCCATCTTACATTTTCTATGTCTAAAATCTACGCAGATCCATTTTCATGAGCTTCTGCTTGCTTCTGGTAAGTGAATAGCACCCTTGATGAGGTGTGAAAACTGCTTCCAGAGCAGGACAAAGGCTTGAGTGTGGGGAGATGTTCTGTTCCTCTAGCAGTATGGCCATTTGCCCAGGAAGTTTTAATAACTTTAAAGAGACCTTCACTGTCACAGGTAGATGTTAAGTGACACCTTGGCAGGACCCTAGAACTGGCCTAATGTGACCACTCAGGGATGTTCCAGGAGATAGCATGAATATGTACACAAAAATTGCAATATAAATAAAAATATTAACAAAAATGAACCTGTGCCAACGCAAAACTTCAAAAGTAAGTATATTATTATTATTAGATAACCAATTTCACGAGAATCACAATACAATAGACAACCTAACATATGCATTAAACGTATTACACAAAACAAAACCATTCAAATATTACACAGTTTTAACAGAAAAAAGAAAATGGCAAAAGTATCTCAAATTTAAGTTGAATCGACTACACAAGACGAAACCTATCACAAATAATGTCCTTTCTAATTGGCCAGAAATGCATCAACGACGTTTCGACTCAAACAATTTACAGGTTTATCATCAGAACAACATTATTTTTGAGCAGAAAGAACAGAAATGTTATTGACCACTGAATAAAATACCAACAGATTGGCGTCTCAGGGGGAATCCTCCCTGAGAACCCAGTACAAATCACATATTGGTGTGTGGATCTCCTACTGACTAAGAAGCCACTTGGTCCAATAACCCTCATGTAAATCAAAGAGGATTTGTTGTTGCAAAGTACCATGGTCAGCAACAAAATCTCACTCTTCCGAAACAAGAGATAAGATATCGGGATGAACTATTTCCAAAGGACACAGTTATGCTCTCCTCGACATCCTGTACTCCAGAATCGCTATCCACAAAAATGCACTCTGTATGCTGAAGTGACACTGCAGCCAGCTTTTTATGCCTCTGCCGTAGGCACACAGGCCCTCAACAAGAGAAGAGTTTCACCATCTTGGATTGTGGCAGAGAGGGTACTGTGAAATTGTTTTCTGTAGGGCACACAGGAAATACTGCAAAAGTGGATAGGGTTACCCCTGGATACTTTCACCCGATTAGTTACTGAGGGACCAGGAGCCACCCACTTTCGCAGGCAGGTGCCAGGCATACATGTATAAATCCACAATGCCCTCCTCAGAACACTACTGGTCATGTGGACAATCAGTTGATAACTGAATCTGCTGTCTGAGACATGAGAAGAGCATAGAAGAGTTGACCTGCTCTCCTTCTTTTACCCAGGACAGAGAAGTGGAATCAAAGGGTCATAACACTGACCACCTGTTCAAGCTACAAGGACACACCAAGTTGCAAGATGTTTTTCCTGTAACTGCCCATCTGACCAGTTGTAACTGAACCTGCCATGGAGCCTGCATCTGGCCTCTGTGTATGACTTGACCTTCAAGTGCTGTCCGAGGTCTTGAGACTATGGGTGTGTAAAAGGTGTACTCCTTTGAACATATGCTGAAACCTGGGACTTATAAAAGTTTTGACTCCAAAGACCTTCAGAAAACCAGGGACACCCTGCCAAGCTGATCTAATTGATGTGTGTTGATGCTAGGCTGAATATCCAGGTTGTGTCCTCTCTGAGCTCATCCACAGCAGCAAATCCAATTCAGCTGGACCTACCAGTGAACGTATCTGGCCCTGTGGAACCCTGTTCTGCTACAGCCTGCAGTCTTGCCCTGCTGGAAGAATCTAAGCTCCAAAAAAGTAACTAAATCAAATTTAAAAATCTTCACCATGCCAGCAAAATTCACATTTCTCCTACTCAGAGCCTTCCCACCAAAAGTCATTAGCTTCACTGAGACCTCATCCAGGGCCTCTTCCTCAACAGCCTTTTGCCTTGCACCACCATCATTAACAGTTCACAGACTAAGGGCCTGATTTATATTTTGCTGGATGGATAGTCAGTCACAAATGTGATATATATCCCGTGGGTTGTATTACAAGTGGCATAGGATATAATGCACTTGTAATACGGTGGAAGGGATATCCAACACATTTGAGATGGAGTATCATGTCTGCCGAACTTAAAACCAGAACCTAAGTCTGAAGATAAAACTTCCCACCTGGTCAAAAAAGGTAGCACCGGGTTTCTGTATCTCACCTGCACTACATTACTTCATTATAGTCGATCTTAATTTACACCTAGGTACAGGTCAGGTGCAACTAGATGACTGTGGTTCACAGTTTTTGGCTTTATTTTAAACCTTAAACTTTAAAAATGCAGAACTCCAGTTTCCATCTTGTTTTTTTTTCGTGTTGGTGTTAATATATTCATTAGCATTTACTTTATTTGTATAGGTTTGAAATTTTTCTTGTGTTTTGTTCAGACTTTATCACTGTTTTGGTGCTGCATAAGTACTTTACACATCGCCTCTAAGTTAAACCTATCTGTTCCATGCCATAGCCACCAGGGTGGTGAGCTCAGGTTAATTTAGCGACTTTAGTGGTTAATTTTAACAAGGATTGTGGTTATTGCTTAAGGTAGGTCGCAAGCCCTTAGCTAATACCCTCGATTGCTTACACATTCTCTTAGAGGTAGTTTCAGAAGCATGAGAGTTGTGACAGTCCCATCAGTTTGTGCAGGAAGCCACCCTTACCATAGTTCCTACACCAGCAAGTGCCAGTCACATTGTAAACCACATTGGTCATTGTCCATGATCAATATGGATGTCATAATTCTCAGTAGACCTCTGGCTACTGGATTACTGAATCTGGTCACTCTCTTAGTACATACAGACCAGTATGGATTGCCACCTTACAAATACTACTAACAACCCTATAATTCTGATGCATTTTTGTACCAGTAGCAAAGGGTTGATGAAGAAAATGATGTGAACTTCGTGTACATTGAAAAAACATATTAGTTGGCAATATTACTCCAGCTAGATTGTGTCTTTTACCATTGATCTGGGCAAGGTTCTTTATATGGAACCCAGAGCATGTGTTAGAGTTAGAGGCACAATCTTAGACAGTTGAGTATTTGAGGGAAGGACACAAATCACATTGCCTTGGGTTACTCAGAAGGCACAATGATGTACTTACCCAGACCTGTGACATCAGTGTCACACCTCTTAAAAAACTTTGACTAAATGTATATGCTCTCTAGTTTTTGCATGAACTGACACTAAACCAAATTGATCTCAATGGTTGTGATGATAGAATGAAGATTAGAAAAGTTACCAAACCCCTAATGTTTGAGGCAAATGGTAGCTGCAGCCACATGCATATATAGGTTTTCATACATAGGTTTCCATACTTCAAAAACACACTTGCTCTGAATATTTAAACTGAATGCTAAAGAAGCTGGATCTGTGTCTTTTGGGGTTACATTACCACTATTTCTTATGAGGCACATTCTGCCAGTCAGTCAAGGGGGGTGGGGCACGCCGCGGACATGCACAACGTGTTTACCTTATTGCATCGTGGTAAATGAAGTTTTCATGGTTGCTTGCTTCAGATAAGTGAAGTTTCATGGCCAGTGCCCATATTCCAAGTAAAGTTTCATGGCCAGTGCCCGTATCCCTATACACGTGTTTCGAAATTCCTTTCTCTTCAGTAGGGAAAAAGTTCATAGGTTCTTGTGCATGCTGCCGTCATCTTATCAGGATTATTACCACTCTCAGCATGCGTCGCGCACCCCTGAGCTCGTCAGCTCGTGGCTCGAGGGAGCCTTTTCAACAGTCAAGGGGGGTGGGGCACGCCGCGGACATGCACAACGTGTTTACCTTATTGCATCGAGGTAAATGAAGTTTTCATGGTTGCTTGCTTCGGATAAGTGAAGTTTCATGGCCAGTGCCCATATTCCAAGTAAAGTTTCATGGCCAGTGCCCGTATCCCTATACACGTGTTTCGAAATTCCTTTCTCTTCAGTAGGGAAAAAGTTCATAGGTTCTTGTGCATGCTGCCGTCATCTTATCAGGATTATTACCACTCTCAGCATGCGTCGCGCACCCCTGAGCTCGTCAACTCGTGGCTCGAGGGAGCCTTTTCAACAGTCAAGGGGGGTGGGGCATGCCGCGGACATGCACAACGTGTTTACCTTATTGCATCGTGGTGAATGAAGTTTTCATGGTTGCTTGCTTCAGATAAGTGAAGTTTCATGGCCAGTGCCCATATTCCAAGTAAAGTTTCATGGCCAGTGCCCATATCCCTATACACGTGCTTCGAAATTCCTTTCTCTTCAGTAGGGAAAAAGCTCATAGGTTCTTGTGCATGCTGCCGTCATCTTATCAGGATTATTACCACTCTCAGCATGCGTCGCGCACCCCTGAGCTCGTCAGCTCGTGGCTCGAGGGAGCCTTTTCAACAGTCAAGGGGGGTGGGGCACGCCGCGGACATACACAACGTGTTTACCTTATTGCATCATGGTAAATGAAGTTTTCATGGTTGCTTGCTTCAGATAAGTGAAGTTTCATGGCCAGTGCCCATATTCCAAGTAAAGTTTTATGGCCAGTGCCCGTATCCCTATACACGTGTTTCGAAATTCCTTTCTCTTCAGTAGGGAAAAAGTTCATAGGTTCTTGTGCATGCTGCCGTTATTTTATCAGGATTATTACCACTCTCAGCATGCGTCGCGCACCCCTGAGCTCGTCAGCTCGTGGCTCGAGGGAGCCTTTTCAACAGTCAAGGGGGGTGGGGCACGCCGCGGACATGCACAACATGTTTACCTTATTGCATCGTGGTAAATGAAGTTTTCATGGTTGCTTGCTTCAGATAAGTGAAGTTTCATGGCCAGTGCCCATATTCCAAGTAAAGTTTCATGGCCAGTGCCCGTATCCCTATACACGTGTTTCGAAATTCCTTTCTCTTCAGTAGGGAAAAAGTTCATAGGTTCTGGTGCATGCTGCCGTCATCTTATCAGGATTATTACCACTCTCAGCATGCGTCGCGCACCCCTGAGCTCGTCAGCTCGTGGCTCGAGGGAGCCTTTTCAACAGTCAAGGGGGGTGGGGCACGCCGCGGACATGCACAACGTGTTTACCTTATTGCATCGTGGTAAATGAAGTTTTCATGGTTGCTTGCTTCAGATAAGTGAAGTTTCATGGCCAGTGCCCATATTCCAAGTAAAGTTTCATGGCCAGTGCCCGTATCCCTATACACGTGTTTCGAAATTCCTTTCTCTTCAGTAGGGAAAAAGTTCATAGGTTCTTGTGCATGCTGCCGTCATCTTATCAGGATTATTACCACTCTCAGCATGCGTCGCGCACCCCTGAGCTCGTCAGCTCGTGGCTCGAGGGAGCCTTTTCAACAGTCAAGGGGGGTGGGGCACGCCGCGGACATGCACAACGTGTTTACCTTATTGCATCGTGGTAAATGAAGTTTTCATGGTTGCTTGCTTCAGATAAGTGAAGTTTCATGGCCAGTGCCCATATTCCAAGTAAAGTTTCATGGCCAGTGCCCGTATCCCTAAACACGTGTTTCGAAATTCCTTTCTCTTCAGTAGGGAAAAAGTTCATAGGTTCTTGTGCATGCTGCCGTCATCTTATCAGGATTATTACCACTCTCAGCAGGCGTCGCGCACCCCTGAGCTCGTCAGCTCGTGGCTCGAGGGAGCCTTTTCAACAGTCAAGGGGGGTGGGGCACGCCGCGGACATGCACAACGTGTTTACCTTATTGCATCATGGTAAATGAAGTTTTCATGGTTGCTTGCTTCAGATAAATGAAGTTTCATGGCCAGTGCCCATATTCCAAGTAAAGTTTCATGGCCAGTGCCCGTATCCCTATACACGTGTTTCGAAATTCCTTTCTCTTCAGTAGGGAAAAAGTTCATAGGTTCTTGTGCATGCTGCCGTCATCTTATCAGGATTATTACCACTCTCAGCATGCGTCGCGCACCCCTGAGCTCATCAGCTCGTGGCTCGAGGGAGCCTTTTCAACAGTCAAGGGGGGTGGGGCACGCCGCGGACATGCACAACGTGTTTACCTTATTGCATCGTGGTAAATGAAGTTTTCATGGTTGCTTGCTTCAGATAAGTGAAGTTTCATGGCCAGTGCCCATATTCCAAGTAAAGTTTCATGGCCAGTGCCCGTATCCCAATACACGTGTTTCGAAATTCCTTTCTCTTCAGTAGGGAAAAAGTTCATAGGTTCTTGTGCATGCTGCCGTCATCTTATCAGGATTATTACCACTCTCAGCATGCGTCGCGCACCCCTGAGCTCGTCAGCTCATGGCTCGAGGGAGCCTTTTCAACAGTCCAGGGGGGTGGGGCACGCCGCGGACATGCACAACGTGTTTACCTTATTGCATCGTGGTAAATGAAGTTTTCATGGTTGCCTGCTTCAGATAAGTGAAGTTTCATGGCCAGTGCCCATATTCCAAGTAAAGTTTCATGGCCAGTGCCCGTATCCCTATACACGTGTTTCGAAATTCCTTTCTCCTCAGTAGGGAAAAAGTTCATAGGTTCTTGTGCATGCTGCCGTCATCTTATCAGGTTTATTACCACTCTCAGCATGCGTCGCGCACCCCTGAGCTCGTCAGCTCGTGGCTCGAGGGAGCCTTTTCAACAGTCAAGGGGGGTGGGGCACGCCGCGGACATGCACAACGTGTTTACCTTATTGCATCGTGGTAAATGAAGTTTTCATGGTTGCTTGCTTCAGATAAGTGAACTTTCATGGCCAGTGCCCATATTCCAAGTAAAGTTTCATGGCCAGTGCCCGTATCCCTATACACGTGTTTCTGCCAGTCAGTCAAGGCAGTGATTCCATCATGCTTTCTGTATGTACTGCCAGCCTCTATCTGTCTTGTATCCAATTAATTATTCAGGGAACTAGACAAACTCATACCACATCGATAAGGGTTGGGTGACCTAGTGATGCTTGATTGGATACAATTAAGATGACCTAGAAGTAGTCACTACTGATTTTGAGGTATATTACTTCATGTACCAGTTAAATCACATTGGTAGGTTATTGAGCAACGCAACCCTGGGAAAATGGAAGCAGCTAGAGTTTCTTTCACATATAGGACTGCCCCTACGGATCTGCCTATTGCCTGATGCAGACACCAACCTGTGCTATGAGGAAAGTGTATTAGTACACCTCCTTCCATTTTGAAGCGCTTCTCTGGAGACTGCCTCACTTTAGGAAGTTGATTGAAAATAGAACAATCATGAGTTGGATTAAGGGTGGGTGCCTACTGTTGTATCACCTATATAACATGGTATAAGAAAGTGGGTTACTGGTTGAGGGGGTTAAAACCCTACTGAAGCAGCAACCACAATCCTCATCGGATTTAGGTACAAGCAAACCCAAAATTAACATGTGCTCAACCCTCTGTTAGCTTGGTACAGAGAAATCAGGCTTAACTGAGAGGCCATGTGTAAAGCATTTGTTCCAAACCCCAAACAATAATAACATGAAAGCACAACATAAAAAAACAAGACCAAAATGACAAAACTCAAATCAATAGAACCAGAGATATGCAATTTTGAAGATTGTGGTGAAAATAGCACCAAATGCACACACCGCCAACTGCGGATATCTGGTCACACAAGACCGGCACAAAGACACAAAGTTAGACCGACCGCGATAAAGCACTGGCCAGCTAGAGGGACCCTGTTAGGCCTGCTGCACAAAGGTACCTTAAATTCTGGTTGTGGAGCATTGTGAGATTCCACGCTGAGCATGTGTCATGCAGCCGAGGTGATACGTTTGTTCCAGGGAGCTGCGAAGCTACAATGTGAGGTCCCTTATCGTCATTGAGGATCCTGTCAACGAGGGCTTGAGATGCAAAATTTGGTGCTGAGGGTGCGTCACACAGCTGAGACTATACGTCAGTTCTGAGGAGCTGCAAGGCAAGAACCTCCATCGTCATCGAGGCTGCCATTGATGTTAGATTTGAGATGTGAGGGCCTGCAGTGGGGATGCGCTGCGCAGCATCGATTCTGATTCAGGCAGTGGGATAAATGCGTAGTACTTGCACTGGGAGAATCCACACAACAGCAGTGATGCAACAATTCGGCTCAGGATTATGCATGGGCGAATTTTGCGAATTCGCGGTTCACGAATTTGCGGATTTGCGAACTCGCGATTTGCAAAATTTGTGAATTTGTGCGAATTTGCGAATTTGGTGTTTTTGCCAGTTCGCGAGGGTTTTGTACAAGTTCAGGAACGTGAACTTACTTGTGTAGTCGCAATGGTCGCGACCATGTTGTTTCTACGTGTCCAGCCTGTTAGCGACCCTGTGGTTCCTCCCTGCCACCCTCCGGTTCATCACAGCCACCCTCTGGTTCTCCAATGCCACCCTCTGGATCATCACTGTCCCCCTCTGGTTTATCACGGCACCCTCTGGTTCATCACTGCCACCCTCTGGTTGATCAGTGCCATCCTCTGGTTCATCCCTGCCACCCTCTGGTTCATCACTGCCACCCTCTCGTTTGCCACTGCCACCCTCTGGATCATCATTGTCCCCCTCTGGTTTATCACAGCACCCTCTGGTTCATCCCTG
Organism: Lissotriton helveticus; assembly: GCF_964261635.1. Classification (NCBI taxonomy): domain Eukaryota; kingdom Metazoa; phylum Chordata; class Amphibia; order Caudata; family Salamandridae; genus Lissotriton; species Lissotriton helveticus. The sequence continues at coordinate 693,899,678 of NC_136063.1, forward strand.
CCACCCTCTGGTTCATCACTGCCACCCTCTGGTTTGGCACTGCCACCCTCTGGATCATCACTGTCCCCCTCTGGTTCAAGGCTGCCACCCTCTGGTTCATCACTGCCATCCTCTGGTTCATCCCTGCCACCCTCTGGTTCATCCCTGCCCCCCTCTGGTTCATCAATGTCACCCTCTCGTTTGCCACTGCCACCCTCTGGATCATCACTGTCCCCCTCTGGTTTATCATAGCACCCTCTGGTTCATCCCTGCCACCCTCTGGTTCATCACTGCCACCCTCTGGATCATCACTGTCCCCCTCTGGTTTATCACAGCACCATCTCGTTCATCACTGCCACCCTCTGGTTCATCACTGCCACCCTCTGGTTCATCACTGCCACCCTCTGGTTTGCCACTGCCATCCTCTGGTTCATCCCTGCCACCCTCTGGTTCAAGGCTGCCCCCCTCTGGTTTATTACAGCACCATCTGGTTCATCACTGCCACCCTCTGGTTCATCACTGCCACCCTCTCATTTGCCACTGCCACCCTCTGGATCTTCACTGTCCCCCTCTGGTTTATCACAGCACCCTCTGGTTCATCACTGCCACCCTCTGGTTGATCACTGCCACCCTCTCGTTCATCAATGCCACCCTCTGGTTGATCGCTGCCATCCTCTGGTTCCTCCCTGCCACCCTTTGGTTCATCACTGCCACCCTCTGGTTTGCCACTGCCACCCTCTGGATCATCACTGTCCCCCTCTGGTTTATCACAGCACCCTCTGGTTCACCACTACCACCCTCTTGTTCACCACTGTAGATTATGGGGGGAAAGCAAAGCACACCTTCCCAGCCTCAACTGAGATGAATTAATTTGGGGCTGGTTAATGTGTCACTGAATTTGTGCTTCAAGTCTGGCACCTGCTTCCTTAGCTGTAAGACCTTCCTGTTGCAGTTATTCTTTTTACAGGAGCAATGTGCCATACTTGTAACTATTCTCTGACCCTGCTTTGAGGGTCAGAGCAGGGTCAGAGAATAGTTGAAAGTAGACAACTGAACTCTGGAGGGGCCCCTCAGGAAGCACTACAGGGAATGGTTACAAATTAGTTTGAACTTTTGCACCTGCTAAGTGCTTTCAGTTTTCCAAAATTTGTTTTTCTTCCATTTCGCGAGATTTGCGGGACGCGAAATCGAACTTGCAATCCGCAAATTCGTGCGAATTTGCTGATTTCTCTCTTTTTTTGCATGTTCGGGCGGTTTTTCTTTTTTTTTGCGTGTTCGTGCGTTTTTTTGCTTCTTCGCGGGCCGCTTACAGCGCACCGACTCCGAGGTTGCCCATGAGGTCATGTACGGGCGCGGCCATCTTGTTTGCGTGACGTGTTTCCGTTTCCGGCCGCTCGTTGCAAGTTCGCGTCGTATGTGGCACGCGATTACGTATTCGTGGGCGTTTTTGCGTGCTCGCGGGGGAAATATATCGCGCAAACTTACCCACGCGGTCCTCTATGGGCGCGGCCATCTTGTTTTTCATTCACTGCTATGGTTTTGGGCATGCTACATTTCTATCCACCTTACATCTTTGCAAACCTATGTTTTTCTAAACTTTTTTTGTTTTTTTTTTGCTTATTATCTCTCTCTTCAATTTCCTACATCTATATTTTGTGTTTTTGTTAACTTTTTGTTACTTTATTACCTACTTTATTTCTTTTGCTCTATCTCTTATTTTTTTTCACACCTATTCTTCTTTCCTTTTTCTTGTGCCCAGGACCATGGCTAAGGGAGGCAACAAGGGCAAGGGGAAGGGCCCAGCCCCATGTACCCGGCTCCCTTGCGGGCGTTGGAGGGGGGAGGAAGTGCAGCCCAGGGAGATCTTTTCTGCGGTGGAGGTGGCCGCCTTGCTGGTTTTTGTCCAGGCCCACCTCCCTAAGACCGTCGGAGCAGGTGGGCGGATTGCTTCCGGTTACGGCCTCCGGGAGCGTCGCCAGCTGTGGGACACGGTGTGCCGGCGCATGCATAAGGAGTCTGGGGTCCGGCGCACCTACCACCAAGTGACGCACCGGTGGAGTGACATCTTGGACCGGGAGCATGACCTGGTCGACCTGCTTGGTGTGGAGATCCCTGGGCTTGGTAAGTAGCTATTTAATAACTACTTTTTTTCCTTCTGCTCTATTATATTGCTAATCAATTTTTTTCCTGAAGAGTACGAATGCTGCTGATTAGATTACATTGCAGGTAAATTAATGTTTAAATAGCTTCTGTTATTGCAGGTGCTCGCCTGGTTATTGGCGTTGATACTATGCTTACTTGTTTGCAACTTTTTAGTCATTTGAGAGCATTACTACGTAATGCTAGAGACAGTAGACTCCAGTCTAGTCCTTCTTTGTACTCCTGCTGCTGCCACTTTGAAGACATAGTGGTGGATTGATACATTGAGTATACTATTTATTACTTGTTCTAGGACATTTGTTAGTGGTCTGCAATCATGATGACGGACTGTGTCTGTCACGCGACGGCTCGTGCTGCTGAGTGATGGCAGTCGTAGTAGAACCTTTTTGTTGTTGATGTAGTTAGTGAATTACATAACTTTCCTATTAGACGGTCTGCGAATCCTGCAATACTGTACTACTATCCTCTTAGTTGACCAGATCAGATGCAATTGATGTTAATTTGTTTCCCCGACATAATTTTAGATTGAGTACAAAGAAATCAAATATTTCCCAAAAAACAATCATCCATGTTGTGTTTCTTTATTTCATGATCACCAGAAGAAACTCCCAGGGGCAAGGCGACGGCGGCGACAGAGACTCCGGTGGCAGAAGTTGGACAGGAGCAGTCCCTTCCAGGCTCTTCTGCTGGCCCCAGTAAGTTGTCTTATTGTTATCTTAATACTTACACTTCCCTAACCTTTACAGCCCCTATTTATTATAAACTGATTCCTAATAATTCTATGTTTTACAAAATAGTCTTGGATCTTCTTCTAATGTAGACTACTTTCTACATTCTTATCCTGCCTCTACCATCACTCTCTGTGCTACTACTATTTACAATTATGAGTCGGTCTGTGTAGGTAGCTAAGCTTGCCCATTCGGCAAACGGTGTGAAACAAAACTCTGATACAGCAATAGCTCTAGGCACTGAGTGTAGTCCTCTGGGTTGCCCTTGCTGTCTATTCCAGTCTTCTTAATGTAAGTGCTTTGACAATTTGCAACAACAAAATGTAATTGTTTACACCAAGTAAAAGGTAGCAGTCTCCTTTTTGACTTGAGAGGAGCACATCCCATACCGGTAGTGTTTCAGGGACTATTCTGCACACAAAGAAGTATGGACAAGATGATAGGTGCAGTTCGTCTTTCGACATACCTCAGTCCGAACAGAAGTTGAACCTCCAATCCCCTGACCGACTATCTAGAATGTCTGACCAATGATTTTTATGACCCAGAAGAACAGAAGAAGACTACCTCCGAGTCCCGGCCTATCTGAGTCACTGAAACATGACTGCCAAGTGCAGTAGTTCAAACCTTTCCGCTCACTCACTCGTAAACAAAAACCACACAGTGTTTGTTAGTTTTAAAGTTTTATTTACAATTAAGAAATGAAAACACAGTACTGCTGGTGATGACTTACTAGTAGTTGGAGAATTGTCTGGCAGAAGGGCAATGGAATCTTCTTTCTGTAATGAGAAAAATGGTGCCCGCTAAGCAAGCATTCATCAGTTGTCATAAGAACAAGTGTAGCATTTAATGGAATAAGCATATAACAGGTTAACACCCTCCCCAAAACCGTTACTTTTTTTTTTAATCCCAGTAATAAAAAAATGTGTTATGTACCATTTTCTCCCCTTACGAGACAAAATAGGGGGTTGTGTATGGCATCTGAAAATATGACATGTTTTTCCTAGACGTCACACCATCTGACGCGGCACAGATGACAACCAGTGCCGGGGCCAGCAGTGCGGAGGGGTCCACTCAGGATGGGGCGGCGCCAGCAGGAGGAGCTGGGGGGGAAGACTCAGCGGCGGCGGACGGTGGTAAGTTATTATACTCCTTACTTATTGAAATTTTTTTGAGTAGCCTCGCAAAGGAGTGTATGATGTACTGTACAGTAGTACACAGTACACTAGTATGAGTACACTGTACTGTCAAGAACATTTACTAAATTAGAACTACTTTTTGGACTATCACGTAGAAGACAGTCAACCTTGACTTTTAATAGCATTAGCTGCGGTACTTCTCTGGTAACCAATGGCCCCCTCTATTTCACTTCAACTCAGCTGGCCAATTTTTATTGTGATTTGTGAAGCCAAGTCATATCAGATGAAGTTTAGGGATGTGAAGAACGAAAAGTTAAAGAAGGGTGAAACGAAGGACGAGCGAGTCTTAATATTTATGACTGTAAAGAATGGTTTTGTTGAATGCAATTCAACATAAGAAGACAGCGCTTTCCAAAATATAATGAAAAGGGTGTTAGTTGGTTTTTGACAAAAATAAATGTTGGTACATTTGAGACATCAAGAAGAATCATAGACGTACTTTCGAAGCCTGGATGTTATCTTCTTTATCCTCCTCGTCGATAGCAGAGGTGTATGATGTAGTAGAGCAGACGCTGAGTGGAAGAAGTATGGCCAGTGGCAGTGCCACCCCTATAGAAAAGTAAGACATTCAGATCCCCACTTGCATGTACTGCTTAAAGTACTGCGAGTCAGCATCATCATGGCCTGTGTCTGTATTTCTTGGGTGAAAGCACAGTGAGCTGCCATTATGGCGGCGAGCACAAGTTCACATACCAGTGATTTCTTTTGCAACCCAAGAGAAAAAAAGTAAAAAAAGGCCTTTTTTTAGTACTCTCTGACTATGTATGTAGTAGTGAGTCCACCCATAGTGCTGCTAGTGGAATTCCTGAAACTCCCAGTAATGTCACAGGCTTACAAAGACGGCGGAAAGATGCATGCCAAAATGTTATACTGTTACAACACGTCGCCTTTTACAGAGTAAATGCTGCAGGTAATCAAACAACACAACCAATAGACAAACAATGTGGAAGTAGTCTTGATAGAAGTGTTTCTTCAATTCAGATTTTATCCACCACGCCCAGCCAACACGTGTTTCGTCAGGGCTAGTAGCCCGCGACTTCATCAGGGCTCCCGCGGGCAGCGGTTCCAAAGCTATTGCCACAATGGCTAGGTGCTCTCAATCGCTTCCAATTCCGACCCGGCTACCGGGTACTGTGGAGGTTCTCGCTGATTCGTCTCAGCCGTCTCAGCTTTACAGCGTCTCTGCGTGTAAACTGTAAATGACTTCCGCATTTACACGCGGAGACGCTGGAAAGCAGTACGTCTTAACCTGCCGCTCACACGGATACTCCTATGGTGTGTCGCATCTTTGGTATTAACCATCACACGGACGGCTGAGACGAATCAGCTAGAACCTCGACAGTACCCGGTAGCCGGGTCGGAATTAGAACCGGCTGAGAGCACCTAGCCATTGTGGCAATAGCTTTGGAACCGCTGCCCGAGGGAGCCCTGATGAAGTCGCGGGCTACTAGCCCTGACGAAACACGTGTTGGCTGGGCGTGGTGGATAAAATCAAAATAGTGGTTAGAAATTATAAATAACGTCACATACGGGAGGCGCCAGTTGTGGATCTACAATCAAAAAAAACCTGGTCCGTTATCTTAAAAATGTTATACTGTGTTTGCTACTTGCTGGTGTTACTTATGCTGGTGTTACTGAGTGTCAACTTTCTGTTGAATTATTTTGACTTTATGTTAAAGACTATTGGCTACAGTATTTTTCTTTCTTTTTTTCATAGATGCTACTCCCAAAAAGCTCACCCGTAAGGAGATGGCTGTCCGGGCCAGGGCCCGTAAGCTGGAGGTTATTTGTGTCGAGTATCGACGGTTGTGGGCTTGGGAGCATGAGGAGGAAACTACAACAACCTCCACATCCTCCTCCACTGCCCCTGGGTCCACCAGCCACAAGCCTCCAGCCAAACGGAGCCGTGGCCCGACAGCCTCCCGCCGCCGCCGCACAGCAGCAAAAACAACAGCTGCCCCCCCCCAGAGCCTGGATGGTACGCCAGCGCCGCCTCCGAAAGCGAGTGGACTACCTGGAGCGCCAGGTCCGGGACCTCCGCAAAGAGCTGCGGGACGTGCAGCACCAGCTCTCTAAACGCCACCGGAGGAAGTGACTGTCCCTTGTCCCTTTTTTAAAGACTGTTGGGGGGGGGTGGGAATTGGGTTTTTGGGAAAGGGTACTTTTTGATTTTTTGACATTGGTTTGGTTAGGGAGGGGGGTGAGTTGGGGTAATTCTATTTTTGTGACGACAACAACATCCATAATTTATATTTCTCAATAATTATATTTTTCATTCAAAAACACAGTATACGCGCTCATATTATTTTGTGTGGGGGTTGGCGGGGGTTACTGGACGTTTGGTTTTTCAAACTTACCAGCATGAATGAAACATCTTGTCCTAAATGTACCAAAATGCAAGTAACCGAGTTAGTCAATTCAGTAGCCCTACTACTGTACTTTACTAGTAGTACTGTTAGTCTCTGCTCTCCTCCAAACTTAGTCCTAGCCCATTATTCTACTACCTCCCCAATATGCTTATCTTACCTGTGATTTGCGAATCACGGTTGGTGAATAAGGTTGGTTGTTGACTTGAATCCTCGACGGATGCAATATCATTGTTGTGCTGGTAGCAGTAGTGGTACACACTGGCAGTATCACCATATGAAAAAAAGAGGAAATTAAACATTGAGTGGCCTGGGCGTAGCATTAGAAACAGTACAATAGATAGTCTGGTACAGAACAGTGCCCTAAATTGTAGCCTAAGCAGTGCCAACGTAAGGTAAGCATTAAACATTAGATTGTTCACGTCGTGTAGAAGGAGGATGTTCCTATTATCAATCCAGGAGGGCGCACATGAACTTCTGGTTGCTTTGACCTTATCCTCCCCAGCAAGTGTGTGGAATTTATTGTTGTTGTCAGTCACACATCAATGAAATACCACACAGCCCGGGGGAAGAGGGTTAGGGTTTGAAAATTGGATGGGAATGGGTTTTTTTGGGGGGGAAAGTTTGGTAGAGAGGAAAAAAAACACAACATGGTTAGTAAAACAACAAATGAAGAGAAACAAATCTTTGGATTTGAAGATATCGATAAACCTTTAAAGCAGAGGTCTTCAATCTGTGGGGCGCGACCCCCAGGTGGGTCGTGGAGTCCTGGGAAGGGGGTCGCAGATTCTGTCAGAGCAGTTTCTTGAAAGGCATGGCCTCGGGCTGATTGAGGGTGCTCACGGCGGAGGCCTAATTCACACCGAGGGGTGAAAAACATCAAAGCCTCGTTAACAAGTAAAAGGTCTTTTAAACACCTGTGAAGTACTTGGGTGTGCGCTCACATACACGAGCTGGGGGGGGGGGCTGGGGGAGGAGGCTATAGCCCTTTGAGTTCAATGGACTTAGCTGTGGGGTTTTTGTTTATTTGTACACAGTAAACAGCAGAAGGACATTACAATCATTGGTTCAAGTCCCACGAGCCCTCATACCTGGCGCCTGAGCAGGAGAAATGTGCCTGACAGTCTGTTCTTCACGGTGAACTGTTTTTACAGCCTGTCTGCCCAAATCCCCCCCCCCCCAAGCAGGAAGGCTAAGAGATGCCCTCCCATGTGAGAGCAAGAAGAAGGCAGAAGACGCAGAGAGATACTGACCCCCCCCCCCGGTGAGAGGCACAGAAAAGGTGGGTGGATGAATGATGGGTGGATGGATGGATGAAAGGGTGGAAGGATGAAGAATGATGGATGGATGTGTGAAAAGGTGGGTGAATGGAGGATGGATGGATGAAAGGGTGGATGGATGAAGGATGTATGTGTAAAGACTGGATATACGCAGATATAGTTGTAAAGTAGGTTTATTGGTATAATCAACCCCTTCAGGCATCAAGGTCCTGTTCCTTCATCAATCCTCTTTCCTCTCTGCCACCTGGATTCCACATTCCAGAATCCAGTAAGCAGGGTGGAACCTTCGCATATAAAGCAATACACACATAGCATAATATATACAAGATATAACATATCTCCCTTCCTAAATTACAAAAAGTTAAATTAGACAAATAATAAAAATTAAAATACTACTGAGTGAACTAGCATGTGCTACAACTATAAAAGTGTATGTACACCTATAATTCTTTATATATTTATGTACATCTATAATCTTTCATCCAGACTGGTTTAGATTTAGAACGGACACATCTCCCTCTCACACTCAGTTCCGCATCAAAAGGTTTTGTTGAAATAGGTGTTGAGCTAATATTTTCTTGTCCTCTAATGAGTTTATATTCTAAATCATTACATTTTGTTACACTCCTCATATTCCATTTTTTCCCATCATCAAGTTTGACTATGTTTCCTACAACGTAAACAATCTGTTTAGGTTCAGACCACTTGGAAGACCCAGGTCTCCTGTTCTCCATACACCGAGTACGTACCCAATCACCACTTTTTAAAGGTTTCATTATTGTCTTCACTCTCACATTGTGCTTCTGAACATATTTTTCTTGATAACTTTGTACCTTATCAGATATCTTTGCGTCATCCCTGACATTTTTGTCATCTTTCTTACTCATCCAATTTGGTTTAACCTTGGAACCCGCCTCTCGTCCTTTTAAAAGACTGAAAGGAGATGTTCCTGTGGCTGAGTGCGGAGTGTTTCTATAAGACCATAACATGTTCTTTACAGCTTCCTTGCAATTCTCACTATTGTTGTTAGCTAGTTGTATACATCCCTTCAAAACGCGGTTAAACCTCTCTACTAAACCATTCTCTCTTGGGTTGTAAACTGAGGTAGTGTTGTGTTTAACACCAATTTTTTTGAGATAATTTGCAAATTCACCCGCCATGAATTGTGGACCGTTATCTGATAGAATAGTACTAGGATACCCTTCTCTTCGAAAAATTTCCTCACAAAAATTAATTATGTTAGAAGCCTTGATGTCTTTTACAAAGGCTACTTCAGGCCATTTAGAATGAAAATCTACTAAGACTATGGCATATTTGTCTTCAATGCCCTTTACATGAAATGGACCACATATATCCATTGCAACTTTGTCCCATGGTTTGTCGGGAAAAGATGTTGCCGAAATTGTAGTTTCTTGTGACTTGTGAGATTTATCACTACACATACACGCCACACAATTTCTAACACATCTCTCGATGTCCTTGTCCATGCCTATCCACCAAAAATCATTCCTAGCCCTTCTCTTCATGCTAGTCATTCCACTGTGCCCCTCATGTAATAAGTTTAACAATTTCTCTTTAAGGGAAACAGGCACCACCAATCTGTGACCTCTCCTTAAGATCCCACTAACAATGGATAATTCTCCCCATATCATCTTATAATCAGCTAAATCAGTTTTTATTAAGGTGGATGGATCTACACCTTCTTGTAATTCTTTGATTATGTGTTGTAAAATATCATCCTCAGCAACGGCTTCTATCCACTCTTGTTCTTTTACTGCATTGTTACATGCATCCTCAATGTTTGCTATTAGCCACTCATCCTTGTCATTGTCTATACTTTCCATATCACAATTCAATGGTAGACGTGAAAGACAGTCAGCATTGATGTTCTTGTGACCTGGCACATACTTTATGTTGAAATTATATTCCTGTAACCTGTAAGACCATTTTGCTATCCTTGGTGTGGCTTTTGAAGCTCCTTTGGTAGTGAATATATCAATTAAAGGTCTATGATCAGTCCATAATTCAAATGCAGTGCCCCAAATAAACGTCTTAAAGTGATCCACACCCCACCAACATGCTAACGCCTCTTTTTCAATAACAGAATAAGATGGTTCAGCACCTTTAAGGGTGCGTGAAGCAAAAGCGATAATTCTTTCCACATTGTCATTATCTCTCTGCATGAGAACAGCACCTAGACCGTATGCACTAGAATCAACCACAATGATTGAAGTATGACAAGGATCATATGGTTTCAAAGCTACCGCTTTGGTGATGTCTTTTTTAATATTGTCAAAGGCTAATTGGCACAACGTAGACCAATTGAATGATACACCCTTTTTCATCAATAATCTTAATTCATGCACCTTGTCAGCAAAATTGGGAACAAATTTAGAATAATATTCCGCAAGTCCTAAAAAGGACCGCAGCTGATCTTTGTTTATTGGGTGCGGAGCATTTTCTATGGCTTCCAATAACTTCAATTTTGGTTTAACACCCTCATTTGATATAGTATGACCTAAATAGTCTATTTGTCTTACTCCAAATTTACATTTTTCACCACAGACTGTTAATCCAGCATCTTGCAATTTACTAAGAACACTGCGCAAATTTTGATCATGGGAATATGAATCATTACCCCAAATTAAAACATCATCCTGAAAAATTCTTACATGTTTCTCATCTTTTAAAATGTTACTCATGACCCTTTGGAACACCGAAGATGCGGAAGCTAAACCAAATGGCATCCTTAAGTATTGAAAAACACCTTCGGGAGTTATAAAAGATGTTAAATGTTTAGAACTTTCATGCAATTTGATTTGATGGTACGCGTTGGACAAATCGATAGAGGAAAAATACATGGCATCTTTTATACTTGATATCATTTCATTTATGTGCGGTAATGGATACCGGTCGACCCATATGTTATTGTTTAAATCTCTCAGGTCCACACACATCCTGATTTTTCCATTGGGTTTTCGCGCTAAAACTATTGGACTAAGCCAATCAGATGCTTCTATTGGTTCAATTACTTTGGCATCACATAGTCTTTTTAGTTCCTCTTTTAATGGTTCTCGTAAAGCAAATGGCACATTTCTTACTTTATGCACAACCGGATTGTTGTCCGCTTTAAGTATAATTTTGTGTTCAAATTTAACTAAACATCCAAGTGTTTTGCTAAACAGATTTGGAAATATAGATTCCCATTTTGAAGAGTGCCCATCTTCAGTCAATAGTACTTGATCTATAAAATTTTCAGATAATAACACTTGATCTGGATGATTTGGATCTAATATTAAACCCATCTTCTTTGCATCTTTCCATCCTAATAAAGCACGTCCTCGCTCTACTACATATACCGGACTAAAACAAGATCTTCCTTTGAAGGATAATTGTGCATCATAATATCCTATCATAGGTAACTTGACTCCACAATATCCTTTTGGAGATGCCACTGAGTAAATTAACGTTGGCTTACTTCCATTTTCCCACATGTATTTATCTATGATGGTATACGGTGAACATGAATCTGCCCATAATGCCATGTCATCATTATTTATTTTTACTATGCATTTAGGAGGTTGATAGTCATCAGATATTTCACACACAGAGTCATCCTGTACAAGCATTACCTCTATTTCACTATTAACGTTGTCATCATCTTCACTCTCATCTTGTGGCTCAATAAAATTAATAGAACGTTTCCAATTACTATTATCACCTGTGCGGCACCATTTGGCAAAATGACCTATTTTCTTACACTTACTACAAATTACCTTCACAGCAGGGCATTTGTTGAAGTCAGCAGTATGTTTTTGACTACCACATCTGAAACAAATGCGTCTGCTAGAATTGCTTCTATACTTTGAAAAATTTCCTTTCGTATCTTTGTTATCAGCTCTAAATTCATTTCTTGTTTTACTGTTGTTTATTACACTCACACTGTTAGAACCATCAGTTTCTTTTTGTTGTGAAACATTTAATTCTTTGACATAATGAGATGTGTTTTCCATTTTCCTAGCTACATCTAATGTTTTCTGTAATGAAGGATTTCTAAGTTCTAATAACCGTTCCTGAATTTTTACATTTTTAATTCTATTAATAAATTGATCTCGAATTATCTCTTCATGTAAATCTTTAAATTTGCAGGTTACAGCTAAAGATCTTAAACACGCTACATATTGTTGTACATTTTCTCCTTGAGCTTGTGTTCTAGAGAAAAACTTATGTCTTTCAACTACTATGCTGGTTTTTTTTCCATAGTTTTCTTCCAAAGCCTTAAAAGCATCAGAATAAACATCAATAGACGTATCGTTAGAACTTGTTTCACTGGTTTCACTACTTTCATCCACTGTATCAACTACAGAAGATACCACACGATTATTCACTGGTAACGTCTTAAGAACCTTTCTTCCTTCCACACCTAAATTGTGTTTGAGCAAAGCTAATTTTCTAGATGGCAAAAATACATCTCCCCCAATTGCTTCTAAATAAGTTTCGAATGATTCAGACCAATCTTCCCAATTCATGGAAGGTGAACCAGGATTTTGAAGAAATTTGGGAGGAGGGGTGACGGAGGAATTAACATCCATTGTAAATATAGGTTATTGTTACTGTTTAACTGGTATGAATTGTCAATTTGTAATTGGTAAACGACAGAATTTGATAAATGACATCCAATGTATGCTTTCTTTTTCTTTTTTTTTTAGAATCCCTGTTAAAGAAAGCAATAGTTGTGTTAATGTAATGTTCACTTTTTAAATTGTGTAAAACAGCTTTTTATGTAGAAATACCGCTAGTTTTAGACGCGATCACTTTTGGACATTGTCTTCGTTTTTCCTTCCGTGCGTTTCCGTGTGTTTTGTTTATATCGTTGTCAAGGTGACTTAAAATGGCCGCCGTGCGTCTGTTGCGTCGTTACACGTCGTCACGCTTTCTTGAAGGACGTCTGTTATGCGTGTAAGCGTGGAGATAAAGAACGCTGTGATGAGACGCGCGGCTCCTTCGAAAAACAACACGCGCTGTTAAAAGGCTCGCAGCTCCTTTGAAAAACAACACTCGTTCAACTGTAAGTGTGTATTTCAGATGTCTAAAGTTTTTTTATGCAAATAACACAATGTGTTCTCTGTTTGCACAAATGGAGCGGTACATTTCTCTTCTCAGGCAGACAGTTCATGCGCTCTTCAACATGTTATTGAGCTAGCGACAGCGTTAAATTATTCAGTTCAAAGCGTATACGTGCTGTTCATTCATACAAATGCTGCTTGAGGGATATTCAATGAGAGTGGAGGTAAATTGTTCAGTCAATTAATTTGTTAATCAAGTTGAGGTACCTTGTAGTTGGAGATTCAGCCTAGGGGTTGAAAAATGTTCTGTTGAAGTTGGAAGTTCGTTCTTTTTCCTTCCTGAATTCATTCAAGTTCATCAAAATTCAAAATTGGTTCTTTGATATCGCATCCCATCCTCGTGGCCACTGTAAAGACTGGATATACGCAGATATAGTTGTAAAGTAGGTTTATTGGTATAATCAACCCCTTCAGGCATCAAGGTCCTGTTCCTTCATCAATCCTCTTTCCTCTCTGCCACCTGGATTCCACATTCCAGAATCCAGTAAGCAGGGTGGAACCTTCGCATATAAAGCAATACACACATAGCATAATATATACAAGATATAACAGTATGTATGGATGGAAGGACGAAAGGGTAGATGGATGAAGGATGGATGTATGGATGGATAAAAGGTTGCATGGATAAATGATGGATGGATGTGCGAAAAGGTGGGTGGATGAATGATGGGTGAATGGATGGATGAAAGGGTAGATGGATGAAGGATGGATGGAAGGATGCAAGTGTGGATGGATGAAGGATGGATGTATGGATGGATAAAAGGTTGCATGGATGAATGATGGATGGATGGATGTGCGAAAAGGTAGGTTTATGAATGACGGGTGGATGGATTAAAGGATGGATGGATATGGATGAAGGATGGATGGATGGAAGGATGAATGTGTGGATGGATGGATGAAGGATGGATGTATGGATGGATAAAAGGTTGCATGGATGAATGATGGATGCATGGATGGATGTGTGAAAAGGTGGGGGGATGAAGGGTGGGTGGATGGATTAAAGGGTGGGTGGATGAAGGATGTATGTATGGATGAAAGGGTGGATGGATGTATGGATGGAAGGATGAAAGGGTGGATGGATGAAGGATGAATGTATGTATGGATGGAAGGATGAAAGGGTGGATGGATGTATGGATGGAAGGAAGGATAAAGGATGGATGGATGGATGTAAGGATGAAAGGATGGATGGATGTGTGAAAAGCTGGGTGGATGAATGATGAGTGGATGGATGTAAAGATGAAAGGGTGGAATGGATGAAGGATGGATGGATGTGTGAAAAGGTGGGTGGATGGAGGATGGATGGATGAAAGGGTGGATGGTTGGATGGATGGAAGGATGAAAGGGTAGATGGATGGATGTATGGATGGATAAAAGGTTGCATGGATGGATGAATGATAGATGGATGTGTGAAAAGGTGGGTGGATGAATGATGGGTGAATGGATGGATGAAAGGGTGGATGGATGGATGAAGGATGGATGAATGTGTGGATGGATGAAGGATGGATGGATGAATGATGGATGCATGGATGGATGTGTGAAAAGGTGACGGGATGAAGGGTGGGTGGATGGATGAAAGGGTGGATAGATGTATGGATGGAATAATGAAAGGGTGGATGGATGAAGGATGGATGTATGGATGAAAGGGTGGATGGATGGATGGATGGAAGGATGAAAGGGTGGATGGATGATGGATGTATGGATGGATGTGTGAAAAGGTGGGGGATGAATGATGGGTGGATGTATGGATGAAAGGGTGGGTGGAGGAAGGATGGATGTATGGATGAAAGGGTGGATGGATATATGGATGGAATAATGAAAGGGTGGATGTATGAAGGATGGATGGATGTATGGATGAAAGGGTGGATGGATGTATGGATGGAAGGATGAAAGGGTGGATTGATGAAGGATGGATGGATGGATAAAAGGTTGCATGGATGAATGATGGATGGATGTGTGAAAAGGTGGGTATGAATGATGGGTGGATGGACGGGTGGATAGGTAAAGGATGGATGTATGGATGGAAGTATGAAAGGATGGATGGATGAAGGATGGATGTATGGATGGAAGGATGAAAGGGTGGATGGATGAAGGATGGATGGATGTGTGAAAGTGTGGGTGGATGAATGATGGATGGATGTGATGAGGTCTAACAGGCGCATTTATTGTTGTCGATAGTTGTTGATGATGAGGAGTACCAGTTTCTTGAATCTTTTGTCGGAAGGGGGTCCTTACGCCTAAAAAGGTTTTACTAGGGGGTCTCGGCATCAAAAAGTTTGAAGACCTCTGCTTTAAAGGGACATAAAGAAAGTGCACTACTGCATGCGAGCAGTTGTTTGGTAAATGGATGGTTAGCTTACTGAAAAGTAGTACTACTACTTACTGCAACTTACTAGTAACTACGAAGGAACAAGTTGGCAAACTTGGCAGTACAGGGCTGCAGTCATTACGCAATTTCACTTGCCTCTCTGCCCTCAGACAATAAACACTTAGAACATTAAATTAGTGTTAAACATAGCAAAGACGTCTCAAATAGCTGGCGGGATGAATTTGAAGCAGAGATCAAACAAACGCACAGAGTCACACTCGTAGAAGTAAGTTCAAGTTCATAAGAATATCATGGAAAAGATAAGGAGAATTTTGGATACTGTTACTGTTTTTTATAGTGGTACCGTTGAATTTGTGAAGTCGATGCATCCAGCCATTCCTCTTACTCGCGGTACTCCTTCATTCCATCGGATGCTCCGTCGATCAATCTTGGTGACCAGACACACTGTCCACTGCCTGTCTGATGCGGATTTGCAGATCTCTAATTGTACACCTGAGTAGTACATCGATGGCACAGGGTAAAAGCCTGACTGTAATTGATGATGGAAAAATACAACAGTAAGTGTTAAAGACACCTCGGAGAAAAAAATATGTAAGGCACGCTGTGTAGTGCAAAAATTATACTGTCACTTTCAGAGATGACAATCCCCAAAATCTAGAACACCCCCCATTACCCTCCCAAAAACGTGCAGAATACTGCTGCTACCTCACAGAGGCCTAATTTCAAATCGTGTCAAAACGCACTCAGAAAGTATGGCCAAAACCCTCCTTTCCCAACATGGATTATGTTCAAACGACTTGCAATCAAAATTAGACATTACAACAAGTTTTCCAAGACCCCACCCAGTCGTAAAAATCTATAACCCCCGCCCAAACACATGCAATACAATACTGCTAACCCTAACGAGCACTAAGTTAAGAAGCTTTCTTTCACTAGGCAAAATCCACCCTTTCCCACCATGAATTTTCTTCAAACCACTAGTTGCAACCAAGATTACACATTCCCACGAGTGCTGTAAGACCCCAGAACCCAGTTGCAAAAATCTAGAACACCCCCAAACACATGGAATACTGCTGCTAGTGCTAACCCTAACGAACCCTAAGTTACAAAAAATGCCACCATGGATTTTCTTCAAACAACTTGCAACCAAGATTACACATTCCCACGAGTGCTATATGACCCCAGAACACAGTTGCAAAAATCTAGAACACGCCAAAACACATGGAATACTGCTGCTAGTGCTAACCCTAACGAACCCTAAGTTACAAAAAATGCCAAAATGCTTTTCAGCATGGATTTTGTCCAAACCACTTTTTTCCGGTATTAGACCTTCCCAGCAATGCCCCAAGACCCGCCAACCCACCCGCAAAAAAGCACAACACCCCCAAACAGGCAAAAAGCAAAAATGGAAAATCTCATACTTACAATATATTTCGGCCTTCTTTCAATTCTGTCCAAACGCGCTGTGCAGCTAGGCCATAACTCCCGTTTTCCACCATGGATTTCCTGAAAAACAAATGCAATCAAAATTAGACTGTGCCAGCAGTGCTCCCAGACCCCAAAACCCACCCATAAACACCAGGAACCCCCCCAAAGAGCACCTCAAAGACAAGCAAGTCAGCAAAAATGCAAAAATGTTTTCGCCTCCAATTTGGTCCAAACCAGTTTTAGTCATTTTCTGGGCAATTTCCAAAATCACTCCGCGTGCGCTCTGCAGCTAGGCCCTAACTCCCCTCTGCCAACATGGGTTTTCTTCAAACCTATTGCTATCAAAACTATCCATACCCAGCAGTGCTCCCAGACCCCGAAACCCACCCACAAACACCAGGAAGCCCCCCAAACCGGCCCCCGAAAACGCTACATTGACCGAAATGTCAGAAAAAGCAAAAACTTTTTCCTCATGGATTTGGTCCAAACCAGTTTTATCCGGTATTAGAGCTTCCCAGCAATGTCCCCAGAGCTGTCAACCCAGGCGAAAACAAGTAGAAGACCCCCAAACAGCCAAAAAGCAAAAGTACAAAAATGGGCACAGTCATTTTCTGGGCAGTTTCCAAAATCACTCCGCGCGCGCTCTGCAGCTAGACCCTATCTCCCCTCTGCCAACATGGATTTTCTTCAAACCTCTTGCTATCAAAACTATCCATACCCAGCAGTGCTCCCAGACCCCGATACCCACCCACAAACACCAGGAAGCCCCCCAAACCGGCCCACGAAAACGCTACATTGACCGAAATGTCAGAAATAGCAAAAACTTTTTCCTCATGGATTTGGTCCAAACCAGTTTTATCCGGTATTAGAGCTTCCCAGCAATGGCCCCAGAGCCGTCAACCCAGGCGAAAACAAATAGAAGACCCCCAAACAGCCAAAAAGCAAAAGTACAAAAATGGGCACTTAGTCATTTTCTGGGCGATTTCCAAAATCACTCCGCGCGCGCTCTGCAGCTAGGCCCTAACTCCCCTCTGCCAACATGGATTTTCTTCAAACCTCTTGCTATCAAAACTATCCATACCCAGCAGTGGTCCCAGACCCCAAAACCCACCCACAAACACCAGGAAGCCCCCCAATCCGGCCCCCGAAAACGCTACATTGACCGAAATGTCAGAAAAAGCAAAAACTTTTTCCTCATGGATTTGGTCCAAACCAGTTTTATCCGGTATTAGACCTTCCCAGCAATGCCCCAAGACTCGCCAACCCACCCGCAAAAAAGCACAACACCCCCAAACAGCCAAAAAACAAAAATGGAAAATCTCATACTTACAATATTTTTCGGACTTCTGTCCAAACGCGCTGTGCAGCTAGGTCATAACTCCCATTTTCCACCATGGATTTACTGAAAAACAAATGCAATCAAAATTAGACTGTGCCAGCAGTGCTCCTAGACCACAAAACCCACCCACAAACACCCGGAACCCCCCCAAACAGCACCTCAAAGACAAGCAAGTCAGCAAAAACGCAAAGAAAATTTCACCTCTGATTTTGTCCAAACCACTTTTATCCGGTATTAGACCTTCCCAGCAATGGCCCCAGAGCCGTCAACTCACCCGCAAAGAAGTAGAACACCCCCACAAGTGCAGAGTCTTTCTTCATTGGGCGTAATCCAGCCCTCTGCTTTGAGGGAAATAGGAGTCTGGAGGAGGAGGATAGAGGAGCATGTTCTTGTGAACTTGTGAACCTGAGGAAAGCAGACTGCGGCACCTTCAAATCAATAAGCAAATAAGTGAAGACAGTTCTGCTGATGGGCTTGTTTTTGTGATTAGGTGAATACATTTTTTATTTATATTGACTTTGCAAAACAAAGAAAGACATACACACAGGAATAAAAGTGAATAAGGACGAAAAAGAAAGTTATTGATTCATTGGCTCATTTTCAGGGCTCCGTGTCAGGGAAGCAGAGTTCGTCCTCATACTCTGCGAATTCAGGCGGGAGTAGGTCACCTAACAGAGAAGAAATTCCCTCATCTAAGTTGGTGTCCTCCTCGTCTTCTTCCGGCGTGTATTCTCGTACTTTGTAATCTGGTGGTATGAGGTGCTGATTCATCTTGATCATTATTAACCTCTCCACATTTTTGGGCGAGAGGCGGGTCCTTTTGCAAGTTACATTGCCACCAGCAGCACTGAAAACACGTTCAGAAGACACACTTGCGAGTGGGCAAGACAAGTAATTTATAGCCAGGTTGGTGATCTCTGGCCACAATTCTCTTTTCCCATGCCAATACGCCAATGGGTCATCATGAATATAGACCTCTGTTGGGTCATTCAGATAGTCCTGCACCATCGACTCAAGGTTCTGCAAGGTTCCTCCACTTTGCTTACTTTTTGCTGGGACCTTTTCAGAAGCAAACCAAAGCTGAGTTAGCCAATCGTCTTCTTCACACAATGGTACTGTTGTGTCTGGTGCAGATGATCCGGTTGCTGGTGTCCTTAACGGCTGAGAGGTCACTTCTGCCACAGCCACAGGTGCAGGAGTGGACTCTTTGGACTCCGGATGGCCTGCTGATGCTGATGTACTGCCTTTTCCTTCAATTTCCTGCCGTTCTCTTTCAAACCTCATGGCTGACAGAGCTAGCCAACGTTTGTACTTTGAAACTTCTGCGTCACCAAAAGCAAACAATGCTCTGCCTGCCAGTGCCTTTTTGTAGCGTGGATACAGAATAGTAGCACAAATGCAATGCTGTTCTGTGTGGATCTTTTGAAGACGTTCATCACAAAGTAGGCGCTGTAATAATTTCTCTGCCAAATCAAAAGCTTCTTGCTTTTCTTCATCTTTTTGAAACGTAGAAGACACCGCCTTCAGTTGGTGCTCTAGCATGCGCAACAATGGGATAGCTTTTCCCAAACTACAGTCCTCCCTGCTGACTGCACGCGTGAAGACCTCAAAAGGACGAAGCATGTCTGTCAGGCTTTTAACTAGCTCCCATTGCTCCGCATGTAACCTCAGGTCCTTCACAGCTGTACCCAGTGTAAGGAAATACTGATCGAGTACCATAAACTGCTCATACAGACGCTCAAGCATGTAGAAGGTTGAGTTCCAACGTGTTGCCACCTCCTGGATGAGTGCTTTCACTGGCAGTCGACGTTCATGTAGCAGGCCCCTCAGATGCTTCCGGGCCTTAAAAGAATGGCTGAAATGTGTTCACATTCTTCGGCAGGTGGTCAGTAACTCGCACGCTGGACTTTCTTCACTCAAGAATTTTTTAACAACCAGGTTTATACAGTGCGCCAAACACGGCACTCTGAAATAGTTACGCTTATCCATGGCCTTAACTACATTGGCGCCATTATCCGTGGAAACATAACTAATCATGCGTTTTTTGGGGGACAGCCATTGAAAGACCTTTGTGTTACACTCCTGCAAAATGTTTTCTGCTGTATGACTTGACTCCATGCCAAACATGGCTAGTGTTGCATGTTTCCGAGCAGCTTTAAAAACGTTGTCCGTGTCAACACCTGCCCTTAGCTTTGCTGTAACTCCTGAAAAAGAGACCCAGTGTGCAGTGATGCACATGTAATCAGTGCCTGCGCCACTGGTCCACATGTCTGTTGTCAGATGTATAGTGTGAACAGCACTCTTCTTCAAAGCTGCCCCAATCGCCTCCAGCACATCTGCATGTAGTGCTGGAACCGCAACTCTGGCAAAATAGAACCGGCTAGGAACCTTCCATTTAGGGCAGAGCGTTGCCACTAATTCAAGAAAATCAACCCCTTCCACAAAAGAAAAAGGGAGAAGGTCCAGCGCTAACATTTTAGCCAGCTTAGTGTTATACAGACGCACCATTGGGTGGTTGCGTTCAAATGGCGCATCTGAAAACAACATGCTTCTTATGGTGGGCTGGACCATTTTTTTACGGGAAGATGATGACTTCTTCGACCCAGTTACGCTCGGTGATGAAGTTTTTCGCATTGGTGTCTCACTCTCTCCCACACTCTTAGTGTGGCGCACAGGGGGTGTGCTGCTGACAGGGGTCCTGGGTGTAGGTGAAGAAATGTTTGACGCTTCTTCCTCCTCGTCATCATCAGATGAAACATTAACGGATACAGTTTGTTGACTTCCAATTCGGGCTTCCTTGTAACTTGTTTTAATATCTCTTCTGCTTCCTTGCTGACTACAAGCAGCCTACCATCTTCGTCCCGCTGACTACGAGCGGTGGACGTTATTTCTTTTAAAACCCCTCCCATCCCGCCCTGCTAACTCCGCCCACCCCGCGACCAACCTATTTAGGCTCCGCCCCTTTTTTACTCTTGTGCACTCGAGCAGCCCTGTGGCAGAGGACTCGCTCGCGGGCGGCACTTGTAACTTGTTTTAATACCTCTTCTGCTTCCTTGCTGACTACAAGCAGCCTACCATCTTCGTCCCGCTGACTACGAGCGGTGGACTTTATTTCTTTTAAAACCCCTCCCATCCCGCCCTGCTAACTCCGCACACCCTCGCGACCAGCCTATTTAGGCTCCGCCCCTTTTTTACTCTTGTGCACTCGAGCAGCCCTGTGGCAGAGGACTCGCTCGCGGGCGGCACTTGTAACTTGTTTTAATACCTCTTCTGCTTCCTTGCTGACTACAAGCAGCCTACCATCTTCGTCCCGCTGACTACGAGCCGTGGACGTTATCTCTTTTAAAACCCCTCCCATCCCGCCCTGCTAACTCCGCCCACCCTCGCGACCAGCCTACTTAAACGTCCCCCATGCGTCAGCGCAGCGGACGAGCGCAGCGGGCGCGCCGGAGGCGCGCCGGAGTTGCGCCTGAGTTAAGCCCGTCTGCGCCCGTCCGCGGCCAGCCAGGGGCACGAGACGCTGCCGGTTTTGTCACTTACTCATCTTCCCAGCTATGTCGGCACTGGGCCCCGGGTTCCATCGACCATCCCACTTTGACCTATCTTCAACATCTTGGCCTATACACTCCTCCACCTCACTTCCCTCCCGGGACTGTATCACATCTAGCCTTACTACCTCCCACATCCCTTCCCATTCCCCTCCCACTCCCTGGCCCCCCTGCCCCTCTGTTTAACACTTCGGCTGCCCTCCTGAACACTAGGTCTGCAGTCAATCATCAATACGAACTATTTAATTACATTGACACCCATGAACCAGATCTCTTATTTTTAACTGAGACCTGGTTCAAGACCGACTCCCTACCCAATGTGCTTGCCGTCCTACCATCCTCATACTCCGCCATTCGAGCGGACCGCCCAGAGGGCAAGCGGGGTGGAGGAGTGGCCCTAATAGCTCGTACTGACCTCAATTTCCAAGTTCTCCCATCTCCCCCTATCCCCGATGTGGACCACCTTGTGGCTCGCTCTACCTCCTACCTGGCCCCCCTCACTTTTGTCTTAATCTATCGCCCTCCCCAACCCACCCCCTCTTTTCTTTCCAATATCCAGACTCTTCTGGCTACCTTGGTAATCAATAACTCTTCGGTACTGGTCCTTGGGGACCTCAACTTCTGGCCAAGTGACCCTGCCGAAAGTCCCCAATCTAAGGAGTTTACCAACCTTATGAACAGTTTAAACTTCCTGCCACTGATTCATAGCTCCACCCACATCCATGGTCACACACTAGACCAAATCTGGTCACTGAACGTTCCGTCTACACCCCCCGTTATATCTCCATGCTTGTGGTTGGATCATTCCCTCATCACGTTCTCTCTTGCCCTGGCACCTACGGTCAAACCTCCGCTCCCCAAAAACATCTGAGTTCGGAAATGGGGCAAAACAGACATGCCTTCTCTCTGCTCAGCCCTGGCCAAAACCAACCCTGATGTATCTGGCCTCTCAGCTACCTCTCAATTGGCCGCCATTAATCACTGGCTTACTGCGGCGGGCGATGATTTCGCTCCCTTAAGGCGGCTCACAGTTAAACGGGCCCACGCAGCCAATCGCTGGTTTACACCGGACCTTAAGGCAATGAAACTAGCTGCAAGAAGGGCCGAGCGAGCTTGGAGAAGTACTTACAATCCCGCACTAAAGGCAACCTACTTGTCTGTCTTACAAACCTACAAAAAGGGCATTCTTGAGGCTAAAACCGAATATTATACCAACAGGATATTGACAGCTGAGTCTCAATCAAAGGAAATTTTCTCCACTATTCACGAACTAGCATCATCAAGCAGAGCCACGGTCACCATCCCCCCATCCCAGCCCCTCTGTTACTCGCTCAATGAGTTCTTTATAGATAAAGTGGTCAAAATTAAACTTAACATCCCCCTGCCCCCCCACCTTTGCCTCCCCGTCCCCTCCCATCACTACTGTCAAGCTAACCAATTTTCCATTATTAACCAACGACACTCTTCTTCCTCTTCTGCATCGGGTCAAATCTGGCTCCCCCCTGGATTTTGCTCCCGCCCGCATTCTTAAAGAAATTTACTCAGCTTGTCCTTCACCTCCCCTGACCCTTCTTAATGACTCACTCGCATTCGGTTCTGTCCCCAGTCTTCACAAATCGGCGATTGTTATACCAATCTTTAAAAAAACGGACGCCGACTCATCTTCCCTTTCCAGTTACCGTACCATTTCACTCTTGCCTTACCTTGCAAAAGTCCTCGAAACTCAAATCACTACCACCCTGACCGCCCACATCGAGGCAAATCATCGCCTCTCCCCCTGTCAAGCAGGCTTCCGCCCCATGCACTCCACAGAGAAAGTGGTCATCTCAGTAATGGACAAATTGCGCGAAGGTATTGACACCAACCTTCCGCAAGCCCTGATACTCCTAGACCTGTCCGCCGCTTTTGACACGGTGGACCATTCCATCCTCCTCCACCGTGTCAGGGCGGCTGCCATAGAAGGCTTGGCCTTTTCATGGCTTGAGTCCTTTCTTGCTGGGAGAACTCAAGCGGTCCGCCTGGCTGGCTACGCTGCGGCCTCCCGCAAGGTAGAGTGCGGGGTCCCCCAGGGCTCATCACTTTCCCCCCTTTTGTTTACCTTTATATCTTCCCCCTCATTTTTATGTTACAGCAGCTGGAGGTCACCGTGTTTAATTACGCGGATGACCTCCAGCTAATCTTCAACCTATCTCATTCATCTTCATCTGCTTTGAACGTCCAGACAGTAATGACGTTCATTCATGATTGGATGAACTGCAACCACCTCAAACTCAACCCGGACAAGACCGAGCAGGTCCTGACCGGAGGTGGTTGCAGTCCATGGTCCCCCTCCTTTTGGCCCCCTTCCCTTGGTGTACCCCCACTCCCTGTGCTCAAAGTAAAAACCCTGGGAATTTTCCTCAACTCTCAACTCACTGTCCACTCACAAGTTAGTTCCGTGGTTTCCTCTTGTTTTTTTTCCCTTAGAATAATTAGGAGAGTCTCCCGTTTCTTTTCTTCCTCTGCTTTGAAAGTAATTGTATTGGCTATGGTATTGTCTCGTATAGACTATGGCAACATAGTCTACAACGGGGCCCCTGCCTACGCGATCCATCGTTTGCAACTGGTGCAGAACCAGGCAGCTCGCCTGATCCACGGCTTGCCCAAATACCATCGGGCCACCCCACTGCTCAAAGCACTGCACTGGCTCCCAATAAAAGAGCGCGCCCTCTTTAAACTTGGCTGCCTCACTTATCAGGCCAGATCGGGCACTGCTCCCGAATTCATCTGCTCTGCCATTAAGCCTTATCACCCTGGCAGAGAACTTCGCTCCGCCCATTCGGCCCTCCTTGCCATTCCTCGTTTTAAAAAACAGAAAGCGGGCGGTTCGAGTTTTGCTGTCTTGGCTCCCACCTTCTTGAACTCCCTCCCTGCGACCCTGCGTACTTCTCCTTCCTACCTCCTGTTTCGCAAGAATCTCAAAACCTTCCTCTTCGCGCAAGCCTACCTGACTTAGATCCTTTCTGTTGCTCCCGCCCACTGTCCACCCTAGCGCCATGAAACCGCCTGGTAAACGAGCGCTGTACAAATGCTTTTAAATTCAAATTCAAATTCAATCTCCTTTAGGTGCGCAAGCCTTTGGACAGTGTGCTGTCTCTTAAGATGACCTCTTTGGCCTCCGGTACCATAGTTGGTACCAAGCTTACCACGACTAACTGCAAGCTTACAAATGCTACAAATGGCTATGTTTTCCCTTTTTGGGCAAACACTAAAGAAGTCCCAAACTGCAGACTTCAAATTTCTGTGGGGGGCGGAGGAGGCGATACTGGTGGTCATGCTGCTAATGGCAGATGAAGTGGAGGATGTGTGTTGCCGAACTTTACTACGTTGTGCACTTGCACCACCACTAATTGAGGTGGAGGTGGATGGAGGTCCCTTCTGGCGAGAAAAAAATATAGAAGCGGTAGGTGGTGGTGTACTAGTTAACTCCAATGATGGTGTTCCTATTGCCTCCTCGTCGACAACATGACGCTCAGCAGCTTTTCGGGCTAGGGTCAAAATGTCTGTTTGCTGCATGCCCGCTGAGGCTGGAGTGACGTGTATGATGACTGCGTCGTCGTCGAGAGAGTCTTCATCAGCAGGAGTAGTATACGCCACTTCTTCTTCAGCACCACACTCCATAAGTACAAGAGTTTCGGGGACCTTCCTTTTACGCTTAGCTACCTTTGTCAGATCATGGTGTGCCTCACTCTCAGACGGCAGTGGTGGTTCCCAAGTTTCATCCATATCATCAGAAGGAAGGGGGCTTGAAGAAGATGTAGACACCATCCTTGATCTTTTCCTTGCTGGGGATCTGGAAGACAATGAATTATCAGGAGGAGTGGCTTCCTCATGTGATACCTCGGCTTGAATGTCAATTTCCTGATGTGCCCCTACTTCGGGAGGAACAACTATTGTGAGCACTTGTGCCGCTCCATGCACCTCTGCTTGCGCATCTCCTTACGCTGCCTCTCCTTCCACATGTACTTGGGCTTGTACATGCACATGTGGTTGTTGTTGCGGCTGTGGTTGTTGAACACTCGTCAGATGAGTTACAACAACCTGTGTTGATTGAGGGACATTGCTGCTACTTTCTTGCGATGAGCCAACATCACTGGTCGATGGTGATTGAACAACTATACTGGCGGCCTCTAAAGCACTCAAGGGCTTGGACCTAAGTTGGCGTGGTGGTGGTGACACTGAGCCCAATGGAGCGTGGGTGCTGCTCCCGGCAGCTTGGTCCCCAGCAGACCCCGCTGCTGCTGCAGGCGTACTTATTTTTTTCCCAAAAAATGTGGCGGTCGGCACACCAGTCTCCTTGGTAAGTGGCGCCACTTGCTTCTTCTGCTCCTTACTGGCAACTTTCTTGCTAGAGGAGCTACGGGGCCATCTTCTTCAGAGGTCAGAACAGCAGGCCGCAGTTGCACGAGTTGCAGAGTTGTCTTGTCTGTGGCCACACGTGACGTCGCGTGACGTTATGCTGCACACACACCGCTGCAGGACTTCTTCCTGGCACTGGTGGTTCTCTTGTGCACCTAAAAGCAATGGAAGACAGAGGAACATCAGTTATACACCCCAAAAAGTCGAAAAACACAAGAATCAGCACAATCCCACGCCATCCATGCCCTCAATGATGTTTATATTCAAGAAGACACCCCACAGAAAGACTAGGCCAATGCACCACTCACTAACCCTGGGCATAATGGATGAAAGCCAGGCAAAATGGGTGCAGGCCTCAGAACACTGCCTGCCTTCAAAATGGCCCCTTGCACCCCAAGCACATGGCCAGGGCCTGCCTGTACCAGCACTCAAAATGGCCCCCACCCACATGGCCAGTCCCCATCAACAGTACACCCCAAAAAAACGAAAACCACACAAAAATCACCACAATCCAATGCCATCCATGATGTTTACATTAAAGAGACCCCACAGACAGACTCAGTCCATGCACCACTCACTACCCCTGGGCAAAAGGCCCCAACAGCAGCCCAAAAAATCGAAAAAAACCCCATAAATCAGCACAATCCCATGCCATTCATGCCCTCAATGATGTTTAAATTCAAGAAGACACCCCACAGAAAGACTAGGCCCATGCACCACTCACTACCCCTGGGCATAATGGATGAAAGCTAGGCAAAATGGGTGCAGGCCTCGGAACACTGCCTGCCTTCAAAATGTCCCCTTTCACCCCAAGCACATGGCCAGGGCCTGCCTGTACCAGCACTCAAAATGGCCCAGACCCACATGGCCAGTCCCCATCAACAGTACACCCCAAAAAAACGAAAAACACACAAAAATCACCACAATCCGATGCCATCCATGATGTTTACATTAAAGAGACCCCACAGACAGACTCAGTCCATGCACCACTCACTACCCCGGGGCAAAAGGCCCCAACAGCAGCCCAAAAAAGCGAAAAATAAACAAAAATCAGCACAATCCCATGCCATCCATGCCCTCAATGATGTTTAAATTCAACAAAACACTTGTATCATGCACCCATAACTAACCCTGGTCTTACTGGATACTGTGGCTACCCACAAAATATTTTATTTAATGTTCTGAAAAAGTTCCTAAATTGTAGTTGCAGCAACTGTAATGCCCCAAACAAACTTACTTGTGAAAGTTGATTTCTAATCCAAAAGTGATCCAAAGAAAGTCAAAAAGGCCTCAAATCCAAATATCCAGCAGCATCCACAAAAAGTAATCCTTCCAGGTCAAGATCCAAATGAAAGTGACCAGCACATGAAGAAAGCACTGGGAGGAGCCTGCTGGACAGGAACAGGAAGTTGGAGACTGTGGGGCACTTCCTTCCTCCCACCCCCCTCCCCCCCAAAAATGGACTCCTTGCAAAAAAAAGTGCAGGCAAATGTCAACCGTAGGAGTTATTCTGATAAAAATCATCATTTTCAGAAGGTTTATGCTGCATGCTGGTGGATTTCTTGTGCAGAATTGCAAATTTTGCTTGTGCGAGATTGTTGCTGCCCGCCGCATCTACGTGTTCGCAATTATTTACTCCCGTGATGCGTGATCACAAGCCTTTATGACGTACTTGCGTTGACAAACTCTCGCTGTGCAAGGTGGCGGGCGCGATGACGTAATCGCGGTCGACAAACTCCCGCGGGATCACGCAGCAAGATCCAAAATGGCGCAGCACACGCAAACATGGAGAAAAACAACTCTTGAAACGCTGAATGACGGTAAGTGAACGCCGGGCGCCGCAATATTGTATTTGTCAAGCGCGACCAAGCAAAAAAATCTGCTGCGTGCGAATTTACGAATTTTCGGCAAATTCGCGAGAATTCGCGGATCGCGAATTTACCGAAAATCCGCAAATTCCGCGAGCGGAACGGATTTTATGCCCATGCTTACTCAGGATTGCATCCCACAGCACAGGAGATGTGTTGGTTGTGCTTGATCCACAAATGGGCTGGCAGAGCACCTTCAGGCCCACTTCCAAGTGTCCAGGACTGAAGTGGCCCCACTTAGCAGGACCAGACTCACAGATGGCAGAGTCCAGGTGTTGGGTTCAAGGTTATTGGAGCCTTCTGTCCCTGAGGTTCCAGTCAGGAGGCCAGCTAACTAAAGTGCACAAGTTTCCTGCCTCCCTTGCCCTTGCCCTGGCTCCAGACTAACAACAGGGGGTATGGAGCCCTTTGTGTGGAGGCAGGACATGGCCCATTCAAGTGTGGGAAGGGCTGTGTCCAGCTCCACGCTCCCATTCTGCCAGTGATAGCCCATTCAGGCACACTTAAGCTCTCTATTGTGTGTGGCTGTCAATGAGGAATACACAAAGCCCAATTGTCAGCTACACCTAGTCATGGGACCCAGAGACAGGCTGCAGCCACTGAATGGCAAAGAAATGGCAACTTTCTAATAGTGGTCTTTTCAAAATTGCAACCAAAAATCTGACTTCCCCATAACATAGGGTTTTTCACTACAATTTCAAAAACACTGAACGTGAACTGGTTACTTGTTCCCATTTGGAAGTTACAGCTTTTGAAATGCAATAAGGTAACCCTAAAGTTATCCTATGGGAGAGGCAGGCCTTGCTGTAGTGAAAAACGAATGTAAGAGTTTTTCACTACAAGGACATGTAAAACTTAAATGTTAGCTTCCTGCTTTCTGAATGCACTGCGCCCTGCCCTCTGGGCTGTTCAGGACCTACCTCAGGGGTGACTTATATGTATCAAAAAGAAAGATTGGATCTGGCAAAAGCTTTCGTTTGACATGTCAATATGGTGGTTTCAAACTGCACACACAGGCTGCAATGGCAGACCTGAGACATGTTTAAAGGGCTGCTGAAGTGAGTGGCACAATCACTACTGCAAGCCATACTAGTAGCACTTAATTTACAGGTGCTGGGCATAAGCAGTAGCCCTTTACTATGGACTTACTAGTAAATTAAGTTTGCCAATTGGATGTAAGCCAATTCTACCATGTTTTACAGAGAGAGCACACGTACTTTAGCACTGATTAGCAGTGGTAAAGTTGCATGATCCTAAGGCCAGCAAAAAAGGGTTCAGAAAATAGGAGGGTGAAAACAAAACATTTGGGGAAGACCATCTTAAGGCTAACATATTGAGGAATTCCTTTATTTTCAATTGGCTCGTGCACAAGCTGCTGTCCAATAAGGGCAGTTTAATATATGCCACACTCACAAAGAGAGACATTTCACCTGTGAGACTTTTCCCAGCTACTTGAGGAATCAAATACAGTTAGAGATATCGTATCCTCTGTGGAGGGTTGTCGCTTGGACTCAATATTGTATAGTGTACTTGAGGCTGAGTATTTACAGCCCTGTTTGTGAAAGGTGGCTATGTAGGAGAAAGGCCTAAAGTAATCTCTGACAGAGAAGGAAAAGTATGGTGTTTCTTTAATTTAAGAAGTTAGCAAGTAATGGCCATTTTAGACCGGCCAAATAAACTTTGTTCATAGACTGAGTCTCACTCTAAGTACTCTCAAAAGAACATACACCACTATACAGGATCATGGCTGTAGAAGACAATGTAGAGTAGATGACTTGACAGATGGTATGATTTGCATAGTTACTGTGAAATCCTTGACTGCAATTGGGTCTAAAATGCAAGGTGTGATGGGCCCAGTGAGAGCACTGCACCAAAACATGTGGACTGTCCTAAGGTTGGAAATAAATTGGCCTATACTGATGAGGTTTTGGGTTTTACTAGCTAAGAGATGTGATGCTATTCAGTGGAAGCTGCCTAGTGGCCAAACCAGGTCTCTTTGTATAAAAATGAAGGCATTGCCCATGGCTAAGCAGAGTCAAATGGCCAAATCAAGGAGAACAAATCACCGAGGACTTGAAAGAGTGGTGCAGGCTGGTTCAAGACCTCAATTTCTCCCCTTGGACACATTATCTCTATGAACACTGAGCCTGCTCAAATTATGTACCTTTGTCAAAAATTATAGCATTACACTGGAACTATATGTCCAGGAAATGCCCCACACCCCCTGCCGGATGCCATCTGAATAAAACAATTCAGAAGTACTTAGGGTTTAGTGGGCCCCTCCGGTCTCCGGGCTCAACTGCCATTGCACCTGCTGCACCAAAGGGACCTACATCCATGTTCGAGACCCTCATTCTTGGGGAACCAAAAAACAGAAAGTCTTGTAACAAACCTGTTCTGCAGATTACACTAAAACAAGCCATTTACGAATCCCTAAGGTTGGTTGTCATTAATAGAAGGGGAATTCACAATGCATGCAATGAGAGGTTCATACAAGGGGGTTTGGGGGCAGCCGAAACTCGGTGAGGTTCACCCCGGGCAGATTGGGAGGGGCCAGCTGATTAGCAGCCATTTTGTAAGTTAGGCTATTTTTGGGAATAGCCCAATTGTAGCCCAATAGGTAATACATTTGGGCTCTGTGCTCTCCCAGCCAATATTTTGGTTTGATGACCTTGTGGCTGGGAGCGGTGTGGGTAGCTAGCGTTTTTTTGTGCAGGGATAGTGGTGGTTTGCCATAGTTAGGCTTATTATCATAGCGGAGTAGCATTAGCATGTCGGGCGAGGATTACCGGGTCCTGGAGGCGGTCAGACTCCTGAGTGAGGCCGGGCGGCTGGATCTGCTGCTGCCGGAGGCCGCAGGGAGTTCACGCCCAAGGCACTCTTCCGCAGGGGGTGGCGGCCGCCGTCACGACCTGCATGTCCCTGAAGAGGGCCAGAAAGCAGGAGGTGAGTGAGGGGACCGAGCTGGAGCCTCGTGTACACGTGAAGGCTCTGTCAAAGTTGTGGGGCCCACCAGAGGAGCGTGTCGTGCGTTTCTCCAGCCGGGTTTCCAAATGACAGTCAGCAAAAGGAGAGGAGCGGGCCGAGTGCACCCGAGGCCTCTGGTGCTGGAGTGACAAGTAAGAGTAGCGAGGGGGATGGAAGAAAAAGGGAGCGTGTGCAGGCTAGAAGGAGCTTTCCAGTGGGAAAGAGTTGGAGACTGTGCCTGGGCTGAGTAGTGCGATGGCAGGGTGCGGCCTACAGCGCCAGGGGGCAGCCAGGTATGAGTCTGAGGGATATGCAGGGCAGGGGAGCCGGGACAGGGTCCAACGGGTAGTGGGGGAGGAGTTGGGTGATGGGAAGGACATATGGGAGTGGGTGGCTCCTGGGGGGGCAAGGAAAGGTACCTTTGAACCGCAGGTTAAGCTGGGGTGGATGAGGGATACAGTACCTGGGTAGTTGTGGGGAGGGGCGGACTGCTCAACGGGCTGGACCCAGCAGGGGTAAGCCAGGACTGGGAGAACCTCAACATTTTCATGTATTGGCATGAAGAGGTGATGGGTTTAGATAGGGTGGGGCAGGTAGATGTCTACATGGCACAGGGAGGGTCTTTGGGTGTGGAGGCTAAGGGGCTGTGGCAGATGAGTCAGGAGGGAGGGGGTGGGTCAGGGTAGTGGTTTCCTTGGTTTAGGTGCAGGCCCCAGCCGGGCACAGACAGGCTGAGATTTCAGCGGGGCTTGATTGGAGTGAGAATGAAGAGGAGGGGGTAAATAAAGGGGAAGCATTACATTTAAGCAGGGTAGGGCATGGTTGGGCAGAGTGTACCTTAGGGGTAGGAAGGAAGAAGAGTTGGGATGTAAGGGAAGGGGAAGGTAGGCCCAGCACAGCAGACCAGTCCTTTTTATTTCAGGTAACAAATCCACAGCAGGGGACAGACTTGGCAGAGCTGGGTGAGGTTCAGAGGCGCAGAGGAGAAGGGAGGGTGGAGCCTCATTCAGCGTGCCCAGTACTGGTGGGGGATATTAATGTGGCTGGCAGAAGTAGGGCCCAAGTGGCCTCGCTGGCCCCAATACCCAACGCACCTCAGTGGTCAGCAGGGCAACAAGGACACGAAAATACGTCTTTCAAGGGTGCTAGTGAATATAGGAGGGTGCTGTCGGCACCTCCGGATGAGCAGAATTTCGGTCATTTTGGGCAACAGAGTGATTGTCAGGAGGGGCAGGAAGAATTAGATTATGAAGAGGACAGACTGGAAGAGGGCGAGTTAAGAAATGTTGAAAAAGGGGGCGAGGTTGGCCCAGTAATGTGTCTTATAGTGTGTTACAGGTGACACGGCGGCCGGTAGAGCCTGCGTGTCGGACATCAAGATTGGCTCAGTCTACGGCTCCCATGGAAAGGCGGACTGCAGCTCTACAGGTACCCTCCTTAGAGCCAGGTAAAACACAGAAGAGAGGGGAGAAACAAACAATTGAATCAGTGGGGATGTGGGGTAGGAATGGGGGAGGCAGGGTGTTTGCGGTAAGGCAAGTATGTATTGGACGTCTGGGTGGGCACGAACGAATCGGGTAAGACGTCTGCGAATGCGTTAGAGAACACTAAGGCTAAAGGGACAGGCGATGCAGGGGAAAAGAGTGCGGTAGAGACGAAAGACAAATTAGAAAGCAAGGAGTTAAACATTTAAAAATTGCCTTATATGAGGGTGACCAACCCGCTGGGCACACACTCACTTAATATTGCCAACTAAAGAGAGGATATGCAAAGGTGAGTATGTTGAGATGCTCAAACTACTACACAGGGAAGTGCGCGTGAAGGAGGGTTCTAAAGAAGAAGAGTACGAATTGGACAAGAGGCCAAGGGTGCCACTCACCATTGAAAATTGGACAGCAGCTTTCTTAATAGGTGCCAGCGTTTTTGCGAGAAGTATCCAGAGCATTGTGTAGCTCCGTTTAAAAACATGGATGTGATCCAGAAGGCACAGATCACTGAGCGGAGATATGGGTGGGCACAATACGATGAGGAATTTCAGGCACGCATGGCTTGGGACACTGAAGCGTAGTGGGGAGAGTTAGACACAGACCTTTGGCAGCACAAAATGGGGGCATCCAGGGCTGAGAAAACAATTTTCACGGCCAGCGGGCACCAATAGTTCATTGGCCCTTTAAGGGGAAGCCCACACGGGGAGGGGTGGGAGGAACAGCCAGAGGGCAGACAGAATTGGGAGGGGCATGCTGGGACTTCAACAAAGGTATGTGCCCTCTGGAGTTTTGTAAGTTTAGGCACGACTGCTCAAAATGTGGAGGCAGGCACGCATTGGTCCATTGCTTCAGGGGAGGGCCAGGTCAGCAGCAAGGGGGCCAGCAGTGGCAGCAAGGGGGGGTTAATGCAGGTGGGCAGCAGCAGCTGCCTTTCGCAGGAGGAAGGGGGCTAAGGGAGCTGCGCCAAAGGGCTCATACACCGGTTAGGGTAGAAAAGCTAAAAGTAGCCTTGAAAGGTTACAGCAACCAGAAGGCTGCAAAGATCTTGCAGTAAGGGATTTGAAAGTGTTTTAGACTGGGGTATGGGGGACCCAGCATCAGGAGGTAGACAGAAAAAACGTACAATCAGCAAAAGAACACCCCAAAATAGTACAGGACAAATAGGATAAAAAAGTGCCAGAGGTTCATATGGCGGGCCCATTTAAGGACTGTCCTTTGGATAATTTGATGGTTTCTCCCATCAGAGTTGTACCAAAGAGTCCGCCTCATTCAACATTTGTTATGGCCAGAAGGGAGCTCTGTGAATGATTTCATTGATGAAAGGGAGGCTACTGTTTCATATTCGTCAGTTGACCTCGCCATGTCACTGGTGCTGACCACGGGCGCAACGGCAAAATGGCAAAATGCGACATAAAATCAGCTTTCCGTTTGCTTCCAGTCCACCCAGATGATTGGGATCTCCTGAGTATCCATTTGAACGGAAAATGGTACGTGGACAAAGCATTTCCGATGGGTTACTCTACGTCATGTGCATTATATGAGTGTTTTAGCATGTTTCTCCAGTGGCTGTATTCGAGGCACACAGGTCGCCAGCTGGTGATGCATTACCTGGATTCTTTTTTGTAGGCACCTCAGACTTCCGGGAGTGCCAGGGGGCTCTGGACAGCTTCAAAGAGATCATAAGGGACCTAGGGGTGCCTTTGGAGCTGGAAAAGATGATGGGGCCCAGCACAGCTCTTTTCTTTTTGGGTATTGAACTAGATTCTAATTGATGCAGGCGCGCCTGCCGGAAGACAAAAAGCAGCAAATGCTGGGCTGCTGCTGGCACTGGACAAGGTCACAATGAGGGAGATTCAAGTGCTGCTGGGACATCTCAATTTTGCTTGCAGGGTAGTGAGAGTAGGGAGGACATTTTGTAGAAGACTAGGCAAGGCAATCATGGGACAGAGACCACCAAACCACCATGTACGCCTGTCAGCGGGTGTTAGAGAAGACCTGAGGATGTATTGTTTTTTCTTCATGGATTTCGATGGCATTCCTTTGGCAAGGGAGGCGACATGGTTTTGGACGTATACATTTTTTCAACTCAGCAGGCAGCAAAGGCATTGGCCTTTTTTGGCAAGGGAAATGGGGTGCAGAGCAGTGGCCAGCAGAATGAAGAGGGGGTAGGAGTATTGCATTTTTAGAGTTCTTTACCCTAGTTGCGGCGGTGACATTGTGGGGCAAACAATCGGCGCACAAGAAGGTGATATTCAGGATTGACAACATGACAGTGGTAGAGATTGTAAACTGCCCGTCTGCCATGGAGGAACAGGTTTTGAAGCTGTTGAGAGTGTTTGTTTTGGGCTGTTTGCACCATAATATAGCATTCAGAGCGTTGCATGTGCCAGGGGTGGAGAATGACATAGCGGATGCCTTGACTCATACACAGTGAGGCAGATTCCGTGGGCTAGCCAAGGACACAGACAGGACTCCGACCCCCATGCTGCAGAATTTGTGATAAGTAGGCAACCCAGAATGCTACAACCAGTGGAAGGGTTTCTGGCACAATCCACGAGGGTAGCATACAGTTTATCGTGGGATGAGTTTCTGCTCTCAGAAGCCCAGCGGCGTTCCACTATACAGCATAGAAGGGAAGATGTGGTGCAATTTAGTCTGAATTTTATTGACAGAGGGCTATCTAGAGTGAGTTGACAGGAATTGTATTTGTAGGAAAATTTTTATGGGGTTGTGCACCATCTGCTGGGGAGCTCGGCACCCGGATGCTGGAGTGGTGGGCTAGAGAGCAAGGTCAGTGAGGACGGGCTAGATAACCTCTCTCTTGGAAATTGCTGGGCAGGGCTATACAAATATTATCTAGAGTATGCTTGGATAAATATGAGACATTCCTTTTCTCCATGGTGATGGTATGGATGTTTTTTTAAGAATTTTGGGTATCAGAGTTGTTGGGACCCAGGTCCGGCGAGGAATCGAATGGGAGTATGGGATACCCCATCAAGACAGGCTATGCCTATGGCTACTTAAGTAAAAAACAGACCGGAGGGGCGTAGGAAAATGGGTGTTGCTTCAGGCTTAGGACCCACAGTTGACTTGCCCTTGTAGGTAGGAGACGAAGTGGAGGGCTCTAACTAGAACACAGGTGGTGTTGGTATTTTTGCATGCGAATGGAAGTAGGGTTACGGCGTTTCAACTATTGGCAGTTCTGCTTAAAGTGCTCACAGAGTTGGGTATCGATGGTACGGGTTTTGGGAGTCATTCTTTCAGGATTGAGGCGGCATTGGAAGCAAATAATAGGGGGTGGGGGCATTTTATGATGCTGGGGAGATGGTCCTTGGATTGTTACAGGCGATACGTTCACAGCGCAGCCGGGGGCGTTTAGCACGCTTGTGTTAATTCCTCATGTTCACACACTTTTTCTTGTTTCAGGTTCTGTGGCTAGACCTCTTGTCAGAGAGATGTCAATTTGGATAGTGGGGCACTAATTTGTGGGGTGGGCCCAGGTCCAGGCCTGCACCAGTTACTTTGGAGAGAATTTATGTTTCAATAAATATCTTTTCAGAGTGTCTTGGAGGGGAAGAGGGGGCATGCTCTGGAAGGAGCTTGTACAGTCTTTGAATGGTTTGTTGGTGCCCGGTACGTGCCCAGACATTTTGTTGCTTCACTTCGGTGAGAACGACTTGATAAAAGAGAAGGGGATAGTTTTAATGAGGAACATGAACATGTACCTGGCCCTGATAAAAAGGCAGTGGTCCGGATGTTCAGTACTTTGGACAGAGTTTGTTCCCCGGGTATGGAGAGTCGCAGTTAAACTCCGGCAGTGGACAGGGCCAGGAGGGAGCTCAATACGGAAATGGTTAATTTTTGTAAGGAAATTGGGTTTGGGAGGCTTGCTCATAGAGACATCAGATTTGACACGGTAGAATTCTTCAGGGTTGATGGTGTTTACCTGTCATGTGTGGGCATGGATTTATATTTGTTGGAAATCAGAGAGGTATTAGCCAGGGCTTTGAATGTGCAGAGTCACTATGGACAAAATTCCTATGATGAAGGGGCGGAAAAAATGGAGGTGGCATTTCCTCCTACACTCCTGCTTTTTCCTGGGTGGCGGGGTTGTTAAAAGTTGGCCAGGATTGGCTAAAGCTTTTGGTTAAGTGTTGGAAGTCTGAGAGCAGGAGCAGGTAAAGGGTAGGCATGTAGGCAAAGTTTTGAGTAGATGTTTGGTAGTTACAGTTGCAGAAAGGAAGGTAGGGGATTTGGGTTTCATTGGAGGGCAGGATTTGTAACTGCAATACTTTGTAATGTGGTTGTCATGTAATGTTATTATGTTATCGGCAGGGTGTGGGAATTGATTTGGAGATCGTAGGGGCGGTGGTAACAGGGGATCAGTTATTTAATGTATAGTGAGGTTTTAGTTTTGTTAGGCAGTTGCCAGTGTTCTCATTGTGATATGCACCTGCTTCAATAAAGCGGCCTTTTACACACACACATTTGGTCTCAGTTTGGTTGCCCCCCTCCCTCCCAAGGGGGGTTTGGGGGCAGCCGAACCCAGTGAGGTCTGCTCCCCAGGAAGATTGGGAGGGGGAGGGGCCGGCCGATTAGTGGGCATTTTGTAAGTCGGGCTATTTGGGGGAATAGCCCAATTGTAGCCCAATAGGTAATACATTCAGGCTCTGTGCGCTCTCAGTCACCATTTTAGGTTTGGTGACCAGGTGGCTGGGAGCGGTATGGGTTGCTAGCATTTTTTGGCCCTCCCTCCCACCCAATAAAGTTGTGCTACTGGGTCTCATTCAGTTGGGCTTCAGTGTCTTAATTTTCGGGCTAGGTTTGTTAAAACAGGTGCATAGGGGTATGCTAATTGTGCATGTCACTTGGAACAGGTGCAAGCAGGGTTGTTAAAAGTTAGCCAGGATTAGCAGTAGTTTTTGGTTAAGTGTTGGAAGTTTGTGAGCAGGGAAAGGGTAGGCAGGTAGGCTAAGTTTAGAGTAGATGTTTGGTAGTTACAGTTGCAGAAAGGCAGGTAGGGGATTTATGTTTTATTGGAGGGCAGGATTTGTAACAGCAATACTGTGTAATGTGGTTGTTATGTAATGTTATTATGTTATCGGCAGGGTGGAGGATTTGATGTGGGGACCATGGGGGAGGAACGGGGGGATCTGGTATTTGATGTATATTGATTGAGGTTTTAGTTTTGTAAGGCAGTTGCCAGTGTTCTCATTGTGCAATGCACCTTTTTCAATAAAGCGCCCTTTTACACACACAAATTTGGTCTCGGTTTGGCTTGCCCCTCTCCCTCCCAATATGAAAAGACCAGGAAACGTATATGTTGTTATGAAAATGCAAATCTTGGGTAATACTTATTCTAAAATACAATAGTTTGACTCATCAATATATGAGCGCTTCCAGATGTTCGAAAAAGGAACAAACACAACACACTTTGCCTGCAGTAATTGCTTGCATATATAGTATGGCACGTGGCAGTGCCCTGAAAAAACAAATTCCTACAAAAAATGCTCTTCAGGCAACAGCTGTGGGACAAACAAGAACACGACAGGAACTGTAATTCCTTGAAGCATTCAACTTGTGATGCCCTTAATTTGATCCAGCTGTGTTCAAGAATGTGCATTTTACCTACCTCTGTGTACTAGAAGTGTATCTGATTTGTATGCTTTTCTTTCAGCGAGAAAGCACAGTACTGCAATCCCTACTGAGCTGTCACTGTTATGCGTTTGGCGAAATTAAATACATAAATCTTATCTTTTGATAACGTTCTCTGCCTCACAGTCTTCATATTCACAAGTATCTCTTATTTAAACCATGAAGAGGGATCCTGGGAATTGTTCATTCAATTGTGCTATTTAATAAAGTTGGTGAAGTGCTTCACAGGGGACTATCAGCCTGAAAATATATGCACATTATACCACCCTAGTCGACCGTTCAAAATAAGACGTATGCTGAAATATTAAATATATATCATGGTTCAGCATTTCATGCTCCAAATAATATCTCATGGATCAGCAGCCATCAATGGTTACACAACAAAAAAGTACTTGATTGTAGGTAAACTGCTCTATGATTTTTTTCAGGGAATGATACCTTTTCAGTTGATTAACATATTTGAAAATTTAGTGGAAAGCAGAACTGTGGTTGTTTTTACTAACAGTTTTCATAACTGTAATAATCATGTAGTTTAGTCATTTTGGTTGCTTTGTGAAACTAATTGTTCTAAAAAGAAATAGTAATAATAGAAAGTTTAGTTAGTTTAGAAATATAAGAGGTGGGGTTTCCCGCTATATAGTAAAAACTTCCAAAATGTTTATGAAGAGGTCTGGTAAAAGAAAAAAGTTTGGTTTTGGTATAAGTTGTGTTTAAAGTGAGAATTTTCCATGAAATGCTACTCGACTGGCTCTGAAAATGCACCAGGTAAAAGCATTCATGCGGTATCAATCAGTCTAGAAAGCATTAAAAGTTTCCACCATGATATTTGGAATAAAGAAGACCAATTTGAAAGGGTGAACATTTGAGGAATGACCCTGAAGTAGCATAAGGTTTCATGGAACATATCAAGTATTCAAATTGTGCCATCTTCAGTTCCAGTTTCTGCTGATGACTCGTGAGGCCCTTAACCTCTTCTTGAGTTTCAGTGCAGCCTTCTTATGCCCTAGCACATCTCCACATGCACAGCTTGTGGGATCATATGCTCAGCCATGTACCAACCTATAGAGAGGTCGACATTCATAAGTGCAGCAATGATTTACATAATCAAGTGCAGCCTCTATATGGCAATCAATGACTGAATCACTGATGCACAGTTTTATGTCCCCAGATAAAACCATTGAATGTTCTGGCTTGGCCACATAGTTTCATGCCCTGTTCCACATGATTCACTTAGGTACAGTCTATAGTCTTAGAATAGTCTCATATTCCAGTATGGTCAGTGGAAGTTGTCATTTTCATATGAGCAATATGAACACCACTAGACTCTGCACTCATACTTTATACTACTATGTCCAGGACATTGTTTGGCTTGGTGTCAACAGGTGCGAAACATTCTGAGATATGACTTGTGTCCCTCATGACAGGCAAATTCACCACTCTGACACAAAGCACAAAACAGATGTTCATGTAGGGAAAATATGCAAAAATAGACATACTTACTACATCCTTCTGACATTTGGCACATCTTTCCAGAATGAACAGAAGATAAACCTCTCTGGGGGCGTGGCTGAACCACCCACAAGATGGCAGTGGATCGTGAATCTCCACTTCGCTTTGAGCCGTCTCTTTTCTTTTTTCACAGTGGAAGGCTGTTTCCAGGACTTTAAATGAGGAGTATCGGGAGGCGCATGCAGGGGGACCAGGTATTTCTGGTTTTGCACTCTGTCTGAGCATTGAAGAACTGTAATCTTAATTCTCAGGGAATACTTACTAATATAACAAAGAACTTGGCACAGAAGCTGAAATATGAAAATACATCTTTATTAAACTTAATTAAGTGAGGCCACGTCACACAGAAGCAGTAGCAACTGAATGAGGTAGTCTGAAGAGTACAGAGAACAGAGGCCTTTTATATGCTCTCAGGGTTACAAACTTCAGCATACAAGTAAGGGGCAGTCCTAGCTTTTGCAAGCCCATAATCAATCTTTGAACAAACCCAACATTCTTCTTTAGACAAGCCAGACAAACCCATAATAAGAAGGACCACAACCCATATCGTAAATAGACCATAAAAGAAGAAACAGAAAACAGATAAGAAGCAAGATAGAAAGGTGTGTGCATGTACCATAAACTCAGCAATGCCCTGCTCTTTGATCTCTATTTTGATCAGCTAAAGGGCAAGAACTGGTTTGGCAAGGTCAGCTTCAGGCAACAGGGTCAGTTCACTCAGGTCAAACAGGAGTCAGCACAAACTCAAGCTAAGGTGTTCATGTCCTTAAAAGACTTGTTCAGTCACAATCATTGGCCTATGTGAGGGCAACCACAAAATGGCTGCCATACACAAAATGGAACCCACGGGTTCAGAATTCACAGATTCTCAGCATTTTCTCCCATGTTTTCCCCTTGTTTCGTTCTCCTCATGATTGTTGGTTACGGCCACCATTTTGAGTCTCTCTGAGTGGTGGCACTGTGTTGTGCTTCACTTCTTGCTACTCCCTGGCAGTTTTATTCTTTTATTTGCATGGCAGGCACTTTTTGATTCTTCTTTTTTAAAATGATGTTTCCCATTTGCTAGATATTACTTTGCGTTTGGTAACTTGCTTCAGGGACTTTGTCATTGCCTGAATGCGCTTTTTCTTCACAACTTGTTTTTTGCTATGTATTAAGGCTTGCTTAGGACACCCTTTGCATGATTTATTGGGGCACGTCTGGAAACGACTGTTGAAGTGTTTTCTTTTATCGCCATTGCAGACACTTAAGTGATTATTGTTTTTCCATCTCCTCTGACAGGTCTCCTTTCTTATGGAACATACTATTGCAGCTGTGTCCCTTGGGCCAATGTCTTCCTCCCGTAAGGAGACTGGAGCATCCACTAAATGGCAGAAGAAGGATCCTGCCTCTCCCTCTTAGTCTCCATTACCTCTTACCCTCGAAGACCTTATGGAGGAAATACAATTAATTGCAACCCTTTGTAATGGAGACTAATGATACTCTCCAACAGATAGAAGATAAATGGTTTAATTTGGACTCTAGGGTGACTGAGGTGGAGCAAAGACTGAGCGAGGTTCAGATGCTGCCAGTAAAAAAGAGTCTATGTCTAAAGAAATCTCCCTTTTGTAGCAACAAACGGAGGATTTGAAAAAAGGAATAGACACAACAACCTTAGAATTTATGACATTCCTGAAAAGGCCGAAGGGTCAGATATGATTGCTTTTCTTAAGATGCATAATTCTAAAATAGTTGGTTTTAAGAATGATACACGCCTTAATTTGCAAAGGGCCCATCACATGGTCTCCCCAGAGGAATAACTGTTTTGTTTCTGGAATATACTGAGTTACTAATGGTTCTATCTGAGCAAAACAAAGGAGGCAAATGTTATGGAATGGTCAGAGAATCTTTTCCTCTCAGGATGTGTCTCATGCTACTGCAGCTTGCTGCAAGGAATTTCTGTCTTTCCGTCGTGCCCTTCAGTCAATGAAGGCTCTATATGGCCTTGTGCACCCGTGTTTCTTTAAAGTGACATACAAGGAGAGATCTTTTTCTTTGACTTTCTGGAGGATCTAGAGAAATGTATTCTTCAGCATCAAGTAGATGCTATGGAGCTGGGAAAATCCTGATCCTTTTTTCTTGGCGGCAAACACGTTTTCTTAGTTCTTACAGTATTTAATTTTATTATTCGCACTTATTTGCATTATTGTTTAGATGCAAGAATATATGGTTACTAACTGGACTTTTCCCCTTACAGGTTTCATTTCTTTCTCTGGATCCTTCTCCCAGATGGGTCGCTCCTATGTGTTCCCTACCCCTGACCTCTTGTATAAAGTATGTTGTCATACGTTGGTAAGTGCCTACTCGGTGTTTTCCTAAGACATGTTTTCTTTTTCTCTTTTTCATTGTAATACCTGTTTGCACTTTTCCAGCTGCTTTCTTTCTTAGCCAATTTTATTTTATGACGGTTTCTTTGGTTTCGCTTTCTACGTATAGTTGACTTCTGTCTGCCATACATCTTTCCCTTTTGTGTGTTTCCCCACCTCTCTTTGTTTTTTTTTTTTTTTAAATTATCATTTTCATTGGCTTTTTAAAAATGTATTTCGGTACAATCTGTGCATTTTCACAGTAACAGCAGGTACATATTCCACATGTCGGCAACCTTCAAGAGCAGTTACAGTAATCTTTGGAAGTGAGCAAAGGTCAATCTCCAGTTTTCAGCCTACATCAAATAACCCTTCCGTGGCCTGTCTCAACCCCTCTGCCTTTCAGCTTTTAATGTCATGTTCCTGCTGTGTCAGGGCTTCTTATGGGGAGTAGTCAAGTTTGTTGCCCACATTTGTCACTCTTGTGTGGCTATGCCCTTTATGTGTCTGCATATGTAATGTGGTACAATAAAATAAGGATACAAAAAAAGAAAGGGAAGTCAAACTAAAACTTAATCGCAACTAAGTATACCAGGGGTCCTCTGCCTTTAAATTATGTCATCTTTTCCTGTTTGTGGGAGTTACCCCACCTGGTGAGCCAGGGGACTGCGGGGGGAGGGGGAGGAAGGAAGGAGACCAGGGGGACAGTGGTGGGGGGTCCCTCCGGTGCATTCCCTGCACTAGTGCAGGCCCATTTCTGACCCCTCGATCCGACATTCCTGTTCCATGAATGCCAGACAGCAGCTAGTCCAGCTCTGGTCCAATATTTGCCTCTCGTGCTGCTTCGGGCTCTGAATTGTCTGCCTGCAACTGCATTTCATCGTTTTATGAACTTGCCCTGCCCCCAATATTTCGGCCCATGGTTATGCCAAAGGTTTACACCTTTTAGTAGCCTTATCTTCGCGGATCAGTGCCCCCTCCTCTGCTCTGGCCAAGCAGGAAAATTCATTCTCCTAGTGAGATATTTTGGGGCACATTTTTGGCCTCCATCTAAGGGCTATCCTCCGTTTAGCCTGTAGGAAGGCCAGGTCAGCAAATCTATGTTCTAACCGTTTGGATTTAGGCCTCGGGAAGAGTCCCACTCCAGTGAGTGCAATAGTAGAGAAAGTGTTGGATAGCGTAGGGGTAAAAATTACTATTCCAACTCCAGTGAGTGCAACAGTAGGGAAAGTGTTGGATAGCGTGGTGGTTAAAATTACTATTCCCACTCCAATGAGTGCAACAGTAGGGAAAGTGTTGGATAGCGTAGGGGTAGAAATTACTATTCCAACTCCAGTGAGTGCAACAGTAGGGAAAGTGTTGGATAGTGTAGGGGTTAAAATTACTATTCCAACTCCAGTGAGTGTAACAGTGTGGAAAATGTAGGGTAGCGTAGGGGTTAAATTAACATACTTATCAATTATTTTTGTAAAATAAAATAAAATAAAATAAATAACATATTAATAATTAAATAACAAACAATTATGAATATCCAATAAAATTAAATTAATATTTACCTAAATAACATTAAATTACTTCTCACACTATTTCCCCTTTAACACACAACATACTACACATAAAAACACAATTCATTTAATTATCAATTAATAAATATTATTTAGCAAAGGAAAATTAACAATAAATGAATAATCAATAAAAATAAATAAAAACATATTCATTAATTAATTTAATGTAATTACTTCCCACCCCATGCTCCTATAAAACCACAACCTACTCGACATAACAAATCACATAACTATAACAATAAAAAGTATAATACATTATTTATAAATAATATAGTTATAATTTGACCAATTAATTCAAATGTAATATCAATTAATAATGAATTAACAATTAATTAATAATCAATAACAAAAAATAAAAACATATTAATTAATTATTTGTAATTAAATTACTTCCCACCCTATTCTTCTATAAACCCACAACCCGCTCTGATACCAAAACGCAAAATTTACTTTAAAAAAATAACTAATTTCTAAACATTAATTTAAAAATTTA
The DNA here is from genome assembly GCF_964261635.1 of Lissotriton helveticus. Classification (NCBI taxonomy): domain Eukaryota; kingdom Metazoa; phylum Chordata; class Amphibia; order Caudata; family Salamandridae; genus Lissotriton; species Lissotriton helveticus. Next base: position 693,943,441 of record NC_136063.1, read on the forward strand.
TGAAAATACATTAAGAAAATAATACATATAAAATACAAACTAAAATACATAACACTATTATTTTATATTATTGACAATGATATTTTTACTAACGATATTACTTACCTCAATATTACTTACTTTGATATTTAAAAAAACGATATTACTTACATTAAGGTCAATATTCTGGTCAAAGATATTGTTGACTTCGCTATTCTGGCCCTACGATATTAAAAACTCGATTTTATGGTAGGTCGATATTGTGACTGTGCACCGCCATCATTCTTGTGGATGGTAACATTTGTGTGCATGTGCACAAGCGAACATGCATGCTTTCATGCTTATTGTATTTTACTGTAGGTTCATTTATATTCCTCTTTGTACCCTAGATGAAGTGCCAAACTGTGCATACAGATAAGTAGCATCCTATTCTGTGGGAGAGGAGTGAGAAAGTGCCTCTTTTTACATGGCTAGCCCCCACTTTTTGCCTGGAAAAATATGTTTTGATTGTAGTGCACAGGGCCCCTGCCAACCAGATGCTTCTTCCCTAAAACTGTACCACATTTGGCAACTTCAGCCCCCTTGTAATTTGGTACGTAGAGCATGGGAACTGACTATGCCACTGACACTGCAGCTTACATGTGTACATGGTGGCTGCCAGCTGACTGGCTGTGCGGTAACCGGAAGGAGTGTTGCTCTTTTTGCTGCGTTAGCAGGTCCTCCCTCAACCCCCCCATGCTCCCAACATCCCTGAATTTTACCCGTGGCTGGCATCCCTCCTCCAGATGGTTCTGCTGCAATGGACATAAGTGGCATTTGTAGTGGGATTCGGCCCAGTGGTTGTTCCAAGGGATCCGCGCTGCAAGAGTGCGGCGACAGAGCTGCGATTCTGCAGCGTGGCCTGCATGCTGGTCTGAGACAGCAGTGGTGGAGTCAGCACAAGCATATGCTGGAAGGTGGTCAGAGTGCACAACCTTCTGCCTGCAATGGCTTTTTCAGAGAGTACCGGCAGGAGCTAGGAGGGTATTCTCCCGCAGGAGGTAGGAGGGTTTAATATTTTATTGCAAGATGTGTTGGTAGTACAAAAGTGTGAAGGCTCATCTTGGAAGGGAGGAAAAGAAGTCCAGTAGATACAGTGCCCCTTGCCCTGGAGAAGGGCAGTCAACATATAGAAAAAGTGGACAGCAAGCTCACAGGCAAATTCTCTAGGTTTAGCCTCTGTACTAGAGGTATCGCAGCAGCATCAGGGGTGGGTCCAGGACCGGAGGTTCCCTTGTTATAGTGGTTTCTGGCCCAAGGGATTCTGCTAAGGGGGAAAGCATTTTATCTGGGGGGTCATAGAGGAGGAGGCCTATATAGGGAAAGCAGGGAAAGTAGCTAAGTTGTCTGTGAAGAGCCCACGGGACAGGGGAAAATTAGTACCTTTTTCCAAGGTTACCCACTCCCTTAAATCCTTTTTTAGAGTCCTTGCATCCCCAGGACCACAAAGAAAAGGAAGAGGGGTCAATGTGGGCTTAAGCCGGCAGTTCTCCAGTATGGATAATGCCACCAGCAAGTCTGCAATGGTTGCCGGAAAAACTTTAAGAAGTAGATTGGCCACTGAAGTAAATACAAAATCAACACTGGACTTAATTAGTACAGCCCAGCTCCCCAACCCTAATAGATGTTATGCCCTCGCAGTTTCAGATGAGCTTAGTTCTGCTGAAGAATGACTCCAGCAGGAGATGGATACTGGGAGTGCTGCCAGGGAGCCGTCAGAGGAGTCTTAGGCCTCCATCCTCTTAGGTTTAAAACAGGAGATGCAGACCGGATTTAAGATTTCTGAGAATAACCAGGCTGACATCCAGGCCTGCTGTTTAGTATTAGGTCAGAAACTCGAGGAAGTGGCCTCATTGGAGGAGGAGGTGGCTTCTATGAGGCAGGACATAGTGAAAAACACTATTGGTGTAAGGCTCCTGTCGAAACAAAGCCAAGGATTAAAGGAAGACCTTGAGAGGCTTGAGAACCTCTCTTATAGAAATAACTTCAGTCTTCTGAATGTCCTAAAGTCTGCAGAAGGATCCAATATCAAGGCCTTTGTAATCTTGTTGCTGCGAGATACGGCTTTGAAAGATAGGCCAGATATCAATTGTGACTCTGAGATTAAGCGGGTGCATAGAGACCCCTTCAAAGGATCCCTCAAAGGCAGAGGCCTAGGAAACTGATTGTGAACTTTCATTCAAATACAGTGAAGGAGGTGCCCTTGAGTGTAGCCTAAAGGAATAGCCCCTACTCGGTTGGTTCTTATTCTCTCTCCATTAGATCGTATGCCTGTCGAGCCACCAACCAGAGGCAGTGGGAAGTAGGAAATAAGATGGAGGAATTGACTAAACTCGGAGCAAAAGCACAATTGAAATTTCCAGCAATGCTTCCAGTAATGTGGAACAATCATGTGTACAACTACCGGTCAGTGGAATAAGTGGATGGATTGATTGATCTGATAAAAAAAGGAGCAAGTCCTTGAACTTTATCGGGTAGAGGTGTGCCGTCAGGTGGGAAGGACTGAGTTTGGGGGTCGGGCGGTGAATCTGCCATAAGTGTAACTAATTTGAATTGTTCCTCATGGAAGAAGCTCACTAGGCATTCATGCCTAAAAGCTATGGGAGGGTACCCCATGGTGGGATGGGGAGAGAGGCACGGGATGTGGATAGAGAATGGCGTTGGGTGGGGAGCAGTGGGAAAAAATGACAAAAAGAGCACTCCTGTCCATAGATTTTGAAAAAGCTTTCAATTCGGTAGACTGGACATACTTACAAGGGGTGCTGGCCGAGAGGAGGTTTGGGACGAGATTCAGAGCACTGGTTCAAGTTCTCCACGCCCATCCGAGAGCATGAGTGCTGGTTAACGACGTGCTTTCCAAGGCCTTTCCATTGCCTGGGGCACTAGGCAGGATTGCCCTCATTCCCCATTGCTCTTCGCTCTGGTGATGGGGCCTTTGGCTTTCCTAATGCGGGCATAGGATCGTATCAGTGGATGGGAATGGCCTAGTACAGAAACAGATAAGATTACTTTATATGTGGATGACGTCCTGGTCTTCCTGGCTGAACCAACCTCCTCAGGACCACATTGCCTCCAGATCTTGCAGTCTTTTGAGCAGGCCTCAGGTTTGAGGCTGAACCATGGGAAATCAGTTCTGGTCCCCCTCCATTTATCAAGCGATTGCTTTGATTGGCAGTCCACCATTCCCCTTTGGTGTCAATCCTTTAAATATTTGGGGATGTGGATTACCCTCCTTCCCGAGCTGGGCTGGTCCCTCAATGTGGCTCCATTGGCTAAGAAGGCAAAGGAAGACCTCCACAAGTGGAAAGATTTACCTCTGAACCCCCTGGGGAGGGTGGCATTGTTTATATTGATAATACTTCCCAGGTTTCTTTATGTCCTTCAAAATGTCCCCTTCTGCTTTCATAGGATCTGGTTCCGGGAACTGGACAGTTTAGCTACCAAGTTCCTTTGGAGCTGAGGGATGGCGCGTCTGGCTTTGTCCGCATGCCGGATTCCCTCTTTTGACGGTGGCATGGGGATGACACATCTATATCTCTACTTTTTGGCTGTACGTCTCGTGGTAGTCCACGACTGGTTCAATGGGGGCTGAGCGGACCCGGCCTACAGGCTTGAGATGAGTGAGTTGGGGTTTCCCCAACTCCAAGCAATGATGTATGGGGGACCAATTACATCCCGACTGTCGGATGTGACACGCTCCGTCCTACTGGCCTGGTGGGCCTCGCTGCGCCACACCGGTTGGGCGTGAAAGCTAACCCAATGTACGCCCCTTTGGCATTGGGCCTGGCTCCGGGAGGTCAGTGAGCTTCAGGGTTTAAAACATGGGACCTTATCGGCATATTCACAGCTGGGGGATGTATGGGCTAAAGGCCATATGCTTTACTTTCAAGAGCTCCAAACTCGCTACATTCGTCCCAATTCTACAAGTACCTGCAGCTGTGACATGCCCTCCACAGGCACATCAGGGATGACACGAGACTCCCCGAATTTAGCTCCATTGAGGCCCAGACAATGATGGGAGATTTAGGCAAAGGGGGCATCTCCCGCATATACCGCTCCTTGGTCAATATCACCCTATCTCCTTGGAGAAGTTGAGGGAACAGTGGGTGGAATGGGTGGGCCTGATCCGCCTGACCTTGGGAGGGGACAAGACTGGTGTGCGACCCACGAGAAACTCCTGTAAATGGCAAATGGTTGTGGGAAAAAATACCGGAGGATGTGGGGGAAGTGGTTGAATACGGTGGAGGGTTCTGATTAAAATGTCTTCATATCTTAGCTTTGTACTTTTTATGGGGTTTGTGTTCGCGAGATGCATTGCCTACATGATTGTAATTGTCTTAAGGATTTCCGTGCATTTGCTGACATGTTTATGTGCTTGAAAACGATAAAAATTTGTTCATCAAAAGAAGTCCTCAATATCGCCTAGACATATATATGAAGTAAGCTGGTATAGAATATCGCAAGAAGGATAGGATACTGTATTTAAGGATAAAAATAAGGGAAATTAACAAGCTCTCTCTGCTGTCATGGAACATAAATGGCCTCAGGTCTAATAGCAGACAGAGATTGGCTATGAGGTACCTAGAAGAAAGCCAGGCTCACATCATCCTTCTACTAGAAACCCACTTAATGGCTAATGAGAGTAGAGCCCTGTTTTCTAAGTGTAGATGGGTAGAACGCTATGTGGTCTCTGAGCAAGTCGAACAATGTAAGAGAGTGGCTATTCCGATAAGGAGGGGAGCTGGGGTCGAGAAAAAATCCTCAAAAACAGATAGCACTTGAAGATGGATTATTACAACTTTCAGATATAGAGATTTTGAGTTTGTTTGTGCTGATTTTTATGGACCGAATATTGATGATTCCCGGCATTTATCTAATCTGGAGTGGAACTTAGTGGGGGGCGTTCAATACCCTCCTTCTCCCGTGTGAGACAGGCCTTCGAAAACATGCTTCAGGACTTAGCCCTGGTAGATGTATGGAGACATACAAAGGGGGCTAGGTGGGGCTCTACGTTCCACAGTATAAAATATGGTCAGTTCTCTAGATTGGACTACAACTTTGTGGATAGAACCCTTGTGGAAAATGTAAAAGCGGTCCATATTCTACCAGGCCACATTTCGGATGCTGCTGTGCTTAGTATGTACTTAAAGTGCTGTCGCAGCCGACCAAGGTCTAGGTAGACGCTGAAAAGGGCCCTTCTCCTAGATCCCAAGGTAATTGATGCCCTGAAATAAGCTAGTGTGTTTTTTTTTCTCGAAAACGAAGGATTAGCCTCCCCTGATGCAATTTGGGATGCTTTCCAACCATACATTAGAGGACTGTTGCAAAGCTTAGCTCACTTTAAGAACAAGACTGAGAGAATTGGCCTTAAAAGAATGGAAGACCGGGGGTATTAGAGGCCAACCTCCAACAGCAGGGCCTCAGGTTGAATGCAGAAAGGGAGTAACTACTAAGGGAATTGAAAGAGGTGAGGTTAAATTACAGGATCAAACTGGACATGAAGTGTAGAGAGCGATGGCAAACTGGGTGTATGAGGAATTCTGAGTGTGGAGAGTAAGCTGGGACACTACTAGCATGGATGGCAGGTCCTGAGAGGCCAAGAAATTACATCAGGGAACTTGTAATCAACACAATGGGTGATGTTTCGGATAAGGCAGGGGAAATGCATGCCTGCCTGGCATCCTTATCCGCTGAGTTGTTTACAGAGGAGGTGCAACCCGACCAAGAGTTGCTTAGAGCTTGGCTGGCAAAAGTGCAAATGCCAAGACCCACAACGGAGGGTAGAGAATGCATGGGTGCCCATATCTCTAAGGAAGAGATTGGGGCATGTCTACTCCAGATACAGAATATTAAGGCCGCTGGCTGGGACGCTTTGCTGGCAGAGGTGTATAAGCTCTTAATAGAAGAATTGATCCAAGTATGGGAGGTATTGTTTAATTTAATGTATGGCAGGGAGGACAGATCCCAAAAACATGGAAAGACACTACAATGGTCTTAGTTTTAAAACCTACCAAGGTCCTAAGAAAGCAGACTCTTATAGACCAATCTCCCTGGTGAATGCAGATTATGGGATCTTTATGAGTATTTTAACGGGGAGATTGGCCAAGCTTGATCCAAAGCTGATACATATTGATCAGAAATGGTTTATTCCAAAGAGGCCAATCCACGAGCTTACGCAACAATTTATAGGCACAATTGATCTTGCCATGTCTCATTCAATTCCCTTGGCTTCGATTTACACGGCTAAGGCCTTTGATTGGGTAGGTTGGGCATATTTGTGGGAGGTCTTGGGTGCTATGGGATTTTTCCAGGTTTACGATCGCCCTCCAGAAGCTATATGAAAATTCATCAGCTGAGATCCTTTTTAATGGTTCTTTAACAAGGAGCTATAGCATACAGAGGGGTACGTGGCAGGGTAGCCCCCTATCACCTTTGTTGTTTGATATTTATATTGAACCTCTGGCACAACAGCCAAGGAAAAACAGACAGGTTATCCCTTTCTATTCGCCAACTTACAGTTGTAAGATTGCATTGTACGGTGACGATTTGTTTATCTACCCATCAGACCCTGTTATAACGGTGCCGAGAGTGGAGCAGGTGGTTGCAGAATTTGGAGCCTTCTCGGGGTACTCGGTGAATAATTCTAAAAGAGAAATAATGTGTTGGAACATAGAAGGGTGGAGGGAGAGGGTTAGCTCAAAGATAACATATTAAGGGATTACCATTGTTAATACAGTGGATGAAATCCCCCTGCATACCTTAAAAAGAATGGCCAGGGAGATCAAATCATTGCTGTCTAGGTGGAAGAACCTGCCCTTGACAATCTACCAGCTCGTACCTTTAATAAAGATGCCGATCCTCTGAAAACTAACATCAATTTAATTGTATCCCCCTTACATTTCCACGATCATGTATAGACGAAATCCAGGGGAAAATAGCCAGTTTTATTTGGGCCTCTAGGGGGGGCCAGATTGGCATGGAAAAATCTGAGGCCTAAGCTTGATAAGGGTGGTTTGGCTCTCCTAGTTCTAAATATGCACTGTAGTTCTAAATATGCACTGTATTACGTTCCACTTTAAGAATATCCGGATGCTATTGGGGAAACTTGATAACTCTACTTGGGAAATGCTATTAGTCGAAATTATTAGGGAGGTTAGTGCTGAGGGGTTCTTGTATAAGTTTGGTGCCCTGAATTTTTTTTAAAAGATACGACTGAAGCTTTCAACAACCTCACTCAATCTCTGGTATGGGGTGAGAAAAATGCTTAGCATAGATATTATTCTGACTTTGCACCAATATGGGACTTCCCTGGCACCCCAGAATGTATGAAGGATGGGATAAGTCTTCCAATAAGGCAGGCTGGGATTATTACCTGGGGAGACTTGATAACAATGCTAGGGATATTACCCTGAGAAGTCCTTAGAGAGAAAGTTGGAGACAGCCTATCTAGGTTCAAATATGTGCAACTTTCTTCCTGGTTTGCGGCCTCAAAACTGGAGATGGAGGGACTGGAAATTCGAGTTCTCCCTCCAGGATATAAGACCTAAAAGAAAGGAGGTTGCTGTATGTTATTGGAAATTCCTGGAAGCAGATGATAAGAATTTAAATCATCACACATGGTGTGGGGAAATACCTTCCAAGGGTTGAACTTTCAATCAATCTGGAGCGAATTCTTGAAATTATTATATTCAGTCGCCAAGCTGGCAAATTTAAAGTGAAACCACTTCTTTACTATCAATAGATTGTAGTGGACATGTCTAAGAATTACCAAGTTTGCCCTATCAACCATCCCCAGCTAATGATGAACACATTTTCTTTCTGTGTCCCAGGATAAAAGCGTTCTCGAGTGGTATAGAGTCTATCCTTAAAGACATTTTTGGGGCAATAACCATAAACTCACAGTTAGTCTGCTTCGAGTTGATATGGTCTCACACAGTCGTTTGCGTAGGGAGCAGAGCGGTCTATTGTTCTATCTCATACTCATTGCATGGAGGGAAATCTGTAAAAAATAGATTGTTTCATCACCACCAAGGTCGCAGACTGGATCAAAGCGGCCAACTGGGTTTGGTGCTCGGACTTGTTATGTAAAACAAGAAGTACATCTGAGATATGGGCCGACTTCTCTAGATGGAGTGGAACTTAGGGAGCACACCTAGATAAAACAATGAGTTCCTATGATTACACTGAGGCACCGCCCCTAGGAGAAGGCCTGCTTGGCCGCTTTAGAGCGGAGGGGTCAAGAGCGAATGCATTGGACTGTGAGGTGCACAGATGGAATAGTTGGAGATTTGCAGAAGCTACGCTGATATGAGGAAAAAAAAATAAAGAAAAACAACATAGTCGACATGGCACGCTGCCTGTGTGCCATTACAACTAGCACTCCCTAAGGTATAGGTAAATATCTATCACTATCAAATGAGAGAGAGAGGACTAGGTAGCTAGTCAGTATCCCCAGGGTTTATATGTGAAATCAATAAGGACTAGCCTATTTGTGAATTTGTATAGACTCAAGACTGTAAGACAGGGTACAAACCCTTTTGTTTGTTCATGAAGCCCTCACCCACCAACCTGGTTGGTGGCATGCTTCATCATCGGGCCCACCCAGTGACACCGAGTGTGTCCCGGGTGTGCTTCGACGCTTGAATACAGCGGAGCAGGTATGTTTCTGAGTGTGCAGTGTAGTGACGTGAAGGTGAAAGTTTGAAAGACCTGACCTCCAGGCCAACTGGCCTTCCTCTGGGCTTAAATGCTCTATGTCCCACAAAGTCAGGGCTCAGCTGCTAATGCAGCAATTATGAAAAGTGCGCAATGCACTTGGCCTAAATGTATCAGCTGCCTGCTAAGTGCGGACAGCTGTGAAGATAACTGTGGCCTGGCACTCCCTGTGCCCTCTGGGCCCCTGGCCCACTCTAATTAAAACAATTGTGGTCCTTGTTAGAGCGGCCCGCTACCCTGCGGGACCGTCCAGGCACCGACAATGTGCCTCGGAATGCATACAAGCATTAAAAAGAGAAGCCCCACTCACCGGGCTCTGGGGAGGCTCACCTTTCTCCTGGTGCCGCTTCTCGGCATCTGCAGACAACACACTTCGCCCGGTCCCCCTTCCTGGGACCTAGACCATGGCCTTGGCCATAGAGCCTGCACGGCTCTCTAATGCAATCGGCAAGGGGAGAGGCACTGGCAACATGCCTCGTTGGGTCCCCCTGTACAGGGACTACTCCAGGCTTCTCGCCGGCGCCTGCGGGGCTCTCCACGTTCACGGGAGCCCGCACAGACTTTCGCCCACACGCGGCAGGCCCCGCCTCCAGTCAGGCGGCTCTTGCTTGGCTTCCGGGACGCTGCTCATCTCGGTGGCGGCACGCTTCTTCGCTTAGATTTGAAAGTGCGGGTGGCCTCCAGCCACACTGAAGCATCCATGCGGGGTAGGCTCCTGCTTAATTCACTGGCAGGAGAGCTGGGTGGGCTCCCGCTCTTCTCATGCACACCATCATGCTTCGGCAATGCGGGGTGGGCTCTCGCGGTATTGTCGCATTACAGAGGGGTGGGCACCCGCTCCACGGCACATAAATGCAGGGTGGGCTCCCGCTCAGAGGATTAGATGTCCGGGGACTGACGCTTCGTCCATTAGAGAAAACCTGAAACCGAAGAGAGAGCTTATGCGAGGCGTCGTCCGTACACCGTCATTTTTCCAGCTGTGACTGCCTTGAAGCATTATACCGACTGCAGCCCGGATAACTGTTCTAAATATCAGACGGTTCCACAAACATTGTTTTGCCAAAAACGGAAGTTGAAATGAAATAAAAAAATAGGAAAAAGTGAAAACAAGTCAATCCCAGCAGGTAGAAAACACTGGAGCCAGCTGGTCACGGCCTATTATTTCCTTTCTCACTTTAATTACTAGACTATACCCTGCGAATTCCACTTACTTGAGGAAATCAGCTGTCTGTTGAATTTAAAGAACCACCCTGTTTAACAAACCTGGGTCTCGGCGTCTGTATTACCGGCGACCACTATTTTTGAGAGTGGCCATTTCTTTGAATTGTCGTAGTCCCTGCCTGTGTCCCACAGTATACATGCCCTGATGAAGGTGCGGCCATAGATCGGGCCAAGCACTGAAACGCGCGTTGGCGTGTTGATATTCGATCCTGCTAATACCATCAACATTCTTCCCAGCGATGCACTGAGTTGATGTTGCAGGATATTTCCAGTGTATTTCTGTATGATTTTTTCTGGATGTGTAAATAATGTATGAGTGTGTGTATGGGTAATGAAAGTGTAGAAAACTGTTAGGACGAGAATGGAAGAATGAATGGGATACATGGGGCGCGCCATGGAATTTTATGTGATTTAACCATCACAAATTTTGTATAAAAATATAATTTGATTGAGAAATATATATGAAAATAAAAAGATGTATTTTTGTACTCCGTGTTTGAACCTTCTTTGAATGGCCCCTATTTGAAAGTGAGCTCAGAGTATTGTTCATTGATTTCTTAACAAAAATGTTTGGACTCCGAATGAGCCTTTAACCAAATATATAGGGCAGTGCCACGTCCTTGATTCTGTCAGCTGCCAATGCAGCAATTATGAAAAGTGCGCAATGCACTTGGCCTAAATGTATCTGCTGCCTGCTAAGTGTGGACAGCTGTGAAGATAACTGTGGCCTGGCACTCCCTGTGCCCTCTGGGCCCCTGGCCCACTCTAATTAAAACAATTGTGGTCCTTGTTGGAGCGGCCCGCTACCCTGCGGGACCGTCCAGGCACCGACAATGTGCCTCGGAATGCATACAAGCATTAAAAAGAGAAGCCCCACTCACCGGGCTCTGGGGAGGCTCACCTTTCTCCTGGTGCGGCTTCTCGGCATCTGCAGACAACACACTTCGCCCGGTCCCCCTTCCTGAGAACTAGACCATGGCCTTGGCCATAGAGCCTGCACGGCTCTCTAATGCAATCGGCAGGGGGAGATGCACTGGCAACATGCCTTGTTGGGTCCCCCTGTACAGGGACTACTCCAGGCTTCTCGCCGGCGCCTGCGGGGCTCTCCACGTTCATCGGAGCCCGCACAGACTTTCGCCCACACGCGGCAGGCCCCGCCTCCAGTCAGGCGGCTCTTGCTTGGCTTCCGGGACGCTGCTCGTCTCGGTGGCGGCACGCTTCTTCGCTTAGATTTGAAAGTGCGGGTGGGCTCCAGCCACACTGAAGCATCCATGCGGGGTAGGCTCCTGCTTAATTCACTGGCAGGAGAGCTGGATGGGCTCCCGCTCTTCTCATGCACACCATCATGCTTCGGCAATGCGGGGTGGGCTCTCGCGGTATTGTCGCATTACAGAGGGGTGGGCACCCGCTCCACGGCACATAAATGCACCAAAATAGCGCAAATGCGGGGTAGGCGCTCACTTGGCTCTGGTGCAATGTGGGGGAATCCCACACGCCGGGATTCCCTCGAGGAATGCTCGCCGCCCACCGCTGCAGGTTAAAGTTCACAACGCTCCCCTCCTGCAGGGAAAATAAAGATGCAGCACTTACAAGGCACTGTGACTCTTTAAAGATCATGGGGCACAACTGGGCACAGGGAGGCCAGCACACAGGGCCCTCCAGCAGGGAGGCAAGTCCTCGTGGCGGTTCCTCCTGGGCCCCAGCAGCAACAAAGCCCCAGCAAGTACAGGACAAGCACATTTTCATGGGGTCACAGTCCCAGTATTTATACTCAAATTATCTTTGTTCTGCAGAGTACAGGGCTTGGGGGAAACAGTTCCAACTGGTTCTGGAGCACTCTTTTTACCAGGCTCCTCTTCCCTATTGTTAGGTTGGAACTCGTCATCAGACACACCACAGGGGGGCGGAGTCAGCATTCACCAGGGCAGGCACCATCCTGTTCAGGGACCAGGGACTTCTCCTCCCACCTATTCCAAATGCAGATGTCCCATTCAGCCTAGCGCTGACTCACCCTGCCCCTTCTGGAGCCACACAAACCTCACCAGCCCCTGTCACTCAAAAGCCAGACATGCAATTCACATCAGGCAACCAGACACATAGCAAACATAAATGCCAACTTCTAAAAGTGGCATTTCTAAAATAGTTATAATAAATCTGCGCACACCATTGCGCAGCATTTATTATCACTAATCCAAATACACCAAACTTGACCACGCTGCACCTCTCATATCAGGAATTACCACTGAAACACTTATCAGGGAATCCCCAATGCATTCCTATGGGAGGGGCAGCCCCACAGTAGTGAGAAACCAAAATGATGTTTATCACTACCAGGACATGTCACACTCTTAAGGTACATGTCCTATCTTGTACCTACAATGCACCCTGTCCATAGGGCTAGCTAGGCCCTACCTTAGGGGTGACTGACATGTAGTAAAAGGGGGGTCATGGACATGGCACACACTTTAGGTGCTGGAATGGGGGAACCTCTATTCTGACCTATCTATCTTTACATAGTAGCATTTAAGTCTGTTCGCAATTTCATACAGGATGCAACAGGGTACATGGAATCATTCACTTAGACATAGTATTTATTATTTTCCATTTATTCATCATTATAATAAATTATTTTTTCTCATTTTTTTAGTGATTATATTGTCAAGATTATAATGCAGTGACATGGCAACATGTGTACAAAAATTTAAAATACAGGGCTAAGACTTTGCTTGACAGGAACCCCTAAACAATCTATATACATATACTGTCACTCATACCGTCATTCATACAAACTCAGACTCTCACACTTTAGGTGCCACGTCACAGCGGCAGTTACACTACGCGCACAGGCCCTGCAATGGCAGAGGCCTAAAATAGGTTTGAAAGGCTACTTTGGTGGGTGGAGCAATCAGCGCTGCAAGCCCACCAGTAGCATTTAATTTACCAGCCCTGGGTATCCAAGATACCACTTTAGAAAGGACTGACAGGTAAATTAAATAGGCCACACAGGTGTAGACCAATCTTACCACATTTATCACAGAGAGCACACACACTTTACACTAGACAGCAGTGCTAAAAAGTCCAGAGGCCTAAAACCACCAACAGCATGTCAGAAAAAAGGCTAGGAGAAAGGCAAAAAGTTTAGGGATGACCCTGCAAAAAGGGCCAAGTCCAACACCCCCCAAATTTTAAGATAATAAAAGCATAAAGTATTTTTTCTGAAAAATGTACTTACCTTTTTGCGAACATCTTGATCTTAAAATAAATCTTGAAAAGAAGCTTATTTTTCTAAAATTGGTGTGGATCTCCTTTTTGAGTTGTGTGTCATTTATTAGTGACCTTGTCCATAACAAATGTCTTCCACTTCTCTGTTTTAGGCCTAAGGCTGTTTGCCCACACTACTGCACTTTGGACTTACATTGACTCCTGAGCACTTTTGGGGGAATCTCGGGACTCTGTGCACGATATAACCACTATGGGGCTGATTCTGATCTGGGTCGGAAAGCTCTCCGACTGAGCTGGATCCGGAGTGTTTTCCGACCGAGCCGGAGTCCTGCAGTCCAACCGAGCGAGTACGATGCAGCCGCATGCTGCAGGACTCGGTTTGGTCGGACTCCCATAAAAGTCAATGGGAGCCGGTCGTACGACACGTACATGGCCGCCCATTGACTGAATTGGTACGTCTCGCACAAGGGTGCCCCCTACAGTGGGTAAGCGTCGGTGCCATCCGCACCGTATATGCCTGTGTTGGGGAGACCTTTGGGTCTCCCCCTGTGTCCGAGTCGTAAGGCTGCGGGTGACAGGGGTCCGACGGGGACCCATAAAGGCAACTTCCCGGACGTTTTGCGAGCCGGAAACTTTGGCTTGCACCGGCTGTCTGACGCGTGCATCGTTCTGGCTCGGTCGTAAAGCGCATACTTACGGACTAGACATTCCGAGCGGTTCGGAACCCGTAAACGACTAGGTCAGTGAATTTCACGTTGCTCGCATCGTACTCGCTCGCTCATACAGCTGTACGAGTCTGGTGGAAAACACACGTAAGGCTCGTACTTTTTCCGGCCAGATCGCGTTTGGTGCCCTTCGAAGCGAGATCGGAATCAGCCCCTTAGTGATAAACCACATACAGAGCCAGCTTCCTACAAGTGAAATATAAGACAGTGTGTGGTATATTCATCAAATCATTTCTAACATGTTAAGTAATAATGAAGTAGTACACCTTTACGTACTCAAAAATACTTGACCTACTCAGTCAGGCAGAGGGCTCTGTCTTTGCCTGCCCTATCTAGTATGTGTGGAGTTCTCTACATCAAGTGTGAAGTTTCTACACACAGAAGTAAATGTTTTAGTAGTAAATGCGAGTGGTACAAAAATGGGGAATGACTACTACAAAATACGAAGAATGAAGGTAAAACTAAAGCTCAGAGATATAAATGTAAAAGTACATGTACACATTTTTAGGCATGTTGCTATTTACCAAAGTTACACTAACATCTACTTCAGAATTACTACTCAGCAGTAAGTCGCATACATGGCCACTCGCCGGTACTAAAAGGAAATCACATACAAATCAATGGATAACACAAAGCACAAAGGGCAAAATAGGAAAAAGGGAAATATCTATGTATTATTTTTTTAATTTTTATATTTAACAATAGTATTTTGTTATTATGTTAAATCAATGCACATGCATATAACAGTAAACACGAGTATAGCTCGTAGATCACACATTTACAAACAAAGCTTCATTCACGTTCAAAACACCTGCTAATGCAAAGGGGTGCAGAAATTCAACATTCATGAGTCATCCACACTCATCACCAGTTGGAACTCAATACATAAACTAATCATACACAACCTGTCCATATAAAAAAGCAATGCAAAGCTTGTTATCTAATTCAGTTCAGATTTATTGTACAGTTAGTTTAAACCACTACACTATCGAAAAAGTGAACAGCAAGTATGAAAAAATATAAAAAGAATGTAAAAGATCCGATAATTTAAAAACGTGCGGTTAATGGGATGCAAAACACAAAATCAGTAGCAGCTATAAATAGAATAAAAACGGATACTACACATTGCATTTTTAATTGGCTGACTGATCTTTAAGATAATTGCTGCAAAGGGCTAAAAGGTGTTGCTGTGACTGGCTATTGTTCATGTTTTTTAATGTATGCCAGAAATGTACTCGTAAGGCCAGCATACATTTTGGAATCCTTCCAGAAACCATTCATCACTGCAGTTAAACTAGCTGTCAAGAGACCCCCCTTCTCGTTGTTACTCCCAATCGTAAAAATGAAGGTTCCAAAAAGAATTGAAGATTGTGATTTTAGAGCTAGGCAGACACAGAGAAATTAAGACAGCCTATCATATTGGCTATGCACAAAATGCAGGAGGTATGATATGTCACATTCTTCTGGCTGTGACCTGCCTCTAGGAGATCAAACAGGCCAAATCTCAGTCTTCGGTAGTCTTTTTTAATGCACAACGATGTAGAAAATACCAAATATAATTGTGGTCCTGGTTTTACATAGGAATTCCTCACTCAGCTGCACATTTTTCAGCGTATAAATATGAGGAGATCTTTATTAAATGTTGGACGATTGTTTTCGCTTTTTAAAATCCCTTTCAAGTGATTATGCAACAAACCTAAATTCCAAAGTAATATCATGTCCAAATTATGAAAAGGTTTGTATTAACGATCGTTTCTTTTTTACGGGACATTCATCCCTTTCCAAAAAATCACTATCGAAGTGCTTTGTCTAGCATATTTGTTCCTACGTCAGTACGTCAGTGGTGCTACTTCACAGTCATAAACTTGATTTGATAAGCCGAAGACTGATCTGTGCTTGTGAAGCCGATATAGGAAGATGGAATGCACGCCTGTAGAGGTTACATAGTGCAATGTTTAGCCAGCTGGATAGTGTACACTAAATAGTCTCAGTCCCAGAACTAGACCCAGATAGTTGGTTTGCTCCTTTAACTTCCAATAGAGGACTCAAGGAAGGGCCAGCTAGTTCTGTCAATAGCAGTGACTTTGTGTCTGTAAGTTGTAGAGATTTGGATTTCTGAGGAGTTAAATGTGTGTTATGACCACCTCCCTCACTCATCCATATTCCAACATATTTGTCAGTTGTGGACCTGGCAATGATGAATCCTTTAAAGGACCATTTCCCAATGTTATTGCACTTTTTTGTTAATATGATCATGTACATTTTAGAGATGTTTACTGGTAGAAAGTTAGCACCACAATGGAGTTCCAGGGCCATGAGTAGGCATTGAAGACCAAGATCTGTCACATCTAGCAGGACGGTCATCAACATATTGCAGGAGGGGTAGAGACCTCCCATCTAGTCTTGGAGGACATGAGCCATCATTTCTAATAGCTGCTCTAAGGTCTGCCACATATAAATTAAGTAGAGGAGCTAGCAAACAAGACAAAACCAAATCAAATGTTCTATCATATTTGACCATGGCTTTGTCTCCTTGCCACACATTTTAGGAACAATTACTTGAGAAGAAGAGTGAGGATATCTAGGCGGACGATCAACATTTTTTTATAGGTCCAAAGAATGAGCAATTGCTATAGAGTGCATTGTTGACATGATTGCAGACTTGGTAGCAAAGCTTACTTTATCCAATTCCCAGTCCATGTCAAAATACTGGTTGCACCAAAATTCCTGACGCAGGGAATCTTTAGAAGGTCTATGACTGGAGGAGGAAACCATCCAGTCTTTTTGCAAAAAATGTTCATGTAGATCTTGACATGCATGTCTAATAAGGAAATTGGCCTGTAGGAAAGTCATTGGCCAATACAACCTACCTGTAAATCCCAAGTATATAGTAGGGCATGTAGGTTTAGAGACCTCAGTGGACTTAAGGCACTTATATGTACACTGATGTGGTGTCTGGTATAATTTTAAAGCCAGGCCTACTTTGCGAGCTTGTTTTAAAAAAAAATATGTCCAAATTTCCAAATTAAACTTTGGAATTAAAAGAACTTCCGAAGCTCAAAACAACTTTTCATTATCACGTATAAGTCACCCCTAATATCTGCTCCTGGTTCCCCAAGGGTATAGTACATTGTTATAAAAAGAAGTGACAATATAAAACCTCTTAAAAAACAGCCAAAGCTGTTTTTCCATATTGAAGTGCTGCTAGCCCAATAGGCTAACATGGGGAAGGCATTATTAAACTTAATAAAGTATATCTTTGCTTACAAGTTAGCTAGCAATGTCATTCAAAGTTTCAAAATAATAGTTACACTAAATCCAACAAATTGCCAGCATCCGATTTATTATAATTATTACAAGAAATTAGTTTTAGAACTTGCTGCCCTGAAGTTACCTAAAAGAGCCCAGTAGCAGCCTCTTCCGAGTGGCCAGCCTTTGACAGCCTGAGACAAGCTGCTCCCTGAGTAGGTAGGAAGAAGCCTGGGGCTGAAACAATACAGCCATTTGGTGGGAGATTTGCTTCCTAGAGAAGCCAGGGAGAGGAGATGGCTGGGTTGATAAGCTGGACTTCAAAGGAAGAAGAGCAGATGTCATAGGACCCAGTCCAGCCCCCACGTCTTTGATCCCTAGCCAAATGAGAGCCCCCCAAATTAGAGTAGGAGAGGAGCTGGAAGGGGAGTGTAGTGAGTTGTTAGCCACACCTTTGGGTTGGGTTACACAGACACACACACCAAGGTGAAATTTTCTCAATTTCAATTTTTGGTAGAACAGTGTCTCCTGGGCCAAAAACGATGCCAAACTTTGCAGGAAGTGGTCATATCCAAGGGAGGTAACTTTACCACTATTATTTGGGATGTCACCCATCTAGCCAGCCCAGAACTGAGGATTAATATGGCAGAGTTTCAGGAGCTCCTCAGAGCGCTGCTGGGAGCGAAAGAAGAAGTAGGGCTACCCTGCTAGACCCTTTGACTGCACCACAGAAGGCTTGCATTCAAACAACCTGTGTCTGCTGTACTCTCAAGGCTCCAGAAAGAAAGGACTGTGCCTGACTCAAAGGAAAAGGAGTGGACTCCCAGACCATCAACAGGTATAAAAGAGCTGGAAGAAGTCACCTGCAAGCCCAAAGAGAAGATCAACCCAGCTGACCACTTGCAACAGGATTTTTCCTGCACTGTGTGGGTGCATTGTGGGACATTGTGTCCTAGCCCCAAGACGCAATCAAGAGCCTCTCAACCCTTGGGGCGAGGTAGTGGACATTTATTTTCCCCAAAGTACTCAAAAGAGTACAAGATCTACAAAGAAGGAAACTTTCTGCAAAATTCTACAGAAAAGCTCCAGGAGGGGACGGGCTCGAAGTTGAGAGTCCATCTATCGTTGTCTACTCTCAAATCGGCCTGATCACGCTGGTTTGTCCCGATGAAAGCTCTGAGCTACTCGCCATAGACATAGAGGAAAAAAGACTACCAGAGACTCACTAAGGCATTGTGCTTCAGTAGGCTGCTGCTGTCAATTCAAATTTTGGGTCCGAGAAGCCTGAGGACGCACTAATGAGTCTGTTGATACAAGAAAAGCTCCATGAAAACCACTATGGGGCATATTTGTGACTGGTTTCCATCGCTATTGTGCTATGCAAGGCAGTGGAAGAGTGACAAAAAACTAAATTCATAGTTATGAAGACACACAAAGCCAATTTGTATGACTTGAATGACTTCAAAAATATGGAGAAATGCAACACAGCACAAATCACTGTGTTGCAATGCTCTGCACAAGGGAGACATTCATGTGTGTTGTGTGGGTTTTCCCAGGATTTAACAAACCTGGTAACCCTGGGAATGCACCTAAAATATAAGTATTCCCAAGTGAGGCATGACAAGGAGAAATATCTTTATTTCTCCTTGTTTTACCCTATTTCTACATGTGCTGCAGTATGCAGCACACATAAAAAGAGGAAAAAGCTTCTCAGGATTGGTTTTGAGCAGGAAGGTGCCCCTTCCTGCACAAAAACAATCCTGTCTACAGCACAGGCCCCTTTGCACCAAAACGGCAGCACAAGGGGAAAGAACAGAAAAGCACAGTATTCGATAGATATGGTGCATTCCTGCCCTTTCCCTGTGAGGCAGGGCAGAGCAGAGCAGAGAGGTGACTTGCTGCTCTGCCCTGCTTCAGAGGGGTCATAAATATGGCCCTAATTTCGAAGGTAAACTTTTAACCAAAACCTAGCACTCAATCTATCCAACCCACGCAATTCTGGTCAGCCTAAAACGTTGGCTTTGTTCCAGCCCACTGTAACCCGATAGCCTTGAGTGGCGTTTTAAGCTTTTTGATGCTAGAATGCACAATGTTTTATTTAATCTTTAAAAATTCCTATCTCTGATTCCCTACATTAGATTTTTGCCATTTTGGATCACTGTAAAGATAAAAAGATTCTCTATTTTTATGGATAGGTGTTGTATTTTTATTATGTTGTGTCTTTCACTTATTTACTGGTTTGGTGATATTAAAGCAAACACAAGGAGATGATGGACGGAGCGCTGAAACTTTTCAGACACTCACCCTGAGTCACAGATCTGGGTTGAATCCATCATCATTCTTTAGCTCACTTCGCCACCCCAGTTCAGACATAGCTATATGCAAATCAGTTTTGACCCTGTGCCTCGTGGGAACAGTCCAGCCCAAACTGCCAAGCCATGTCTTCCCTGGCCCGGAAAAAAACTTCCTGGGACCGGTTTCAGGTTAACAGCCCTCCTCAGCCAAGCTAGCTAGTTAGAATCCAGTGGCAAACTGAGCAAGGGACCCACATTTGGGCATATCCTGCCAACTTAGGGCAAACATAGCAAACACAAGGAGATGATGGATGGAGCGCTGAAACTTTTCGGACACTCACCCCTTGTCACATATCTGGGTTGAATCCAGGGCTGTTAGCCCAAAACCGGTCCTAAAGTTGGCAGGGTTTGCACAGACGTGGGTCCCTTGCTCACTATGCCACTGGATTCAAGCTAGCCTGGCTGATGAGGACTGTAAGCCCGAAACTGGTCCCAGCATGCTTGTTCCCGGTCCAGGGAAGACATGGCTTGGCAGTTCAGGCTGGACTGTTCCCATGAGACACAGGGTCAAGACTGATTTGCATATAGCTGTGTCTGAACTAGGGTAGCAAAGTGAGCTAAAGAATGATGATGGATTCAACCCAGATCTGTGACTGGGAGTCTGTGTTTGAAAAGTTTTAGCACTCAATCCATCCCTTCTTGTGTTTGCTTTGATCACCCTAATTTGGCAGGGTATGCCCAGATGTGGGTCACTTGCTCACTTTGCAACTGGATTCAAGCTACCTGGCTGCTTAGGGCTGTTAGCCCAAAACTGGTCCCAGGATGCTTGTTTCCGGTCCAGGGAAGACATGCCTTGGCAGATCGGGATGGACTCTTCCTATGAGGCACAGGGTCAAGACTGATTTGCAAATAGCTGTGTCTGAACTGGGGTGGCAAAGTTCCCATGAGACACAGGGTCAAGACTGATTTGCATTTAGCTGTGTCTGAACTGGGGTGGCAAAGTGAGCTAAAGAATGATGATGGATTCATCACAGGTCCGTGACTGGGGGTGAGTGTTTGAAAAGTTTCAGCACTCCGTCCATCATCTCCTTGTGTTTGCTTTGTTTGCCCTAAGTTGGCAGGGCATGCCCAGACGTGGGTCCCTTGCTCACTTTTCCACTAGGTTTACACTAACTTGGCTGATGAGGGCTGATATCCCAAAACCGTTCTGAGGATGCTTGTTTCTGGTCCAGGGAAGACATGGCTTGGCAGTTCGGGCTGGTCTGTTCCCATGAGGCACAGAGTCACGACTGATTTGCATATAGCTGTGTCTGAACTGGGGTGGCAAATTGAGCTAAAGAATGATGATGGATTCAACCAAGATCTGTGACTGGGGGTGAGTGTTTGAAAAGTTTCCGCACTCTGTCGATCCCTCCTTGTGTTTGCTTTATTCGCCCTATGTTTTCAGGGTATGCCAAGATGTGGGTCCCTTGCTCACTTTGCCACTGGATTCAAGCTAGCCTGGCTGATGAGGGCTCTTAGCCAGCTACCGGTCCCAGGATGCTTGTTTCCGGTCCAGAGAAGACATGGCTTGGCAGTTCAGGTTGGACTGTGCCTATGAGGCACAGGGTCAAGACTGATTTGCATATAGCTGTGTCTGAACTGGGGTGGCAAAGTGAGCTAAAGAATGATGATGGATTCAACCCAGATCTGTGACTGGGAGTCTGTGTTTGAAAAGTTTCAGCACTCTGTCCATCATCTCCTTGTGTTTGCTTGGTGATAATAAATACTTTCCACAAACCTGTCTCTTAAATTAAGCCTAAATGTTTATTTACCAACCTGCCAAGGGTTGAGCAAGGATTAATTTATTGAGACTTGAGTAGACCTATTAGTGATTATGGTATCATTACTAGCTGAAGGTGAATACCCTCACCTACTAATAATCCACTTTCCTACATGGCTCTTCTATCTTTTCCTGGTTTGACTATCATAGTGATTATAGTTCATACCAGCGAGGGAGTAACCTGCCCATAATCAGCAAAGCTCAAAAGGATTTTGCATCTATCACAATCAGGATTCATAGCTGGTTACAGCACTGAGTTGGCCCTTCTTATTGTGAGGAAATATCTACAAGGCCAAGTGGATGTATGGAGTACCACAGCACTGATTCTTCTAAATATCAGTACACCATTTGACACTGTGAATCATGCCACTCTGCTCTGTAGGTGAGAGGGAATGGGTATGCAGGGCACCACCTTGTTGTGGCTAAGATCTTTCTTCTCTCACTGCACCTTTCAAATGCATCCCCATCAAATTAAGTCCATTGTTGTGCAAGCTTTAAATGTGAGGCCCTTGGCCGAGATTTGAAATCTCATGGACTAACAATTGTTTCCTATTCCAGGGATACCCATGTTGTGACATCCCTATACACAAAGGATAGCTGCAATTCAGATGCCCTTAATATCTGTCTTGCACAAGTGTCAGTATGGATGAACCTCAATTTGTTGAAGCTTAATAGGGACAAGACAGAGGTTTTGCTAGTGGGCAATCATCCCCACCTTTGGGTCCTGCATCTTTGGCCAGCAAACATGGGCTCAATTTCGTTTTCAGTGCAGACAGGTAAAAGTTTGGTAGGAGGGCTAGATGATACACTGACCCTGCCTTACTAGATAAATAAGGTGGCAGCTACTTGCTTTGGTATCCTCAAATGGCTGAGGAAGATTTTGGCATGTATTTCTTCTGCTGCTCAACTTACTGTGGTCCAGGCTCTGGTGATCTCCAGGCTAGACTACTATATCTGGGTGTGGCACAAGCATTTCTAAAAAGGCTGCAAATGGTAGAAAATGTGACAGCCTACCTATTCCTGCATTCATCTAGTTCCACCTCCTCAGCTAGCTTGCTACACACCTTACATTGGCTTCCTAATGAGCGTACACTTCAAGTCTCTTTGCTACATGCACAAGTGTTTCGCTAATTCTGGGCCTGTGTATTTGAGATTGTTTGTAGCTGGGTATTGTCCAAGTCATTCACTTCCATCAAGCCAGCAGCATCAGTCAATTGTGCCTAGGATCAGGAAGTCTTGTCAAGGTGGCCGATCATTTGCGTTTTTTGGAACTAAGCTCTGGAACGATCTGCCAAGCTCGTTGACAGACTGAAAATCATGTACAGTTTTTCAGAAGCAGCTTAAGACATGGCTGCTCTCATCTTCCCTTTAATTAGTAAGGTCTAGCTTGTTTGTTCTGTCCTGATGAGGATTCTAGCACTGAGGGAAACCTTTCAGGTAGCTATGTGCTTTATAAGTCAATTTAACATAACATAACAAATGAATTGAGCAATCCAGTAAGAAGATCTAGAAGATGTGGCTAGAATGTTTTAGAAACGAGTGGGGTAAAGCAATCGGGTTTGGGGCTTTGGGGCTTTTCAGGCATTTAATTGTATTCACCACATATTCTTATATTATCTGTTGTTCCAAGGTTTATTTTTAATCTGCAGATGATGAGTCTGATTTGTACATTGGTGAATGGATTAAATATCGTTGCCATCGCAGAGTTCACCTGCCAAAAATAGAGATATCGATTGGCTCACCGGACATCTCTTGCATTTACAGGAATGGAGATTCCTGTAAATGCTTCGAAAGTTTGACACACATTCCAATAAACATTATGGAAAATGTAAACGCTCCCCCCTTTGACCTGTACCTCTAATGGCACAGCATGAGAAAATGCCAACCCTCGCTAGTAGAGCTCACTTTAACCTTCTATTATCCACCTTCCATCCATTCATCCATCCATCCATCCATCTATCCATCCATCCATCCATCCATCAATTCATTCAATCATCCATTCATCCATCCATGCACCCGTCCGTACCTCCACCCATCCATCCATCCATCCATCCACGTCTCCATCCATCCTTTCCTATCTATCGTCCTTTCATATAACCACCCGTCTATCTTTCCTGCCATCCTTTCATGCATCAATCCATTCCTCCATCCAACCATCCATCCATCTACCCCTTCAACCTTTTATCCACCCATCTAAACATTTATCATACCTTCTTTTAATCTACCCATACACAGCTCCATCCACTTTTCCATCTTTAATCTATTTACTCATCCATCCTTACTCACTTCCATTCATTCATCCTTTCAGCAGTGTGTCATTTCACCCTTCTATCATGCATCCTTTCATCTACACATCCACACCCTCAATCATCCATCAATCCTATCATTAGTTCCATTCATCATTTCACCTGTGGATCTATTTATCCTTTAATCTATCCTTTCACCATTCTCCAATCAATCCTTTCACCCCTCATCCTATCACCTATCCATCAATCCTTTTACTCTTATTTGAATTTTTGTCTCTTCCATCCAATTGTTTATCTTTCATTCCTTTTACATTTCATTCCTTTAGTCTGTCCTTTCTTTCACCATTCATGATTCCTTTCACCCTGCCTCCTTCCTGTTACGCTTTCTTATATTGTTCTCTCTCCAGCTGCCTCTAACCCCTGGAGAAGTGTGGCTCAGGGGTTAGAGGCAGCAGACCCGGAAGCTGAGATCGGTCCTGGACCAGGGTTCAATTCCCCGCCTCGGCGGGTCTGGGCTAAAAATTCCACGGACTCGATAATTCTCGCCCCGGTGCCTCCTCGACTCACGGGTTCACACTCTGCGACTCTGGGCAATAGCTTGCTTAATCTCCACAACGGCCCCTCGCGGCGGGATGCCTGACTTTCACCTTGTGGATACCCTGCTATCTCACAGGGGAATACCAGGAAGGGTTCCCTAAGCAAGCGCCGGGACACCCACTGCGGGTAGCTGTGCGCTATATAAGCTCAACTACATTTACATTTACATTTACACCCACTCTTTGTATTTTCTTCTCTTTTTTTCCTTTTTTGTTCATTTACATTGTTTTCTTTCTCTGACACCTTCCTTGTCATCCTCCAGCCCAGAACTCTCAGCTCTGCCACGGGATTCCCTAAAACTAGTTTTGTGAGCTTTCAATATTGTACAGTGATCAGCTTAGCAACCTATTGAGCCAAATGGCACTCCGTCTTTAGCCGCTAGAGTCTGGGGTTCTCAATACCACTACTGGTAAGAGCAATAGCTGCACTGAAAGTGGTGAATGAAGCAGAAAAAGGATCTCACAGATTCAGCAATGTGAAGTCATCCAATCAGAGCCTTTATGGATAGTATACTGTATGCCATGGTGGTGTGTGCCACCTTTGGTAAGATATTGCATTGGGGTGGTTTCCTTACAGATGGGAAATTCCCTCCTACAAACATTTCTGCTTCTGATCCTGGCTCAGCACTGAATGATAACACCATTGGTCACCCTTGTGAGAACCAGCAGTGACACCTGAAATTGGAATGCAAAAGCCATTCCTGATGATTGTGCAATACTTTCAGAAGATTGCAATCACATGCATGGAGGAGCTGCAGGGACCTCCATCAACCCATGTTCTGTTTTCAAGGGCTGCTGAAGTATTTCAGAATACTATACAGGAGGTGCTTACTGGGTTGAAAGGTGTCATCAACGTCAGTGATAGCATCATGTTCATGACCGTCCTGACTCCGTCAGAAGCGGTCGCTCCCCTCGCTCCCTGGCTCCAGCTGGTATCGTAGCCCCCATTTCAGACGATATTGTATTCTGCTTTAATATTGCTCCCATTACAGATTGCGCTCCGTCTTGATTACTTAAATTGCCGCATTGCCTGATTATAGCGTAACGCTAGTGTGCACAGCCCACATCGAGTTGATTAAATTGTGTGTATATTGTAGCGCTGATATTGTAGCGCTTGTGTGCCATCGTAGCGCTTTTGCAGGCTCGCATTGTGTTCTCATTCTATCTATGCCTGATTGTGCCTGCGCCTCTGCCCACCCCAATCTCGTCCTGTTTGCTTTTGTTTTGCTGCCATCTTGTTGTTCTGCCTTCCAGCCCGCCTCTCCACCCCGATCCCACCTCCCAGCTGACCCTCCCTCCCACAGTAAAGTTAAGGACGATCTCGCTGACCACTGCGCTGTGACCGCCCTGACTCCGTCAGA
This sequence comes from Lissotriton helveticus, assembly GCF_964261635.1. Classification (NCBI taxonomy): domain Eukaryota; kingdom Metazoa; phylum Chordata; class Amphibia; order Caudata; family Salamandridae; genus Lissotriton; species Lissotriton helveticus. Next base: position 693,968,910 of record NC_136063.1, read on the forward strand.
AGCGGTCGCTCCCCTCGCTCCCTGGCTCCAGCTGGTATCGTAGCCCCCATTTCAGAGGATATTGTATTCTGCTTTAATATTGCTCCCATTACAGATTGCGCTCCGTCTTGATTACTTAAATTACCGCATTGCCTGATTATAGCGTAACGCTAGTGTGCACAGCCCACATCAAGTTGATTAAATTGTGTGTATATTGTAGCGCTGATATTGTAGCGCTTGTGTGCCATCGTAGCGCTTTTGCAGGCTCGCATTGTGTTCTCATTCTATCTGTGCCTGATTGTGCCTGCGCCTCTGCCCACCCCAATCTCGTCCTGTTTGCTTTCGTTTTGCTGCCATCTTGTTGTTCTGCCTTCCAGCCCGCCTCTCCACCCCGATCCCGCCTCCCAGCTGACCCTCCCTCCCACAGTAAAGTTAAGGACGATCTCGCTGACCACTGCGCTGTGACCGTCCTGACTCCGTCAGAAGCGGTCGCTCCCCTCGCTCCCTGGCTCCAGCTGGTATCGTAGCCCCCATTTCAGACGATATTGTATTCTGCTTTAATATTGCTCCCATTACAGATTGCGCTCCGTCTTGATTACTTAAATTGCCGCATTGCCTGATTATGGCGTAACGCTAGTGTGCACAGCCCACATCGAGTTGATTAAATTGAGTGTATATTGCAGCGCTGATATTGTAGCGCTTGTGTGCCATCGTAGCGCTTTTGCAGGCTCGCATTGTGTTCTCATTTTATCTGTGCCTGATTGTGCCTGCGCCTCTGCCCACCCCAATCTCGTCCTGTTTGCTTTCGTTTTGCTGCCATCTTGTTGTTCTGCCTTCCAGCCCTCCTCTCCACCCCGATCCCTCCTCCCAGCTGACCCTCCCTCACCCCCGCCCCCGCCACCATCCACATATGACAGATGCTTTTGCACGCAGCGTTCACGCGCAGCGGACGCGCCCCATGCGCGCCGAAGGTGCGCCAAAGGTAAGCCCGTCTACGCCCGTCCGCTCCTGGACCGTGCCCAGCGCCAGACCCCCTGGCCCTCGCAAAACCCACTCCACCCGCATAACGTACGACGCCGCAACCCTCTCAGCCCTTAACCCCGGCCGACTCCCAGACTGCTTCCAAGCCGCCTCAGGTCACACCCATGGACCCTTCACCTGCCACTCCTGCAAGTTCGACTGCATCAGGACCCACACCAAACCCACAGACTCCAAACAGAGCTCCGACACTAACCACCTTAAGTGCATCCTGCTCAACACCCGCTCGGTACACAGACACGCCATTGAACTCTGGAACCTACTCGACACTACATCACCGGATGTCGCCTTTCTTACTGAAACATGGATGAACGCCTCTTCAACACCGACATCGCCATAGCCATTCCGGAAGATTACAAGATCATCCGAAAGGACCGCATCAACCAAACAGGAGGAGGCATCGCCATCGTCCATAAAAACACCATCCGCATCACGACCAGCTCCGACGACAACCTCACATCCGCCGAACACCTTCACTTCCAGATCCACACCAACCCCAAGACCACACTCAGAGGCACCCTCATCTACAGACCACCAGGACCCCGCACACAATTCAGCGAGGACATTACTGACTTCATCAGCTCACACACCCTACCCTCCGAGGACTACATCCTACTGGGAGACCTCAACTACCACCTGGAAAAGAAAAACGACTCCAACACCACCACCCTCCTGGACAACCTGGCCAACCTCGGACTCGAACAACTTGTCAATACCCCCACCCACTATGCCGGACACACTCTCGACCTAATCTTCACCTCCGGCAAACACATCTCCTTCAATCACACCACAGCTCTCCACTGGACGGACCACAGCTGCGTTCACTTCAACTACAAAAAGACCACGTCCCAAAACCCTCTACAACCGATTCCCCGAAGAAACTGGAACAAAATTACTACCGAACACCTCTTCACATCACTTCACCAAAACCCTCCTGCCAAAACATCGGACCCAAACCAAGCAGCCACCAACCTCACACAGTCGATCACCCACAGCGCAGACGAACTAGCACCCTTGAAAAATCATCATATTAAGGAAGGGAACAAAAAAGCCCCCTGGTTCAACGACGACCTTAAGAAATCCAAGAAATCATGTTGCACCCTCGAGAAAGCCTGGAGAAAAACCGAACCACTGACAACCTGACCACCTTCAAGAACGCAACCCGCAAACACCACCAACTGATCCGATCCACCAAGAAATCAGCATTCAAGGATCGACTCGACAACAACGCCCAAAACAGCAAGGAACTATTCAAGATCGTCAAAAAATGTACCAACCCCACCGCCGGCACCAACGACATCACCCCCTCCCAAGACCTCTGCGACTCCCTAGCCTCTTTCTTCTACAACAAAATCGCCGACATACATAACAGCTTTGAAAACCAGCCCGGGGACCAGCCCACCTCACCCACCTCCGAACCAACACCCCCCTTGAACAACCTTCTCGCCTGGAACCCAATCACCACTGAAGACACCATCCGCCTGATGAACTCCATCCACTCAGGATCGCCAACCGACCCATGTCCCCAGCACATTTTCAACAAAGCAGACTCCATCATCGCACCCCATCTCCGAGACGTCATGAACTGCTCCCTCAACTCCGCTACATTCCCAGAAAGCTGGAAACACGTGGAACTCAGCGCCCTCCTGAAGAAACCCGCAGCAGACCCCACTGAACTTAAGAACTACCGCCCCATATCGCTCCTCCCATTCCCCGCCAAAGTCATTGAGAAAGCCGTCAACAGTCAACTCGCCGCCTTCCTCGAAACCAACAAATCCCTCGACCCCTCACAGTCCGGCTTCCGAGCCAAACACAGCACGGAAACCGCACTCATCGCAGCAACAGATGACATCCGAACTCTACTGGACAACGGGGAAACAGCTGCCCTCATCCTACTCGACCTCTCCGCAGCCTTCGACACAGTCTGTCACAACACCCTAATTCAACGCCTCAGCAACATCGGTATACAAGCAAAAGCATTGGACTGGATCATCTCGTTCCTCGCCGGAAGAACACAGAGAGTCCGCCTCCCCCCTTTTAGATCTGAGGCCACCAAAGTCATCTGCGGCGTACCACAAGGATCATCACTCAGTCCCACCCTCTTCAACGTATACATGAGTCCCCTCGCACCCATCGCACGCCAACACAACCTCAACATCATCTCCTACGCATACAACACCCAGCTGATCCTATCCCTCACCAAAGACCCTAACACCGCCAAAACCAACTTACACGATGGAATGAAAGAAGTAGCCGAATGGATGAGGAACAGCCGTCTGAAACTGAACTCGGACAAAACGGAAGTCCTCATCTTAGGATCATCCCCCTCCGCCTGGACGACTCATGGTGGCCACCAGCCCTGGGAATGGCGCCCATACCTACGGACCACGCACGTAACTTGGGCTTCATCCTGGACTCCTCCCTCTCGATGACCGAACAAGTCAACGCCGTCTCATCCTCATGCTTCAACATCCTACGCATGCTCAAAAAAATCTTCCGCTGGATCCCCACCGAAACAAGAAAGACAGTCACCCACGCACTGGTCACAAGCAGACTGGACTACGGAAACACCCTCTACGCCGGAACCACAGCCAAACTACAGAAAAAACTCCAACGCATCCAAAACGCCTCTGCCAGACTCATACTGGACATCCCCCGTCAAGCTCACATCTCCGGTCACCTGAAAAACCTCCACTGGCTCCCCGTCAACAAAAGAATAACATTCCGTCTCCTCACCCACGCACACAAAGCCCTTTACGACCTAGGACCCGAATGCCTCAACACGCGACTGTCCTTCTACACCCCCCCCACTACGATCTTCAAATCAAGCCCTCGCCGCAATTCCGCGCATCCATAGATCCACCATGGGGGGAAGAACCGTCTCCTACTTAGCGGCCAAAACATGGAATTCTCTCCCCACCCACCTCCGCCTTGTACAGAACCACCTCTCCTTCAGAAAGCAACTTAAAACTTAGATTTTCGATAAGTAAAGTTCACCCCCTCTCCCCCCCCAAGTGCCTTGAGACCCTCTGGGTGAGTAGTGCGCTATACAAATTTCCGAACTTGAACTTGAACATGCTTCCTCGATTGAAGAACATCAGTGCCTCCTGAGAGGCCTCTTCCACCAGAACAGTCAAAAGTGAGTCATACTGAAAGGAAAAAATTTGAATTTGTCTGACAAGAAATCGGCTACTTTACCTAAAGTGTTTTCTTCAGTTGGTCTGACCCAGCCATGTAGACAACATAAAGCCTGCACCCGCTCCAGAATCAGTAAATGAAGTGTGGAGTTTCTTGAGTATGGAGAACTGCTGTGGCAGGCTCATAGTCAACCTCATGACCATCACCCGTCCTCTCAGATATCTCACCAGGACATCAATCCCATGGCAGTTATGGCATGAGCAACAACTTGCCTACAAGCCATTAAGGAGGCACTGTCATAAATCGCAAACTTGAAAATCCTTTGACCCAGTAAATGACAATGATATAGCTGTTGAAAAGTCAGCCCTATTGGGCTCAGTGCTGTTCTCTCATAGCCACAGCCTTGTTGAGAAGGGCCCCAATAGACAATGTGGGTAGGAACATTGACTTAGTTTAAGGAGGGGTGTTAGGAGTACCTAGATAGCTCTAGACACCACCATCCTTCACTATTTTAATCCTGGCCGGGGACCATTGAATAAAGTTTGATTGTAGGATACTCCCGAGTTAGTTTTAGTCACTTTTCACTGCACTATCTCTAACACTGTTCCCAGTCACTTGGCTGGCACCTATTAGGTTTGTCTTGTGTTGTTTGTCTTCCCCTACCCTATGCTCCATCCTGTGCGTGGCTACGCCAGGGTGTATTGTTAGCAGACTCGATGATAAAGCATGTCACACACATTCATGTGTGAGTGAGGGCAGTTTTATACAACACTATTTGTGCCACTGCATGTTCTTGTTTTTGAATCCTCCCTACTCCTTCTGGTATTACTATGTTTGAACAGGGGGTTCGGGGTAGATGAGTTGTAACCCTCACCCCTCTTTTTGTTTGAGATAGGAACATTGACTCCCATGGAGCACAGTTACTCCCATATCGAGAAACAAGCTGTAGTGATACACTGCCGGTTCCACCACCTTCATCTTCACCTGCCCATTTCTGCCAGGAGAGCAGGAAATGGGACATGCAGACATGCAATCAACCAGCCAGCCAGATTAACAAAGTGAGCCCACTGTCATAGGAGCCAAAGGGAGCACTTGGGAGAGAAACTGCATCAGATATGATTTGAGGAAGAACCTCAAACCCTTTCAGCACTACTAGGACTTTGCCTCCTGAAAGATAACACCACTAATCTTTTATTTCATATGTATGTGGGGGAAGAATGTGGTATTGGCATGTGTGATTCAATGGTTCATCCTGAGTTGAGACTACGAATATTTCCTCCTTGACACTATACAGCAATGTAGCCATTCATGATATTTTGAACGAGGCAATACCTAATGACGAGGCAAAACCTAATGATGGGGTATTTTCCTAGCTGGCCACAATCCAAAACATAGTTTGACTACTGTCATTGGTCTTTTCCAACAAGGCCAGATGAAATTGAGGCCAACTCAACAAAACATGGGTTGATGGAGGTCCCTGCAGCTCCTCTATGCATGTGATTGCAATCTTTTGAGAGTATTGCACAATCATCAGGAATGACTTTTAAAAAACAGTTTGGTCAGGTGAGTGTATGTACAACAAATTCTATTTCACAATCACTAGACAAGGCAGGAATCAGGATCCTGATTATACTTACTGCAGCGCATATGCAATGTGAAGAGATGGCAGGTGCAGATAGTTCATTCGGATTTGCACAGAAAAGAAACTTAGGGCTAGATGTAGGTAATTCGTATTTACCGATTCATAAATACCGAATTTTACCAATTCGGTATTTATGAATCGGTAAATATGAAGGTGGGAGGTGTAGGTATTTTTTAAAATAGAAATAGCGATTCATTAATATTCGGTATTTACCGATTCGGTAATTACCGAATCGGTATTTCCTATTGATTCCTATGGGCTGTGAAGCCCATAGGAATCAATGGGGAATACCGATTCGGTAATTACCGAATCGGTAAATACCGGTTCCTGCAAGGGTGCAGGGGGCATCACTTTGACACCCTCTAGCACCCCAAATACAGGCATGTGTGCCATGTGGCACACAGACATGCCCTAAGGGCATGTCTGTCTGTCACATGGCATAGGTGTGCATGCACACATGTGCATGCACACTTGGATTCGGTATTTTACCACCCAATTGGATTGGGTGGTAAAATACCGAATCTGAAAGGCCTTTGGGACTCAGAAGAGTCCCACCTACATCTGGAAGTTACCGAATCGGTAAAAATACCGATTCGGTATTTTACCGATTCGGTAAATTTACCGAATCGGTAAAATTGGCCCCTACATGCCAATTCCTAAATACCGGTCGGTAACGGCCGATATCGGCCGTTACCGACTGGTATTTGGGCTCCTACATCTGGCCCTAAAATATCTATTTAATGAAGAGAATAAATAAGCTAATATACTTGGATCAATTAGCTTTCAGACAAATTAAAGTATTGCTTCTGAAGAAAGTGAAAGAGGACAAGGACACCTACATTACATAATTTTTATTTGATTCTACATTGAACTCAGTGGCATAGATTTGATGAAGCACTATTTAGAAAAGTTGGTGCAAAATTGTGTAGAAATTGGAGATGATAAATCTGGGCTAATCCTTCATTTATAAAGTGGGATAGCTGTACACCAAACTAACAGCCTTTGTATGTCCTGTGGTGGCTTTCAATCTCCATACTTTGCAATCCAACACAGGACGAGGCAGGGTTTCCCCCTCTCTCCCTAGCTATTTCTACTTGTGATGAAACATTTCACTATAGCTATTTGCGAAAACCACCACATCCAACATATAGATACTACTTCATGGGAGCATAAGACAATGTACTATGAGGACAATGTCTTAGTCACCCTTTGGAACTGTAATACATCAATACCAGCTCTTATGCATGTGATTGACTTCTTTTCACCATTATCAGCTAAAAATTAATTAGTCAAAGTGCGAAGAGCTGCTGAAGACATCCAATGCAACTAGTGCCCCCTTGGAACCTTGCCATTAAAAGGGTTTCAATCATGCCTTAAGTACCTTAGCGTCTTTCTAATTATGAGCCTTACCAACATGATTAGGGCTAATGTGACGTCCATATTAAACAAAATTAAAAATGATTTTACTACCTGGTCTAGGTTACAATTGTCTATGAAGAAAAAAATACAGATAGTGAAAATGAATTTTGTACCCAGATTCACATACATTTTTGGTGTGCTTCTTCCAATTGTCCCAGTCACTGCTCTTTGCTAGCTTGATTGGGTTATCAAGAAATACATTTGGGGAATGGCAGATTACGAGTCAATATGAAAGTGTGGGCTATGCATACATCTCTCTCATGATAATTCAAATGTTGACGAATAAATTATTCAGTGTGTTGAATCTGATGGTGTGTACCTATTCACACCAATGTAACATAAAAAGAAGGCCAGATGCCAAACTGCCTGCCGGACTCAGGTGCGAGCAACTATGTATGATATACAACCTCTCGTAATTTTTAACATAGACACTTAAATAATATTCATACAACGGTTGTATGTCAGTACAATGCATGCTTTTACCCCGCATACCATTACAACGCAAGTCGTTACAACGACTTGCGTTGGGGGGCGCTGGATAGTGGAATAGTTTAATTTTCTATTCCAACTCCAGTCCTCGTGGATAGTAGGGAAGGTGATGGATAGAAAATTAAACTATTCCCTATCCAACAGCGCCCTCCAGCGAAAGCCGTTGTAACGACTTGCGTTGTAATCCCCACGTTGTAATGGTAGTGCGGGGTAATAGTTGCGTCGTAAAGGATGTTCCCCCATACAACAATACTTTTATCTTATTGTATTCAATTTGTGAACCATGCAATATCAGCCATGGAAATACATATAGCAAAATCAATACATTCAGATACAAAACACATGAAATTGACAATAGTTTAGTAATCTCATGTCATCATAATATTTTACACATCACGGATGACTTAAGCCCAATGCATTTCGGGACTAACGTGTCCCTTTTTCAGGGGCATCACTGCAAAATTTAAGATCAAAGTAACATTATTTTACAATGTATACTGATGCAATCAGTAATCAGCAGTTCCCATGTATTGTTTGTATGAATATTGTTTAAGTGTCTATGTTAAAAATTACGAGAGGTTGTATATCATATATAGTTGTGCGCACCTGAGTCCGGCAGGCAGTTTGGCTGCTGGCCTTCCTTTTTAGATTACGAGTCAAAACATCCATTCCAAATGACGTCTTGGTGAAATGTAATTTCAGAGTAATCAGAGTAATGTCAGTAAAATTACAGAAACTACTCAATTGAATAATTTAGAGTGATTTGGAGCAAAAACTCTACAGCCGAATAACAAACTACCAGCGAGTGAATGGCTGCTTGCTACTTCTGTTCATGTGCTGTATTCTTTGGTGCTATTTTCTTAGTGCAAAATGCGTCTCTGGGCCCTTTTTGGAAGTGAGGTTGCATTTTGCTAAAAAAATATTTGTTCTGAATGCAGAATTACGCTTCTCATGTATTTACACATAATTATGAGTAATTTTGTGTTAATTAGGAGTAATTACTCTACAGAGTATTGTGACAGTTACACCTACCCCTAATCCAAATTCAAAGTCTATGCTTCGACACCTGCAGGAGGACTTCGGCCTCCTCATGCTTTGGCTGGCCTCACAGCTGACACAGAAAGTGCACATGTTGAAAGCAAGTAGTGAGGTTCCATTGTGGCGATGCATACAATGCTATCTCCTCAGCTCTTTCTCTTATTGGGCATTATACTGCACAGATCTCTCACCTAAATGTCAAATCACCAGCCACATTTTAAAAGTCACACAACATGTATGGCTTGAGGCATGCTTCATAAGTAGAACATTGGCTTAGATTCATTCTCGTGATCCCATATCGAAAAATAAAAGCTATATACACTTGACACAGACATTATCCTACAGTGTACCACACAGTGGAAGAACCTCAAGGGTACTTTGTCAGGGTTGTACTTGACCTTGATCAGCAAACTTTTCTTAAATCAAATTGGGGCCTCCATGTTTGGTGGCCCACATGGTTTGAGGAGGATATTTCGGATGAAGACAGACTACGCAACATGGAGAATATGATAAGACATTCAGGAAAGCGAGACCTCCAGTTAGTTACTGTAAACGCTTGCTCTAATGACACTGGTCCACAGTCAAACTTGTTAGGGCATGCATGGTGCAGGATTATAGCTGTTGGAGGTGCTATGCACCAAACCGTGATATGCTACACATAGTTTTGTAATGTATTATAGTTTTCCATTTCTGGAATGATGTATGGGACTCAATTCAAATGAATCTAGGGATCTCTACACCATTGAAAGGGAAAATAGCCATTCTACACAATAAGTTACTTTTGCCCCCAATGCCCCATTATTCTACCAGATAGTTTGCAATGATCTTAGGATGTCATTATAAGTCGAATGGTATACCACTTCATCAAACTTGTCTGATAGCCGGCAATGAAAAAATGATTTACAAATTAAATGATCAAAAGCAACAGTTTGAAGAGGTGTGCTGCTTATTTCTAGCGTAAACTCATTTCTAGTGTAGGCTCCTTTCAATATGTAGTATGGCTCTGACCAGTGCAGACTGATCCCTTCTGCACCTCGTTCCATTTGGCAATTAGCACCTTGTAATTAGTTTATTGGGAACTGGCTTAACGGGTGGTTACTAAACCTTGTACATGGCATCGCTTTTCCTTTTCCCCTCCCTTTATTGTTGTATTCCATTGCTTTATGTAAAACAGCAGTGCAAGGTATCGTAGTTCTTATTCTGATTTAGTCACATTCTGTACTGACTGGCAACTTTTTAAAATAAATGCTAAGAATTAAAATACAGAAACTGGTTAGCTGGGCTCCTTCAGGAAAGTGGGCTTCATATTTTGTGTTTCTATTGTTTAACAGGAGGGCAGCAAACTGACATTTGGAGTCCAATTCTTTGTCCTGGTTTCAGGTGGGAGCAGGTCCAGCCCACAGGTTTCACTGCACAAGTCACACAAGCAGTGGCAGTCCTTTTTTTGTCTTTCACAGGTTCTGTAGTGTTCGGAAGAAGGTACCCAGGGGTGCGACATTATGCCTGGCACCAGTTTGTGGGCGAAGGTGACTCCTGGCATGTCCCTACCCAATAGGCAAAAAGGTCCTAAGTGTAAGCCTACCCACTTTTGCAGTAGTTTCTCTGCCACACAGGCATGACCATTTCACAAAACCACATCAATCAATCAGGGGTTTATAAAGTGTGCTACTCACCTGTGAGGGTCTCAAGGTGCTGGGGGGGAGAGGGGATGTGCAGCTCCGGATCAGTCTAGGAGCCAGGTCTTGAGGCTCCTCCTGAAGGTGTGCAGGGTGGGGGAGAGTCTGATGTTGACTTGGGAGCTCATTCTTGGTTTGTGCCGCGACGTAGGAGAAAGCTCTTCTGCCTGCTCTGGTTCTGTGGATGCGACGGGTCTCTGCCAGGACGAGATCGGCAGAGCGGAGGTTCCTTTTGGGTAGGTGGAAGGAGACTCTTTCGTTGAGGTATTTGGGTCCGACGTTGTGAAGGGATTTGTAGGTGTGGGTGAGAAGCTTGAATGTTACTCTCTCCTTGATGGGGAGCCAGTGGAGGTATTGCATGAACATGAGTGAATAATGTTCTTGGATAGTCATGCTGAATTAAGTATGCCCACTCAGATGTGATATTTGATGGCAGTTGGTGTTATAGAATTGATTACTTTATTGGATGAAATATAGAAATTCGTATTGCACACAGCGCTTGGATATACTGTTTCAAAATGGTAGCCTGCAACATAGGTCTTTACTGTGGTTTACGGGGTCTCCCAAATTTAGGATAAAGGATTGATGTGAAGGAAAGTACGTTTCATTTTACCACTATATATCACTGTGTATTATAAGATTAACTAATGTTTATAGTATGTGGTAATGCAATTAAATTGTACTCTCATCTTTTTGATATCAATAACTAAGTTAAATCCTTCCTCATATACTGAGATTGTTAAATTATGATTTTCACCAATCATTTTTTCTTGTGAATCACTTTTAGCATCTAATTTTAAGTAATGATGATGCATTACAACATACCGTCACAATATGGCGACTATAGGTGATATGATTTTGTTACATTTAGAAACATGTCCTCTCTTTATGTTTGCAATATGGCATTCAACCAATGGAATGTGTTTATATTGAGTCTCAAGACATGTTGTATGCTAACATTGATAAATACACTACCCAAGACGCATCTGTCCATCTACTCATGCTGATTAAACAAGATTCTTTTCCTTTCCCCATGAGTGCTGACCATTCTTTTGAGAGTGAGACAGTGAAAATACCATGAGACCAACCTCACATGGTCACAGCACCTGCCTGTGAGTGCAGAGGTTCCTTGTTGACACTGAGTGAGTATATATATATATTCACTGAAAAAACCATAGGTTATAGACCATATATAGTTAGGAATTAGCATTTACAAAACCTTGAAAATTCACTGAAAAAACCATAGGTTATAGACCATATATAGTTAGGAATTAGCATTTAAAAAACCTTATTTTACTCACACAAAACCATTGAAATTCCATATATAGTTAGTTGTACTAACTATATATCGCGCACCCGCAATCCACTGCTGATCATGTCACATATTACATCATTCATGACATGGTCAGTGACATCACTGATGACATCACTGATGACATCTCAAATGACATCACTGATGACATCACTGATGACAACATCCAGTGACTGTATGTTTCTGTAAAGTTAAAATATGTCTTACATATTGAAGAATGAGTGGATGTATAAGTGTCTGGATGAAGGATTTAGTAGGTGCATGACTGACTGTATAAGTGAGTGATTAAATGTGTCTCACTGAGTGCATGGGTTAGTGACTAACTGTTTTAAATTGTGCATTATTGTGTCTGTTGTTCTGTAATCTGATGCATGTGTTGATCAGTAGCTAAATGAGTAACTATATGGGTTATTGATTGGTTGCCCAAGCATTTGTATGGGAGACTGAGTGTGTGTGTGGGTGGCTGGGAGGTGTATGACTCTGTGCATAGATGTGTGAGCAGTTGATTCACTAGATGTATGGGTTCAAAAGTGCATGTGGAAACAGCTGTATGGGCGGTTGACTGTGTGCATGAGTGTATTGGTGAGTGAATGGATATCTCAGTGCTACATGTCAAAGTAAGTACATATGTAAAATACAGTACATGTGAGAGTTGACATATATAAATAACTGTGCATAGGAGCCAGTGAATGTGTGAGTGGCTGTATGCATCATTGTGAACTTGTATCCAGGATTGTATAAGAGAGTAAATATGATTTAGTATATGTTTGACTAAGTAAGGTGTGTATAACTGTTTAGTTGAGAAAATGGAGGTGTGATTGATTCTTTGCATGACTGACTAGGTGTCTGAGTAACTCCATGGATGAGTGACAGTCTGTGAGTGTATGTTTACACTGAGTGTATCTAAGGTTATATTAGAGTCTGAAGAGGTTCATTGTATTATCACATGAATGATGTCATCAGTGATGTGATCAGCAATGTCAAATGAGATGTCCTCAGTGATGTCATCAGTGATGTCATTTGAGATGTCATCAGTGATGTCATCAGTGATGTCATTTGAGATGTCATCAGTGATGTCATCAGTGATGTCACTGACCATGTCATGAATGATGTAATATGTGAAATGATCAGCAGTGGATTGCGGGTGCGCGATATATAGTTAGTACAACTAACTATATATGGAATTTCAATGGTTTTGTGTGAGTAAAATAAGGTTTTTTAAATGCTAATTCCTAACTATATATGGTCTATAACCTATGGTTTTTTCAGTGAATTTTCAAGGTTTTGTAAATGCTAATTCCTAAATATATATGGTCTATAACCTATGGTTTTTTCAGTGAATTTCATTGGTTTTTTAAAAGCTAATATCTATAGCTGTAAAATGTATTCTTCTTTAAATCCAAAAATATATTTTATATGTTTATTAATAATTTTTTTTTAAAATATTTTTTTTGTTTCGCTCCCGGTTCGCGAACCGGGAAGCTTTCCGTTAGCTCAATTTGATGCCGCGACCCGGTCCGCGAACCGGTAAACGTTCCGTTAGCGCAACTGCCGCGTTAGAAATCAACATCGTGACGCGTCGCGGAAGCGCGACGTATCACGTTGTCGCGTAATGCGTCTTATGACGCGCTGCGTTAGCGCACCCGGAAGTGCTCCGGTACGCGAACTGAGACGCGAGGCGCAGCTCCCCGGAAGCCATCCGCGGCGCTTCGCGAAAGCGCGACGTATCGCGTTGCCGCGTAATGCGTCTTATGACGCGCCGCGTTAGCGCACCCGGAAGTGCTCCGGAGCGCGAACCGAGGCGCGAAGCGCAGCGACCCGGAAGCGATCCGGGGCGCGTTCCGCAGCGCGTAACATAAGCGTGAGAGGTCATGTGACTTGTTAATAAAACTTTTCATTGGTTCATTTAACTTTTGGTTTCATAATCATGTAAGGCTAGGTCAGGTGACCTAAAAATAACACTTTTCATTGGTTTAGAACTATTGTTTTTCCCAAATGATGAAAACACCTCCTTCTTTCCTCACTCTGACTTTCATCATTGTGAGAGGAAGACCTTTATTCATAGTAGAGCAATGGCTTCAGTACTTGCTTCAGCTGGTGCACCCCCACCACCACCTCCACCTCCTCATGGGAAGAGAGGATCACCTCCCCAGGTCATCACCAACACAGAGGAGGAAGAGGAAGAAATAGAGGAAGAGGAGAGAGAAGGACCACAGTTCTTGGAAGAGGTGCCCCGGGTTTCCCATAGGAAAGCCAGTTTCATTTGGCAGTTTTTTTCACTCCCTCCAGGGCAGAAGAAAGTGAATGCGAGGTATGTCACCTGCCTCATTTGCAAAGACAAATTATCAAGAGGGACTGATAAAAAGTATAGCTATGGGAACTATACCATGCATAGGCACATGAACAGGAGGCATCCACTCAATTACAGCCGGGCGGAAATTCGTGACATGGAACAAAACCCAACAGCAACTCCTGTGGCCAGGTCAACATCGTTAATATCATTGACAGCAGCAGAGGCACGGGAAACCGTGCCAAACATCCAGGAGAATTTTGGGCATATGAAATATACTTGTCTGCACTGCGGTGCATTGATATCATGTGGTAACATGAGTATTAATTCCATCAACCTGGCTTATAACAATCATAATTGCTCTAACCGCCCCAGACAGTAATTTTTTTTTTGCTCCTGTTGAGCCCTTTTCAATGCCTGTTTTTTGTTGTTTCCCCCCCAAAAAAACCAAAAAAAATATAAAATTGTTCAAAAAATACAAAAAAAACAAAAAATGTTCAAAAAAAAAAATATATATAAAACAACAAAAACATTAAAAAAAAAGTTATTTTCAGAACTACCTCCCCTTTCAAAAAAAATTGCTAGAATGTTTAGCACTCTGGCAAGCTCTATTTCTTTTAGTTCGCTTCCCAGTTCGCTTCCCGGTTCGCGAACCGGGAGCGAACCAAAACATTTTTTTTTTTTTAAAAAAGAAGAGTAAGTATAAGGAAAGTAAACAGAGAGTGATGTTAAAAGAAAGACAGCTATAGGGAGTAAACCAGAGATACTGTTTAATAGATCTATTTACCGAAGATAAGACGGAAGAGGGTATAATTGTGGAAAACAAAATAGATAAGGAAGTGAAAGAAAAAAAAGAGAGTAGAACAATAACAAAGAAGAGTTTCTTGGAGAATGTGAGTGAATGTTCAAAATAAGATTAAAACATGGGGAATAACAGAGAGAAAAAATAGAAAACAGAAAACAAAAAATAACAGAAAAAGATTAATTGAAACAGCAAAGAAATGTAAATAACATAGAGCCATATCATCAACATAGGCAATAAAAGTTTTGCAGCTTTTATCGGCAGAAATATGTCACCAAAGCCGCTTTTGCGGCAGAAAACTGCCGCTAAAACCACTTTTGCACCAGTTTTCTGCCAATAAAAACAGCAATAATTTTATTGGCTGTGTTCATAATATGCCCCTTAGTGTGCTTCAACTACACAGAGAAAGCATTATGAACAAGTAGTGAAAAAGTGATCAGTCAAAGACACTAAGAGTAATAGAGACGGAGTGAGTGAACAAGAGTGAGGAACTATGAGAAGAGAGGGACTGAGAAAAAGAGTGGAAGGAGTTGAGTAAGTAGGTAATAGAGAAAGGAATGAGGAAAGTAGCAAAGGCAGGAAACTGAGGGTTAAAGAAATGAAGCTGTGGAACTAATAGTAGGTGAATGTGATAGAAATGTAACGAAAAGAATACAAAACATTTACCTTATAATTGTCGTTAAATTACTCACTTTTTGTTTTTATACTTTCAATCTGTGAAAGAGAGAACAAACATTTGAAAAATATTAAAACATGTATTTAAAAATTACAAAAGACAAGGGAAAAGATTGAAGGACAAACAGTTTTTCAACAACTTTGACACTGACAGAAGCTTCTGCTTCTCCAGGCCCCCTACACAGTCCTAAAGATATACATTTTAAACTAACAGTATCTTGATGCAGATGAAGTGAGGCCTATCTTAAAACATGGTGCATCTTTTGCACTGCTGTTGTCTCAGAAAAGTGTCGCAAGACACTAACATTTTAAATGATTGCTTCAGGATTCCAATAAGATGTGTCCTATCCAGAGGTTTGTTTGAGGTGAGACCTACTCAGGGTTCCAAATGAAATTTCGAGTTGTTTGAAGAGAACAGAGGACATAATACATGTGAAGGCCTACCAATGAAGTAAGTCATGTCCACTTCACTCTTGAACAAAGGCCAGACCTCTTCTGTGTCCGTGGACAGACCTAAACTTCATCTGCACAATGTCATTCATAAACTTAGGAAACACAGGTGATGTAATTGAAAAATGTGGAGTTTCTTTTCCTCATTTCACAATCACATCACCTGTGTTGCCTTTGCTTAGGTATCTCATAGTGCAGATGTAGTCCAGCATATTAAACAGTACCTAGAAGTGCAGCACTGCATGCAACAACTTTGACACTTATAAAAGCTTTTGCTTCTGCATGCCCCCTACACAATGCTAATTATATACATTTTAAACTGATGGTATCTTGCTGGAGATGAACTGAAACCTATCTTGCAACATGGTGCATCTTTTACACAAAAGTGACCCACAATGGAGCAAAAGAGGCGCAAGGCCACCATAAATCTGACCCTAACATTTTAAATGATTGTTTCAAGATGTTAATAAGGTGTAACCTATCCACAGATTTGTTTCAGGTAAGTCCTACTCAGGGTTGCAGATGGAATTTAGGTTTGTTGAAGAATACAGAGAAGATAATACATGTGGAGGCCTACCAACGAAGTGAGTAATGTCCACTGCACTCTTGAACAAATGTCAGACCTCCTCTGTCTCCAGGAACAGGCCTAAACCTCATCTACACAATGTGGTGTGTAATGTTAGGAAACACAGGTAATTTAATTGAAAAACATGCAAATTTTTTTGCTCATTCCACAATCATATGACCTGTGTTTCCTTTGCTTAGGTATCTCATTGTGGAAATGTAGTCTATCATATGAAAGACTACGTAGAATATGAGCACTGTATGCAAGAACTTTGACACTTACAGAAGCCTCTCCTTCTCCATGCCTCCTACACAGTTCTAAATGTACATCATAAATGGAAACAGTACAGAATTAATTATACATGTTAAATGGTTTATTTTTGCTGTTCTCAGAATGTATCAAATTTCACTAAAAACAGTGACTTGAAGGTATTCATCATATAACAGCGGGGAAAAAAAAACACAATCAAAATGATTGTGTTTAAAAAACCCATACAACATAACAAATCAGAATTCAGAACTCCTTAAAGTTAACTTACTTTCCATGACGTCAAAGGATGTCCTATGAACAGCTTACACTCTGTTGTGCTGTTATTACTTTCAGCCCGCCACTTTCTGAAAGAAAACCTCCATCGTTTTGAAAAACATGTTACATACAATAAATGACTTCTTGCTCTCTACCACAAGTTTCCACAAGGCCAAATCTTGTCAGAGCCATTTATAACTCTTGGATTTCTTGTAAGCCAATCCCGTCATTTGGCATTTCCGCAACTTTCAGAATTAAAATGTTGAAGATCATTTTCACAATCCTGGACTAGTAATATCTTCCCCTTCTTCCTCAGTCATGTTCTACATTTCCTATGACACTGATACTGCTTACTATGAAGCAGACTTACACTACCTCTATGACTACTACAATTATTTAATTCTCTACATCACTTTTAATCACAAAGCAATGTAAAACAGTAGACAGCATTGCAGACTTACATTCCCTCTACTCTATGTTTTGATTGGCTGCTTCAATTAGCTTATAAAAAGAAATAGTTTTTCTGAACTCATTCAAAGTGCACTTATTTCTCCATGACGTCCAGTCTTATGGTTAGAAGTTATGTCTCTGAACTACACTTATCCTCAAGGCCAAATCGTGTAGGAGCCATTAGAACTTCTTGAAATTCCTCAGAGCACATCCCGAGATTCTTTCCCTAAAATTTTGGTTTTAAAAACACCAGGTAAGAGTTTTTAAGGTCATACGGCAATTTTTTTTTGAAAATTAAAACAGAATCATTGCAGAATGACCAGCCATTTCTAGACTTTAAATAAGCTGTGTAATGTCCTGATGTTGTTGAAGGACCGTCATGATATATAATTGCTGCAGTTACAAAAGTCCTTCCTGATATTGACAACTGCGAAGCCACAAAATTTTTAATTAAAGTTGTCAATTTTGTTCCATCAGGCCTACATCGTTGGAACATTAAAATGACATACTGGCCATATGTTCGTATAAATAATGTGGACATCATTTCAGATTTACATTGGCTACACTCCATGTTGTGATCAGCTGCTTTTACTAGCTTATTAAAGGAGACTGATTTACTGTCTGGCAAAGTTAAATATATAAATCTTTCTGAGTCTACACTAGTAGTACTTGATACCCTACAGTTCTCGCAGTCATGCTGCCATTGATAAGAAAGCCCAAACAGCTGATCTACATCTACACCTTCAGCATGCAATACATCAAGCATATACATTAAAAACTCCTGACAATCTTGCTGAATATTTTGAGAGAATTGTGTTTGGCCTGAACATCTGTCTAACAGATTTCGAATTTCAGACACACTTTCTATGTTTGTTCTATCAGTGCTACATTTTTCTAAGACAGAATTTAACAAACTGCAAAATCTTTGATCAGAATTGACCACAATCTCTTCTTTTACATTTTCTAGAGAAAACAAAACATTAACCACTACATTAGCATAGCAGTTGACACCAGAACTGTTTTCAAATTGAAAACCAACAACATCTTCAACAGAATCCTTTTTGTTTCTGCTTATAATTTCAGGTTCATCGACTTTTCGTCTTTTTGCTACAACCTCCCCAGTATTGGTCACATTTCTTCGTTTCCGGCCTACCACACGTTTCTCAAACAAAGGATATTGAGGCAAATGTGGCGCATACTCTCTTCTTAACCTATTGTATTCCTTAACACAATCTAGATCCGCACAAATGCTTGTGACATCACACTCAATCAAGTACAATCCCGATAAAGTTCTAACTCGTGACAATGCCACATATGCCATACCCTCCTTGAACACAGAACTGCCAATATTCACCAATGCACTGTCTACACTTAAACCTTGCGATTTATGGATTGTCACCGCATATGCCAAGCAAACAGTAAACTGCTTACGGCGAACATATAAGTCTTTTACAAGCAAAAATCTAGCAGAACAACGACCAATTAGCTGTACTTCCTCAATGCCATCAAATTTAATTTTTAAAAATTCAATTCCATCTCTATTTCTGTATTTTACAAAATCAACAACATTACCCATTGATCCATTTACCAGACCTCTTTCAACATGTAAATTCCTTCTTAAAATTATACGGCAGTTCAAGCACACATTCAGAGTCTTTTCAAAACCTGCAGTTTTAGATATACTCTTCTCTAATGAATCCAATTTTGTTTTCAGATTCTCAGACAAAATAATTGTTGATCCCATATGCTCTACTCTGTCAATAGCTTCCAGTTTCACAATGTCTTGCTTTTCTAAATGCAACATTTTGTTGTTGAATTTGGCACATTCTGCAAGAGTTGGCATCAAACATATTCCAGATTTCTTCTCAGTAATTTTCTGAAAAATATTCTCAGGCACAACATCTTGTTCTGGATATAAATTTGACAGTAATCGTGCATGTAAAGCTTCTTTCCCATGCTCGGTCACTTTTCCAATTCTAACATCTTGTAGAATAGTCTTGTAAACTTCATCCTTCGCCTGACGCATATTTTCATGCAGTTCAGCATAATTGAAGTTTAACCATATATTGACGTTGCCAATGCTGCCTAGGCACTTCCTGGTATCTTCATGCGTGAGCATTTTGAACACAGGTTGCCCTTTCACTGGTGTCAGCTGCAGAAGATCTCCGAAAACAATGATGTGTTTGCCACCAAATAACACATCATACTCTGTTTTGAGAACTTCTTGCATTCTCAAATGCACAAAGGCAAGCATGACATTGGAAACCATGCTTACTTCGTCAATGATAAGAAGTTTCATTTTCCTCAAGATTCTTGAAACTTCAAAACAAGCATCTCCAGATAGCTTGTGATATTGTAATTTGTTGTCATGCTCCACTGGCAGCATCAGTAAACGATGTAAAGTAATCCCTTTAATGTTATGTGCTGCCAGTCCAGTTGGACCGGTGACAACACAAGACAGCGATGACTCTGTCCTTTCCTGCAAATAACATGAAATTGCTTTAATAAGGAAACTTTTTCCAGTTCCCGCTTCTCCACTCACGTACAGTCGGACAGGCTTCAACGACGTACATGAGCACTCTTTCTTGTCATGACTTAATCCATGATCAATTTGCATGGTAACTTCGTCATATATTTTCCTCTGCTCAACGTTGAGTTGTCTTTCCAACTCTTCTAAGTTAACCGCATCCTCCTGAGCATGTGCCATGGCTCTTTCCACTTCATTCATAGCAGTGGCAGCTTCATTTTCGATAACAGGTCCTCCTAGTGGATCCTGACTCAATGAAGCAGAACTCTGACTGTCCTGAGAACTGTCTCTGGCAATCTCGGCTGCAATCATTGCTTCCTGCTCAATTTCCGCATTCAACATTTCTACATATTTGGGAAAAGCAGGACATTCTATGGTCTCCTTGGCGGCATTGAAAGAGTCTTCGTAACAGAGAAAATCTCCAAGCAGTTCCTCTTCTGCACGCCAAGGCTTGAAAAGTTGCAAAAGTGCTAAATAGAAAAACTCCTTTTTTTCAGGAGATTCGCCACTCAATTTTCGATGGTTTACCAAGTGGCATTTTCTTTGCTTGACCAGACATCCCTCACTTCCTATTACAGCATACACTCTTTTCTCAGTATCTTCTTTGATGTTCCTCTTGAATATGTAATTTTGAAGAACCTCATACAGACAAACATTCTCGAGGTGAATGCTTCGATTTGGATAATATGTATCCAACATGTTGGTCTTCAAAATGTCGGTACTGTTTGGCTCCTTTTCCGCCAAATACTCAATTTCCCGCACAGGTTTGAGAACTCGATTACGCGTTGCAGCAAGACCAAGACTCGCCCAAACGATACTCCTGGACTTGGCATAGAGACTTGCTGAAGACAACCGGTCAGAACATTCGTACGCTACAATTTCTCGATGCGACAACATCTTCAGACTGAAACTGTACAACTTCTTGCTGAGGCTCTTTTCATGGGAAATGTCCTCCCACATATCCTTCAATTCTGTCTTCTCTTTTTTGGTGATGTAAGACGTCACATACCGAGCCACAGCCATACAGTTATCAGCCACAAACTGTATATCCATGTTAGCATTCCACATGGACAAAATCACCGGGTTGTAGTCGTTGATGTACTTGGACTCTTCGTTCCTCTTCAAATTGTATGTGTTTTTAGGTGATTTCTTCATCACATTATGTCGCAGCGAAGACATCAAACTGTTTACTCTTCCTTTAGAAATCACCGGTCGTGGAAAGCCGAAACGACATTTGGTGTAGAACTTGTCCTTGTTTCGGAATTTACGACGACAGTACTTTCCACATCGATGGCTTTGGAAACGCAGAACTTTTTCTCTTAGGCTTTTCTTCTCCTTTGCGTTTGGAACAGCACACGTAGAATACTGTTGTATAAAACTCATCACTGAGTCTTCTGGATCCGTTCCAAATTTAGGTGCATCCTTGATCCACAGCAACATATGTATATGAGGAGCACCTCTTGCTTGGTACTCCTTTCTCCAGAAGAAATCCAACACCTCTCCAAGAGGTGGATTCTTCTTATTCATGATGAAAGACATCATAGCTTCAAATCTATGATTGAAGTACCTACATACATTGACTGGATCCAAAGAGCACAGTTCTCCGAGTGTCTTGAATTCGATGTTTACTACGTTAGCATTTGCCTCTCGTAGAAATTCAAGTAAGTCTTCCCAGCCATACTCGGCACAGCTCAGAGTGAGGAACCATGTGGGAGTTCCTAAGTTCCTCAGCATACATTTTAAATCACCATGACGACGGTACCAGTACTCATTAGTACCACGCAGACACGCCATGAGATTAATCAGGTGAGAATCCAAAATACTGTCTTGGACATTGACTTTATCCATAAAGTCACTTGCCGAGATGTTTTGCATGTGTATACCACTTTTCAAGATGTGGTTCACTGCATATGACAGTCCAGACAGATCGCTTTCAAACAGGAGATGAAACAAATAAGGAATGCATTGTCGAAACATAGCATCTCCTGCATACAATCGCAAAGTCCGGTATTCAGAAGCAGGAATTTGATGAGGTCGCTCATCATATCTTCCTCCCTGACCTGTTGGAAAAAGCTGTGGCAAACACCGAGCTTCCAAACTTTCCTCCCAAACACTAATGGGACTCCCTTTGGCTTGTTTCATTTGAAACAACTCAATAGCATTCCCCATGACTTCCTTGGAATGCAAAGGATGAACACTATAATGTTCATATATTTCTTCACTAGTAGAGGGTTCTACTTTCTCAATTTGACCAGCACACAAATCGCTATCCTCTTCCTCACTTACTTCCTCTTCTGCAACATATACATTCTTATAGTATTTATTATTTTTTTTCAAATACAATGTTGCCTTTTTAACTTTCCTAACATCCACTAAATCTTGCCATATTTTCTTATTCTTTGTCGGAACCCCATTAACTAAGATAACCAGAGGTTCCTCTTCCACTTTTTCTACTGTGTTAATGTTTTTCTTCAAATCTAGAGGCAAATAAACAACTCTTCCCTTTAATCCTCTCTGTAAATCTGATGGAGGCAATTTCCCTGTCTTTGGCTCCATTCTTACAATAGCCTGAAAGGGATGGATACTTTGAATCAAAATAGATTCATAAGTATTTAAATCCTTCAATTCAGAAGGAATCTCAACCAATTCCAGATTATTATGAACTGCTCTAGCAGGCATCTGGTTTTGATTTAATTTGCAACAACAATAAGTACACACACGTTGATACAATCCCAAATCAAAACAATTTTCTGCCATCAAGTATGTTGCGAAATCCTTCCATTCACTATTATTTTCCCTTTCACTTTTTGCATATAAATCCACTAACTTAGTCTGATTCTTATAATAAGTGCGTCGACAACACACACAAGTGAAATTTGGCCTCTCACTTGATTTGACCTGAAACGTCGCAATTTCCCTCTGGAAATTATCTGTACTGGAAACCTGTACACTATCTTCCACATTACCCGCTTCTTCTTGGTCAATTTCAACATTCTCCTCTTTACTTCCAAAGTAACAAAACTCAATTTCTTCACATATATTCTTCACATCTATTTCAGAACCATGCAAAAGAGCAGCGCATAATTGTTTAAGCATAATTGCTGGACTCTTAGCATAATACAACATTCTAACTAATTTCCTCACTTTATTATGATGCACTGCTAGCATCCTGAAATGATGAAAAACACTCTGGCATACTCTCCTGGAAAGACAAGCCAGTGAATGACCATGCAAACCTGTCACTTCTCTCACTCTGCAAGGATCTAATTCTTGCAACAACCTCATTTTCTGCTTCAAACTTTTCTTATTAAATGACCGTACAAAATCACAAAGCAAATTGATGGAATCCTGTCGCACACTGCAAATACTACTACACTTCCAGGTGTACACAGGACCCTTAGCACGTCTTCCTAAAACCTCATTACCTAACACCTCTTCTGCCTCTGTTGTCACAAGTTTTTCTTTTTCAACTGGACAACCATCTTTCACTTCATAAGCACGACCACTGGTGTCAACTGCATGCACCAAATCATTATCCTGGAAATAACTCTCCTCATTAAAAAATGCCTCACAGCTTGAACTATGCATCCATTCTCCAGAAAAAACTTCACAAAAATTACTACGATTAACTATTCTCTTCCATCTACTATTTCTTTTGAAATCATAAATTGCCTTGTTTAGCTTCCTAATTTTATTGATTATCAAAATAAATAACTTACGTTTAATTTCAATTGCCTGATCAATAACTTTCTCAACTTTTTTTTTTCTCTTATAAAAAAACCACTTTCTGTTGACCTTTCTTAATATTTTTTTAACAAATTGCCAATTATCCTGTTGCGGAACATTCGTTTACGAATGTCCCTAAACTGTTGTTTCCTTCTACTATCATGCACAGAGTTATCTCTTGCTCTAGCAGTAACATTTTTCATTGGCCTTTCCTTTCCGTTTGAATTGCTTCTCTTTTTCTGGACTGAAACATTTTCTGTAGTAATATTTTTTTTACTACACATATTTCTTATGAATGTTTTTGTACTCTTACCCGGTGCTTTCTTGGTGACTTGACAAATCTTTTTGTTAGAGGACTGCTGCTTTTTTTCATTAACCTGCTGTCTTTGACGTTTTGCAGCCTTTCTCACTCTTTCTTTGGTTGGCATGCTGAAATCTTGAAATGATCTGCAGTTGAATCTGTGGTAAAATATAATAAAAAATGTTATTAACCACTATTACCCAACAGTAAATCAATAACAGTAATCAAAAACTTAAAAACACTACTTGACATTTTTACATAGAAGATTTTTTAGTGCTTGGCAAATTTAGAATACAGAAATAGCAGAAAAGAAATGGAATTTATATTCATGTTACCTGTGCTATTTTATATGTGAATCTGATCTAATTTTATGAGCATATTTTAAAATTTTATTGAAGACACAACACATAACCTGTTTTTGAAGGTGTCTTTATTTTTAAATTAAACGGTTTACATTTTTACTTTTTATTTATTATACATTTTTTAAATAAATGTTTATAGTTCCATAGGCTCAAGCACGTCAGCTTCCCATCCTATGTCATATAATTCGGACAAATCTGCATCCTCATCACGTTCTTCTTCATCCTCAGGATTTAAATCATCCAAGGGATCAACATCCACTGATGTTTCAATTACGAGTTCAATGATGAGGTCGAAATCAACTGATTGCTGATTGTCGCTCATGTTGATGTTGTCTTTATCTTTAAAGAAAGATAACAACAATGAGATGTTGCAGAGTAAGAGACAAATCTCAGAGATTATAATAGTAAAATTGTTTAACAAGAGTAACATTTTGCAGCTATTATTTAGCCATGTCCAGCGATGCTGAGGAGGTGAAGCCTATGTCCAATTTTTCAGTGAACAGGACTCATCTCTTCTTAACCTTGGATAAGCCTCACCGACTCTGTGTCCCCTGCACATACTTAAATGTAAAGGGGCAGATTTATGTTAACTGGCACATCCCCAGGGATGCACCAGTTAATGTGCACCGCTGCTCTGCCACCCATGGTGTGCCGCATTTACAATCAGATAGGACAAAGCTGCGTCAAAACCCTGCGCCTGCTTGAAGCAGGCATAGGTCTTGACGCAGCATTGTGGAGATGGAGCACCCCTGAGCCTTGCTGGAGCTGCATCGAACTTGCGATACAACTCCAGCAATGCGCCACCTTTACGGCACAGATGCGTCACGCATCTGTGCCGTTTTTGCCCCATGCTGCGCCGCATTGTAAATGCAGCACACCATGGGTGGCGGAACAGCGGCGCAGTATGACTGGCACATCCCTGGTGATGCGCCAGTCATCATAAATCTATCCCTAAGCTTCTTATCTTGTTAGAGATGAACCGCCATATGTATCATCAAACTATTTCGCATTTCCTAAATAGCGAATTTTAAGGGATAAATAGCAATTCTTTACCATTCCTAATTTGCGATGAGCAAATTGCTAATTGCAAATTACCCATTCATTTCCATGGGCCAGGAGGCCCATAGGAATGAAGGTGCAATTTGCGATTAGCAATTAGCTCATCGCAAATTAGGAATTTTTCCAAAGGTGCAGGGGTGTTTCAAGAACACCCTGCTGCACCCCTGAAAAAGAAATTTGGGGGCATATGGCGCACATACATGCCCTAAGGGCATGTATGGGCGTCATATGGCACCTTTTGTTTTTTGGAAAAAAAGCTTTTTGAAAAGAATTCGCAAATTACCACCAACTAGAAGTTGGTGGTAGTTTGCAAATCCTTAATGGCATTTTTTGCATATTTTTTGTTTGATACATTGCATTTAAGGAATCGCAAAATTTGCAAATCCTTCAGTACAATCGCAAAATAAGGAATAGCAATTTTTGCTATTCCTTATTTTGCATCAAACTTGTTTGATACATACCATTTGTCTAATTAGCATTCGCAAAGGCCGAAATTCGCATAATTTTGACCTTTGCGAATGCTAATTAGCTTGATACATATGGCCCCAAGTGAGGCCTGTCTTGCAACATGGTGCATCTTTTGCATCACTGCTGCATCGGTTTCATGTGGCACGTTTTTTTTACACCATGACACATCTGCCTAAATGCATCAATTTGTAATTTTGTCGCCTCATAGCAAATCTTTTGCACCGCCGCTGCATCAGAAAAGTGACGCACAGTGGCGCAAAAGAGGCATACACCTATCATAAATCTGTCCCTAGCATTTTAAATGATTAATTCAGGATGACGATAAGGTGTGGCCTATCCAGAGGTTTGTTTAAGGTGAGGCCTACTCAGGATTGCAGATTAAAGTTACGCTTGATGAAGAATACAGAGGAGATAATACATGTAAAGGCCTACCAATGAAGTAAGTAATGTCCACTTTATTGCGCCAGTCATCATAAATGTATCCCTAAGCTTCTTATCTTGTTACAGATGAACCGCCATATGTATCATCAAACTATTTTGCATTTCCTAAATAGCGAATTTTAAGGAATAAATAGCGATTCTTTACCATTCCTAATTTGCAATGAGCAAATTGCTAATTGCAAATTACCCATTCATTTCCATGGGCCAGGAGGCCCATAGGAATGAAGGTGCAATTTGCGATTAGCAATTAGCTCATTGCAAATTAGGAATTTTTCCAAGGGTGCAGGGGTGTCTCAAGAACACCCTGCTGCAGCCCCTGAAAAAGAAATTTGGGGGCATATGGTGCACATACATGCCCTAAGGGCATGTATGGGCGTCATATGGCACCTTTTGTTTTTTGGAAAAAAAGCTTTTTGAAAAGAATTCGCAAATTACCACCAACTAGAAGTTGGTGGTAATTTGCAAATCCTTAATGGCATTTTTTGCATATTTTTTGTTTGATACATTGCATTTAAGGAATCGCAAAATTTGCAAATCCTTCAGTGCAATCGCAAAATAAGGAATAGCAAATTTTGCTATTCCTTATTTTGCATCAAACTTGTTTGATACATACCATTTGCCTAATTAGCATTCGCAAAGGCTGAAATTCACAGAATTTTGGCCTTTGCGAATGCTAATTAGCTTGATACATATGGCCCCAAGTGAGGCCTGTCTTGCAACATGGTGCATCTTTTGCATCACTGCTGCATCGGTTTCATGTGGCACGTTTTTTTACACCATGACACATCTGCCTAAATGCATCAATTTGTAATTTTGTCGCATCATAGCAAATCTTTTGCACCGCCGCTGCATCAGAAAAGTGACGCACAGTGGCGCAAAAGAGGCATACACCTATCATAAATCTGTCCCTAGCATTTTAAATGATTAATTCAGGATGACGATAAGGTGTGGCCTATCCAGAGGTTTGTTTAAGGTGAGGCCTACTCAGGATTGTAGATCAAAGTTACACTTGATGAACAATACAGAGGAGATAATACATGTAAAGGCCTACCAATGAAGTAAGTTATGTCCACTTCATTGTGCCAGTCATCATAAATCTATCCCTATGCTTCTTATCTTGTTAGAGATGAACTGCCATATGTATCATCAAACTATTTTGCATTTCCTAAATAGCGAATTTTAAGGAATAAATAGCGATTCTTTACCATTCCTAATTTGCAATGAACAAATTGCTAATTGCAAATTACTCATTCATTTCCATGGGCCAGGAGGCCCATAGGAATGAAGGTGCAATTTGCGATTAGCAATTAGCTCATCGCAAATTAGGAATTTTTCCAAGGGTGCATGGGTGTCTCAAGAACACCCTGCTGCACCCCCTGAAAAAGAAATTTGGGGGCATATGGCGCACATACATGCCCTAAGGGCATGTATGGGCGTCATATGTCACCTTTTGTTTTTTGGAAAAAAAGCTTTTTGAAAAGAATTCGCAAATTACCACCAACTAGAAGTTGGTGGTAATTTGCAAATCCTTAATGGTATTTTTTGCATATTTTTTGTTTGATACATTGCATTTAAGAAATCACAAAATTTGCAAATCCTTCAGTGCAATCGCAAAATAAAGAATAGCAAATTTTGCTATTCCTTATTTTGCATGAAACTTGTTTGATACATACCATTTGTCTAATTAGCATTCGCAAAGGCCGAAATTCACAGAACTTCGGCCTTTGCAAATGCTAATTAGCTTCATACATATGGCCCCAAGTGAGGCCTGTCTTGCAACATGGTGCATCTTTTGCATCACTGCTGCATCAGTTTCATGTGGCACGGTGTTTTTTACACCATGACACATCTGCCTAAATGCATCAATTTGTAATTTTGTCGCCTCATAGCAAATCTTTTGCACCGCCGCTGCATCAGAAAAGTGACGCACAGTGGCGCAAAAGAGGCATACACCCATCATAAATCTGTCCCTAGCATTTTAAATGATTAATTCAGGATGACAATAAGGTGCATATGGCACACATAAATTTTAACAACATTCCTTTACCTCAATTTGAAAACACTGCCCACGGGGAAATGACTTAAAATGTCCTTTGCAAGTTTTTGGGTCACTTTTAACATGGCTATGTAACTCAAACAGTCAAAATCTAAATTTACCATGCACAGGTGGGACCATATTTACAAGGAATGTGCCCCACGGGGAAAGGTTTTTTAATGTAATATGGGAAAAATGACATCAGAGACACTAAAATGCCTTATAAAGAAGCATACACCATTATATCCTTGTCATAAATTTACAAACCATTCCTTTTCCCCAAAAACGATTTTCAAATCATAATTTGAAAACACTGCACATGGGGAAATGACTTAAAATGTCCTTAAGACACATGAAAGCGTTTTTTGATTGCCTTTCCAGCATGGTTGGGTCACTTTTAACATGGCTATGTAACACAAACATTCAAAATCTAAATTTGCCATGCACAGGTGGGAGCATATTTACAAGGAATGTGCCCCACGAGGAAAGGTCTTTTAATGTAATATGGGTAAAAATGACATCAGAGACACTGAAATGCCTTATAAAGAAGCATACACCATTATGTCCTTGTCATAAATTTAAAAACCATTCCTTTTCCCCAAAAACGATTTTCAAATCATAATTTCAAAACACTGCACATGGAGAAATGACTTAAAATGTCCTTAAGACACATAAAAGCGTTTTTTGATTGCCTTTGCAGCATGTTTGTGTCACTTTTAACATGGCTATGTAACGCAAACATTCAAAATCTAAATTTGCCATGCACAGGTGGGAGCATATTTACAAGCAATTTGCTCCACAGAGAAAGTTCTTACATTAAAATGGGAAAAATAACATCAGAGACACTCAATTGCCTTAAAATGAAGCATACACCATTATGTCCTTGTCATAAATATTATAACCATTCATTTTCCTCAAAAATGATTTTCAAGTCATAATTTGAAAAGACTCCACAGCTCCTATGCACAATAACACCCTGTCAGTACTAATACTTCACATTTTCTCCAATTACATTTTCTCAAAGAAACAAAATCTATTTGTAAAACACTTGAGACAAAGCAACATTTGAAGAACACAACTTTCTTCATAATTTTCTCCTTAAAGCACACTATTCTCTATCTAAATTAAAGAAAACTTTTCTCACCTTAGCAAATACTTTGAGTTTCAAAACAGTCTCAGAAACACACCAATTTGTCTTCAGCAGAGCAAAAGGTATGCACTCCAGAGTCTGCAGCTATCAAAAGCACAGAAATGCTGTAATTCTTCACACATATCTCTCATGTCACCCAATCAAAACTCTTCCCTCACTTTTTTTCAAATGAAAACCCTTCCCACCTCTGCCCTTTCTGCCTTTTCTGCATGGCAACCACGTCTTGGAAGACCTCTGGTGTTTGCAAGTTCACACAACAATGTTGCAATTGAACTCTGAACTCTCAGTGCACCTCATATCCAGTGCATTCTTTCATTTAATGATTTTTTCTTGACCACTCAAAATACATCTTTCAAACAACTCATCCATGCACCCTAACTTTCTGTTTTCAGCAATCAAAATCCACCAATCACTGTTACTGCTTCATTAACACAGAAACTCCACAGTTTTTTCATTTTAAACTCTTATTTTTTCAACTGCCATTTCATTGCCACACTTCATCTGACTGCAGGAGAACCTTCTCTCACCATGTTTTCTGTCTGGATTGTTGGACATAGTTACATCTATTGGGCTCAGAGGTATGCTGAGAACAGGAATTTACCTAACCTCAATTTACAAGATGTGGAAATTAAGTGGTTTGGCCACAGAGGATTGAAATGTCACCAATTGATACCATTGGTGAAAACCTTTATGCATTTGCCAAAACCTGACCTGTTAATTGTGCACTGTGGAGGTAATGATTTGGGCACTTTGACTGGGGTAGGTCTGGAAATGCTTTTAAAGGACACCTTTGAGCAATTGATGGCACTTTTTCCTCAGACTGCCTTGGTATATTCAAATATATGCCAAAGACAGAAATGGAGGTGGTCAAACCAATTTTGTCCACAAATTGAGAAGTCGAGGAAGCATGTAAACAAATCTGTTTCAGCTTACATGAGAGACCATGGAATGGGCTCCCTGTACAACAATAACTTGCGTTACTACATGCAAGATATCTACAGAGGAGATGGAGTTCACTTCTCAGATGAGGGCAACAGAATTTTCATTCTGAATTTAAGACTGTGCATTGGTACCTACTTATAAGTACCTAAATGTACCATAAACCCAAAAGCTCTTCTCAGAGCTACCCTACATCTGATCACTCACAATTATTATTTTACTCTAACATTTTTCACTAATTTTCAACAAAGTACGCTCCCTGGGGCGCTACCCGGTACGCGAACCGGGAGCTAACCTCGCTACATTTTTAAAAAAATGGTTTTTTTTCGCACATATGGGCCTCCTCAGCCACCCTCAGAAAACCTAGGGGGTCAAGATAAGTCTACCGTGCCCCCTTCTACCCATTCTGAACATTATTTGCCCTCCATCTTGTATCTTAATTCGACCGAAACACAAAATGGTGGACTCCCGTAACGCTTAAGGTTCGCGAACCGGGGCGCTCGCCAGTTCGCGTACCGGGTCGCTCCCTGGGAAGCGCACCATCAAAAAAGGTGGGAAAGTAGTTTACAGAAAAGCGACTGGAGACAATTTCACTAAATATAGATTAGCTCATACTACATACCAATGCCTACCATTTTCACAAATTTGATTGAAATTCCATTTAACCATTTAGCCTGTAGACCTCTCTAAATACCCTGAGGTAAATTACTTCACAAAACACATCTGAAGTGTTGGAATTGACAACCAATTAAAATGTTACTTTCATTTTCTACTTTTTTTACCTGACATTTGATTGGCTATGTACCTGAATATATATAAAGGAAGAGAGAGAAACACAGCCATTTTGACTACTACTTCCTGAACTACATTGCAAGATCATTTTCACTCACAACTTAAACTTGTTTTTAGAAGGTGAGATATTATTTTATAAATTTGAAAACATTTTCAGATAGTTATATACTATCCCTCTGTAAGAGTTAGACATTGAGAAAGGCTTCTTTATTATAATTATGGATTGATTTAGGTTTCTGTGGTATAATTATGAATTTACTTAGGCTTCTTCACAGGCACTTTTTAATAGTACTACTTCACGCCTGAAACCATACAGTGCCCATAGATTACTTCTCTGTTATAAACTCACAAGTACCTGTCTGAACTTAAACCCAACAGTGCCCTATCTCTACTGATATATTTATTTTTTATGCAAATTACAGCAATAAAATGGAAGGTGAGCAGAATGTTTCCTTCGAAATTGTTCTGGAGAACAACACAGAAAAAGATATTGAGGACAATGATGACTCAGATTTCATGGATGAATCACGGGACCATGAATTAGTTCAATGTGTAGAATCTGTGGATCATTTACTTCATTATGATGACGGTCAAATGTGGGAACTTATGTTCACTCAACAAGAGGACATATCGGACAGTCAAATGCTAGACGTTCTATTAAATTTTGAAAAACAATCCGAAAAATAAAATTGTATGTAATATTAAAAAATTGTTTGAGTCTTTAATCATTTTTATATGTAATTTATAAACTAGTTAAATGTTAGAAATGTTATTAAATTTTCAAACACAATCACAATAATAAATAATTGCTTAAAAAATAATAAAATTAAAAAATAATCAACAAAACCAACAATCAATTAACATACAGTATTTGAAAAGTCTATCATTCTTTTTTCCTTATAGTACGCTGCCCAGAACGCTTCCCGGTTCGCGAACCGGGCGCTACCCACGCAAAAAAACAAAAACAAAATTTTTTTTTTTTGCCCCGCGGGGCCCTTTTAAAGCCTCCACATTAAACCTAGGGGGTCAGGGAGGATCTACTATGCCCCCTTATGGTCATTTCCCCCTTTGTTTTGGCCTCCTCTTGTCTCTCAATCCTACCGAGAGACAAGATGGCGGCCGCTCCGGACTGTTTAGAATGTTGACAGACACCGGAGAGCCAATCAGCTTCGCTACGCGAAGTTCCGTTACGCGTAAAGTCCGCGAACCGGAGCGCTGCCCGGTCCGCTGTTACAGATATATATCTTTTTTTGAACGTTAATTTCTCAAAATCCACTGAAGCACATATATTGAGACCTACAAAAGGCACATCGGGCTACCAGTCCCTACAATTTTGCCAAGTTTCGTGCAAATCCATTCAGCCGTTCGGGCTAAAAGTGAGGCCAACCGCCCTATGGAAAACTCAATGTTAAAAACACGTTTTGGGACCCCCCTTTTTTCTCGGCCCCCCCTTGACGAACCCCCCCCCAAATTTCCAGGGGCTGCTCAGAAACAAAATGTTCCATTTTCCAGAAAATTTCAGCCAATTCCGTCCACAAACGCCAAAGTTATTAGACATAGAATTTTCAAAAATCCCATAGGGAAAAAATCCTAACTATATATACCTACTGGCGACCGCCAGTAGGTAATATATATATATATATATATATATATATATATATATATATATATATATATATATATATATATATTCACCATTCCGTCGACCTCCACCTCGTTCGGGAATTACACCCAGCCAGGGTAAGTAGCACTCGGACACGGACCAATAAAGTTTGCTTTTTCGTTTATTTAGTGCGGGTAAAGTCCATGACGTTTCGGCTCCACGAGCCTTGTTCACATGACAATGTTACTTAACCGGTTTCAACCTTTTAAAGTGCCAGTGATGATTAAATTGACGTCACGTGTAAGTGCTTAAGCAAGAACATAGAAAACATACTATGTTGAAGTTTCGAATTGCATTATAATAACAGATCACTTTACTTGATTATAAGAGTATGTCAGTGAAATACCAAAACGGGATTTTAGTACATAATATGAAAAAATATAAAAAAAATGTATATATATATATAAACAAATATACATTGTTAATAATCCCGGGGTGCAGTAACCTCGTTAAATTCATGGTAAAATACATTTTTTACTAGAGGTTGTAAACATTGATATTATATTCTCCTAATAAAATAAATATATCAGGAGTCCCACTGTTTTAAGCTCAGGGTATCTAATACTTTTAACCAGGTTCCAAACACAACATTGAAGTAGTATCAATAATAAAGTGCAAATGCTTATTATAAAAATGTGCAAAATAGTGCAATTGATGCCATCAAATGTGCAAATCCCGCAAAAAATGTGCAAAATAGCAATTTATTGTGCATTTTCCACAATATGTGCAAAATAGCAAAATCTGGCCACTATCCAGTTGTGTCAACCAGGTATCTGCATCACTGATAATCAACATATATAAGAACCTGAATAGATAAACCCAGCATCCTTCCGAAGATAAACCAATCAGAACTAAATACCCATACAATGCATATCTCCCTATGGCAGATATCGGGGGGAGTGTTAGACTACAGCCTGCCACCCTGTAACAAAATGTTAGTACCTCAACCCTCCAACAATCAAGAATACAATGATTTCTATGAGCCTGCTTAATAATCAGAGGTGAATAAATACTATACTATAAATAACAATTACTGACTGACTGGGATTAAGGACCCAACACAGTCCGAATATTGTAAACGTGTACTACAATTTAAAAATGGATTCATATAGGTAGCAGCACATTCCAATCAACATATATTTCAACTCAATTCTCGACCCCACTGGGTTCTCACACAGTATCTCCCGGCCGGGTGATTCCTGTCATTGAGAACTGTTGCGGGGGATCCCTGCATAGTTTTAAAACAATCCAGATTCACCTGTTTAAGGTAAACAAGTATACAAGTCCTCCGTTACATTCAAGCCAACTGGCGACTTAGTGTTGAGCAATAAAATATATTTGGTCTCAAGTTTTCTCAGTTTGGCATCCCTATCTCCCCCTCTCTTACTGCTCATGATGGAATCAATCACCCAATATTTAAGGTCAGTGTTGTCACTTCGGTGGCATTCCCTAAAATGGCGAGCCACCGGGTAGGTGTTGTCACCGTTAGTGATGGCCCGCAGGTGTTGTAGAATGCGTATGTGGACAGCATTTTTTGTGCTACCCACATATTTCAATGAACAGGGGCATTCCAAGATGTACACTGCGAATTCGGTCTTGCATGTTAAGACCTGAGTGATAGAGTGTTGAATGTTGGTGAAACCATCCTTATAGGTTTTCGTATTTTGTCCATGGAGGCAAGCTTTGCAGGTCTTGCATCTGTAGAAGCCCTTGTTCTCTTGCCACCAGGAAGATTTTACGTAAGGTTCAGGATTCGTTACCACCAAATGGTCTCGTAACGAGGGTGCCCTGCTAAATGTAAGGGAGACTTGTTTAGGGAGACTGTTGCCTATGATGGTATCATGGGTGACCAAGGGCCAGTGTTTATTGAGGATTTTGCGGATCTGTTGGTGTTGTCTATTGTACCCCGTGATTACTCGAAAACAGTTATTGTCCACTGGGGCCTCAGCTGCTGTATTGCCTGACTTATCTTCCTGCCTACTACTATTCTTAGTAAGTAGTTCCTCCCGGGAAAACACCATAGATTTGTCCTTGGCCTTCTTTATGAGTTGACTCGAGTAACCTCGCTCCAAAAAGCGGGTTGTGCTTTGATCTTGTGCCCTTTTCAAATCAATAGGGTTGCTGCAGACGCGCCTTAAACGTAGCATCTCCCCATAGGAGATGCTAGATATTAAGGGGCCGATTAGGATGGCGGACGGACTTGCGTCCGTCCGCCATCCCAGAGGTGGAGGGACCGTCCGCATGGGCTGCGGCGGTCCCTCCGTGCAAATTAGGATGTGACCGCCACCCTGGCGGTCACATCCTGGATATTTAACATTGCGGCGAGTGCTGCTTCAAGCAGCACCCGCCGCAATGTTAAAAGTGCATGTTTAACATTTACATGCACAAAGCGGCAGGCACCCCGCGGTGCCTGCCGCTTTGTGCATGTAAATACTGGGGGGTACCATAGGTACCCCCCATGGGCACCCCCCACCCGCCTACACCCTGGGGGCCTGCAACGGGCCCCCAAAATCAAAAGTACACATGCTTTTCCACAGCGGAAAAACCGCCGCGGAAAAGCATGTTTACAAATGCATCCTAATTTGGCTGGCGGTGTCTGATAGACACTGCCAGCCAAATGAGAGCTTTTCCGCCGCGGTTGTAATCCGACCGCGGCGGAAAAGCAGCGGACAGAAACCAAGACCCACCAGCCATCGTAATGCGGCGGTGGGTCTTTGGTGACTCCGCAGAGGATTTTCCGCCTCCTCCATCCTAATTGGCCCCTAAGTGTGGTGGGTGTGCACTAGCTGCATGTAATATGCTGTTTCCAGCAGTGGCTTTTTGAAAAATCCTAGATTCCAACTGGCCGTCTCTTATGTACAATTCAGTATCAAGAAAAGTTACACTGTCCTGACTCAATGTTGCCGTAAACTTTAAGTTCAATTCATTGTTATTGATATCTTCAATGAACTTCAATGCACCCTTCTTGCTCCCCCGCCAAATGACCAAAAGGTCGTCAATAAAAGGAAACCATGCAACCAAATTGTTGCGGATATTCTGACGGTATTCGTGACCCAGGACCAGCTCCTCCCAAGCTCCCATGTGCAAACATGCGAAGCTCGGAGAGAAGCTTGCCCCCATTGCCACGCCCTGTAACTGACGGTACAATTGTTGATTAAAGAGAAATACATTGTTAACAAGGCAAAATCTTAACATGTCCAGAAGCATTACATTATGATCATGAAAATCAGAGCCCCTTCTGGATAAATAATGCTCAACCGCTTCGATACCGTCGTCATGTGAATTACTCGTATAAAGGGATGAAACATCCAAAGCCAGAAGCCAATCACCTGTAACCCATTCAACATCCTTGATTTTTAACAAAAAGTCCCCAGTGTCCTGCACATAAGAACCTAATTGTTGTACATACCCCTGTAAAAAGTAGTCAATGTAAACAGAGGTATGTTCCAGTAGACTACCCCTGGCGGAGATGATCGGCCTACCAGGGGGATGTAGGGGGTCCTTATGAATCTTGGGGATGAAATATAGAACGGGTGTGATTGGACTGTCGATTTTCAAATATTTGTATTCGGCCTCAGTTAATAGCTTGGATGATTTCCACTTTGATAGTTTCCGATGGTATTCCGTTTTCACTGCAGTTAGTGTGTTGATCTGTATACGCTCATAGCATGTGCGGTCATTGAGCTATATATATTCACTGAAAAAACCATAGGTTTTACACCAGTTATAGTTAGCTGGAAATTTTACTCGCATAAAACCATTGAAATTCCCACGTTATAGTTAGTTGGACTCACTATAACTTGCGCGTGCAATGCACTGCTGATGACGTCACATATTACATCACTCATGACATGGTCAGTGACATCACTCATGACATCACTGATGACACCATCCAGTGAATGTATGTCTTTCTGAAAAATAAATAATAGTGAGTAATGTTTAAATATTTAAATATATGTATTAATGTAACACTTTGTGTATAAGTGGCTGCATGGGTTGGTGAGTAGCTACATGTGTAGGTATATGGGTTATTAGATTTTTTTTAGTATCAGTATGAGTGTCTGTATGGTTTGGCGGGGGTATTACTTAGCACATAGATGCATGAATCACTGACTCTCTGTTTGTATGTGTTTTGAAGACAGCATATGTGCAGGACTGTATGGGTGGATGAGTGTGTATATGTGTGTGTTAGTGAGTGAATGACTGTCTCACTAGTGTCTTCATCAGTAACTACATATGTTTTAATCTAGTATATGTGAATATTGATGTATATAAGTGAGTATATGTGAGAGTGAGGGATTCTAAAAGTTCCTGTTTAAATTAGTATGTGTTTCTATGAGTGATTGTTTAAGAGAGTAAGTATGTGTAAGTTTCCTTAGAAGTAAAGTGGTAGTGTGTGTATAGCTGTATATGCTAATGAATGGATGTTCAATAGTTTATTTGCATGTGTGAGTATGTGTGTGAGTAACTTTTGGATGCCTGTCAGTGTGTAACAGGATGTATAGGTGTATCACCACATATGATGAGTGAGTATATATATGAGTGAGTATATAGAACTGTTGGTGAATGAGTGGATGTGTATATAGATGGTGGAATAATTGAATTGGTTGTTGTAACTGGTATGGGTATCTCCATTTTTTTGAAAATTTTTGTTTCTATTTTTGAATATGTGTTTCAAGGGTTACATTAGAGTGAAAGGAGGTCTGTCACTCTGTCACAAGGATGGTGTCATCAGTGATGTCATGAGTGATGTCAGTGACCATGTCATGAGTGATGTAATATGTGACGTCATCAGCAGTGCAATGCACGCGCAAGTTATAGTGAGTCCAACTAACTATAACGTGGGAATTTCAATGGTTTTATGCGAGTAAAATTTCCAGCTAACTATAACTGGTGTAAAACCTATGGTTTTTTCAGTGAATTTAATAGGTTTTTTAAATGCTAATTCCTAACTATAACTGGTGTGAAACCTATGGTTTTTTCAGTGAATTTCATAGGTTTTTTAATAGCAAATATCTATAGGTAAGAAAGTAATAATTTTTATAATAAATTTTAAATAGTGTAAATATATATATTTTTTTAATTGTCGGAGCGCTCCCGGGGCACGTACCGGTGAACGCCCGGGTAAGCGCAATGTTACGGCGCGCCCCGGGGCGCGTATCGGGGAGCGTCCCGAGAGCGTTATTCCCGCGAACGAAAACAACATCATGACGTTTCGCGTAGTTGCGTGATGCGTCATATGACGCACTGCATAAGCGCACCCGGAACCACGCGATCGCATACGATCGCGCAACCTCATGACGCGCTTACGGGCGTAAGTGCGTCGGGTCATGTGATCTGAAAATAACACTTTTCATTGGTGCAGATCAGTTTTGGTTTCCAAATGATGAAAGCTTGGATCATGTGACTTGAAAATAACACTTTTCATTGGTCCAGAACACTTTTTTTTTCAAATGATGAAAGCCCCCACCTTTTTCCTCACTCTGACTTTCTACTTTGAGAGAGGAAGACCTGTATCTGATTCTGGCAATGGCATCATTAGTAGCTGCAGCTGGTGGACCCCCTCCACCACCACAACCACCTAGAAAGGAAGGACCACCATCCCAGTTCCTTGTCCCTGAACAAGAAGAGGATGAGGAGGAAGAACAGGAGGAGGAGGAACAAACCAGGCAATTTTTGCCTGAAGAACCAAGACAGAGTCACATAAAAGTGCATTTTATTTGGGACTTCTTCTCCCTCCCTCCTGGGCAGAAGAAAGTGAATTCCCCTGAGGTTAAGTGCCTTATTTGCGGAGAAATTCTTTCCAGGGGAAATCCCAAGAAGAAATATTCATTCGGCAATTATACTATGTTGCGCCACATGCAAAGGTTGCATCCTAATAATCTTGCTCAAGCAGAGGTTCGTGCCATGGCGCAAAATCAGAAGAATCCACAGCCCAGCACCTCCTCTGCCAAAGTATCACATGCAGCACCTGAAGGACGGCAAATGGTGCCCAATGTTAAAAAAAAAATTGGCATTCTCAAATTTGTATGTGTCTTCTGTGGCAAGACACTGTGCTTTGGGGAACTAAGCGTGATCTTAATAAGCAATGCGGTGGAAAACCATCAATGTAACCAAAAGAAGAAGCAATAAATCTTTTTTTTTTGCTCCTGTTGAGCCATTTGTAATTCCTTTTTTTGTTGTTCCCCCAAAAAAACACCAAAAAAATTATAAAAGTGTCCAAAAAAAAAAAAAAATGTTCAGAAAAATAATAAAAAAAATATAAAACAACAAAAACATAAAAAAAAGTTCTTTTCAGAACTACCTCCCATTTTAAAAAAATTACTAAAATTTTTAGCACTCTTGACTTCATTTTTCTCATGGGTTCGCTTCCCGGTGCGCGCACCGGTGAGTGCCCCGTTAGGGCAATCAAAAAAAAAACAAGAAAAAAAAAACAAGAGAAGGAGAGCATAAGAGAAAGAGAAAGAAAGAGTAATGTTAAGAGACAGACAGCAAGAGGGAGCAACACAGAGGTACTGTGTAATACATAGTAAAACAGTGTAAAAGATATAAGAACGTGTAAGAGAGAAAATGAAAAAAATATAAGGCTGTGAAACAAAGAAAGAGAGAAGAAGAATACTAAAACAGAGGCACATGAAGAATGTGAGTGGCTGTAAAGAGTAAAAGGAAAGAGAAAAAATGATGTACAAATAAAAGGTAATAACGGAACCAGATTTAAATAACACTGGTGGGGGAGAGAGAGAAAAAAGTAGTGTGCATAACTAAAGAGGGAGAAATATTGAATTAGGATAACACATGGGGAGTGACAAAGAGAGAGGACAAAGAGAGTAAAGGAAACAGTACCTGAATGGGCTTGAGTAAAACAGCAAAAAAAGATAAGTAATGCAGTGTGTGTGACTTACAGGGAGTCAGTGGGTGTAGGTCGGAGTGTGGGTGTGTAAGGTGTGTCTGTGGGTGTGGTTGTGTGGAGTGTTTTGGTGTGGGTAGAGATGAGGGTGTGTGAAATATGTGTGAGAAGTGTATGAG
Organism: Lissotriton helveticus; assembly: GCF_964261635.1. Classification (NCBI taxonomy): domain Eukaryota; kingdom Metazoa; phylum Chordata; class Amphibia; order Caudata; family Salamandridae; genus Lissotriton; species Lissotriton helveticus. The sequence goes on from NC_136063.1 coordinate 694,008,887, forward strand.
TGTGGGGTGTATATGTGTTCGATGTATGTGTGTGTATGGAATGTGTGTGTGTGTTTGAGGAGTGTGTGTGGGAGGATTTTTTGTGTGTATGAGGTGTGTGTGTGGTGTGTATGTGGGGTGTATGTTACAGGTGTGTGTATGTGTTGGGAGGGGGATGAGGTATATGTGTAGGAGTAAGGTAAATAATTAAGAAAAAGAGAATGAGTGAAGAAGCAAAGGAAGGGAACAGAGGGTAAGTGAAGTAAAGAATAGGGATCAAAAGAAGTTGAATATGAGAGGGTAAATAGGGGAAGGGGAGTAAACATGGAGAATAAGAATAAGTGAGAGAAGCAGAGTAAAAACACAGGAGTGAGGTAGATTGAGAAAATGTTAGTGACCTTAAAGCAAAGGCTGATAACAAACTAAATTTTTTTAGTCATACTTACCATATAATAAATGTAACTTTAATTTTTTTTACTACAGTTGGTATCTGTGAAAGAGAGAAGAAAAAATAAGTTATAATTAGTAAAATATGTATTTTAAATTAAAAGATACAAATGAAGAGGTTAAAAATCATAACGCTCTATTTAGAAATAAAGTTAGAGTGAAGAACACAGAAAGGGAAATAAACTAAGGTAGAAGGACAAAAAGAGGGAAAAAGAAATAGAAGGAGAGCAAATTACAAAGAGTAAGGCATATAGATTCACTGAGAAAAAGAGAGAGAAGTACAGAGAAATGAACTGAAGGTAAGAAAGATACTAAAACAATGGGAGTTAGCAAAACTAAATCAGGGAACAGAAGTAAGTAAAAAGATAATGACTGAGACAGAAAACAGTCTAATTAAGGATGCATTTAGAAGAATGAGGAATAGAAGATAACTGAGAGTAAGTGAAGAAGAGTCATTGAGTGAAAGGATGAAGGGAGACAGGATAATATACAACGATTGAAGGAAATGGACTGAGGAAGTTATAAGGTAGACACACTAAGAGAAAAACTGAGTGAGGTGGAGTACAATGAGTGAGAAAAGGAAATGAGGAAGTGAGGAAAAAGAAGGAAAGAGAGGAGAAGACGACTAAAACAGTGGTACTGAGAAAAAATAATTTGGTGATGAAAGTAAAGAGAAGGACATTGAAAGAAAGGAAATGAAGGATAGTAATGGAACCAGAGTAAAAGAAATGGGATGAAGAACGATGAGAAAGGAGCAGTGAAGTTGTTGTAAAAGAAGTGATAGAAGGTAGATAAACACAAGTGAACATAACACAAGTAGAGTGAGGCACCGAGGACATAGAAGTAGTGAACGAAAAACAGAGAGAAGAGGTCAAAAGTAAGAAGCAAACAAAGATAAGCTAAGGAGAGTGGGTGATTTATAGTGATGGAGTGCAATAATACTGCTGAGTGAGTAAACAGGAATTACTAAAAGAGCAAAGGAGGAAAATACGGAAAAGAAAAGAAAAGCAGAAAGACTGAAAGCTGAAAAGTTATGCAAGGGAGAGACGGGATACACACAGTTGAAATGAAAATGAGGGATTGTCAAAGAAGTGGAGTAAGGGAACGGGGGTTACAGAGAGTGAGAGAAAGACATTATAAGTGAGTAAAAAGAGGTGAAAGAGGATGGAAAAAGGAAAGTAAATATCAGAGAAGGGAATACAATTTAATTTACACAATCCAAAGTATAAAATAACTTGTACAACATGTTACAAAGTGTATTTTTGCTGTTCTCAGAATATATTGAATTTCACTTAAAAGAGTGAGTTCAAATTACTCATCATATGACAGCGGGAAAAAAACACAATCTAAAAGATTGTGTTTTAAAAAAAAACTTAGATACTGACAAATCACAAATCTACGCTAATCTTAGATTAACTTACTTTTCCTTGAGGCTAAATACTGTATCATGGTGGTCCTTTTCGCATTGGAAAGCATTTTGCTGTTCACTTAAAAATCCATTTCATCGACTTTCTAGAAGAAAAGCTTCAAGAACATCTGAAATATTTTTAATATTTTCATATACTCCTTTTTTCAGTCATGACTCTACTCATTCCTGCACCTTTCCATTTGGCCAAATAGTGTCAGATGTATGAGTATTTGTTCAAATTAATTCTAAGGCACTCTGAAATGATCTTTTTCCCGACGTTCTGAAAGAAAGGCTCCACAACATTTTCACAACGTTTAAATATTTGTAAAACCATCTCTGACTCACTCATGTTCATCATTGTGTATAATACTAACCTCACTTATTATAAGATCCAATTACAGTACCTATATGACAAGTCAATTTTTTATATTGCCTGGAACACTTTTATTCAGAATATATTTTTAAACAGCAAAATAACCTTTATAAACTACTCCCGTCTTCATATGCCAATTACTTTTACCTAAATTTTGGCTGTAAAAACACTAGGTATGAATTTATAAAGCCAAAAGGCAAACGTTGTTTGAAAGTCAAATGAGTGTCGTTACATTGGGTCCAACCTTTAGAAGTTTTTAAATAGCATGTGTAATGCCCTGATATTGTAGAAAGTCCATCATGAAAAATAATAGCTACAGTTGCAAAGGTTCTTCCTGATATCGATAACTGAGAAGCCACGAAATTTTTAATAGAAGTTGTCAATTTAGTTCCATCAGGTCTACATCGTTGGAACATTAAAATGACATAGTGACCATAATTATGTAGAAATAATGTGGACAGCATTGTAGATTTACATTGGGTACACACCATATTGTGATCAGCTGCTTTAACTAGATTATTAAAAGGCACTGATTTGCAGTCTGGTAAAGTCAAATATATAAATCTTTCACTGTCTATTCTAGTAGTACTTGATGAAGCACAGTTATCACAGTCATGTTGCCATTGATAAGAAAGATTAAAAAGATTTTTTATATCTACTCCTTCATCTTCCAATACATCAAACATATACATTAAAAATTCCTGACAATCCTGCTGAATTATCTGTGAAAATTGATTTTGACCTGAACATATGTCTACAAGATTCCTAATTTCTGAAACACTTTCTATTTTTCCTCTATCACTACTACATTTCTCTAACACAGAATTCAATAAACAGCACAATGTTTGTTCCTGATTTTCGACAATCTGTTTTTGTGAATTTTAAAGAAAAAAAACAGCATTAACTACTACATTAGCATAGCAGTTGACACCAGAACTGTTTTCAAACTGAAATCCAACAACATCTTCAACAGAATCATTTTTTTTCTGCTTACAATTACAGTTTCATCTAGTTTTTGTCTTTTTGCTACTACCTTACTGCAATTACTCTCATTTCTTCTTTTTCGGCCTACCACACGTTTTTCAATCAGAGGATATTGAGGCAAATGTAGAGCATTCTCTCTTCTTAACCTATTGTATTCTTTAACACAATCTATATCAGCACAAATCTTTGTTTCATCACACTCAATCAAGTACAATCCTGATAAAATTCTCACTCGTGATAATGCCACATATGCCATACCCTCTTTAAACACAGAACTTCCAATGTTCACCAAAGCACTATCTACACTTAAACCTTGAGATTTATGAATTGTCACTGCATATGCCAAACAAACAGGAAACTGTTTTCGGAGAACATATAAGTCTTTCACAAGCAAAAATCTAGCTGAACAACGGCAAATTTGTTCTATTTCATCAATGCCATCAAATTTAATTTTTTAAATTTCAATTCCATCTCTATTTTTGTAATTCACAAAATCAACAACATGACCCATTGCTCCATTTACCAGACCTCTTTCAACATTTAAATTCCTTCTCAAAATAATACGACAATTTAAACACACATTCAGAGTCTTTTCAAAACCAGCAGTTTTAGATATAGTCTTCTCCAATGAATTCAATTTTGATTTCAAATTTTCTGACAAAATAATTGTTGCTCCCATATGCTCTATTTTATCTATAGCTTCCAGTTTCACTATCTCTTCATTTTCTAACTTCAGCATTTTGTTGTTGAACATGGAACATTCTTTCAGAGTAGGCATCAAACATATGGCAGATTTCTTCTCGTTAATTTTCTTAAAAATATTCTCTGGAAGAATGTTTTCATTTGGGTACAAATTAGAAATTAACCGTCCATGTAAAGCTTCTTTCCCTTGTTGACTTATTTTTCCTACTCTTACATCTTGTAAAATATTTTTATAATCTTCATCCTTTGCCTGCCGCATATTTTGAAGCAGTTCTGCATATTTGAAGTTTAACCATATATTAACGTTTCCAATGCTTCCTAGGTACTTCCTGGTATCTTCATGTGTGAGCATTTTGAACACAGGTTGTCCTTTCACTGGAGTCAACTGCAGAAGATCTCCAAAAACAATAATAATATGTTTTCCTCCAAATAAAACATCATAGTCTGTTCTAAGAATTTCTTGCATTCTCAAATGCACAAAAGCAAGCATTATATTTGACACCATGCTTAATTCATCAATGATAAGAAGTTTCATTTTCTTCAGGACTCTCGAAACTTCGGAACACGCATCTCCAGATAGCTTGTGATATTGCAATTTGTTATCATGCTCCACTGGCAGCATCAGTAAACGATGTAAAGTAATCCCTTTAATATTATGTGCTGCCAGCCCAGTTGGAGCGGTAACAACACAAGACAGCGGTGATTCAGTCCTTTTCTGCAGATAAGATGCAATTGCTTTAATCAGAAAACGTTTTCCTGTTCCCGCTTCTCCACTCACGTACAGTTGGACAGGCTTAAATGATGTACATGAGCACTCTTTCTTCTCATGACTCAATCCATGTTCAACCTGTTCTGTGACTTCGTCATATATCAGTTTCTGCTCAAGGTTTAATTGTTTCACCAAATCTTCTAAATGAATTACATCCTCTTGAGCTTGCTCCATAGCTCTTTCCACTTCATCCATGGCAGTGGCAGCTTCATTTTGGATAATTGGTCCTCCTAGTGGATCCTGACTCAATGAAGCAGAACTCTGACTGCCTTGAGAACTATCTCTCGCAATCTCTGCAGCAATTGTTGATTCTTGCTCTATTTCTTCATTCAACATTTGCAGATAATTTGGAAAAACAGGACATTCTTTTGTATCCTTCGTAGCATTAAAAGAGTCTTCATAACAGAGAAAATCTCCAAGTAGTTCCTCTTCTTCTCGCCATGGTTTAAAGAGTTGCAAAAGAGCCAAATAGTAAAATTCTCTTTTGTCTGGATTTTCACAACTCAATTTTCGATGATTAATCAAATGACCTTTTTTCTGTTTCACTAGACATCCTTCACATCCAATGATTCCATATATTCCATTATTGATATCTTCTCTGATGTTTCTTTTATAAATATATCTTTGCAGAACTTCATAGAGACAAACGTTCTCAAGGTGAGGACTTCTATTTGGATAGTATGTATCCAACATGTTTGTCTTCAAAATATCTGTACTTTCTGGTTCTTTCTCCGCCAAATGCTCTATCTCTTGTACAGATTTCAAAACTCGATTTCGTGTTGCAGCAAGACCTAGACTCACCCAAATGATGGTTCTAGATTTGGCATAGAGACTTGCTGACGACAATCGATCAGAACATTCATATGCTCCAATTTCTCGATGCGACAACATCTTCAGACTGTAACTGTACAATTTCTTGCTTAGGCTCTTTTCATGTGAAATGTCCTCCCACATTTCCTTCAGTTCTGTCTTTTCTTTTTGTGTGATGTAAGACGTCACATATCGAGCTACAGCAATAGAGTTGTCAGCAACGAATTGAATATCCATGTTAGCATTCCACATGGACAAAATCACTGGGTTGTAGTCATTGATGTACTTGGACTCTTCGTTTCTTTTTAAATTGTATGTATTTTTTGGTGATTTTCTCGTCACAGTATGTCGCAGAGAAGACATTACATTATTTACTCTTCCTTTAGAAATCACTGGTCGTGGAAAAGCGAAACGACATTTTGTGTAGAACTTGTCCTTGTTTTTGAATTTTCAACGACAGTACTTTCCACAACGATGGGATTGAAAGCGTAAAACTTGTTGCCTTAAATTGTTTTCTTCGGTAGTTTTCGGAACAGCACATGTTGAATACTTTTCAATGAAGCTCATCACAGCTCATCTGAATCTGTTTTGGTGCATCTTTAATCCATAGCAGCATATGTATGTGAGGAGCACCTCTTGCTTGATACTCCTTTCTCCAAAAGAAATCCAAAACCTCTCCAAGGGGAGGATTTTTTTTGTTGATAATAAAAGACATCATAGCTTCAAATCTATGATTAAAATATATGCATACATTCACTGGATCCAAAGAACACAGTTCTCCAGGTGTTTTGAATTCTATATTTTGTATATTAGCATTGGCCTCTCGTAGAAACTGAAGTAAGTCCTCCCATGCATACTCGGCACAGCTAAGAGTGAGGAACCATGTAGGAGTTCCTAAGTTTCTTAGCATACATTTCAATTCCCCATGGCGACGGTACCAATACTCATTTGTACCACGCTGACATGCCATGAGATTGATTAGATGAGATTCTAAAATATTATCTTGCAGATTCACTTTCTCCATAAAGTCCCTCGCCGAAACATTTTGCAGATGTGCTCCACTTTTCAGAATATGGTTTACTGCATAAGAAAGCCCAGACAAGTCACTTTCATACAGTAGATGAAACAAATAGGGAATGCATTGACGAAACCTTGCATCTTCAGCATATGATCTTATAGTTCGATATTCAGATGCAGGAATTTGAAGTGGTCGATTTTCATATCGTCCACCTCGACCTGTTGGAAATAGCTGTGGAAAACAACGAGCTTCCAAACTTTCTTCCCATACACTAATGGGACTTCCTTTTGCTGTTTTCATTTGAAACAATTCAATTGCATTCCCCATTACTTCTTTGGAATGCAAAGGATGAACAGTATAATGTTCATATATTTCTTCACTTCTAGACACATCAACTTTTTCAATTTGGCCGCCTGAACAATCACTGTCTTCATCTGCAGCTTTTTCCTCTGCTGCAACACATACATGTTTGTAATACTCATTGTTTTTGACTAAATACAATGTTGCCTTTTTGACTTTCCTAACATCCACTAAATCTTGCCAAATTTTTGTATTCTTTGTTGGAACCCCATTAACTAGAATAACTAAAGGTTCCTCTTCTAATTTTTCTATACCAATTGTATCAATATTTTTTTTCATATCTAGGGGCAAATAAACAACTCTTCCCTTTAATCCTCTCTGCAAATCTGTAGGAGGCAATTTCCCTATCTTAGGCTCCATGCGAACAATTGCCTGAAAAGGAAGGACACATTGAATCAGAATAGACTCATATGTATTTAAATCCATCAATTCACGGGGAATGTCTACCAACTCCAGATTATTATGAACAGCTCTAGCAGGCATTCTGTTTTGATTTAATTTATCATAACAATATTTACAAATACGCTGATCAGAACTCAAATCAAAACAATTCTCCACCCACAAATAAGTTGCTAAATCTTTCCACTCATAATTATCCATCTTTTCACTTTTTGCATATAAATCAACTAACCTAGTCTGAATCTTATAATGAGTCCGTCGACAACACACAAAAGTAAAATTCGGCCTTTCACTTGATTTCACCTTAAAACTGGTAATTTCCTTCTCAAACTTTTCTGTATTTAAAATCTGTACATTGTCTCCCACATTACCTTGAATTGCTGTCTCAATTTCTACACTGTCCTCTTTTTCACGAAAATAACAAATCTCAATTTCTTCACAAATCTTCTTCACATCTAATTCAGTTCCATGCAAAAGAGCACTGTTTAATTATTTAAGCTTAAGTGCGGGACTTTTTGCATAATACAACATTCTCACTAATTTCCTCATTTTGGTATGATGCACTGCTAACATCCTAAAATGATGAAAAACACTCTGACAGACTTTTCTAGAAAGACAAGCCAGTGAATGGCCTTGCAAACCTGTGCTTCCTCTCACTCTGCAAGGATCTAAGTCTTGCAACAACTTCACTTTCTGCTTTATACTTTTCTTACTATATGTACGTAAGAAATTACAAAACAAATCAATTGATTCCTGTCGCACACTACAAATACTACTACACTTCCAAGTGTACACTGGACCCTTAGTACGTCTCCCTAAAACTCCATCAGATAACACCTCTTCTGGTTCTCTAGGCACAAGTTTCTCTTTTTCAATCGGACAACCATCTTTCACTTCATACGCTCGACCACTGGTGTCAACTGCATGCACTAAATCATTCTCCTGGAAGTAACTCTCCTCATTAAAAAATGGCTCACAACTTGAACTGTGCATCCATTCTCCAGAAAAAACTTTACAAAAATTAGTCCGATTAATTACTCTTTTCCATCTACTGTTTGATTTGAAAACATCAATTGTCTTGTTAAGTGTCCTAATTCTATTGATTATTAAAATATTTTTTTTTTATTAACTTCAAAAGCCTGATCAACAATCTTCTCTACACTTTTCTTTTTCTTATAAAAAGCAGCTCTCTGTTTACCTTTCCTAATGTTTTTTAACAAATTTAAAACCACTCTATTGCGAAACATTCGTCTACGAATGTCTCTAAACTGATTCTGCCTTCTATTCCTATACATATTATTCTCTCCTGCTCCAGTTTTAGGATTCTTTGAAGTTCTCTCCTTCCTTTTCAATTTTACTCTCTCATTTTCTTTTTCTACATGCTGTCCATCATTTTTTTGGGATGTACATATGTTACGTAAAAAAGACTTAGTTGTCTTACCAGAAGCTTTATGAAGTATTTGTTGTGGAAGAGTGCTGTAATTCCGTTGCTGTTTTTGATTTATCCCGGTTACGTTGTTTCTTTGTGCTTTCCCTTGTGGGCATCTTTGATTACTCTTCAAATAACGATTTCAATCTGTGTTAAAGAAAAAAGTAGCACATTATAGAGGACTATTACCAAACAACAAAGCAATGACAAAAAGCAAACGATCTATACAGGGTTACAGATCAGGTGAGGATTCTCCAGGGGTGCACAAAAGGTGAGGCCTGTATTGAAGAGTATAGTGGAAGACAGCTCTGTCCACAAGTACAAAGAAGATGAGACCTATGTCTAAGTCCACTGCACTCTTATACACAGGCTTCACCACCTATGCTTCCCGAGAAAGTATTGAGTTATATAGTTATATAGAATTGTATTTTATAAAATTGTAAAGCTCCATGTGCAAGCGTTTGCCTCAGTCTTATTCCTGTTGTGAGGCAGGTTCAAGATTTTGCCTCAGTCTTATCTCTGCTGTGAGGCAGATGATTGTAAATAGGATCTGTGCTGTGTTTCCTAAATGTGATGTCAAAAACGATTTTGGGGAAAATAAATGGTTTTTACATTTTTTAGTATAATGTGGCGCAAAGGTTTAAAAAATGACGCATCTACCTACATGCGTCACTTTTTAAATATGGGGGAAAAAGGTACATGTTTGGGCTTTCCTGGGGAGCCTAGGTGGTGAGGCTTGTATCTAAGAGTGCAGTGGACTAGGCTTCCTGAAGCATATCCCTGCCTGCATTCTTAGAGACAGGTGTCAATTTGACTGTTTACAATGATGTTACCTGTGTTTTAAATCAGTGTAGGAAGCATATTGAGTTTGTTTGCATAAAGGAATTGTATTTTGTAAAATTGTGAAGCTCCATGTGAAAGCGTTTGCCTCAGTCTTATTCCTGTTGTGAGGCAGGTGCAAGATTTTGCCTCAGTCTTATCCCTGCTGTGAGGCAGATGATTGTAAATAGGATCTGTGCTGTGTTTCCTAAATGTAATGTCAAAAACGATTTTGGGGAAAATAAATGGTTTTTACATTTTTGAGTATAATGTGGCGCAGAGGTTTAAAAAGTGACGCATCTACCTACATGCGTCAATTTTTAAATATGGGGCAAAAAGGTGCATGTTTGGGCTTTCCTGGGGAACTTAGTTGTTGAGGCTTGTATCTAAGAGTGCAGTGGACTAGGCTTCCTGAAGCATATCCCTGTCTGCATTCCTAGACACAGGTGTCAATTTGACCCTTTACAATGATGTTACCTGTGTTTTAACTCAGTGTAGGAAGCATATTGAGTTTGTTTGCATAGAGGAATTGTATTTTGTAAAATTGTGAAGCTCCATGTGAAAGCGTTTGCCTCAGTCTTATTCCTGTTGTGAGACAGGTGCAAGATTTTGCCTCAAAACACCTGTGTCTAAGAATGCAGCACAGATAGGCTTCATGAAGCCTAGTCCACTGCACTCTTAGACACAAGCCTCACCACCTACGCTCCCCAGGAAAGCCCAAAACAAGTACCTTTTTGCCCCATATTGAAAAATTGACGCATGTAGGTAGATGCGTCACTTTTTAAACCTCTGCGCCACATTATACTCAAAAATGTAAAAACCATTTATTTTCCCCAAAATCGTTTTTGACATCACATTTAGGAAACACAGCACAGATCCTATGTACAATCATCTGCCTCACAGCAGGGATAAGACTGAGACAAAATCTTGCACCTGCCTCACAACAGGGATAAGACTGAGACAAACGCTTTCACATGGAGCTTTACAATTTTACAAAATACAATTCCTCTATGCAAACAAACTCAATATGCTTCCTACACTGATTTAAAACACAGGTAACATCATTGTAAAGAGTCAAATTGACACCTGTGTCTAAGAATGCAGACAGGGATATGCTTCATGAAGCCTAGTCCACTGCACTCTTAGATACAAGCCTCACCACCTAGGTTCCCCAGGAAAGCCCAAACATGTACCTTTTTTCCCCATATTTAAAATGTGACGCATGTATGCGTCACTTTTTAAACCTTTGCGCCACATTATACTCAAAAATGTAAAAACCATTTATTTTCCCCAAAATCGTTTTTGACATCACATTTAGGAAACACAGCACAGATCCTATTTACAATAATCTGCCTCACAGCAGGGATAAGACTGAGGCAAAATCTTGCACCTGCCTCACAACAGGGATAAGACTTAGGCAAACGCTTTCACATGGAGCTTTACAATTTTACAAAATACAATTCCTCTATGCAAACAAACTCAATATGCTTCCTACACTGATTTAAAACACAGGTAACATCATTGTAAAGAGTCAAATTGACACCTGTGTCTAAGAATGCAGACAGGGATATGCTTCATGAAGCCTAGTCCACTGCACTCTTAGATAATAGCCTCACCACCTAGGTTCCCCAGGAAAGCCCAAACATGTACCTTTTTTCCCCATATTTAAAAAGTGACGCATGTATGCGTCACTTTTTAAACCTTTGCGCCACATTATACTCAAAAATGTAAAAACCATTTATTTTCCCCAAAATCGTTTTTGACATCACATTTAGGAAACACAGCACAGATCCTATTTACGATAATCTGCCTCACAGCAGGGATAAGACTGAGGCAAAATCTTGCACCTGCCTCACAACAGGGATAAGACTGAGGCAAACGCTTTCACATGGAGCTTCACAATTTTACAAAATACAATTCCTCTATGCAAACAAACTTAATATACTTCCTACACTGCTTTAAAACACAGCTAACATCATTGTAAAGAGTCAAATTGACACCTGTGTCTAAGAATGCAGACAGGGATATGCTTCATGAAGCCTAGTCCACTGCACTCTTAGATACAAGCCTCACCACCTAGGCTCCCCAGGAAAGCCCAAACATGTACCTTTTTTCCCCATATTTAAAAAGTGACGCATGTATGCGTCACTTTTTAAACCTTTGTGCCACATTATACTCAAAAATGTAAAAACCATTTATTTTCCCCAAAATCGTTTTTGACATCACATTTAGGAAACACAGCACAGATCCTATGTACAATAATCTGCCCCACAGCAGGGATAAGACTGAGGCAAAATCTTGCACCTGCCTCACAACAGGGATAAGACTGAGGCACACGCTTTCACATGGAGCTTCACAATTTTACAAAATACAATTCCTCTATGCAAACAAACTCAATATGCTTCCTACACTGATTTAAAACACAGCTAACATCATTGTAAAGAGTCAAATTGACACCTGTGTCTAAGAATGCAGACAGGGATATGCTTCCTGAAGCCTAGTCCACTGCACTCTTAGATACAAGCCTCACCACCTAGTCTCCCCAGGAAAGCCCAAACATGTACCTTTTTTCCCCATATTTAAAAAGTGACGCATGTATGCGTCACTTTTTAAACCTATGCACCACATTATACTCAAAAATGTAAAAACCATTTATTTTCCCCAAAATCGTTTTTGACATCACATTTAGGAAACACAGCGCAGATCCTATTTACAATAATCTGCCTCACAGCAGGGATAAGACTGAGGCAAAATCTTGCACATGCCTCACAACAGGGATAAGACTGAGGCAAACGCTTTCACATGGAGCTTCACAATTTTACAAAATACAATTCCTCTATGCAAACAAACTCAATATGCTTCCTACACTGATTTTAAACACAGCTAACATCATTGTAAAGAGTCAAATTGACACCTGTGTCTAAGAATGCAGACAGGGATAAGCTTCATGAAGCCTAGTCCACTGCACTCTTAGATACAAGCCTCACCACCTAGGCTCCCCAGGAAAGGCCAAACATGTACCTTTTTTCCCCATATTTAAAAAGTGACGCACAGGGTCAGACTGATTTGCATATAGCCATGTCTGAACTGGGGTAGCAAAGTGGGCTAAAGAACGGTGCTGGATTAAACCCAGATCTTTAGACGGTGTGTGTGTGTCTGATTGATTCAGATGCTCCGTCCATCACCACCGCCTTTTGTACCGCTTTTGGCCGCCATAAGTGTGGCAGGGTATGCTCAGACGTGAGTCCCTTGCTCACTTTGCCACTGGATTCAAGCAAGCCGGGCTGAAGACGGCTGGAATGCCAGAAACCGGTCCTCGGAAGCTTGTTTCCGGTCCAGGGAAGGCATGGCTTGGCAGTTCGGGCTGGACTGTCCCATGAGGCACAGGGTCAGACTGATTTGCATATAGCCATGTCTGAACTGGGGTGGCAGAGTGGGCTAAAGAACGGTGATGGATTAAACCCAGATCTTTTGACTGGGTGTGAGTGTTTGATTGATTCAGATGCTCCGTCCATCACCACCCCCTTTTGTATCGCTTTTGGCCGCCATAAGTGTGGCAGGGTATGCTCAGACATGAGTCCCTTGCTCACTTTGCCATTGGATTCAAGCAAGCCGGGCTGAAGACGGCTGGAATGCCAGAAACCGATCCTCGGAAGCTTGTTTCCGGTCCAGGGAAGGCATGGCTTGGCAGTTCGGGCTGGACTGTCCCATGAGGCACAGTGTCAGACTGATTTGCATATAGCCATGTCTGAACTGGGGTGGCAGAGTGGGCTAAAGAACGGTGATGGATTAAACCCAGATCTTTTGACTGGGTGTGAGTGTTTGATTGATTCAGATGCTCCGTCCATCACCACCCCCTTTTGTATCGCTTTTGGCCGCCATAAGTGTGGCAGGGTATGCTCAGACGTGAGTCCCTTGCTCACTTTGCCACTGGATTCAAGCAAGCCGGGCTGAAGACAGCTGGAATGCCAGAAACCGGTCCTCGGAAGCTTGTTTCCGGTCCAGGGAAGGCATGGCTTGGCAGTTCGGGCTGGACTGTCCCATGAGGCACAGGGTCAGACTGATTTGCATATAGCCATGTCTGAACTGGGGTGGCAGAGAGGGCTAAAGAACGGTGATGGATTAAACCCAGATCTTTTGACTGGGTGTGAGTGTCTGATTGATTCAGATGCTCCGTCCATCACCACCGCCTTTTGTACCGCTTTTGGCCGCCATAAGTGTGGCAGGGTATGCTCAGACGTGAGTCCCTTGCTCACTTTGCCACTGGATTCAAGCAAGCCGGGCTGAAGACGGCTGGAATGCCAGAAACCGATCCTCGGAAGCTTGTTTCCGGTCCAGGGAAGGCATGGCTTGGCAGTTCGGGCTGGACTGTCCCATGAGGCACAGTGTCAGACTGATTTGCATATAGCCATGTCTGAACTGGGGTGGCAGAGTGGGCTAAAGAACGGTGATGGATTAAACCCAGATCTTTTGACTGGGTGTGAGTGTTTGATTGATTCAGATGCTCCGTCCATCACCACCCCCTTTTGTATCGCTTTTGGCCGCCATAAGTGTGGCAGGGTATGCTCAGACGTGAGTCCCTTGCTCACTTTGCCACTGGATTCAAGCAAGCCGGGCTGAAGACGGCTGGAATGCCAGAAACCGGTCCTCGGAAGCTTGTTTCCGGTCCAGGGAAGGCATGGCTTGGCAGTTCGGGCTGGACTGTCCCATGAGGCACAGGGTCAGACTGATTTGCATATAGCCATGTCTGAACTGTTGTGGCAGAGTGGGCTAAAGAACAGTGATGGATTAAACCCAGATCTTTTGACTGGGTGTGAGTGTTTGATTGATTCAGATGCTCCGTCCATCACCACCCCCTTTTGTATCGCTTTTGGCCGCCATAAGTGTGGCAGGGTATGCTCAGACGTGAGTCCCTTGCTCACTTTGCCACTGGATTCAAGCAAGCCGGGCTGAAGACGGCTGGAATGCCAGAAACCGTTCCTCGGAAGCTTGTTTCCGGTCCAGGGAAGGCATGGCTTGGCAGTTCGGGCTGGACTGTCCCATGAGTCACAGGGTCAGACTGATTTGCATATAGCCATGTCTGAACTGGGGTGGCAGAGTGGGCTAAAAGAACGGTGATGGATTAAACCCAGATCTTTTGACTGGGTGTGAGTGTTTGATTGATTCAGATGCTCCGTCCATCACCACCCCCTTTTGTATCGCTTTTGGCCGCCATAAGTGTGGCAGGGTATGCTCAGACGTGAGTCCCTTGCTCACTTTGCCACTGGATTCAAGCAAGCCGGGCTGAAGACGGCTGGAATGCCAGAAACCGGTCCTTGGAAGCTTGTTTCCGGTCCAGGGAAGGCATGGCTTGGCAGTTCGGGCTGGACTGTCCCATGAGGCACAGGGTCAGACTGATTTGCATATAGCCATGTCTGAACTGGGGTGGCAGAGTGGGCTAAAGAACGGTGATGGATTAAACCCAGATCTTTTGACTGGGTGTGAGTGTTTGATTGATTCAGATGCTCCGTCCATCACCACCCCCTTTTGTATCGCTTTTGGCCGCCATAAGTGTGGCAGGGTATGCTCAGACGTGAGTCCCTTGCTCACTTTGCCACTGGATTCAAGCAAGCCGGGCTGAAGACGGCTGGAATGCCAGAAACCGGTCCTCAGAAGCTTGTTTCCGGTCCAGGGAAGGCATGGCTTGGCAGTTCGGGCTGGACTGTCCCATGAGTCACAGGGTCAGACTGATTTGCATATAGCCATGTCTGAACTGGGGTGGCAGAGTGGGCTAAAAGAACGGTGATGGATTAAACCCAGATCTTTTGACTGGGTGTGAGTGTTTGATTGATTCAGATGCTCCGTCCATCACCACCCCCTTTTGTATCGCTTTTGGCCGCCATAAGTGTGGCAGGGTATGCTCAGACGTGAGTCCCTTGCTCACTTTGCCACTGGATTCAAGCAAGCCGGGCTGAAGACAGCTGGAATGCCAGAAACCGGTCCTCGGAAGCTTGTTTCCGGTCCAGGGAAGGCATGGCTTGGCAGTTCGGGCTGGACTGTCCCATGAGGCACAGGGTCAGACTGATTTGCATATAGCCATGTCTGAACTGGGGTGGCAGAGAGGGCTAAAGAACGGTGATGGATTAAACCCAGATCTTTTGACTGGGTGTGAGTGTTTGATTGATTCATATGCTCCGTCCATCACCACCCCCTTTTGTATCGCTTTTGGCCGCCATAAGTGTGGCAGGGTATGCTCAGACGTGAGTCCCTTGCTCACTTTGCCACTGGATTCAAGCAAGCCGGGCTGAAGACGGCTGGAATGCCAGAAACCGGTCCTCGGAAGCTTGTTTCCGGTCCAGGGAAGGCATGGCTTGGCAGTTCGGGCTAGACTGTCCCATGAGGCACAGGGTCAGACTGATTTGCATATAGCCATGTCTGAACTGGGGTGGCAGAGTGGGCTAAAGAACGGTGATGGATTAAACCCAGATCTTTTGACTGGGTGTGAGTGTTTGATTGATTCAGATGCTCCGTCCATCACCACCCCCTTTTGTATCGCTTTTGGCCGCCATAAGTGTGGCAGGGTATGCTCAGACGTGAGTCCCTTGCTCACTTTGCCACTGGATTCAAGCAAGCCGGGCTGAAGACGGCTGGAGTGCCAGAAACCGGTCCTCGGAAGCTTGTTTCCGGTCCAGGGAAGACATGGCTTGGCGGTTCGGGCTGGACTGTTCCCATGAGGCACAGGGTCAGACTGATTTGCATATAGCCATGTCTGAACTGGGGTGGCAAAGTGGGCTAAAAAACGGTGATGGATTAAACCCAGATCTTTTGACTGGGTGTGAGTGTTTCATTGATTCAGATGCTCCGTCCATCACCACCCCCTTTTGTACCGCTTTTGGCCGCCATAAGTGTGGCAGGGTATGCTCAGACGTGAGTCCCTTGCTCACTTTGCCACTGGATTCAAGCAAGCCGGGCTGAAGACGGCTGGAATGCCAGAAACCGGTCCTCGGAAGCTTGTTTCCGGTCCAGGGAAGGCATGGCTTGGCAGTTCGGGCTGGACTGTCCCATGAGGCACAGGGTCAGACTGATTTGCATATAGCCATGTCTGAACTGGGGTGGCAGAGTGGGCTAAAGAACGGTGATGGATTAAACCCAGATCTTTTGACTGGGTGTGAGTGTTTGATTGATTCAGATGCTCCGTCCATCACCACCCCCTTTTGTATCGCTTTTGGCCGCCATAAGTGTGGCAGGGTATGCTCAGACGTGAGTCCCTTGCTCACTTTGCCACTGGATTCAAGCAAGCCGGGCTGAAGACGGCTGGAATGCCAGAAACCGGTCCTCGGAAGCTTGTTTCCGGTCCAGGGAAGGCATGGCTTGGCAGTTCGGGCTGGACTGTCCCATGAGGCACAGGGTCAGACGGATTTGCATATAGCCATGGCTGAACTGTTGTGGCAGAGTGGGCTAAAGAACAGTGATGGATTAAACCCAGATCTTTTGACTGGGTGTGAGTGTTTGATTGATTCAGATGCTCCGTCCATCACCACCCCCTTTTGTATCGCTTTTGGCCGCCATAAGTGTGGCAGGGTATGCTCAGACGTGAGTCCCTTGCTCACTTTGCCACTGGATTCAAGCAAGCCGGGCTGAAGACGGCTGGAATGCCAGAAACCGTTCCTCGGAAGCTTGTTTCCGGTCCAGGGAAGGCATGGCTTGGCAGTTCGGGCTGGACTGTCCCATGAGTCACAGGGTCAGACTGATTTGCATATAGCCATGTCTGAACTGGGGTGGCAGAGTGGGCTAAAAGAACGGTGATGGATTAAACCCAGATCTTTTGACTGGGTGTGAGTGTTTGATTGATTCAGATGCTCCGTCCATCACCACCCCCTTTTGTATCGCTTTTGGCCGCCATAAGTGTGGCAGGGTATGCTCAGACGTGAGTCCCTTGCTCACTTTGCCACTGGATTCAAGCAAGCCGGGCTGAAGACGGCTGGAATGCCAGAAACCGGTCCTCGGAAGCTTGTTTCCGGTCCAGGGAAGGCATGGCTTGGCAGTTCGGGCTGGACTGTCCCATGAGGCACAGGGTCAGACTGATTTGCATATAGCCATGTCTGAACTGGGGTGGCAGAGTGGGCTAAAGAACGGTGATGGATTAAACCCAGATCTTTTGACTGGGTGTGAGTGTTTGATTGATTCAGATGCTCCGTCCATCACCACCCCCTTTTGTATCGCTTTTGGCCGCCATAAGCGTGGCAGGGTATGCTCAGACGTGAGTCCCTTGCTCACTTTGCCACTGGATTCAAGCAAGCCGGGCTGAAGACGGCTGGAATGCCAGAAACCGGTCCTCAGAAGCTTGTTTCCGGTCCAGGGAAGGCATGGCTTGGCAGTTCGGGCTGGACTGTCCCATGAGTCACAGGGTCAGACTGATTTGCATATAGCCATGTCTGAACTGGGGTGGCAGAGTGGGCTAAAAGAACGTTGATGGATTAAACCCAGATCTTTTGACTGGGTGTGAGTGTTTGATTGATTCAGATGCTCCGTCCATCACCACCCCCTTTTGTATTGCTTTTGGCCGCCATAAGTGTGGCAGGGTATGCTCAGACGTGAGTCCCTTGCTCACTTTGCCACTGGATTCAAGCAAGCCGGGCTGAAGACGGCTGGAATGCCAGAAACCGGTCCTCGGAAGCTTGTTTCCGGTCCAGGGAAGGCATGGCTTGGCAGTTCGGGCTGGACTGTCCCATGAGGCACAGGGTCAGACTGATTTGCATATAGCCATGTCTGAACTGGGGTGGCAGAGAGGGCTAAAGAACGGTGATGGATTAAACCCAGATCTTTTGACTGGGTGTGAGTGTTTGATTGATTCAGATGCTCCGTCCATCACCACCCCCTTTTGTATCGCTTTTGGCCGCCATAAGTGTGGCAGGGTATGCTCAGACGTGAGTCCCTTGCTCACTTTGCCACTGGATTCAAGCAAGCCGGGCTGAAGACGGCTGGAATGCCAGAAACCGGTCCTCGGAAGCTTGTTTCCGGTCCAGGGAAGGCATGGCTTGGCAGTTCGGGCTAGACTGTCCCATGAGGCACAGGGTCAGACTGATTTGCATATAGCCATGTCTGAACTGGGGTGGCAGAGTGGGCTAAAGAACGGTGATGGATTAAACCCAGATCTTTTGACTGGGTGTGAGTGTTTGATTGATTCAGATGCTCCGTCCATCACCACCCCCTTTTGTATCGCTTTTGGCCGCCATAAGTGTGGCAGGGTATGCTCAGACGTGAGTCCCTTGCTCACTTTGCCACTGGATTCAAGCAAGCCGGGCTGAAGACGGCTGGAGTGCCAGAAACCGGTCCTCGGAAGCTTGTTTCCGGTCCAGGGAAGACATGGCTTGGCGGTTCGGGCTGGACTGTTCCCATGAGGCACAGGGTCAGACTGATTTGCATATAGCCATGTCTGAACTGGGGTGGCAAAGTGGGCTAAAAAACGGTGATGGATTAAACCCAGATCTTTTGACTGGGTGTGAGTGTTTCATTGATTCAGATGCTCCGTCCATCACCACCCCCTTTTGTACCGCTTTTGGCCGCCATAAGTGTGGCAGGGTATGCTCAGACGTGAGTCCCTTGCTCACTTTGCCACTGGATTCAAGCAAGCCGGGCTGAAGACGGCTGGAATGCCAGAAACCGGTCCTCGGAAGCTTGTTTCCGGTCCAGGGAAGGCATGGCTTGGCAGTTCGGGCTGGACTGTCCCATGAGGCACAGGGTCAGACTGATTTGCATATAGCCATGTCTGAACTGGGGTGGCAGAGTGGGCTAAAGAACGGTGATGGATTAAACCCAGATCTTTTGACTGGGTGTGAGTGTTTGATTGATTCAGATGCTCCGTCCATCACCACCCCCTTTTGTATCGCTTTTGGCCGCCATAAGTGTGGCAGGGTATGCTCAGACATGAGTCCCTTGCTCACTTTGCCATTGGATTCAAGCAAGCCGGGCTGAAGACGGCTGGAATGCCAGAAACCGGTCCTCGGAAGCTTGTTTCCGGTCCAGGGAAGGCATGGCTTGGCAGTTCGGGCTAGACTGTCCCATGAGGCACAGGGTCAGACTGATTTGCATATAGCCATGTCTGAACTGGGGTGGCAGAGTGGGCTAAAGAACGGTGATGGATTAAACCCAGATCTTTTGACTGGGTGTGAGTGTTTGATTGATTCAGATGCTCCGTCCATCACCACCCCCTTTTGTATCGCTTTTGGCCGCCATAAGTTTGGCAGGGTATGCTCAGACGTGAGTCGCTTGCTCACTTTGCCACTGGATTCAAGCAAGCCGGGCTGAAGACGGCTGGAATGCCAGAAACCGGTCCTCGGAAGCTTGTTTCCGGTCCAGGGAAAGCATGGCTTGGCAGTTCGGGCTGGACTGTCCCATGAGGCACAGGGTCAGACTGATTTGCATATAGCCATGTCTGACCTGGGGTGGCAGAGTGGGCTAAAGAACGGTGATGGATTAAACCCAGATCTTTTGACTGGGTGTGAGTGTTTGATTGATTCAGATGCTCCGTCCATCACCACCCCCTTTTGTATCGCTTTTGGCCGCCATAAGTGTGGCAGGGTATGCTCAGACGTGAGTCCCTTGCTCACTTTGCCACTGGATTCAAGCAAGCCGGGCTGAAGACGGCAGGAATGCCAGAAACCGGTCCTCGGAAGCTTGTTTCCGGTCCAGGGAAGGCATGGCTTGGCAGTTCGGGCTGGACTGTCCCATGAGGCACAGGGTCAGACTGATTTGCATATAGCCATGTCTGAACTGGGGTGGCAGAGTGGGCTAAAAGAACGTTGATGGATTAAACCCAGATCTTTTGACTGGGTGTGAGTGTTTGATTGATTCAGATGCTCCGTCCATCACCACCCCCTTTTGTATTGCTTTTGGCCGCCATAAGTGTGGCAGGGTATGCTCAGACGTGAGTCCCTTGCTCACTTTGCCACTGGATTCAAGCAAGCCGGGCTGAAGACGGCTGGAATGCCAGAAACCGGTCCTCGGAAGCTTGTTTCCGGTCCAGGGAAGGCATGGCTTGGCAGTTCGGGCTGGACTGTCCCATGAGGCACAGGGTCAGACTGATTTGCATATAGCCATGTCTGAACTGGGGTGGCAGAGAGGGCTAAAGAACGGTGATGGATTAAACCCAGATCTTTTGACTGGGTGTGAGTGTTTGATTGATTCAGATGCTCCGTCCATCACCACCCCCTTTTGTATCGCTTTTGGCCGCCATAAGTGTGGCAGGGTATGCTCAGACGTGAGTCCCTTGCTCACTTTGCCACTGGATTCAAGCAAGCCGGGCTGAAGACGGCTGGAATGCCAGAAACCGGTCCTCGGAAGCTTGTTTCCGGTCCAGGGAAGGCATGGCTTGGCAGTTCGGGCTAGACTGTCCCATGAGGCACAGGGTCAGACTGATTTGCATATAGCCATGTCTGAACTGGGGTGGCAGAGTGGGCTAAAGAACGGTGATGGATTAAACCCAGATCTTTTGACTGGGTGTGAGTGTTTGATTGATTCAGATGCTCCGTCCATCACCACCCCCTTTTGTATCGCTTTTGGCCGCCATAAGTGTGGCAGGGTATGCTCAGACGTGAGTCCCTTGCTCACTTTGCCACTGGATTCAAGCAAGCCGGGCTGAAGACGGCTGGAGTGCCAGAAACCGGTCCTCGGAAGCTTGTTTCCGGTCCAGGGAAGACATGGCTTGGCGGTTCGGGCTGGACTGTTCCCATGAGGCACAGGGTCAGACTGATTTGCATATAGCCATGTCTGAACTGGGGTGGCAAAGTGGGCTAAAAAACGGTGATGGATTAAACCCAGATCTTTTGACTGGGTGTGAGTGTTTCATTGATTCAGATGCTCCGTCCATCACCACCCCCTTTTGTACCGCTTTTGGCCGCCATAAGTGTGGCAGGGTATGCTCAGACGTGAGTCCCTTGCTCACTTTGCCACTGGATTCAAGCAAGCCGGGCTGAAGACGGCTGGAATGCCAGAAACCGGTCCTCGGAAGCTTGTTTCCGGTCCAGGGAAGGCATGGCTTGGCAGTTCGGGCTGGACTGTCCCATGAGGCACAGGGTCAGACTGATTTGCATATAGCCATGTCTGAACTGGGGTGGCAGAGTGGGCTAAAGAACGGTGATGGATTAAACCCAGATCTTTTGACTGGGTGTGAGTGTTTGATTGATTCAGATGCTCCGTCCATCACCACCCCCTTTTGTATCGCTTTTGGCCGCCATAAGTGTGGCAGGGTATGCTCAGACATGAGTCCCTTGCTCACTTTGCCATTGGATTCAAGCAAGCCGGGCTGAAGACGGCTGGAATGCCAGAAACCGGTCCTCGGAAGCTTGTTTCCGGTCCAGGGAAGGCATGGCTTGGCAGTTCGGGCTAGACTGTCCCATGAGGCACAGGGTCAGACTGATTTGCATATAGCCATGTCTGAACTGGGGTGGCAGAGTGGGCTAAAGAACGGTGATGGATTAAACCCAGATCTTTTGACTGGGTGTGAGTGTTTGATTGATTCAGATGCTCCGTCCATCACCACCCCCTTTTGTATCGCTTTTGGCCGCCATAAGTTTGGCAGGGTATGCTCAGACGTGAGTCGCTTGCTCACTTTGCCACTGGATTCAAGCAAGCCGGGCTGAAGACGGCTGGAATGCCAGAAACCGGTCCTCGGAAGCTTGTTTCCGGTCCAGGGAAAGCATGGCTTGGCAGTTCGGGCTGGACTGTCCCATGAGGCACAGGGTCAGACTGATTTGCATATAGCCATGTCTGACCTGGGGTGGCAGAGTGGGCTAAAGAACGGTGATGGATTAAACCCAGATCTTTTGACTGGGTGTGAGTGTTTGATTGATTCAGATGCTCCGTCCATCACCACCCCCTTTTGTATCGCTTTTGGCCGCCATAAGTGTGGCAGGGTATGCTCAGACGTGAGTCCCTTGCTCACTTTGCCACTGGATTCAAGCAAGCCGGGCTGAAGACGGCAGGAATGCCAGAAACCGGTCCTCGGAAGCTTGTTTCCGGTCCAGGGAAGGCATGGCTTGGCAGTTCGGGCTGGACTGTCCCATGAGGCACAGGGTCAGACTGATTTGCATATAGCCATGTCTGAACTGGGGTGGCAGAGTGGGCTAAAGAACGGTGATGGATTAAACCCAGATCTTCTGACTGGGTGTGAGTGTTTGATTGATTCAGATGCTCCGTCCATCACCACCCCCTTTTGTATCGCTTTTGGCCGCCATAAGTGTGGCAGGGTATGCTCAGACGTGAGTCCCTTGCTCACTTTGCCACTGGATTCAAGCAAGCCGGGCTGAAGACGGCTGGAGTGCCAGAAACCGGTCCTCGGAAGCTTGTTTCCGGTCCAGGGAAGACATGGCTTGGCGGTTCGGGCTGGACTGTTCCCATGAGGCACAGGGTCAGACTGATTTGCATATAGCCATGTCTGAACTGGGGTGGCAAAGTGGGCTAAAAAACGGTGATGGATTTAACCCAGATCTTTTGACTGGGTGTGAGTGCTTGATTGATTCAGATGCTCCGTCCATCACCACCCCCTTTTGTATCGCTTTTGGCCGCCATAAGTGTGGCAGGGTATGCTCAGACGTGAGTCCCTTGCTCACTTTGCCACTGGATTCAAGCAAGCCGGGCTGAAGACGGCTGGAATGCCAGAAACCGGTCCTCGGAAGCTTGTTTCCGGTCCAGGGAAGGCATGGCTTGGCAGTTCGGGCTGGACTGTCCCATGAGGCACAGGGTCAGACTGATTTGCATATAGCCATGTCTGAACTGGGGTGGCAGAGTGGGCTAAAGAACGGTGATGGATTAAACCCAGATCTTTTGACTGGGTGTGAGTGTTTGATTGATTCAGATGCTCCGTCCATCACCATCCCCTTTTGTATCGCTTTTGGCCGCCATAAGTGTGGCAGGGTACGCTCAGACGTGAGTCCCTTGCTCACTTTGCCATTGGATTCAAGCAAGCCGGGCTGAAGACGGCTGGAATGCCAGAAACCGGTCCTCGGAAGCTTGTTTCCGGTCCAGGGAAGGCATGGCTTTGCAGTTCGGGCTGGACTGTCCCATGAGGCACAGGGTCAGACTGATTTGCATATAGCCATGTCTGAACTGGGGTGGCAGAGTGGGCTAAAGAACAGTGATGGATTAAACCCAGATCTTTTGACTGGGTGTGAGTGTTTGATTGATTCAGATGCTCCGTCCATCACCACCCCCTTTTGTATCGCTTTTGGCCGCCATAAGTTTGGCAGGGTATGCTCAGACGTGAGTCGCTTGCTCACTTTGCCACTGGATTCAAGCAAGCCGGGCTGAAGACGGCTGGAATGCCAGAAACCGGTCCTCGGAAGCTTGTTTCCGGTCCAGGGAAGGCATGGCTTGGCAGTTCGGGCTGGACTGTCCCATGAGGCACAGGGTCAGACTGATTTGCATATAGCCATGTCTGAACTGGGGTGGCAGAGTGGGCTAAAGAACGGTTATGGATTAAACCCAGATCTGGGTGTGAGTGTTTGATTGATTCAGATGCTCCGTCCATCACCACCCCCTTTTGTATCGCTTTTGGCCGCCATAAGTGTGGAAGGGTATGCTCAGACGTGAGTCCCTTGCTCACTTTGCCACTGGATTCAAGCAAGCCGGGCTGAAGACGGCTGGAATGCCAGAAACCGGTCCTCGGAAGCTTGTTCCTGGTCCAGGGAAGGCATGGCTTGGCAGTTCGGGCTGGACTGTCCCATGAGGCACAGGGTCAGACTGATTTGCATATAGCCATGTCTGAACTGGGGTGGCAGAGTGGGCTAAAAGAACGGTGATGGATTAAACCCAGATCTTTTGACTGGGTGTGAGTGTTTGATTGATTCAGATGCTCCGTCCATCACCACCCCCTTTTGTATCGCTTTTGGCCGCCATAAGTGTGGCAGGGTAGGCTCAGACGTGAGTCCCTTGCTCACTTTGCCACTGGATTCAAGCAAGCCGGGCTGGAGACGGCTGGAATGCCAGAAACCGGTCCTCGGAAGCTTGTTTCCGGTCCAGGTAAGGCATGGCTTGGCAGTTCGGGCTGGACTGTCCCATGAGGCACAGGGTCAGACTGATTTGCATATAGCCATGTCTGAACTGGGGTGGCAGAGTGGGCTAAAAGAACGGTGATGGATTAAACCCAGATCTTTTGACTGGGTGTGAGCGTTTGATTGATTCAGATGCTCCGTTCATCACCACGCCCTTTTGTATCGCTTTTGGCCGCCATAAGTGTGGCAGGGTATGCTCAGACGTGAGTCCCTTGCTCACTTTGCCACTGGATTCAAGCAAGCCGGGCTGAAGACGGCTGGAATGCCAGAAACCGGTCCTCGGAAGCTTGTTTCCGGTCCAGGGAAGGCATGGCTTGGCAGTTCGGGCTGGACTGTCCCATGAGGCACAGGGTCAGACTGATTTGCATATAGCCATGTCTGAACTGGGGTGGCAGAGTGGGCTAAAGAACGGTGATGGATTAAACCCAGATCTTTTGACTGGGTGTGAGTATTTGATTGATTCAGATGCTCAGTCCATCACCACCCCCTTTTGTATCGCTTTTGGCCGCCATAAGTGTGGCAGGGTATGCTCAGACGTGAGTCCCTTGCTCACTTTGCCACTGGATTCAAGCTAGCCGGGCTGAAGACGGCTGGAATGCCAGAAACCGGTCCTCGGAAGCTTGTTTCCGGACCAGGGAAGGCATGGCTTGGCAGTTCGGGCTGGACTGTCCCATGAGGCACAGGGTCAGACTGATTTGCATATAGCCATGACTGAACTGGGGTGGCAGAGTGGGCTAAAGAACGGTGATGGATTAAACACAGATCTTTTGACTGGGTGTGAGTGTTTGATTGATTCAGATGCTCCGTCCATCACCACCCCCTTTTGTATCGCTTTTGGCCGCCATAAGTGTGGCAGGGTATGCTCAGACGTGAGTCCCTTGCTCACTTTGCCACTGGATTCAAGCAAGCCGGGCTGAAGACGGCAGGAATGCCAGAAACCGGTCCTCGGAAGCTTGTTTCCGGTCCAGGGAAGGCATGGCTTGGCAGTTCGGGCTGGACTGTCCCATGAGGCACAGGGTCAGACTGATTTGCATATAGCCATGTCTGAACTGGGGTGGCAGAGTGGGCTAAAGAACGGTGATGGATTAAACCCAGATCTTCTGACTGGGTGTGAGTGTTTGATTGATTCAGATGCTCCGTCCATCACCACCCCCTTTTGTATCGCTTTTGGCCGCCATAAGTGTGGCAGGGTATGCTCAGACGTGAGTCCCTTGCTCACTTTGCCACTGGATTCAAGCAAGCCGGGCTGAAGACGGCTGGAGTGCCAGAAACCGGTCCTCGGAAGCTTGTTTCCGGTCCAGGGAAGACATGGCTTGGCGGTTCGGGCTGGACTGTTCCCATGAGGCACAGGGTCAGACTGATTTGCATATAGCCATGTCTGAACTGGGGTGGCAAAGTGGGCTAAAAAACGGTGATGGATTTAACCCAGATCTTTTGACTGGGTGTGAGTGCTTGATTGATTCAGATGCTCCGTCCATCACCACCCCCTTTTGTATCGCTTTTGGCCGCCATAAGTGTGGCAGGGTATGCTCAGACGTGAGTCCCTTGCTCACTTTGCCACTGGATTCAAGCAAGCCGGGCTGAAGACGGCTGGAATGCCAGAAACCGGTCCTCGGAAGCTTGTTTCCGGTCCAGGGAAGGCATGGCTTGGCAGTTCGGGCTGGACTGTCCCATGAGGCACAGGGTCAGACTGATTTGCATATAGCCATGTCTGAACTGGGGTGGCAGAGTGGGCTAAAGAACGGTGATGGATTAAACCCAGATCTTTTGACTGGGTGTGAGTGTTTGATTGATTCAGATGCTCCGTCCATCACCATCCCCTTTTGTATCGCTTTTGGCCGCCATAAGTGTGGCAGGGTACGCTCAGACGTGAGTCCCTTGCTCACTTTGCCATTGGATTCAAGCAAGCCGGGCTGAAGACGGCTGGAATGCCAGAAACCGGTCCTCGGAAGCTTGTTTCCGGTCCAGGGAAGGCATGGCTTTGCAGTTCGGGCTGGACTGTCCCATGAGGCACAGGGTCAGACTGATTTGCATATAGCCATGTCTGAACTGGGGTGGCAGAGTGGGCTAAAGAACAGTGATGGATTAAACCCAGATCTTTTGACTGGGTGTGAGTGTTTGATTGATTCAGATGCTCCGTCCATCACCACCCCCTTTTGTATCGCTTTTGGCCGCCATAAGTTTGGCAGGGTATGCTCAGACGTGAGTCGCTTGCTCACTTTGCCACTGGATTCAAGCAAGCCGGGCTGAAGACGGCTGGAATGCCAGAAACCGGTCCTCGGAAGCTTGTTTCCGGTCCAGGGAAGGCATGGCTTGGCAGTTCGGGCTGGACTGTCCCATGAGGCACAGGGTCAGACTGATTTGCATATAGCCATGTCTGAACTGGGGTGGCAGAGTGGGCTAAAGAACGGTTATGGATTAAA
Source organism: Lissotriton helveticus (assembly GCF_964261635.1). Classification (NCBI taxonomy): domain Eukaryota; kingdom Metazoa; phylum Chordata; class Amphibia; order Caudata; family Salamandridae; genus Lissotriton; species Lissotriton helveticus. The sequence continues at coordinate 694,035,836 of NC_136063.1, forward strand.
CCCAGATCTGGGTGTGAGTGTTTGATTGATTCAGATGCTCCGTCCATCACCACCCCCTTTTGTATCGCTTTTGGCCGCCATAAGTGTGGAAGGGTATGCTCAGACGTGAGTCCCTTGCTCACTTTGCCACTGGATTCAAGCAAGCCGGGCTGAAGACGGCTGGAATGCCAGAAACCGGTCCTCGGAAGCTTGTTCCTGGTCCAGGGAAGGCATGGCTTGGCAGTTCGGGCTGGACTGTCCCATGAGGCACAGGGTCAGACTGATTTGCATATAGCCATGTCTGAACTGGGGTGGCAGAGTGGGCTAAAAGAACGGTGATGGATTAAACCCAGATCTTTTGACTGGGTGTGAGTGTTTGATTGATTCAGATGCTCCGTCCATCACCACCCCCTTTTGTATCGCTTTTGGCCGCCATAAGTGTGGCAGGGTAGGCTCAGACGTGAGTCCCTTGCTCACTTTGCCACTGGATTCAAGCAAGCCGGGCTGGAGACGGCTGGAATGCCAGAAACCGGTCCTCGGAAGCTTGTTTCCGGTCCAGGTAAGGCATGGCTTGGCAGTTCGGGCTGGACTGTCCCATGAGGCACAGGGTCAGACTGATTTGCATATAGCCATGTCTGAACTGGGGTGGCAGAGTGGGCTAAAAGAACGGTGATGGATTAAACCCAGATCTTTTGACTGGGTGTGAGCGTTTGATTGATTCAGATGCTCCGTTCATCACCACGCCCTTTTGTATCGCTTTTGGCCGCCATAAGTGTGGCAGGGTATGCTCAGACGTGAGTCCCTTGCTCACTTTGCCACTGGATTCAAGCAAGCCGGGCTGAAGACGGCTGGAATGCCAGAAACCGGTCCTCGGAAGCTTGTTTCCGGTCCAGGGAAGGCATGGCTTGGCAGTTCGGGCTGGACTGTCCCATGAGGCACAGGGTCAGACTGATTTGCATATAGCCATGTCTGAACTGGGGTGGCAGAGTGGGCTAAAGAACGGTGATGGATTAAACCCAGATCTTTTGACTGGGTGTGAGTATTTGATTGATTCAGATGCTCAGTCCATCACCACCCCCTTTTGTATCGCTTTTGGCCGCCATAAGTGTGGCAGGGTATGCTCAGACGTGAGTCCCTTGCTCACTTTGCCACTGGATTCAAGCTAGCCGGGCTGAAGACGGCTGGAATGCCAGAAACCGGTCCTCGGAAGCTTGTTTCCGGACCAGGGAAGGCATGGCTTGGCAGTTCGGGCTGGACTGTCCCATGAGGCACAGGGTCAGACTGATTTGCATATAGCCATGACTGAACTGGGGTGGCAGAGTGGGCTAAAGAACGGTGATGGATTAAACACAGATCTTTTGACTGGGTGTGAGTGTTTGATTGATTCAGATGCTCCGTCCATCACCACCCCCTTTTGTATCGCTTTTGGCCGCCATAAGTGTGGCAGGGTATGCTCAGACGTGAGTCCCTTGCTCACTTTGCCACTGGATTCAAGCTAGCCGGGCTGAAGACGGCTGGAATGCCAGAAACCGGTCCTCGGAAGCTTGTTTCCGGACCAGGGAAGGCATGGCTTGGCAGTTCGGGCTGGACTGTCCCATGAGGCACAGGGTCAGACTGATTTGCATATAGCCATGTCTGAACTGGGGTGGCAGAGTGGGCTAAAGAACGGTGATGGATTAAACCCAGATCTTTTGACTGGGTGTGAGTGTTTGATTGATTCAGATGCTCCGTCCATCACCACCCCCTTTTGTATCGCTTTTGGCCGCCATAAGTGTGGCAGGGTATGCTCAGACGTGAGTCCCTTGCTCACTTTGCCACTGGATTCAAGCAAGCCGGGCTGAAGACGGCTGGAATGCCAGAAACCGGTCCTCGGAAGCTTGTTTCAGGTCCAGGGAAGGCATGGCTTGGCAGTTCGGGCTGGACTGTCCCATGAGGCACAGGGTCAGACTGATTTGCATATAGCCATGGCTGAACTGTTGTGGCAGAGTGGGCTAAAGAACAGTGATGGATTAAACCCAGATCTTTTGACTGGGTGTGAGTGTTTGATTGATTCAGATGCTCCGTCCATCACCACCCCCTTTTGTATCGCTTTTGGCCGTCATAAGTGTGGCAGGGTATGCTCAGACGTGAGTCCCTTGCTCACTTTGCCACTGGATTCAAGCAAGCCGGGCTGAAGACGGCTGGAATGCCAGAAACCGTTCCTCGGAAGCTTGTTTCCGGTCCAGGGAAGGCATGGCTTGGCAGTTCGGGCTGGACTGTCCCATGAGTCACAGGGTCAGACTGATTTGCATATAGCCATGTCTGAACTGGGGTGGCAGAGTGGGCTAAAAGAACGGTGATGGATTAAACCCAGATCTTTTGACTGGGTGTGAGTGTTTGATTGATTCAGATGCTCCGTCCATCACCACCCCCTTTTGTATCGCTTTTGGCCGCCATAAGTGTGGCAGGGTATGCTCAGACGTGAGTCCCTTGCTCACTTTGCCACTGGATTCAAGCAAGCCGGGCTGAAGACGGCTGGAATGCCAGAAACCGGTCCTCGGAAGCTTGTTTCCGGTCCAGGGAAGGCATGGCTTGGCAGTTCGGGCTGGACTGTCCCATGAGGCACAGGGTCAGACTGATTTGCATATAGCCATGTCTGAACTGGGGTGGCAGAGTGGGCTAAAGAACGGTGATGGATTAAACCCAGATCTTTTGACTGGGTGTGAGTGTTTGATTGATTCAGATGCTCCGTCCATCACCACCCCCTTTTGTATCGCTTTTGGCCGCCATAAGCGTGGCAGGGTATGCTCAGACGTGAGTCCCTTGCTCACTTTGCCACTGGATTCAAGCAAGCCGGGCTGAAGACGGCTGGAATGCCAGAAACCGGTCCTCAGAAGCTTGTTTCCGGTCCAGGGAAGGCATGGCTTGGCAGTTCGGGCTGGACTGTCCCATGAGTCACAGGGTCAGACTGATTTGCATATAGCCATGTCTGAACTGGGGTGGCAGAGTGGGCTAAAAGAACGGTGATGGATTAAACCCAGATCTTTTGACTGGGTGTGAGTGTTTGATTGATTCAGATGCTCCGTCCATCACCACCCCCTTTTGTATTGCTTTTTGCCGCCATAAGTGTGGCAGGGTATGCTCAGACGTGAGTCCCTTGCTCACTTTGCCACTGGATTCAAGCAAGCCGGGCTGAAGACGGCTGGAATGCCAGAAACCGGTCCTCGGAAGCTTGTTTCCGGTCCAGGGAAGGCATGGCTTGGCAGTTCGGGCTGGACTGTCCCATGAGGCACAGGGTCAGACTGATTTGCATATAGCCATGTCTGAACTGGGGTGGCAGAGAGGGCTAAAGAACGGTGATGGATTAAACCCAGATCTTTTGACTGGGTGTGAGTGTTTGATTGATTCAGATGCTCCGTCCATCACCACCCCCTTTTGTATCGCTTTTGGCCGCCATAAGTGTGGCAGGGTATGCTCAGACGTGAGTCCCTTGCTCACTTTGCCACTGGATTCAAGCAAGCCGGGCTGAAGACGGCTGGAATGCCAGAAACCGGTCCTCGGAAGCTTGTTTCCGGTCCAGGGAAGGCATGGCTTGGCAGTTCGGGCTAGACTGTCCCATGAGGCACAGGGTCAGACTGATTTGCATATAGCCATGTCTGAACTGGGGTGGCAGAGTGGGCTAAAGAACGGTGATGGATTAAACCCAGATCTTTTGACTGGGTGTGAGTGTTTGATTGATTCAGATGCTCCGTCCATCACCACCCCCTTTTGTATCGCTTTTGGCCGCCATAAGTGTGGCAGGGTATGCTCAGACGTGAGTCCCTTGCTCACTTTGCCACTGGATTCAAGCAAGCCGGGCTGAAGACGGCTGGAGTGCCAGAAACCGGTCCTCGGAAGCTTGTTTCCGGTCCAGGGAAGACATGGCTTGGCGGTTCGGGCTGGACTGTTCCCATGAGGCACAGGGTCAGACTGATTTGCATATAGCCATGTCTGAACTGGGGTGGCAATGGGCTAAAAAACGGTGATGGATTAAACCCAGATCTTTTGACTGGGTGTGAGTGTTTCATTGATTCAGATGCTCCGTCCATCACCACCCCCTTTTGTACCGCTTTTGGCCGCCATAAGTGTGGCAGGGTATGCTCAGACGTGAGTCCCTTGCTCACTTTGCCACTGGATTCAAGCAAGCCGGGCTGAAGACGGCTGGAATGCCAGAAACCGGTCCTCGGAAGCTTGTTTCCGGTCCAGGGAAGGCATGGCTTGGCAGTTCGGGCTGGACTGTCCCATGAGGCACAGGGTCAGACTGATTTGCATATAGCCATGTCTGAACTGGGGTGGCAGAGTGGGCTAAAGAACGGTGATGGATTAAACCCAGATCTTTTGACTGGGTGTGAGTGTTTGATTGATTCAGATGCTCCGTCCATCACCACCCCCTTTTGTATCGCTTTTGGCCGCCATAAGTGTGGCAGGGTATGCTCAGACATGAGTCCCTTGCTCACTTTGCCATTGGATTCAAGCAAGCCGGGCTGAAGACGGCTGGAATGCCAGAAACCGGTCCTCGGAAGCTTGTTTCCGGTCCAGGGAAGGCATGGCTTGGCAGTTCGGGCTAGACTGTCCCATGAGGCACAGGGTCAGACTGATTTGCATATAGCCATGTCTGAACTGGGGTGGCAGAGTGGGCTAAAGAACGGTGATGGATTAAACCCAGATCTTTTGACTGGGTGTGAGTGTTTGATTGATTCAGATGCTCCGTCCATCACCACCCCCTTTTGTATCGCTTTTGGCCGCCATAAGTTTGGCAGGGTATGCTCAGACGTGAGTCGCTTGCTCACTTTGCCACTGGATTCAAGCAAGCCGGGCTGAAGACGGCTGGAATGCCAGAAACCGGTCCTCGGAAGCTTGTTTCCGGTCCAGGGAAAGCATGGCTTGGCAGTTCGGGCTGGACTGTCCCATGAGGCACAGGGTCAGACTGATTTGCATATAGCCATGTCTGACCTGGGGTGGCAGAGTGGGCTAAAGAACGGTGATGGATTAAACCCAGATCTTTTGACTGGGTGTGAGTGTTTGATTGATTCAGATGCTCCGTCCATCACCACCCCCTTTTGTATCGCTTTTGGCCGCCATAAGTGTGGCAGGGTATGCTCAGACGTGAGTCCCTTGCTCACTTTGCCACTGGATTCAAGCAAGCCGGGCTGAAGACGGCAGGAATGCCAGAAACCGGTCCTCGGAAGCTTGTTTCCGGTCCAGGGAAGGCATGGCTTGGCAGTTCGGGCTGGACTGTCCCATGAGGCACAGGGTCAGACTGATTTGCATATAGCCATGTCTGAACTGGGGTGGCAGAGTGGGCTAAAGAACGGTGATGGATTAAACCCAGATCTTCTGACTGGGTGTGAGTGTTTGATTGATTCAGATGCTCCGTCCATCACCACCCCCTTTTGTATCGCTTTTGGCCGCCATAAGTGTGGCAGGGTATGCTCAGACGTGAGTCCCTTGCTCACTTTGCCACTGGATTCAAGCAAGCCGGGCTGAAGACGGCTGGAGTGCCAGAAACCGGTCCTCGGAAGCTTGTTTCCGGTCCAGGGAAGACATGGCTTGGCGGTTCGGGCTGGACTGTTCCCATGAGGCACAGGGTCAGACTGATTTGCATATAGCCATGTCTGAACTGGGGTGGCAAAGTGGGCTAAAAAACGGTGATGGATTTAACCCAGATCTTTTGACTGGGTGTGAGTGCTTGATTGATTCAGATGCTCCGTCCATCACCACCCCCTTTTGTATCGCTTTTGGCCGCCATAAGTGTGGCAGGGTATGCTCAGACGTGAGTCCCTTGCTCACTTTGCCACTGGATTCAAGCAAGCCGGGCTGAAGACGGCTGGAATGCCAGAAACCGGTCCTCGGAAGCTTGTTTCCGGTCCAGGGAAGGCATGGCTTGGCAGTTCGGGCTGGACTGTCCCATGAGGCACAGGGTCAGACTGATTTGCATATAGCCATGTCTGAACTGGGGTGGCAGAGTGGGCTAAAGAACGGTGATGGATTAAACCCAGATCTTTTGACTGGGTGTGAGTGTTTGATTGATTCAGATGCTCCGTCCATCACCATCCCCTTTTGTATCGCTTTTGGCCGCCATAAGTGTGGCAGGGTACGCTCAGACGTGAGTCCCTTGCTCACTTTGCCATTGGATTCAAGCAAGCCGGGCTGAAGACGGCTGGAATGCCAGAAACCGGTCCTCGGAAGCTTGTTTCCGGTCCAGGGAAGGCATGGCTTTGCAGTTCGGGCTGGACTGTCCCATGAGGCACAGGGTCAGACTGATTTGCATATAGCCATGTCTGAACTGGGGTGGCAGAGTGGGCTAAAGAACAGTGATGGATTAAACCCAGATCTTTTGACTGGGTGTGAGTGTTTGATTGATTCAGATGCTCCGTCCATCACCACCCCCTTTTGTATCGCTTTTGGCCGCCATAAGTTTGGCAGGGTATGCTCAGACGTGAGTCGCTTGCTCACTTTGCCACTGGATTCAAGCAAGCCGGGCTGAAGACGGCTGGAATGCCAGAAACCGGTCCTCGGAAGCTTGTTTCCGGTCCAGGGAAGGCATGGCTTGGCAGTTCGGGCTGGACTGTCCCATGAGGCACAGGGTCAGACTGATTTGCATATAGCCATGTCTGAACTGGGGTGGCAGAGTGGGCTAAAGAACGGTTATGGATTAAACCCAGATCTGGGTGTGAGTGTTTGATTGATTCAGATGCTCCGTCCATCACCACCCCCTTTTGTATCGCTTTTGGCCGCCATAAGTGTGGCAGGGTATGCTCAGACGTGAGTCCCTTGCTCACTTTGCCACTGGATTCAAGCAAGCCGGGCTGAAGACGGCTGGAATGCCAGAAACCGGTCCTCGGAAGCTTGTTCCTGGTCCAGGGAAGGCATGGCTTGGCAGTTCGGGCTGGACTGTCCCATGAGGCACAGGGTCAGACTGATTTGCATATAGCCATGTCTGAACTGGGGTGGCAGAGTGGGCTAAAAGAACGGTGATGGATTAAACCCAGATCTTTTGACTGGGTGTGAGTGTTTGATTGATTCAGATGCTCCGTCCATCACCACCCCCTTTTGTATCGCTTTTGGCCGCCATAAGTGTGGCAGGGTAGGCTCAGACGTGAGTCCCTTGCTCACTTTGCCACTGGATTCAAGCAAGCCGGGCTGGAGACGGCTGGAATGCCAGAAACCGGTCCTCGGAAGCTTGTTTCCGGTCCAGGTAAGGCATGGCTTGGCAGTTCGGGCTGGACTGTCCCATGAGGCACAGGGTCAGACTGATTTGCATATAGCCATGTCTGAACTGGGGTGGCAGAGTGGGCTAAAAGAACGGTGATGGATTAAACCCAGATCTTTTGACTGGGTGTGAGCGTTTGATTGATTCAGATGCTCCGTTCATCACCACGCCCTTTTGTATCGCTTTTGGCCGCCATAAGTGTGGCAGGGTATGCTCAGACGTGAGTCCCTTGCTCACTTTGCCACTGGATTCAAGCAAGCCGGGCTGAAGACGGCTGGAATGCCAGAAACCGGTCCTCGGAAGCTTGTTTCCGGTCCAGGGAAGGCATGGCTTGGCAGTTCGGGCTGGACTGTCCCATGAGGCACAGGGTCAGACTGATTTGCATATAGCCATGTCTGAACTGGGGTGGCAGAGTGGGCTAAAGAACGGTGATGGATTAAACCCAGATCTTTTGACTGGGTGTGAGTATTTGATTGATTCAGATGCTCAGTCCATCACCACCCCCTTTTGTATCGCTTTTGGCCGCCATAAGTGTGGCAGGGTATGCTCAGACGTGAGTCCCTTGCTCACTTTGCCACTGGATTCAAGCTAGCCGGGCTGAAGACGGCTGGAATGCCAGAAACCGGTCCTCGGAAGCTTGTTTCCGGACCAGGGAAGGCATGGCTTGGCAGTTCGGGCTGGACTGTCCCATGAGGCACAGGGTCAGACTGATTTGCATATAGCCATGACTGAACTGGGGTGGCAGAGTGGGCTAAAGAACGGTGATGGATTAAACACAGATCTTTTGACTGGGTGTGAGTGTTTGATTGATTCAGATGCTCCGTCCATCACCACCCCCTTTTGTATCGCTTTTGGCCGCCATAAGTGTGGCAGGGTATGCTCAGACGTGAGTCCCTTGCTCACTTTGCCACTGGATTCAAGCTAGCCGGGCTGAAGACGGCTGGAATGCCAGAAACCGGTCCTCGGAAGCTTGTTTCCGGACCAGGGAAGGCATGGCTTGGCAGTTCGGGCTGGACTGTCCCATGAGGCACAGGGTCAGACTGATTTGCATATAGCCATGTCTGAACTGGGGTGGCAGAGTGGGCTAAAGAACGGTGATGGATTAAACACAGATCTTTTGACTGGGTGTGAGTGTTTGATTGATTCAGATGCTCCGTCCATCACCACCCCCTTTTGTATCGCTTTTGGCCGCCATAAGTGTGGCAGGGTATGCTCAGACGTGAGTCCCTTGCTCACTTTGCCACTGGATTCAAGCAAGCCGGGCTGAAGACGGCTGGAATGCCAGAACCCGGTCCTCGGAAGCTTGTTTCCGGTCCAGGGAAGGCATGGCTTGGCAGTTCGGGCTAGACTGTCCCATGAGGCACAGGGTCAGACTGATTTGCATATAGCCATGTCTGAACTGGGGTGGCAGAGTGGGCTAAAGAACGGTGATGGATTAAACCCAGATCTTTTGACTGGGTGTGAGTGTTTGATTGATTCAGATGCTCCGTCCATCACCACCCCCTTTTGTATCGCTTTTGGCCGCCATAAGTTTGGCAGGGTATGCTCAGACGTGAGTCGCTTGCTCACTTTGCCACTGGATTCAAGCAAGCCGGGCTGAAGACGGCTGGAATGCCAGAAACCGGTCCTCGGAAGCTTGTTTCCGGTCCAGGGAAAGCATGGCTTGGCAGTTCGGGCTGGACTGTCCCATGAGGCACAGGGTCAGACTGATTTGCATATAGCCATGTCTGACCTGGGGTGGCAGAGTGGGCTAAAGAACGGTGATGGATTAAACCCAGATCTTTTGACTGGGTGTGAGTGTTTGATTGATTCAGATGCTCCGTCCATCACCACCCCCTTTTGTATCGCTTTTGGCCGCCATAAGTGTGGCAGGGTATGCTCAGACGTGAGTCCCTTGCTCACTTTGCCACTGGATTCAAGCAAGCCGGGCTGAAGACGGCAGGAATGCCAGAAACCGGTCCTCGGAAGCTTGTTTCCGGTCCAGGGAAGGCATGGCTTGGCAGTTCGGGCTGGACTGTCCCATGAGGCACAGGGTCAGACTGATTTGCATATAGCCATGTCTGAACTGGGGTGGCAGAGTGGGCTAAAGAACGGTGATGGATTAAACCCAGATCTTCTGACTGGGTGTGAGTGTTTGATTGATTCAGATGCTCCGTCCATCACCACCCCCTTTTGTATCGCTTTTGGCCGCCATAAGTGTGGCAGGGTATGCTCAGACGTGAGTCCCTTGCTCACTTTGCCACTGGATTCAAGCAAGCCGGGCTGAAGACGGCTGGAGTGCCAGAAACCGGTCCTCGGAAGCTTGTTTCCGGTCCAGGGAAGACATGGCTTGGCGGTTCGGGCTGGACTGTTCCCATGAGGCACAGGGTCAGACTGATTTGCATATAGCCATGTCTGAACTGGGGTGGCAAAGTGGGCTAAAAAACGGTGATGGATTTAACCCAGATCTTTTGACTGGGTGTGAGTGCTTGATTGATTCAGATGCTCCGTCCATCACCACCCCCTTTTGTATCGCTTTTGGCCGCCATAAGTGTGGCAGGGTATGCTCAGACGTGAGTCCCTTGCTCACTTTGCCACTGGATTCAAGCAAGCCGGGCTGAAGACGGCTGGAATGCCAGAAACGGGTCCTCGGAAGCTTGTTTCCGGTCCAGGGAAGGCATGGCTTGGCAGTTCGGGCTGGACTGTCCCATGAGGCACAGGGTCAGACTGATTTGCATATAGCCATGTCTGAACTGGGGTGGCAGAGTGGGCTAAAGAACGGTGATGGATTAAACCCAGATCTTTTGACTGGGTGTGAGTGTTTGATTGATTCAGATGCTCCGTCCATCACCATCCCCTTTTGTATCGCTTTTGGCCGCCATAAGTGTGGCAGGGTACGCTCAGACGTGAGTCCCTTGCTCACTTTGCCATTGGATTCAAGCAAGCCGGGCTGAAGACGGCTGGAATGCCAGAAACCGGTCCTCGGAAGCTTGTTTCCGGTCCAGGGAAGGCATGGCTTTGCAGTTCGGGCTGGACTGTCCCATGAGGCACAGGGTCAGACTGATTTGCATATAGCCATGTCTGAACTGGGGTGGCAGAGTGGGCTAAAGAACAGTGATGGATTAAACCCAGATCTTCTGACTGGGTGTGAGTGTTTGATTGATTCAGATGCTCCGTCCATCACCACCCCCTTTTGTATCGCTTTTGGCCGCCATAAGTGTGGCAGGGTATGCTCAGACGTGAGTCCCTTGCTCACTTTGCCACTGGATTCAAGCAAGCCGGGCTGAAGACGGCTGGAATGCCAGAAACCGGTCCTCGGAAGCTTGTTTCCGGTCCAGGGAAGGCATGGCTTGGCAGTTCGGGCTGGACTGTTCCCATGAGGCACAGGGTCAGACTGATTTGCATATAGCCATGTCTGAACTGGGGTGGCAAAGTGGGCTAAAAAACGGTGATGGATTTAACCCAGATCTTTTGACTGGGTGTGAGTGCTTGATTGATTCAGATGCTCCGTCCATCACCACCCCCTTTTGTATCGCTTTTGGCCGCCATAAGTGTGGCAGGGTATGCTCAGACGTGAGTCCCTTGCTCACTTTGCCACTGGATTCAAGCAAGCCGGGCTGAAGACGGCTGGAATGCCAGAAACGGGTCCTCGGAAGCTTGTTTCCGGTCCAGGGAAGGCATGGCTTGGCAGTTCGGGCTGGACTGTCCCATGAGGCACAGGGTCAGACTGATTTGCATATAGCCATGTCTGAACTGGGGTGGCAGAGTGGGCTAAAGAACGGTGATGGATTAAACCCAGATCTTTTGACTGGGTGTGAGTGTTTGATTGATTCAGATGCTCCGTCCATCACCATCCCCTTTTGTATCGTTTTTGGCCGCCATAAGTGTGGCAGGGTACGCTCAGACGTGAGTCCCTTGCTCACTTTGCCATTGGATTCAAGCAAGCCGGGCTGAAGACGGCTGGAATGCCAGAAACCGGTCCTCGGAAGCTTGTTTCCGGTCCAGGGAAGGCATGGCTTTGCAGTTCGGGCTGGACTGTCCCATGAGGCACAGGGTCAGACTGATTTGCATATAGCCATGTCTGAACTGGGGTGGCAGAGTGGGCTAAAGAACAGTGATGGATTAAACCCAGATCTTTTGACTGGGTGTGAGTGTTTGATTGATTCAGATGCTCCGTCCATCACCACCCCCTTTTGTATCGCTTTTGGCCGCCATAAGTTTGGCACGGTATGCTCAGACGTGAGTCGCGTGCTCACTTTGCCACTGGATTCAAGCAAGCCGGGCTGAAGACGGCTGGAATGCCAGAAACCGGTCCTCGGAAGCTTGTTTCCGGTCCAGGGAAGGCATGGCTTGGCAGTTCGGGCTGGACTGTCCCATGAGGCACAGGGTCAGACTGATTTGCATATAGCCATGTCTGAACTGGGGTGGCAGAGTGGGCTAAAGAACGGTGATGGATTAAACCCAGATCTGGGTGTGAGTGTTTGATTGATTCAGATGCTCCGTCCATCACCACCCCCTTTTGTATCACTTTTGGCCGCCATAAGTGTGGCAGGGTATGCTCAGACGTGAGTCCCTTGCTCACTTTGCCACTGGATTCAAGCAAGCCGGGCTGAAGACGGCTGGAATGCCAGAAACCGGTCCTCGGAAGCTTGTTTCCGGTCCAGGGAAGGCATGGCTTGGCAGTTCGGGCTGGACTGTCCCATGAGGCACAGGGTCAGACTGATTTGCATATAGCCATGTCTGAACTGGGGTGGCAGAGTGGGCTAAAAGAACGGTGATGGATTAAACCCAGATCTTTTGACTGGGTGTGAGTGTTTGATTGATTCAGATGCTCCGTCCATCACCACCCCCTTTTGTATCGCTTTTGGCCGCCATAAGTGTGGCAGGGTATGCTCAGACGTGAGTCCCTTGCTCACTTTGCCACTGGATTCAAGCAAGCCGGGCTGGAGACGGCTGGAATGCCAGAAACCGGTCCTCGGAAGCTTGTTTCCGGTCCAGGTAAGGCATGGCTTGGCAGTTCGGGCTGGACTGTCCCATGAGGCACATGGTCAGACTGATTTGCATATAGCCATGTCTGAACTGGGGTGGCAGAGTGGGCTAAAAGAACGGTGATGGATTAAACCCAGATCTTTTGACTGGGTGTGAGCGTTTGATTGATTCAGATGCTCCGTTCATCACCACGCCCTTTTGTATCGCTTTTGGCCGCCATAAGTGTGGCAGGGTATGCTCAGACGTGAGTCCCTTGCTCACTTTGCCACTGGATTCAAGCAAGCCGGGCTGAAGACGGCTGGAATGCCAGAAACCGGTCCTCGGAAGCTTGTTTCCGGTCCAGGGAAGGCATGGCTTGGCAGTTCGGGCTGGACTGTCCCATGAGGCACAGGGTCAGACTGATTTGCATATAGCCATGTCTGAACTGGGGTGGCAGAGTGGGCTAAAGAACGGTGATGGATTAAACCCAGATCTTTTGACTGGGTGTGAGTGTTTGATTGATTCAGATGCTCCGTCCATCACCACCCCCTTTTGTATCGCTTTTGGCCGCCATAAGTGTGGCAGGGTATGCTCAGACGTGAGTCCCTTGCTCACTTTGCCACTGGATTCAAGCTAGCCGGGCTGAAGACGGCTGGAATGCCAGAAACCGGTCCTCGGAAGCTTGTTTCCGGACCAGGGAAGGCATGGCTTGGCAGTTCGGGCTGGACTGTCCCATGAGGCACAGGGTCAGACTGATTTGCATATAGCCATGTCTGAACTGGGGTGGCAGAGTGGGCTAAAGAACGGTGATGGATTAAACACAGATCTTTTGACTGGGTGTGAGTGTTTGATTGATTCAGATGCTCCGTCCATCACCACCCCCTTTTGTATCGCTTTTGGCCGCCATAAGTGTGGCAGGGTATGCTCAGACGTGAGTCCCTTGCTCACTTTGCCACTGGATTCAAGCTAGCCGGGCTGAAGACGGCTGGAATGCCAGAAACCGGTCCTCGGAAGCTTGTTTCCGGACCAGGGAAGGCATGGCTTGGCAGTTCGGGCTGGACTGTCCCATGAGGCACAGGGTCAGACTGATTTGCATATAGCCATGTCTGAACTGGGGTGGCAGAGTGGGCTAAAGAACGGTGATGGATTAAACACAGATCTTTTGACTGGGTGTGAGTGTTTGATTGATTCAGATGCTCCGTCCATCACCACCCCCTTTTGTATCGCTTTTGGCCGCCATAAGTTTGGCAGGGTATGCTCAGACGTGAGTCCCTTGCTCACTTTGCCACTGGATTCAAGCAAGCCGGGCTGAAGACGGCTGGAATGCCAGAAACCGGTCCTCGGAAGCTTGTTTCCGGTCCAGGGAAAGCATGGCTTGGCAGTTCGGGCTGGACTGTCCCATGAGGCACAGGGTCAGACTGATTTGCATATAGCCATGTCTGACCTGGGGTGGCAGAGTGGGCTAAAGAACGGTGATGGATTAAACCCAGATCTTTTGACTGGGTGTGAGTGTTTGATTGATTCAGATGCTCCGTCCATCACCACCCCCTTTTGTATCGCTTTTGGCCGCCATAAGTTTGGCAGGGTATGCTCAGACGTGAGTCCCTTGCTCACTTTGCCACTGGATTCAAGCAAGCCGGGCTGAAGACGGCAGGAATGCCAGAAACCGGTCCTCGGAAGCTTGTTTCCGGTCCAGGGAAGGCATGGCTTGGCAGTTCGGGCTGGACTGTCCCATGAGGCACAGGGTCAGACTGATTTGCATATAGCCATGTCTGAACTGGGGTGGCAGAGTGGGCTAAAGAACGGTGATGGATTAAACCCAGATCTTCTGACTGGGTGTGAGTGTTTGATTGATTCAGATGCTCCGTCCATCACCACCCCCTTTTGTATCGCTTTTGGCCGCCATAAGTGTGGCAGGGTATGCTCAGACGTGAGTCCCTTGCTCACTTTGCCACTGGATTCAAGCAAGCCGGGCTGAAGACGGCTGGAGTGCCAGAAACCGGTCCTCGGAAGCTTGTTTCCGGTCCAGGGAAGACATGGCTTGGCAGTTCGGGCTGGACTGTTCCCATGAGGCACAGGGTCAGACTGATTTGCATATAGCCATGTCTGAACTGGGGTGGCAAAGTGGGCTAAAAAACGGTGATGGATTTAACCCAGATCTTTTGACTGGGTGTGAGTGCTTGATTGATTCAGATGCTCCGTCCATCACCACCCCCTTTTGTATCGCTTTTGGCCGCCATAAGTGTGGCAGGGTATGCTCAGACGTGAGTCCCTTGCTCACTTTGCCACTGGATTCAAGCAAGCCGGGCTGAAGACGGCTGGAATGCCAGAAACCGGTCCTCGGAAGCTTGTTTCCGGTCCAGGGAAGGCATGGCTTGGCAGTTCGGGCTGGACTGTCCCATGAGGCACAGGGTCAGACTGATTTGCATATAGCCATGTCTGAACTGGGGTGGCAGAGTGGGCTAAAGAACGGTGATGGATTAAACCCAGATCTTTTGACTGGGTGTGAGTGTTTGATTGATTCAGATGCTCCGTCCATCACCATCCCCTTTTGTATCGCTTTTGGCCGCCATAAGTGTGGCAGGGTACGCTCAGACGTGAGTCCCTTGCTCACTTTGCCATTGGATGCAAGCAAGCCGGGCTGAAGACGGCTGGAATGCCAGAAACCGGTCCTCGGAAGCTTGTTTCCGGTCCAGGGAAGGCATGGCTTTGCAGTTCGGGCTGGACTGTCCCATGAGGCACAGGGTCAGACTGATTTGCATATAGCCATGTCTAAACTGGGGTGGCAGAGTGGGCTAAAGAACAGTGATGGATTAAACCCAGATCTTTTGACTGGGTGTGAGTGTTTGATTGATTCAGATGCTCCGTCCATCACCACCCCCTTTTGTATCGCTTTTGGCCGCCATAAGTTTGGCAGGGTATGCTCAGACGTGAGTCGCTTGCTCACTTTGCCACTGGATTCAAGCAAGCCGGGCTGAAGACGGCTGGAATGCCAGAAACCGGTCCTCGGAAGCTTGTTTCCGGTCCAGGGAAGGCATGGCTTGGCAGTTCGGGCTGGACTGTCCCATGAGGCACAGGGTCAGACTGATTTGCATATAGCCATGTCTGAACTGGGGTGGCAGAGTGGGCTAAAGAACGGTGATGGATTAAACCCAGATCTGGGTGTGAGTGTTTGATTGATTCAGATGCTCCGTCCATCACCACCCCCTTTTGTATCGCTTTTGGCCGCCATAAGTGTGGCAGGGTATGCTCAGACGTGAGTCCCTTGCTCACTTTGCCACTGGATTCAAGCAAGCCGGGCTGAAGAAGGCTGGAATGCCAGAAACCGGTCCTCGGAAGCTTGTTTCCGGTCCAGGGAAGGCATGGCTTGGCAGTTCGGGCTGGACTGTCCCATGAGGCACAGGGTCAGACTGATTTGCATATAGCCATGTCTGAACTGGGGTGGCAGAGTGGGCTAAAAGAACGGTGATGGATTAAACCCAGATCTTTTGACTGGGTGTGAGTGTTTGATTGATTCAGATGCTCCGTCCATCACCACCCCCTTTTGTATCGCTTTTGGCCGCCATAAGTGTGGCAGGGTATGCTCAGACGTGAGTCCCTTGCTCACTTTGCCACTGGATTCAAGCAAGCCGGGCTGGAGACGGCTGGAATGCCAGAAACCGGTCCTCGGAAGCTTGTTTCCGGTCCAGGTAAGGCATGGCTTGGCAGTTCGGGCTGGACTGTCCCATGAGGCACAGGGTCAGACTGATTTGCATATAGCCATGTCTGAACTGGGGTGGCAGAGTGGGCTAAAAGAACGGTGATGGATTAAACCCAGATCTTTTGACTGGGTGTGAGCGTTTGATTGATTCAGATGCTCCGTTCATCACCACGCCCTTTTGTATCGCTTTTGGCCGCCATAAGTGTGGCAGGGTATGCTCAGACGTGAGTCCCTTGCTCACTTTGCCACTGGATTCAAGCAAGCCGGGCTGAAGACGGCTGGAATGCCAGAAACCGGTCCTCGGAAGCTTGTTTCCGGTCCAGGGAAGGCATGGCTTGGCAGTTCGGGCTGGACTGTCCCATGAGGCACAGGGTCAGACTGATTTGCATATAGCCATGTCTGAACTGGGGTGGCAGAGTGGGCTAAAGAACGGTGATGGATTAAACCCAGATCTTTTGACTGGGTGTGAGTGTTTGATTGATTCAGATGCTCCGTCCATCACCACCCCCTTTTGTATCGCTTTTGGCCGCCATAAGTGTGGCAGGGTATGCTCAGACGTGAGTCCCTTGCTCACTTTGCCACTGGATTCAAGCTAGCCGGGCTGAAGACGGCTGGAATGCCAGAAACCGGTCCTCGGAAGCTTGTTTCCGGACCAGGGAAGGCATGGCTTGGCAGTTCGGGCTGGACTGTCCCATGAGGCACAGGGTCAGACTGATTTGCATATAGCCATGTCTGAACTGGGGTGGCAGAGTGGGCTAAAGAACGGTGATGGATTAAACACAGATCTTTTGACTGGGTGTGAGTGTTTGATTGATTCAGATGCTCCGTCCATCACCACCCCCTTTTGTATCGCTTTTGGCCGCCATAAGTGTGGCAGGGTATGCTCAGACGTGAGTCCCTTGCTCACTTTGCCACTGGATTCAAGCAAGCCGGGCTGAAGACGGCTGGAATGCCAGAAACCGGTCCTCGGAAGCTTGTTTCCGGTCCAGGGAAGGCATGGCTTGGCAGTTCGGGCTAGACTGTCCCATGAGGCACAGGGTCAGACTGATTTGCATATAGCCATGTCTGAACTGGGGTGGCAGAGTGGGCTAAAGAACGGTGATGGATTAAACCCAGATCTTTTGACTGGGTGTGAGTGTTTGATTGATTCAGATGCTCCGTCCATCACCACCCCCTTTTGTATCGCTTTTGGCCGCCATAAGTGTGGCAGGGTATGCTCAGACGTAAGTCCCTTGCTCACTTTGCCACTGGATTCAAGCAAGCTGGGCTGAAGACGGCTGGAATGCCAGAAACCGGTCCTCGTAAGCTTATTTCCGGTCCAGGGAAGGCATGGCTTGGCAGTTCGGGCTGGACTGTCCCATGAGGCACAGGGTCAGACTGATTTGCATATAGCCATGTCTGAACTGGGGTGGCAGAGTGGGCTAAAGAACGGTGATGGATTAAACCCAGATCTTTTGACTAGGTGTGAGTGTTTGATTGATTCAGATGCTCCGTCCATCACCACCCCCTTTTGTATCGCTTTTGGCCACCATAAGTGTGGCAGGGTATGCTCAGACGTGAGTCCCTTGCTCACTTTGCCACTGGATTCAAGCAAGCCGGGCTGAAGACGGCTGGAATGCCAGAAACCGGTCCTCGGAAGCTTGTTTCCGGTCCAGGGAAAGCATGGCTTGGCAGTTCGGGCTGGACTGTCCCATGAGGCACAGGGTCAGACTGATTTGCATATAGCCATGTCTGAACTGGGGTGGCAGAGTGGGCTAAAGAATGGTGATGGATTAAACCCAGATCTTTTGACTGGGTGTGAGTGTTTGATTGATTCAGATGCTCCGTCCATCACCACCCCCTTTTGTATCGCTTTTGGCCGCCATAAGTGTGGCAGGGTATGCTCAGACGTGAGTCCCTTGCTCACTTTGCCACTGGATTCAAGCAAGCCGGGCTGAAGACGGCTGGAATGCCAGAAACCGGTCCTCGGAAGCTTGTTTCCGGTCCAGGGAAGGCATGGCTTGGCAGTTCGGGCTGGACTGTCCCATGAGGCACAGGGTCAGACTGATTTGCATATAGCCATGTCTGAACTGGGGTGGCAGAGTGGGCTAAAGAACGGTGATGGATTAAACCCAGATCTTTTGACTGGGTGTGAGTGTTTGATTGATTCAGATGCTCCGTCCATCACCACCCCCTTTTGTATCGCTTTTGGCCGCCATAAGTGTGGCAGGTTATGCTCAGACGTGAGTCCCTTGCTCACTTTGCCACTGGATTCAAGCAAGCCGGGCTGAAGACGGCTGGAATGCCAGAAACTGGTCCTCGGAAGCTTGTTTCCGGTCCAGGGAAGGCATGGCTTGGCAGTTCGGGCTGGACTGTCCCATGAGGCACAGGGTAAGACTGATTTGCATATAGCCATGTCTGAACTGGGGTGGCAGAGTGGGCTAAAGAACGGTGATGGATTAAACCCAGATCTTTTGACTGGGTGTGAGTGTTTGATTGATTCAGATGCTCTGTCCATCACCACCCCCTTTTGTATCGCTTTTGGCCGCCATAAGTGTGGCAGGGTATGCTCAGACGTGGGTCCTTTGCTCTCTTTGCCACTGGATTCAAGCAAGCCGGGCTGAAGATGGCTGGAATGCCAGAAACCGGTCCTCGGAAGCTTGTTTCCGGTCCAGGGAAGGCATGGCTTGGCAGTTCGGGCTGGACTGTCCCATGAGGCACAGGGTCAGACTGATTTGGATATAGCCATGTCTAAACTGGGGTGGCAGAGTGGGCTAAAGAACGGTGATGGATTAAACACAGATCTTTTGACTGGGTGTGAGTGTTTGATTGATTCAGATGCTCCGTCCATCACCACCACCTTTTGTATCGGTTTTGACCGCCATAAGTGTGGCAGGGTATGCTCAGATGTGAGTCCCTTGCTCACTTTGCCACTGGATTCAAGCAAGCCGGGCTGAAGACGGCTGGAATGCCAGAAACCGGTCCTCGGAAGCTTGTTTCCGGTCCAGGGAAGGCGTGGCTTGGCAGTTCGGACTGGACTGTCCCATGAGGCACAGGGTCAGACTGATTTGCATATAGCCATGTCTGAACTGCGGTGGCAGAGTGGGCTAAAGAACGGTGATGGATTAAACCCAGATCTTTTGACTGGGTGTGAGTGTTTGATTGATTCAGATGCTCCGTGCATCACCACCCCCTTTTGTATCGCTTTGGCCGCCATAAGTGTGGCAGGGTATGCTCAGACGTGAGTCCCTTGCTCACTTTGCCACTGGATTCAAGCAAGCCGGGCTGAAGACGGCTGGAATGCCAGAAACCGGTCCTCGGAAGCTTGTTTCCGGTCCAGGGAAGGCATGGCTTGGCAGTTCGGGCTAGACTGTCCCATGAGGCACAGGGTCAGACTGATTTGCATATAGCCATGTCTGAACTGGGGTGGCAGAGTGGGCTAAAAGAACGGTGATGGATTAAACCCAGATCTTTTGACTGGGTGTGAGTGTTTGATTGATTCAGATGCTCCGTCCATCACCACCCCCTTTTGTATCGCTTTTGGCCGCCATAAGTGTGGCAGGGTATGCTCAGACGTGAGTCCCTTGCTCACTTTGCCACTGGATTCAAGCAAGCCGGGCTGAAGACGGCTGGAATGCCAGAAACCGGTCCTCGGAAGCTTGTTTCCGGTCCAGGGAAGGCATGGCTTGGCAGTTCGGGCTGGACTGTCCCATGAGGCACAGGGTCAGACTGATTTGCATATAGCCATGTCTGAACTGGGGTGGCAGAGAGGGCTAAAGAACGGTGATGGATTAAACCCAGATCTTTTGACTGGGTGTGAGTGTTTGATTGATTCAGATGCTCCGTCCATCACCACCCCCTTTTGTATCGCTTTTGGCCGCCATAAGTGTGGCAGGGTATGCTCAGACGTGAGTCCCTTGCTCACTTTGCCACTGGATTCAAGCAAGCCGGGCTGAAGACGGCTGGAATGCCAGAAACCGGTCCTCGGAAGCTTGTTTCCGGTCCAGGGAAGGCATGGCTTGGCAGTTCGGGCTAGACTGTCCCATGAGGCACAGGGTCAGACTGATTTGCATATAGCCATGTCTGAACTGGGGTGGCAGAGTGGGCTAAAGAACGGTGATGGATTAAACCCAGATCTTTTGACTGGGTGTGAGTGTTTGATTGATTCAGATGCTCCGTCCATCACCACCCCCTTTTGTATCGCTTTTGGCCGCCATAAGTTTGGCAGGGTATGCTCAGACGTGAGTCGCTTGCTCACTTTGCCACTGGATTCAAGCAAGCCGGGCTGAAGACGGCTGGAATGCCAGAAACCGGTCCTCGGAAGCTTGTTTCCGGTCCATGGAAAGCATGGCTTGGCAGTTCGGGCTGGACTGTCCCATGAGGCACAGGGTCAGACTGATTTGCATATAGCCATGTCTGACCTGGGGTGGCAGAGTGGGCTAAAGAACGGTGATGGATTAAACCCAGATCTTTTGACTGGGTGTGAGTGTTTGATTGATTCAGATGCTCCGTCCATCACCACCCCCTTTTGTATCGCTTTTGGCCGCCATAAGTGTGGCAGGGTATGCTCAGACGTGAGTCCCTTGCTCACTTTGCCACTGGATTCAAGCAAGCCGGGCTGAAGACGGCAGGAATGCCAGAAACCGGTCCTCGGAAGCTTGTTTCTGGTCCAGGGAAGGCATGGCTTGGCAGTTCGGGCTGGACTGTCCCATGAGGCACAGGGTCAGACTGATTTGCATATAGCCATGTCTGAACTGGGGTGGCAGAGTGGGCTAAAGAACGGTGATGGATTAAACCCAGATCTTCTGACTGGGTGTGAGTGTTTGATTGATTCAGATGCTCCGTCCATCACCACCCCCTTTTGTATCGCTTTTGGCCGCCATAAGTGTGGCAGGGTATGCTCAGACGTGAGTCCCTTGCTCACTTTGCCACTGGATTCAAGCAAGCCGGGCTGAAGACGGCTGGAGTGCCAGAAACCGGTCCTCGGAAGCTTGTTTCCGGTCCAGGGAAGACATGGCTTGGCGGTTCGGGCTGGACTGTTCCCATGAGGCACAGGGTCAGACTGATTTGCATATAGCCATGTCTGAACTGGGGTGGCAAAGTGGGCTAAAAAACGGTGATGGATTTAACCCAGATCTTTTGACTGGGTGTGAGTGCTTGATTGATTCAGATGCTCCGTCCATCACCACCCCCTTTTGTATCGCTTTTGGCCGCCATAAGTGTGGCAGGGTATGCTCAGACGTGAGTCCCTTGCTCACTTTGCCACTGGATTCAAGCAAGCCGGGCTGAAGACGGCTGGAATGCCAGAAACCGGTCCTCGGAAGCTTGTTTCCGGTCCAGGGAAGGCATGGCTTGGCAGTTCGGGCTGGACTGTCCCATGAGGCACAGGGTCAGACTGATTTGCATATAGCCATGTCTGAACTGGGGTGGCAGAGTGGGCTAAAGAACGGTGATGGATTAAACCCAGATCTTTTGACTGGGTGTGAGTGTTTGATTGATTCAGATGCTCCGTCCATCACCATCCCCTTTTGTATCGCTTTTGGCCGCCATAAGTGTGGCAGGGTACGCTCAGACGTGAGTCCCTTGCTCACTTTGCCACTGGATTCAAGCAAGCCGGGCTGAAGACGGCTGGAGTGCCAGAAACCGGTCCTCGGAAGCTTGTTTCCGGTCCAGGGAAGACATGGCTTGGCGGTTCGGGCTGGACTGTTCCCATGAGGCACAGGGTCAGACTGATTTGCATATAGCCATGTCTGAACTGGGGTGGCAAAGTGGGCTAAAAAACGGTGATGGATTTAACCCAGATCTTTTGACTGGGTGTGAGTGCTTGATTGATTCAGATGCTCCGTCCATCACCACCCCCTTTTGTATCGCTTTTGGCCGCCATAAGTGTGGCAGGGTATGCTCAGACGTGAGTCCCTTGCTCACTTTGCCACTGGATTCAAGCAAGCCGGGCTGAAGACGGCTGGAATGCCAGAAACCGGTCCTCGGAAGCTTGTTTCCGGTCCAGGGAAGGCATGGCTTGGCAGTTCGGGCTGGACTGTCCCATGAGGCACAGGGTCAGACTGATTTGCATATAGCCATGTCTGAACTGGGGTGGCAGAGTGGGCTAAAGAACGGTGATGGATTAAACCCAGATCTTTTGACTGGGTGTGAGTGTTTGATTGATTCAGATGCTCCGTCCATCACCATCCCCTTTTGTATCGCTTTTGGCCGCCATAAGTGTGGCAGGGTACGCTCAGACGTGAGTCCCTTGCTCACTTTGCCATTGGATTCAAGCAAGCCGGGCTGAAGACGGCTGGAATGCCAGAAACCGGTCCTCGGAAGCTTGTTTCCGGTCCAGGGAAGGCATGGCTTTGCAGTTCGGGCTGGACTGTCCCATGAGGCACAGGGTCAGACTGATTTGCATATAGCCATGTCTGAACTGGGGTGGCAGAGTGGGCTAAAGAACAGTGATGGATTAAACCCAGATCTTTTGACTGGGTGTGAGTGTTTGATTGATTCAGATGCTCCGTCCATCACCACCCCCTTTTGTATCGCTTTTGGCCGCCATAAGTTTGGCAGGGTATGCTCAGACGTGAGTCGCTTGCTCACTTTGCCACTGGATTCAAGCAAGCCGGGCTGAAGACGGCTGGAATGCCAGAAACCGGTCCTCGGAAGCTTGTTTCCGGTCCAGGGAAGGCATGGCTTGGCAGTTCGGGCTGGACTGTCCCATGAGGCACAGGGTCAGACTGATTTGCATATAGCCATGTCTGAACTGGGGTGGCAGAGTGGGCTAAAGAACGGTGATGGATTAAACCCAGATCTGGGTGTGAGTGTTTGATTGATTCAGATGCTCCGTCCATCACCACCCCCTTTTGTATCGCTTTTGGCCGCCATAAGTGTGGCAGGGTATGCTCAGACGTGAGTCCCTTGCTCACTTTGCCACTGGATTCAAGCAAGCCGGGCTGAAGACGGCTGGAATGCCAGAAACCGGTCCTCGGAAGCTTGTTTCCGGTCCAGGGAAGGCATGGCTTGGCAGTTCGGGCTGGACTGTCCCATGAGGCACAGGGTCAGACTGATTTGCATATAGCCATGTCTGAACTGGGGTGGCAGAGTGGGCTAAAAGAACGGTGATGGATTAAACCCAGATCTTTTGACTGGGTGTGAGTGTTTGATTGATTCAGATGCTCCGTCCATCACCACCCCCTTTTGTATCGCTTTTGGCCGCCATAAGTGTGGCAGGGTATGCTCAGACGTGAGTCCCTTGCTCACTTTGCCACTGGATTCAAGCAAGCCGGGCTGGAGACGGCTGGAATGCCAGAAACCGGTCCTCGGAAGCTTGTTTCCGGTCCAGGTAAGGCATGGCTTGGCAGTTCGGGCTGGACTGTCCCATGAGGCACAGGGTCAGACTGATTTGCATATAGCCATGTCTGAACTGGGGTGGCAGAGTGGGCTAAAAGAACGGTGATGGATTAAACCCAGATCTTTTGACTGGGTGTGAGTGTTTGATTGATTCAGATGCTCCGTTCATCACCACGCCCTTTTGTATCGCTTTTGGCCGCCATAAGTGTGGCAGGGTATGCTCAGACGTGAGTCCCTTGCTCACTTTGCCACTGGATTCAAGCAAGCCGGGCTGAAGACGGCTGGAATGCCAGAAACCGGTCCTCGGAAGCTTGTTTCCGGTCCAGGGAAGGCATGGCTTGGCAGTTCGGGCTGGACTGTCCCATGAGGCACAGGGTCAGACTGATTTGCATATAGCCATGTCTGAACTGGGGTGGCAGAGTGGGCTAAAGAACGGTGATGGATTAAACCCAGATCTTTTGACTGGGTGTGAGTGTTTGATTGATTCAGATGCTCCGTCCATCACCACCCCCTTTTGTATCGCTTTTGGCCGCCATAAGTGTGGCAGGGTATGCTCAGACGTGAGTCCCTTGCTCACTTTGCCACTGGATTCAAGCTAGCCGGGCTGAAGACGGCTGGAATGCCAGAAACCGGTCCTCAGAAGCTTGTTTCCGGACCAGGGAAGGCATGGCTTGGCAGTTCGGGCTGGACTGTCCCATGAGGCACAGGGTCAGACTGATTTGCATATAGCCATGTCTGAACTGGGGTGGCAGAGTGGGCTAAAGAACGGTGATGGATTAAACCCAGATCTTTTGACTGGGTGTGAGTGTTTGATTGATTCAGATGCTCCGTCCATCACCACCCCCTTTTGTATCGCTTTTGGCCGCCATAAGTGTGGCAGGGTATGCTCAGACGTGAGTCCCTTGCTCACTTTGCCACTGGATTCAAGTAAGCCGGGCTGAAGACGGCTGGAATGCCAGAACCCGGTCCTCGGAAGCTTGTTTCCGGTCCAGGGAAGGCATGGCTTGGCAGTTCGGGCTAGACTGTCCCATGAGGCACAGGGTCAGACTGATTTGCATATAGCCATGTCTGAACTGGGGTGGCAGAGTGGGCTAAAGAACGGTGATGGATTAAACCCAGATCTTTTGACTGGGTGTGAGTGTTTGATTGATTCAGATGCTCCGTCCATCACCACCCCCTTTTGTATCGCTTTTGGCCGCCATAAGTGTGGCAGGGTATGCTCAGACGTAAGTCCCTTGCTCACTTTGCCACTGGATTCAAGCAAGCCGGGCTGAAGACGGCTGGAATGCCAGAAACCGGTCCTCGGAAGCTTATTTCCGGTCCAGGGAAGGCATGGCTTGGCAGTTCGGGCTGGACTGTCCCATGAGGCACAGGGTCAGACTGATTTGCATATAGCCATGTCTGAACTGGGGTGGCAGAGTGGGCTAAAGAACGGTGATGGATTAAACCCAGATCTTTTGACTAGGTGTGAGTGTTTGATTGATTCAGATGCTCCGTCCATCACCACCCCCTTTTGTATCGCTTTTGGCCACCATAAGTGTGGCAGGGTATGCTCAGACGTGAGTCCCTTGCTCACTTTGCCACTGGATTCAAGCAAGCCGGGCTGAAGACGGCTGGAATGCCAGAAACCGGTCCTCGGAAGCTTGTTTCCGGTCCAGGGAAAGCATGGCTTGGCAGTTCGGGCTGGACTGTCCCATGAGGCACAGGGTCAGACTGATTTGCATATAGCCATGTCTGAACTGGGGTGGCAGAGTGGGCTAAAGAATGGTGATGGATTAAACCCAGATCTTTTGACTGGGTGTGAGTGTTTGATTGATTCAGATGCTCCGTCCATCACCACCCCCTTTTGTATCGCTTTTGGCCGCCATAAGTGTGGCAGGGTATGCTCAGACGTGAGTCCCTTGCTCACTTTGCCACTGGATTCAAGCAAGCCGGGCTGAAGACGGCTGGAATGCCAGAAACCGGTCCTCGGAAGCTTGTTTCCGGTCCAGGGAAGGCATGGCTTGGCAGTTCGGGCTGGACTGTCCCATGAGGCACAGGGTCAGACTGATTTGCATATAGCCATGTCTGAACTGGGGTGGCAGAGTGGGCTAAAGAACGGTGATGGATTAAACCCAGATCTTTTGACTGGGTGTGAGTGTTTGATTGATTCAGATGCTCCGTCCATCACCACCCCCTTTTGTATCGCTTTTGGCCGCCATAAGTGTGGCAGGTTATGCTCAGACGTGAGTCCCTTGCTCACTTTGCCACTGGATTCAAGCAAGCCGGGCTGAAGACGGCTGGAATGCCAGAAACTGGTCCTCGGAAGCTTGTTTCCGGTCCAGGGAAGGCATGGCTTGGCAGTTCGGGCTGGACTGTCCCATGAGGCACAGGGTAAGACTGATTTGCATATAGCCATGTCTGAACTGGGGTGGCAGAGTGGGCTAAAGAACGGTGATGGATTAAACCCAGATCTTTTGACTGGGTGTGAGTGTTTGATTGATTCAGATGCTCCGTCCATCACCACCCCCTTTTGTATCGCTTTTGGCCGCCATAAGTGTGGCAGGGTATGCTCAGACGTGAGTCCTTTGCTCTCTTTGCCACTGGATTCAAGCAAGCCGGGCTGAAGATGGCTGGAATGCCAGAAACCGGTCCTCGGAAGCTTGTTTCCGGTCCAGGGACGGCATGGCTTGGCAGTTCGGGCTGGACTGTCCCATGAGGCACAGGGTCAGACTGATTTGGATATAGCCATGTCTAAACTGGGGTGGCAGAGTGGGCTAAAGAACGGTGATGGATTAAACACAGATCTTTTGACTGGGTGTGAGTGTTTGATTGATTCAGATGCTCCGTCCATCACCACCACCTTTTGTATCGGTTTTGACCGCCATAAGTGTGGCAGGGTATGCTCAGATGTGAGTCCCTTGCTCACTTTGCCACTGGATTCAAGCAAGCCGGGCTGAAGACGGCTGGAATGCCAGAAACCGGTCCTCGGAAGCTTGTTTCCGGTCCAGGGAAGGCGTGGCTTGGCAGTTCGGACTGGACTGTCCCATGAGGCACAGGTTCAGACTGATTTGCATATAGCCATGTCTGAACTGCGGTGGCAGAGTGGGCTAAAGAACGGTGATGGATTAAACCCAGATCTTTTGACTGGGTGTGAGTGTTTGATTGATTCAGATGCTCCGTGCATCACCACCCCCTTTTGTATCGCTTTGGCCGCCATAAGTGTGGCAGGGTATGCTCAGACGTGAGTCCCTTGCTCACTTTGCCACTGGATTCAAGCAAGCCGGGCTGAAGACGGCTGGAATGCCAGAAACCGGTCCTCGGAAGCTTGTTTCCGGTCCAGGGAAGGCATGGCTTGGCAGTTCGGGCTAGACTGTCCCATGAGGCACAGGGTCAGACTGATTTGCATATAGCCATGTCTGAACTGGGGTGGCAGAGTTGGCTAAAGAACGGTGATGGATTAAACCCAGATCTTTTGACTGGGTGTGAGTGTTTGATTGATTCAGATGCTCCGTCCATCACCACCCCCTTTTGTATCGCTTTTGGCCGCCATAAGTGTGGCAGGGTATGCTCAGACGTGAGTCCCTTGCTCACTTTGCCACTGGATTCAAGCAAGCCGGGCTGAAGACAGCTGGAATGCCAGAAACCGGTCCTCGGAATCTTATTTCCGGTCCAGGGAAGGCATGGCTTGGCAGTTCGGGCTGGACTGTCCCATGAGGCACAGGGTCAGACTGATTTGCATATTGCCATGTCTGAACTGGGGTGGCAGAGTGGGCTAAAGAACGGTGATGGATTAAACCCAGATCTTTTGACTGGGTGTGAGTGTTTGATTGATTCAGATGCTCCGTTCATCACCACCCCCTTTTGTATCGCTTTTGGCCGCCATAAGTGTGGCAGGGTATGCTCAGACGTGAGTCCCTTGCTCACTTTGCCACTGGATTCAAGCAAGCCGGGCTGAAGACGGCTGGAATGCCAGAAACCCGTGCTCGGAAGCTTGTTTCCGGTCCAGGGAAGGCATGGCTTGGCAGTTCGGGCTGGACTGTCCCATGAGGCACAGGGTCAGACTGATTTGCATATAGCCATGTCTGAACTGGGGTGGCAGAGTGGGCTAAAGAACGGTGATGGATTAAACCCAGATCTTTTGACTGGGTGTGAGTGTTTGATTGATTCAGATGCTCCGTCCATCACCACCCCCTTTTGTATCGCTTTTGGCCGCCATAAGTGTGGCAGGGTATGCTCAGACGTGAGTCCCTTGCTCACTTTGCCACTGGATTCAAGCAAGCCGGGCTGAAGACGGCTGGAATGCCAGAAACCGGTCCTCGGAAGCTTGTTTCAGGTCCAGGGAAGGCATGGCTTGGCAGTTCGGGCTGGACTGTCCCATGAGGCACAGGGTCAGACTGATTTGCATATAGCCATGTCTGAACTGGGGTGGCAGAGTGGGCTAAAGAACGGTGATGGATTAAACCCAGATCTTTTGACTGGGTGTGAGTGTTTGATTGATTCAGATGCTCCGTCCATCACCACCCCCTTTTGTATCGCTTTTGGCCGCCATAAGTGTGGCAGGGTATGCTCAGACGTGAGTCCCTTGCTCACTTTGCCACTGGATTCAAGCAAGCCGGGCTGAAGACGGCTGGAATGCCAGAAACCGGTCCTCGGAAGCTTGTTTCCGGTCCAGGGAATGCATGGCTTGGAAGTTCGGGCTGGACTGTCCCATGAGGCACAGGGTAAGACTGATTTGCATATAGCCATGTCTGAACTGGGGTGGCAGAGTGGGCTAAAGAACGGTGATGGATTAAACCCAGATCTTTTGACTGGGTGTGAGTGTTTGATTGATTCAGATGCTCCGTCCATCACCACCCCCTTTTGTATCGCTTTTGGCCGCCATAAGTGTGGCAGGGTATGCTCAGACGTGAGTCCCTTGCTCACTTTGCCACTGGATTCAAGCAAGCCGGGCTGAAGACGGCTGGAATGCCAGAAACCGGTCCTCGGAAGCTTGTTTCCGGTCCAGGGAAGGCATGGCTTGGCAGTTCGGGCTGGACTGTCCCATGAGGCACAGGGTCAGACTGATTTGGATATAGCCATGTCTAAACTGGGGTGGCAGAGTCGGCTAAAGAATGGTGATGGATTAAACCCAGATCTTTTGACTGGGTGTGAGTGTTTGATTGATTCAGATGCTCGTCCATCACCACCACCTTTTGTATCGGTTTTGACCGCCATAAGTGTGGCAGGGTATGCTCAGACGTGAGTCCCTTGCTCACTTTGCCACTGGATTCAAGCAAGCCGGGCTGAAGACGGCTGGAATGCCAGAAACCGGTCCTCGGAAGCTTGTTTCCGGTCCAGGGAAGGCATGGCTTGGCAGTTCGGGCTGGACTGTCCCATGAGGCACAGGGTCAGACTGATTTGCATATAGCCATGTCTGAACTGGGGTGGCAGAGTGGGCTAAGAACGGTGATGGATTAAACCCAGATCTTTTGACTGGGTGTGAGTGTTTGATTGATTCAGATGCTTCGTCCATCACCACCCCCTTTTGTATCGCCTTTGGCCGCCATAAGTGTGGCAGGGTGTGCTCAGACGTGAGTCCCTTGCTTACTTTGCCACTGGATTCAAGCAAGCCGGGCTGAAGACGGCTGGAATGCCAGAAACCGGTCCTCGGAAGCTTGTTTCCGGTCCGGGGAAGGCATGGCTTGGCAGTTCGGGCTGGACTGTCCCACGAGGCACAGGGTCAGACTGATTTGCATGTAGCCATGTCTGAACTGGGGTGGCAGAGTGGGCTAAAGAACGGTGATGGAATAAACCCAGATCTTTTGACTGGGTGTGAGTGTTTGATTGATTCAGATGCTTCGTCCATCACCACCCCCTTTTGTATCGCCTTTGGCCGCCATAAGTGTGGCAGGGTATGCTCAGACCTGAGTCCCTTGCTCACTTTGCCACTGGATTCAAGCAAGCCGGGCTGAAGACGGCTGGAATGCCAGAAACCGGTCCTCGGAAGCTTGTTTCCGGTCCAGGGAAGGCATGGCTTGGAAGTTCGGGCTGGACTGTCCCACGAGGCACAGGGTCAGACTGATTTGCATATAGCCATGTCTGAACTGGGGTGGCAGAGTGGGCTAAAGAACGGTGATGGATTAAACCCAGATCTTTTGACTGGGTGTGAGTGTTTGATTGATTCAGATGCTCCGTCCATCACCACCCCCTTTTGTATCGCTTTTGGCCGCCATAAGTGTGGCAGGGTATGCTCAGACGTGAGTCCCTTGCTCACTTTGCCACTGGATTCAAGCAAGCCGGGCTGAAGACGGCTGGAATGCCAGAAACCGGTCCTCAGAAGCTTGTGTCCAGTCCAGGGAAGGCATGGCTTGGCAGTTCGGGCTGGACTGTCCCATGAGGCACAGGGTCAGACTGATTTGCATATAGCCATGTCTGAACTGCGGTGGCAGAGTGGGCTAAAGAACGGTGATGGATTAAACCCAGATCTTTTGACTGGGTGTGAGTGTTTGATTGATTCAGATGCTCCGTCCATCACCACCCCCTTTTGTATCGCTTTTGGCCGCCATAAGTGTGGCAGGGTATGCTCAGACGTGAGTCCCTTGCTCACTTTGCCACTGGATTCAAGCAAGCCGGGCTGAAGACGGCTTGAATGCCAGAAACCGTTCCTCGGAAGCTTGTGTCCAGTCCAGGGAAGGCATGGCTTGGCAGTTCGGGCTGGACTGTCCCATGAGGCACACGGTCAGACTGATTTGCAGATAGCCATGTCTGAACTGGGGTGGCAGAGTGGGCTAAAGAACGGTGATGGATTAAAGCCAGATCTTTTGACTGGGTGTGAGTGTTTGATTGATTCAGATGCTCCGTCCATCACCACCCCCTTTTGTATCGCTTTTGGCCGCCATAAGTGTGGCAGGGTATGCTCAGACGTGAGTCCCTTGCTCACTTTGCCACTGGATTCAAGCAAGCCGGGCTGAAGACGGCTGGAATGCCAGAAACCGGTCCTCGGAAGCTTGTGTCTGGTCCAGGGAAGGCATGGCTTGGCAGTTCGGGCTGGACTGTCCCATGAGGCACAGGGTCAGACTGATTTGCATATAGCCATGTCTGAACTGGGGTGGCAGAGTGGGCTAAAGAACGGTGATGGATTAAACCCAGATCTTTTGACTGGGTGTGAGTGTTTGATTGATTCAGATGCTCCGTCCATCACCACCCCCTTTTGTATCGCTTTTGGCCGCCATAAGTGTGGCAGGGTATGCTCAGACGTGAGTCCCTTGCTCACTTTGCCACTGGATTCAAGCAAGCCGGGCTGAAGACGGCTGGAATGCCAGAAACCGGTCCTCGGAAGCTTGTTTCCGGTCCAGTAAAGGCATGGCTTGGCAGTTCGGGCTGGACTGTCCCATGAGGCACAGGGTCAGACTGATTTGCATATAGCCATGTCTGAGCTGGGGTGGCAGAGTGGGCTAAAGAACGGTGATGGATTAAACCCAGATCTTTTGACTGGGTGTGAGTGTTTGATTGATTCAGATGCTCCGTCCATCACCACACCCTTTTGTATCGCTTTTGGCCACCATAAGTGTGGCAGGGTATGCTCAGAAGTGAGTCCCTTGCTC
This sequence comes from Lissotriton helveticus, assembly GCF_964261635.1. Lineage (NCBI taxonomy): Eukaryota > Metazoa > Chordata > Amphibia > Caudata > Salamandridae > Lissotriton > Lissotriton helveticus. The sequence continues at coordinate 694,066,578 of NC_136063.1, forward strand.
ACTTTGCCACTGGATTCAAGCAAGCCGGGCTGAAGACGGCTGGAATGCCAGAAACCGGTCCTCGGAAGCTTGTTTCCGGTCCAGGGAAGGCATGGCTTGGCAGTTCGGGCTGGACTGTCCCACGAGGCACAGGGTCAGACTGATTTGCATATAGCCATGTCTGAACTGGGGTGGCAGAGTGGGCTAAAGAACGGTGATGGATTAAACCCAGATCTTTTGACTGGGTGTGAGTGTTTGATTGATTCAGGTGCTCCGTCCATCACCACCCCCTTTTGTATCGCTTTTGGCCGCCATAAGTGTGGCAGGGTATGCTCAGACGTGAGTCTCTTGCTCACTTTGCCACTGGATTCAAGCAAGCCGGGCTGAAGACGGCTGGAATGCCAGAAACCGGTCCTCGGAAGCTTGTTTCCGGTCCAGGGAATGCATGGCTTGGCAGTTCGGGCTGGACTGTCCCATGAGGCAAAGGGTCAGACTGATTTGCATATAGCCTTGTCTGAACTGGGGTGGCAGAGTGGGCTAAAGAACGGTGATGGATTAAACCCAGATCTTTTGACTGGGTTTGAGTGTTTGATTGATTCAGATGCTCCGTCCATCACCACCCCCTTTTGTATCGCTTTTGGCCGCCATAAGTGTGGCAGGGTATGCTCAGACGTGAGTCCCTTGCTCACTTTGCCACTGGATTCAAGCAAGCCGGGCTGAAGACGGCTGGAATGCCAGAAACCGGTCCTCGGAAGCTTGTTTCCGGTCCAGGGAAGGCATGGCTTGGCAGTTCGGGCTGGACTGTCCCATGAGGCACAGGGTCAGACTGATTTGCATATAGCCATGTCTGAACTGGGGTGGCAGAGTGGGCTAAAGAACGGTGATGGATTAAACCCAGATCTTTTGACTGGGTGTGAGTGTTTGATTGATTCAGATGCTCCGTCCATCACCACCCCCTTTTGTATCGCTTTTGGCCGCCATAAGTGTGGCAGGGTATGCTCAGACGTGAGTCCCTTGCTCACTTTGCCACTGGATTCAAGCAAGCCGGGCTGAAGACGGCTGGAATGCCAGAAACCGGTCCTCGGAAGCTTGTTTCCGGTCCAGGGAAGGCATGGCTTGGCAGTTCGGGCTGGACTGTCCCATGAGGCACAGGGTCAGACTGATTTGCATATAGCCATGTCTGAACTGGGGTGGCAGAGTGGGCTAAAGAACGGTGATGGATTAAACCCAGATCTTTTGACTGGGTGTGAGTGTTTGATTGATTCAGATGCTCCGTCCATCACCACCCCCTTTTGTATCGCTTTTGGCCGCCATAAGTGTGGCAGGGTATGCTCAGACGTGATTCCCTTGCTCACTTTGCCACTGGATTCAAGCAAGCCGGGCTGAAGACGGCTGGAATGCCAGAAACCCGACCTCGGAAGCTTGTTTCCGGTCCAGGGAAGGCATGGCTTGGCAGTTCGGGCTGGACTGTCCCATGAGGCACAGGGTCAGACTGATTTGCATATAGCCATGTCTGAACTGGGGTGGCAGAGTGGGCTAAAGAACGGTGATGGATTAAACCCAGATCTTTTGACTGGGTGTGAATGTTTGATTGATTCAGATGCTCCGTCCATCACCACCCCCTTTTGTATCGCTTTTGGCCGCCATAAGTGTGGCAGGGTATGCTCAGACGTGAGTCCCTTGCTCACTTTGCCACTGGATTCAAGCAAGCCGGGCTGAAGACGGCTGGAATGCCAGAAACCGGTCCTCGGAAGCTTGTTTCCGGTCCAGGGAAGGCATGGCTTGGCAGTTCGGGCTGGACTGTCCCATGAGGCACAGGGTCAGACTGATTTGGATATAGCCATGTCTAAACTGGGGTGGCAGAGTGGGCTAAGAACGGTGATGGATTAAACCCAGATCTTTTGACTGGGTGTGAGTGTTTGATTGATTCAGATGCTTCGTCCATCACCACCCCCTTTTGTATCGCCTTTGGCCGCCATAAGTGTGGCAGGGTGTGCTCAGACGTGAGTCCCTTGCTTACTTTGCCACTGGATTCAAGCAAGCCGGGCTGAAGACGGCTGGAATGCCAGAAACCGGTCCTCGGAAGCTTGTTTCCGGTCCAGTGAAGGCATGGCTTGGCAGTTCGGGCTGGACTGTCCCACGAGGCACAGGGTCAGACTGATTTGCATATAGCCATGTCTGAACTGGGGTGGCAGAGTGGGCTAAAGAACGGTGATGGAATAAACCCAGATCTTTTGACTGGGTGTGAGTGTTTAATTGATTCAGATGCTCCGTCTATCACCACCCCCTTTTGTATCGCTTTTGGCCGCCATAAGTGTGGCAGGGTATGCTCAGACGTGAGTCCCTTGCTCACTTTGCCACTGGATTCAAGCAAGCCGGGCTGAAGACGGCTGGAATGCCAGAAACCGGTCCTCGGAAGCTTGTTTCCGGTCCAGGGAAGGCATGGCTTGGAAGTTCGGGCTGGACTGTCCCACGAGGCACAGGGTCAGACTGATTTGCATATAGCCATGTCTGAACTGGGGTGGCAGAGTGGGCTAAAGAACGGTGATGGATTAAACCCAGATCTTTTGACTGGGTGTGAGTGTTTGATTGATTCAGATGCTCCGTCCATCACCACCCCCTTTTGTATCGCTTTTGGCCACCATAAGTGTGGCAGGGTATGCTCAGACGTGAGTCCCTTGCTCACTTTGCCACTGGATTCAAGCAAGCCGGGCTGAAGACGGCTGGAATGCCAGAAACCGGTCCTCAGAAGCTTGTGTCCAGTCCAGGGAAGGCATGGCTTGGCAGTTCGGGCTGGACTGTCCCATGAGGCACAGGGTCAGACTGATTTGCATATAGCCATGTCTGAACTGCGGTGGCAGAGTGGGCTAAAGAACGGTGATGGATTAAACCCAGATCTTTTGACTGGGTTTGAGTGTTTGATTGATTCAGATGCTCCGTCCATCACCACCCCCTTTTGTATCGCTTTTGGCCGCCATAAGTGTGGCAGGGTATGCTCAGACGTGAGTCCCTTGCTCACTTTGCCACTGGATTCAAGCAAGCCGGGCTGAAGACGGCTGGAATGCCAGAAACCGGTCCTCGGAAGCTTGTTTCCGGTCCAGGGAAGGCATGGCTTGGCAGTTCGGGCTGGACTGTCCCATGAGGCACAGGGTCAGACTGATTTGCATATAGCCATGTCTGAACTGGGGTGGCAGAGTGGGCTAAAGAACGGTGATGGATTAAACCCAGATCTTTTGACTGGGTGTGAGTGTTTGATTGATTCAGATGCTCCGTCCATCACCACCCCCTTTTGTATCGCTTTTGGCCGCCATAAGTGTGGCAGGGTATGCTCAGACGTGAGTCCCTTGCTCACTTTGCCACTGGATTCAAGCAAGCCGGGCTGAAGACGGCTGGAATGCCAGAAACCGGTCCTCGGAAGCTTGTTTCCGGTCCAGGGAAGGCATGGCTTGGCAGTTCGGGCTGGACTGTCCCATGAGGCACAGGGTCAGACTGATTTGCATATAGCCATGTCTGAACTGGGGTGGCAGAGTGGGCTAAAGAACGGTGATGGATTAAACCCAGATCTTTTGACTGGGTGTGAGTGTTTGATTGATTCAGATGCTCCGTCCATCACCACCCCCTTTTGTATCGCTTTTGGCCGCCATAAGTGTGGCAGGGTATGCTCAGACGTGATTCCCTTGCTCACTTTGCCACTGGATTCAAGCAAGCCGGGCTGAAGACGGCTGGAATGCCAGAAACCCGACCTCGGAAGCTTGTTTCCGGTCCAGGGAAGGCATGGCTTGGCAGTTCGGGCTGGACTGTCCCATGAGGCACAGGGTCAGACTGATTTGCATATAGCCATGTCTGAACTGGGGTGGCAGAGTGGGCTAAAGAACGGTGATGGATTAAACCCAGATCTTTTGACTGGGTGTGAATGTTTGATTGATTCAGATGCTCCGTCCATCACCACCCCCTTTTGTATCGCTTTTGGCCGCCATAAGTGTGGCAGGGTATGCTCAGACGTGAGTCCCTTGCTCACTTTGCCACTGGATTCAAGCAAGCCGGGCTGAAGACGGCTGGAATGCCAGAAACCGGTCCTCGGAAGCTTGTTTCCGGTCCAGGGAAGGCATGGCTTGGCAGTTCGGGCTGGACTGTCCCATGAGGCACAGGGTCAGACTGATTTGCATATAGCCATGTCTGAACTGGGGTGGCAGAGTGGGCTAAAGAACGGTGATGGATTAAACCCAGATCTTTTGACTGGGTGTGAGTGTTTGATTGATTCAGATGCTCCGTCCATCACCACCCCCTTTTGTATCGCTTTTGGCCGCCATAAGTGTGGCAGGGTATGCTCAGACGTGAGTCCCTTGCTCACTTTGCCACTGGATTCAAGCAAGCCGGGCTGAAGACGGCTGGAATGCCAGAAACCGGTCCTCGGAAGCTTGTTTCCGGTCCAGGGAAGGCATGGCTTGGCAGTTCGGGCTGGACTGTCCCATGAGGCACAGGGTCAGACTGATTTGCATATAGCCATGTCTGAACTGGGGTGGCAGAGTGGGCTAAAGAACGGTGATGGATTAAACCCAGATCTTTTGACTGGGTGTGAGTGTTTGATTGATTCAGATGCTCCGTCCATCACCACCCCCTTTTGTATCGCTTTTGGCCGCCATAAGTGTGGCAGGGTATGCTCAGACGTGATTCCCTTGCTCACTTTGCCACTGGATTCAAGCAAGCCGGGCTGAAGACGGCTGGAATGCCAGAAACCCGACCTCGGAAGCTTGTCTCCGGTCCAGGGAAGGCATGGCTTGGCAGTTCGGGCTGGACTGTCCCATGAGGCACAGGGTCAGACTGATTTGCATATAGCCATGTCTGAACTGGGGTGGCAGAGTGGGCTAAAGAACGGTGATGGATTAAACCCAGATCTTTTGACTGGGTGTGAATGTTTGATTGATTCAGATGCTCCGTCCATCACCACCCCCTTTTGTATCGCTTTTGGCCGCCATAAGTGTGGCAGGGTATGCTCAGACGTGAGTCCCTTGCTCACTTTGCCACTGGATTCAAGCAAGCCGGGCTGAAGACGGCTGGAATGCCAGAAACCGGTCCTCGGAAGCTTGTTTCCGGTCCAGGGAAGGCATGGCTTGGCAGTTCGGGCTGGACTGTCCCATGAGGCACAGGGTCAGACTGATTTGGATATAGCCATGTCTAAACTGGGGTGGCAGAGTGGGCTAAGAACGGTGATGGATTAAACCCAGATCTTTTGACTGGGTGTGAGTGTTTGATTGATTCAGATGCTTCGTCCATCACCACCCCCTTTTGTATCGCCTTTGGCCGCCATAAGTGTGGCAGGGTGTGCTCAGACGTGAGTCCCTTGCTTACTTTGCCACTGGATTCAAGCAAGCCGGGCTGAAGACGGCTGGAATGCCAGAAACCGGTCCTCGGAAGCTTGTTTCCGGTCCAGTGAAGGCATGGCTTGGCAGTTCGGGCTGGACTGTCCCACGAGGCACAGGGTCAGACTGATTTGCATATAGCCATGTCTGAACTGGGGTGGCAGAGTGGGCTAAAGAACGGTGATGGAATAAACCCAGATCTTTTGACTGGGTGTGAGTGTTTAATTGATTCAGATGCTCCGTCTATCACCACCCCCTTTTGTATCGCTTTTGGCCGCCATAAGTGTGGCAGGGTATGCTCAGACGTGAGTCCCTTGCTCACTTTGCCACTGGATTCAAGCAAGCCGGGCTGAAGACGGCTGGAATGCCAGAAACCGGTCCTCGGAAGCTTGTTTCCGGTCCAGGGAAGGCATGGCTTGGAAGTTCGGGCTGGACTGTCCCACGAGGCACAGGGTCAGACTGATTTGCATATAGCCATGTCTGAACTGGGGTGGCAGAGTGGGCTAAAGAACGGTGATGGATTAAACCCAGATCTTTTGACTGGGTGTGAGTGTTTGATTGATTCAGATGCTCCGTCCATCACCACCCCCTTTTGTATCGCTTTTGGCCACCATAAGTGTGGCAGGGTATGCTCAGACGTGAGTCCCTTGCTCACTTTGCCACTGGATTCAAGCAAGCCGGGCTGAAGACGGCTGGAATGCCAGAAACCGGTCCTCAGAAGCTTGTGTCCAGTCCAGGGAAGGCATGGCTTGGCAGTTCGGGCTGGACTGTCCCATGAGGCACAGGGTCAGACTGATTTGCATATAGCCATGTCTGAACTGCGGTGGCAGAGTGGGCTAAAGAACGGTGATGGATTAAACCCAGATCTTTTGACTGGGTGTGAGTGTTTGATTGATTCAGATGCTCCGTCCATCACCACCCCCTTTTGTATCGCTTTTGGCCGCCATAAGTGTGGCAGGGTATGCTCAGACGTGAGTCCCTTGCTCACTTTGCCACTGGATTCAAGCAAGCCGGGCTGAAGACGGCTGGAATGCCAGAAACCGGTCCTCGGAAGCTTGTGTCCAGTCCAGGGAAGGCATGGCTTGGCAGTTCGGGCTGGACTGTCCCATGAGGCACACGGTCAGACTGATTTGCATATAGCCATGTCTGAACTGGGGTGGCAGAGTGGGCTAAAGAACGGTGATGGATTAAAGCCAGATCTTTTGACTGGGTGTGAGTGTTTGATTGATTCAGATGCTCCGTCCATCACCACCCCCTTTTGTATCGCTTTTGGCCGCCATAAGTGTGGCAGGGTATGCTCAGACGTGAGTCCCTTGCTCACTTTGCCACTGGATTCAAGCAAGCCGGGCTGAAGACGGCTGGAATGCCAGAAACCGATCCTCGGAAGCTTGTGTCCGGTCCAGGGAAGGCATGGCTTGGCAGTTCGGGCTGGACTGTCCCATGAGGCACAGGGTCAGACTGATTTGCATATAGCCATGTCTGAACTGGGGTGGCAGAGTGGGCTAAAGAACGGTGATGGATTAAACCCAGATCTTTTGACTGGGTGTGAGTGTTTGATTGATTCAGATGCTCCGTCCATCACCACCCCCTTTTGTATCGCTTTTGGCCGCCATAAGTGTGGCAGGGTATGCTCAGACGTGAGTCCCTTGCTCACTTTGCCACTGGATTCAAGCAAGCCGGGCTGAAGACGGCTGGAATGCCAGAAACCGGTCCTCGGAAGCTTGTTTCCGGTCCAGTGAAGGCATGGCTTGGCAGTTCGGGCTGGACTGTCCCATGAGGCACAGGGTCAGACTGATTTGCATATAGCCATGTCTGAGCTGGGGTGGCAGAGTGGGCTAAAGAACGGGGATGGATTAAACCCAGATCTTTTGACTGGGTGTGAGTGTTTGATTGATTCAGATGCTCCGTCCATCACCACACCCTTTTGTATCGCTTTTGGCCACCATAAGTGTGGCAGGGTATGCTCAGAAGTGAGTCCCTTGCTCACTTTGCCACTGGATTCAAGCAAGCCGGGCTGAAGACGGCTGGAATGCCAGAAACCGGTCCTCGGAAGCTTGTTTCCGGTCCAGGGAAGGCATGGCTTGGCAGTTCGGGCTGGACTGTCCCACGAGGCACAGGGTCAGACTGATTTGCATATAGCCATGTCTGAACTGGGGTGGCAGAGTGGGCTAAAGAACGGTGATGGATTAAACCCAGATCTTTTGACTGGGTGTGAGTGTTTGATTGATTCAGGTGCTCCGTCCATCACCACCCCCTTTTGTATCGCTTTTGGCCGCCATAAGTGTGGCAGGGTATGCTCAGACGTGAGTCTCTTGCTCACTTTGCCACTGAATTCAAGCAAGCCGGGCTGAAGACGGCTGGAATGCCAGAAACCGGTCCTCGGAAGCTTGTTTCCGGTCCAGGGAATGCATGGCTTGGCAGTTCGGGCTGGACTGTGCCATGAGGCAAAGGGTCAGACTGATTTGCATATAGCCATGTCTGAACTGGGGTGGCAGAGTGGGCTAAAGAACGGTGATGGATTAAACCCAGATCTTTTGACTGGGTGTGAGTGTTTGATTGATTCAGATGCTCCGTCCATCACCACCCCCTTTTGTATCGCTTTTGGCCGCCATAAGTGTGGCAGGGTATGCTCAGACGTGAGTCCCTTGCTCACTTTGCCACTGGATTCAAGCAAGCCGGGCTGAAGACGGCTGGAATGCCAGAAACCGGTCCTCGGAAGCTTGTTTCCGGTCCAGGGAAGGCATGGCTTGGCAGTTCGGGCTGGACTGTCCCATGAGGCACAGGGTCAGACTGATTTGCATATAGCCATGTCTGAACTGGGGTGGCAGAGTGGGCTAAAGAACGGTGATGGATTAAACCCAGATCTTTTGACTGGGTGTGAGTGTTTGATTGATTCAGATGCTCCGTCCATCACCACCCCCTTTTGTATCACTTTTGGCTGCCATAAGTGTGGCAGGGTATGCTCAGACGTGAGTCCCTTGCTCACTTTGCCACTGGATTCAAGCAAGCCGGGCTGAAGACGGCTGGAATGCCAGAAACCCGTCCTCGGAAGCTTGTTTCCGGTCCAGGGAAGGCATGGCTTGGCAGTTCGGGCTGGACTGTCCCATGAGGCACAGGGTCAGACTGATTTGCATATAGCCATGTCTGAACTGGGGTGGCAGAGTGGGCTAAAGAACGGTGATGGATTAAACCCAGATCTTTTGACTGGGTGTGAATGTTTGATTGATTCAGATGCTCCGTCCATCACCACCCCCTTTTGTATCGCTTTTGGCCGCCATAAGTGTGGCAGGGTATGCTCAGACGTGAGTCCCTTGCTCACTTTGCCACTGGATTCAAGCAAGCCGGGCTGAAGACGGCTAGAATGCCAGAAACCGGTCCTCGGAAGCTTGTTTCCGGTCCAGGGAAGGCATGGCTTGGCAGTTCGGGCTGGACTGTCCCACGGGGCACAGGGTCAGACTGATTTGCATGTAGCCATGTCTGAACTGGGGTGGCAGAGTGGGCTAAAGAACGGTGATGGATTAAACCCAGATCTTTTGACTGGGTGTGAGTGTTTGATTGATTCAGATGCTCCGTCCATCACCACCCCCTTTTGTATTGCTTTTGGCCGCCATAAGTGTGGCAGGGTATGCTCAGACATGAGTCCCTTGCTCACTTTGCCACTGGATTCAAGCAAGCCGGGCTGAAGACGGCTGGGGTGCCAGAAACCGGTCCTCGGAAGCTTGTTTCCGGTCCAGGAAAGGCATGGCTTGGCAGTTCGGGCTGGACTGTCCCACGAGGCACAGGGTCAGACTGATTTGCATATAGCCATGTCTGAACTGCGGTGGCAGAGTGGGCTAAAGAACGGTGATGGATTAAACCCAGATCTTTTGACTGGGTGTGAGTGTTTGATTGATTCAGATGCTCCGTCCATCACCACCCCCTTTTGTGTCGCTTTTGGCCGCCATAAGTGTGGCAGGGTATGCTCAGACGTGAGTCCCTTGCTCACTTTGCCACTGGATTCAAGCAAGCCGGGCTGAAGACGGCTGGAATGCCAGAAACCGGTCCTCGGAAGCTTGTTTCCGGTCCAGGGAAGGCATGGCTTGGCAGTTCGGGCTGGACTGTCCCACGGGGCACAGGGTCAGACTGATTTGCATGTAGCCATGTCTGAACTGGGGTGGCAGAGTGGGCTAAAGAACGGTGATGGATTAAACCCAGATCTTTTGACTGGGTTTGAGTGTTTGATTGATCCAGATGCTCCGTCCATCACCACCTCCTTTTGTATCGCTTTTGGCCGCCATAAGTGTGGCAGGGTATGCTCAGACGTGAGTCCCTTGCTCACTTTGCCACTGGATTCAAGCAAGCCGGGCTGAAGACGGCTGGAATGCCAGAAACCGGTCCTCGGAAGCTTGTTTCCGGTCCAGGGAAGGCATGGCTTGGCAGTTCGGGCTGGACTGTCCCACGAGGCACAGGGTCAGACTGATTTGCATATAGCCATGTCTGAACTGGGGTGGCAGAGTGGGCTAAAGAACGGTGATGGATTAAACCCAGATCTTTTGACTGGGTGTGAGTGTTTGATTGATTCAGATGCTCCGTCCATCACCACCCCCTTTTGTATCGCTTTTGGCCGCCATAAGTGTGGCAGGGTATGCTCAGACGTGAGTCCCTTGCTCACTTTGCCACTGGATTCAAGCAAGCCGGGCTGAAGACGGCTGGGGTGCCAGAAACCGGTCCTCGGAAGCTTGTTTCCGGTCCAGGGAAGGCATGGCTTGGCAGTTCGGGCTGGACTGTCCCACGAGGCACAGGGTCAGACTGATTTGCATATAGCCATGTCTGAACTGCGGTGGCAGAGTGGGCTAAAGAACGGTGATGGATTAAACCCAGATCTTTTGACTGGGTGTGAGTGTTTGATTGATTCAGATGCTCCGTCCATCACCACCCCCTTTTGTGTCGCTTTTGGCCGCCATAAGTGTGGCAGGGTATGCTCAGACGTGAGTCCCATGCTCACTTTGCCACTGGATTCAAGCAAGCCGGGCTGAAGACGGCTGGAATGCCAGAAACCGGTCCTCGGAAGCTTGTTTCCGGTCCAGGGAAGGCATGGCTTGGCAGTTCGGGCTGGACTGTCCCATGAGGCACAGGGTCAGACTGATTTGCATATAGCCATGTCTGAACTGGGGTGGCAGAGTGGGCTAAGAACGGTGATGGATTAAACCCAGATCTTTTGACTGGGTGTGAGTGTTTGATTGATTCAGATGCTTCGTCCATCACCACCCCCTTTTGTATCGCCTTTGGCCGCCATAAGTGTGGCAGGGTGTGCTCAGACGTGAGTCCCTTGCTTACGTTGCCACTGGATTCAAGCAAGCCGGGCTGAAGACGGCTGGAATGCCAGAAACCGGTCCTCGGAAGCTTGTTTCCGGTCCAGGGAAGGCATGGCTTGGCAGTTCGGGCTGGACTGTCCCACGAGGCACAGGGTCAGACTGATTTGCATATAGCCATGTCGGAACTGGGGTGGCAGAGTGGGCTAAAGAACGGTGATGGAATAAACCCAGATCTTTTGACTGGGTGTGAGTGTTTGATTGATTCAGATGCTCCGTCTATCACCACCCCCTTTTGTATCGCTTTTGGCCGCCATAAGTGTGGCAGGGTATGCTCAGACGTGAGTCCCTTGCTCACTTTGCCACTGGATTCAAGCAAGCTGGGCTGAAGACGGCTGGAATGCCAGAAACCGGTCCTCAGAAGCTTGTTTCCGGTCCAGGGAAGGCATGGCTTGGAAGTTCGGGCTGGACTGTCCCACGAGGCACAGGGTCAGACTGATTTGCATATAGCCATGTCTGAACTGGGGTGGCAGAGTGGGCTAAAGAACGGTGATGGATTAAACCCAGATCTTTTGACTGGGTGTGAGTGTTTGATTGATTCAGATGCTCCGTCCATCACCACCCCCTTTTGTATCGCTTTTGGCCGCCATAAGTGTGGCAGGGTATGCTCAGACGTGAGTCCCTTGCTCACTTTGCCACTGGATTCAAGCAAGCCGGGCTGAAGACGGCTGGAATGCCAGAAACCGGTCCTCAGAAGCTTGTGTCCAGTCCAGGGAAGGCATGGCTTGGCAGTTCGGGCTGGACTGTCCCATGAGGCACAGGGTCAGACTGATTTGCATATAGCCATGTCTGAACTGCGGTGGCAGAGTGGGCTAAAGAACGGTGATGCATTAAACCCAGATCTTTTGACTGGGTGTGAGTGTTTGATTGATTCAGATGCTCCGTCCATCACCACCCCCTTTTGTATAGCTTTTGGCCGCCATAAGTGTGGCAGGGTATGCTCAGACGTGAGTCCCTTGCTCACTTTGCCACTGGATTCAAGCAAGTCGGGCTGAAGACGGCTGGAATGCCAGAAACCGGTCCTCGGAAGCTTGTGTCCAGTCCAGGGAAGGCATGGCTTGGCAGTTCGGGCTGGACTGTCCCATGAGGCACACGGTCAGACTGATTTGCATATAACCATGTCTGAACTGGGGTGGCAGAGTGGGCTAAAGAACGGTGATGGATTAAAGCCAGATCTTTTGACTGGGTGTGAGTGTTTGATTGATTCAGATGCTCCGTCCATCACCACCCCCTTTTGTATCGCTTTTGGCCGCCATAAGTGTGGCAGGGTATGCTCAGACGTGAGTCCCTTGCTCACTTTGCCACTGGATTCAAGCAAGCCGGGCTGAAGACGGCTGGAATGCCAGAAACCGGTCCTCGGAAGCTTGTGTCCGGTCCAGGGAAGGCATGGCTTGGCAGTTCGGGTTGGACTGTCCCATGAGGCACAGGGTCAGACTGATTTGCATATAGCCATGTCTGAGCTGGGGTGGCAGAGTGGGCTAAAGAACGGTGATGGAGTAAACCCAGATCTTTTGACTGGGTGTGAGTGTTTGATTGATTCAGATGCCCCGTCCATCACCACACCCTTTTGTATCGCTTTTGGCCACCATAAGTGTGGCAGGGTATGCTCAGAAGTGAGTCCCTTGCTCACTTTGCCACTGGATTCAAGCAAGCCGGGCTGAAGACGGCTGGAATGCCAGAAACCGGTCCTCGGAAGCTTGTTTCTGGTCCAGGGAAGGCATGGCTTGGCAGTTCGGGCTGGACTGTCCCATGAGGCACAGGGTCAGACTGATTTGCATATAGCCATGTCTGAACTGGGGTGGCAGAGTGGGCTAAAGAACGGTGATGGATTAAACCCAGATCTTTTGACTGGGTGTGAGTGTTTGATTGATTCAGATGCTCCATCCATCACCACCCCCTTTTGTATCGCTTTTGGCTGCCATAAGTGTGGCAGGGTATGCTCAGACGTGAGTCCCTTGCTCACTTTGCCACTGGATTCAAGCAAGCCGGGTTGAAGACGGCTGGAATGCCAGAAACCGGTCCTCGGAAGCTTGTTTCCGGTCCAGGGAAGGCATGGCTTGGCAGTTCGGGCTGGACTGTCCCATGAGGCACAGGGTCAGACTGATTTGCATATAGCCATGTCTGAACTGGGGTGGCAGAGTGGGCTAAAGAACGGTGATGGATTAAACCCAGATCTTTTGACTGGGTGTGAATGTTTGATTGATTCAGATGCTCCGTCCATCACCACCCCCTTTTGTATCGCTTTTGGCCGCCATAAGTGTGGCAGGGTATGCTCTGACATGAGTCCCTTGCTCACTTTGCCACTAAATTCAAGCAAGCCGGGCTGAAGACGGCTAGAATGCCAGAAACCGGTCCTCGGAAGCTTGTTTCCGGTCCAGGGAAGGCATGGCTTGGCAGTTCGGGCTGGACTGTCCCACGGGGCACAGGGTCAGACTGATTTGCATGTAGCCATGTCTGAACTGGGGTGGCAGAGTGGGCTAAAGAACGGTGATGGATTAAACCCAGATCTTTTGACTGGGTTTGAGTGTTTGATTGATCCAGATGCTCCGTCCATCACCACCCCCTTTTGTATCGCTTTTGGCCGCCATAAGTGTGGCAGGGTATGCTCAGACGTGAGTCCCTTGCTCACTTTGCCACTGGATTCAAGCAAGCCGGGCTGAAGACGGCTGGAATGCCAGAAACCGGTCCTCGGAAGCTTGTTTCCGGTCCAGGGAAGGCATGGCTTGGCAGTTCGGGCTGGACTGTCCCATGAGGCACAGGGTCAGACTGATTTGCATATAGCCATGTCTGAACTGGGGTGGCAGAGTGGGCTAAAGAACGGTGATGGATTAAAGCCAGATCTTTTGACTGGGTGTGAGTGTTTGATTGATTCAGATGCTCCGTCCATCACCACCCCCTTTTGTATCGCTTTTGGCCGCCATGAGTGTGGCAGGGTATGCTCAGACGTGAGTCCCTTGCTCACTTTGCCACTGGATTCAAGCAAGCCAGGCTGACGACGGCTGGAATGCCAGAAACCGGTCCTCGGAAGCTTGTTTCCGGTCCAGGGAAGGCATGGCTTGGCAGTTCGGGCTGGACTGTCCCACGAGGCACAGGGTCAGACTGATTTGCATATAGCCATGTCTGAACTGGGGTGGCAGAGTGGGCTAAAGAACGGTGATGGATTAAACCCAGATCTTTTGACTGGGTGTGAGTGTTTGATTGATTCAGATGCTCCGTCCATCACCACCCCCTTTTGTATCGCTTTTGGCCGCCATAAGTGTGGCAGGGTATGCTCAGACGTGAGTCCCTTGCTCACTTTGCCACTGGATTCAAGCAAGCCGGGCTGAAGACGGCTGGAATGCCAGAAACCGGTCCTCGGAAGCTTGTTTCCGGTCCAGGGAAGGCATGGCTTGGCAGTTCGGGCTGGACTGTCCCACGAGGCACAGGGTCAGACTGATTTGCATATACCCATGTCTGAACTGCGGTGGCAGAGTGGGCTAAAGAACGGTGATGGATTAAACCCAGATCTTTTGACTGGGTGTGAGTGTTTGATTGATTCAGATGCTCCGTCCATCACCACCCCTTTTTGTGTCGCTTTTGGCCGCCATAAGTGTGGCAGGGTATGCTCAGACGTGAGTCCCATGCTCACTTTGCCACTGGATTCAAGCAAGCCGGGCTGAAGACGGCTGGAATGGCAGAAACCGGTCCTCGGAAGCTTGTTTCCGGTCCAGGGAAGGCATGGCTTGGCAGTTCGGGCTGGACTGTCCCATGAGGCACAGGGTCAGACTGATTTACATATAGCAATGTCTGAACTGGGGTGGCAGAGTGGGCTAAAGAACGGTGATGGATTAAACCCAGATCTTTTGACTGGGTGTGAGTGTTTGATTGATTCAGATGCTCCATCCATCACCACCCCCTTTTGTATCGCTTTTGGCCGCCATAAGTGTGGCAGGGTATGCTCAGACGTGAGTCCCTTGATCACTTTGCCACTGGATTCAAGCAAGCCGGGATGAAGACGGCTGGAATGCCAGAAACCGGTCCTCGGAAGCTTGTTTCCGGTCCAGGGAAGGCATGGCTTGGCAGTTCGGGCTGGACTGTCCCATGAGGCACAGGGTCAGACTGATTTGCATATAGCCATGTCTGAACTGGGGTGGCAGAGTGGGCTAAAGAACGGGGATGGATTAAACCCAGATCTTTTAACTGGGTGTGAGTGTTTGATTGATTCAGATGCTCCGTCCATTACCACCCCCTTTTGTATCGCTTTTGGCCGCCATAAGTGTGGCAGGGTATGCTCCGACGTGAGTCCCTTGCTCACTTTGCCACTGGATTCAAGCAAGCCGGGCTGAAGCCGGCTGGAATGCCAGAAACCGGTCCTCGGAAACTTGTGTCCAGTCCAGGGAAGGCATGGCTTGGCAGTTCGGGCTGGACTGTCCCATGAGGCACATGGTTAGACTGATTTGCATATAGCCATGTCTGAACTGGGGTGGCAGAGTGGGCTAAAGAACGGTGATGGATTAAAGCCAGATCTATTGACTGTGTGTGAGTGTTTGATTGATTCAGATGCTCCGTCCATCACCACCCCCTTTTGTATCGCTTTTGGCCGCCATAAGTGTGACAGGGTATGCTCAGACGTGAGTCCCTTGCTCACTTTGCCACTGGATTCAAGCAAGCCGGGCTGAAGACGGCTGGAATGCCAGAAACCGGTCCTCGGAAGCTTGTGTCCGGTCCAGGGAAGGCCTGGATTGGCAGTTCGGGCTGGACTGTCCCATGAGGCACAGGGTCAGACTGATTTGCATATAGCCATGTCTGAACTGGGGTGGCAGAGTGGGCTAAAGAACGGTGATGGATTAAACCCAGATATTTGACTGGGTGTGAGTGTTTGATTGATTCAGATGCTCCGTCCATCACCACCCCCTTTTGTATCGCTTTTGGCAGCCATAAGTGTGGCAGGGTATGCTCAGACGTGAGTCCCTTGCTCACTTTGCCACTGGATTCAAGCAAGCCGGGCTGAAGATGGCTGGAATGCCAGAAACTGGTCCTCGGAAGCTTGTTTCCGGTCCAGTGAAGGCATGGCTTGGCAGTTCGGGCTGGACTGTCCCATGAGGCACAGGCTCAGACTGATTTGCATATAGCCATGTCTGAGCTGGGGTGGCAGAGTGGGCTAAAGAACGGTGATGGATTAAACCCAGATCTTTTGACTGGGTGTGAGTGTTTGATTGATTCAGATGCTCCGTCCATCACCACCCCCTTTTGTATCGCTTTTGGCCGCCATAAGTGTGGCAGGGTATGCTCAGACGTGAGTCCCTTGCTCACTTTGCCACTGGATTCAAGCAAGCCGGGCTGAAGACGGCTGGAATGCCAGAAACCGGTCCTCGGAAGCTTGTTTCCGGTCCAGGGAAGGCATGGCTTGGCAGTTCGGGCTGGACTGTCCCATGAGGCACAGGGTCAGACTGATTTGCATATAGCCATGTCTGAACTGGGGTGGCAGAGTGGGCTAAAGAACGGTGATGGATTAAATCCAGATCTTTTGACTGGGTGTGAGTGTTTGATTGATTCAGATGCTCCGTCCATCACCACCCCCTTTTGTATCGCTTTTGGCCGCCATAAGTGTGGCAGGGTATGCTCAGACGTGAGTCCCTTGCTCACTTTGCCACTGGATTGAAGCAAGCCGGGCTGAAGACGGCTGGAATGCCAGAAACCGGTTCTCGGAAGCTTGTTTCCGGTCCAGGGAAGGCATGGCTTGGCAGTTCGGGCTGGACTGTCCCATGAGGCACAGGGTCAGACTGATTTGCATATAGCCATGTCTGTACTGGGGTGGCAGAGTGGGCTAAAGAATGGTGATGGATTAAACCCAGATCTTTTGACTGGGTGTGAGTGTTTGATTGATTCAGATGCTCCGTCCATCACCACCCCCTTTTGTATCGCTTTTGGCCGCCATAAGTGTGGCAGGGTATGCTCAGACGTGAGTCCCTTGCTCACTTTGCCACTGGATTCAAGCAAGCCGGGCTGAAGACGGCTGGAATGCCAGAAACCGGTCCTCGGAAGCTTGTTTCCGGTCCAGGGAAGGCATGGCTTGGCAGTTCGGGCTGGACTGTCCCATGAGGAACAGGGTCAGACTGATTTGCATATAGCCATGTCTGAACTGGGGTGGCAGAGTGGGCTAAAGAACGGTGATGGATTAAACCCAGATCTTTTGACTGGGTGTGAGTGTTTGATTGATTCAGATGCTCCGTCCATCACCACCCCCTTTTGTATCGCTTTTAGCCGCCATAAGTGTGGCAGGGTATGCTCAGACGTGAGTCCCTTGCTCACTTTGCCACTGGATTCAAGCAAGCCGGGCTGAAGACGGCTGGAATGCCAGAAACCCGTCCTCGGAAGCTTGTTTCCGGTCCAGGGAAGGCATGGCTTGGCAGTTCGGGCTGGACTGTCCCATGAGGCACAGGGTCAGACTGATTTGCATATAGCCATGTCTGAACTGGGGTGGCAGAGTGGGCTAAAGAACGGTGATGGATTAAACCCAGATCTTTTGACTGGGTGTGAATGTTTGATTGATTCAGATGCTCCGTCCATCACCACCCCCTTTTGTATCGCTTTTGGCCGCCATAAGTGTGGCAGGGTATGCTCTGACATGAGTCCCTTGCTCACTTTGCCACTAAATTCAAGCAAGCCGGGCTGAAGACGGCTAGAATGCCAGAAACCGGTCCTCGGAAGCTTGTTTCCGGTCCAGGGAAGGCATGGCTTGGCAGTTCGGGCTGGACTGTCCCACGGGGCACAGGGTCAGACTGATTTGCATGTAGCCATGTCTGAACTGGGGTGGCAGAGTGGGCTAAAGAACGGTGATGGATTAAACCCAGATCTTTTGACTGGGTTTGAGTGTTTGATTGATCCAGATGCTCCGTCCATCACCACCCCCTTTTGTATCGCTTTTGGCCGCCATAAGTGTGGCAGGGTATGCTCAGACGTGAGTCCCTTGCTCACTTTGCCACTGGATTCAAGCAAGCCGGGCTGAAGACGGCTGGAATGCCAGAAACCGGTCCTCGGAAGCTTGTTTCCGGTCCAGGGAAGGCATGGCTTGGCAGTTCGGGCTGGACTGTCCCATGAGGCACAGGGTCAGACTGATTTGCATATAGCCATGTCTGAACTGGGGTGGCAGAGTGGGCTAAAGAACGGTGATGGATTAAAGCCAGATCTTTTGACTGGGTGTGAGTGTTTGATTGATTCAGATGCTCCGTCCATCACCACCCCCTTTTGTATCGCTTTTGGCCGCCATGAGTGTGGCAGGGTATGCTCAGACGTGAGTCCCTTGCTCACTTTGCCACTGGATTCAAGCAAGCCAGGCTGACGACGGCTGGAATGCCAGAAACCGGTCCTCGGAAGCTTGTTTCCGGTCCAGGGAAGGCATGGCTTGGCAGTTCGGGCTGGACTGTCCCACGAGGCACAGGGTCAGACTGATTTGCATATAGCCATGTCTGAACTGGGGTGGCAGAGTGGGCTAAAGAACGGTGATGGATTAAACCCAGATCTTTTGACTGGGTGTGAGTGTTTGATTGATTCAGATGCTCCGTCCATCACCACCCCCTTTTGTATCGCTTTTGGCCGCCATAAGTGTGGCAGGGTATGCTCAGACGTGAGTCCCTTGCTCACTTTGCCACTGGATTCAAGCAAGCCGGGCTGAAGACGGCTGGAATGCCAGAAACCGGTCCTCGGAAGCTTGTTTCCGGTCCAGGGAAGGCATGGCTTGGCAGTTCGGGCTGGACTGTCCCACGAGGCACAGGGTCAGACTGATTTGCATATACCCATGTCTGAACTGCGGTGGCTGAGTGGGCTAAAGAACGGTGATGGATTAAACCCAGATCTTTTGACTGGGTGTGAGTGTTTGATTGATTCAGATGCTCCGTCCATCACCACCCCTTTTTGTATCGCTTTTGGCCGCCATAAGTGTGGCAGGGTATGCTCAGACGTGAGTCCCTTGCTCACTTTGCCACTGGATTCAAGCAAGCCGGGCTGAAGACGGCTGGAATGCCAGAAACCGGTCCTCGGAAGCTTGTTTCCGGTCCAGGGAAGGCATGGCTTGGCAGTTCGGGCTGGACTGTCCCATGAGGCACAGGGTCAGACTGATTTGCATATAGCCATGTCTGAACTGGGGTGGCAGAGTGGGCTAAAGAACGGTGATGGATTAAAGCCAGATCTTTTGACTGGGTGTGAGTGTTTGATTGATTCAGATGCTCCGTCCATCACCACCCCCTTTTGTATCGCTTTTGGCCGCCATGAGTGTGGCAGGGTATGCTCAGACGTGAGTCCCTTGCTCACTTTGCCACTGGATTCAAGCAAGCCAGGCTGACGACGGCTGGAATGCCAGAAACCGGTCCTCGGAAGCTTGTTTCCGGTCCAGGGAAGGCATGGCTTGGCAGTTCGGGCTGGACTGTCCCACGAGGCACAGGGTCAGACTGATTTGCATATAGCCATGTCTGAACTGGGGTGGCAGAGTGGGCTAAAGAACGGTGATGGATTAAACCCAGATCTTTTGACTGGGTGTGAGTGTTTGATTGATTCAGATGCTCCGTCCATCACCACCCCCTTTTGTATCGCTTTTGGCCGCCATAAGTGTGGCAGGGTATGCTCAGACGTGAGTCCCTTGCTCACTTTGCCACTGGATTCAAGCAAGCCGGGCTGAAGACGGCTGGAATGCCAGAAACCGGTCCTCGGAAGCTTGTTTCCGGTCCAGGGAAGGCATGGCTTGGCAGTTCGGGCTGGACTGTCCCACGAGGCACAGGGTCAGACTGATTTGCATATACCCATGTCTGAACTGCGGTGGCTGAGTGGGCTAAAGAACGGTGATGGATTAAACCCAGATCTTTTGACTGGGTGTGAGTGTTTGATTGATTCAGATGCTCCGTCCATCACCACCCCTTTTTGTGTCGCTTTTGGCCGCCATAAGTGTGGCAGGGTATGCTCAGACGTGAGTCCCATGCTCACTTTGCCACTGGATTCAAGCAAGCCGGGCTGAAGACGGCTGGAATGGCAGAAACCGGTCCTCGGAAGCTTGTTTCCGGTCCAGGGAAGGCATGGCTTGGCAGTTCGGGCTGGACTGTCCCATGAGGCACAGGGTCAGACTGATTTACATATAGCAATGTCTGAACTGGGGTGGCAGAGTGGGCTAAAGAACGGTGATGGATTAAACCCAGATCTTTTGACTGGGTGTGAATGTTTGATTGATTCAGATGCTCCATCCATCACCACCCCCTTTTGTATCGCTTTTGGCCGCCATAAGTGTGGCAGGGTATGCTCAGACGTGAGTCCCTTGATCACTTTGCCACTGGATTCAAGCAAGCCGGGATGAAGACGGCTGGAATGCCAGAAACCGGTCCTCGGAAGCTTGTTTCCGGTCCAGGGAAGGCATGGCTTGGCAGTTCGGGCTGGACTGTCCCATGAGGCACAGGGTCAGACTGATTTGCATATAGCCATGTCTGAACTGGGGTGGCAGAGTGGGCTAAAGAACGGGGATGGATTAAACCCAGATCTTTTAACTGGGTGTGAGTGTTTGATTGATTCAGATGCTCCGTCCATTACCACCCCCTTTTGTATCGCTTTTGGCCGCCATAAGTGTGGCAGGGTATGCTCCGACGTGAGTCCCTTGCTCACTTTGCCACTGGATTCAAGCAAGCCGGGCTGAAGCCGGCTGGAATGCCAGAAACCGGTCCTCGGAAACTTGTGTCCAGTCCAGGGAAGGCATGGCTTGGCAGTTCGGGCTGGACTGTCCCATGAGGCACATGGTTAGACTGATTTGCATATAGCCATGTCTGAACTGGGGTGGCAGAGTGAGCTAAAGAACGGTGATGGATTAAAGCCAGATCTATTGACTGTGTGTGAGTGTTTGATTGATTCAGATGCTCCGTCCATCACCACCCCCTTTTGTATCGCTTTTGGCCGCCATAAGTGTGACAGGGTATGCTCAGACGTGAGTCCCTTGCTCACTTTGCCACTGGATTCAAGCAAGCCGGGCTGAAGACGGCTGGAATGCCAGAAACCGGTCCTCGGAAGCTTGTGTCCGGTCCAGGGAAGGCCTGGATTGGCAGTTCGGGCTGGACTGTCCCATGAGGCACAGGGTCAGACTGATTTGCATATAGCCATGTCTGAACTGGGGTGGCAGAGTGGGCTAAAGAACGGTGATGGATTAAACCCAGATATTTGACTGGGTGTGAGTGTTTGATTGATTCAGATGCTCCGTCCATCACCACCCCCTTTTGTATCGCTTTTGGCAGCCATAAGTGTGGCAGGGTATGCTCAGACGTGAGTCCCTTGCTCACTTTGCCACTGGATTCAAGCAAGCCGGGCTGAAGATGGCTGGAATGCCAGAAACTGGTCCTCGGAAGCTTGTTTCCGGTCCAGTGAAGGCATGGCTTGGCAGTTCGGGCTGGACTGTCCCATGAGGCACAGGCTCAGACTGATTTGCATATAGCCATGTCTGAGCTGGGGTGGCAGAGTGGGCTAAAGAACGGTGATGGATTAAACCCAGATCTTTTGACTGGGTGTGAGTGTTTGATTGATTCAGATGCTCCGTCCATCACCACCCCCTTTTGTATCGCTTTTGGCCGCCATAAGTGTGGCAGGGTATGCTCAGACGTGAGTCCCTTGCTCACTTTGCCACTGGATTCAAGCAAGCCGGGCTGAAGACGGCTGGAATGCCAGAAACCGGTCCTCGGAAGCTTGTTTCCGGTCCAGGGAAGGCATGGCTTGGCAGTTCGGGCTGGACTGTCCCATGAGGCACAGGGTCAGACTGATTTGCATATAGCCATGTCTGAACTGGGGTGGCAGAGTGGGCTAAAGAACGGTGATGGATTAAATCCAGATCTTTTGACTGGGTGTGAGTGTTTGATTGATTCAGATGCTCCGTCCATCACCACCCCCTTTTGTATCGCTTTTGGCCGCCATAAGTGTGGCAGGGTATGCTCAGACGTGAGTCCCTTGCTCACTTTGCCACTGGATTGAAGCAAGCCGGGCTGAAGACGGCTGGAATGCCAGAAACCGGTTCTCGGAAGCTTGTTTCCGGTCCAGGGAAGGCATGGCTTGGCAGTTCGGGCTGGACTGTCCCATGAGGCACAGGGTCAGACTGATTTGCATATAGCCATGTCTGTACTGGGGTGGCAGAGTGGGCTAAAGAATGGTGATGGATTAAACCCAGATCTTTTGACTGGGTGTGAGTGTTTGATTGATTCAGATGCTCCGTCCATCACCACCCCCTTTTGTATCGCTTTTGGCCGCCATAAGTGTGGCAGGGTATGCTCAGACGTGAGTCCCTTGCTCACTTTGCCACTGGATTCAAGCAAGCCGGGCTGAAGACGGCTGGAATGCCAGAAACCGGTCCTCGGAAGCTTGTTTCCGGTCCAGGGAAGGCATGGCTTGGCAGTTCGGGCTGGACTGTCCCATGAGGCACAGGGTCAGACTGATTTGCATATAGCCATGTCTGAACTGGGGTGGCAGAGTGGGCTAAAGAACGGTGATGGATTAAACCCAGATCTTTTGACTGGGTGTGAGTGTTTGATTGATTCAGATGCTCCGTCCATCACCACCCCCTTTTGTATCGATTTTGGCCGCCATAAGTGTGGCAGGGTATGCTCAGACGTGAGTCCCTTGCTCACTTTGCCACTGGATTCAAGCAAGCCGGGCTGAAGACGGCTGGAATGCCAGAAACCGGTCCTCGGAAGCTTGTTTCCGGTCCAGGGAAGGCATGGCTTTGCAGTTCGGGCTGGACTGTCCCATGAGGCACAGGGTCAGACTGATTTGCATATAGCCATGTCTGAACTGGGGTGGCAGAGTGGGCTAAAGAACGGTGATGAATTAAACCCAGATCTTTTGACTGGGTGTGAATGTTTGATTGATTCAGATGCTCCGTCCATCACCACCCCCTTTTGGATCGCTTTTGGCCGCCATAAGTGTGGCAGGGTATGCTCAGACATGAGTCCCTTGCTCACTTTGCCACTGGATTCAAGCAAGCCGGGCTGAAGACGGCTGGAATGCCAGAAACCGGTCCTCGGAAGCTTGTTTCCGGTCCAGGGAAGGCATGGCTTGGCAGTTCGGACTGGACTGTCCCATGAGGCACAGGGTCAGACTGATTTGCATATAGCCATGTCTGAACTGGGGTGGCAGAGTGGGCTAAAGAACGGTGATGGATTAAACCCAGATCTTTTGACTGGGTTTGAGTGTTTGATTGATCCAGATGCTCCGTCCATCACCACCCCCTTTTGTATCGCTTTTGGCCGCCATAAGTGTGGCAGGGTATGCTCAGACGTGAGTCCCTTGCTCACTTTGCCACTGGATTCAAGCAAGCCGGGCTGAAGACGGCTGGAATGCCAGAAACCGGTCCTCGGAAGCTTGTTTCCGGTCCAGGGAAGGCATGGCTTGGCAGTTCGGGCTGGACTGTCCCATGAGGCACAGGGTCAGACTGATTTACATATAGCAATGTCTGAACTGGGGTGGCAGAGTGGGCTAAAGAACGGTGATGGATTAAACCCAGATCTTTTGACTGGGTGTGAGTGTTTGATTGATTCAGATGCTCCATCCATCACCACCCCCTTTTGTATCGCTTTTGGCCGCCATAAGTGTGGCAGGGTATGCTCAGACGTGAGTCCCTTGATCACTTTGCCACTGGATTCAAGCAAGCCGGGATGAAGACGGCTGGAATGCCAGAAACCGGTCCTCGGAAGCTTGTTTCCGGTCCAGGGAAGGCATGGCTTGGCAGTTCGGGCTGGACTGTCCCATGAGGCACAGGGTCAGACTGATTTGCATATAGCCATGTCTGAACTGGGGTGGCAGAGTGGGCTAAAGAACGGGGATGGATTAAACCCAGATCTTTTAACTGGGTGTGAGTGTTTGATTGATTCAGATGCTCCGTCCATTACCACCCCCTTTTGTATCGCTTTTGGCCGCCATAAGTGTGGCAGGGTATGCTCCGACGTGAGTCCCTTGCTCACTTTGCCACTGGATTCAAGCAAGCCGGGCTGAAGCCGGCTGGAATGCCAGAAACCGGTCCTCGGAAACTTGTGTCCAGTCCAGGGAAGGCATGGCTTGGCAGTTCGGGCTGGACTGTCCCATGAGGCACATGGTTAGACTGATTTGCATATAGCCATGTCTGAACTGGGGTGGCAGAGTGGGCTAAAGAACGGTGATGGATTAAAGCCAGATCTATTGACTGTGTGTGAGTGTTTGATTGATTCAGATGCTCCGTCCATCACCACCCCCTTTTGCATCGCTTTTGGCCGCCATAAGTGTGACAGGGTATGCTCAGACGTGAGTCCCTTGCTCACTTTGCCACTGGATTCAAGCAAGCCGGGCTGAAGACGGCTGGAATGCCAGAAACCGGTCCTCGGAAGCTTGTGTCCGGTCCAGGGAAGGCCTGGATTGGCAGTTCGGGCTGGACTGTCCCATGAGGCACAGGGTCAGACTGATTTGCATATAGCCATGTCTGAACTGGGGTGGCAGAGTGGGCTAAAGAACGGTGATGGATTAAACCCAGATATTTGACTGGGTGTGAGTGTTTGATTGATTCAGATGCTCCGTCCATCACCACCCCCTTTTGTATCGCTTTTGGCAGCCATAAGTGTGGCAGGGTATGCTCAGACGTGAGTCCCTTGCTCACTTTGCCACTGGATTCAAGCAAGCCGGGATGAAGATGGCTGGAATGCCAGAAACTGGTCCTCGGAAGCTTGTTTCCGGTCCAGTGAAGGCATGGCTTGGCAGTTCGGGCTGGACTGTCCCATGAGGCACAGGCTCAGACTGATTTGCATATAGCCATGTCTGAGCTGGGGTGGCAGAGTGGGCTAAAGAACGGTGATGGATTAAACCCAGATCTTTTGACTGGGTGTGAGTGTTTGATTGATTCAGATGCTCCGTCCATCACCACCCCCTTTTGTATCGCTTTTGGCCGCCATAAGTGTGGCAGGGTATGCTCAGACGTGAGTCCCTTGCTCACTTTGCCACTGGATTCAAGCAAGCCGGGCTGAAGACGGCTGGAATGCCAGAAACCGGTCCTCGGAAGCTTGTTTCCGGTCCAGGGAAGGCATGGCTTGGCAGTTCGGGCTGGACTGTCCCATGAGGCACAGGGTCAGACTGATTTGCATATAGCCATGTCTGAACTGGGGTGGCAGAGTGGGCTAAAGAACGGTGATGGATTAAATCCAGATCTTTTGACTGGGTGTGAGTGTTTGATTGATTCAGATGCTCCGTCCATCACCACCCCCTTTTGTATCGCTTTTGGCCGCCATAAGTGTGGCAGGGTATGCTCAGACGTGAGTCCCTTGCTCACTTTGCCACTGGATTGAAGCAAGCCGGGCTGAAGACGGCTGGAATGCCAGAAACCGGTTCTCGGAAGCTTGTTTCCGGTCCAGGGAAGGCATGGCTTGGCAGTTCGGGCTGGACTGTCCCATGAGGCACAGGGTCAGACTGATTTGCATATAGCCATGTCTGTACTGGGGTGGCAGAGTGGGCTAAAGAATGGTGATGGATTAAACCCAGATCTTTTGACTGGGTGTGAGTGTTTGATTGATTCAGATGCTCCGTCCATCACCACCCCCTTTTGTATCGCTTTTGGCCGCCATAAGTGTGGCAGGGTATGCTCAGACGTGAGTCCCTTGCTCACTTTGCCACTGGATTCAAGCAAGCCGGGCTGAAGACGGCTGGAATGCCAGAAACCGGTCCTCGGAAGCTTGTTTCCGGTCCAGGGAAGGCATGGCTTGGCAGTTCGGGCTGGACTGTCCCATGAGGAACAGGGTCAGACTGATTTGCATATAGCCATGTCTGAACTGGGGTGGCAGAGTGGGCTAAAGAACGGTGATGGATTAAACCCAGATCTTTTGACTGGGTGTGAGTGTTTGATTGATTCAGATGCTCCGTCCATCACCACCCCCTTTTGTATCGCTTTTGGCCGCCATAAGTGTGGCAGGGTATGCTCAGACGTGAGTCCCTTGCTCACTTTGCCACTGGATTCAAGCAAGCCGGGCTGAAGACGGCTGGAATGCCAGAAACCCGTCCTCGGAAGCTTGTTTCCGGTCCAGGGAAGGCATGGCTTGGCAGTTCGGGCTGGACTGTCCCATGAGGCACAGGGTCAGACTGATTTGCATATAGCCATGTCTGAACTGGGGTGGCAGAGTGGGCTAAAGAACGGTGATGGATTAAACCCAGATCTTTTGACTGGGTGTGAATGTTTGATTGATTCAGATGCTCCGTCCATCACCACCCCCTTTTGTATCGCTTTTGGCCGCCATAAGTGTGGCAGGGTATGCTCTGACATGAGTCCCTTGCTCACTTTGCCACTAAATTCAAGCAAGCCGGGCTGAAGACGGCTAGAATGCCAGAAACCGGTCCTCGGAAGCTTGTTTCCGGTCCAGGGAAGGCATGGCTTGGCAGTTCGGGCTGGACTGTCCCACGGGGCACAGGGTCAGACTGATTTGCATGTAGCCATGTCTGAACTGGGGTGGCAGAGTGGGCTAAAGAACGGTGATGGATTAAACCCAGATCTTTTGACTGGGTTTGAGTGTTTGATTGATCCAGATGCTCCGTCCATCACCACCCCCTTTTGTATCGCTTTTGGCCGCCATAAGTGTGGCAGGGTATGCTCAGACGTGAGTCCCTTGCTCACTTTGCCACTGGATTCAAGCAAGCCGGGCTGAAGACGGCTGGAATGCCAGAAACCGGTCCTCGGAAGCTTGTTTCCGGTCCAGGGAAGGCATGGCTTGGCAGTTCGGGCTGGACTGTCCCATGAGGCACAGGGTCAGACTGATTTGCATATAGCCATGTCTGAACTGGGGTGGCAGAGTGGGCTAAAGAACGGTGATGGATTAAAGCCAGATCTTTTGACTGGGTGTGAGTGTTTGATTGATTCAGATGCTCCGTCCATCACCACCCCCTTTTGTATCGCTTTTGGCCGCCATGAGTGTGGCAGGGTATGCTCAGACGTGAGTCCCTTGCTCACTTTGCCACTGGATTCAAGCAAGCCAGGCTGACGACGGCTGGAATGCCAGAAACCGGTCCTCGGAAGCTTGTTTCCGGTCCAGGGAAGGCATGGCTTGGCAGTTCGGGCTGGACTGTCCCACGAGGCACAGGGTCAGACTGATTTGCATATAGCCATGTCTGAACTGGGGTGGCAGAGTGGGCTAAAGAACGGTGATGGATTAAACCCAGATCTTTTGACTGGGTGTGAGTGTTTGATTGATTCAGATGCTCCGTCCATCACCACCCCCTTTTGTATCGCTTTTGGCCGCCATAAGTGTGGCAGGGTATGCTCAGACGTGAGTCCCTTGCTCACTTTGCCACTGGATTCAAGCAAGCCGGGCTGAAGACGGCTGGAATGCCAGAAACCGGTCCTCGGAAGCTTGTTTCCGGTCCAGGGAAGGCATGGCTTGGCAGTTCGGGCTGGACTGTCCCACGAGGCACAGGGTCAGACTGATTTGCATATACCCATGTCTGAACTGCGGTGGCTGAGTGGGCTAAAGAACGGTGATGGATTAAACCCAGATCTTTTGACTGGGTGTGAGTGTTTGATTGATTCAGATGCTCCGTCCATCACCACCCCTTTTTGTATCGCTTTTGGCCGCCATAAGTGTGGCAGGGTATGCTCAGACGTGAGTCCCTTGCTCACTTTGCCACTGGATTCAAGCAAGCCGGGCTGAAGACGGCTGGAATGCCAGAAACCGGTCCTCGGAAGCTTGTTTCCGGTCCAGGGAAGGCATGGCTTGGCAGTTCGGGCTGGACTGTCCCATGAGGCACAGGGTCAGACTGATTTGCATATAGCCATGTCTGAACTGGGGTGGCAGAGTGGGCTAAAGAACGGTGATGGATTAAAGCCAGATCTTTTGACTGGGTGTGAGTGTTTGATTGATTCAGATGCTCCGTCCATCACCACCCCCTTTTGTATCGCTTTTGGCCGCCATGAGTGTGGCAGGGTATGCTCAGACGTGAGTCCCTTGCTCACTTTGCCACTGGATTCAAGCAAGCCAGGCTGACGACGGCTGGAATGCCAGAAACCGGTCCTCGGAAGCTTGTTTCCGGTCCAGGGAAGGCATGGCTTGGCAGTTCGGGCTGGACTGTCCCACGAGGCACAGGGTCAGACTGATTTGCATATAGCCATGTCTGAACTGGGGTGGCAGAGTGGGCTAAAGAACGGTGATGGATTAAACCCAGATCTTTTGACTGGGTGTGAGTGTTTGATTGATTCAGATGCTCCGTCCATCACCACCCCCTTTTGTATCGCTTTTGGCCGCCATAAGTGTGGCAGGGTATGCTCAGACGTGAGTCCCTTGCTCACTTTGCCACTGGATTCAAGCAAGCCGGGCTGAAGACGGCTGGAATGCCAGAAACCGGTCCTCGGAAGCTTGTTTCCGGTCCAGGGAAGGCATGGCTTGGCAGTTCGGGCTGGACTGTCCCACGAGGCACAGGGTCAGACTGATTTGCATATACCCATGTCTGAACTGCGGTGGCTGAGTGGGCTAAAGAACGGTGATGGATTAAACCCAGATCTTTTGACTGGGTGTGAGTGTTTGATTGATTCAGATGCTCCGTCCATCACCACCCCTTTTTGTGTCGCTTTTGGCCGCCATAAGTGTGGCAGGGTATGCTCAGACGTGAGTCCCATGCTCACTTTGCCACTGGATTCAAGCAAGCCGGGCTGAAGACGGCTGGAATGGCAGAAACCGGTCCTCGGAAGCTTGTTTCCGGTCCAGGGAAGGCATGGCTTGGCAGTTCGGGCTGGACTGTCCCATGAGGCACAGGGTCAGACTGATTTACATATAGCAATGTCTGAACTGGGGTGGCAGAGTGGGCTAAAGAACGGTGATGGATTAAACCCAGATCTTTTGACTGGGTGTGAGTGTTTGATTGATTCAGATGCTCCATCCATCACCACCCCCTTTTGTATCGCTTTTGGCCGCCATAAGTGTGGCAGGGTATGCTCAGACGTGAGTCCCTTGATCACTTTGCCACTGGATTCAAGCAAACCGGGATGAAGACGGCTGGAATGCCAGAAACCGGTCCTCGGAAGCTTGTTTCCGGTCCAGGGAAGGCATGGCTTGGCAGTTCGGGCTGGACTGTCCCATGAGGCACAGGGTCAGACTGATTTGCATATAGCCATGTCTGAACTGCGGTGGCAGAGTGGGCTAAAGAACGGGGATGGATTAAACCCAGATCTTTTAACTGGGTGTGAGTGTTTGATTGATTCAGATGCTCCGTCCATTACCACCCCCTTTTGTATCGCTTTTGGCCGCCATAAGTGTGGCAGGGTATGCTCCGACGTGAGTCCCTTGCTCACTTTGCCACTGGATTCAAGCAAGCCGGGCTGAAGCCGGCTGGAATGCCAGAAACCGGTCCTCGGAAACTTGTGTCCAGTCCAGGGAAGGCATGGCTTGGCAGTTCGGGCTGGACTGTCCCATGAGGCACATGGTTAGACTGATTTGCATAAAGCCATGTCTGAACTGGGGTGGCAGAGTGGGCTAAAGAACGGTGATGGATTAAAGCCAGATCTATTGACTGTGTGTGAGTGTTTGATTGATTCAGATGCTCCGTCCATCACCACCCCCTTTTGTATCGCTTTTGGCCGCCATAAGTGTGACAGGGTATGCTCAGACGTGAGTCCCTTGCTCACTTTGCCACTGGATTCAAGCAAGCCGGGCTGAAGACGGCTGGAATGCCAGAAACCGGTCCTCGGAAGCTTGTGTCCGGTCCAGGGAAGGCCTGGATTGGCAGTTCGGGCTGGACTGTCCCATGAGGCACAGGGTCAGACTGATTTGCATATAGCCATGTCTGAACTGGGGTGGCAGAGTGGGCTAAAGAACGGTGATGGATTAAACCCAGATATTTGACTGGGTGTGAGTGTTTGATTGATTCAGATGCTCCGTCCATCACCACCCCCTTTTGTATCGCTTTTGGCAGCCATAAGTGTGGCAGGGTATGCTCAGACGTGAGTCCCTTGCTCACTTTGCCACTGGATTCAAGCAAGCCGGGCTGAAGATGGCTGGAATGCCAGAAACTGGTCCTCGGAAGCTTGTTTCCGGTCCAGTGAAGGCATGGCTTGGCAGTTCGGGCTGGACTGTCCCATGAGGCACAGGCTCAGACTGATTTGCATATAGCCATGTCTGAGCTGGGGTGGCAGAGTGGGCTAAAGAACGGTGATGGATTAAACCCAGATCTTTTGACTGGGTGTGAGTGTTTGATTGATTCAGATGCTCCGTCCATCACCACCCCCTTTTGTATCGCTTTTGGCCGCCATAAGTGTGGCAGGGTATGCTCAGACGTGAGTCCCTTGCTCACTTTGCCACTGGATTCAAGCAAGCCGGGCTGAAGACGGCTGGAATGCCAGAAACCGGTCCTCGGAAGCTTGTTTCCGGTCCAGGGAAGGCATGGCTTGGCAGTTCGGGCTGGACTGTCCCATGAGGCACAGGGTCAGACTGATTTGCATATAGCCATGTCTGAACTGGGGTGGCAGAGTGGGCTAAAGAACGGTGATGGATTAAATCCAGATCTTTTGACTGGGTGTGAGTGTTTGATTGATTCAGATGCTCCGTCCATCACCACCCCCTTTTGTATCGCTTTTGGCCGCCATAAGTGTGGCAGGGTATGCTCAGACGTGAGTCCCTTGCTCACTTTGCCACTGGATTGAAGCAAGCCGGGCTGAAGACGGCTGGAATGCCAGAAACCGGTTCTCGGAAGCTTGTTTCCGGTCCAGGGAAGGCATGGCTTGGCAGTTCGGGCTGGACTGTCCCATGAGGCACAGGGTCAGACTGATTTGCATATAGCCATGTCTGTACTGGGGTGGCAGAGTGGGCTAAAGAATGGTGATGGATTAAACCCAGATCTTTTGACTGGGTGTGAGTGTTTGATTGATTCAGATGCTCCGTCCATCACCACCCCCTTTTGTATCGCTTTTGGCCGCCATAAGTGTGGCAGGGTATGCTCAGACGTGAGTCCCTTGCTCACTTTGCCACTGGATTCAAGCAAGCCGGGCTGAAGACGGCTGGAATGCCAGAAACCGGTCCTCGGAAGCTTGTTTCCGGTCCAGGGAAGGCATGGCTTGGCAGTTCGGGCTGGACTGTCCCATGAGGCACAGGGTCAGACTGATTTGCATATAGCCATGTCTGAACTGGGGTGGCAGAGTGGGCTAAAGAACGGTGATGGATTAAACCCAGATCTTTTGACTGGGTGTGAGTGTTTGATTGATTCAGATGCTCCGTCCATCACCACCCCCTTTTGTATCGATTTTGGCCGCCATAAGTGTGGCAGGGTATGCTCAGACGTGAGTCCCTTGCTCACTTTGCCACTGGATTCAAGCAAGCCGGGCTGAAGACGGCTGGAATGCCAGAAACCGGTCCTCGGAAGCTTGTTTCCGGTCCAGGGAAGGCATGGCTTTGCAGTTCGGGCTGGACTGTCCCATGAGGCACAGGGTCAGACTGATTTGCATATAGCCATGTCTGAACTGGGGTGGCAGAGTGGGCTAAAGAACGGTGATGAATTAAACCCAGATCTTTTGACTGGGTGTGAATGTTTGATTGATTCAGATGCTCCGTCCATCACCACCCCCTTTTGGATCGCTTTTGGCCGCCATAAGTGTGGCAGGGTATGCTCAGACATGAGTCCCTTGCTCACTTTGCCACTGGATTCAAGCAAGCCGGGCTGAAGACGGCTGGAATGCCAGAAACCGGTCCTCGGAAGCTTGTTTCCGGTCCAGGGAAGGCATGGCTTGGCAGTTCGGACTGGACTGTCCCATGAGGCACAGGGTCAGACTGATTTGCATATAGCCATGTCTGAACTGGGGTGGCAGAGTGGGCTAAAGAACGGTGATGGATTAAACCCAGATCTTTTGACTGGGTTTGAGTGTTTGATTGATCCAGATGCTCCGTCCATCACCACCCCCTTTTGTATCGCTTTTGGCCGCCATAAGTGTGGCAGGGTATGCTCAGACGTGAGTCCCTTGCTCACTTTGCCACTGGATTCAAGCAAGCCGGGCTGAAGACGGCTGGAATGCCAGAAACCGGTCCTCGGAAGCTTGTTTCCGGTCCAGGGAAGGCATGGCTTGGCAGTTCGGGCTGGACTGTCCCATGAGGAACAGGGTCAGACTGATTTGCATATAGCCATGTCTGAACTGGGGTGGCAGAGTGGGCTAAAGAACGGTGATGGATTAAACCCAGATCTTTTGACTGGGTGTGAGTGTTTGATTGATTCAGATGCTCCGTCCATCACCACCCCCTTTTGTATCGCTTTTGGCCGCCATAAGTGTGGCAGGGTATGCTCAGACGTGAGTCCCTTGCTCACTTTGCCACTGGATTCAAGCAAGCCAGGCTGACGACGGCTGGAATGCCAGAAACCGGTCCTCGGAAGCTTGTTTCCGGTCCAGGGAAGGCATGGCTTGGCAGTTCGGGCTGGACTGTCCCACGAGATACAGGGTCAGACTGATTTGCATATAGCCATGTCTGAACTGGGGTGGCAGAGTGGGCTAAAGAACGGTGATGGATTAAACCCAGATCTTTTGACTGGGTGTGAGTGTTTGATTGATTCAGTTGCTCCGTCCATCACCACCCCCTTTTGTATTGCTTTTGGCCGCCATAAGTGTGGCAGGGTATGCTCAGACGTGAGTCCCATGCTCACTTTGCCACTGGATTCAAGCAAGCCGGGCTGAAGACGGCTGGAATGCCAGAAACCGGTCCTCGGAAGCTTGTTTCCGGTCCAGGGAAGGCATGGCTTGGCAGTTCGGGCTGGACTGTCCCATGAGGCACAGGGTCAGACTGATTTGCATATAGCCATGTCTGTACTGGGGTGGCAGAGTGGGCTAAAGAATGGTGATGGATTAAACCCAGATCTTTTGACTGGGTGTGAGTGTTTGATTGATTCAGATGCTCCGTCCATCACCACCCCCTTTTGTATCGCTTTTGGCCGCCATAAGTGTGGCAGGGTATGCTCAGACGTGAGTCCCTTGCTCACTTTGCCACTGGATTCAAGCAAGCCGGGCTGAAGACGGCTGGAATGCCAGAAACCGGTCCTCGGAAGCTTGTTTCCGGTCCAGGGAAGGCATGGCTTGGCAGTTCGGGCTGGACTGTCCCATGAGGCACAGGGTCAGACTGATTTGCATATAGCCATGTCTGAACTGGGGTGGCAGAGTGGGCTAAAGAACGGTGATGGATTAAACCCAGATCTTTTGACTGGGTGTGAGTGTTTGATTGATTCAGATGCTCCGTCCATCACCACCCCCTTTTGTATCGATTTTGGCCGCCATAAGTGTGGCAGGGTATGCTCAGACGTGAGTCCCTTGCTCACTTTGCCACTGGATTCAAGCAAGCCGGGCTGAAGACGGCTGGAATGCCAGAAACCGGTCCTCGGAAGCTTGTTTCCGGTCCAGGGAAGGCATGGCTTTGCAGTTCGGGCTGGACTGTCCCATGAGGCACAGGGTCAGACTGATTTGCATATAGCCATGTCTGAACTGGGGTGGCAGAGTGGGCTAAAGAACGGTGATGAATTAAACCCAGATCTTTTGACTGGGTGTGAATGTTTGATTGATTCAGATGCTCCGTCCATCACCACCCCCTTTTGGATCGCTTTTGGCCGCCATAAGTGTGGCAGGGTATGCTCAGACATGAGTCCCTTGCTCACTTTGCCACTGGATTCAAGCAAGCCGGGCTGAAGACGGCTGGAATGCCAGAAACCGGTCCTCGGAAGCTTGTTTCCGGTCCAGGGAAGGCATGGCTTGGCAGTTCGGACTGGACTGTCCCATGAGGCACAGGGTCAGACTGATTTGCATATAGCCATGTCTGAACTGGGGTGGCAGAGTGGGCTAAAGAACGGTGATGGATTAAACCCAGATCTTTTGACTGGGTTTGAGTGTTTGATTGATCCAGATGCTCCGTCCATCACCACCCCCTTTTGTATCGCTTTTGGCCGCCATAAGTGTGGCAGGGTATGCTCAGACGTGAGTCCCTTGCTCACTTTGCCACTGGATTCAAG
This sequence comes from Lissotriton helveticus, assembly GCF_964261635.1. Lineage (NCBI taxonomy): Eukaryota > Metazoa > Chordata > Amphibia > Caudata > Salamandridae > Lissotriton > Lissotriton helveticus. The sequence goes on from NC_136063.1 coordinate 694,100,224, forward strand.
CAAGCCGGGCTGAAGACGGCTGGAATGCCAGAAACCGGTCCTCGGAAGCTTGTTTCCGGTCCAGGGAAGGCATGGCTTGGCAGTTCGGGCTGGACTGTCCCATGAGGAACAGGGTCAGACTGATTTGCATATAGCCATGTCTGAACTGGGGTGGCAGAGTGGGCTAAAGAACGGTGATGGATTAAACCCAGATCTTTTGACTGGGTGTGAGTGTTTGATTGATTCAGATGCTCCGTCCATCACCACCCCCTTTTGTATCGCTTTTGGCCGCCATAAGTGTGGCAGGGTATGCTCAGACGTGAGTCCCTTGCTCACTTTGCCACTGGATTCAAGCAAGCCAGGCTGACGACGGCTGGAATGCCAGAAACCGGTCCTCGGAAGCTTGTTTCCGGTCCAGGGAAGGCATGGCTTGGCAGTTCGGGCTGGACTGTCCCACGAGATACAGGGTCAGACTGATTTGCATATAGCCATGTCTGAACTGGGGTGGCAGAGTGGGCTAAAGAACGGTGATGGATTAAACCCAGATCTTTTGACTGGGTGTGAGTGTTTGATTGATTCAGTTGCTCCGTCCATCACCACCCCCTTTTGTATTGCTTTTGGCCGCCATAAGTGTGGCAGGGTATGCTCAGACGTGAGTCCCATGCTCACTTTGCCACTGGATTCAAGCAAGCCGGGCTGAAGACGGCTGGAATGCCAGAAACCGGTCCTCGGAAGCTTGTTTCCGGTCCAGGGAAGGCATGGCTTGGCAGTTCGGGCTGGACTGTCCCATGAGGCACAGGGTCAGACTGATTTGCATATAGCCATGTTTGAACTGGGGTGGCAGAGTGGGCTAAAGAACGGTGATGGATTAAACCCAGATCTTTTGACTGGGTGTGAGTGTTTGATTGATTCAGATGCTCCATCCATCACCACCCCCTTTTGTATCGCTTTTGGCCGCCATAAGTGTGGCAGGGTATGCTCAGACGTGAGTCCCTTGCTCCCCCGCGAAAAATTAAATTTATTTTTTGTTTTTTTGTGCCTATTTGGGCCTCCTAAGACCCCCTCACAAAACATAGAGGGTCAAGGAGTGCCTACGATGCCCCCTTATACCCATTCCCAACGTTGTTTGTCCTCCATTTTCTGTCTTAAATCTACCGAAAACAAAATGGAGGACTGCCGTTAATTTACATAAAAACCACTGGAGACACTTTCACCAAATATAGAATAGCTCATACTACATACCAATCCCTACCATTTTCCCAAATTCAATGGAATTCCATTGAGCCATTTAGCCTGTAGACCTCTCTAAATACCCTGAGGTAAATTACTTCACAAAAACGCACCTGAAGTGTTAGAATTGACAACCAATTAAAATGTTACTTTCATTTTATATTTTTTTTCCTGACATTTGATTGGTTATGTACATGAATATAAATGAAAAATGAGAGGGAAACACGGCCATTTTGACTACAACTACCTGAGGTACATCTTGAAAGGAGTTTCGCATTTTGTCTTCTTCACCTCTCTGTAAAGTAAGTTGATAATTTGTAAGGGGCACTTTAAGTTATTTTTTAAAAACATTTTCTGATAGTTATTTACTGTCCCTCTGCTATAGTTATAGATAGAGATAGGCTCCTCTGTTATATTTATGGATTGACTTAGGCTTCTCTGCTATAATTATGAATTTACTTACGCTTCTTCACAGGCACTTTTTTATATTTCTACTTCCTGCCCAAAGTTAACTTCACTGTTAAAAAATCAAAACTACCTGTCTGAACTTAAACCCAACAGTGCCATATTTCTACTGATTTTTTTTTAATGCAAATTTCAGCACAAAAATGGAAGGAGAACAGAACATTTCCTTTGAAATTGTCCTAGAGATGAACAATGAGGAAATCATTGAACCCAATGACTTGGAATTCATGGATGAATCACAGATCTTTTGACTGGGTGTGAGTGTTTGATTGATTCAGATGCTCCGTCCATCACCTTTTGTATCGCTTTTGGCCGCCATAAGTGTGGCAGGGTATGCTCAGACGTGAGTCCCTTGCTCACTTTGCCACTGGATTGAAGCAAGCCGGGCTGAAGACGGCTGGAATGCCAGAAACCGGTTCTCGGAAGCTTGTTTCCGGTCCAGGGAAGGCATGGCTTGGCAGTTCGGGCTGGACTGTCCCATGAGGCACAGGGTCAGACTGATTTGCATATAGCCATGTCTGAACTGGGGTGGCAGAGTGGGCTAAAGAACGGTGATGGATTAAACCCAGATCTTTTGACTGGGTGTGAGTGTTTGATTGATTCAGATGCTCCGTCCATCACCACCCCCTTTTGTATCGATTTTGGCCGCCATAAGTGTGGCAGGGTATGCTCAGACGTGAGTCCCTTGCTCACTTTGCCACTGGATTCAAGCAAGCCGGGCTGAAGACGGCTGGAATTCCAGAAACCGGTCCTCGGAAGCTTGTTTCCGGTCCAGGGAAGGCATGGCTTTGCAGTTCGGGCTGGACTGTCCCATGAGGCACAGGGTCAGACTGATTTGCATATAGCCATGTCTGAACTGGGGTGGCAGAGTGGGCTAAAGAACGGTGATGAATTAAACCCAGATCTTTTGACTGGGTGTGAATGTTTGATTGATTCAGATGCTCCGTCCATCACCACCCCCTTTTGGATCGCTTTTGGCCGCCATAAGTGTGGCAGGGTATGCTCAGACATGAGTCCCTTGCTCACTTTGCCACTGGATTCAAGCAAGCCGGGCTGAAGACGGCTGGAATGCCAGAAACCGGTCCTCGGAAGCTTGTTTCCGGTCCAGGGAAGGCATGGCTTGGCAGTTCGGACTGGACTGTCCCATGAGGCACAGGGTCAGACTGATTTGCATATAGCCATGTCTGAACTGGGGTGGCAGAGTGGGCTAAAGAACGGTGATGGATTAAACCCAGATCTTTTGACTGGGTTTGAGTGTTTGATTGATCCAGATGCTCCGTCCATCACCACCCCCTTTTGTATCGCTTTTGGCCGCCATAAGTGTGGCAGGGTATGCTCAGACGTGAGTCCCTTGCTCACTTTGCCACTGGATTCAAGCAAGCCGGGCTGAAGACGGCTGGAATGCCAGAAACCGGTCCTCGGAAGCTTGTTTCCGGTCCAGGGAAGGCATGGCTTGGCAGTTCGGGCTGGACTGTCCCATGAGGAACAGGGTCAGACTGATTTGCATATAGCCATGTCTGAACTGGGGTGGCAGAGTGGGCTAAAGAACGGTGATGGATTAAACCCAGATCTTTTGACTGGGTGTGAGTGTTTGATTGATTCAGATGCTCCGTCCATCACCACCCCCTTTTGTATCGCTTTTGGCCGCCATAAGTGTGGCAGGGTATGCTCAGACGTGAGTCCCTTGCTCACTTTGCCACTGGATTCAAGCAAGCCAGGCTGACGACGGCTGGAATGCCAGAAACCGGTCCTCGGAAGCTTGTTTCCGGTCCAGGGAAGGCATGGCTTGGCAGTTCGGGCTGGACTGTCCCACGAGATACAGGGTCAGACTGATTTGCATATAGCCATGTCTGAACTGGGGTGGCAGAGTGGGCTAAAGAACGGTGATGGATTAAACCCAGATCTTTTGACTGGGTGTGAGTGTTTGATTGATTCAGTTGCTCCGTCCATCACCACCCCCTTTTGTATTGCTTTTGGCCGCCATAAGTGTGGCAGGGTATGCTCAGACGTGAGTCCCATGCTCACTTTGCCACTGGATTCAAGCAAGCCGGGCTGAAGACGGCTGGAATGCCAGAAACCGGTCCTCGGAAGCTTGTTTCCGGTCCAGGGAAGGCATGGCTTGGCAGTTCGGGCTGGACTGTCCCATGAGGCACAGGGTCAGACTGATTTGCATATAGCCATGTCTGAACTGGGGTGGCAGAGTGGGCTAAAGAACGGTGATGGATTAAACCCAGATCTTTTGACTGGGTGTGAGTGTTTGATTGATTCAGATGCTCCATCCATCACCACCCCCTTTTGTATCGCTTTTGGCCGCCATAAGTGTGGCAGGGTGTGCTCAGACGTGAGTCCCTTGCTCCCCCGCGAAAAATTAAATTTATTTTTTGTTTTTTTGTGCCTATTTGGGCCTCCTAAGACCCCCTCACAAAACATAGAGGGTCAAGGAGTGCCTACGATGCCCCCTTATACCCATTCCCAACGTTGTTTGTCCTCCATTTTCTGTCTTAAATCTACCGAAAACAAAATGGAGGACTGCCGTTAATTTACATAAAAACCACTGGAGACACTTTCACCAAATATAGAATAGCTCATACTACATACCAATCCCTACCATTTTCCCAAATTCAATGGAATTCCATTGAGCCATTTAGCCTGTAGACCTCTCTAAATACCCTGAGGTAAATTACTTCACAAAAACGCACCTGAAGTGTTAGAATTGACAACCAATTAAAATGTTACTTTCATTTTATATTTTTTTTCCTGACATTTGATTGGTTATGTACATGAATATAAATGAAAAATGAGAGGGAAACACGGCCATTTTGACTACAACTACCTGAGGTACATCTTGAAAGGAGTTTCGCATTTTGTCTTCTTCACCTCTCTGTAAAGTAAGTTGATAATTTGTAAGGGGCACTTTAAGTTATTTTTTAAAAACATTTTCTGATAGTTATTTACTGTCCCTCTGCTATAGTTATAGATAGAGATAGGCTCCTCTGTTATATTTATGGATTGACTTAGGCTTCTCTGCTATAATTATGAATTTACTTACGCTTCTTCACAGGCACTTTTTTATATTTCTACTTCCTGCCCAAAGTTAACTTCACTGTTAAAAAATCAAAACTACCTGTCTGAACTTAAACCCAACAGTGCCATATTTCTACTGATTTTTTTTTAATGCAAATTTCAGCACAAAAATGGAAGGAGAACAGAACATTTCCTTTGAAATTGTCCTAGAGATGAACAATGAGGAAATCATTGAACCCAATGACTTGGAATTCATGGATGAATCACAGGACCATGAACTTCTACAATGTGTACAATCTGTGGATTTGTTAATCAATATGAGGACGTTTCTGACAGTCAAATGTTGGAAGTTATGTTCACTCAAAAAGAGGACATTTCGGACAGTCAAATGTTAGACGTTCTATCAAATTTTGAAAATGAATCTCAAAAATAAATTGATATTTAATAATTCTAAAATTGTTTGAGACATTATTCATTTTTATATGTAAATCTTAAACTACTACCAAATTGATTATAATGTAAAGTCAAACTTATAGTATACTGTGCAACATTTTTGTTCTTTATGTTTTCCTGACAGACTATGGTATGGATTCCATATACCACAATAACTTCTATAACAACATGCAAATTATCTACAGAGTAAATGGTGTACATTAAATTTAAAACTCTGCATTGGTACCTACATGTTGGTACTTAAATCACCCACACAACACAACAACTCTATTCAGGGATACCCTACCTCTAAGCACTTTAAATTTTTATTTTAGTGTTTCACTGAGTTTTCCCCATTTGTGGGGGTGGGGGAGGTGTTTGTGGGGTTTGTGCGGGGTGTGTCTGTGAGGTGTGTATGTGTGTGTGTGTGTGTCTGGGGGGATGAGGTGTATATCTGTGTGGGGTATGTGGGTGTGGGTGGGGATGTGGGTGTGTAAAGTGTTTGTGTGGGTGTGGGTGTGTGGGGTGTTTCGGTGTAGGTGGAAGTGTGGGTGTGTGAGGTGTGTGTGGAGTGTGTGTGGGTGTGGGGAGTATGTGTGTAGGATGTGTGTGTATGTGTGGGATGTGTGGATGTGTCTGTGAGATGTGCGTGTGTGTGTGGGGGTGTGTGTGGGATGTGTAAGGTGTGTCTGTGAGGTATTTGTGTGTGCGTATGTGTGTGTTGGGGGGGTGAGGTGTGTGTGTGTGTCTGGGTGTGTGGGATGTGTGGTTGTGGGTGTGGATGTGTAAGGTGTCGGTGTGGGGGTGTGGGGTGTTTGGGTGTGGGTGGAGGTGTGCGTGTGTGAGGTGTGAGTGGGGAGTGTGTGGGTGTGGGGGTGTGGGGTTGTGTGCGTGTGGGTGTGTGTGGGACAAACTTGTAGGTACCTAAAACAGCCACAGAACCCAAAAGCTCTTTTCAGAGCTACCCTACCTGTAATCACTCAAAATGATTATTTTACACTATTATTTTCACTATTTTTCACCAAAGTACGCTCCCCGGTACGCTCCCCGATGCGCGTACCGCCCCCCCCCCCCCGCGAAAATCGAAAAAAAATTAAAACTTTTTTTACCCGAGGGACCCTTTTATGGCCCCCACATCAAACCTAGGGGGTCAGGGGGGGTGTACCCTGCCCCCTTTTGGTCATTTCACCCTTTGTTTTTTGCCACCTCTTGTGTCTCGATCCTACCGAGACACAAGATGGCGGCCGCTGCGAACTGTTTCGAATGTTTACAGACACCCGAGAGCCAATCAGCTTCCTGTGCGCAGGTCGCGTGGCGCGCCCGGGGCGCTCCCCGGTGCGCGTACCGGGGCGCGGCTATAGATATATACATTTTTTTGAACCTAAATTACTCAAAATCCTCTGGAGCACATATCTTGAGACATAGCAAAGGCACATCGGGCTACCAGTCCCTACAATTTTGCCAAGTTTGGTGAAAATCCATTCAGCTGTTCGAGCTAAAAGTGCGACAGACCGCCCTATGGAAATTAACATAGGGAAAACACAATTTGGGCCCCCCTTTTATCTCGGCCCCCGCTTGACGAATCCCCCCCTAACTTTCAGGGAAGGAGCGGAGAGCCGCGAGGCAAAGTTGCTGAAAAATTCAGGCTGATTCCTTAAACGGCGCCAAAGTTATTCCAAATAGAATGTTACGATTTCCCTATGGAAATCGATCCTAACTACAACTACCTACAGGTGACCGCCAGTAGGTAATATATATATATATATATATATATATATATATATATATATATATATATATATATATATATATATATATATATATATATATATATATATATATTCACTGAAAAAACCACAGGTTTCAGGTCATATATAGTTAGGTATTAGCATTTAAAAAACCATTGAAATTCACTCAAAAAACTATAAGTTTTAGTGGTGTTATAGTTAGCTGGACATTTTACTCATACAAAACCATTGAAATTGCTCCTATATAGTTAGTTGGACTAACTATATTTCGCGCACCCGCAATCCACTGCTGATGATGTCACATATTACATCATTCATGACATGGTCAGTGACATCACTGATGACATCACTGATGACATCTCAAATGACATCACTGATGACATCACTGATGACATCATCCAGTGACTGTGTGTTTCTGTAAAGTTTAAATATGTTTTACATATTGAAGAATGAGTAGATGTATAAGTGTCTGGATGAAGGATTTAGTAGGTGCATGACTGACTGTTTGAGTGAGTGAGTGATTAAATGTGTCTTACTGAATGCATGGGTTAGTGACTAAACTGTCTGAATGTGTGCATCAGTATGTCTGCTGTTGTGTAAGATGCTGTATGTGTTGATCAGTAGCTATGTGAGTGGCTATATGGGTCATTGATTGGTTGCCCAAGTATTTGTATATGAGACTGTGTCTGTGTGTGGGTGACTGGGAGGTGTGGAAACAGCTGTATGGGCGGTTTACTGTGTGCATTGGTGTGTTGGTGAGTGAATGTATATCTCAGTGCTACATGTCCAAGTAAGTACATATGTAAAACACAGTGCATGTGAGAGTTGGTATATATAAATGCCTATACATGAGAGCCAGTGATTATGCAAGTGGCTGTATGGATCAATGTGTACTTGTATCAGTGATTGTTTAAGAGAGTAAGTATGTGTTAGTATATGTTTGAATAAGTAAGGTGTTGTGTGTATAACTGTATAGATGAGGAAATGGGAGTGTGATTGATTATTTGCATGACTGACTAGGTATGTGAGAAACTCCATGGATGAGTGAAAGTGTGTGAGTGTCTCTATAGGTGTATAAGTGCATATGATAGTATTGTATTGATGAGTGACTGTATGTATGAGTGATTGTATGGGTGAATGAGTGGATGTGTGTGTAGACCTAGGTTATATTAAGGTTATATTAGAGTGTGAGGAGGTGCATCGTATTATCACATGAATGATATCATCAGTGATATGATCAGTGATGTCAAATGAGATGTCATCAGTGATGTCATCAGTGATGTCATTTGAGATGTCATCAGTGATGTCATCAGTGATGTCACTGACCATGTCATGAATGATGTAATATGTGACATCATCAGCAGTGGATTGCGGGTACGCGAAATATAGTTTGTCCAACTAACTATATAGGAGCAATTTCAATGGTTTTGTATGAGTAAAATGTCCAGCTAACTATAACACCACTAAAACTTATAGTTTTTTGAGTGAATTTCAATGGTTTTTTAAATGATAATACCTAACTATATATGACCTGAAACCTATGGTTTTTTCAGTGAATTTGCAAGGTTTCTTAAATGCTAATTCCTAACTATATATGGCCTGAAACCTATGGTTTTTTCAGTGAATTTCAAAGGTTTTTTAAATGCTAATTCTATTAGCGGATAACGTTTAAATATATTAATATCCTAGTGGGACCACCTGAGCAGCCCTAGGGGGTCAGGGTGTTTCTACCCTGCCCCCTTTTTGTGTTCTACACGTTTGTTTTTCTGCTTTCTTGTGCCTAATTCCTAACTATATAAGGCCTGAAACCTATGTTTTATTCAGTGAATTTGCAAGGTTTTTTAAATGCTAATTCCTAACTATATAAGGCCTGAAACCTATGGTTTTTTCATTGAATTTGCAAGGTTTTTTAAATGTTAATTCCTAACTATATAAGGCCTGAAACCTATGGTTTTTTCAGTGAATTTGCAAGGTTTTTTTAAATGCTAATTCCTAACTATATATGGCCTGAAACCTATGGTTTTTTCAGTGAATTTCAAAGGTTTTTTAAATGCTAATTCCTAACTATATAAGGCCTGAAACCTATGTTTTTTTCAGTGAATTTCAAGTTTTTTTTTTAATGCTAATTCCTAACTATATAAGACCCGAAAGCCCACCAGGAATCTCCAGTATGCACCAGGGGACTGCATTGCAGAGAGGTGTAATTAAGCCACGGCCCTTTTTACACCTCTCTGCAACGCAGCCCTCGTGCATGTTTGAAGAGGGGGAACTCATTCCCCCTGCATACTGGGGTCCCCTGGGGGCCAACTAGCCCACCTGGAACCTCCAGTATGCGCCAGGGGGCTGCATTGCAGATGTGTAATGAGGCTATGCCCCTTGTTACACCTCTCTGCAACACAGCCGCCTGGCGCGTTTGCAGAGGGGGAACTAATTCCCCTTGCATAATGGGGGTCCCTGGGGGCCAACTAGCCCACCAGGAGCCTCCAGTTTGCGCCAGATGGCTGCATTGCATAGAGGTGTAATGAGGCCACACCCTTTTTTACACCTCTCTTCAACGCAGCCCCTGTGCATGTTTGAAGAGGGAGAACTAATTCCCCTTGCATACTGGGTGTCCCTGGCAGCCATCATGTGCCTTGTTAGAACCAAGGCACAAGAAAGCAGTGACACAAAGGTGTGAAACTCGCAAAGGGGCCAGAGTAGAAACACCCTGACCCCCTAGGCCTGCTCAGGGGGTCCCACAAGGACCCCCAAGGCAAAAAAAATAATATATTTGTTTTTTTTAAAGTCGCGGGGTACAAAAAAACAATAAAAAAAATAAAACAACAATAAGAATAAAAAACAGTTCTTTTCAGAACTACTTCCAATTTATATAAAAATGCTACATTTTTAAAAACTCTGTCTTTCTTTTTTCCTCCAGGGTACGCGTACCGGTGCGTGTACCGATACGTGCACCGGGGCGCGCACCCCCTCAAAAAAAGAAAAAAAAATAAGGAGTGTGTGTGTGTGTGGTGTGTGTGTGGGGGGGTGGGGGTGGGGTGTGTGTGGGGGGTATGTGTGTGGGGTGTGTGTGTGTGTGTAGGATGTGTGGGTGTGTGTGTCGGGTGTGTGTGTGGGTGTGTGTGTGGGGGTGTGTGTGGGTGTGTGTGGGGGTGAGGAATGTGTGTGTGTGTGTGTGTGTGTGAGGTGTGAGGTGTGAGGTGTGTGTGTGTGTGTGTGTGGGGGGGGGTGTCAGAGGTGTGTGTGTGTGGGGGGGGTGAGGTGTGTGTGGGGGATGTGTGGGGTGTGTCTGTGAGGTGTGTGTGTGTGTGTGGGGGGGAGTGAGGTGTGTCTGGGTGAGGGTGTGTGGGGTGTGTGGGTGTAGGTGGGGGTGTGGGTGTGTAAGGTGTGTGTGTGGGTGTGGGTGTGTGGGATGTTTGGGTGTGGGTGGAGGTGTGGGTGTATGAGGTATGGTGGGGGGGGCGTGGGGGGTGGGTGTGTGTGGGGTGTGTGTGTGGGGGTATGTGTGTGGGGCACCCCCTTAAAAAAATAAAAAAAATAATGAGTGTGTGTGTGGTGTGTGTGTGTGGGGGTGGGTGCGGGGTGTGTGTGTGTGGGGGGGTATGTGTGTGGGGTGTGTGTGTGTAGGATGTGTGTGTGTGGGTGTGTGTGGGGGGGTGTGTGTGTCTGTGTGAGAGGAGTGTGTGTGTGGGTGTGTGTGTGTGTGAGGTGTGTGTGGTGTGTGTGTGTGTGTGAGGTGTGTGTCAGAGGTGTGTGTGTGTGGGGGAGGGGTGAAGTGTGTGTGGGGGATGTGTGGGGTGTGTATGTGAGGTGTGTGTGTGTGTGTGTGGGGGAGTGAGGTGTGTGTGGGTAGGGGTGTGTGGGGTGTGGGGGTGTAGGTGGGGGTGTGGGTGTGTAAGGTGTGTGTGTGGGTGTGGGTGTGTGGGGTGTTTGGGTGTGGGTGGAGGTGTGGGTGTGTGAGGTATGTGTGGGGGGTGTGTGTGGGAGGGGTGGGTGTGGGGTGTGTGTATGTGGGGGTATGTGTGTGGGGTGTGTGTGTGTATGAGTAAAATGTTCTGCTAACTACAACTGGTGTCAAACCTATGGTTTTCTCAGTGAATTTCAAAGGTTTTTTAAATGCTAATTCCTAACTATATAAGTCCTGAAACCTATGGTTTTTTCAGTGAATTTCAAAGGTTTTTTAAATGCTAATTCCTAACTATATATGGCCTGAAACCTATGGTTTTTTCAGTGAATTTCAAAGGTTTTTTAAATGCTAATTCTATTAGCGGATAACGTTTAAATATATTAATATCCTAGTGGGACCACCTGAGCACCCTAAGGGGTCAGGGTGTTTCTACCCTGCCCCCTTTTTGTGTTTTACACGTTTGTTTTTCTGCTTTTTTGTGCCTCAGTCTATTAAGACCCAAGATGGATGCCAACACTTCCTGGTTAGAAGTGTTGACAGCCAATGAGCATGCAGCTTTCTCGGGAAGGCATGCTGATTGGCTGTCACTGTCTGTCAACACTAGCACAAGATAGATGCCAACACCTCCTGGTTAGAAGTGTTGACAGCCAATGACCATGCAGCTTTCTCGGGAAGGCATGCTGATTGGCTGCCACTGTCTGTCAACACTCAAAACCGGGAAGTGTTGGCAGCCATCTTGTGCCTTGTTAGAACCAAGGCACAAGAAAGCAGTGAAACAAAGGTGTGAAACTCGCAAAGGGGCCAGAGTAGAATCACCCGACCCCCTAGGCCTGCTCAGGGGGTCCCACAAAGACCCCAAAGGCAAAAAAAAATATATATATATATATTTTTTTTGTAAATGTCGGGGTACGCGTACCGTGCGCGTACCCCGCGATTTAAAAAAAATAATGTTTTTTTGCCTTGGGGGTCCTTGTGGGACCCCCTGAGCAGGTCTAGGGGGTCGGGGTGCTTCTACCCTGCCCCTTTTTTGAGTTTTACACGTTTGTTTTTCTGCTTTCCTGTGCCTCAGTCTACCGAGGCACAAGATGGCTGCCAACAGTTTCTGTTTTGGAGTGTTGACAGACATTGGCAGCCAATCAGAATGCAGCTCGCGCTCTAGAGGTAAGTGTACCGGTAAGCTCACCGGTAAGCTGCTATAGATATATACATTTTTATGAACCTAAATTACTCAAAATCCACTGGAGCACATATCTTGAGACATAGCAAAGGCACATCGGGCTACCAGTCCCTACAATTCTGCCAAGTTTGGTGAAAATCCATTCAGCCGTTCGAGCTAAAACTGCGACAGACCGCCCTATGGAAATTAACATGGGGAAAACATGTTTTGGGACCCCCCTTTTATCTCGGCCCCCGCTTGACGGATCCCCCTCAAACTTTCAGAGAAGGACCGGAGCACCGCGAGGCAAAGTTGCTGAAAGATTCAGGCAGATACCTCAACCGGCGCCAAAGTTATTCCCAATAGAATGTTGCGATTTCCCTATGGAAATTAATCCTAACTATATATACCTACTGGCTATCGCCAGTAGGTAATATATATAAATAAATATATATATATATATATATATATATATATATATATGAAGCATATAAAAAACAATGGCGTACCGCTTCTGTTACATTGTGATCAAGGGCACTGGATGCCCGAAACGCGTCGATGTGAGGAGTGAGCTAAAGGAAATAAATAAACTGACCTGTAATTGCAAGCTGTCTGGTGGGCGTGTGATTTCTACGTTCGCCGCAAGGAAGTGCTGGAAAGGAGTTGGTATATATATATATATATATATATATATATATTCACTGAAAAAAACGTAGGTTTTACACACGTTATAGTTAGGAAGTAGCATTTACAAAACCTATGAAATTCACTGAAAAAAACGTAGGTTTAACACATGTTATAGTTAGCTGGACATTTCACTCATATAAAACCATTGAAATTCTCCCGTTATAGTTAGTTCAGCTAACTATAACTCGCGCGCCCGCAATACACTGCTGATGACATCACATATTACATCACTCATGACATGGTCAGTGACATCACTCATGACATCACTGATGACATCTCAAATGACATCACTGATGACATCACTGATGAAATCATCCAGTGAATGGGTGTTTTTCTGAAAATTAAATATGTTTTATATATGTATATCTGAAGGTTGATGGAAGAAGAAATGGGTATATAAGTGTATAAATGGCTGCTTTTTTGGTGAAAAATAGATTGTATAACTGACTGATTAAGTGTATCTTAATGAATACATGGGTTAGTGAGTAATGTTTAAATATATACATTTCTGTATCAGTCTCTCACTTTCTGTATAAGTGGCTGCATGTGTTGGTGAGTAGCTACATGAGTGTCTTTATAGGTTATTGTTTGTTTGATTATCAGTAGGAGTGTCTGAGTGTTTGAGTATCTGTATGCTTCGTTGGGAGGTCTTACGTAGTGCATAGATGCATGAATGAGTGACTTACTGCTTGTATGTGTTGAAGGCAGCATATGTGCAGGACTGTATGGGTGGATGAGTGTGTGTGGTGAGTAGCTATATAGGTAATTTTTTTTCTGTATGGGTGGATGAGTGTATATATGGGTGTGTTAGTGAATGAATGACTGTTTTAATAGTGTATTTGTGAGTAGGTACATGTGTTTTAAAGTAGTACATATGAGTTATGTGTGAGTAACTCTATGGATGAGTGTCGGTGTGTAACAGGATGATCAGGATGTATCAGTGTATGAGTACATATGATGAGTGAGTACATGAATGAGTGACTGTATAAGTCTGTTGATGAATGACTGGATGTGTGTATAGATCTTGGAATTACTAAATAGGTGTGTTGTAAGTGGCATTGGTATGTCTATTGTATTGAACATTTTATTTTCTATTTTTGAATGTGTGTAATAAAGGTTATATTAGGGTGAGAGAAGGTCTGCCACTCTTCCACAAGGATGATGTCATCAGTGATGTCATCAGTGATGTCATTTGAGATGTCATCAGTGATGTCATGAGTGATGTCACTGACCATGTCATGAGTGATGTAATATGTAACGTCATGAGCAGTGTATTGCGGGCGCGCGAGTTATAGTTAGCTGAACTAACTATAACGGGGGAATTTCAATGGTTTTATATGAGTGAAATGTCCAGCTAACTATAACATGTGTCAAACCTACGTTTTTTTCAGTGAATTTCAAAGGTTTTGTAAATGCTACTTCCTAACTATAACGTGTTTAAAACATGTTTTTTCAGTGGATTTCAAAGGTTTTTTAAATGCTAATTCCTAACTATAACGTGGCTGTAACCCATGGTTTTTTCAGTGTTTTCAGCGAATTTCAATGGTTTTGTAAATGAAATTTTTTTAATGTAATAATTGTTATATTTTTTATACTGATTTACTATATTATTAAACATTTTTTATTTTTAGATATATTATTTTTTAAATTACATTACATATTTTTAATATAAATTGATAAAAAATGTTTGTACACCTCTCTGCAACGCAGCCCCCTGACGCGTTTGCAGAGGGGGCACCAATTCCCCTTGCATACTGGGGGTCCCTGGGGGCCAACTAGCCCACCAGGAACCTCCAGTATTCCCCAGGGGGCTGCATTGCAGAGAGGTGTAATGAGGCCACACCCTTTTTTACACCTCTCTGCAGCGCAGCCCACGGGCATGTTTGCAGAGGGGAATCTAATTCCCCTTGCATACTGGGGTCCCTGGGAGGCAACTAGCCCACCAGGAGCCTCCAGTATGCGCCAGGGGGCTGCATTGCTTTGCCCCGGAGGGCGGCGGTCCCCGGGGCAGTGTGGGGGGGGGGGGATTGGGCACCCCCCACACTTCTTTATCACTATGTCCCACAATTTGGTACCCCTGGGGGGTAATTTTTAAATAAACATACCGGGTTTTTTTAAAACAACATTATTGGCCTTGGGGGTCCTTGTGGGACCCCATGAGCAGGCCTAGGGGGTCAGGTTGCTTCTACCCTTCCCCCTTTTTGTGTTCTACACGTTATTTTCTGCTTTCTTGTGCCTCGGTCTACCGAGCACAAGATGGCTGCCAACACTTCCTGGTTTGAAGTGTTGAAAGCCAATGAGCATGCAGCTCGTGCTCGAGAAGTTTTAGAACTCAAAAAGGGGGCAGGGTAGAAGCACCCTGACCCCCTAGGCCTGCTCAGGGGTTCCCACAAGGACCCCCAAGGCAAAAAAATCATAGGGTGCGCGCACCCCGCGATTTTTCGTTTTTTTTTTTTTCACCTTGGGGGTCCCTGTGGGACCCCATGAGCAGGCCTAGGGGGTCAGGGTGCTTCTACCCTGCCCCCTTTTTGAGTTCTACACTTTTTTTCTGCTTTCATGTGCCTCAGTCTACTGAGGTACAAGATGGCTGCCATCAATTTCTGTTTTGGAGTGTTGACAGACAGTGGCAGCCAATCAGCATGAAGCTCGTGCACGGCAAGGTGCGCGCACGGTGCGCGCACGGTGCACGCTTATAGATATATAATTGATTTCAACTTTAATTTTCTCAGCAACTACTGGAGGGATTTACACCATTTCAAGAAAAGCATGATCTGTGTACCAGATCCTACCATTTTCCCAAATTTGGTGTAATTCCGTTCAGCGGTTCGGGCTGTAGCCGTGTCTAATCGTCCTATGGAAATTAACATGGGGAAAACACGTTTTGGGACCCCCCTTTTTTCTCGCCCCCCGCTTGACAAATCTTCCCGAGACTTTCAGGGAAGGAGCGGAGCGGGCCATCTTCTTTGAGAAATTCGCGGAGATTCATCAACCGGCGCCAAAGTTATTCCCAATAGAATGTTGTGGATTTCCTATGGAAACTAGGTCCTAACTATAACTACCTACTGGCGACTGCCAGTAGGTAATATATATATATACATCCTAGCACACACTAAGATTTTACTACAAATGATTGAGATATGTCTTCTGGAAAATGTGATTACATTCAATGGGGTGCTTTAAAAATAAATACAAGGAACTTCGAAAGGGCACCTGCTTCGCTCCCAGCTACGCCAATCTCTTGGTGGTCTGGAGCGAATCCATGGAGCACTTGACCAATAAGGTTGATATCTGGCTCAGATTTATTGACAACGTTTTCTTTGTATGGGAAGGCAAAGAGGAAGAATTGCTTGATTTTGTGAAAGAACTAAATGAAAATGCGTTAAATGAAAGATTTACTATGCAACATAGTCAAGAACCGGTAGACTTCCTAGATATCAGACTCACGGTGAAGGGAAAAAGACTCGAGACAGATCTTTTTAGAAAGAGCACCCCAGGGAACTCAGTGTTACACTCAGCGAGTTGCCATCCCCCAAATTTTCGGTGGAGCATACCCTTTGGTGAGTACCTCCGAGCAAAAATAAATTGTTGTTAGAGCAAGCATACAAGAAGAATAAGGAGGAGATGTCACAAAGATTTCGAGCCAGAGGGTTTCCCCTCAGAATGCTCAAAATGGATGAAAAAAGAGCAGATGAGATTGAAAGAAGTGAAACCCTGTATAAAGCATCCAGGAGTAAGCAATCAGAGACAGACTCCCCCATAAGACTTATCACGACATATAACTCCCAATCCAATTAACTCATCCAGAAGGATAAGGTCGTCAAGAGTCACATGGAACTTCAGGAATTGATCTGGCTTGATAGATTAGGAGGATTCCACCGATGTGGCAAATGTAAGACTTGTAGTCACAGTGAGAATGTGAAAGAGGTCACTTTGCAGAGAACTAACAGGAAGTGGCACATCCATAAGAACATACAGTGTAGCACAGATTTTGTAGTGTATTTGATTACTTGACCGTGTGGCAAGTGGTACATAGGCTCCACTACCTTCCTGGTAAAGAAAAGGAAACTAGAGCACTGGCGTGGTTTACCAATAAAGATTTCAGTTATAGCACAGCCAGACACTTTGACCAAGATCATGATGGGGATTGGACAAAGGCAAAATACTTTGCCCTAGACACTATCCCGAAAAACCCAAGAGGTGGAAACAGGATCCTAGCCTTGCGTAGAACAGAATGCAGATTAATTTTGCAAGCTGGCAGTGTTGTTCCGTTTGGGATGAATAATGACGAAGAGGTGCATATGCATCTATAAAAAGAATAGAATGGAGCCTCCCGCTGCACTTTTCAGAAACTAGAGTTCTTTTTACAATCTTACATCTCTAGATTTTATATTGTGTGTAGTAATGTTTATGTCACTTATACCATCCCCGTTACATTTTACTTTCTGTATCCCTTCACAATTGTACAATATATGTGCTGAGTGTTGAATGTCATTTATACGCGTTGTTAAGCTAAGTCATGACCTACTCTCCCTTGACTCCATACACATGAATTGTTCATCAATTTTGTCCAAATGGGCAATAATATTAGGAACTTGGACTCTTGTCCTTTATCTCTGATTGTTCCCCTTAGGTTGGACGTATGGAGTTTATGGGCACCATCACTACTGTTATGAGCTACGAGCACGGAGTTTAAGGTCTTTCTTTCAGTTCTATGTCAATGTATAAAAAACTTGAACTTTGAACTAAGGTCATGTGACCAAGAGCTGGATAGCTCGAAACGCGTCTTTTTGTTTGCCTTGAATTAAATACATTTTGACCAACCTGGATCCGTGTGGCTCGTGATTGCAGTATTTGGTGAGCTTGTTGGTGGATATATATATATATGGTGTCTTTTGTGATATTGAACGAGGGGGCATGGACCGCTCCTCGTCGTTTGCCAACTTAAATGGACACTCCGTGGCAATATGGCAAAGACAAGCGAGAAAGGGAGATAGGAGAGGGCTACGCCTCTCTTTGGAACAGTGCAGATGCAGCATGTGTTGAACATCTTGGGGCAACCATCGGCACTATGCAATGTTACTTGAATGGCATCAACTTGGGACAGCACTGCAATTTTGAAAATTATGCTATTAAGCATCAATTTAAATAACTTGCACTTCCTTAAATGACTATGTTGATGCATTCTGGGGCCTGAAGTATGTCGAGCAGGCACGTGACCACTGGGTTTTTAATTAGTACTCACCTGTGATCAAGACATCAGGGACGTCGAAACGCATTAGGAAATGAGCTTTGTTTGCACAGGATGTGACGAATAAATGTCAGCTGCATCATTAGACATTGTGGAGCTCTGTTCTTGTTCGTGGCTGAACGCGCAGTTTTTACAGGATCTCCATTCCTGACCTGAGCTCGCTCTGCAGGACCGGCGGCCCCCAGCAAAGCGGAGATGTCTTTTGTGATATTGAACGAGGGGGCATGGACCGCTCCTGGTCGTTTGCCAGCTTAAATGGACACTCCGTTGCAATATGGCAAAGACGAGCGAGAAAGGGAGATAGGAGAGGGCTACGCCTCTCTTTGGAACAGTGCAGATGCAGCATGTATTGAACATCTTGGGGCAACCATCGGCACTATGCAACGTTACTTGAATGGCATCAACTTGGGACAGCACTGCAATTTTGAAAATAACGCTATTAAGCATCAATTTAAATAACTTGCACTTCCCTAAATGACTATGTTGATGCATTCTGGGGCCTGAAGTATGTTGAGCAGGCACGTGACCACTGGGTTTTTAATTAGTGCTCACCTGTGATCAAGACGTCAGGGACGTCGAAACGCGTTAGGAAATTAGCTTTGTTTGCACAGGATGTGACGAATAAATGTCAGCTGCATCGTCAGACACTGTGCAGCTCTGTTCTTGTTCGTGGCTGAACGCGCAGTTTTTCCAGGATCTCCGTTCCTGGCCTGAGCTCGCCCTGCAGGACCTACGGCCCCCAGCAAAGCGGAGGTGTCTTTTGTGATATATATATATATATATATATATTTCCAACACCATTCCTCCAGCTGGAGAAACAAAACGGGTCGCACTCCACAGGTCGTTTTACAATTTTTCTTTGAATTTTCTTACATTCTCCTAGAGTTTAACAAGGGCAGCTGTAACGATCTACGCGTTATACAGTATAACAAGAAGGGGGAGCCAAGTGGTCGGTTGATCGTGAGCAAGGTATCTGGAATACCGAAACGCGTAGATCGTTACAGCTGCCCTTGTTAAACTCTAAGAGAATGTAAGAAAATTAAAAGAAAAATTGCAAAACGACCTGTGGAGTGCGACCCGTTTTGTTTCTCCAGCTGGAGGAATGGTGTGGGAATTGTGAGCAGCGTGGTTCAGCTGCAGGGCGCCGCACCCGATTTGAGCACTGCAGTAACGGCGAATGGAACCAGAGAGGGAGGAAATATATATATATATAACACATAATTATTTTTTTAAAATACACACATTCTCTGGATGGTGTCATCAGTGATGTCATGAGTGATGTCACTGACCATGTCATGAGTGATGTAATATGTGACGTCATCAGCAGTGCATTGCACGCGCATGTTATAGTGAGTCCAACTAACTATAACGTGGGAATTTCACTGGTTTTATGCAAGTAAAACTTCCAGCTAACTATAACTGGTGTAAAACCTATGGTTTTTTCAGTGAATTTAATAGGTTTTTTAAATGTTAATACCTAACTATAACTGGTGTGAAACCTATGGTTTTTTCAGTGAATTTCAATGGTTTGTTAATAGCAAATCTTTAAAGGTATAAAAAGTGAAAAATTTTAAAACAAATTTTATATTCTATAAATATTATAATTTTTAATTTTTTTTATTTTTTATTTTTAACCCCGGGGCGCTCCCGGGGCGCGTACGGTGAACGGGGTAAGCGCAAAATTACGGCGTGTCCCAGGGCGCGTACCGGGGAGCGTCCCGTTAGCGCTATTACCGAGAACGAAAACAACATCGTGACGTATCGCGTACACGCATGATGCGTCATATGACGCACAGCGTAATCGCAACCGAAAGCACGTGATCACATACGACCGCGAAACGTCCTGACGCGCTTACGCTACGCACCCGCGGGCGCGCCCCGGAGCGCGACTACGGGCGCGTCCCGGGGCGCGTAGCATAAGCGTGTCGGGTCATGTGACCTGAAAATAACACTTTCTATTGGTGCAGAACAGTTTTGGTTTCTAAATGAGTAAAGCCTGGGTCTTGTGACCAGCCTGGGTCTTGTGACCTGAAAATAACACTTTCTATTGGTGCAGAACAGTTTTGGTTTCTAAATGAGTAAAGCCTGGGTCTTGTGACCAGCCTGGGTCTTGTGACCTGAAAATAACACTTTCTATTGGTGCAGAACAGTTTTGGTTTCCAAATGAGTAAAGCCTGGGTGTTGTGACCTGAAAATAACACTTCTGATTGGTTCAGCACAGTTTATTTTTCCAAATGATAAAAAACCCCACCTTTCTTCCTTACTCTGACTTTGTCCTTTGACTGAGGAAGACCTAATTCATCTACAGAGACAATTCTTTCGTACTTTGAAATGGCTACTGTAGCAGCAACAGCTGGAGCATCTGCACCACCACCACCACCACCACAACCACCACGAGGACCACCACAACAATACATTGCTGGTGAAGAAGAGGAGGAGGAGGAAGAGGAAGAGGAGGAGGGGAGCAGATGGCTGCCTGAACAAAATACCCCATACAAGCCAAAAGAACACATTATATGGGAGTTTTTTTCACTTCCAGAGGGCAAGAAAAAAGTTAATGCTGCCAAGGTAACATGTCGAATCTGTGGTGCAGAACTCTCAAGGGGGAATCCAGATAAAAAATATTCATTTGGTAATAATACCATGATTCGCCATATGACCCGGAAGCATCCTGCTAACTATTCTCGTGCAGAGATCAGGGAACTGGCCAGTCACCTCCCCCAGTGTTCAAGGACCAGCTCCAAAAGAAAGCAATCCACTCAATCGGGACCAGAAACATCAGAGGTGATGCCTTGTATCCAGGAACGATATGGTGATTTTAAAGTCACTTGTACTGGATGTGGCAAGCTTATGGCCTATGGGGAAAAGAGTGTAAAGCTCATCGTCCTTGCTGGTGACAATCTCGATTGCCCCAAAAAAAAAAAGTACTTTTTTCAGTTTTTTGTTTTTTGCTCCAGTTGAGCCAGTTTCAATTCCCTTTTTTTGTTTCTCCCCATAAAAAATACAATAAAAATATAAAACTGTTTAGAAAAGCCAAAAAAAGTACAAAATGTTCATAAAAACATAAAAAAAATATAAAACAACAAAAAGAAGAAAAAAAAGTTCTTTTTAGAACTACCTTCCATTTATAAAAATAAACCTATATTTTTAATGAATCTCTGTCAATTTTTATTTTTAAGGGTACGCGTACCGGGTCGCGCCCCCCAAAAAATAGAAAAAAAAAATTTAATGAAGGAGTTACCATGAGGGAAGAACACAAAGAGAGTAATGTTAAGAGAAAGAGAGCGACAGGATGAACACAGAGGGATTCATTAATACATAGTAAAAAACAGAAGGTGTAATAGGCTGAAAGTGAGAAAAGTAAAATGACTAAAGGAGCGAAAGAAGTGAAGAGAGAGGAAGAAGACTAAAGTAGAGATAGTAGGAGAATATGAGTGGGTGTTGAAAGAAAAAGAAAAGAAAAGTTACAAATTGAGAATGAAGTGTAGTGGCGTAACCGGGATAAATAAAGAACGGTGAGTGAGGGTAAGAAAAGACCAGTTAGTGTAAGTAAAGAGGAGTGAAAGAGGGTGAAAAATTGAATTAGGATAAGACATGGGGAGTGACAAAGAGAAAAGACAAAGAGAGTAAAGAAAACAGTACCTGAATGGGTTTGAGTGAAACAGCAAAGAAAGATAAGTAATGCAGTGTGTGTGACTTATAGGGAGTCAGTGGGTGTAGGTCGGGGTGTGGGTGTGTAAGGTGTGTCTGTGGGTGTGGCTGTGTGGGGTGTTTTGGTATGGGTGGAGGTGAGGGTGTGTGAAGTATGTGTGAGGAGTGTATGGATGTGGGGTGTATATGTGTGTGATGTATGTGTCTGTATGGAATGTGTGTGTGTATGTGAAGAGTGTGTGTGGGGGGATTTTTTGTGTGTATGAGGTGTGTGTGGTGTGTGTGTGGGGTGTTTGTTATAAGTGTGTGTATGTGTTGAGAGGGGGATGAGGTGTGTGTGTAGGAGTAAGGTAAAAAACTTAAGAAAAACAAAATGAGTGAAAAAGCCAAGGAAGGGAACAGAGAGTAAGTGAAGTAAAGAATAGGGATTGAAAGAAGTTGAATATAAGAGGGGAAATAGGGAAATTGGAGTAAACATGGAGAATAAGAATAAGTGAGGGAAGCAGAGTAAAGACACAGGAGTGAGGTTGGTTGAGGAAATATTAGTAAGCTTTAAGCAAAGGGTGATGACAAACTACATTTTTTTAGTCATACTTACCATATAATAAATGTAACTTTAATTATTCTTTTTTTACTACACTTTGTATCTGTGAAAGAGAGAAGAAAAAATAAGTTATAATTAGTAAAATGTATATTTTAAATTAAAATATACAAATGAAGAGGTTAAAAATCATAACACTGTATTTAGAAATAAAGTAAGAGTGAAGGACACAGAAAGGGAAATAAAGTAAGGTAGACGGATAAAAAGAGAAAAAAGAAATAGAATGAGAGCAAATTACTAAGAGTAAGGCATATAGATTCACTGACACAGAGGAAGAGAAGAACAGAGAAATGAACTGAAGGTAAGAAAGATACTAAAACAATGTGAGTTAGCAAAACTAAATCTGGAAACAGTAGTAAGTAAAAAGATAATAACTGAGACAGAAAACAGTCTAATTAAGGATGCATTTAGAAGAATGAGGAATAGAAGATAACTAAGAGTAAGTGAAGAACAGTCATAGAGTGAAAGGATGAAGGAAGAGAGGATAATATACAACAATTGAGGGAAATGGACTGCGGAAGTTAGTAGACAGACACACTAAGAGAAAAACTGAGTGAGATGGAGTATAATGAGTGAGAAAAGGAAATGAGTAAGGGAGCAAAAAAAGGAAAGAGAGTAGAAGACGACTAAAACAGTGGTACTGAGAGAAAATAATTTGGTGATGAAAGTAAAGAGAAGGACATTGAAAGAAAGAAAATGAGGGATAGTAATAGAACCAGAGTAAAAGAAATGGGATGAAGAACGATGAGAGAGGAGCAGTGAAGTTGTTGTAAAAGAAATGATAGAAGGTAGATAAACACAAGTGAACATAAGACAAGGAGAGTGAGGCACTGAGGACATAGAAGTAGTGAACGAAATATAGAGAGAAGAGGTCAAAAGTAAGGAGCAAACAAAGATAAGCAAGGGAGAGTGGATGATTTATAGCGATAGAGTGCAATAATACTGCTGAGTGAGTAAACAGAAATTACTAAAACAGCAAAGGAGGAAAATACGGAAAAGGGAAGTAAAGCAGAGAGACTGAAAGCTGAAAAGTTATGCAAGGGAGAGAGGGGATGCAGACAGTTGAAATGAGAATGAAGGGTTGTCAAAGAAGTAGAGTAAAGGAACGGGGGTTACAGAGAGTGAGAGAAAGACATTATAAGTGAGTAAAAAGAGCTGAAAGAGGATGGAAAAAGGAAAGTGAGTGTCAGAGAATGGGAATACAATTTAATTTACACAATCCAAAGTATAGAATAACTTCTACAACATGTTACATAGGGGCATATTACCAACGTTAAGCGATATTTATCGCTAACGATGCTTAGCAACGAATTTTTTAACGCTAAGCATCGTCAGAAATTATCGCAGATAAACCATGCTATTATCAAGGTTTATCGCAAATGCAATAAAAAACGGCCGCAATGCATGAATATCGCTGAAAAGTCCGCGGTATTCATGCATTACCGAGCTAATGCTCTTAGCCATGTTATCCACCTCCCATTGGATAACATGGCTAAGAACTGCTCAGGGCAGGTGTTAGTTTTTGGAGATATTCGCGCTTAGCGCGAATATCTCCAAAAGTTGGTAATAGGAGATAGCGATGTTAGCGACTATTTCCAGTCGCTAACATCTTGGCACGCCCACTTTGCATGTCATTAGTGATAAATATCACTGACATGCAAAGTGGGGCCCAAGATGGTCGCTATCTCCTACTAGCTGTCGCTAACTGGTGTTAGCGACAGCTAGGTAATAGGGAGATAATTTTATCTCCGCTTTCTTGGCTTTTAAAGCCAAAAAAGCGGAGATGAACCCCCTTGATAATATGCCCCTCAGTTTATTTTTGCTGTTCTCAAAATATATTGAATTTCACTTAAAACAGTGAGTTCAAATTACTCATCATATGACAGCGGGAAAAAAAAACACAATCTAAAAGATTGTGTTTTTAAAAAAAACTTAGATACTGACAAATCACAAATGTATGCTAATCTTTGATTGACTTACTTTTCCTTGAGGCCAAATAGTATATCATGGAGGTCCTTTTCTCGTTGCAAAGTACTTTGCTGTTCACTTAAAAATCCATTTCCTCGACTTTCTAAAAGAAAAGCTCCAAGAACATCTGGAATATTTTCAATATTTTCATATACTCCTTTTTTTCAGTCATGACTATTTACTCATTCCAGCACCTTTCCATTTGGCCAAATAGTGTCAGATGTATGAGTATATTTTCAAATTAATTCTCAGACACTCTGAAATGACCTTTTTCCCGAAGTTCTGAAATAAAGCACTACAAAATTGTCACAATATTTAAGTATTTCTAAAACCATCTCTGACTCACTCATGTTCATCATTTTGTATATTACTAATATCACTTACTATGATATCCACTTACAGTACCTATATGACAAGTCAATTTTTTATATTGCCTGCATCACTTTTACTCAGAATATATTTTTAAACAGCAAAATAACCTTTATTAACTACTCCCGTCTTCATAGGCCAATTACTTTTACCTAAATTTTGGCTGTAAAAACACTAGGTATGAATTTATAAAGCCAAAAGGCAAACGTTGTTTGAAAGTCAAATGAGTGTCGTTACATTGGGTCCAACCTTTAGAAGTTTTTAAATAGCATGTGTAATGCCCTGATGTTGTAGAAGGACCGTCATGAAAAATAATAGCTACAGTTGTAAAGGTTCTTCCTGATATCGATAACTGAGAAGCCACGAAATTTTTAATAGAAGTTGTCAATTTAGTTCCATCAGGTCTACATCGTTGGAACATTAACATGACATAGTGACTATAATTTTGTAGAAATAATGTGGACAGCATTGCAGACTTACATTGGGTACACACCATATTGTGATCCGCTGCTTTAAATAGATTATTAAAAGGCACTGATTTGCAGTCTGGTAAAGTCAAATATATAAATCTTTCAGAGTCTATTCTAGTAGTACTTGATGAAGCACAGTTATCACAGTCATGTTGCCATTGATAAGAAAGGTTAAAAAGATGTTTTATATCTACTCCTTCATCTTGCAATACATCAAACATATACATTAAAAATTCCTGACAATCCTGCTGAATTATCTGTGAAAATTGATTTTGACCTGAACATATGTCTCGAAGATTTCTAATTTCTGAAACACTTTCTATTTTTGCTCTATCACTACTACATTTCTCTAACACAGAATTCAATAAACAGCACAATGTTTGTTCCCGATTTTCGACAATCTGTTTTTGTAAATTTTGAAGAAAAAAAACAACATTAACTACTACATTAGCATAGCAGTTGACACCAGAACTGTTTTCAAACTGAAATCCAACAACATCTTCAACAGAATCCTTTTTCTTTCTGCTTACAATTACACTTTTATCTACTTTTTGCCTTTTTGCTGATACCTCACTGCAATTACTCTCATTTCTTCTTTTTCAGCCTACCACACGTTTTTCAATCAGAGGATATTGAGGCAAATGTGGAGCATACTCTCTTCTTAACCTATTGTATTCTTTAACACAATCTAGATCTGCACAAATCTTTGTTTCATCACACTCAATCAAGTACAATCCTGATAAAGTTCTGACTCGTGATAATGCCACATATGCCATACCCTCTTTAAACACAGAACTTCCAATGTTCACCAAAGCGCTATCTACACTTAAACCTTGAGACTTATGAATTGTCACCGCATATGCCAAACAAATAGGAAACTGTTTTTGCCGAACATATAAGTCTTTCACGAGCAAAAATCTAGCTGAACAACGACAAATTTGTTCTATTTCATCAATGCCATCAAATTTAATTTTTAAAATTTCAATTCCATCTCTATTTTTGTAATTCACAAAACCAACATCATGACCCATTGCTCCATTTACCAGACCTCTTTCAACATTTAAATTCCTTCTCAAAATGATACGACAATTTAAACACACATTCAGAGTCTTTTCAAAACCAGCAGTTTTAGATATAGTCTTCTCTAATGAATCCAATTTTGATTTCAAATTTCCAGACAAAATAATTGTTGCTCCCATATGCTCTATTTTATCTGTAGCTTCCAGTTTCACTATCTCTTCATTTTCTAACTGTAACATTTTGTTGTTGAACATGGAACATTCTTTCAGAGTTGGCACAAACATATGCCAGATTTCTTCTCGTTAATTTTCTTAAAAATATTCTCTGGAAGAATGTTTTCATTTGGGTACAAATTTGAAATTAATCGTCCATGTAAAGCTTCTTTCCCTTGCTGACTTACTTTTCCGATTCTTACATCTTGTAAAATATTTTTTATAATCTTCATCCTTTGCCTGCCGCATATTTTGAAGCAGTTCTGCATATTTGAAGTTTAACCATATATTAACGTTTCCAATGCTTCCTAAGCACTTCCTGGTATCTTCATGCATGAGCATTTTGAACACAGGTTGTCCTTTCACTGGAGTCAACTGCCGTAGATCTCCAAAAACAATAATGTGTTTTCCTGCAAATAAGACATCATAGTCTGTTCTAAGAATTTCTTGCATTCTCAAATGCACAAAAGCAAGCATTATATTTGACACCATGCTTACTTCATCAATGATAAGAAGTTTCATTTTCTTCAGGACTCTCGAGACTTCGGAACACGCATCTCCAGATAGCTTGTGATACTCCAATTTGTTATCATGCTCCACTGGCAGCATCAGTAAACGATGTAAAGTAATCCCTTTAATGTTATGTGCAGCCAGCCCAGTTGGAGCGGTAACAACACAAGACAGCGGTGATTCAGTCCTTTTCTGCAGATAAGTTGCAATTGCTTTAATCAGAAAACTTTTTCCAGTTCCAGCTTCTCCACTCACGTACAGTTGGACAGGCTTAAATGATGTACATGAGCACTCTTTTTTCTCATGACTGAATCCATGTTCAATCTGTTCTGTGACTTCGTCATATATCTGTTTCTGCTCAAGGTTTAGTTGTTTCACCAAATCTTCTAAGTTAACTTCATCATCTTGAGCTTGTTCCATAGCTCTTTCCACCTCATCCATGGCAGTGGCAGCTTCATTTTGGATAATTGGTCCTCCAAGTGGATCCTGACTCAATGAAGCAGAACTCTGACTATCTTGAGAACTGTCTCTAGCAATCTCTGCAGCAATTGTGGCTTCTTGCTCTATTTCTTCGTTCAACATTTGCAGATAATTTGGAAAAACAGGACATTCTATGGTATCCTTGGTTGCATTAAAAGAATCTTCGTAACAGAGAAAATCTCCAAGTAGTTCCTCTTCTGTACGCCATGGCTTAAAGAGTTGCAAAAGAGCTAAATAGTAAAATTCCCTTTTCTCTGGATTTTCGCAACTCAATTTTCGATGATTAATCATATGGCCTTTTTTCTGTCTCACTAGATATCCTTCACACTCAATGATAGCATATATTCCATTGTTAATATCTTCTCTGATGGTTCTCTTATAAATATAGTTTTGCAGAACTTCATACAAACAACTGTTCTCAAGATGACTACTTCTATTTGGATAGTATGTATCCAACATGTTGGTCTTCAAAATATCTGTACTTTCTGGTTCTTTCTCCGCCAAATACTCTATTTCTTGTACAGATTTCAAAACTCGGTTTCGTGTTGCAGCAAGACCTAGACTCACCCAAATGATGGTTCTAGATTTGGAATAGAGACTTGCTGACGACAATCTATCAGAACATTCATATGCTCCAATTTCTCGATGCGACAACATCTTCAGACTGTAACTGTATAATTTCTTACTTAGACTCTTTTCATGTGAAATGTCCTCCCACATTTCCTTTGGTTCTGTCTTTTCTTTTTTTGTGATGTAAGACGTCACATATCGAGCCACAGCAATAGAGTTGTCAGCAACGAACTGAATATCCATGTTAGCATTCCACATGGACAAAATCACTGGGTTGTAGTCGTTGATGTACTTGGACTCTTCGTTTCTTTTTAAATTGTATGTATTTTTTGGTGATTTCCTCGTCACAGTATGTCGCAGAGAAGACATCAAATTATTTACTCTTCCTTTAGAAATCACTGGTCGTGCAAAGCCGAAACGACATTTTGTGTAGAACTTGTCCTTGTTTCTAAATTTTCGACTACATTACTTTCCACAACGATGGGATTGAAAGCGTAAAACTTGTTGCCTTAAACTGTTTTCCTCTGTAGTTTTCGGAACAGCACATGTTGAATACTCTTCAATGAAACTCATCACTGTTTCATCCGAATCTGTTCCAAATTTGGGTGCATCTTTAATGCACAACAACATATGTATGTGAGGAGCACCTCTCGCTTGATACTCCTTTCTCCAAAAGAAATCCAAAACCTCTCCAAGGGGAGGATTTTTTTTGTTGGTAATAAAATACATCATAGCTTCAAATCTATGATTGAAATATCTGCATACATTCACTGGATCCAAAGAACACAGCTCTCCAGGTGTTTTGAATTCTATATTTGGTATATTTGCGTTTGCCTCTCGTGGAAATTGAAGTAAGTCGTCCCATGTATACTCAGCACAGCTAAGAGTGAGGAACCATGTAGGAGTGCCTAAGTTTCTTAGCATACATTTCAATTCCCCATGACGACGGTACCAATACTCATTTGTACCACGCTGACATGCCATGAGATTGATTAGATGAGATTATAAAATATTATCTTGCAGATTGACTTTCTCCATAAAGTCCCTCGCCGAAACATTTTGCAGATGTGCTCCACTTTTCAGTATATGGTTTACTGCATAAGAAAGCCCAGACAAGTCACTTTCATAAAGTAGATGAAACAAATAGGGAATGCATTGACGAAACCTTGGATCTTCAGCATATAATCTTACAGTTCGATATTCAGATGCAGGAATTTGAAGTGGACGATCGTCATATCGTCCACCTCAACCTGTTGGAAATAGCTGTGGAAAACAACGAGCTTCCAAACTTTCTTCCCTTACACTAATGGGACTTACTTTTGCTGCTTTCATTTGAAACAATTCAATTGCATTCCCCATTACTTCATTGGAATGCAAAGGATGAACAGTATAATGTTCATATATTTCTTCACTTCTAGACACATCAACTTTTTCAATTTGGCCGCCTGAACAATCACTGTCTTCATCTGCAGCTGTTTCCTCTGCTGCAACACATACATCTTTGTAATACTCATTGTTTTTGACTAAATACAACGTTGCCTTTTTGACTTTCCTAACATCCACTAAATCTTGCCAGATTTTCTTACTCTTTGTCGGAACCCCATTAACTAGAATAACTAAAGGTTCCTCTTCTACTTTTTCTATACCAATTGTATCAATATTTTTTTTCAAATCAAGAGGCAAATAAACAACTCTTCCCTTTAATCCTCTCTGCAAATCTGTAGGAGGCAATTTCCCTATCTTAGGCTCCATGCGAACAATTGCCTGAAAAGGATGGACACATTGAATCAAAATAGACTCATATGTATTTAAATCCATCAATTCAGGAGGAATGTCTACCAACTCCAGATTATTATGAACAGCTCTAGCAGGCATTCTGTTTTGATTTAATTTATCATAACAATATTTACAAATACGCTGATCAGAACTCAAATCAGAACAATTCTCCACCCATAGATAAGTTGCAAAATCCTTCCACTCATAATTATTCATCTTTTCCCTTTTTACGTATAAATCAACTAATCTAGTTTGATGCTTATAATGACTTTGTCGACAACACACACAAGTAAAATTCGGCCTTTCACTTGATTTCACCTTAAACCTGGTAATTTCCTGCTCAAACTTTTCTGTACTTGAAATCTGTACATTGTCTTCCACATTACCTTGAATTGCTGTGTCAATTTCTACACTATCCTCTTTTTCACCAAAATAACAAATCTCAATTTCTTCACAAATCTTCTTCACATCTAATTCAGTTCCATGCAAAAGAGCCCTGTTTAATTGTTTAAGCTAAAGTGCTGGACTTTTTGCATAATACAACATTCTCACTAATTTCCTCATTTTGGTATGATGCACTGCTAACATCCTAAAATGATGAAAAACACTCTGACAGACTTTTCTAGAAAGACAAGCCAGTGAATGCCCTTGCAAACCTGTGTTTTCTCTCACTCTGCAAGGATCTAAGTCTTGCAACAACTTCACTTTCTGCTTTAGACTTTTCTTACTATATGTACGTAAGAAATTACAAAACAAATCAATTGATTCCTGTCGCACACTACAAATACGACTACACTTCCAAGTGTACACTGGACCCTTAGTACGTCTCCCTAAAACTTCATCAGTTAACACCTCTTCTGGTTCTCTAGGCACAAGTTTCTCTTTTTCAATCGGACAACCGTCTTTCACTTCATACGCTCGACCACTGGTGTCAACTGCATGCACTAAATCATTATCCTGGAAGTAACTCTCCTCATTAAAAAATGGCTCACAACTTGAACTGTGCATCCATTCTCCAGAAAAAACTTTACAAAAATTAGTCCGATTAATTACTCTTTTCCATCTACTGTTTGATTTGAAAACATCAATTGTCTTGTTAAGTGTCCTAATTCTATTGATTATTAAAATAAATAATTTTTTCTTAACTTCAAAAGCCTGATCAACAATCTTCTCTACACTTTTCTTTTTCTTATAAAAAGCAGCTCTCTGTTTACCTTTCCTAATGTTTTTTAACAAATTTAAAACCACCCTATTGCGAAACATTCGTTTACGAATGTCTCTAAACTGATTCTGCCTTCTATTCCTATACATATTATTCTCTCCTGCTCCAGTTCTAGGATTCTTTGAGGTTCTCTCCTTCCTTTTCAAATTTACTCTCTCATTCTCTTTTTCTACATGCTGTCCAACAATATTTTTTGAAGTACATATGTTCCGTATAAAAGACTTAGGGCCAGATGTAGGTAGGCATTTACCGGTCGGTAACGGCCAAATTCGGCCGTTACCGACCGGTAAATGCAATTTGAGATGTAGGGCCCTGTATTTTACAGACTCGGTAAATTTACCGATTATGTAAAATACCGAGTCGGTATTTTTACGGAATCGGGAAAATTGATATGTAGGTGGGACTCTTCTGAGTCCCACAAGCATTAAAAAATCGGTATTTTACCATCAAATACTATTTGATGGTAAAATACCGATTCTGGTGTGCTTGCACATGTGTGCATGCACACCTATGCCATATGACAGGCAGACCTGCCCTTAGGGCAGGTATGCCTGCCACATGGCACCCGAGCCTCTTTTGGGGGTGCCAGAGGGTGTCAAAGTGACACCCCCTGCACCCTTGTGTCAATCGGTATTTACCGATGCGGTAAATACCGACCGGTAAATGCCCAATCATTCCTATGGGCTTCAAAGCCCATAGGAATGAATGTGCATTTACCGGTCGGTATTTACCACATCGGTAAATACCGATTGTTTCCGAATCGGTAAATGCACATCTGTATTTACCTACATCTCGGTACTTTTATTTTACCACTTCTTAAATACCGAGTCGGTATGATGCGGTATTTAAGAGGTGGTAAAATAAAATTTACCTACATCTGGCCCTAAGTTCTCTTACCAGGAGCTTGGTTCCTGTTTTTTGAAGTATTTGTTGTGGAAGAGTGCTGTAATTCCGTTGCTGTTTTTGTTTTTTCGCGGTTATGTTGTTTTCTTCTCCTTTCCCTTGAGGGCATCTTTGCTTACTCTTGAAATCTTGATTTCAATCTGTGTAAAAAAAAAATTGCACATTATAGACCACTATTACCTAACAACAAAGCAATGACAAAAAGCAAACGATCTATTCAGGGTTACAGATCAGGTGAGGATTCTCCAGGGGTGCACAAAAGGTGAGGCCTGTATTGAAGAGTATAGTGATATAGTATAGTATAGCCTCTCTCCCACTACAGTCTTGATCATAAACCTCACCTCCTCTGTCCCTCTGCACATGTCTCACCTCATCTGCACAATCTACTTCTTAATCTGAGGTAACACAGGTGACATCATTGTGAAAGGGGCAAATTTATGTCTTTAAGCATGCAAACAGTCTTTATTCCTTCTCAAAAATGTAAAACCCATTCATTTTCTCCAAAATCGTTTTTCACATCACATTTAAGAAACACAGCACAGGTCCTATGTACAAGCATTCCATGTCACTACTGAAACTTCACAATTTTACAAAATACAATTCCTCTATGCAAAGAAACTCAATGTGCTTCCTACACTGAGTTAACACAGGTAACATCATTGTAAAGAGTCAAATGTATTTCTTAAACATGCACACATTATTTATTCCTTCTAAAAAATGTAAAAGCCATTCATTTTTCCCAAAATCGTTTTTGACATCACATTTAAGAAACACAGCACAGGTCCTATGTACAAGCATTCCATGTCACTACTGAAACTTCACAATTTTACAAAATACAATTACTCTATGCAGTAAAAACTTTTTACCAAGCATTATAAAAAAGCATGACACAAAGCAACATTAAAAAACCACAATTTGCTTCCAAATCTTCTCCATAGAGTATACAAGTCTCTATGTATATTAAATGAATCATAAGTCACCTTTACAAATGCTCTAGGAGATTCACAACAGTGTCAGATACACACACCAATATTTCTTTAGCAGAGCAAAAGGTATGTTCTCCAGGCACTGCAACCAATAATGGCACAGAAAACCTCTGCTTCTACACACATATTGCTCATGGTAACCAATCAAAACTCTTCCCTCTGTATTTTCAAACCAACACCATTCCCCCCCTCAGCCCTTTCTACCTGTTACCATAGCAACTCCCTCCTCACTGAGCTCTCAGGTTTAAAAGTTTATTCTACAATGTTGCAAATCACCTCAGCAAGGATGTTTGACCTGCGAATACACCAGCTTATCTGGTGCAATGTTTCTTTAAATGACTTTTTTTTAACAATTCAAATTACTTCTTACACAGAACACAACCATGCACCCTAACTTTCAGTTTTCAACTATCTCAATCTACCAATCAGAGCACTGAAACTCCACACGTTTTTTTTGCAAACTCCTACTGTTCCAACTGCCATTTTATTCCTACACTTCATCTGACTGCACCAGAACCTCCTCTCACCATGTATTCTGTCTGGATTATTGGACATAGCTATATCCACTGGGCTCAAAGGTATGCAGCTACCAGAAATTTTCACAACCTTGACTTACCAAATGTGACCAATAAATGGATTGGCCAGAGAGGATTGAGATGTCACCAATTGATACCATTGGTGAAAACCTTTTTGCTTTGCCACACCCTAACCTCATAATTCTGCACTGTGGTGGAAATGACAGGCACTTTGACTGGGGTAGGTCTGGAAATGCTTTTAAAGGACACCTTTGAACAATTGATGGCACTTTTTTCTCAAACTGCCTTGGTATTTTCCAATATATGCCAAAGACAGAAATGGAACTGGTCCGACCAATTTTGTCCACAATTTGAGAAAGCACGGAAACATGTGAATAAATCTGTTTCTGCTTACATGAGAGACTATGGAATGGGTTCAATATACAACAACAACTTGCGTTACAACATACAAGATATCTACAGAGGAGATGGTGTACACTTCTCAGGTGAGGGGAATAGAATATTCCTCCTGAATTTGAGACTGTGCATTGGTACCTACTTGTAGGTACCTAAATCAGCCACAGAACCCAAAAGCTCTTTTCAGAGCAACCTTACCTCTGATCACTCCAAATGATTATCTTTTTCTAATTATTAGAATTGACGACCAATTAAAAAGTTACTTTCATTTTCTACTATTATTTCATGACATTTGATTGGTTATGTACCTGAATATATATAAAGAAAGAGAGGGAAACACAGCCATTTTGACTACTACTTCCTGAAGTACATTTAAAGAGCATTTTCACTGACAACTTCAACTTCTTTTTGAAAGGTAAGTTGTTATTTTGAAAACTGAAGTATGTTGTGCACTTTAAGTTAATTTGGAAAACTTTTTCTGATAGTTATATACTATCCCTATGTAATAGTTATAGATTGAGATAGACTTCTCTGTTATAGTTATGGATGGATTTAAGCTTGTCTTGTATAATTATGAATTTACTTAGGCTACATCCCATACACTTTTTTATATTTCTACTTCCAGTCTGATACCATACACTGCCCAAAGATAAATTCACTGTTAAAAATTCCAAACTACCTGTCTGAACTTAAACCCAACAGTGCCCTATCTCTACTGATATATTTATTTTTTATGCAAATTTCAGCACGAAAATGGAAGGACAACAAAACAATTCCTTTGAAATTGTCCTAGAGAGCAACAATGAAGAAATTATTGAATCCAATGATAACTTGGAATTCATGGATGAATCACGGGACTATGAACTACTACAATGTGTAGAATCAGTGGATTTGCTCATTCAAAATGAGGACATTTCTGACAGTCAAATGATAGAAGTTATGTTTAATTTGGAAAAATAATCTGAAAAATAAATTTATATTTAATAATTCTAAAATTGTTTGAGACATTATTCATTTTTATATGTAATTCTTAAACTAGTTCCAAATTGATTATAATGTAAAGTCAGACTTATAGTATACTGTACAACTTTTTTATGTTACATAGTAATTTTGCTCATAGATACTTCCTTTCTCCCACTATATTATCTCCATTGTGTATTTGACATCTGTTTTTGATCTCCTGCCTCCATGTTCTTTCTGCTTTCCTGACAGACTATGATATGGATTCCATATAGCACAACTTCTGTAACAACATGCAAGATATCTACATCGGAAATGGTGTACATTAAATTTAAGACATGTTGGTACTTAAAACAGCCAAACAACACAACAACTCTATACCGAGCTACCCTACCGCTAATCACTTTAAATTATTATTTATTTGTTTCACTGTGTTTTCCCCGTGGTACGCTCCCCGGTACGCTCCCCGGTGCGCGTACCCGTCGCTCCCCCCGCGAAAAATGAAAAAATAAATAAATAAATTCGCCCCGCGGGACCCTTCAATGGCCCCCACATCAAACCTAGGGGGCCAGGGGGGGTCTACCCTTCCCCCTTTTGGTCATTTCCCCGTTTGATTTTTGCCACCTCTTGTGTCTCAATCCTACCGAGACACAAGATGGCGGCCGCTGTGGACTGTTTCGAATGTTTACAGACACCCGAGAACCAATCAGCTTCCCGTGCGCAAGTCGCATGGCGTGCCCGGAGCGCTCCCCGGTGCGCGTACCGGGGCGCGGCCATAGATATATACATTTTTTTTAACCTAAATTACTCAAAATCCTCTGGAGCACATATCTTGAGACATAGCAAAGGCACATCGGGCTACCAGTCCCTACAATTTTGCCAAGTTTGGTGAAAATCCATTCAGCCGTTCGAGCTAAAAGTGAAACAGACCGCCCTATGGAAATTAACATGGGGAAAACACGTTTTGGGACCCCCCTTTTATCTCGGCCCCCGCTTGACGAATCCCCCCCAAACTTTCAGGGTTGGAGCGGAGAGGCGCGAAGCAAAGTTGCTGAAAAATTCAGGCAGATTCCTCAACCCTGCGTCAAAGTTATTCCCAATAGAATGTTGCGATTTCCCTATGGAAATCAATCCTAACTATAACTACCTACTGGCAACCGCCAGTAGGTAATGTATATATATATATATATATATATATATTAACCAAAGCTCCCGGTTTCCCAGGAAAAAAAGGGCCGCACTCCTCACAATTTGCAAGATGTTTCATCTTTATTGAACACTCATGTTGTCAGTTCCTTTAGGCAATAAATTCAAACGACAGCAAGCCTACGTGTTTCGGCATTACAAATGCATTGTTCACATATATATTACCTACTGACGGTCTCCAGTAGGTAGTTATACTTAGGACCTTGTTTCTATTCAAAAACGTTTTTTCTTTTGCCAATATCTTTGGCGGTGTTTGATGAATCTTCACAAACTTTTCAAAAGTAGTGGTTCAATCAGGTTAACTCCTGTCTTGAAAGTTTCACTGTGATTTGTCGAGCGGGGGCCGAGACAAAAGGATGGTCCCAAAATGTGTTTTCTCCATGTTCATTTCCATAGGAAACCGAAGGCAAAACTACAGCCTGAACTGCTGAACGGAATTACACCAAATTTGGCAAAAAGGTAGCCCTTGGTTCAGAAAGCGACCTTTTTTTTAAATGTTGTAAATCCGTTCAGTAGTTCATGAGAAAATCAAAAATAAAAAAGTATCTAGATCTGCTGACCGAGGAGGATTCACGAGTCCTCCCAATCACAAGCTTCATTTTGATTGGCTCTCAACACTCCAAACCAGGAAGTGCTGGCAGCCATCTTGTGACTCGGTACCAAGTCAGAAGAAAAAAAGGTGA
Organism: Lissotriton helveticus; assembly: GCF_964261635.1. NCBI lineage: Eukaryota > Metazoa > Chordata > Amphibia > Caudata > Salamandridae > Lissotriton > Lissotriton helveticus. Next base: position 694,136,616 of record NC_136063.1, read on the forward strand.
ACACAGGATCAAAAACATGAAAAGGGGGCAGGGTAGAAATACCCTGACCCCCTAAGACTGCTTGGGGGATCCCACAAGGACCCCAGGGCCCCAAAAAAAAGTTGACAAAAAATATTTTTGGCCAGATCCTCGCTGGCTGAATTAAAAAAAAAATGAAGCACAGGCTACTACGCTTTGTTTCTTTGTGCCCCTGGGTGGGCCAGGTCCCGGGGGCAATGTAAAATATATGCGGGGGCCACGCAGACCCCTGCAACCCCGGGAAATGCCACCTCCCTGGGGATTTATTTATTGTGTGTGGGGGTCACGTGCCTCCCCCCCCGCAGCACCGGGGACCAACATCTCCCCAGAGCTTAATTAATTATGTGGGGGGCCTTGCTGGCACCCCGGGGACTGTCACTGCCCTGGGGCTTTCTTTATAAATGGGCAGGGGGGCCTCACAGGCCCCGCCAATCCCCGGGGGTATTGTCTGTGTTGTCATCCCAGCAATCCCACTATCTGGGGCTTACTAGTGGAGGTGTCCTGTAGGCTAGTGGCCCTCTAAAGAACCCCAGCATCAAAGGGGACTGTAATCCCCATCCAGGAGCACGCCGGGGAGCCAGTTTACAGACTGGTGGGCAAAGGGGTCGTGGTCTGATTTGATAACCTACCAATGTTGTTGTGTGGGATTTACTGGAGGTAAAAGAATGGGTAGTTGGCCCCAAAGATGTCCCTGGGGGCCAACAACACTCCTGTTACCTCCAGTAAGCCCAGTACAGGGGGACTGCTAAGAGGTGTTCAGAGGCCACACACCCCTTTCTCCACCACTCTGCAAACGCGCCTCCTGGCACAGTACTGGTTGGGGATGAAGTCCACTTTACCCCTGAGAGACTTTGGGGGCCAAGAAGTCCTCCTGGTAACGCCTGTAAGTCCTACGTAGTGGAATTCCTGAGCTTTGGTCGGCGATCAGCTCACTTTCTCCACCACTCTACAAACGCGACTACTAGTTAAAGAAACATTTGCAATGTAAAAGGATTCAAATTTGCGAAAATTAGAGCTATTGGCACTGTAAATATTAATCTTTTTTACTTATGTTTTTTGGGGTGGAGAGGCTGTATGTCGAGTGCAGTGGAAATATGTGGTATGTTGTGCAGTGAAATTATGTAGATAGAAAGTATGTGGTATTTAGTGTATAGGAATTTTGTAGAGTGGGATTATGTGTTACGGAGAGTAATTATGTGGTATGGTAGTCAGTGTGCGGAGTGGTAACCTCAGGTTTAGTCTTCCTTGTTTCCATAGAAGCTAAACTACTAACTCTATGAGCCAAAATAAAGAAGGAGTCACTGAGGAGCACTTCAGACCTAGTCAGCGGTATGAGCAGGGTTACTGGAATTATGCGACTGTTTGGCTGCACCGACTTTCGCATAATTATACATTTTCCACATTAGCCAAATAATTTATCATCTGCTGTCTAATCTGCAGATTTGAACAAAAAAAGCCTTATTTCTAGCTCAAACGGCTCAAACGCTATCAAAAATGCACAGGCAAGTGTTACAGCGTGGTGGAAGGTCCTTTGCAAACCTAGAATGGTCACCTGTTACTTATTGCTAAATATGGGTGGTAAATTGGAACGAATGGTGTGCAAGCCGCTCTTGCTTCTTTCTGCTCCTCTCTTGCCTCTTTCTGCATTTCTGTTTCTTCTTTCTGTACCTTTCTTTCGTTTTCTGCTCTTCTCATGCCTCTTTCTGCATCCCTCTTTCTGCGCTCCTCTTGCCTCTTTCTGCACCTCTGTTCCTTCCTTCTGCACTTCTTTTGTTTCTTTCTGCACCCTTCTTGTATTTTCCGTATCCCTTTTGCCTCTTTCTCCACCCTACTTCCCTCTTTCTGCATCTTTGTGGCTTCTTTATGGATCTCTCTTGCTTCTTTCTGCACCTCTCTTGCTTCTTTCTGTACTCCTCGTGCCTCTTTCTGCATCCCTCTTCCCTCTTTCTGAACTCCTCTTTCCTCTTTCTGCACCGTTGTTCCTTCTTTCTACACTTAGTTTGTTTCTTTTTGCACCTCTCGCTTCTTTTTGTACCCCTTTTGCCTCTTTCTGCACCCCTCTTGCCTCTTTCTGCACCTCTGTTCCTTCTTTCTGCTCTTCTTTTGTTTCTTTCTGTATCTCTCTTACTTTTTTCTGCACCCCTCTTGCCACTTCTCCACCCCCGTACCCCCTTTTTGCATTTCTGTTGCTTCTTTCTGCACTTCTCTTGCCTCTTTCTCTACCTCTCATCCCTCTTTCTGCACCTTTGTTGCTTCTTTCTGCACTTCTCTTACTTCTTTTTATACCACTGCCCCTTCTTTCGCAACCCTTGTGCCTCTTTCTGCACCCTCTTTCTTCTTTCTGCTCCTCTCTTGCCTCTTTCTGCACCTCTGTTCCTTCTTTCTGCACTTCTTTTGTTTATTTCTGCAACTCTCTTGCTTCTTTGTGCAATCCTCTTACCTCTTTCTCGATCCCACTTCCCCCTTTCTGCATCTCTATTGCTTCTTTCTGCACTTCTCTTGCTTCTTTCTGCACCTCTCTAGCTTCTTTCTGCACCCCTCATGCCTCTTTCTGCACCATTATTCCCTCTTTCTGCACCCCTCTTGCCTCTTTCTGCAGCGCTGTTGCTTCTTTCTTTACCCCTCTTTCCCCTTTTTTAATCTCTGTTGCTTCTTTCTGCACTTCGCCTGCCTCTTTCTCCACCCCTCATCTGTCTTTCTACACCTCTGTTGCTTCTTTATGCACTTCTATTGCTTATTTCTGCACCCCTCATGCCTGTTTATGCACACCTCTTGCCTCTTTCTGCACCTCTGTTCCTTCTTTATGTTCTTCTTTTGTTTCTTTCTGCACCTCTCTTGCTTCTCTCTGTACTTCTCTCGCCTCTTTCTGTACTCAGATGGGAAGTGTAAGATGTCAAGTTAGAAGGTCTGCATGTTCTTGTGAATGAGGTATATGTATACTTATATATATATTCTCACATGTGTTATGCATCTGAAGATGGTAGCTTAAAAAGTAGCTTCCTTTATAGGTGGCAAAAATGTTCTCAGTTCTGCTCTGTCATTCAGAGGCACAGACAGACATGTCTTATGGATATAGTGTTATGAAGTCCCTCAAATATACTATTGAATACCCATGTGCCTTTTATTATGAGCAGAAAGAAATACATACACCTTTTTGTACACATATTTACAGAGTATGCTGTTTGAAAAACAGGTATTCAAGTATTTCTATGTTTATTTTTATGTAACATGACATTGGGTAAATGCACAGACATGCATGCATACCTTCACAAACTTGGCCATACTTACAACAGTGCTATGCTTAGGATTGCTGTTTTAAATCTGGTAGGTAACCCTAACATTCTGAACAGTCAATTAATAGTGATCTTTCAAGAGAAAAGTGAGGTTTAAGACATCTTGGGAGAATGATTAGTGATTAGGCTACTTTGTATGAGTCTGTTGTAGGGTAAAGTCAAGGTAGGCCTCTTTATGTACCTCTGTTGGCTCTTTCTGCACTTCTCTTGCTTCTTTCTGCACCTTTCTTCCTCTTTCTTGACTTCTATTGCCTCTTTCTGCATTTCTCTTGCTTCTTTTTTCGCCTTTCTTCATCTTTCTGCACATGCCCTACCTATGTAGGCATATTTAGGAATTAGCATTTAAAACAACCTTAGAAATTCACTGAAAAAACCCAGAGGTTTCAGGTACGTTATAGTTAGAAATAAGAATTAAAAAAAACATCGAAATTCAGTGAAAAACCACAGGTTTCAGAGACGTTACAGTTAATTGGACATTTCACTCATACAAAACCAGAGAAATTCGGCTGATATAGCTAGTAGTATACCTCAAGCCCCCGTAATGCATTGCTGATGATGTCACATATTACATCACTCATGAAAAGGTCAGTGACATCACTGATGACATCTCAAATGATATCACTCATGACAACACTGTTGACATCATCCATGTGATATGATGTTCCTCCTCAGACCCTGATATAACCTATGATACGCCCACTCTAAAATACATACTACCATTCTCGAAACCATAGTCACACCAATACCAGTTAGTACATACATACTCACTGATTCCTAGGTCTACACACACATCTATTCACTCACCCATACAGTCACTCATATATGCAGTTACTCATCAATACAGCCACTATCATATGCACTCATACACCTATAAAGGCATTCATACACAGCCACTCATCCATAGAGTTACTCACACACCTAGTCAGTCATGCAAAGAATCAATCACACTCCCATTTACTCACCTATACAGTTTTACACACACACCCTCACTTATTCATACAGATACTAACACATACTTACTTTGTTATTCGATTATTGACACAAGCACACACTCATCCATACAGCCACTCTCATTCTCACATATAGTCATTTCTATAGTCCAACACTCACATATACTGCCTTTCAGATATGTAGTTACTCACACATGTACCCATACACCCAGCGAATCACCCACTCACATATCTATGCACAGAGTCACACACCACACAGACACACAGGCACCCATACAGATACTCAGAAAACCAATCAATAACCCATATAGCCACCCGTGTAGCTACTCACCAACCCATGCAGCCGTTTACACACCAACTGATAGACTGATACAGACATTCACACAGTTTAGTCACTAACCTATGCATTCAGTAAGACATGTTTAATCACTCACTTATACAGTCAGTCACGCACCTACTTAATCATCCAATCGGACACTCATTCTTAAATACACCTTGGTATATATATATATATATATATATATACATCCAGTGAATGTGTGCCTTTCTGAAAAATAAATATTAGTGAGTAATGTTTAAATATTTAAATATATGTATTAGTGTTTCACTTTGTGTATAAGTGGCTGCATGGGTTGCTGAGTAGCTACATGTGTATGTATATGGGTTATTAGATGTTTTTCTTAGTATCAGTATGAGTGTTTGTATGGTTTGGTGGGGGTATTACTTAGCACATAGATGCATTAATGACTGACTCTCTCTTTGTATGTGTTTTGAAGACAGCATATGTGCAGGACTGTATGGTGGATGAGTGTGTATATGTGTGTGTTGGTGAGTGAATGACTGTCTCACTAGTGTCTTTATCAGTAACTACATATGTTTTAATCTAGTATATATGAATATTGAAGTATATAAGTGAGTATATGTGAGAGTGAGGGATTGTAAGAGTTCCTGTTTAAATTAGTATGTGTTTCTATAAGTGATTGTTTAAGAGAGTAAGTATGTGTAAGTTTCCTTAGAAATAAAGTGGTAGTGTGTGTATAGCTGTTTATGCAAATAAATGGATGTTCAATAGTTTATTTGCATGTGTGAGTATGTGTGTGAGTAACTTTTGGATGCCTGTCAGTGTGTAACAGGATGTATAGGTGTATCACTACATATGATGAGTGAGTATATGTATGAGTGACTATATAGAAATGTTGGTGAATGAGTGGATGTGTATATAGATGGTGGAATTATTGAATTGGTTGTTGTAAGTGGTATGGGTATCTCCATTTTTTTGAAAATGTTAGTTTCTATTTTTGAATATGTGTTTCAAGGGTTACATTACAGTGAAAGGAGGTCTCTCACTCTGTCACAAGGATGGTGTCATCAGTGATGTCATGAGTGATGTCACTGACCATGTCATGAGTGATGTAATATGTGACGTCATCAGCAGTGCATTGCACGCGCAAGTTATAGTGAGTCCAACTAACTATAACGTGGGAATTTCAATGGTTTTATGCGAGTAAAACTTCCAGCTAACTATAACTGGTGTAAAACCTATGTTTTTGTCAGTAAATTTAATAGGTTTTTTAAATGCTAATTCCTAACTATAACTGGTGTGAAACCTATGGTTTTTTCAGTGAATTTGAATGTTTTTTTAATAGCAAATCTTTATAGGTATAAAAAAATAATACATTTTAAAACGAATTTTATATTGTATAATTATGTCAAGATTTAAAAATTGTTTAGTTTTTTTTAACTCAGGGCGCGCCCTGGGGCGCGTACCGGGGAGCGTCCCGTTAGTGCTATTCTCGCGAACGAAAACAAGATCGTGACGTATCGCGTAGACGCGTGATGCGTCATATGACGCACAGTGTAAGCGCACCCGGAAGCACGCGTACGCATACGATCACGGGCGGCCTGGGGCGCGTACCGGGGAGCGTCCCATTAGCGCTATTCTCGCGAACGAAAACAACATCGTGACGTAGCGCGTAGACGCGTGATGCGTCATACGACGCACAGCGTAAGCGCACCCGGAAGCACGCGTGCGCATACGATCGCGCAACGTCTCGACGCGCTTACGCCGCGCGCCCCGGGGCGTGCCCCGGGGCGCGTATCGTAAGCGCGTTGGGTCATGTGACCTGAAAATAACACTTTCTATTGGTGCAGAACAGTTTTGGTTTCCAAATGAGTAAAGCCCGGGTCATGTGACCTGAAAATAACACTTCTCATTGGTTCAGGACAGTTTTGTTTTTCCAAATGATGAAAGACCCCACCTTTTTTCCTTATTCTGACTTTGTCCTTTGACTGAGGAAGACCTGTTTGGATATCTTTGTGTTATATTTTGTACTTTGAAATGGCTACTGTAGCTGCAACAGCTGGAGCATCTGCACCACCACCACCACCACCAAGAGGACCACCACAACAGTACATTGGTGGTCAAGAAGAGGAGGAGGAGGAAGAGGAAGAGGAGGAGGGGAGAAGATGGCTGCCTGAACAAAATACCCCATACAAGCCCAAGTCACACATTGTATAGGAGTTTTTTTCAATCTCAGAGGGCAAGACAAAAGTGAATGTGGCCAAGGTAACTTGCCTAATCTGTGGTGAAGAACTCTCAAGGGGCAACCCAAACAAAAAATATTATTTTGGTAATAATAAAATGATTCGACATATGACCCGGAAGCATCCCAACAACTATTCTCGTGCAGAGCTCAGGGAACTGGCCAGTAACCTCCCCCAGTCTTCAAGGACCACCTCCAAAAGAAAGCAACCCACTCCATCGGGACCAGAAACAACGGAGACGATGCCTTGCATTCAACAAAGATTTGAGGATTTCCAAATGTCATGTATTCATTGTGGCAAGCTCATCTCTTATGGTGAAAAGAGCGTAAAGCTTGTCGTCCTTGCTGGTGACAATCACAAATGCCCCAAAAAACCCTACTTTTTTCAGTTTTTTGTTTTTTGCTCCTGTTGAGCCATTTACAATTCCCTGTTTTTTGTTTCTCCCCATAAAAAATACAAAAAAATATAAAACTGTTTTGAAAAGCCAAAAAAAGTACAAAATGTTAAAAAAACATTAAAAAAAATATAAAACAACAAAAAGAAGAAAAAAAACAGTTCTTTTTAGAACTACCTTTCATTTATAAAAATAAACCTATATTTTTAATGCATCTCTGTCAAATTTATTTTCTTAGGGTACGCGTACCGGGGCGCGCCCCCCCAAAAAATTGAAAAAAAAAATTAATGAAGGAGTTAGCATGAGGGAAGAACACAAACAGAGTAATGTTAAGAGAAAGAGAGCTACAGGATGAACACAGAGGAATTGTTTATACATAGTAAAAAACAGAGAAGGTGTAATAGGGTGAAAGTGAGAAAAGTAAAATGACTAAAGGAGCGAAAGAAGGGAAGAGAGAGGAAGAAGACTAAAGTAGAGATAGTGGGAGAATGTGAGTGGGTGTTGAAAGAAAAAGAAAGGACAGTAAAAAATTGAGAATGAAGGGTAGTGGCGTAACCGGGATAAACGAAGAACGGTGAGTGAGGGTAAGAAAAGACCAGTTAGTGTAAGTAAAGAAGGGTGAAAGAGGGTGAAAAATGTAATTAGGATAAGACATGGGGAGTGACAAAGAGAAAGGACAAAGAGAGTAAAGAAAACAGTACCTGATTGGGTTTGAGTGAAACAGCAAAGAAAGATAAGTAATGCAGTGTGTGTGACTTATAGGGAGTCAGTGGGTGTAGGTCGGGGTGTGAGTGTGTAAGGTGTGTCTGTGGGTGTGGCTGTGTGGGGTGTTTTGGTGTGGGTGGAGGTGAGGGTGTGTGAAGTATGTGTGAGGAGTGTATGGGTGTGGGGTGTATATGTGTGCGATGTATGTGTGTGTATGGAATGTGTGTGTATATGTGAAGAGTGTGTGTGGGGGGATTTTTTGTGTGTATGAGGTGTGTGTGTGGTGTGTGTGTGGGGTGTATGTTAGAGGTGTGTGTATGTATTGAGAGGGGGATGAGGTGTGTGTGTAGGAGTAAGGTAAATAATTAAGAAAAACAGAATGAATGAAGAAGCAAAGGAAGGGAACAGAGGGTAAGTGAAGTAAAAAATAGGGATTGAAAGAAGTTGAATATGAGAGGGCAAATAGGGAAATTGGAGTAAACATGGAGAATAAGAATAAGTGAGGGAAGCAGAATAAAGACACAGGAGTGAGGTTGGTTGAGAAAATATTAGTGAGCTTAAAGCAAAGGGTGATGACAAAATAAATTTTTATAGTCATACTTACCATATAATAAATGTAACTTTAATTAATTTTTTTTACTACACTCTGTATCTATGAAAGAGAGAAGAAAAAATAAGTTATAATTAGTAAAATGTGTATTTTAAATTAAAATACACAAATGAAGAGTTTAAAAATCATAACAGTGTATTTAGAAATAACGTAAGAGTGAAGGACACAGAAAGGGAAATAAAGTAAGGTAGAAGGATAAAAAGAGAAAAAAAGAAATAGAATGAGAGCAAATTACTAAGAGTAAGGCATATAGATTCACTGACACAGAGGAAGAGAAGAACAGAGAAATGAACTGAAGGTAAGAAAGATACTAAAACAATGTGAGTTAGCAAAACTAAGTCAGGAAACAGTAGTAAGTAAAAAGATAATGACTGAGACAGAAAACAGTCTAATTAAGGATGCATTTAGAAGAATGAGGAATAGAAGATAACTGAGAGTAAGTGAAGAACAGTCATAGAGTAAAAGGATGAAAGGAGAGAGAATAATATACAACGATTGAGGGAAATGGAGTGAAGAAATTAGTAGACAGACACACTAAGAGAAAAACTGAGTGAGGTGGAGAACAATGAGTGAGAAAAGGAAATGAGTAAGGGAGTAAAAAAAGGAAAGAGAGGAGAAGACGACTAAAACAATGGTACTGAGAGAAAATAATTTGGTGATGAAAGTAAAGAGAAGGACATTGAAAGAAAGGAAATGAGGGATAGTAATGGACCCAGAGTAAAATAAATGGGATGAGAGAGGAGCAGTGAACTTGTTGTAAAAGAAATGACAGAAGGTAGATAAACACAAGTGAACATAACACAAGGAGAGTGAGGCACTGAGGACATAGAAGTAGTGAACGAAAATTAGAGAGAAGAGGTCAAAAGTAAGGAGCAAACAAAGATAAGCAAGGGAGAGTGGGTGATTTATAGTGATAGAGTGCGATAATACTGCTGAGTGAGTAAACAGGAATTACTAAAAGAGCAAAGGAGGAAAATACGGAAAAGGGAAGTAAAGCAGAGAGACTGAAAGCTGAAAAGTTATGCAAGGGAGAGAGGGGATGCAGACAGTTGAAATGAGAATGAGGGGTTGTCAAAGAAGTGGAGTAAAGGAACGGGGGTTACAGAGAGTGAGAGAAAGACATTATAAGTGAGTAAAAAGAGCTGAAAGAGGATGGAAAAAGGAAAGTGAGTGTCAGAGAATGGGAATACAATTTAATTTACACAATCCAAAGTATAGAATAACTTGTACAACATGTTACATAGTTTATTTTTGCTGTTCTCAGAATATATTGAATTTCACTTAAAACAGTGAGTACAAATTACTCATCATATGACAGCGGGAAAAAAAACCACAATCTAAAAGATTGTGTTTTAAAAAAAACCTTAGATACTGACAAATGACAAATGTACACTAATCTTTGATTGACTTACTTTTCCTTGAGGCCAAATAGTATATCATGGAGGTCCTTTCCTCGTTGCAAAGTACTCTGCTGTTCACTAAAAAATCAATTTCATCGACTTTCTAGAAGAAAAGCTCCAAGAACATCTGAAATATTTTGATTATTTTCATATACTCCTTTTCTTTCAGTCATGACTCTTTACTCATTCCTGTACCTTTCCTTTGGCCAAATAGTGTCAGATGTATGAGTATATTTTCAAATTAATTCTAAGAAACTCTGAAATGACCTTTTTTCCGACGTTCTGAAAGAAAGGTGTTGTATCTTCACAGTGGTCCTTTCCTCCCGGCTGTTACCCCCCTCCCCTCCCGTAGTAGTGGTTCAGTCCAGCTGTCAGCCTGGAGGCAGCCTTAGAATGTTGTCGACTTGATATTCCGCCCAGCTGGGAGCACCTGATGAAAAACTTACTCAATAAACCTTTCAGATTCATCACCTTGTAAAGTGTATTTATTACACTTTTTGGCGACGAGGGTCAAGGGGCTGAGCCAGGGTCAGCGTGGTGCCCCACCCTGGATGAAATTATACTGGGACGGAAGAATTGGCAGGAAGATCCACTTACCCTGCGTGAGAATTTTTGTCTGGCGCCACCCCAGCGTTTCCACTCTGCATCGCGACACCACTCCAACGTTGTCAGGAAAATATTCTGAAGGAAGCAAGCGGTATCCTGAAAACATCCTGACAGGGGCCGCTAGCTGTTGACTTTGGGGATTATCCGCGAGTGACTCTCGCCCTCAGAGAAGGCAGTCTGTTACCCGCTTCAAATGAACTCACGGAGGTGAGCTGCGGTGTGCTGTGTGCAGAGTGGCGTTTGAGGCGAACTTCACGCTGCTTGTGTGTGGCGAAGCCGGCTGTGAGCCAGTCAGCACATGTGAGGCAAACAATGCTGGGTCGGATGAACGGTGCGGCACATTGAGGCGGAGGATTCTACATCGCCTACCTTGCGAGTGGCCGGACGTGAGATCGTGGTACTTGACGGCTCCAGCCAGCGCCGTAACTGAAGCGCAGCGGCCCGAGTGAGCAAGGCCGGTTTGGCGCATCTTCCCAACAAGCTGCGGCTGCGGATTGACTGTTGTGGGACTGCTGAAGTGTACTCCATATCCGGCCCCCTCACGGTGATTTGGTGAAGGGGAGGGGTTTTAGCTCACCCAGCGTTTACGTGTGGCAGAATTTTGTTCCTCTCAGCGAGCTCCGGAGAGGTGCCTAAGATCTCCACAGGAAGTTCCCGCCCAGTACCAAACAACGTGGGAAATGAAAAGACAGAAATAGGACTGGGGTTGTATCTTCAGGAAAAGGATATAAGAGCCAGTATTGAGGTTCCACTTAGTGATTCTCCATTTTTAGGGGGGTGTAAACCCTTATGTGCTCACATTGATGTTTAGTGTCCATGCTTGAATGCACCATTTTTACTTTATTATTGTGTAGTTCATTTCCTCCCCATATCTCATCCCAGGTTCAGTTTTTGTTTTCCAACACAGTAATTTAGTGTCATCTTGTGGATGGCCATGGCAGGTGCAGGAATGAGCTAGCCCCCACCCTTCTTAAATGAGCTGGGGGAGCCCGACATACCATGGAAGAGATGGGAAGGGATTTTCAAGTCCTATCTCATAGCAATAGGAGGAGGGAATTATAATAATGTGAGGAAACAGCACATTTTGTTACACAATTTGGGCATACATGGGAGAAAAGTGTTCGAAGATATAACTGGCAGGCTAGTTGATGATGAACAAGAAGAAGTAGAAGGGGTGAATGTATATGAGTATACTTTGATGAAACTGGAGGAACACTTTAAAATTAAACTAAATGTTGTGCTGGAGAGACACAAGTTCTACAAAAGGGCCCAGAAGAAAGATGAAAAAATTACAAACTATGTAGCGGTTCTGAGGGGTTTGGCAGCTACGTGTGAATTTGGGGCACTGACTGATTCAATGATAAGGGACCAAATTGTGAGGTGCACTAATGACCCCAGGATACAAGAGGAACTCCTTACTAGGAATCCTGACCTGGAAGAGGCATTGAGTATAGCTAAAGGGTTGGAGCATACAGCCATGCGTATGAAAGAGATGAAAATACATGAGGGAGCAATCAGAGAAAAAATAGAGAGCAAAGGTTCACACGAGGGGGAGACCATTTGTAAAGTAGGCGAGAAGGCTAAGGTTGACCAGCGCAACAACCCTCAGGGTTTGTTGTGTTACAAATGTGGTAGCCCGTGTCATCTAGCAAACAACTGGAAGTGCCCTGCAAGGGATACTCTGTGTAGGAAATGCAACAAAAGAGGGCATTTCTCTAAGGTGTGTAAGAATTTCAACCAAAAAATACATATGGTGGAAAATGTAGAAATTGAAGAGGGGAGAGAGAAAACATATATTTTCCAGGTGGGGGATGAGGAGGAAAATGAATGTAATGAATATCCTAAATGTGAAATTACTTTGGATGGAGAAAGAATTGTTGCATTTGCTGATTCATGCTCCCCTTACACACTTATAGACAAGAGGGAGTTTGATGAGAAGTTTGCAGGACGAGGTGTAGTGTTGGAGAAGGCAGACATAAATCCAGTAGGATACTTCAAGGAGCGTATACCGCTAGAGGGTATGAAAAAAATGAGAATAACCTTTAAAGATAGGCACACGGTAGGGAAAGTGTACGTCTCCATGAGAGGTTCTAATCTGTTGGGTTGGAAACATCAGAAGGAACTAGGCATTAAGCTAGACCCCAACAACAGAGAACAAGTGCTTTTAGTGGAACCCACCAGTGTAGCAGAGGATGTCACTCAGGAGTTTAAGGAGGTGTTTAGTGAAAAACTGGGGGTGCTAAAGAACTATGTGCACCGGATTACACTCAAGGAGGATGCCGAGCCAGTGATACACAAAACACGCTCCATACCACTACGCATGAGAGAGCCCTTGAAAACTGAGTTAGACAAATTGGTCAGCCAAGGAGTGATTAAAGAAATAGAGACATCTACTTGGTTGGCTCCGGTTGTTCTCACGACCAAGGATGGAGGAAAGAACATTAGGTTGTGTGTGGACCTAAGAGACTTGAATGCAAACATCCTGATTGACCGGTACCCACTCCCGAGAATTGGAGAGATGTTGACCACCATACGAGGTGCCAGGTACTTTAGTGTGCTGGATCTGTCCTCGGCGTACTATCAAATAGTACTACATCCGGAGTCACAGTCGCTGACAGCGTTCACTACTCCGTTTGGTAATTTCAAATTTCTACGGATGCCTTTCGGTTTGGCGGCAGCGGCAGCGGCCTTCCAACGGGTGATGCAACACGTCCTTAGGGAATGCAGGAAAACCATGTGCTTCCAGGATGATATACTCATTTATGGCTCCAATGAGGAAGAACATAGCGAGAACTTAAGAGGGGTGCTGAGGAGACTGAAGGAAGTAGGATTCACCACCAGGTTGAGCAAATGTAAATTGGGGGTGAGCTCAGTGGATTACTTGGGCCATACCATCTCCGAAGAAGGGATTAAACCAAAATGTGATTTGGTCAATGCCGTCAGAGATGCACCTACGCCAACCAACAAAGAGGAAGTGTTGTCATTTTTGGGACTAGCAGAATACATGGCAAAGTTCATAAAAGACTTTGCCACCAGAACGCATGCCATGAGGGAATTAGTGAAGAAAGAAAGCAACTTCGAATGGGGTGAGAGACAAGAATTGGCGTTCAGAGACATAAAAATTGCCATAATTCAGGCACCTTCCATAGGCAAATTTGACCAAGAAGAAGAAATAATAATAACCACCGATGCGAGCAACAGGGGAATAGGAGCAACCCTGTCACAGAGAGGAGAGAAGCAACTTAGGGTAATTGCTTTCGCGTCAAGAACGCTTACTTCCCCAGAAGCCAACTATTCTACAGTGGAAAAGGAGGCACTCGCTGAATACTGGGCTATCAAACACTTCAAATTCTACGTGTGGGGAGTACCATTTGAGATGCACACGGACCACAAGCCGTTGGTTCCTCTGTTTTCAAAGAAGAATATGGAGGAAATGACCCCACGCATTGCCAAGTTGGTTTTGGGCCTACAAGGTTATAATTTCCGAGCAGTGTACATACCAGGACAACAGAACAGAGTAGCGGATTTCCTCTCAAGAGCTCCAGTCCTCAGTGAAACAGATGAGGAAAAGGTGGAAGATACCATCCTGGAGATAAGTGTAGCAGCTGTAATGAAGGAAGATTGGGAAAACCACATGGAAAGAGATGAGACTTTGAAGAAGGTGAAGAAGTACATTGTCACGGGGTGGCCAAAGAAGTGCAAAGAGTTGGAAAGAGAGATCCAACCGTATTGGAATGTAAGAGAGGATCTCTCAGTTGAGGCGAATTATGTCATGAAGTCTGGAAAACTAGTTCCTCCGGAGGGAGTGAGACAGCAAGTCATCACCCTAGCCCATGAGGGTCATCTGGGCAGAAGCCTGTGCAAATCCAGATTAAGAGCAGACTATTGGTTCCCGGAGATGGACCGAGAAATGGAAGAGAAGGTACGCGACTGTTACGCATGCAGTATCAGTGACAAGTCCAAAGTTACCAAGCATTCCCCTCTGATACCAGTGGAAGTACCTGTGGCTCCATGGAAAAAACTGGGATTTGACATCACGGGACCCATCCATGGAAAAGGCTCACAAGATTGGTACCTATTGGTACTGATAGACTACTATTCCAACTGGATTACTCATAAATTTGTAGTGAACATCAGCACTAAGTCCGTTATTGGTTTCTTGAAAGAGGTGTTCTCGAGAGAGAGGGGATCCCCGCAACGCTTATAACGGACAATGGGGTCCAGCTGACCTCGGACGAAATGAAAGAATTTTTAAAAGACTGTTCAATTTCTCATATCCGCACGCCGTTGTACTGTCCCAAGGCCAATGGCAAAGTGGAAAGGGGGAACCGATTACTTAAGGAGAGCATCAAGCTAGCAGGAAAGTCGGAAAAAAATATGGAGGAAGCTGTAATGGAAACATTGTGGGCCTACCATACCACCCCCAACTCCACCACGGAACGTTCACCTTTCGAGCTAATGAGAGGAAGAAAGGCTGGATCTAAGCTGTCCCCACAGTGGATGGGGAGAGGAAATCATCAAGAAGTAGATGCGGAGGACATGAAGAGGAGAATTGAAGACAAGCAAGACAAGTACAAAGAGTGGTACGACAGGAAATGGGGTGCGAAGGAAAAGAACCTCAGTAGAGGACAGATGGTGTACATCAGGAGGCCTGACAGAGGGGGGAAAGGTGAGGACAGGTTCTTTGCACTAGGAAGGATAAGGGAGGTCAAGAGCAATGTCGTAGTCATGCAGGATGGAAGAGTTTGGAGTCAAGATAGAGTGGTTTCCGTCACTACCAAGAGAGATTTGTTGGGGGAGGATAGTGCACAGTCAAGAGACAGAGCGGTGGAACTGGGGCAGCGTAGGGAAAGTCACAGGAAAAAGACCACCCCGTTTTGGCACAGGCAGTATAGCATGAGATGACCCCTCAGGTCATAGATGGTTGGTCCCGCATATGTTAAATAGGCTTAGTTTTGATATATATGTCTGCCCTGTGGACAAAGGTTTGCATGCTTCATTGTTTTCCCCCTTTCTGTTCTTCCCCACCTCTCCTGTTCCCTCAGGGAGGAAGATGTGTTGTATCTTCAAGGTGGTCCTTTCCTCCCGGCTGTTCCCCCCCTCCCCTCCCGTAGTAGTGGTTCAGTCCAGCTGTCAGCCTGGAGGCAGCCTTAGAATGTTGTCGACTTGATATTCCGCCCAGCTGGGAGCACCTGATGAAAAACTTACTCAATAAACCTTTCAGATTCATCACCTTGTAAAGTGTATTTATTACAAAAGGCTCATACAACATTTTCACAATATTTAAGTATTTGTAAAACCATCTCTGACTCACTCATGTTCATCATTTTGTATATTACTAATATCACGTACTATAAGATCCACTTACAGTACCTATATGACAAGTCAATTTTTTATATTACCTGGATCACTTTTACTCAGAATATATTTTTAAACAGCAAAATAACCTTTATTAACGGCACCCGTCTTCATAGGCCAATTACCTTTACCTAAATTTTGGTTGTAAAAACACCAGGTATGAATTTTTTAAGCCAAAAGGCAAACGTTGTTTGAAAGTCAAATGAGTGTCGTTACATTGGGTCCAACCTTTACAACTTTTTAAATAGCATGTGTAATGCCCTGATGTTGTAGAAGGACCGTCATGAAAAATAATAGCTACAGTTGCAAAGGTTCTTCCTGATATCGATAACTGAGAACCCACAACATTTTTAATAGAAGTTGTCAATTTAGTTCCATCAGGTCTACATCGTTGGAACATTAAAATGACATACTGACCATCATTTTGAATAAATAATGTGGACAGCATTGTAGACTTACATTGGGTTCACACCATATTGTGATCCGCTGCTTCAACTAGATTATTAAAAGGCACTGATTTGCAGTCTGGTAAAGTCAAATATATAAATCTTTCAGTGTCTATTCTAGTAGTACTTGATAAAGTACAGTTGTCGCAGTCATGCTGCCATTGATAAGAAAGGCTAAAAACATTTTTTATATCTACACCTTCATCTTCCAATACATCAAACATATACATTAAAAATTCCTGACAATCCTGCTGGATATTCTGTGAAAATTGATTTTTACCACAACATACGTCTAGAAGATTTCGAATTTCTGAAACACTTTCTATTTTTGCTCTATCACTGGTACATTTCTCAAACACGGAATTGCACAAACAACAGAATCTTTGATCCCGATTTTCAACAATCTGTTCTTGTATATTTTGAAGAAAAAAACAACATTAACCACTACATTAGCATAGCAGTTGCACCAGAACTGTTTTCAAACTGAAATCCAACAACATCTTCAAAAGAATCCTTTTTCCTTCTGCTTACAGTTACAGTTTCATCTACTTTTTGTCTTTTTGCTACTACCTCACTGCAATTACTCTCATTTCTTCTTTTTCGGCCTACCACACGTTTTTCAATCAGAGGGTATTGAAGCAAATGTGGAGCATACTCTCTTCTTAACCTATTGTATTCTTTAACACAATGTAGATCTGCACAAATCTTTGTTTCATCACACTCAATCAAGTACAATCCTGATAAAGTTCTCACTCGTGATAATGCCACATATGCCATACCCTCTTTAAACACAGAACTTCCAATGTTCACCAAAGCGCTATCTACACTTAAACCTTGAGATTTATGAATTGTCACTGCATATGCCAAACAAATAGGAAACTGTTTTCGGCGAACATATAAGTCTTTCACGAGCAAAAATCTAGCTGAACAACGACAAATTTGTTCTATTTCATCAATGCCATCAAATTTAATTTTTTAAATTTCAATTCCATCTCTATTTTTGTAATTCACAAAACCAACAACATGACCCATTGCTCCATTTACCAGACCTCTTTCAACATTTAAATTCCTTCTCAAAATGATACGACAATTCAAACACACATTCAGAGTCTTTTCAAAACCAGCAGTTTTAGATATAGTCTTCTCTAATGAATCCAATTTTGATTTCAAATTTTCAGACAAAATAATTGTTGCTCCCATATGCTCTATTTTATCTGTAGCTTACAGTTTCACTATCTCTTCATTTTCTAACTTTAACATTTTGTTGTTGAACATGCAACATTCTTTCAGAGTTGGCATCAAACATATGCCAGATTTCTTCTCGTTAATTGTCTTAAAAATATTCTCTGGAAGAATGTTTTCATTTGGGTAAAAATTTGAAATTAACCGTCCATGTAAAGCTTCTTTTCCTTGCTGATTTACTTTTCCGATTCTTACATCTTGTAAAATATTTTTATAATCTTCATCCTTTGCCTGCCGCATATTTTGAAGCAGTTCTGCATATTTGAAGTTTAACCATATATTAACGTTTCCAATGCTTCCTAGGCACTTCCTGGTATCTTCATGCGTGAGCATTTTGAACACAGGTTGTCCTTTCACTGGAGTCAACTGCAGAAGATCTCCAAAAACAATAATATGTTTTCCTCCAAATAAGACATCATAGTCTGTTCTAAGAATTTCTTGCATTCTCAAATGCACAAAAGCAAGCATTATATTTGACACCATGCTTACTTCATCAATGATAAGAAGTTTCATTTTCTTCAGGACTCTCGAAACTTCGGAACACGCATCTCCAGATAGCTTGTGATATTGCAATTTGTTGTCATGCTCCACTGGCAGCATCAGTAAACGATGTAAAGTAATCCCTTTAATGTTTTGTGCAGCCAGCCCAGTTGGGGCGGTAACAACACAAGACAGCGGTGATTCAGTCCTTTTCTGCAGATAAGTTGCAATTGCTTTAATCAGAAAACTTTTTCCAGTTCCCGCTTCTCCACTCACGTACAGTTGGACTGGTTTAAAAGATGTACATGAGCACTCTTTTTTCTCATGAGTGAATCCATGTTCAACCTGATCTGTGACTTCGTCATATATCTGTTTCTGCACAAGGTTTAGTTGTTTCACCAAATCTTCTAAGTTAACTCCATCATCTTGAGCTTGTTCCATAGCTCTTTCCACCTCATCCATGGCAGTGGCTGCTTCATTTTGAATAATTGGTCCTCCAAGTGGATCCTGACTCAATGAAGCAGTACTCTGACTGTCTTGAGAACTGTCTCTAGCAATTTCTGCAGCAATTGTGGCTTCTTGCTCTATTTCTTCGTTCAACATTTGCAGATAATTTGGAAAAACAGGACATTCTATGGTATCCTTGGTTGCATTAAAAGAATCTTCGTAACAGAGAAAATCTCCAAGTAGTTCCTCTTCGGTACGCCATGGGTAAAGAGTTGCAAAAGAGCTAAATAGTAAAATTCCATTTTCGCAACTCAATTTTCGATGATTAATCAAATGGGCTTTTTTCTGTCTCACTAGACATCCTTCACACCCAATGATAGCACATATTCCATTGTTAATATCTTCTCTGATGGTTCTCTTATGAATATAGTTTTGCAGAACTTCATACAAACAACTGTTCTCAAGATGACTACTTCTATTTGGATAGTATGTATCCAACATGTTTGTCTTCAAAATATCTGTACTTTCTGGTTCTTTCTCGGCCAAATACTCTATTTCTTGTACAGATTTCAAAACTCTATTTCGTGTTGCAGCAAGACCTAGATTCGCCCAAATGATGGTTCTAGATTTGGCATAGAGACTTGCTGACGACAATCGATCAGAACATTCATATGCTCCAATTTCTCGATGCGACAACATCTTCAGACTGTAACTGTATAATTTCTTGCTTAGACTCTTTTCATGTGAAATGTCCTCCCATATTTCCTTCAGTTCTGTCTTTTCTTTTTTTGTGATGTAAGACGTCACATATCGCGCCACAGCAATAGAGTTGTCAGCAACAAACTGAATATCCATGTTAGCATTCCACATGGACAAAATCACTGGGTTGTAGTCGTTGATGTACTGTACTCTTCGTCTCTTTTTAAATTGTATGTATTTTTTGGTGATTTCCTCGTCACAGTATGTCGCAGAGAAGACATCAAATTATTTACTCTTCCTTTAGAAATCACTGGCCGTGGAAAGCCGAAACGACATTTTGTGTAGAACTTGTCCTTGTTTCTGAATTTTCGACGACAGTACTTTCCACAACAATGGGATTGAAAGCGTAACACTTGTTGCCTTAAACTGTTTTCCTCTGTAGTTTTCGGAACAGCACATGTTGAATACTCTTCAATGAACCTCATCACTGTCTCATCCGAATCTGTTCCAAATTTGGGTGCATCTTTAATCCACAACAACATATGTATGTGAGGAGCACCTCTCGCTTGATACTCCTTTCTCCAAAAGAAATCCAAAACCTCTCCAAGGGGAGGATTTTTTTGTTGGTAATAAAACACATCATAGTTTCAAATCTATGATTGAAATATCTGCATACATTCACAGGATCCAAAGAACACAGTTCTCCAGGTGTTTTGAATTCTATATTTTGTATATTTGCATTTGCCTCTCGTAGAAATTGAAGTAAGTCGTCCCATGCATACTCGGCACAGCTAAGAGTGAGGAACCATGTAGGAGTTCCTAAGTTTCTTAGCATACATTTCAATTCCCCATGACGACGGTACCAATACTCATTTGTACCACGCTGACATGCCATGAGATTGATTAGATGAGATTCTAAAATATTATCTTGCAGATTCACTTTCTCCATAAAGTCCCTCGCCGAAACATTTTGCAGATGTGCTCCACTTTTCAGTATATGGTTTACTGCATATGAAAGCCCAGACAAGTCACTTTCATACAGTAGATGAAACAAATAGGGAATGCATTGACGAAACCTTGGATCCTCAGCATATAATCTTACAGTTCGATATTCAGATGCAGGAATTTGAAGTGGACGATCGTCATATCGTCCACCTCGACCTGTTGGAAATAGCTGTGGAAAACAACGAGCTTCCAAACTTTCTTCCCATACACTAATGGGACTTCCTTTTGCTGCTTTCATTTGAAACAAGTCAATTGCATTCCCCATCACTTCTTTGGAATGCAAAGGATGAACAGTATAATGTTCATATATTTCTTCACTTCTAGACACATCAACTTTTTCAATTTGGCCGCCTGAACAATCACTGTCTTCATCTGCAGCTGTTTCCTCTGCTGCAACACATACATCTTTGTAATACTCATTGTTTTTGACTAAATACAACGTTCCTTTTTTGACTTTCCTAACATCCACTAAATCTTGCCAGATTTTCTTACTCTTTGTCGGAACCCCATTAACTAGAATAACTAAAGGTTCCTCTTCTAGTTTTTCTATACCAATTGTATCAATATTTTTTTTGAAATCTAGAGGCAAATAAACAACTCTTCCCTTTAATCCTCTCTGCAAATCTGTAGGAGGCAATTTCCCTATCTTAGGCTCCATGCGAACAATTGCCTGAAAAGGATGGACACATTGAATCAAAATAGACTCATATGTATTTAAATCCATCAATTCACGGGGAATGTCTACCAACTCCAGATTATTATGAACAGCTCTAGCAGGCATTCTGTTTTGATTTAATTTATAATAACAATATTTACAAATACGCTGATCAGAACTCAAATCAAAACAATTCTCCACCCACAAATAAGTTGCAAAATCCTTCCACTCATAATTATTCATCTTTTCACTTTTTACGTATAAATCAACTAATCTAGTTTGATGTTTATAATGACTTCGTCGACAACACACACAAGTAAAATTCGGCCTTTCACTTGATTTCACCTTAAACCTGGTAATTTCCTGCTCAAACTTTTCTGTACTTGAAATCTGTACATTGTCTTCCACATTACCTTGAATTGCTGTGTCAATTTCTACACTGTCCTCTTTTTCACCAAAATAACAAATCTCAATTTCTTCACAAATCTTCTCCACATCTAATTCAGTTCCATGGAAAAGAGCACCTTTTAATTGTTTAAGCTTAAGTGATGGACTTGTTGCATAATACAACATTCTCACTAATTTCCTCATTTTGGTATGATGCACTGCTAACATCCTAAAATGATGAAAAACACTCTGACAGACTTTTCTAGAAAGACAAGCCAGTGAATGCCCTTGCAAACCTGTGTTTTCTCTAACTCTGCAAGGATCTAAGTCTTGCAACAACTTTTTGCTTTAGACTTTTCTTACTATATGTACGTAAGAAATTACAAAACAATTGATTCCTGTCGCACACTACAAATACGACTAGACTTCCAAGTGTACACTGGACCCTTAGTACGTCTCCCTAAAACTTCATCAGTTTTATTTATTTATTTATTTTAGCGATTTGTATAGCGCCTGGTGACCCAAGGGCATCCCCGCGCTGTAAGGAGATTGTTTATCCTGAAGGAGAGGGAGGGAGGAGGAACAATTATTTCGGGAATAGGTGTGTTTTCAGTTTTTTGCGAAAGGTCAGGTAGCTGGCTTCCAGTCTGAGGGTGCGTGGGAGGGAATTCCATCTCACGGCCGCTTGCACCGAGAATCGTCGACATCCGGTGCGGGTCCTTTTGAATTTGGGGACGTTGGCCAGGTGCTCACTGTCTGAACGGAGGGATCTGGATGCTTTGTAGGGGGTGACCAGGCTGCTGAGGATAGTAGGGCCAGATCCGTTGATAAGTTTGTGTGTTGTACACATGGCTTTGAATTCCACCCTTTGGCGAACAGGGAGCCAGTGCAAGGCCTTGAGGGCTGGTTTTGCTGACACTTTCGAAGGAAGGTTCGTGAGCAGACGGGCCGCAGCGTTCTGTGTCCGCTGTAGTCTAGTCAGGGTGGCCTCTGGAGCACCCAGGTAGACCATATTGCTGTAGTCAAGACGGGACAATACTAGCCCCTGGATAAGAAGTTTCCTAGAGGCAGGTGGTAGTAATGGGAGGATCTTACGGGTGGTGCGCATGAGCCCAAAACAGGTGCCAGCAGTTTTGGCCGCTTGCGTCTTCATGGTGAGCTCCGGTTCGAGCCATACTCCAAGGGTTTTGATTTCACGCTTCGGGGAGGGGATTTCTCCGAATACGTCGGGCCAGACTGTTGGGGGGATAGTTGCCCATTGTTTTCCCAGGAGCATCACTTCGGTCTTAGACCCATTTAATTTTAGTGATGAATCACTCATCCTGCTGTGTATTTGGGTAAGGCAGTTCGCCAGTTTCTCCGGGTGGTCGACTAGTTGGGATAGAGAGACGACCAGTTGAGTGTCATCAGCGTAGCTTACCATTTTTATGTTAAATGGTGTCACCACGTCTTCCAGGGGAGCCATATATGCGTTAAAAAGCGTCGGGCTCAGGGAAGATCCCTGAGGGACCCCGCTTGTGAGGGGGAGGGTGGCTGAGTGGTAGTTGCCGTCCCATACCTGGAACGTGCGTCCGGTGAGGAAGGATTCTGTCCAACTAAGTGCCGTCCCGGTGATCCCTGCTGCCGCGAGCCGATGGAGGAGGACACGGTGGTTGACTGTGTCGAAGGCTGCGCTGAGATCCAGGAGGATCACTGCCACTGACCCTCCTGAATCCAGTATGCGCCTTGCCCCCTCGATGACGGCGAGGAGAGCAGTATCTGTGCCATGGCCCGGGCGGAAACCAGTTTGGGAATCCCGTAAGATGTTGTTTGTTTCAAAGAACTGGGACAGTTGTCTGTTGACCAGTTTCTCAGCTAGCTTGCTGATTGCCGGTAGGAGAGAAATTGGACGATAGTTTCCCATGTCTGCTGGATCGAGCTGTGGTTTTTTAAGGAGTGCTTTTACCACCGTGCTCTTCCAGCTGGCAGGGACAGATCCCTGGGTAAGTGAGCTATTAATGAGCTCCGTGACCGTGGGAACGATGACAGGGGCCACGGTTTTGAGGAATCTGATGGGAGCCGCATCAAGTGGTGAACAACTTCTCATTTTGGTCATGGTTCGCTCGACCTCCAGACATGTTACTGGCCTGAATGTCTCAAGTTGAGGACGAGGATTACTTTCGGTTTGACTGGGGGGTGTCGGATTGTCCAAGTGGCTGGTGGGCCCGGGAGGGGGGAGGGAAACTAGTATACGGGCGATTTTATCGTTGAAGTACGTGGCTAGGTCATTACTTCGGTCCACCGAGGGGACACTGGAGGACGGGGAATGGGGTACTTTGAGCAGCTCCTTTACGATTATGAAGGATTCCCTGGCTGAATTAGAAGATTCTGTAATCCGCGTGTCATAGTGGGAGGCTTTGGCGTGCCTGATGGCATCTTTGTAGAGTCTGACTGTATTGTGGTATGCTTCCTTGCTGGAGTGCTGCCAGTCTTTCCTCCAAAGCCGTTCGGCTCTTTTACAGTTTTTACGGAGGAGTTGGAGGTCAGTGGTATACCACGGGGCGGACCCAGGTTTTCCGTTTTTATCCTCCCTAGTTCTTAGTGGGAGCACGGAGTCCAGGGAGGTGGTGATCCACTCTCTGAAATTGCTGTCAGCGACAGCCGGGTCGTCTGCGCGTGCCGGGCTGGTGTTTTTAAGAATGCTGGCCCATTCTTCGGTAGGAAGTCTGGACCAGGTCCTGTCCCTGATGTAGGTGGGCGGTTTTTGAGGTTTCCTGAAGAAACCTGGCAGTAGGAAGGAAATTAGGAAATGGTCTGTCCAGGGTAAGGGGGAGGCATCCTTCACTTGCATCGATGGAGTGTTAGTGAACACTGGGTCCAGCAGGTGACCCTTGGTATGAGTGGGTCCGGAATTAAGGAGGTGGATGTCAAGTGCTGCCAGATCAGCGATCAGGTCAGCTGCTGTCTGGTCAGTAGGGTCATCGAGATGGATGTTAAGATCTCCTATTATCAGGAAATTCGATATGGAGTGGGCCAGGGTTGCTACAGTGTCCAGGAGAGCGCTCGCGAAAGGGCCTGGATGCCACCTCTTCTGGTTCTCTAGGCACAAGTTTCTCTTTTTCAATCGGACAACCGTCTTTCACTTCATACGCTCGACCACTGGTGTCAACTGCATGCACTAAATCATTCTCCTGGAAGTAACTCTCCTCATTAAAAAACGGCTCAAAACTTGAACTGTGCATCCATTCTCCTGAAAAAACTTTACAAAAATTAGTCCGATTAATTACTCTTTTCCATCTACTGTTTGATTTGAAAACATCAATTGTCTTGGTAAGTGTCCTAATTCTATTGATTATTAAAATAAATACATTTTTCTTAACTTCAAAAGCCTGATCAACAATCTTCTCTACACCTTTCTTTTTCTTATAAAAAGCAGCTCTCTGTTTATCTTTCCTAATGTTTTTTAACAAATTTAAAACCACCCTATTGCGAAACATTCGTTTACGAATGTCTCTAAACTGATTCTGCCTTCTATTCCTATACATATTGTTCTCTCCTGCTCCAGTTGTAGGATTCTTTGAGGTTCTCTCCTTCCTTTTCAAATTTACTCTCTCATTCTCTTTTTCTACATGCTGTCCAACATTTATTTTGGGATCTACATATGTTCCGTAAGAAAGACTTAGTTGTCTTACCAGGAGCTTTGTTCCTATTTTTTGAAGTATTTGTTGTGGAAGAGTGCTTTAATTCCGTTGCTGTTTTTGTTTTTTGGCGGTTAAGTTGTTTTCTTTTCCTTTCCCTTGAGGGCATGTTTCCTTACTCTTGAAATCTTGATTTCAATCTGTGTTAAAGAAAAAAATAGCACATTATAGACCACTATTACCAAACAACAAAGCAATGACAAAAAGCAAACGGTCTATTCAGGGTTACAGATCAGGTGAGGATTCTCCAGGGGTGCAGAAGAGGTGAGGCCTGTATTGAAGAGTGTAGTGGAAGACAGCTCTGACCACAGGTACAAAGAAGATGAGACCTGTGTCTAAGAGTCCAGTAGGGAATAGACTTCATGAAGTCTAGTCCACTGCACTCTTATATACAGGCTTCACCACCTATGCTTCCCAGGAAAGGCCTCTCTCCCACTACAGTCTTGAACATAGACCTCACCTCCTCTGTTCCTCTGGACATGCCTCACCTCATCTGCACAATCTACTTCCTTATATCAGGTAACACAGGTGACATGATTGTGAAAAGGTCAATTTTTTTATGTAATCATGCACACACAATTTATTCTTTCTCAAAAATGTAAAAGACATTAATTAGCCCCAAACATGTTTCAGTAGTGTAATGAAAAGCTTATACATATGACCTTTTCTCTGTTTTTCAAATTTTATTCTAAAAAAAGATTATGAGGCCTAAGCAGGAGTGCTCATGTGATGAAGCCTGTCCAGCGGAGCACAAAACGTGAGGCTTGTGTCCAAGAGTGCAGTGGACAACACTAAACTGGAGTAGTGTGCAAAAAAAAGATGAGCCTTATTTATAAAGCCCTACAAAAGGGGATGATGGACGGAGCGTTTGAGCAAATGAAACACTCACCCCCAGTCAACTGATCTGGGTTTAATCCATCACTATTCTTTAGCCCACTCAGCCACCCCATTTCAGACATGGTTATATGCAAATCAGTCTGACACTGTGCCTTATGGGAACAGTCCAGCCCGAACTGCCAAGCCATGTCTTCCATGGACCGGAAACAAACATCCTGGGACCGGTTTCGGATTCATAATCCTCATCAGCCAGGCTATCTTGAATCCAGTGGCCAAGTGAGCAAGGGACTCACATCTGAGCATACCCTGCCACACTTAGGGCGCCACATTATACCTCTGTCAGGTGTAATGTACACAGATGGGGCATTACCCCGCAAAAAGCCTCGTAATAGTGACGCAGTGAAATCTATGAGATTTCACTGCATCACTTTTAGGACACTGTTACATCAAAATCTTGCACCTGCCTCACAGCAGGCGTAAGACTGAGGCAAATGCTTTCACATGGGGCTTTCCCCATGTGAAAAGATGCATTGCTAGAGTTGCGTCATTTTTGTGACACACTCCAGCAATTCGTCACTTCTGCGCTTACAGATACATCAGAAATAATGACTTATCTGTAAGTCCTAGAAACATGATGCGTCATACATTAAATATAATGCACCATTGGTGTCACAAGGAGTGCACAGTTAAAAGTGACGCATTGCTGTTTTCATAAATAAGGCTCTCAGTGTGCTTCCTAATCTGAGGTAACACAGGTGACATGATTTTGAAAGCTTCAAATTATTTTATTTAATCATGCACACACTTTTTATTCTTTCTCAAAAATGTAAAAGCTATTAATTTGCACCAAAATCGATTTTTCAATAACATTTTAGAAACACAGTGCAGGTCCTATGTACAATCATTCCATTTCAGTCTTGAAAAGTCTCTATTTTACAAAATACATTTCCTATCTCTTGCAAACATTCCTACCAAGCATTACCCAAAAAATGAAACAAACCAACAGCAAAGAAACTCAGTCTGCTTCCCAATCTGAGGTAAAACACGTAACATGTTTGTAAAAGATTCAAATATTTTTATATAATTACACACACACTATTTATTCCTTCTTAAAAATATTAAAGCCATTGATTTGCACTAAAATCGTTTTTCAATTACCATTTTATGAACAGAACACAGGTCCTATGTACAAGCATTCAGTTTTGCACTGCTGATGCGTTACTTTTTGTGACGCATCGGCGGCATAAAACATGTACCTTTTTGCACCATATTTAAAAAGTGACGCATGTAGGTAGATGCGTCACTTTTTAAACCTCTGCGCCACATTATACCTCTGTCAGGTGTAATGTACACAGAGGGGGCATTCCCCCGTAAAAAGCCTCATAATAGTGACGCAGTGAAATCTATGAGATTTCACTGCATCACTTTTAGGACACTGTTACGTCAAAATCTTGCACCTGCCTCACAGCAGGCGTAAGACTGAGGCAAACGCTTTCACATGGGGCTTTCCCCATGTGAAAGGATGCATTGCTAGAGTTGCGTCATATTTGTGACACACCCCAGCAATTCGTCACTTTTGCGCTTACAGATACATCAGAAATACTGACTTATCTGTAAGTCAGAGAAACATGATGCGTCATACATTAAATATAATGCACCATTGGTGTCACAAGGAGTGCATAGTTAAAAGTGACGCATCGCTGTTTTCATAAATAAGGCTCTCAGTGTGCTTCCTAATCTGAGGTAACACAGGTGACATGATTGTGAAAGCTTCAAATTATTTTATTTAATCATGCACACACTTTTTATTCTTTCTCAAAAATGTAAAAGCTATTAATTTGCACCAAAATCGATTTTTCAATAAAATTTTAGAAACACAGTGCAGGTCCTATGTACAATCATTCCATTTCAGTCTTGAAAAGTCACTATTTTACAAAATGCATTTCCTATCTCTTGCAAACATTCCTACCAAGCATTACCCAAAAAATGAAACAAACCAACAGCAAAGAAACTCAGTCTGCTTCCCAATCAGAGGTAAATCACGTAACATGTTTGTAAAAGATTCAAATATTTTTATATAATTATGCACACACTATTTATTCCTTCTTAAAAATAATAAAGCCATTGATTTGCACTAAAATCGTTTTTCAATTACCATTTTATGAACAGAACACAGGTCCTATGTACAAGCATTCAGTTTTGCACTGCTGAAAGCCATTAATTTGCCCTAAAATCGTTTTTTATTTAATATTTTATGAACAGAGCACAGATCCTATTTACAAGCATTCATTTTCACTACTAAAACCCATTGTTTTGCACTAAAATTGTTTTTCAAATAACATTGTAGAAACACTGCAGAGATCCTATATACAAGCATTCATTTTCACTACTGAAACCCATTCATTTACCCTAAAATTGATTTTTAAAATAACATTTTAGATACAGAGTGCAAGTCCTATGTACAACCATTCAACTTCACTACTGAAACATCACTATTTCACAAAATACAATCCTCTATTTTACAAATATAGAAACCATGCATTTTCAAAAAGCATCACACAAACCAACAGCAAAGAAAATCAATGTGCTTCTTAATCTGAACTCTCTATCTAAATGAATCATAACTCACCCTTACAAATGCTTTAGGAGATTCAGAACAGTGTCAGATACACACACCAATATTTCTTTAGCAGAGCAAAAGGTATGTTCTCCAGGCACTGCAACCATTAATGGCACAGAAAACCTCTAATTCTACACACATATTGCTCATGGTAACCAATCAAAACTCTTCCCTCTGTATTTTCAAACCAACACCCTTCCCCCCTCAGCCCTTTCTACCTGTTACCGTAGCAACTCCCTCCTCACTGAGCTCCCAGGGT
The DNA here is from genome assembly GCF_964261635.1 of Lissotriton helveticus. NCBI lineage: Eukaryota > Metazoa > Chordata > Amphibia > Caudata > Salamandridae > Lissotriton > Lissotriton helveticus. Next base: position 694,165,248 of record NC_136063.1, read on the forward strand.
TAAAAGTTTATTCTACAATGTTGCAAATCAAATCAGCAAGCATGTTTGACCTCTCAATACACCAGCTTATCCACTGCAATCTATCTTTAAATGACTTTTTCTTAACCACTCAAAGTACTTCTTTCACATAACAGAACCATGCACCCTAACTTTCAGTTTTCAACTATCTGAATCCGCCAATCATTGCCTGTGATTCACGAGCACTGAAACTCCACAGTTTTTTTTGCAAACTCCTACTGTTCCAACTGCCATTTAATTCCTACACTTCATCTGACTGCACCAGAATCTCCTCTCACCATGTACTCTGTCTGGATTATTGGACATAGCTATATCCACTGGGCTCAAAAGTATGCAGCTACCAGAAATTTTCACAACCTTGATTTACCAAATGTGCACATAAAATGGATTGGCCAAAGAGGATTGAGATGTCATCAATTGATACCATTGGTGAAAACCTTTTACCATCTGCCGCACCCTGACCTCATAATTTTGCACTGTGGTGGAAATGACCTAGGCACTTTGACTGGGGTAGGTCTGGAGATGGTTTTAAAGGACAACTTTGGGCAATTGATGACACTTTTTCCCCAAACTGCCATGGTATATTCCAATATATGCCAAAGACAGAAATGGAAGTGGTCCAACCGATTTTGTCCACAATTTGAGAAAGCACGGAAACATGTGAATAAATCTGTTTCTGCTTACATGAGAGACTATGGAATGGGTTCAATATACAACTACAACTTGCGTTACAACATGCAAGATATCTACAGAGGAGATGGTGTGCACTTCTCAGATGAGGGGAATAGAATTTTCCTCCTGAATTTAAGACTGTTCATTGGTGCCTACTTGTAGGTACCTAAATCAGCCACAGAACCCAAAAGCTCTTTTCAGGGCTACCCTACCTCTGATCACTCCAAATGATTATCTTTTTCTAACTTTTTTCACTGTTTTTCACCAAAGTACGCTCCCCGGTACGCTCCCCGGTACGCGTACCGGGCGCTCCCCCCGCGAAAATTTTTAAACAATTGTTTTTTTTGGGCCTATATGGGCCTCCTAAGCCCCCCTCAGAAAACCTAGGGGGTCAGGGAGTGTCTACCGTGCCCCCTTTTACCCATTCCCAACGTTGTTTGTCCTCCATCTTGTGTCTCAAATCTACCGAAACACAAGATGGAGGACTCCCGTAGCTCTGCCGGTACGCGTACCGGGGGGTGCACCGGGAAGCGCTCCCAAAAATGTTAAAAGTTAATTTACATAAAAACCACTGGAGACACTTTCATCAAATATAGAATAGGTCATACTACATACCAGTCCCTACTATTTTCCCAAATTTGGTGGAATTCCATTGAGCCATTTGAGCTGTAGCACTGTCTAAATATCCTGAGGTAAATTACATGACAAAAACACATCTGAAGTGTTAGAATTTACAACCAATTAAAATGTTACTTTCATTTTCTACGTTTTTTTCCTGACATTTGGTTGGTTATGTACATGAATATAAATGAAAAATGAGAGGGAAACACGGCCATTTTGACTACAACTACCCGAGGTACATCTTGAAAGGATTTTCGCATTTTTTCTTCTTCACCTCTCTGTAAAGTAAGTTGTTAATTTGTAAGGGGCACTTTAAGTTAATTTGTAAAAACGTTTTCTGATAGTTATTTACTGTCACTCTGCTATAGTTATAGATAGAGATAGGCTCCTCTGTTATATTTATGGATTGACTTACACTTCTTCACAGGCACTATTTTATATTTCTACTTCGTGCCTGATACCATACACTGCCCAAAGTTAACTTCACTGTTAAAAAATCAGAACTACCTGTCTGAACTTCAACCCAACACTGCCCTAACTCTACTGGTATATTTATTTTTAATACAATTTACAGCAAGAAAATGGAAGGAGAAGCAAATATTTCTTTCGAAATAGTTCTTCAAAACAATCCTGAGGAAGACTTGGACTTTATGGACCAGTCTCTAGACGAAGAATTAGTTAATTGTGTGGAAGAAATCGAATCATGGACTGAAAATGACGACATTCCTGACGAAATAATGTTGGAAGTGTTATTAAATTTTGAAAAATCAGAGCAATACATTTTTATTTATTAATTAAAAAATGCTCTAGACATTATTCTTTTCTATATGTAATTCATGAAATAGTACCAAAATGATTATGTTTATATTATAGTATAAAGTGAAACTTACAGTATACTGTGCAATTTTAAAACATCATAAGGGAGCAGGGTAGACTACCCATGATCCCCTAGGACTTCTCAGGGAGTAATTAAAGGATCTGTTTCTGCTTTCCTGACAGACTATGGTGTGGATTCCATATACCACAATAACTTCTGTAACAACATGCTAGACATCTACATAAAAAAGGTGTACATTGAATTTAAGACTCTACATTGGTACCTACATGTTGGTACTTAAATCACCCACACAACACAACAACTCTATTCAGAGCTACCCTACCTCTAAGCACTTTAAATTATCATTTTACTGTTTCACTGAGGTTTCCCCATGTGTGGTGGGGGGAGGTGTGTGTGGGGGATGGTGGGGTGTGTCTGTGAGGTGTGTGTGTGTGTATGTGTCTGGGGGGTGAGGTGTATAGGTGTGTGTAGGTGTATGGGATATGTGGGTGTGGGTGGGGGTGTGGGTGTGTAAGGTGTGTGTGTGGGTGTGTGGGGTGTTTGAGTGTAGGTGGAGGTGTGGGTGTGTGAGGTGTGTGTGGGAGGTGTGTGGGTGTGGGGGGTATGTGTGTAGGATATGTGTGTATGTGTGGGATGTGTGGGTGTGTCTGTGAGGTGTGTGTGTGTGTGTGTGGGGGGGGGAGGTGTGTGTGTGGGGTGTGTCTGTGAGGTATCTGTGTGTGTGTGTGTGTGTGTGTGTGTTGTGGGGGGTGAGGTGTGTGTGTGAGTGTGGGTGTGTGGGATGTGTGGGTGTGGGTATGGATGTGTAAGGTGTCGGTGTGGGGGTGTGGGGTGTTTGGGTGTGGGTGGAGGTGTGCGTGTGTGAGGTGTGTGTGGGGAGTGTGTGGGTGTGGGGGTGTGGGGTTGTGTGCGTGTGGGTGTGTGTGGGACGTACTTGTAGGTACCTAAAACAGCCACAGAACCCAAAAGCTCTTTTCAGAGCTACCCTACCTGTAATCACTCAAAATGATTATTTTATACTATTTTCACCAAAGTACGCTCCCTGGTACGTTCCCCGGTGCGCGTACCGGGCGCTCCCCCGCGAAAATCGAAAAAAAAATTACTTTTTTTTTTTACACGAGGGACCCTTTTATGGTCCCCACATCAAACCTAGGGGGTCAGGGGGGGTCTAGCCTGCCCCCTTTTGATTATTTCCCCCCTTTTTTTACCACCTCTTGTGTCTCGATCCTACCGAGACACAAGATGGCGGCCACTCCAGACTGTTTGGAATGTTTACAGACACCCGAGAGCCAATCAGCTTTCCGTGCGCTAGTCGCGTGGCGCGCCCGGAGCGCTCCCCGGTGCGCGTACCGGGGCGCGGCTATAGATATATACATTTTTGGGAACCTAAATTACTCAAAATCCTCTGGAGCACATATCTTGAGACATAGCAAAGGCACATCGGGCTACCAGTCCCTACAATTTTGCCAAGTTTGGTGAAAATCCATTCAGCCGTTCGAGCTAAAAGTGAGACCGACCGCCCTATGGAAATTAACATGAGGAAAACACGTTTTGGGACCCCCTTTTATCTCGGCCCCCGCTTGACGGATCCCCCCCAAACTTTCAGAGAAGGACCGGAGCGGCGCGAGGCAAAGTTGAGAAAATTTTCAGGCAGATTCCTCAACCTGCGCCAAAGTTATTCCCAATAGAATGTTGCGATTTCCCTATGGAAATCAATCCTAACTATAACTACCTACTGGCGACCGCCAGTAGGTAATATATATATATATATACACAAAAAGGATGTCCCCCGGTGAATATTAAAGTTATTTAAACTTTACATAAACACAGAGTCACTGGATGATGTAATCAGTGATGTTATATGTGATGTCATTTCAGATGCCATCAGTGATGTCACTGACCATGTCATGACTGATGTAATGTGTGACATCATCAGCAGAGCATTGCGGGGGCAGAAGTTGTAGTTAGTTCAACTAACTGTAACAGCCACATTTCTCTGATTTTTTATGCGTAAAATGTCCAACTAACTATAACACCCCTTAAACCTGTGGGTTTTTTCAGTGAAAAAAAAAATATATATGTATGTATGTATATATATATATATATATATATATATATATATATATATATATATATATATATATATATATATATATATATATATATATATATATATCAAGCTCAGTCTCCACCTCCTTACGGTGCACTCTCAGTCGTCTGCCGGTCGCGGTAGTGGAAAAACCGCAATATAAAAACGCTCAGATTCTTTCCCAAAAGAATTACTGCACTCACGAGGGGCGTTAGCGAACTTCTTTATTTTCTGCTTCTGAACAAATGAATTTCTGCGTAAAGCCTTCTTCGGTGTTCATGACACCTTGAAGACGGCATGTTAATAAAGCTTTATTGCCATGGATAGAAATCAAGAAGGGACACATACCCCTTAGCAAAGAATGAGCGCCATGTTGGAATTTATAAATGCATATTCACAAAGCACACCAGCAGTTAATATTGCATAAGTTATCCTTCTATAGGCGACCTAATACAGCCGTTTATCGGCATACATTTTTTACACAATTACCAAGGGGTAAAAAGAGATTAAATCTCACTGTGGATCAGCTTGTGTCCCTTACTTTGAAAATTCTATTATATGTTATCTGTGAGAACCAAAATTATTACTATATACAACAGCATTGCTACAGTTAATCATATTCATCTTAAAACACTTATTCAATTCATAAGCATTCAATTCATGTAGTGCTTCTCTAAAAGACAATAGACATATCTGAAACAAAAGCGGAGGACTGCTCTACTACTTCACCTGATGTACCACTAGCTCCTCTCCACTGTTCAAACCCTTTGGGAATTTGGTCAATAAATCGATGATGTATCTAGATTCTAGACTACGTAACTTGCGTTGCCTGTCACCACCCCTGATATTAGTTGGGATAAAATCCGAACCAAAGTACTGTAATTTACTTCTATCGCTATGATGGAACTCGGCAAAATGTCATGCGACTGGATAGGCAGGATTTTCTTTATTTATTGCTCTCAGATGTTCCAAAAATCTGATTTTTAGCTGGTGTATAGTGCTGCCTTTGTAGTGCAGCAGGCATAGGCAAACTAAACAGTAAACTGCGTGAGGTGTACTGCACGTAATGAATTTTGAAATTTCTTTGGATTTCCCTGTGTCTGGTAACGTGTAGATGATAACTCTCTTACTGGCGGCGCAAGCCTTGCACCTACTGCAAGGGAAGAAACCCTAACTCTTGGTGCAACTTTCTCTAAATGGCTCTACACCAACATATCCTGTAGGGACCTAGCCTTTCTAAATGTGACAAGTGGATGTGCAGGTATATCCTCTCTAATGACACTGTCAGTCTTAAGAATATGCTAGTTCTTTTTAAGCATCATTTTCAAATGGTGTGCTTCAGAGGAGTAAGGAGTAGTCTTTCGAAATTTGCCTTCCTTATTGATGTCCTTCTCCTTCGTTTTGTCCATAAGGAGTTTTTCCCTCGGAATCTTTCTGACCCTCTTCAGGGTCCTATCCAGAGGGCCCCGATCATAGCCTCTAACATTAAATCTGGTAATGCACTCCGAGGCAGCCGCCTCGAAGTCCTGTTCTCTGGAACTGTTTCTCTGTAATCTAAGGAGCTCCCCATACGGTATACTTTGAATTAATTTAGGCGGATGGTTGCTACTGGCAAACAGGATAGAATTGCCGGCAGTTGGTTTGCGAAAGAGTACTGTGTGTAATTTACCATTGTCAACAAACACCCTCAGGTCCAAATAGTCCACTGCCACTGGACTAATGGCACCCGAGAAGTGCAAGTTGTAATCATTGTCATTAAGAACATCGATATATCGATGAGCCGTGTTCACTGTCCCCTGCCACACAATGAACAGGTCATCGACTTATCGATGCCATTGCACTACTCTTCCACTGCTCTGTCCCTCATTACGCCTGGGCACCTGCTCCTCCCACCAGCCAACGAACAAGGTCGCATAGCTGGGGGCAAAGCAGGTGCCCATAGCTGTGCCTGAAACTTGCCTGAAGAATTGGTCCTCAAACAAAAAGATATTGTTTGTGAGACAGAACTCAACAAATTCAAGTAACATTAAGTTATGTTACGCATAGCATAGCTGCTGTTGATCTAAATAGTGTCAGACAGCATTCAAACCATGCTCATGTCTAATACAAGTATATAAACTCATAATGTCCAACACCATTAGCAAGTAGGCGGGATCCCAGGTAGTATTGGCAATCTTGTTTAAAAAACCTTTGGTGTCCTTTGTGTATGATTGGAGCTGTGCTACTAAAGGAAACGAATAATTGTCAATGAACATAGACAAATGCTCCGTCAAACTGTTCACTGAAGACACAATCGGTCTGCCGGGTGGATGTTGGCTGTCCTTATGTAATTTCGGAAGATGGTAGAATGTAGGGACCATAGGATTGTTGCTACGGAGAAATAAATGTTCTTCGGTCCCTAACATGGATCTATCATACCACTTCCATATAAGTCCGTCATACAGTTTCACACTATGCTTGTATGCCTCATTGTAGATTTTTTCATAGTACTTCTGATCCGACAGTTGCCGAATTGCCTCATTCCGATATTGTTCCCTTGTGAGCAGGACCACATTTCCACCTTTATCCGATGGTTTTATAATAACTGTGGTGTCCTTCATGAGATCTTGTAATGCCGTTCTCTCCGCTGGGTGATTTTTCCCCTTTGCACATAGTTGTTTTTCCTTATTCTGAAGTCCAGAAGATCATTAATCATCGCCTCAGAGAAAACGTCAATAGCGTCCAAGGGCATCTGGGGATTGAACACAGAAGTTGGTTTGAAGGAACTCTCTTCCCTTTCTTGCTCAATACCTTGCTTTATCGCTCTCTCTGCCATATTCATGGTCGCTACTGGATGTTCATCTTGTTCTAATCTCAAATCTTCAAGAAGTTCCATACCGGGTAAGTCTTTCCCGGTCAATATGTCAGTTGCTGTTAATCTTAACGGCACAGCCTTAGGGTCTTTAGTGTGAGGTCTTAATTTGAAGGACTTATGTAATTAGAGTTTCCGTATGAAACTAAAAAGGTCTATCCGAGTTTGGGTATATTCAAGATGTCTACTCGGGCAAAAGGTTAGTACAAGGCTCAAAAGTTTAGTTTCCGTATCCGTGAGACACCTCTTGGTGAGGTTGACCACTGTTAAGTTTGTAGTTCCCACTAGCGTTTATTTGTTCTCTTCTTGCTTCTGTTTGTCCAGGTCTATGTTCTTCCTCTTCCTGCCCCCGCCTGCTCTGCGGGTTTTTCTATTGGTCCCTCTGGGGATTAGTTTTTTTCTCCCCGCAACCAGGACTGGAGAATGACTTTGAACTTGTCGTGAAAAGGGACAACGCTTCCCCTCCCTTCCACTCTCTGATGCATTTGGTCAACGCTCGAGTCATTTTTTGAAACCTCGGACTCAGAAGTTTCCACATGTGGCTCTGGTGTTTGTTGCATTCTCCGATGCAACTCTTTCCTTGGGGCATTACATTTCCTGGCAAATGTTAGAACCCGCCCCTGCAGGTAGAAATTTTCATCACAGGTATACTTTTCTTGTTTTCCAGCTTTAATCTTCTGTTCATCCTTGGATAATCTTATCTTCATTTTCCCTTTAAGTTCCTCTACTCGGCTTGTGTCTTCGTCTTTGCTCAGGTCCTTTTCCAAAACCTGGATTTCAGCTAAAGCCTTTTCCCGGTCACTCCAGGCATATTTAACAAGGATTTTCAGAGTACCTTCACAGTAGTGGGCCGTATGTTCCGCCCAATCAGTGAGTTGAGGGTCTGGATTTTCATAAGGGAGCACCGTATATACCCTTAACCCCCTTGGAATGCATTTTTCCTCTATGTAGCCCTGCAAGCTGGTGGCCTCCCACCTCTTGCCAACTTCGTGCTCGTAGAGTCTTTCCATCTTTGTTAGAATATCATTCAGTCTATTGTTGTATAACTGGTACTGTCGATGGTGCTGTCGCTCCCTGTCTTTTTAACATGCCTTTCACCGCTTTGCGGCGAGTGGTCTCGCAGAACCTGCCTGTTACGATTGGCGTCTGATGGCTCTAAGCAAAAGAAGTTCGCTACGCGCCCCCCCTACGCCTTGCCACTATGATCGCTGCAGTTTCTATGGAAGGACTCACCGTTGGGAAATGCACTTGGACTCTCGCCACCCTTTGTTTTCTCGGCAATCCTCTGTTCCAATCTACACGATAACAAAACCTTGCCCAGCAGCTGCTGCGGTGCTCCGTATTTTTACAAATCATGCTCAGTCTCCACCTCCTTACGGTGCACTCTCAGACGTGTGCCGGTCGCGGTAGTGGAAAAACCCCAATATAAAAACATTCAGATTCTTTGTATTCCCAAAAGAATTACCGCACTCATGGGGGGCGTTGCAAACTTCTTTATTTTCTGCTTCTGAACAAACGCGTTTCGGGGTCAAGCCTTCTTCGGTGTTCATGATACCTCGAAGACGGCATGTTAATAAAGCTTTGTTGTCATGGATAGAAATCAAGGAGGGACACATACCCCTTAGCAAAGAATGAGCGCCATGTTGGAATTCCTAAATGCATATTCACAAAACACATCAGCAGTTAATATTGCATAAATTATCATGCTATAGGCTACCTAATACAGCCGTTAATCAGCATAATTTTTTACATAATTAACAGCCGTCTTCGAGTTGTCATGAACACCGAAGAAGGCTTGACGCCAAAACGCGTTTGTTCAGAAGCAGAAAAAAAAGAAGTTTGCAAACGCCCCCTGTGAGTGCTGTAATTCTTTTGGGAATACAAAGAATCTGAGCCACTCGTTATATGGACATGGACCAAAGGATTCAGATGCCAATTATTTTATTTGTGCTTCTCTGCCGCCATAACGTTTAGGCTCCAAGGAGCCTTGATCACATGACAACGTGAGTGAATTCACCAACCACTTTTTAAAGTGACTGTGAATTGGATACCATTGATCATGTGACATAGACATGGAAGACATACTGGTTTTTCACTGTATGGCATAAGCAGTAAGGAATGTTAAAACAGTACTGATTTCATCCGATTCTGCCCGAGGGGGAAATGTAAAATATTAGCAGCTACTTCACTGTGTGAAATTGCATAAATTTGTGCAAATATGCAAGTTTGTGCAAACTGTCGCTGTAAATACCACTTTATAAAGAGGTATAAATAAATAAATACATGGTTGAATCCAAAGTTAAAATACGCAAATTGTAATGATGCTGAGTTTGAATGCATAAATAATAGCAGCAAACAAATCCTAGGATGAATCCTTATTACATGTCAAATACATGATGAATCCTAGTAGAAAACTACATCATAGCAGAATAACATGATCCACCATCCTCTATCTAATGGTTAAAACAGATACCCCTCAAATCAGCAAATACCAGTTGTGAATGGTCGTATCCAGTGCATATTGACCGCAACTACTAAATTCGATTACCAAAACAATCCTGGGATAAATCCACATAGTATAACCTTCCTCAATAAATAAAAAAACATATACTACATAATCAAAATCCTATAAAAGTTGTGCAAAAAATAGTGCAAGTGTGAAAGTGTAAAATGTTACTTAAAATTACCTATTTTACATACGGGGAGTTAATACCATACTCGTGGGTAGACTGAGCCCAGTCATACCCCTCCAACATGTCAGAACTTTTTATTGACTGATAGTATGCCGTAAAATAAAAAACAATCATCATTAATACGGCATGTTATAATTCATCAGCATGAGTTCAGTGAAAATTCATGAAAATTATTGTGCTATAAGCAAGCGTGGGTTTCATAAGAAAATTCCAGGGCTAATTACAGGGCGATGTTGCAAGGTTTTTTAAATGCTAATTCCTAACTATAACGTGTGTGAAACCTATGGTTTTTTCAGTGAACTTGCAAGGTTTTTTAAATGCTAATTCCTAACTATAACGTGTGTGAAACCCATGTTTTTTTCAGTGAATATATATATATATATATATATATATATATATATATATATTCACTGAAAAAACCATAGGTTATAGACCATATATAGTTAGGAATTAGCATTTAGAAAACCTTATTTTACTCACACAAAACCATTGAAATTCCATATATAGTTAGTTGCACTAACTATATATCGCGCACCCGCAATCCACTGCTGATGATGTCACATATTACATCATTCATGACATGGTCAGTGACATCACTGATGACATCACTGATGACATCATCTAGTGTCTGTGTGTTTTTGTAAAGTTTAAATAAGTTTTACATATTGAAGAATGACTGGATGGATGGAAGACTGAGTGTGTGTGTGGCTGGCTGGGAGGTGTGTGACGCTGTGCATATCAATGTGTACTTGTATCAGTGATTGTATAAGAGAGTAAGTATGTGTTAGTATATGTGTGAAAAGTATGGTGTTCTGTGTTTAACTATAGATGAGGAAATCGAAGTGTGATTGATTCTTCACAGGACTGACTAGGTGTATGAGTGCATATGATAGTGTTCTAATAATAACTGACTGTATGTATGAGTAATTGTATGGGTGAATGAGTGAATGTGTGTGTAGACGTACGAATCAGTGAGTGCGTATGTAGTAACTGGTATTGGTGTGTCATGATGTCATCAGTGATGTCATTTGAGATGTCATCAGTGATGTCATTTCAGATGTCATTAGTGATGTCATCAGTGATGTCACTGAAGTATGGTGTTCTGTGTTTAACTGTATAGATGAAGAAATGGAAGTGTGATTGATTCTTTACAGGACTGACTTGGTGTGTGAGTAACTCCATGGATGAGTGGCAGTGTGTGACTGTCTGCATAGGTGTATGAGTGCATATGATAGTGTTGTAATAATAAGTGACTGTATGTATGAGTGATTGTATGGGTGAATGAGTGAATGTGTGTGTAGACGTAGGAATCAGTGAGTGCGTATGTAGTAACTGGTATTGGTGTGTCATGATGTCATCAGTGATGTCATTTGAGATGTCATCAGTGATGTCATCAGTGATGTCATTTGAGATGTCATCAGTGATGTCATCAGTGATGTCACTGACCATGTCATGAATGATGTAATATGTGACATCATCAGCAGTGGATTGCGGGTGCGCGATATATAGTTAGTGCAACTAACTATATATGGAATTTCAATGGTTTTGTGTGAGTAAAATAAGGTTTTCTAAATGCTAATTCCTAACTATATATGGTCTATAACCTATGGTTTTTTCAGTGAATTTTCAAGGTTTTGTAAATGCTAATTCCTAACTATATATGGTCTATAACCTATGGTTTTTTCAGTGAATTTCATTGGTTTTTTAAAAGCTAATATCTGTAGCTGTAAAATGTATTCTTCTTTAAATCCAAAAATATATTTTATATGTTTATTAATAATTTTTTTTTTAAATATTTTTTTTTCTTCGTTCCCGCTTCGCGAATCGGGAAGCTTCCCGTTAGCTGACCTTGATGCCGCGAAATAGACCGCGAGCCGGTAAACGTTTCTTTACCGCAACTGCCGCGTTAGAAAACAACATCGTGACGCCTCCCGTCCGCATGACGTTTCGCGTTGTCGCGTGATACGTCATATGACGTGCTACGTTAGCGAACTGGTACGCTTACCGAGTCGCAAAGCACAGGTTTCTGGAAGCAAACCGGGAGGCCCTGCAAAGCGCTTAACGTAAACACAGCAGGTCATGTGACTTGGTAATAACACTTTTCATTGGTTCATTTCACTTTTGGTTTCCTAATGATGTAAGACTAGGTCATATAATCTAAAATGAACACTTTTCATTGGTTGAGAACTATTGTTTTTCCCAAATGATGAAAATCCCTCCTTCTTTCCTCACTCTGACTTTCATCATTGTGAGAGAAAGACCCTTTGTTACCAGTGAGCAGTGGCTTCTTTAGTAGCTTCAGCTGGTGCTTCCCCACCACCTCCACCACATCCAAGGAAGAGTGGACCACCTGCTCAAGTTATAATTCAGCAAGAAGAGGAAGAAGAGGAACAGGACGACGAGCACGAAGAGAGGCACTTTTTGCCTGAGGAGCCCAGGACGTCTCACCGGAAAGAAAACTTCATTTGGAAATTTTTTTAAATTCCCAAAGGTCAGAAAAAAGTAAATGCAAGATACGTAACTTGCCTTATATGTCAAGATAGACTGTCCAGAGAGACCGACAAAAAATACAGTTTCGGAAACTACACAATGCATCGCCATATGACTAGGTGGCATCCTAACAACTACAGTGCTGCACAGTTTCGTAACGACCTAGATAATCTCCCTATTATGGCCAGAAGATCTGTTGTACCGGAAGTAACGGGACCAGAGGGCAGGGAGATGGTGCCAAATATTCAAACGAGATTTCATGAAGTAAAACACGTCTGCGTATATTGCAGTGGATTCATTTGCTACGGAGAAAGAAGCATCACTCTGATCAACAGAGCTATTGACTATCATATGCAAGTTTGTACGAAACGCCCCAAATAATAAATACTTTTTTTTTGTTTTGTTGCTCCTGTTGAGCCCTTTACAATGAATCGTTTTCATTGCCCCCTGCAAGAAAAACCCCAAAAAATATAAAACTGTTCAGAAAAATTCAAAAAAAGTAAAAAAATGTTCAGAAAAATAATAAAAAAAATATAAAACAACAAAAACAATAAAAAAAAGTTCTTTTCAGAACTACCTCCCCGTTATTAAAAAATTGGTACAATATTTGGAACTGTGCCAATCTCTATTTCTCGTAGTTCGCTTCCCAGTTCGCTCGCCGGTACGCGAACCAGAAGTGAACCAAAACATTTTTTTTTTAAAAAGAACAGACACTTATGTTAAAAGAAAGACAGCTATAGGGGAGTAAACTAGAGATACTATTACCCGTAATCCACTGCTGATGATGTCACATATTACATCATTCATGACATGCTCAGTGACATCATCAGCAGAGGATTGCGGGTTTTTTGGCAACGTGCCTTATCCACGGTTTAATAACGCTGCCTTTTGCTTTATATACGTTTTCAAATTGTATGAAATATATACCAATAGGTCGTTATGAACCTTTAGGTAGTGCTTTTCTTCATGAGGTCTGGTCGCTTCCATACACATACAGATGTTTCAAAGATGATCAAGAAGTTTATCTGAATGGAGAGGAATGCACTGAGACGCCAGATCATTCACTAATGTGTAGGCACATACAGTTACACGGTTCATGCAACAAACACCGACCAAATATGGCTTGCGTGTTGCAAGGCACGCCAGTTCCTGCTATCATCCCCACGTTCAAGTTGTTGGAAAATGGTAGTTATTTGATGCTCAATAATGAAGATTGTTCTGGGTTAATTAAAAGTATTCCTTTTATCGTAACAGTAAGTGAACGGGTTATTTGCTGCAGAAATGTTCTATTTCCTCCCACACATGAACATAGGGAGTTTTCAATCTGGCCACAAATACCAACCTTGGGAGCAGATTTCAACGGCATGGCAAGAATAAGAGCTCTTTTGTCTCAGAGAGAGGTGGCCTTGAGTTCGGCCCGTGAAACTTTCGTGCTTCACATAGCGAACACCCGTACAGAGGTGCAGACCCTTTTCAATACTGATTCGCCTTTCCATTTCAGCAAGATGGTTCGGACTATCTTTAACGCGTCCTCCACAAAGGCCCTGGCGCACTTTTTTAAAGTTGTTACCAGTGGTCTCGTGACTTCATTTGAGAAAATCTTTGGAGTCATCCCTGCTTTCTTTCATTCTATTTTTTCCACTGTGCTTCGTGGATTCCCAGTTTTTACTTGCATTACCAGCGGACGCTCTTGTGCTTTTTTACATTTTTAAATATGGATGTCCCTCCTGTGCAAGCTCCCGCCCTGCAGCTGCTGACACTGTTCCGCAATCGCATGCTAGAATATTATGGCACAATGCCGTTGGCGATATTAAGCACGGCATATGGATTATCTTTTCGATTCTCCTACTTCACCTGTGTCCAGCCTGTATTTCACTGCCTGACCTGTGATTTCGATTGGGCCATTGATTTGTGTCTCTGCGGACCGGTTTCTCCTGACGTCGACTTTAATCAGCTGATGACTCCTATCATTACTCACGAGTTGGTTTGTCCTGGCGAAAGGATTATGGCTGTGGCATTGATGCATGGACTAATTGGTCCCTGGAATTTACTGGCGGCAACACAGTCTTTCTTGGAACAGAGCTTTCTTGAAAACCCACCGAGCTGTCCTCTGATGGTGATAGAGGATCCGGTGCTGGGAGAGCACGTATGTTCTTTTCTGCTTTTAAATTGGATGGCTGAACTCTTTTCGGATGAAGACGGTGACTTCCTATTGGAGGCTGTTGCAGCTTATTTTGCATACACAGTTATGTCATAGACCTTTTTCATGTTTGATATGCTGAGTACTAGCATTTCATTGACAATTCATTGACTTATTTGTCAAGTTTTTATTATTTAGCTTGCCTATTGGCTTAAGACTCGATAAAGTACTTGGCTGTTTTATTTTTCTTTAGCATTAAATTTTCCTAGTTTTTAATGTTTTACCTTGCGGACCGTCCACATATAAAGTTGCAATCTGCTCTCATGAGATGGCACTTCTATTATCTTATTCAGTTCGTTTCCGGATCATGGGGAGGTGTCATCTAGGTCCTGGATATCTTTACACCGTGTTAAGTTAGCATGGGCTCATTACCGGTTTAAACGCCATTTTTCCTTTTTTGCAACTTCTGCACACGACACTTAGTTGTTGCTTTAGCTTTCAACCTAGTAGTTCATCGTGGTTTACATGAGAATAATATGTTATTGCTCTACTATCTGCTTTGCTTGTTAAACTATATCTGTACAGCGAGTGCTGAAGTTTCAAGAACAACACGATACAGAATTGTTATGAGGTCTGATCTCCACGACTTCATACTCATAACATAAGTGCAGCTTCTGCCAATTCTGGGCATGAGGCGGGTTTTATATTGCTTTGCCGAACACACATACACAACAGTTGATGCGGTTCACATGAAGAGAGAGCTGGTGTATGCTGATGTGATTCCTTCAAATCTAAGACACTAAAGTATGGGCACGCCCTAAACCAACACAAACAGACCTTCTTAGCAAATAATATAATATGTGTATTAGGGAGGGTGAGATATAAGCAGCCGCGGGCCGTGGAGGGAGTTACGGTGGGGCAGGGAGGCGGGGAGGGGGAGGGGCAGGGTGGAGCCCTCTCCACCCTGCCCCTCCCCCTCCCCGCCTCCCTGCCCCACCGTAACTCCCTCCACGGCCCGTGGCTGCTTATAAGTGTTGCTAACTCTTATTCATTTACAGCATGTTAACATACTGTCACCATTCGCTTTTTATGTACTAGTAACTATGCTGGTAATTTTGCTACTGATAATATGTGTACTTGTATTATCTAAGATACTACGCCTGAGAAGACGGCATTAGTAAATAAACATTTCAAATACACATGTGTTCTTCTTAACTCCATGTTCTGGTTTCTAAGAAATATATAACGACCGACTGTTCATGAGTTCCACGTATCCTGAGGTACTATAAGTTCATATTCTGGATTGTCTAAACATTGAGAGTTTGTTATATCCAATGTGACACTGTACCTAGCTTGCTAAGGGGTTTTTGATTACTAAGGTGAGTTTTGGGGCACCCTAATTCGCCGAGGTTCCAATCCTCTGTCCACAGTTCTGTGTGAGAACAGAAACCCTGCGACAGGGGCACCCCCGACCCTTGCTGGAGCTTCATCACACTTGCGATACAACTCCAGCAATGCGCCACCTTTACGGCACAGATACATCACGCATCTGTGCTGTTTTTGCCCCATGATGCGCCGCATTGTAAATGCAGCACACCATAGGTGACGGAACAGCGGCACAGAATGACTAACACATCCCTGGTGATGCGCCAGTCATCATAAATCTATCCCTATGCTTCTTATCTTGTTAGAGATGAACCGCCATATGTATCATCAAAGTTTTTTGCATTTCCTAAATAGCGAACTTTAAGGAATAAATAGCGATTCTTTACCATTCCTAGTTTGCGATGAGCTATTTGCTAATTACAAATTACCCATTCATTTCCTTCATTTCCATAGGGCGGTTGGACTCACTTTTAGCTCGAACGGCTGAATGGATTTCCACGAAACTTGGCAAAATTGTAGGGACTGGTAGCCCGATGTGCCTTTGCTATGTCTCAAGATATATGCTCCAGTGGTTTTTACGAAAATTAACTTAGAAAAATATATATTGGGCTACATTGGCCTATATATATGTTGGAGCCCAAATGTAGCCCAATGTAGCCCAATGAAGCCCAATGAAGCCCAATGTAGCCCAATGTAGCCCAAAGATGGCCGCCAGAGACAAAAAAAACAAATGTAGCCCAAATATCAGCCAGATGTAGCCCAACTATAGCCCAGTGACAGAATGACCAATCAGCTTCGCAAACCTCCGTTACGCGAAGCGGAGCGCTGTTACAGATATATATCTTTTTTTGAACGTTAATTTCTCAAAATCCACTGGAGCACATATATTGAGACCTAGCAAAGGCACACCGGGCTACCAGTCCCTAATATTTTACCAAGTTTCGTGCAAATCCATTCAGCCGTTCGATTATTATTATTATTTTTTTTTTTTGCCCCGCGGGGCCCTTTTAAAACCTCCACATCAAACCTAGGGGGTCAGCGAGGATCTACTATGCCCCCTTATGGTCATTTGCCCCTTCGCTTTGGCCTCCTCTTGTCTCTCGATCCTACCGAGAGACAAGATGGCGGCCGCTACGGACTGTTTGGAATGTTTACAGACGCCGGAGAACCAATCAGCTTCGCTTCACAAAGCTCCGTTGCGCGAAAAGTACGCGAACTGGAGCGCTGCCCGGTCCGCTGTTACAGATATATATCTTTTTTTGAACGTTAATTTCTCAAAATCCACTGAAGCACATATATTGAGACCTACAAAAGGCACATCGGGCTACCAGTCCCTACAATTTTGCCAAGTTTCGTGCAAATCCATTCAGCCGTTCGGGCTAAAAGTGAGGCCAACCGCCCTATGGAAAACTCAATGTTAAAAACACGTTTTGGGACCCCCCTTTTTTCTCGGCCCCCCCCTTGACAAACCCCCCCCCAAATTTTCAAGGGCTGCTCAGAAACAAAATGTGCCATTTTCCTGAAAATTTCAGCCAATTCCGTCCACAAACGCCAAAGTTATTAGACATAGAATTTTCAAAAATCCCATAGGGAAAAAATCCTAACTATATATACCTACTGGCGACCGCCAGTAGGTAATATATATATATATATATATATATATGTGTGTGTACTGGAAAACTAAACACCCACTTCCCTTACAAAGAAGTGGAAAGTTTGCATGTCTGCAGCCTTTCTTATTTTTCACCTTATTCATCTTCCGCTCAATCAACACATCATCCACACATACACACACTCACTTGCTGCCTTTCTTGGCTGGGGTTATCAATTATTATTCTTTAATTCAAATTCAAAGTGCAGGCCCTTTATTCAGCCTTCTTGGTAGCTACTACCCGTGAATGGCAGTGGGTAATTTGCACACTTGCGTCCTTTTTTTCATCCTTTCTACCGCACACTGTGTGTACTTTGTGTACTAGCTTGCTTCCTTATCTGTGGTACTTGTTTCTCTTGCTCCCACTGCGGAATCCAACACCCTATCTGTGTAATGAGCTGGAAATCCAAAGATCCACTTCACTGACAAGGCAGTGGGTAGTTTGCATGTCTTCAGCCTTTCTTATTTTTCACCTTTTTCATCTTCCACTCAATCAACACATCATCCACACATACACACAACTACTTGCTGCATTCCTTAGTGTTGATTATCAACTATTCTTCTATTTCATATTCCTATTCAAAGTGCAGGCCTTTATCGAGCCTTTTTTTTGTAACAACTAACCGGGCCGAAGGCACAGTGAAATTTGCACACTTGATCCCTTTCTGGGCTGGGGTTATCAATTATTCTTCAATTTCATATTCTGGTTCAAACTCAAAGCCCTTTATTTAGCCTTTTTATTGTAACTAGTGTTGCAGGAATTCTGCTCCCTACACAGAACTGTCCATAAAGACTTAGGACCTCAGTGAATTACGGTATTCCAAAACCCACCTTAGTACCCAAACCCCCTAACAGACTAGCAATCAGTGACTCATTGGTTCTTCGTCCTATAGCAAAAACCACCAATGACTAGTCAACCCAGAACATGCGACTTAGATTACCTCAAGTAAGGTGGATAACAAGAGCACTCTTTCGTTATAGTCTTACACCAGTCCAAAACAAGGAGTAAATAAAGACACGTGCAAGTTTGAAATGTTTATTTCTAACGCCGTAATCTCATGCGCAGTACCTTAGATGATACAAGCAAACATATTATCAGAAACAAGGTTGTCAGCATTGTTACTATTCCATAAAATACAAAGGGAGAAAGCATCTTATAATGCTAAAGGAAAACAGATTTAAAATATACCTAGATTTCACCCTCCCTTCCTAGCAGGTTAGTTTATAACTACAGAAGGTCTCATAGGATTACATGGGCAGACCCATACCTCTGGTACTCAGCAGTAGTGGATCACACTGAGTTCTGCACAAACTGTCAGGATACGAATGTTCTCCAACTGTGTGTAATCATGCCTGCAGAGTGCATTATTAAACGCGCCAGTATCAGAGGTGGCCACAGCTGCATATGTGTTAAGGCTTGAACGTGCGACGATCATTCCGAATAACAGACACAGTGTCCAAGATAACCTTGATGTTCCATGCTCTCACTATACACACTAAACTAGCGAGGCAGTCTACAAATGTAGCATAACAAATTATTCTCATGTGAAGCAAAATACTCAACCTTCTCTAAACAATATCGCAAGTGCGTGTCGTGTGCAAAGCAGAGCAGGAAAGCAAAAATGGCGTTTAAGCTTCTAATAAACAAATGCTAGCTTAACATGGTGTGAGTGCAAGCCTCAGACCCACGACACCCTTCCTTGATCGAAGCACGTGATATAAACGTGGGTGAATTACGAACACAGTCCAAGCCTGAAAAGCAGAGTCAAGTTCAAATTCGCAAAAAAAAATATTTGCTGTTTCATAGAAAGCAGTAACTAAACAATAAAGAATAGGTAGAAAAATCAAAGAGTCTTATTCCAACAGCGTATAAGCACAGTATGGAGCAACAGCCTCCAAGAGGAAGTCATTGTTCTCATCTTAAAACATTTCAGCCATCCAATTCAATAGTGGGAATGAACATACATGTTCCTTAATGACCGGAGCCTCTATCAACATCGGAGGAAAACTCGGGTCATCTTCAATGTAACTGCGTGCCAAGAAGTCATGCGCCGCTGCAACGTCCCATTGTTCCATGTATCGCTGCTAAGGCCATAATCCGGCCGCCAGAAAAGAGCAAGTCATGAATCACTAAGGGGCGCATCAGCTGGTCATAATCCGCGTTGGGAGACACCGTACTGCAGAGACACAAATCCTGGGCCCAGTCGAAATCGCAGCTCAGGCAATGGAAGACAGGTTGAAAGCAAGTGAAAAGAGGAAAATCAAAATGATAATCCATAAGCTGCACTCAATGTAGCCAGAGGCAGCGCTCCGTAATAACTAAGCATTCGGTTGCAGAGCAGCAACAGCCAAGAAATATTGTCGTGTGCTGCAGGATGTGCATCCATATTTAAGTAAACAAATTAATAGAAGCACACCGGCAACTAATGCGAGTATTAAGGGGAATCCAGCAAAGATGCTGGAAAAAATCGAATGAAAAAATACCGAGAAGACAGCAAATATAGTTTGAAAAGAAGTCACAAGGCCACTGCTTATAACTTTAAAAAAGTAAGGTAACCCCATTGTCGAGGACACATTAAAGATAGTCTGAATTAACTCCCCAAAATGCAGGGGAACGTCTGTATTTCATAAAGCTTGCACTTCTGTGTGGGTGTTTGCTACATGAAGGACAAATGTTTCTCTAGCAGATGTAAGAGCAACCTCTTTTTGAGACAATAGCGCTCCTATGCGGCTTATTTGGTTGACTCTGCTTTCAAGATCGGAATCGACGGCCAGATGGAAACCTCCAGCTTCCCATGCAGAGGAGTAAACAAAACTCTTTTATAGCAAACCACATGCTCAGTTACCGTAATCATGTAAGCGATGCCTGCTAACATCGCACAACAATCTGCATTATTTCAAAGTAAATAACTCCAGTTTGCCAGTAAACTGAACGTTGTTATGATAGCAGGTGTCGGAGTGCCTTTCAAAACTCAGGCCAAATTAGACGCATCTTGATTACAAGTGCCATGCAATTGTATGTGTCTACAAATTAAGGAGTGATCTGGTGCTATTGTGCAATCCTCGCCATTCAGATAAACTTCTTTTCCCTCCCTCAGGCACCTATATGTAAATGGTAATAACCAAGATTCATGGAGATAAGTGCTGCCTAATGATCCATATCTGCCTATAGCATAGTATTTCATGCAAACCTCAAACTTAAACAGGCTAAAAGGTAACGTTATGATACCGTGGATAAGCCACACAGCTGTATCGGATCTCCAATGAGTGAACACTTGTAACCATTCTCATAGCACGCCCTGTGCTCTGATTTGACAGTGAGAGAGTGATCGCACCATAGTTTGTACTGCTAATCATTCTCAGCATA
This sequence comes from Lissotriton helveticus, assembly GCF_964261635.1. Lineage (NCBI taxonomy): Eukaryota > Metazoa > Chordata > Amphibia > Caudata > Salamandridae > Lissotriton > Lissotriton helveticus. The sequence continues at coordinate 694,186,064 of NC_136063.1, forward strand.
TGCTACGTATACGCTTTCATGTTACGCGTCGCATCAAAGCTTCTGTGTGACGTCATGTACGGCGCCCGTACGCGAAAGGCGCAAATGTTTTTAATTGTTTAAAAACATATATTTATTTATTTAATGTACATACTAACAGAACACATTATCTAGGGTAGTTATGAAAATAGTTTTTTTAAACTTTGAACAATCGTATATTACTTTTAAAAGCAATTACACAAATCACGGTGGAACGTCATGGGTACTCGCATCGTAAGAGCACCGTAAGCACAGCGTAAGCATACGCAAAGCCATCTGACTTTAAAAGAAGAGATTTGATTGGTTCATAACACTTCCTATTCCAACTGTTGAAAGTTCCGTCCCATTTTAATCATTCTACTTTGACTTTCTAAGAAGAAGCATCTCTTCTGAGAATATTGTCAAATAGAAGGAAGATTACCATAATAACAGCAATGGACTCATCTTCCAGCCATTCTTCAAAGGAATATTTCATCCCAGAAGAACCTCCAAAGAAGAGGAAAGAAGCTCTAATTTGGCAGTTTTTTACTTTTCCAGAAGTGAAAAAAAAGGTTAATGCTCCAAAAGTAACCTGTAAAATTTGCCAAACAACTCTTTCAAGGGTTGATCCATCTAAAAAATACTCCTTTGGCACAGCAAATATGGAGCGACACTTGAAGAACTTGCACCCCAACAACTTTGCTCGAGCTGCAACACAGCGGTTGCAGGACAACCCACCTGCTGCTGCACCAAGCACATCAACTGCTGCACCAGCATTTTCAGCAAGCAGTCAACACCCACAAATTTATCCTGATTTTGCTAAAGTAAAAATTCCATGCATTCATTGCAATAAACTTTTGTGTTATGGGGAACAGTTTATTGACCTGATGAAATGCAGGAAGCAGGAGCATCGCTGTCCTCAACATTAGTTTTTTTTTTCATTCTTTTGTTCCTGTTGGACATTTTTTGAGTTCCAGTTCCATTTTTTTGGTTTTAAATAAATCTTGTTGACAAAACACAAAAAAAAAAGAAAACTAAAAACAAAAAAAAAACAGAATTATAAAGATCTGCTCCTAATAATCACACAGACACGGAGTTAAGAATGTGAGGATTTAATGTCCCGCGTGCAGGGAACGCTACTTGCCCATTGCTAGACTCGCGGCAACTCCCGTGGCCACCTACGTTCCCAGAATGCACTGGGTGCACGTTCTGGTAAACTAGAGCGCATCGCCGCACAAATGTCTAAGGAGCTGCAAAGGGACCCCATCCCCCGGGACTCAAAAAATTACACTTGGGACCGTGTGGGGAACCCCAACACCCCCTCGGGCCCAGCCAGCTCCCCGCGTCGTTCGAGAGCCGCCATTGCTTTGTCAGAGAGAGCAGTTTATATGCTCCTCTCTCTAGCAAAAAGCAATCTGCTTTCCTACTTAAAGAAGACAGCATATTAACTTGCTCTCTCTTTCAAATAGGAAAGCGGTTTGCTGTGCTAAAGTGGAAGCCGCAACGCTCCCGCCCTACCATAGCAAACAGCAGTGTACCCGGGGGTAGGCACCCCGGGAACCTGCAGGAGCCGGCCCAGGGAGGTGTCAGACCCCAGGGCCATCAAGAGCTCCAGGAGGGAGGCTGCGCGACCCCCTCCCAACATTAAAAAGCCCCGAGAAGTGGTGGTCCCAGGGGCTGGGGGTCCATGCCGTCACGGACTCCCCTATTTTAAATATTACTGCCCCAGGAAGGTGGCGGTCCCCGGGGCATGTGGGGGGGCCAAGAGCCCCCCCCGCATACTTCAAAATAAAACCCCGGGGGTGGCGTTCCCCGGGGCACCTTACAATCCCCCCATTATAGAAAAAAATTGCCCCCGGGATTTGTCCCCCCGGGAGCTAATTAAGAATAAAACGGAGATCTACTTTTTTTTCCTTTTCCACCGCGTCCAAGTACCATACGCATACCCCACATTTATTTTATTTAATGAAAAAAAAAATTGGGCCTAAAGATCCATGTGGGACCCCCTAGGGAGGCCTAGAGGGTCAACATGTTTCTACCCTGCCCCCTTTCCTTATTTTTCAACTATCTTTTACAGTTTTCTTGTGACTCAGTGCTACCGAGGCACAAGATAGCTGCCAACACTTCCTGGTTTGGAGTGTTGACAGACAGTTGACATTCAATCAGCATGCAGCTCGTGCTCGTAATTGTACGGATTTCCGTACGCATGCCGTACTTCGTCTCTATATATCACTATGATTTTACTTTTGATTTTCTCAGAAACTACTGAACGGATTTACACGATTTAACAAAAAGCACAATCTGTGAACCGAACTCTACCTCTCTGCCAAATTTGGTGTAATTCCGTTCAGCCGTTCAGGCTGTTGCCTTGGCTAAAGGTCCCTATGGAAAATTGCATGGGAAAAACATGTTTTGGGACCCCCCTTTTTTCTCGGCCCCCACTTAACGAATCACCCCCGAATCACCCCCAAACTTTCAGGGAAGGAGCAGAACGGTACAGGCCATTTTCTTGAAGAAATTCACGAAGATTCGTCCACCGGCGCCAAAGTTATTCCAAATAGAATGTTGTGGATTTCCTGTGGAAAGTAGGTCCTAACTATAACTACCTACTGGCGACTGCCAGTAGGTAATATATATATATATGTATATATATATATGCGTGCTTTCCCCATGCAATTTTCCATAGGGACCTTTAGCCAGGCCTTCAGCCCGAACGGCTGAACGGAATTACACGAAATTTGGCAGAGAGGTGGAGTTCTGTTCGCAGATTGTGCTTTTTGTTAAATGGTGTAAATCCGTTCAGTAGTTTCTAAGAAAATTGCTAGTAAAATCATAGCGATATCTAGAGACGGAGTTCAGCACTCGTACTGAAATCTGTTCAATTACGAGCGCGAACTGCATGCTGATTGGCTGTGAACTGTCTGTCAACACTCGAAACCAGGTAGTGTTGGCAGCCATCTTGTGCCTCGCTAGAACCGAGTCACAAGAAAACAGTAAAACAAAGTTCAGAAATAAGGGAAGGGGGTAGGGTAGAGACATTCTGACCCTGTGGGCTTGCTTAGGGGTCGTACATGGATGTTTAGGCTCTATTTTATATTTTATTTTTTTTTAGAGAAAAATCGCGGTGTACGCGTATGGAAATACATAGAATTACGAGCAGGAGCTGCATGCTGATTGGCTGTCAATACTCCAAACCAGGAAGTGTTGGCAGCCATGTTGTTTGTCGGGAGAGCAGAGTCAGAAGATAACAGTAAAACAAAGTTGAGAAATAAGGAAACGGGGCAGGGTAGAAACATTCTGAGCCTATAGTCTTGGTCAGGGGGTGGTATATGGATCTTTAGGCTCAATTTGTATTTTTTTTTTAAATAAAAAATGGCGGGGTACTCGTGCAGTACTTGTACGTGGTGGAAAAGGTGAAAACAAAGTAGAAGTCAGTTTTATTCATTAGGTCCCGGGGGTCAAATTACGGGGGCAATTTTTCTGCATAATGGGGGCTTGGAAGGTCCCCCGAGCACTGGGGAATGGCACTATTCTGGTTTTAATTTTGTAGTATGTGGGGGGGATTACGGCTTTACTCCCTGCAGTCTTGCTGAGCGGCACCCCTCGGGTCTTTTTAAAAAAAAAATATGTTTTGAGCTCTCTCTCTATCTCTCCCCATACACGTCGCGGGGAACGTCACATTTCTGGGACAGTGATATGTAAAATTACCTTCCACCTCCGGGTACCTGCATTGTCTGAAGATTTTTTTATTAATGTTGGGAGGGTGGGCTTGATAATACGTCCTTGTTAAGTGCCATAGAAGCCTATGTTCTGGTGTTGACATGGGCTTCTATGGGAAATAACAAGGCCGTATTATCAAGCTCATTATCGCCGTTTTATCGGCAGTTTCCTGCCAATAAAACAGCGATAATTTTAACACCGGTCCTTGATAATATGCACGTAAGTTTACTGGTCAAGAAAAGAGCAATGAGCCATATTATCAACAAAAGGCGATACATTATCGTCGCTTTTATCGGCAGGAAACTGCATATAAAGCGGCGATAATGGGCTTGATAATATGCCCTTGTGAATAACAATAGGAGCCCAGGTTAACACCAGAACCTGGGCTGCTATGGGAATTAACAAGGGCCTATTATCATGCACATTATCGCCGCTTTATCGGCAATTTCCTGTCGATAAAAGCGGCGATAATATATCACCTTTTGTTGATAATGTGCTCCTTCATTTCTATGATAGTATGTAAAGCTTTCCTTTTTTTTGGTGTAGCAGTTGTACTCTCTTCGTATGCTCAGCGTCGTTTCGAAGCCCACGTTTTCTTTTTCTTCACTTTCAACAAGCAAACCTTTCTTTATATCAGTTAGTAAATCTGTTGCTTTCTTTTCCCGGTTCGTGTGTGTCATTCGCCGCTATACTTTTGTACAGTATTAATATTCATATTTTTTATATATTTATTTGAAAGGTAGTGCCGAGGTGCCAAATGTTGATTACGTACTCCGTCCACCGCCATTTTAGTAGTTTCTCAACGTTGTGTTTATTATATCTGTTAATTAGAACTCAGTAGTTTTCAATCCTAGTCTTGAATATCTTACTATACTATTTCAACATTATTTTTATTGTGGGCCGTCATACCCCTCCCCAACAAAATAAAAGAAGTATGTAGTTTTTTGTAATTAACTTTAATTAAACAATAAATATAAACGAAACTCAATTATAACTATATTAGAACTGGAAAAATAACTTAAACAATGTTATAAACAAATTGTGAAATGGATTCCAAAAGGTGTCCGATTGGTAATCTGCAAAAGAAAAAAGAAAATTAGAGTTTAGAATTATGTAGATGTGAGTAAATGAGTTATAGCATTACGGGGCATATTATCAAGAACGGTGATAAAATTATCGCCGTTTCAACGGCAGGAAACTGCAGCTAAAGCGGCGATAATGGGCTTGATAATATGGTGTTGTGAATTCCCATAGCAGTCCAGGTTCTGGTGTTAACGTGGGCTACTATGGCAATTCACAAGGGCATATTATCAAGCCCATTATCTCCGTTTTTGCGGCAGGAAAGTGTCGCTAAAGTGGCGATAATGGGTTTGATAATATGCTCTATGGAATTCCAATCAAAGCACATGTTAGATGTCCTTCACATCTAACATGAGCTTCGATTGGAATTCAACAGATCATATTATCAAACCTATTATGGCCACTTTGGCGGCAGTTTGCTGCCGATAAAGTGGTGATAATTTTGTTGCCAAGGTTTGATAATATGGTCCTATATACTATTATAAATAAAAGTTACACTACAGTTCTACGAGTGCAGTGGACTTGGTACATTTTACTTGTTATTGTGCCGCATTCAAGTGGTGTCTATATGGAAGTGCCTACTGCGTTACTAACGCCCGTTATGCTGAATTATTTCTAATGCATTCCTATGAAGGATTTGTAGATCTAGGCCTCTGTGCTTACCATTGTATAAACCTTGCGGCCAAACACATAAGGAAGTGGACTTCACAACTTTACTGGGGCTGTTCTTCTACATGTCGAAGCCGACAGCAGTGTCTAAGTTTAAGAGAGAAAGAGAAATGATGTTACAGAGAGTGAGAGAGAAAGAAAGAGAAAACAACATTAAAACTGTGTCGTAGAGTCTGGAGTTGAGTTTTTTTCTTGAATAGTTAGATGTATATTTACTAGCTCTTTGCATCACTTTATCCATGTTAAAAGTGACTCAAATGTGGCATAATAAGGTTGTGGATCTGTTTGTCAGACTGTTCGAATGTATCTGTTGTCACTGCTCGGGAGGTAATTATAGATTTTACAGTGAAGCTGCTGTACACTACGCACTCTGGGCAATGATATCAAGCCTGGGCGATAACATTATCGCCACTTTATCGGCAGGAAAGTGTCGCTAAAGTGGCGATAATGGGTTTGATAATATGCTCTATGGAATTCCAATCGAAGCTCATGTTAGATGTCCTTCACATCTAACATGAGCTTCGATTCGAATTCAATAGAGCATATTATCAAACCTATTATGGCCACTTTAGCGGCAGTTTGCTGACGATAAAGTGGCAATAATTTTGTTGCCAAGGTTTGATAATATGGTCCTCTCTACTATCATAAATAAAAGTTACACTGCAGTTTTACGAGTGCGGTGTACCTGGTACATTTTACTTGTTACAGTGCCGCATTCAAGTTGTGTCTATATGGAAGTGCCTACTGCGTTACTAACGCCCGTTATGCCGAATTATTTCTAATGCATTCCTATGAAGGATTTGTAGATCTAGACCTCTGTGCTTACCGTTGTATAAACCTTGCGGCCAAACACATAAGGAAGTGGACTTCACAACTTCACTGGGGCTGTTCTTCTACATTTCGAAGCAGACAGCAGTGTCTAAGTTTAAGAGAGAAAGAGAAATGATGTCACAGAGAATGAGAGAGAGAAAGAGAGAGAAAATAACATTAAAACTGTGTCGTAGAGTCTGGAGTTGAGATTTTTTCGTGAAAAGTTAGATGTATATTTACTAGCTCCTTGCATCACTTTATCCATGTTAAAAGTGACTCAAAAGTGGCGTAATAAGGTTGTGGATCTGTTTGTCAGACTGTTGTAACGTATCTGTTGTCACTGCTTGGAGGTAATTATTTATTTTACAGAGAAGCTGCTGTACACTACGCACTCTGGGACATAATATCAAGCCTGGGTGACAAAATTATCGCCACTTTATCGGCAGGAAAGTGTTGCAAAAGTGGCGATAATGGGTTTGATAATATGCTCTATGGAATTCCAATCGAAGCTCATGTTAGATGTCCTTCACATCTAACATGAGCTTCGATTGGAATTCAATAGAGCATATTATCAAACCTATTATGGCCACTTTAGCGGGAGTTCGCTGCCGATAAAGTGGCGATAATTTTGTTGCCAAGGTTTGATAATATGGTCATCTCTACTATCATAAATAAAAGTTACACAACAGTTTTACGAGTGCAGTGTACCTGGTATATTTCAGTTGTTATAGTGCCGCGTTCAAGTGGTGTTCATATGGAAGTGCCTACTGCGTTACTGACGCCCGTTATGGCGACTGATTTCTAATGCATTGCTATGAAGAATTTGTAGATCTAGGCTGCTGTGCTAACCTTGTATAAAGAGTGCGGCCACCGGAGTTCACCATTCGACTTGAACTCTGCTTCTATACGTCAAAGTATATTCAATAAGTTGCAGAGAATTCCATTGCTGTTGCTCAATAGGCCGTGGTTGGTTCTGAAGGATGTTTGCTGAAGGAAACAAAAGGAAGTTTTGATTAGTCATCGTAAACTGAGTTGCGTAACTACTATCAAAAGTGAATTTTAATGTGGGTTCTTAATATTTCGTAGTTAAGACTGTTGCAGCTCCAGCAAACAAAGGAAGATGAATAAGTTAAGAGGCCTGGGACGGCCTCGTGACACAGAAAAAAAAATACTATCATGGGCACACAATTAATAATAATAGAGGCCTAAGCACGTGGCGTAGTTCAGAAATACAACACAGGAATTTATGCACGCACAATTTTTAAGATTAGATGTGTATAGGACCTCGTTACTTATAAAGAAATATTTCAATTATGTGAGTACAATTTAAAACCATTGAGGGGTAGGAAAGCCATATGAAGGATAACAAAAAACCATTATTCATATACAATTTACAGTGGAGGCTGATGTTGTGACGTCTTCTCTTACCTTTGCTTCTGTTGTCTTTTGTTGTGTCTTGAAAGGCTGCGGTTTCGCTGAGTCTGGTGTGTTTTCGACAGTCTGTCTGTCACCGCAGCACAGGCAGGCAAAAGAGAACGTGCTCACGTCAGTGCCCGCATTATATGGGAACCGCGGGGGCTGACCACACCAAGGCCAGGGCAGTCATTGGTAGCGTTTTCGCGGTCTGTAAGAATGATGGCCCTGGGGGACATGCCATTGGGTAATGTATTGGTTTGCAGGCTAAATTATAGCAAGCATGCTAGGTGGTGGCATGTGGGTAGTGTGGGCAGGCGTGCACCGCGCATGTGCAAGTATGAGTGTGTGCACTAACAATTAACAACAGAGAGAGATGGGGGCGGTGTTATCATGTGCGCAGAGGCAGGCCCAGAATCGGATCTGCAATGAGTCAGCACTTCTAATCATTCTCCTTAGCGCGCCCTGAGCTCTGATTTGTCACTGAGAGGGAGATCGCACCATAGTTTGTACTGCTTATCATACTCAACGTGTGCCCGCGCATACGGTACAAATATGCTTTGATGTTACGCGTCGCATTAAAGCTTCGGTGTGACATCATGTACGGCGTTCTGTACGTGAAAGGTGGCAATGTTTCTACTTGGTTTAAAACATGTATGTATTTAATGTACATACTAAGGGCAGACATTTGGGATAACTATAACATTTTTTTAATACTTGTAACAATCATACATTACTTTTAAAAACAATTACACAAATCGCGGTAGAACATCATGCGTACTCATATTGAAAGAGCTGCGCAAGCGCATCATGAGCATACGCAAAGCCATGTGACTTTAAAAGCAGAGATTTGATTGGTTCATAACTTTTCCTATTGCGACTGTTGAAAGTTCCGTCCCATTATAATTATTCGACTTTGACTTTCAAAGAAGAAGCATTTGTTCTGAGAATCTTCTCAAATAGAAGGAAGATCACAATAATAAGAGCAATGGACTCATCTTCCAGCAGTTCTTCAGAGGGAGATTTCATTCCTGAAGAACGTCCAAAGAAGAGGAAAGAAGCTCTAATTTGGAAGTTTTTCACTTTTCCAGAAGGTCAAAAAAAGTTTAATGCTCCAAAAGTAACCTGTAAAGTTTGCCAAACAACTCTTTCAAGGGGTGATCCATGTAAAAAATACTCCTTTGGCACAGCAAATATGGTGCGACACGTGAAGAACTTGCACCCCAAGAACTTTGCTCGAGCTAAAAGACGGTGGTTGCACGAGAATCCACCTGCTACTGCACCAAGCACATCAACTGCGGCATCAGCATTTTAAGCAAGCAGTCCATACCCACAAATTGATTCTGACTTTGCTAAAGTTAAAATTCTATGCATTTATTGCGATAAACTTTTGTGTTATGGGGAACAGTCTATAGACTTGATGAAACGCAGGATGCAGGATCATTGCTGTCCTCGAAATTAGTTGTTCTTTTTTTCATTCTTTTGTTCCGCTTGGAATTTGTTGAGAAAACACAAAAAAATACAAAAGAAAAAAACCAGTTATTTTCAGAACTACCTTCACTGGTCAAAGAAAGAACTATATTTCTATGGTAGTGTGTAAAAGTTTGGTAGAATGAATGTGTAGTTCATAAATGAATGAATGAATATGTTACTAGTGTATGGAGAATGTGAAAGTGCAGAACTATAAGGAACTGCTACAGCATAAATCTATAAGGTGTTTATCTATAGTATACTGTAGTATGTCCGAAGCACTTGAATGTATCATATGTACATAAATAAGTTACAAGTGTATGCTTTCATTTGCGCTGCTGGTGAAAGTGCCTGGGTGAATTTGTATGTGTTAGGGGTGGATTTACAATCCCCTTGTGCCTCTTTTACACAGCTGTTGCATCACTTTTGTGACACAGCGGTGGTGCAAAAGATGTGCCATGGTGTGTGCTATTAACAATGTGATGCATCTGGACGGTGTATTACATTGTGAAGCGCTGCGCCAGAAGAGGCTTTCTTGTGCAGAAGTGGGTGCAGCAAGGCCTCGTAAAAGTGAAATGTATAACATTTTATTCAGTGAGTTTTGAGCTTATGCTGCGTCAAAACCTTGCATGTGCTTGAAGCAGGTGTAAGGATTGATACAGCATTGTGAGCATAGGGCCCCAAGAGAATTGCTGGAGCTGTGTTATACTTGCAACCAACATCAAGCAATAATTCATCCAAAAATTACTTTGCAATTTAGTTTTGTTATTATTTAATAATAAGAATATGAAATATAATCTAAAAAATAAAATAAATATAAATATTTATATAAAAAATATAAGAAATTAGTATAAAAAGAAAGACATAATAATTAATACATTTATAAATTATCATTTACAAAACCTTTGAAATTCACTGAAAAAAACCATAGGTTTCACACACGTTATAGTTAGGAATTAGCATTTAAAAAACCTTGCAAATTCATTGGAAAAAACCATAGGTTTCACACACGTTATAGTTAGGAAAAAGCATTTAAAAAACTATGCAAATTCATTGAAAAAACCATAGGTTTCACACGTTATAGTTAGATGAACATTTCTCTCTTACAAAACCTTTGAAATTCCTCCGTTATAGTTAGCTCAGCTAACTATAACTTGCGCGCCCGCAATGCACTGCTGATGACGTCGCATATTACATCACTCATGACATGGTCAGTGACATCACTCATGACATCACTCATGACATCTCTAATTACATCCCTGATGACATCACTGATGACATCATGCTTGTGGCAGACCTCCTCTTACTGTAACATAACCTTTGATACACACGATCAAAAATAGAAACTAACATTTTCAAAAAAAATGGAGATACCAATTCCAGTTAGAACAACCTATTGAGTAATTCCAAAATCTACATACACATCCACTCATTCACCAACAGTTCTATATAGTCACTCATACATGTACTCACTCATCATATGTACTCATACACCTATATATCCTGTTATACACCGACACTCATCTATAGAGTTACTCACACACATACTCACACATGCAAATAAACTATCAAATATCCATTTACTTGCATATACAGCTATACACCCACCACTACACTAACTTCTACAGAATCGTAGACATACTTACTCTCCTAAACAATCACTTATAGAAACACATACCTATTTATACAGGAAGTCTTAGAATCTCTCGCTCTCAGATATACTCACTTATATACTTCAATACTCACATATACTAGTTTAAAACATATGTAGTTACTCATAAAGATACTATTGAGACAGTCATTCACTCACTAACACACCCTTACACACACTCATCCACCCATACAGTCCTGCACACATACTGTCTTCAAAACACATACAAACAGTGAGTCAGTCATTCATGCATCTGTGCGCTAAGTAATACTCCCCATCGAACCTTACAAACACTCATTTGGTACTCGAAAAACCAACTAATAACCCATATACACACTCATGTAGCTACTCACCAGCCCATGCAGCCACTTATATACAAAGTGAGACACTGATACAGATACTTAAATATTTAAAGATTACTCGCTAGTACACCTATTCACTAAGATATACTTAATAAGTCAGTTATACAATCAATTTTACAAAAAAACATCCATTTAGACACTTATTTACCCATTTATTCTTCCATCGACCTTTAGATATACATATATAAAAAATAATTATATTTCAGAAAGACACACATTCACTGGATGATGTGATCAGTGATGTCATCAGGGATGTCATTTGAGATGTCATCAGTGATGTCATGAGTGATGTCACTGACCATGTCATGAGTGATGTAATATGTGACGTCATCAGCAGTGCATTGCGGGCAAGTTATAGTTAGCTGAGCTAACTATAACGGAGGAATTTCAAAGGTTTTGTAAGAGAGAAATGTTCATCTAACTATAACGTGTGAAACCTATGGTTTTTTCAATGAATTTGCATAGTTTTTTAACTGCTAATTCCTAACTATAACGTGTGAGAAACCTATGCTTTTTCAATTAAAAACTGCGGGCCCACAGCTACCTCATTTGGGCAGCTTACTGTGGAACGGGAGGTGCCTTTTACTTGCGGGGTGCTTGCGGGGACATTGGCAATACTTTTAATACTTTTTTGCATGTGAATGTCGGCGGCGACCCACTTGGGTTCTACTAAACCACCAGTCCCAGAAAGCATTGCTTCAGGTGCTACACCTGCGTATAATTACTGTGGGTATTTACTGGTGCTTGCCACTTGCCGTCTTGTCACATGGTCTGCCACTGAAGAGGGCGTTGGCCCGAAATGCGTCTGGCAGGAAAAGGACTTTGTTCGCGGCTCGCGCCCTTGCGTTGGCATTAATTCCTACCTGTAAGTGCAACCCACCCAGGTGCAACTCTTTCTTATATATATATATATATATATATATATATATATATATATATATATATATGTACACCTTGGTGATTGGTGTCCTGCAAGATAAGAGCTTCCCATCAAGCAGCCAACAACAAAATATATATTAGTGATCCTTCACCATATTCACTAAAAGGAGGAACCTCACTTCTTCACCTCTTCCTTACCCTTTGTGGGCAAATTTATTTTTTATGGCAAGTGACAAAATCCATCTGCACATTTTGCCCAAACTTACTTTTGTGAAGGACATTTGTATTCATAATAAAAAAAAATATGTGTATGTTAGAGTGCGTGTATCTCTTTCTTTGTGTGTCATGTTTCACTGTGAGATTGCTAATAACTTTCAGTGGGACTGTCTGTTTTTTGATGTTAGTATGTCTCCGTTTCAGTTAGCGTGATTCCTGTTTGGGAGTACATGCCTGTGTCAGTGGATCTGTGTTTCATTGGATAAGTGTTTTTGTTCATATGTGAGAGTGTGTGTGTGCTTGCACATGTGATTCTGCGTGCCTTGTAAAAGATCTAGATACATTGTATTTTATTAGTTTTCAAATATATCACATAGACAGTTAGAGCCTGTATTATGCATAGTGCCTCAGGGCCTCAATGGGTATCTTCACCCACTTTGTGCACCCCCAGGGCACTTTGGTATTACAGAAGAAGTCATAGACACCTGTGCAGCTCCTTTTGTATACAGATAGCTTGGGCACACATTTTGTTACAGAGCTATTTTGAGGGGACATTCTCTTATTTGAAAGGGGTCATGGTCTCATGCAAAAGAGAGAATCACTTTGCCTCTGCAATCTTGCTTTATTACAGACGCTGATATTGAGGTAAAAAGGCCCTTTGAAGGTGCACCAACAGTGCAGCACAAACATGTTGTGCGCTTTTGTGTGTGCTGTCTTAGGGAAGATCCATCTGAAGGGCAACGGGGATCCCTTGGAACCCCCAAGACATTACCTTGCAGGCTGATGAAGTCTCTCACTGAACTCTCTTGCAGGGCATTCTCTGTCCGCTCTTTAAAGTGCAGGCAGCTCCCACATGCACTGGGAAATACGGAGCTGCTTGTAAGCAGCATCTCTATCTTTCATTGATTTCTCCAGGAACAGCACATTTATGATAATATGGGGCACTGTCCCTGTCTGCACCAGGCGCACAGACTGTGCTTTGCAATGTCAAATTGTTTTGAAAATTATTTCTTCACATATTGCCATTTAAAAATGTTATTTGTGCCCATTGTTTATTCCAATCTGACAGCATTAAAGCAAATGACTGTTCAACAGCATTGTTTCAAGAATGTATGGTTTATACAGAAACAAACCCCCACATACAGAAATGAAGTGTGCATAAACAAGTACATGCACAGACACAATACATAGATGTACAATGTTTTCCTAAATAGTGATGGAAAACATGTTATCACACCACTTCAAACAATGAAGTACAACTAGCACATTTTCAACAGAAGTGGCTGCATAAGAAAAGCTGTGACTCGATGCGAAAATCTGGAACTCCCTGCTCTGCACCTCAGGCAATCACCGTCGCTGCAAAAAATTCAGGAAGGATCTCAATAAAACGAATTTTGTTGTGTGCACTGCATCACCAAATGCGATGCAGTGCGTGCAACGAAATTCTTTTTATTTATGTATAAGTTTACTTACCTGTTAAACTCCGTAATCCATACATTACTACCCCCCACCCTGCCCCTCCCCCTCCCCACGTCACCGCCCGGCCGGTACTCCCACTACCAGCCGCGGCTGATCATGAGTCATCCTCTTGTGGACTGTCTGATCAAATGACAGGTTGAACGCCTACTAGCGATCATATTATGTTATTCAGCAGACTCTGTAAAATCATGTTTACCTGATGGGTTGATGGGGCGCGTGTCTTAGCTCACCCTTGCCACCCCTACCCTCACTCCTACTCATCTGCCTGATGGAAGGTAGCATATCTCCACCTCAGAGGTATCTTTGACTTCAGTGGCAATATTTATGTTTTTGCAGCTAAGCAGCAGGGGAAATTTATTTTTCCATTGATTGTATGATCTTGCTATACACCCAAGGAACCCTCTCCTGCCTCTAGAAAGGAAACGTTTTCAGTGGATGGTAATACCGCATGGGAAAAGAAGAGCATGTCACCTGGCAACCTAACTCTCCAGGGAGAGCGCCTCAAAGAGCAGCCTCAGATGTAAGGTTGCGTTTTAGCACCACAGAGAGCAACAGCCCTGTGTAGGTTTGACAAAAAACAACTTTGCTCATACCAAGCAGCCAAGTTACCAACAAATATTGCTAACAAAAATTCACAGAAAATATGCTGCATGCCATTGTTTCTATCATCCTCTATGTAAAATAAACCAGTGGTTTTGAATGTTTGATTCTTGAGAAAAAACTGTTTTGTCCCTAATTACAAATGCAGAATGAAAATGGAATCCCTCCCAGTATCCACGCGTTGCCTGAGCCAAATGTAACAAACACTCCTGATCCAAATGTAACAGACACTCTAATGAAGCAAGTGTCTGGAGGGACTGACCCAGAGCCATTAATAGTGAATGGGCTGCCAGCAACCCACTTTGTGTATTATTCACATTAGGTATTTGGCTTCCTCAGACCAAAAAATAGTGATAATGCAAAATGGTCCAAGGACAGCTTAGGGCACTGTTTTGAATCCAAGATCAACTGATTAATAAATCATCAAAACTTTCTGGAATAGAATGTGAAATCGCAGTAACGGTAGAGCACGATAAATATGTTAGAATCTTTTATCTCCCTATGATACATTCTGGTTTCTTTCATATTAATTGCATCTGCTGACATCATTACAGCACATTATTAAGATCATTGTGGCCCTAACCCCTTGTAATAATTTATTATGGATAGTTGATTGGGTCACGAGCTAGCTAACATATAAAAATACTGTCTGTGCTGCGCATAACGAACTTAAGTGAGGTAGCTCTAGCAGTGTCTCATTGTTCCATCTGCACTTTGCAAAACACGGTATAAACGCTACTGGGAACAGAGGGGCATATTATCAAGGGGGTTTATCTCCGCTTTTTTGGCTTTAAAAGCCAAGAAAGGGGAGATAAAATTATCTCCCTATTACCTAGCTGTCGCTAACACCAGTTAGCGACAGCTAGTAGGAGATAGCGACCATCTTGGGCCCCACTTTGCATGTCAGTGATATTTATCACTAATGACATGCAAAGTGGGCGTGCCAAGATGTTAGCGACTGGAAGTCGCTAACATCGCTATCTCCTATTACCAACTTTTGGAGATTTTCGCGCTAAGCGCGAATATCTCCAAATGCTAACACCTGCCCTGAGCAGTTCTTAGCCATGTTATCGAATGGGAGGTGGATAACATGCATTAGCTCGGTAATGCATGAATATCGCTGACTTTTCAGCGATATTCATGCATTGCGGCCGTTTTTTATCGCATTTGCGATAAACCTTGGTAATACCAAGGTTTATCTGCGGTAAAAATCGCCGCAGCTCAGCGGTAAAATTTTGTCTCTAACCAAGCAATAGCGATAATTATCGCTATTGCTTGGTAATATGCCCCAGAGAGCCAAGTGCTATAGATCCCACCCACAGGCGGCCCTTGGCTCATCTGCCATATACACAGAGCACAAGAGATGTAAAACCATCAAAGTAGTGCTCTATTAAAAAAAAGAATTATCGGTTGCTGGTAGTGCAGTAGAGATAGGTAGGACCACAGAGGTCCCGACAAATAAAATAAACAGAACAGCAGCGCCACACTGAAATGATGTCTAGAGGAAAAGGGAGTAGGGGCATTAAAATGAATAAACTCTTTTCCCCACAAAAATGGTCAAGAACCCTATGGCATTGGGGGCAAAAGTGACATTTTAAAAATCGAAAGGCCCACAGATTTATTCGATAAAAAGATACCCTATAACTAATCAGTAAGAATATTGCAAGTCATCTCAGACATCTGTGCCCCCATATAAAGGCACTCAGCCTGCAGCCTCATGCCTTTATGTGGCATTGTCACTCCTCAGAGACTTGCAATATACCTATACTGGACAGAACAAGGTATTTCATCCTTATAGAAATTCCCATTTTTCCTCACTTTGTATACTGTATTGTGTAACTCTAATGATCAGAAAACGATGTATGTATAAAAGAAATCTGCACAATGTACAATACATTGCCAGTAAAGTGAATTATGCTGAACAATGCTACTCAGCACTCTGTGCACATATGTGACATCAATATATAATCATTGGTAGCCACTTCATATTGGTCAGTCTTCAATGTTCATGCTCATTAGAAGAAATCAGAGATGGTCTGTGATGTAATTCATATACAATCCTCTATTAGTCCGTTCCTGATTTAAAATAATGTGATTATAGCCAGATTAAACATCTGTCACGAAAACCAACGTGTCATTCTCATGGAACTTTATCAGGACCCATCATTATTAGTCCATCTGTTCATAGTCTCAAAGATGTGTGCATCATACTGCTTGCCTGTCCAATAATCTAGCATTTCAGTAATTCCATACTCAGTATATTGATAACAACATGTACATAAATAAACAAACATATATATATATATATAAAACAAATCTTTTTTTTGTTGCCAACTTTCAGATGTAATGATTTAATCTTTTTTTAAATTTCCCACCTGATATAGGGTCTAAATCTGCATACTTTGAAACCACAATAGAGACTTTACGTTTGGTGAATGCTTTATCACACAGTCATCTTATGTAGAAATATTTTGTGTCCATTGTTCTTCCTCGAGTATAGAGTGTGCCCATTGTCCTGCCCAGAGGGCCAGTAACAGTCCTTTAGGAGTGGAGGACTTCTATACGTCGTTGGGGAAGCATGTATCAAGGTAATGAAACCTGAATCAAGTGCAGACAAAACATGGACAGTGAAGCCTTTCTCTTGCAACACTGCATCAGGGACTCAAAAGATTATACCAGGAGGCTTGCCTTGCTGGAAAGGGAGAGCATCAGAACAGTCTTGGGTTGCTTGTGTTATGTTATAGGGAGGACCATACTGTACTGTTCCCAACGGAGCAGGGTCCTTATTGATTTGTAAAAGGCTGCGTTCGAACAGAGGTGGCATGGTGTATAAAATAACAATGGGATGCAGCCCGAGTGACTACCAGTGTCTGAGATTATTCAAGCATTCCATCCATCAATTTCTTTGTATACTTCAGTGTGATGCCTTAAGTGCAATATTATAAACAAGCGCTGGTTCTGTGCATACTGTGCTACTTTAACAAATCAATGCACTACTGGTGAGCCTTATTTAGGACAAAAATGGTCTTGGGTTGCTTGTGTTTTGGTTCAGAGAGGACCTGCTATGGCAGTTCGGGCTAGATTATTCACACAGGACCAAGATCAGGACTGATTTGATTTGGCTCAGTCCAAACTGAGGTGGCATGGTGTGCAAAATAATGATGGACTGGGATGCAGCCCCAAGTTACCAGTGGCTGATATGAATTCAAGCATTCCAGCCATCCCTTTCTTATATACTTCGGGAGAAAGGGAGGACATCAGAACAGGAAAACTGCATCAATACATGTCCATGACCTGCTTAGCATTTTAAAAGGAGTTCTGGTGACCTCCTGATTTGATTAATCAAATTGTGGTTTCATTTGTTCAGGGCCTTTTAATGTACTGTACCTATTCTATCTCAGCAAGAATCTATTCAGCCCTCCCATCAATTATCCTAATCAGCCCTTTACTTCGTTTTGTGTCTCCAATCCGGTACTCTTCAATCTCCCTGCACCTCTATCGCTCAAACCTTGTTCCTTCATGCATTCCATGCGTTTTGCAGTCCTCCCACTCCCTACATGCTTGCTGCGCCGTACCTACATGCAATCCCATCTCTCTCTCATCAAAGATCTTACTCTTTGCATTAGCTTGCATTATCCCTTGCATCCTTAGTGTGGCAGCACACTTCGTAGGCCATGGATAATAGACCACCATGTGATCCAGCCCTGCTCATTTGCCTGTCGAGGGCCTTGTCTTGGATCCCTGCATCGTGGAGTCTGCGTATTATGGGGCAGTGAGAGACTGTGTCGAACGCCACTGAGAAGTCGAGGAGGATGAGGGCTGCTGTTTCTCCTTTGTCCAGTAAGGTACGGATGTCGTCTGTTGCGGCGAGGAGGGCAGTTTCCATACTGTGGTTTATTCTGAAGCCGGATTGGGAGGAGGCGAGGATGTTGTGCTTTTAGATGAATGTGGCGAGTTGGTTGTTGATGGCTTTCTCGACTTTTTTCATTCTACCTAAAGCTGTGACACTACACCATATATTTCTAATATTAGAATTATTTGATGTCTTTATTATGAAAAATCAATAAGTTTTAAAACAACACATTTATTAGATTTAATAAGTGTACAAATTTCTAGTTTTCTATGTTTGCGTTATTCTTTTTTAGCAAAAAGGTCATCATTTTTGGAAAAGCATTATCTGCAGTCAGAAAATCCTTCCAAATCCTCTCAATAATCCACATCTTCTATTTTTGTAGCGCATTTTATGCAAAATATGATCTTTGGACCATCATATCATTCTGTGTTTTCAAAGTAAATAACATTCAACGAGTTTGCTGTTTTCTTTTGAAACCTGTCTATAGCACACCACATTCTCTCAGGTTTTTATTTACATTCGCTGTCCTGTTGGTTTAAGGGCTAATCGTTTTTTTCCTATTGTACGAAAATACACATATTTGAAATTGATTGAGGTTTGAATGTGAGAAAAAGTCAATAAAAGTGCAAAACTCTGTGCTAGGAACCCTAACCACAAAAAGTGTTAGGCCTGAAATGTTAGTGATGAATTATACAATTATATGTTAAGGACTCTGTACTCCGTTTCCTTTTTCCCATGGTATTGCTCATTTGAATTATACAATTATATGTTAAGGACTCTGTACTCCGTTTCCTTTTTCCCATGGTATTGCTCATTAAAGGCGTTATCATGTAATAACTGAGGGGCATATTATCAAGGGATTTATCTCTGCTTTTTTGGCTGGAAAAGCCAAGAAAGCGGAGATAAAATTATCTCCCTATCAGCAACAGAGTGCTAACACGCAAATTCACATGTTAGCAACCTTTTTCTCTACGCTTCCCCTTGCATCTCTAATGAGATGCAAAGGGGGCGTTCCAGAGAAAAATAATAGGAGAAATGTTGTTAAGCGACATTTCTCCTATTATCAAGGATTTCGCTAACCCTGTTAGTAATAAAAAAAAGCAGCGCTAACCGCGGTTAGCGCTGCTTTGTTTACACCTGGTATTTTCCTGACTTAGCCATGATATCCTATGGAAGGTGGATATCATGGCTAAGTTTGTGAGTCCCTATCATCAAGTTAACGCCAAACTTCGAGAGAATATCGTTAGTTTTCCAGCGATAATCTCTCATTTGGCAGCTAGCGCGAGGATTTTTATCACTTCTGAGATAAACCTTGCTAATAGCAAGTTATCTCTACGATAATTTCCGGCGATGCTTAGCGTTAAAAAATGTGTTGCTAAGCCTCGTTAGCGATAAATATCGCTAATCGTTGGTAATATGCCCCTATAATTTTTAATTTTACACTACTAAATCTTCTACAGGGGATGGGCCCACCCTACTAAAGTTAAACACAACTGGGAGCAAATTGTACCCTATTTAATTTTATTTGAACCCTTTTGCAATAAATCAACTTAATAACAATGCCTTAAGACAACCAATTATTTCTTTGTTACAAATGTAAAATATTTAAGGAAAACACAGAAGAATAAAGGCAGGACAGAAATAAGCCTCCCTTTCTGAGCCAAGTAAAACTGCTCGCACGTAATGTGGCAAGTCATAAGACTTTTGCGTACAACCTTTGAAGAAGTTTGGCTTAGAGTTCATTCCCAAACAGGGAGACGTGCCATGTAACACTGCAAAGACTAATGAACAGAAAAGGGAACTTTTTGTGTTTTCAGAGATGAGAACATCACTCTTCTGTCTCAAATTACACTTTGTGCCCTGACATTTTTATGATTAAACTATTTGTCAAACCGGCTACCTAAAAGTTTGCATGCATATTGCATGTAGATTCAAAGAGTGTTATTTCTTTTCTGAAATGGGATACAGCTGAGTGCAACCATTTTGTCATTTTATAAATTTTATGCTGCAGTCCTTGAACTGCTATAATTTTAGGTTGTGCGAGTGTCACTCTCATAACTCCCTGGCCAGGCGGATACAGCTTTCTCTAAGGGTACACATGATTTACACTTAAGTAGGTCATAAATTCTACTTATGAAACTGTATAATGGCGGGTTTTTATGGGAATGGCTGAATCACTGGACTCGTTTTCACTCATTTGGTTCTAGAAAGCCAGAGAATTTTCTTTTCACATATAATCTTAGTGAGTGGTTGGATTATACCAGGGGACTCAACCCTTTTTTGTAATCAGAGCTACTTGCCTTCAATGCAAATCCTCCCGAGCTACATATATTATTAGAGATGTAGTAGAAATCACATCAGACAAGATAACATAAGTGGCCACAATTTGCAAAATCACTTGGAGTGATCATTTAATTTCTTTAGGAATGGTTGTGAGCAGTAATTTGAAAAATGCTTTGCCATTGTGGAAAGCTGCTACATGGGTAATACATAACAGCTAAAGCTGCAGTGCCCCTAATGTCTATGCAATAATAATAGGAATAGTCTCCCCAACACCATTTGATTCTTATCACTCAAATATCATCTTTACATATATTTTGAAAAATGCAAACGTATTTCTGCAAACATCAGCTAATGATTTCAGAAATTACACATATTTTTGTTCCAAATACAGGCTTTAAAATGTTGGTAAACATAAAATAATCCAATCAAGTAAATGTACTAATTTAGTTCTCTGGCCTGCACACAAGTAACTTTGGAAACATGTAAATCACATGTGTCCTGGGTGATCTGGCGTTGAGATGGAGAAATTAATTTTTACTGGGGTAACACTGTGTTTTGCCAGCTTCGGTGATATTAAGAATGAGTTCTTGAACCTCACTGGTGGGGTCCGATCCTAGTCTCATGTAAGGATCTGTGTTAGACAATTGCATGAAGATATCTTTCTTAAATATCAATGTATTGGACCTCCACCTTTATCTGCTGGTTTGATAATCACATTGGGGCCTAGATGGCGGCCGGACTTTGTATGCCCACCACCGCATTGGGTCATGGAACCGACCACCCATGTCACAGTGGTCCTATCATATACATTAGGATGCGCCCGCCACACTGGCAGGCGCATACAGCATTTTTAACATTGCGGCGGGCGGTGCTGTCAGCAGCACCCGCCGCAATGTTAAAAATGCATGTTGGGCATTTGCATGCACAACATGACAGGCACTGCACTGTGCCTGCCACCTTGTGCAAACCTTTCCATGGTTGCAACGCCACCATGGAAAGGCGAGTGACCGCCTGCATCATAATATGGATGGCGGTTTCTTGCACACACCGCCACCATATTGGCCTTTTTCCACCCGGTCGACGAGTCGACCGGCGGAAAAGCGGCCGACGGTCTTTCCGTCACAGTGGACTCCCCAGCCATCCTAATGTGGTGGGGGTCATTCATGGCAGGATGGCGGGCAGATCTCCCCCGCTGGGCCAGTGGTGGCTACCGCCGGGCTGGCGGGGGCGATCCACCCGCCATCCTAATGGGCCCCATTGTCTTTTAGTTAATTGTCTCTCATGCTTCTTTTCTCCATGTTACTTCTCTATAACCGTGGATATGTGGGACACATAGCCTCTCGTCTCTGATGACTGTAATTTCCAAATATTGCTAAGTGACTACTCTTCTTCATGTTTCAATTCCATTGCATTGTTCCATCATGGTCCACTCTCTCACCCCTCGTGAGCCATTTACACATGTGTGCTAGTTTTCCGCTGTGCACCAATGGTCATGTGCACTCTCTGCACCACTCACTGCCCTTAGTAGCCTGATGGTTGCTATAAACTGTGATCCCACTTCCCGGTGCTTTCCCGGATACCAAAGAAATTTTGAAAGTCACCGGACCATGCCATTGTGCGTCGAACAGTAAGCTCTCATGGCAGCTTTCGTATTCCTGTCGTTCAGTGGCTTTACTTGTGTTGTTCAGCAATATCGCTCCAGGACCCTGATAATTTATTTTCTCCCCCGACCCAATACATACCTTCCCCCCTCATCGGGGACCCGAAGCATGGATCCTCTGTGAAAACTGACAGGACTCCACCATCGTGGGGTTACCACTGATAACTTTAATTTAGTAAGTTGCACCCTGACTCTACTCTGGTGCCATGCACTGGCACATTTCTAGTAGTGTCACATACGTAACCTGTATTCTGTTAATATCACCCTTTAGGTCGTTTTAGGTCGCTGTTTTACTCCCAAACCTACTAAGGAAATAGGCCCATGGACTTGTGACCATGCCGACCCTGGCAATTGAGACTTATGTGAGACTTATGTGTTCTCTCAACTTTAATTAACGTTTGAGCATCCACAGGTCTTATTATTCAGCTATTATTCACCCGTCCCCCACGAGCTCTTAGAATCTTCGTGTGCACTCATAACCACACTAATGCTAAATGTTATCTGTTTTTAAGTACAAGGGGCACCTTGGCACATAGTTCTATGATATTCCACCTATGTCACAGGTAGATATGCACTTCACACTGGTGCCTTGATCTAACAGCCATATTCGGAACCGCTATAACCCCATCTTTTCTCTTTTTCCCCCTAAAACCCCCGTCCCTTCTTTCTCCACCCCTTTTTTCCCCTCTATGTACAGGCAATGACTCATGCATAACATCCTTGTGTCCTGATGAGGTTTCCCAATTCTAGATGGGATCGAAATGTCGTTGACTCTTATTTCTTGATTCCAAACTGGCTCATTTAAATTTCTGTGGAGCATAAGATGCTTCTTTCTAATGTGACTGATTGAATATGTATTTACTGACAAAGTCCCCATGTATATAAATGCCTGAGATCTGGAAATCTGTTGACTTCCAACCTTTTAAGAACATAATTTTTTATATGATCCTGCTTTATGATTTTTCAATTATTTTTAATTTCATACATGTATTGAGTCTCCACTGTGGAGAATATCAACCCAAGTCCTACTGTTGTTCTGTGTACCATTGTTCTTGACTCTTTTGAAGGGACCAAAGTCTCTTATAAAGATATCTATAAGATATTGGTCATTCCTGTCCTGCTCCCCTGTTCCTTTGCACAGACAGCAGCTGTGCACCAATGCAGACACCCTTGCACCATGGTGCAAGGGTGCCTGCGTTGCTGTGATGATTGTTGCTTTCCTGGAAGAGACACCTTCCTGCTCAAAAACCATCATAATGACATTTTGCTCCTTCTCTGTATGCAGCAGAATGCATATAAAGAGCAAAAAATCAGGAGAACTAAAACTATTCCTCCTCGTTGCGACACTCCTACGTAGGATTCGGACGCATTCCCAGGTTTATGACACTATGTAAGTCTGGGAATGAGTCAGGTTCCATGGATGTTGCGTGGGATCACCCACAGCAACACCCGCAGAACACCACTTTCAATATGCTTATAAATGATGTCCTACAGTGGTAGTGAAAGTAAGAGGTTTGTTAAAAAAAGGTAGAGTGGGAGGTGATATAAGGTGGTTTGTAACAAATTTGGCTTGGGCAGAGAGCTCCGCTCTGTCAGCAGAGCGAAGTAAGCCAGCCACCCCCGCCCCTGGCCTGGTCCCTGCTTCTGAACCCAGCCAGGTCGGGTGAGCCTCCCTGGGCTCCGCTGAACCCCGGTCCCCAGCGCCCGGACCCTCGGCTGGCTTGCAGGACCTGGAGGCTCCCGCACCCCGGGGCCCACCGGACAGAGCTCAAGCCCAAGGGCCCAGTCCCAGCTTCCGAACCCTGGCCAAGCTGGGGAGAGCCTCACTGGGCCTCGGTGAACCCTCGGCTGGCTTGCAGGACTGGGGGGCTCGTGCACCCCGGGGCCTGCCGGAAGGAGCTCAAGCCCTGGGCCCGGTCCCAGATTCTGAAGGCTAGCCAGGGAGAACTTCCCCGGGCCCTGTTGGACACCCGTCCCACACGCCTAGACCCTCAGCTAGCTTGCAGGACAGTGGGCTCCAGGGGCCCGGTGGACGGAGCTCAAGCCCTGGGCCCGGACCCAGCTTCCGAACCCTAGCCAGGCCGGAAAGAGCCTCCACGTGCCTCGGCAGACCCCAGTCCCCAGTGACCGAACCCTCGGCTGGCTTGTAGGACCATGGGCTCCCGCACCCCTGGGCCTGTCGGACGGAGCTCAAGCCCCAGGTCATATCCCAGCTTCTGAACCCTAGACAGGCTGGGGAGAGCCTCCATGGGCCCCAGTGGACCTCGACTGCCTTGCAGGACCGGGGGCTCCCACACCCCGGGGCTCGCTGGATGGAGCTCAAGTCTCGGGCCCGGTCCCAGCTTCCGAAGCCTAGCCAGGCCGGGGAGAGCCTCCCCGGGCCCCATTGGACCTACGTCCCCCACACCCAGACCCTCAGCTGGCTTGCAGGAAGGGGGGTTCCCACACCCTGTGGGCTGCCAGACAGAGCTCGAGCCCCAGGCCCGGTACCAGCTTCCAAACCCTAGCCAGGCCAGGGAGAGCCTCCCGAGGCCCCAGTGGACCCCTGTCCCCAGCGTCCACACCCTCAGCTGCCTTGCAGGAAGGTAGGCTCCCGCAACCCAGGGCCCGCTGGACGGAGCTCAAGCCCCGGGCCTTGTCCAAGCTTTTGAACCCTAGCCAGGCTGGAGAGGGCCCCAGTGGATCCCAGTTCCCAGCACCCGAACCCTCGGCTGCCTTGTAGGACAGGGGGCTCCAGCACCCCTGGTCCTGCCAGAAGGGGCTCAAGTCCCAGGCTTGGTCCCTGCTTCTGAACCCTAGCCATGCCAGGGAGAGCCTCCCCAGTCCCAGATGGACCCTCGGCTGCCTTGCAGGACAGGGGGCTTCTGCACACCAGGGCATGCCGGATGAAGTTCAGGCCCCAGGTCCAGTCCCTGCTTCTGAACCCTAGACTGGCCAGGGGGAGCCTCCCTGGGCTCCGGTGGAACCTGTCCCCAGTGCCCGAACCCTCGGCTGCAACCAAGGAGAGTTAAGCCCTGGCCACCTCATCTCCCCGGCGCCCTGCCAGTGGAATCCCTTTTTCTTGATTGATTCTTGATATTAAGCCCCTACGTAGAACTCTGGGGAAGGACAAAAGTAAGAGTTAGCCCAGCCGGCAGGACCATCTGGTCACGCATCCCACAGGGCCATCTGGTCGCCCAGCCCGCAGGACCATCTGGTCACCCAGCCCACTGGGCTATCTGGTTGCTAAGCCAGGTGACCAGATGGCCCCGAATGACCCAGAGCCCAGATGGCCTGAGACAGCCGGACCCACTTGCCCTTGCAGTTCAACGATGGCGAGGGTGGCCAGGCACTCCAAGGCCACTGCTGGGGAGGCTCCTTCCCTGGGGCTGCTCACCTCCCTACTCAACTTGCCTGGGAGCAGTGGGAAGGGGTGGTCCCCGGCCAGCCCAGGCCATCTGGTCACCCAGCTGACAAGCAAGGATGGCGGCCCCCATACCCGCAACCTGGTGGGGCAGGGACGGGAGGGGGAGGTCCATGCCACAGGGCACGTGGTGGAGGTAGCCTCCCGCAGGCCTCATCCCTCTCACCATCCTGGTGGCAGAAGGTCCCAACCCTGGGTGTGGTGGAGGAGAGCATCCTAGGGCACCCACGCATGGAAAGACAAAAGCTTGGCTCAGAGCATGACTTTCAATAGATCACAGCGAGGTAACTGCTCTGCTACTTGTGAAACCCTGACTCAGAATCAGGTCGTCTATGAATGATTTAGGACTGGGTGCCCCACAAACATGAGGTGCACCAAGGCGATGGACGCGGCCCCCTTCCGTCCACGCTCCAGTCCCCATGCGATTGGCTCCATGCACCGGCCCCGTGAGAGAGGCCAGCTATTCCAGGCCAACCAAGGCTCCACGGCACTCTGGTATCGTTACGGTTTAAGGGGGATTCTGACTTAGAGGCGTTCAGTCATTATCTCACAGATGGTATCTTTGCCCCATTGGCTCCTCAGTCAAGCACATACACCAAATGTCTGAACCTGCGGTTCCTCTCGTACCGAGCAGGATTACTATTGCAACAACACATCATCAGGATAAAAATAACGTGTCTCGAGATGGTCTAAACCCAGTTCACATTCCCTATTAGTGGGTGAACAATCCAACACTTGGGGAATTCTGCTTCACAATGATAGGAAGAGCCGACATCGAAAGATTAAAAAGTGACGTCGCTATTAATGCTTGGCCGCCACAAGCCAGTTATCCCTGAGGTAACTTTTCTGACACCTCCTTCTTGAAACCCAAAAAGTCAGAAGGATCGCCAGGCCCCGCTTTCAAGGTCCGTATTCATACTGAAAATCGAGATCAAGGGAGCATTTGCCCTTTTGCTCCATAGGAGGTTTCTGTCCTTCCTGAGATCGCTTTAGGGCACCTGTGTTATAGTTTGACAGGTGTACCGCCCCTGTAAATCTCCCTAGCTGCCACTGTCCCAGGAGCTGGTCTCGATCGACGGGCGTCCTGATGAGCGTCGGCATCGGGCGCCTTTTCCTGGAGTACGGTTCATCCTGCAGCGCCAGTTCTGCTTACCAAAAGTGGCCCACTATGCACTCGCCTTACATGCCCGGATCCACGCCAGCGAGCCAGGCTTTTTACCTATTTACAGTTTGAGAATAGGTGGAGATCATTCCAGGCTCAAGACCTCTAATCATTCGCTTTACCAGATACAACTGGGGACTCAGAGCACTAGCTATCCTAAGTGAAACTTCGGAGGGATTCAGCTACTAGATGGTTTGATAATGTCTTTTGCCCCTATACCCAGGTGGGATGACCGATTTGCATGTAAGGACCGCTACGGACCTCCACCATCTTTAGGGTCCTATCACGCACGCTCATACTCTACCTCCCCGACGGAGTGGATGAGACGGGCCGGTAGTGCGCCTGCCGCTTGAAGGGCGGCAGGATCCTACCTTAGCCGGCGCTCGCTGGCCCTCATCTTCATTGTGCCACAGGGTTTCGCTTGGCCCTCTGACTCGCGCATGTGTTAGACTCCTTGGTCTGTGTTTCAAAACGGGTCGGTGGGTAACTGATATCGCCACAGACCACTGGCACCCGGCATGGGCCTCCCCACCCAGTGGCTACACGCGGTCAGGGCGCACTGAGAACAATCCGCCCCAGTCAACAGTTGCGCCGGGAGCAGGGTGCCCTGTATCCTCCTTCCCGCCCCGGCGAGGGCATGGAGGTGGTCGAATCTCTCTCTGCCCTGCGGGAACAGTAAAGCTGCTGCCAGGGGGCTGTAACACCCTCTGCGGAAGCAGAGGGTTACCTGCCACCCTGAAGCCTTCCCAGCTCACCCAGAGCCAGTCACAGTGCACCGCCACAGAGGAAATGTGCCCTGCGGGGGCCAGGTGCCATTCCCACTTAGGGGATCCAGAAGACCCGGGCCACCGACCTTCCCGCCGTGTTAAATCCTCTGGGCAGACTGCACGGACCCCACCCGGTGGCAGCAGGGCTTTCAAGGGGGGGTGGTACCATCCCAGGGAGTCACTGCCATTCGGTTTCCCCCCCACCACAGGGGTCTTGCTGGGTGAGTGGGGGTTGCCTCCTAGGAAAGGGACAGGGGACAGGGCCACCCCTCATCCCCGGGTCCTCACACATTGATCAGGTCCTCCCCGGTGGAAGAGGCATGCCGAAGGCCCGGTCCTCACCCAAGCGTCCCATGCGGGCACAGACCGCTCCGCTAGCCAGGATGCTCCAAGGCAAGGCTGGGCCCTGTGCCTACTGTGTGTGCTTGCAGGAGGTGGCAAGGGCTTTGGGCTGATGCCGTCGGTCACTCGGGCCGCTCTGACATTAATGATTCTCCCTCAGGTTCACCTATGGAAATCTTGTTACGACTTTTGCTTCCTCTAGATAGTCAAGTTTGATCGTCTTCTCGGCGCTCCGCCACGGCCGTTGCTGACCCCAGCAGGGCCGTTCCATGGACCTCACTAAACCATGCAACCGGTAGTAGGGACAGGCGATGTGTAAAAAGGCAAGCTCATGACCTGCACTTACTGGGAATTCCTCGTTCACAGGAATTAATTGCAATCCCTAATCCCTATCACGAACAGGGTTCAGCAGGTTACCTTCATGCTGATCCATTCAGTGTAGTGCGCGTGCAACCCCGGACATATGAGGGCATCACAGATCTGTTATTGCTCGATCTCGTGTGGCTGAATGCCACATGCCCCTCCAAGAAGTTGGACGCCGACCGCTGGGGGTCGCATAACTACTTAGCATATAGGAGTCTTGTTTGTTATTGGAATTAACCAGACAAATCATTCCACCAACTAAGAACAGCCTTGGCACCACCACCCACAGAATTGAGGAAGAGTTATCAATCTGTCAATCCTTTCTGTGTCCGGGCCAGGTGAGGTTTCCCGTGTTGAGTCAAGTTGAGCCGCAGGCTCTACTCCTGGTGGTGCCCTTCCATCAATTCCATTAAGTTTCAGCTTTGCAACTATACTTCCCCCAGAACCCAAAGACTTTGGTTTCCGGGAAGCTGCTTGGTGGCTCATGGGATTAATGCTGCCTGTTAGAAATGGGATCCCTGGCTAGCCAGGGCTTGCGCCAAAGTTAGTCAGAGACCACCACTTCTACGTCAGGGCAAGGGAGTTACATGCCAAGATAACCCCTGCTCACCCTCTAGGTAACGTGGCGCGAGCAGCAAGGCTAAACTTGGAGGCGATGTGAGTTAAGTATTTGCGCACGCACCCCAGCAACAACACCCAAGGCCCACCACAAAGGAAACTCAACACAAGGTTATGTATAAAAATAGCCTTTGTATTACACCCAAAAACATTAGATAAAAACACTTTACAATGTGCCAACAGGCACGGGCAGAATTTACAGGGGATATGTACAAGACAGGGCCACCTGGACCACTGTCAGGGATCAGCACTTTTAGAACTTAGAATCCAATACTTGTAGACCTAGAACTTAGAACATAGAGCCTATCGGACAGTACCTTCCGTCCTGGTTGCGCGGGATAATGCGAGTGATCTCCTTAGTAGGCTTGAGCGGGCGGCCAGCTAGCTACAAGCGTCTGTCTGGGGCGACCAATGTGTGCGGCTCAGAGGAGGAGGGGGCGGCAGGATGCGGGCGGC
This sequence comes from Lissotriton helveticus, assembly GCF_964261635.1. Taxonomy (NCBI): domain Eukaryota; kingdom Metazoa; phylum Chordata; class Amphibia; order Caudata; family Salamandridae; genus Lissotriton; species Lissotriton helveticus. Next base: position 694,215,317 of record NC_136063.1, read on the forward strand.
CCAGTGAAGCAGCGCGTCTCAGGGGAGAGCGGCGCGGCTCGAGGCTTGGACGGGCGGCTGGGCACGAGCTGCCGAGGGGAGTGAGCGAGGCACACTTCAGCGAGGCCCCAGTGGCCCAGGGAGATCAGTCAAGTCCCAGCAATTTGTCAGGGAAGGCACAATAGAGTCCACTGGTCCTGGAACTCTGGTCAGAGGGCGAGCTCAGTATCAAGCCCTTGGAGATAGTTAAACACCAAATAATCATGTAGCACAAAATAGAACATAAAGCACACAACCAGTAACCACTGGTAACCGGTAAGTACCACCTACGCAATCCTAACCACCTTAGGAACAGGTCACGCAGGGAACCAGGACCTCACTAGCACCACCTGTACTAGCAAGAACAACCACCTAAGTATCACAACACAAGTAGGGGCATAGGCACATTACACATGATGCATCACAACACATTCAGAGGTGTAAGTAACAAGGCATATGATGCATCTACAACACATTCAGAGGTGCCGCAAAGAACACTTTGCAGAAATAATATTAGCATGAACTTACATCAAAAGTCCAGGGTCCAGGTTGCGCCACTGCGCCAAGACCTAAACGTGGCAGCTGCCCACTACTTGCTGGGCAGCTGAGGGACAGAACAGGGGGCCTAAACGCTGCAGCTGGCAGTAAGTGCTGCGCAGCTGGAAGGCCAGGGTAGGGGTGAAGGAGTGCGCCCACTCCTGATCCAAAGTACATGTCCCTAGGGAAAGAAAGACCTACACGGTGCAGCTGCCCACTACTTGCTGGGCAGCTGGAAAGAACTTGCGACAGGGGGCTCTCGCTAGCCCCTCAGAACCATTAGCGCCAACGTTGGAGCCCTCTAGCTCTGAGACAAAGGATGCGCAATACATGGAGAGCCCTCCAGGCTCTGGGACAACTAACGGGAATTTTGGGAGCCCTCTAGGCTCGGAAACCAACTGGGGGGGCCACGAGGGAGCCACCGAGGCACTGGAGATCGCTGGGGCCCTCAGAGGCAAGAACACAGCCCTTCTGGACCCCCACTGGGGCCCTTTAGGCAACTGGGGCCACCGTTGGAGCCACGGGGCTCTAGGGAATAAAATGAGGGCCAGCCCCTCACAGGGGTTTTGAACAAATGGGCCTGTTGAAGCCTTAAAAGCTGTAAGACAAATCATTAGCCAGCTGGTGGAGCGGCCCGCTACCAAACGGGGCCGCTCGAATGTTGCCTCTCTTCCCCCCCTGGTCTAGCCCTGACTCACCGGGCTGCTCTGGGGAGGCATCTCTCCGTTTCCGCCCGACTCCACGAGGTCTGCCGGGGCTCTCCCTTGCTCAGGGGAGCCTCGGCGGGTGTCAGCAGGGCAGCTGGCGGGGCTCTCTCACCTCATGAGAGCCCCGCCTTCTCGACGCGCCGGTCTTCACCCGGTCCCCCATCTCGGGACCGGGACTTTGAGCAGATGGAGCCTGCGAGGCTCCGGGACTTCTGTTTTCTCCAAGATGGCCGCACTTCCGCTTCCCTCCAGCGGCCCCGCCCACAACCAGGCGGGCCGCGGACGCGGCGGCAATTTTAACGTGGCTCGGGCTGCGGCGGTGAAACTTGGGGGCCAAAACGAGGGGTGGGCACCCTCAAAATCAATAATAAAGCAAGGTAGGCACTCGCTGGGGGCCCAGGCGACCTTTGTAGGACGGGGCAAATGCCGGGTGGGCACCGGCTTGGAAAGCAAAGCGCTCTCAGCGCTGCAGCAACAATGAAGCGCACCCAAGCGCTAGAAGGCAGGATCCAGCGCTCCCAAGCGCTAGTTAGGAGAGAACAGCACTACCAAGCGCTGGGGGGGGGGGGGCAAAGGAAAGCGCTAGGCCCACAGAAAACAGCAAAGTCCTTCAGGGGTCCAGGACCTCAGTAGTCCAGGGGCTGGGCAGGGCACAGGGAGGGCAAGCCTTCCCCTGGGCCCCAGCAGCAGCATGCCCCTGGCAGATTCAAGTGTCAGAACAAGAACATTTTCATGGGGTCACAGCCCCTCTTTTATACACCTTTTTCCTTTGTCTTCAGGTGCAGGGTGGGGGGAGAACCAGTCACAGCTGGTTTTGGAGCACTGCATTTACCTCAGCCACCCTTTCCATTCACCAGGCAGGCTAGGGTCATCAGTCGCACCACAGGGGGCGGAGCCAGCATTGTGTGGGAAAAGCCCAGCCCCATTCAGGACACAGGTGCAGCCCCTCCCTCACATCAGCATGCTAATCTCTCCATTCACCTCCGGGGCAGACCCACACAGACTCCTGGAGCCAGGCTCCCCAGCCAGCTTCAGCCAATCACGCGCCAGCATACTCACACACACAGACAGGCACATTTCTAGAAGTGGCACTTCCATACTAGACACATACACGCCGCATACATCATCTCGCAGCATTCAATCACACGAGTCCGCACATACCAGACTCGAGCCTGTACACCTCACGCATCAGGAATTACCAGGGACACATACATTCCCCATGCATTCCTATGGGAGGGCAGGCCTATCTCACACACGCACTCAGGGAGCGCACGCACTTTACACTGCACCAGTGTCAAAGTGCGCAAAGACCAGAAATCACTATAATTCAAGGCAAAAAAGTTCAGGGGTGAACCTGCCAGAAGGGCCAAGTCCAACACAACCCCCTTCCAGCCAAAACGCAGGGTAGGCCAATCACCACTGTGATGGACTTCCCTGCTTGGGGCGATAGAACACGGATGCGGGCCCGCACTGCAGGGACACCCTCAGGTTCTACGCCACGTTGATCCATAAGACAAGCACATACTTAAATAAAAACAGGCCCAACTAGGCTACCCCACTGGTACTCCTTAGTTTTCCACGGCTAGGACCAGGCCCTAGGCCACCCAGATACCACTGGTCCATGCCCATCCACAGAGTGGGGAGTTGTAACCCCTGGCCTACACTAGCCATTCTCCACTCCCATTATCAGTGTAGTTCCAAACTACCACTGATCCTTCAACCTAGGGTCCCCACCCTCAGGCTGACCAGAGGTCACGGGCAAGGTTACCCCACCCTATCTTTACTTCTGAAGCACCCTCCAGAACATAACTCTGCCACCTGGGATCCACATTCACCGGATGCACAGGGGTCAGACTCCCTCTGACCCCCTTCCAGAGTTCTGCAACCTCCCACTGTAGAACAGGGTCCCTCCACTTAAGGTGGGCCTCACCTGCTCTCAGGGTAGTACCACAACACTCAGCCAAGAACCCTAAAGATCCCTGCTAGGCCTGTACCACCCCTTCTGGGAAACACAGGGTCTCTTCACTTAAGATGAGCCCCACCTGTGTTCACAGGGTCACCCCTAGAAGACAAACCGGCCAGGACACTGGCTACAGTCGCCCTGCCGTCCAGGACAGGCAAACACCTGAACCTGGCTCCCTAACCTAGGGATGCTACCCTTTGGTTAGATGCCTGGCGCACCAGGACTTCCTTGAGGGTGACACAACTAATGTGTCCTGTACAAGTCTGCCTGACACTCAGGACAGAAGTGGTATCACCATGGTCACTCCCTGGCGACACAACCCTTCTGGCTGGCCCCTGACCCACTGGTTCTTCCACTGGGGAACCTATCCCCCTCGCACCCCTCCATCTGGACTTCTGCACCCTCCCAACTGGAGCGGTACTGCCAGACACCAGAACTACTGGAACCCTGGTTACAGAGGTTTCACGTTCTCCAGACACTCAGGAGGATCCTCCTCAAATGACCTATTGGTACAGCCTAGGCCCCCGACCTGATGTTCCCTTCAAAAACAATCCAGGCCCTGAGACTGGATTTCGGGCTCCTGGAGACACGCAGTCCCACCCACTCCTTCTCCTCTTAAGACAGGACGTGAGCCCCTACACCGAGACCTAGCTGGGCTACACTGAACCTCTTCCACCACACTGGGCTGGAAGACACCTCAGCCACTCCTTTTGGAATCACTCCATTCCCTATGTCTCCCTCCTCCCATAACATTACCAACTCCAAAATTCTGTCTCTACACAGACCACAGAAATCAAAAGCAGGCTCCACTGTCTGCAGACGTTCTTGGGAAAAGTTTAACACACGGAACTTAGGTATCTGAGCAAATCAAGAGTACACAAGCATTCAGCAAGCTCCCTATCCCAGAGAACTCACACCATTCATCCACACACGCCCCCCCCAGACTGGTAAGGCAGTTTAAATCACCCCTGATTTCTCAACCTGACCACACGTGACACAGGTACCATTACTCCAGGACAGGGGACACATTTTTGCTGCCACCACTGGATCCCACCCTTCTGGTGAATCCAGACAACACACTGCACTTTAGGGGGATGATCTACCCTCCCGAGCTAGGGACACCTAACTCACAGTGCACAAGAAACACATTTCCACAGAAATGAAATTTTCAGCAAACTTAACACAATAATCCCCACAATGTGATTTATCTAAAATGCAGAGTTTTGTAGTGCGGCCAGTTGCCACTGTGGTACAACGCAAACACAAATCTTTATCCTCACCGATGCGTCCAATGTTAGAAATGGGATCCCTGGCTGGCCAGGGCTTGCACCAAATTCAGTCAGAGACCACCACTTCCACGTCAGGGCAAGGGAGTTACACGCCAAGATAACCCCTGCTCACCCTCTAGGTAACGTGTCGCGAGCAGCAAGGCTAAACTTGGAGGCGATGTGAGTTAAGTATTTGCGCACGCACCCCAGCAACAACACCCAAGGCCGACCACAAAGGAAACTCCACACAAGGTTATGTATAAAAATAGCCTTTGTATTACACCAAACACATTAGATAAAAACACACACTTTACAATGTGCCAACAGGCACGGGCAGAATTTACAGGGGATATGTACAAGACAGGGCCACCTGGACCACTGTCAGGGATCAGCACTTTTAGAACTTAGAATACAATACTTGTAGGCCTAGAACTTAGAACATAGAGCCTATCGAACAGTACCTTCCGCCCTGGTTGCGCGGGATAATGCGAGTGATCTCCTTAGTAGGCTTGAGCGGGCGGCCGGCTAGCTACAAGCGTCTGTCTGGGGCGACCAATGTGTGCGGCTCAGAGGAGGAGGGGGCGGCAGGATGCGGGCGGCCCAGCGAAGCGGCACGGCTCAGGGGAGAGCGGCGCGGCTCGAGGCTTGGACGGGCGGCTGGGCACGAGCTGCCGAGGGGAGTGAGCGAGGCACACTTCAGCGAGGCCCCAGTGGCCCAGGGAGATCATACAAGTCCCAGCAATTTGTCAGGGAAGGCACAAGAGTCCACTGGTCCTGGGACTCTGGTCAGGGGGCGAGCTCAGTATCAAGCCCTTGGAGATAGTTAAACACCAAATAATCATGTAGCACAAAATAGAACATAAAGCACACAACCAGTAACCAGTGGTAACCGGTAAGTACCACCTACGCAATCCTAACCACCTTAGGAACAGGTCACGCAGGGAACCAGGACCTCACTAGCACCACCTGTACTAGCAAGAACAACCACCTAAGTATCACAATACAAGTAGGGGCATAGGCACATTACACATGATGCATCACAATACATTCAGAGGTGCAAGGGAAGGAAAACACATGATGCAGCACCTACATTCAGCGGTGTAAGGAACAAGGCACATGATGCATCTACAACACATTCAGAGGTGCAGCACAGGAGAACACATGATGCATATACAACACATTCAGAGGTGTAAGGAACAAGGCACATGATGCATCTACAACACATTCAGAGGTGCCGCAAAGAACACTTCGCAGTAATCATATTAGCATGAACTTACATCACAAGTCCAGGGTCCAGGTTGCGCCACTGCGCCAAGACCCAAACGTGGTAGCTGCCCACTACTTGCTGGGCAGCTGAGGGACAGAACAGGGGGCCTAAACGCTGCAGCTGGCACTAAGTGCTGCACAGCTGGAAGGCCAAGGTAGGGGTGAAGGAGTGCGCCCACTCCTGATCCAAAGTACATGTCCCTAGGGAAAGAAAGACCTACACAGTGCAGCTGCCCACTACTTGCTGGGCAGCTGGAAAGAACTTGCGACAGGGGGCTCTCGCTAGCCCCTCAGAACCATTAGCGCTAACATTGGAGCCCTCTAGCTCTGAGACAAAGGATGCGCAATACATGGAGAGCCCTCCAGGCTCTAGGACAACTAACGGGCATTTTGGGAGCCCTCTAGGCTCGGAAACCAACTGGGGGGGCCACGAGGGAGCCAACAAGGCACTGGAAATCACTGGGGCCCTCAGAGGCAAGAACACGGCCCCTCTCTACCCTCACTGGGGCCCTTTAGGGAACTGGGGCCACCGTTGGAGCCACAGGGCTCCAGGGAATAAAATGAGGGCCAGCCCCTCACAGGGGTTTTGAACAAATGGGCCTGTTGAAGTCTTAAAAGCTGTAAGACAAATCATTAGCCAGCTGGTGGAGCGGCACGCTACCAAACGGGGCCGCTCGAATGTTGCCTCTCTTCCCCCCCTGGTCCAGCCCTCACTCACCGGGCTGCTCTGGGGAGGCATCTCTCCGTTTCCGCCGGACTCCACGAGGTCTGCTGGGGCTCTCCCTTGCTCAAGGGAGCCTCGGCAGGTGTCAGCAGGGCCGCTGGCGGGGCTCTCTCACCTCATGAGAGCCCCGCCTTCTCGACGCGCCGGTCTTCACCCGGTCCCCCATCTCGGGACCGGGACTTTGAGCAGATGGAGCCTGCGAGGCTCCGGGACTTCCGTTTTCTCCAAGATGGCCGCACTTCCGCTTCCGTCCAGCGGCCCCGCCCACAACCAGGCGGGCCGCGGATGCGGCGGCAATTTTAACGTGGCTCGGGCCGCGGCGGTGAATCTTGGGGGCCAAAACGAGGGGTGGGCACCCTCAAAATCAATAATAAAGCAAGGTAGGCACTCGCTGGGGGTCCAGGCGCCCTTTGTAGGACGGAGCAAATGCCGGGTGGGCACCGGCTTGGAAAGCAAAGCGCTCTCAGCGCTGCAGCAACAATGAAGCGCACCCAAGCGCTAGAAGGCAGGATCCAGCGCTCCCAAGCGCTAGGTATGAGAGAACAGCGCTATCAAGCGCTGGGGGGGCCAAAGGAAAGCGCTAGGCCCACAGAAAACAGCAAAGTCCTTCCGGGGTCCAGGACCTCAGTAGTCCAGGGGATGGGCAGGGCCCAGGGAGGGCAAGTGTTAAAAATATAGAGAGAGACCCCTTATAAACCAGGGGATTAGAGTACTTAAACAGTAAAGTGGAGATTATCCCTTGGCTAGCGTATTTGTATTTACATACTCATGCACATACGTTCTTGTGTACACACTAAACTGTATAGGTTCAGAACTATCCACACTTCTAATAAAAGTTTTTACAAAAAAGAGTTTTTATTTTGTAAACGCGAGGGAACAGATGTTTATATACAAATGCACATTTGATTAAAACATGTGAAACTAGTGAGTCATAATCATAAACCACATTCACATGAATACCATGGTTATAATACAGTTTTTAAAAACAATTCATTAACACAATTTAATACAATAAAAATGAACTAAAAAACAATTATTTACCACAATATTCCATTCAATTGTAGACAGAGTAAAAATCACATTGGGGGAGAGACAAACAAAAGACATCAACTTTTAGTCATCATAGTTACACCTCTGTGAACCTGCTTATTTGAAATCTGCACCTAGGCCTAATATCTTCTAGACTTCCTGGTCAGATAGGTTCTCTCGATTGTGTATTATCCTGCGTCGACGCGTTTCGATGGCGATTTTAAAGATATGCTGCCATCTTTTTCAAGACTTCATGATTTAGTCTCTCCTGTATTCTGGGCACTGGGTGGTTACCCCTGTAAAATAATTACCTGGGGACAAACGATATGCTGTTCAATTATAAGAACCAGAGTCATGTTTATATTATCAGACACCTAAAAGAGTTTTATCACATTACTACTCCATACTTTGTATTGTGCTGACTAGGTTGGTTACAGTTGTCCTCGTCTATTTATCTAATTTCCCTTTTCAGACCCAAGGACCTTACTTGCTGTTCCTAAATTTCAAAAAGTCCTACCCAAAAATTATTATACTGCTATGTCATGTAGGGGCTGCATTTTATATTCGGTCCATATTTTTTAGTAGTCTCAAATACCATTTTAATTCAGAAAAAAGGGTTTCTTCTGTTGTTTACCTTTTCATATGGCAATTAGCATTCTAGAAGGATGTTTTCTCAATGCTCCGGACATTTGATTCCTCTAGAGAAGCAGCAGTCTTGAGGGCAGAAATAGAGCATTTTAATTTTCTGCAGTAATTTCTATGACTTTGCGCAGTCGTTGCAGGGTTTACAATATATTAGATAGACAAGTACCTTATTTTAATGAAAAAGGTTCTTCAAATCCGCCTTCATGTTTCATTTATTGCACCCGCTGCTATTCCTACAGACTGCTTGTCCTAAAACATATATTATATCTTGTTTTATTAAAGCGTCATCCTATTCTCATAGCATCCTTTAACACAAAAGGGTGGGCATTGCTCCTTACCACTCGTGTTTAAAAGATCTTCCTAGAGGTATCTTCTCTGACGGGCTCTAGTTCTTTGTGCTGGATAACTCCCGTAGGTAAGAGGCCTCCCTGTTTCTTTCTATGTTGTATAAAGAAATATGTTATCAGAAGGATAGTTTGGAATTATTTGTTTCGAGCCTTTCAAATTCCCTGATCTCTACTCTACTTCTTACCTTCTCAACAGTGGATGAACCCCCTGGTGGGTAGTGGTATCAGTGTCCGATTTCTTGAAATGAAATCGGCAGGCCCTGGAATGTGATAATAAAAATAAAGAGGGGGGGGGAAAAGGAGTTTTAGTACTCGAATTTCCCATGTGTGATGTCCTATATGGGAGCAACGAGGGCAAGCTGATCTTACCGGCTATCTTTATGGGCATCCACGTTCCACTCCCTTGTCTCGCTTCAGATTCAGCTCTGGCGTCTCGGTATCGGTGAAAAGTTGTTGAATCAACCGATGCCGATTGCGTCCCTATTTAAACTTGTACGGCACTCGCTCATTGGCTCTATTGTAATGACTTACAGCTGGTTCTAATGCTTGTATCGTCGTTTTTTCCCCCTTTCCCCGCATTTTTTTCTTTTCTTTTGGTTTCCTGCATCGCGTAGTGTGTAATGTTGGGGGCCCTGGGCCCTCATTGCTAAGAATGACTGACACGGACACAGTCAGGTACTGGTACAACTGGCCTCGAGCACGTGCGCTCGGCCCCTTTTATTAGAGCTGTGTCACCTGACCAGTGACATCAGTGGTGGGTGGGTGTCTAGTGTAGGGAATACAAGAAACACTAGACTGCTGGCTGTAACTCTGGATCAGTACATCCCTCCCAAACTTCGGGAAAAATGAAAACAAATGAAAGTCCAACCTGTGGAAGAAAAATGCAGTTTGCAAACCCCACGATAAAGTTCAACCTGTGGGAATGAAAAATGTACGTGCAATATAACACTGGACTCTGTAAATTGAAATGAGTCTCTTTGGTGGATTGCAGATCGCAGATGGTGTAGTTACTGCATTCAGGACTCATGAGTCATTGTGGCATGGTTTGCCGTTCTTCAGCGGGTCCTACCTTCTATCTGCGCCGCTTGGACATTGTTCTCGATCTTGCCTTTGCTTGGCACCACTGGTGACAGTTGGTAGTTTAGATAGAAGGGTGACGTGATCCGAGTATGGGTTGTCTTCTCGGTTCTCCTCTTCAGTCCTGGTCCTTGGTGATGTCTCTGGGCAGGCTTCAAAGTATTTCTGGGCAGATGAAAGGAGTAGGTGCATACATCCCTCTCACTAGGATGCCCCTCTTCGCCGGTATTCCTCTCTCACAAGATGTCCGGGAGGACCTCTTTGCCAGGCTTCCACTGGACTGGTGTTGTCGGTCATGTTGCTCCACCATAGCCTTCGGGCCGTGAGCGGGGCGCTCCACGATCTTCACCGTTGTGTCCGAGTTCCACCTGAAGGTTACGCTGTTGACTCTTTTCTTGCACGTAAAGCTTTCCTCTCCGTGGGTCTTGCAGACGCACCGTCATGGATCCGTCTCTCTTGCGGGACTTGCTGCCACCAGAGTCCCTTGAGGCCTTTGCTTATTGGGCTGCCACGGGTTGATGTGGAGTGGTCAGTTCCTCAGCCGGATGTGTGAGCACTCTCGCCATTCAATCTTCCGCTCAACCCCAAAGGTAGAATATTGTCAACAGTCCAAACTTGCTCTCTTCTACGATCGCCACATGGATGGATGGCTTGTAGATGGATATCTTTGACTTGTGCCGCCGGTGTTCATGCCAGGCCTTGTTCTCCGCTGCACTCCGGTGTTCCGGTGCATGTCGCCATCTTCTTCTGATGGGTGTGTGAGTTGACTGGTCACACCTCTTCACTTCTTGTGGTCTTCGAGTGGCACTCACTACCCTTCTTCTCCTCCATTCCTTTCACGACGTGGTCGGTCCCTTTCTTTTCTTCAATCACCCAGGCCATCTCCGTGTGGCGTGCACTCCACACGAATCTCCCTGGTTGCGTCCTACCCCTAGGACACACTTTCCTCTTCTTCCGATGGCCAAACCAGGCATCGCACCTTTCTTCCCGTCGCTCCTTCTTTACTGCGGGTCGGTGTCATCAGACCTCTTCTGGGTCCCGTCCATGGACCTCTGCTTGATCTATTCAGTTGCTATGCCTTTGATCTTCTGGCATGTCTTTGCAGTCGTGATCTTCTGACTGTCCGCTTCTCCTTTCTTTTCCTTCCGGGTGACCAACGGCCTGGTCATCTTCTCCTTTCCTTTCCGGGTGACCAACAGCCTGGTCATCTTCTTTTCTTTCCGGGTGACCAACAGCCTGGTCATCTTCTCCTTTTCTTTCCGGGTGACCAACGGCCTGGTCATCTTCTCCTTTTCTTCCCGGGTGACCAACGGCCTGGTCATCTTCTCCTTTTCTTTTCCGGGCGACCAATTGACTGGTCCGCATCTGGCGGTGACTTTTTGGCAAGTCATCTTCGCTGTGACCTACTGACAGGTCTCCGAGGACGCGATCCCTGCGTTACTCGGTCGTGGTGGCGTGGAGTTCCTTCACTCCTTGCGCGGTCCTGCGCAATGCTGTTTGGTTCTGAGGTGTGGAGTTCCTTCACTCCTTGCGCGGTCTCGCACAATGCTGGTCTGTGGCGTTGGTGTGTCGCTGGGCTGCGTCACTGGGCGCTCCTGACTTCTGGCGCGTTCCTGGCGCAGTGCTGCGCTGTCCTGCGGGTGTGGTGCGGTTCTGTGCTTCTGGCGCGTTCCTGCGCCTCTTGGCGTGTTCCTGCGGTTCTGGCGCGTTCCTGCGCCGTGCAGACCTTTGTTCCTTGCTTGGCTCCTTGCGTGCTTTGCAGCCTGTTGTCCCCTGCTGGGAGTCTGCTTTGCTGTGGCGCGCTTGGGGTCACTAGTGCAGGGCTGCAGCCTTCAGTCTGCACTGCAGGCTTCTCTGTAAGCTGTCTTTTCCCCTTTCACTGCAGTGTTGCTGACAGGCCACTAGATGGCATTGCTGCTTATCTTTAGGCTCCCTTTCACTGTCTTTTTTTTTTCCCGGTTTCAGGCCTTCCTTTCCTATGCCCGGTGCTGGGTCCTAGAGCAGTTGGTGGAAAAACGGGGCACCGGGACCGCAGTGAGGGCTTTTCCCTGCCCTCAGTTTTTCTGCATACACGGGTGTAGTACTCGGGGCCCTTCAGTCTTTCATACTGGCTCCTCATGCTCCCTGGCTGCACGGGGACACGAGCCTCACCTGACACGCTGCGCTGCGGGGAAAGGATGTCGGCGTTGTTCTCCAGGCTGCTCTCCGATCTTAGAGCACACACACATGGAGGAGTCGCTTCTTTCACCCATTCGAGACAGAGCGAGACATGCGGCCACCGCTGGACAGCTTCTCTTCTCCGGTGAGTTTTATTCATTTATTTACTTTCTCCCTGGTTTAGGTTGGCAGGGGGTGGGGGCTTGCGCCGCTCTTAACGGCTGTGGTCCAGGTGCTAATCTTCTCGCTCCTTGCCCCTCCGCTGCAGCCACACGTCTCTCGGGGGTGAGGAGTTATTATTCTTCTAGTGCGGGTAGGCTCCGCTTTGACTCCTAAGTGCCCTTCAGATCCCCATACACTGCGGGTGCTCAGCAGTTAATCACTGTTCCTTCCCTGTTGAGCATGTCGCGCTTCGACGTAGGGCAATCGCGGGTGGGCTCCGCTTAAACCATTCGGCGCCCGGCAGCTCTCCTCACGCTGTGGGCGCTCTACGCTAAGGTTTTTTTTTTCACCCCGCCGCCGCAGTTCACACACGCGGCGGGGGACGCTACAGGCTGGCCGCGGGTGGGCTCCGTGAGCCTTGCTTTTTATTACGGGGCAGTTGCGGTGTCGCTGTAGGCAGGCCGCGGGTGGGCTCCGCTGGCCTCGCTATACTAGGGGCACAATATATAAAGCGGGTAGGCTCCGCTTTGAGTTTTTCGGTGGCGCCGGCTGGCGGCCGCCATTATACAGTCATGAGGGTGGTCGCTTCTCGCTTGCGCGGCCCCCTAGGCAATCTTCAGCGTCCGGCCTCACCTCTGGCCGACGGGCCTTCTTCCTCCACGCGGGTGGGCTCCGCGGAGGTTTCACCGAGTGATGGCGGCCGATGCAGGTGGGCTCTGCACGGCTCTCTCTTCACCCCAGGCAGGGGCTCAGTCGCGGCCGACGCGGGTGGGCTCCGGTCGGTCCGCTCCTTTTCCTCTCACGCCGGGAGGCTCCAGCTGGGCACGCAGGTGCGGGGTGAGCTCCCGGTCACCTCTGCTTCATGTTCTCGGCCCGGGGCACTGCACACGCCCCTCGGGCCTCTCGACAGCCGGCGCCGCTTCCCCAGAGGGGTGCCCTGCACATGGGCACTTCCCTTCTTCTTTCCGGGATGTTTCAGCTGCGGCACGCGTGGCTAGCGTCCGCCTCGTCGCCAATGTAATGTTGGGGGCCCTGGGCCCTCATTGCTAAGAATGACTGACACGGACACAGTCAGGTACTGGTACAACTGGCCTCGAGCACGTGCGCTCGGCCCCTTTTATTAGAGCTGTGTCACCTGACCAGTGACATCAGTGGTGGGTGGGTGTCTAGTGTAGGGAATACAAGAAACACTAGACTGCTGGCTGTAACTCTGGATCAGTACATCGTGCAAGCCTCGTTTTGCATCGCGTAATGCAAGCCTCGTTTTGGATCATGCGGTTCAAACCTCAGTGTTGTGAATGATTACCAATCACGTCTCGCTCCTCTATTCTGCCCATGACGAGTTCGTGATACAAAACACCGTGAAGGCGCACTCCCTTTCGGGCTGTGTAAGCCATCGCGCATTGGTGTAACTCCCCAGTGCAGTTTTATTATACCCTCGGTAATTTTTGTGCCAAATTGAATATTATATGGAAAGGTATTAGCTCAATATTCTCTTTTCTAATTTAATATATTGAACCTTCCCCAGCATTTTTGTTGCATTATGCAGAGTCATTTTATTTAATGTCCGGATGTTAGTATGGCCTCACATTTCATGTTGTACATTGCTCTAATCTATTCTATTGAGCCTCTCCCGGTACTTGTGTAGCACTATCTGGAATCATTTTGTTTCTTTTAATGTTATCCATCCCTTAATGGGATTGTTATCCATTCGGTTAAATGGGGGTTGGTGTATGCTAATTATAAGTTACTATGGACATCCAGTCCTCTCTGGAGTTCAAGCCTCTCTTGATGGTATCAAGGTGGCATATGAACCACTGTTCACGTTTCTTTCTCAGGACTTCTAGATTTCCCCTCCTTCTACTTATACTCACTTTCTCTAAAATGAACCATGTGAATTGGTTGCAGTCATGGTTACTTGTTACGAAGTGCTCAGTGAGAGGGGCATTCTCCTTTTTGTTTTTAATGTCAGATCTATACTCTTGTACTCTTACCCGTAGTTCTCTCCCTGTCTCACCCACATAACCTAGCCCGCAGGGGCAGATTATGACGTAGATCACGCTTTTGCTTCTGCAGTTTGTCAGATTTTTTGGGTCATGGTTTTGCCATTAAAATTCAAGGTCTTACTTTCCATGCAATTTGGACAGATTGAGCAAGACCCGCATCTGTAATTACCCACAGCCGTCTCTCTCCAGTGAGGGTAGATTGGGTTGTGGTCACTTGGTTATTGTATGTGTGTACCAAGGCAGTGCGCAGGGTCCTATTCCGTCTGAAAGAGAAAAGTGGCTTCGGCATTGGCATCTCTAATTCGCTGTTTAGGATTTTCCAGTTGCGGTTCACAATATTCTTGATCCTGTTACTTCGGCCCGAATATTGGGTGACGAAAACTATTCTATTATCTGTTTTGTTTATTTTTTGTCTATTGGTATCTAGCAGAGCATCTCGATTATAAAACCTGGCTCTTTTTAGAGATTGTTTTAACAATTTTTTGGGATATCCTCTTTTATGCGATTTCTTCTCCATTATGTCTGCATGAAAATAAAAATCTTCTAGGTTTGTGCAGTTTCTCCTAAGTCTTAAAAATTCTCCAAAAGGAATATTATCCTTTTGGGAACGTGGGTGATTGCTCCGATATTCCAACAGACTATTTTTGTCTGTTGGTTTTGTAAATAGTTCTACATTTAGTTTGCCTTCTTGTTCTGTTATTTTTATATCCAGGAAGTCCACACTACTAGTACTGTAGTGGGCGGTGAACTTGAGGTTTTTGTCCCCCAAATTTAACCACTCCAGAAAGGAGGCCAGATCCTCACTGGCACCGTTCCACACGAAAATGATATAGTCTATGAAACGGTGCCAGTGGGTTATGTTCTCATAATAGGGTGCCATCTCGTTGTATATATGTTTGTCTTCAAAGTTTGCAACGTACAGGCAGGCCAGACTGGGGGCACAAGTCGCCCCCATACTGGTCCCCTTAACTTGCTTGTATAGGCTTTCCTTAAACAAAAAAATATTGTTTTTTAGGACCAACTCAACACATCCCATGATGAATCCTATATTGCCCCCACGTAAATCAGTTTGTTCTAAAATGGAGGATATGACAGTGATCGTGTCGTCCTGTGGGATATTCGAATATAATGCTTCGATATCCAAGGTAACCAGTACCTGTGTCACCTTGTCGAAGCAAAGTCCCTCAAAGATTGAGATGGTATGGGCTGGATCCTTGAGGTACGATTTTTGGACCTGTACCAATGGGCGTAGGAAGAAATCAGCGTACTTGCTCAAAGGTTGCAATAGGGACCCTAAGCTACTCACGATAGGCCTCATTGGAGGATTAGATGTGTTCTTATGGACTTTGGGTAATCCGTATATTGCAGGGATTATAGGGTCGTTGTTGTGTAGGAATTTGTACTCGTCCTCACAGATGTACCCATTTTCCCTACCTTGATTTAAAAAACTGGACACATCCTTTTTAAGCCTATCAAGCATTCTAAAGGAGGCAGAGGCATAGTGATACGCAACGTCCAGTAGGGACTGCATCCTCCGATCATAATCTGACTGTTGAGGACCACTATGCCACCCCCCTTGTCCGCCGGTTTTATGATTATCTGGGTGCAGTCCTGCAAACTTTTTAAAGCTACTTTCTGGTTTTGAGGCAAATTGTTCATGTAACCATGTCGTGAATTTAGGCAATCATTAATCTCTATCTCCACAATCCTTTCAAATAATTCAACATTCTTGTCTACTTGGTTAAGGGTGGGTGTGAAGATAGATTTTGGTTTGAACCCCGTGATGTTTTGTGCTGGTGTGTAGTCCCTCTCTGCAAAAAATCTATTCAACCTCACCTTTCTAAAGAAACTTTTAATATCTTTTTCTAACTCAAATTTATTAGGAGGGGCACCAGGTGCAAAGCTAAATCCATATTTTAATACCTTTATTTCATCAATGGATAAGGCTCTGTCAGAGAGGTTAAAAATTGGAAGATCATTCATCTCCAATACCTCTCATTCCTTGTTTTTAAATAGTTCGGAGTTCCCTGATTCTGAGGTTGATGGTTCCTCATCGGTTCTTCTCGTGGGAAGTTCTGATAGCCTCTCCGTCCCCTGTAGGGACATCCTCCTAAAAAAGGTTGGGGGTCATTTTGGTAATTGGGGGATGGGTCTCCCTGTTTGTTCTCCTGCTTGTTCCTCCTCTTCACTTGACCCAGAACTCTCTGAAAAGGTGATTCTTTTTGATCCTCCTCTTGAGTATACCTGTCTCGTATTTTGGGGTTTTTCCCACCTCTGGTCTTTTTTTGCTGTATAGTAATCTTCCCTGGGCCCCAGCAGCAGCATGCCCCTGGCAGATTCAAGTGTCAGAACAAGAACATTTTCATGGGGTCACAGCCCCTCTTTTATACACCTTTTCTCTTTGTCTTCGGGTGCAGGGTGGGGGAGAACCAGTCGCAGCTGGTTTTGGAGCACTGCATTTACCTCAGCCACCCTTTCCATTCACCAGGCAGGCTAGGGGCATCAGTCGCACCACAGAGGGCGGAGCTAGCATTGTGTGGGAAAAGCCCAACCCCAGGACACAGGTGCAGCCCCTCCCTCACATCAGCATGCTAATCTCTCCATTCACCACCGGGGCAGACCCACACAGACTCCTGGAGCCAGGCTCCCCAGCCAGCTTCAGCGAATCACGCACCAGCATACTCACTGCACAGACAGGCACACGTCTAGAAGTGGCACTTCCATACTAGACATATACACGCCGCATACATCATCTCGCAGCATTCAATCACACGAGTCCGCACATACCAGACTCAAGCCTGTACACCCCACATCAGGAACTACCAGGGACACATACATTTCCCATGCATTCCTATGGGAGGGCAGGCCTATCTCACACACGCACTCAGGGAGCGCACGCACTTTACACTGCGCCAGTGTCAAAGTGCGCAAAGACCAGAAATCACTATAATTCAAGGCATAAAGTTCAGGGGTGAACCTGCCAGAAGGGCCAAGTCCAACACTGCCGGATCGCTAGTCGGCATTGTTTATGGTCGGAACTATGAAAGTATCTGATCGTCTTCGAACGTCCGACTTTCGTTCTTGATTAATGAAAACTTTCTTGACAAATGCTTTCGCTTTGGTCCGTCTTGCACCGGTCCAAGAATTTCAACTCTAGCGGCACAATACGAATGCCCCCGGCCATCCCTCTTAATTAAGGCTGTGGTTCAGAAAACGAACAAAATAGTACCGGAGTCCTATTCCATTATTCCTAGCTGAAGTATGCTTTGAACACTCTAATTTTTTCAAAGTAAACGCTTCAGACCCCCAGGACACTCAGTCAAGGGCATCAAGGGGGCACCGAGAGGCAGGACTGGGACAGGCGGTAGCTCGCCTCGCGGTGGATTGCCAGCTCAATCCTAAGATCCAACTACAAGCTTTTTTACTGCAGCAACTTTAATATACGCTATTGGAGCTGGAATTACAGTGGCTGCTGGCACCAGACTTGCCTTCCTATGGATCCTCGTTAAAGGATTTAAAGTGTCCTCATTCCAATTACAGGGCTTTGAAAAAGTCCTGCATTGTTATTTTTCGTCACTACCTCCCCGAGTCGGGAGTGGGTAATTTGCGCATCTGCTGCCTTCCTTGGATGTAGTAGCCATTTCTCAGGATCCGTCTCCGGAATCGAACCCTGGTTACCCATTACCAGTGGTCACCATGGTAGGCACAGAAAGTACCATAAAAAGTTGATAGGGCAGACATCCGAATATATCGTCGCCGTTATGGGAATGTGCGATTGCGCCGAGGTTATCTAGAGTCACCAAAGCAGCCTAGCGAGCCCGGATTGGTCTTGGTCTGATGAGTGCACGCTTCCAGGGAGGTCAGCACCCGTCTGCGTGCATTAGCTCTAGAATTACCACAATTATCCAAGTAACAGATGGAGCGATCAAAGGAACCATAACTGATTTAATGAGCCATTTGCAGTTTCACTGTACTGGCTGTGTACACATGCATGGCTTAATCTTTGAGACAAGCATATGCTACTCACAGGATCAACCATGTAGCCGCACCTGCTGATGGGGTGGGTTTGGGAGCTGCGTGCCAGTCTCCATGACCGGCAACCTTCACACACCCCTCCCTCTTGGGAGCTAGCTAGGGGAAGGAGCCCGCCCGCCTGGGCGGGGGCTCACTGGAGGGGTGGAGAGGTACGGTCGCCCGGGCACTGGCATGCCCAGCCATCTCCCCCTCATCGGGACTTCCAGGCTGGCCCGGCCATATGGTCACCCAAGTGGAAAGAATTGCGTACAACCAGTTGGCTGAGGGGAAATGTGTGACCAGATGGCCGGGCCCAAAGGCTGCCAATCTGCCCGCCCTGAACCTTCACCAGAGGGTTCCCTCCTGCTCATGCAGGGCTCGGGGGCTCTGCATACCGGAGGCTCAGAGACCCCAGCTGGGCCTCAGGCCCAGGGCCTGAGAATGGGGGTCACTTTCGGACCTCTGACCTGGGCCCATGGTGGAGCATAACCCAGCCCTGGGCCCACCCCTGGGACAAGCCTCATGGGGAAGTTATCCACTGACCTGTGTTGGGTCACCAAGAGTCCCAGCCTATGCTCCTGAACCCAGCAAAGCTGGGGAAGGCCTGCCCGGGCCAGGGCGTGGGACGGAGCCTGGGGTGGGAGCAATCGGCCAGAGCTCTCGGGCCGGACACCCAGGGGAGGACTGCCTGGGACCGATGGAGCACGTCCCTGGTACTTTGCCATGCGCAGGCCAGAGGATGGAGCCCCGGGCAGTGGGGAGGTGTTGTACAGGCCTAGCCCATCTGGTCCCTGGCTGAGAACCGCCAGCCCAGGTACGGTTCCGGCATACCTTGTCCCTAGTAATCTGAAGGAAAGCTATCCTTCTTTCTGGTATCCTGTGCAAACAGAGTGACGGAGGGGTCCCAGGGCACAGGGAGCCTGGCATTCTAGAGCTCTGGCTAGGATCAGGGTAGTGGGCGAGACATCATTGGGAATTTAAACCAGCCCGGCCATCTGGTTTCCCCATTGGAAAGCATTGCGCATGACCAGATGGCTGGGCATGAAGGATGCCAATCTGCCCGCCTGAGCCTTTGCCAGAGGGCTCCCACCTGCCTGTGCAGGGCTCAGGGGCTCTGCATCCAAGGGGGCTCAGAGACCCCAGCTGATCCTTAGACCTGGGGCTGAAAATGGGGGTCCACCACAGACCTCCGGCGCTGGACCATGGCGGAGCTTAACCTATCCCTGGGCCCGTCCGGGGGTCCCAGGCAAGGCCACATGGGGGAGGCCTCCATGGGCCTGCGTCAGTCCACCAAGGGCCCTGGCCTATGCTCCTGAACCCAAACAAGCTGGGGAAGACCCGCCCGGAGTGTGGGACGAAGCCCTGGGTGGCAGCACCGGACAGAGCTCTTGGGCCCGGATGCCTGGGGAGGACTGCCCAGGACCGATGGAGCCTGTCCCAGGCACTTTGCTGTGTGGCCGGCTGGAGGACAAAGCCCCGGACAGGGGGGAAGGTAGCGCCCGGTACCAGCCCATAAGGTCCCTTCCTGAGAACCGCCAGCCTGGGAGCGGTGCCGGCATACCCTGTCCCTAGTAATCCAGACGAAAGCTACACTTCTTTCTGGTAAACCGTGCGCACCTAGTGACGGAGGGGACACAGGGCAGGACATCCAGGACAGACATCTTGGATGGGATTGGGGAGGCAGACAAGCCCTCATGGGGACTTCCAGGCCTGCCCGGCCATCTGGTTGCCCCATTGAAACTGAGGGGAAAGGAGCGACCAGATGGCCGGGCCCGAAGGATGCCAATCTGACCACCCGAGCTTTCCCCGGAGGGCTCCCGCCTGCCCATGCAGGGCTCGGGGGCTCTGTGTCCCGGGGTGCTCAGAGACACCAGCTGGGTCTCAGGCCCGGGGCTGAGAATTGGGGTCCCCGGCGACCTCTGACCCAGGCCCATGGCGTAGCTTAACCCATCTCTGGGCAAGCCAGGCAGAGGCCTTCACGGGCCTGCATCGGGTTCACCAAGGGCCCGGCCTATGCTCCTCAACCCAGCCAAGCAGGGAAAGGCCCGTCCGGCACTGGGGTTTGGGATAGAGCCCAGCTTGGGAGCACCCGGCCACAGCTCCCAGGCCCGGATGCCCAGAGAAGGACTGCCCAGGACCGATGGAGCTCGCCCCGAGCACTTTGCCGCATGGCAGGGCAGAGGACGGAGGACGGAGCCCCAGACAGGGCAGGGCGGCCAGGTCCCAGCCCATCTGGTCTCCGGCTGAGAACCACCAGCCCGGGAGCGGTTCCAGCAAACCCTGTCCCTAGTAATCCAGAGGAAAGCTACCCTTCTTTCTGGTAACTCGTGTGCACCGAGTGATGGAGGGAACCCAGGGCATGGAGGTGCCTAACCCCCTGGAGCCCTAGCTGGGCTCAGGGAGGCTGGGAAGCCCTCATCAGGACTTCCGGGCTGGCCTGGCCATCTGGTCACCCCATGGCCATCTGGTCACCCCATTGGAAATTATTGCCCATGACCAGATGGCCGAGGGGAAAGGTGCGACCAGATGGCCAGGCCCGAAGGATGCCAATTTGCCCACCCGAGACTTCCCCAGAGGGATCCCGCCTGCCAATGCACGGCTCGGGAGTTCTGCATCCTGGGGGGGCTCAGATACCCCAGCTGGGCCTCTTCGGGGCTAAGAAAAGGGGTTCCCGGCAGACCTCCGACCCGGGCCCATGGCAGAGCTTAACCCATCCCTGGGTCCGCCCGGTGGTCCTGCACCAGCCCACATGGGGGAGTCCTCAATGGGCCTGCGTCAGGTACACCAAGGGCACCGGCCAATGCTCCTGAACCCAACCAAGCTCGGGGAGGCCTGCCCGGGCCCGAAGTATAGGATGGAGCCCAGGGTGGGAGCACCCAGCCAGAGCTCTTGGGCCCGGACACCCAGGGGAGGACTGCCCAGGATCAATGGAGCTGTCCCGGGCACTTTGCTGCCCGGCAGGCCGGAGGATGGATCTCCGTACATGGGGGAAAGGTGGTGCCCTTACCCAGCCCATCTGGTCCCCAGCTGAGAACCGCCAGCCCAGGAGCGGTTCTGGCATATCCTGTCCCTAGTAATCAGAGGAAAGCTACCCTTCTTTCTGGTAACCTTTGCGCACCGAGTGACGTAGGGGATCCAGGGCACTGAGGTGCCAGAACTCCTGGAGCCCTGGCTGGGATCGGAGAGGCAGGCGAGCCATCATAGGGACTTCCAGGCCGGCCCGGTCATCTGGTTGCCCCATTGGAAAGCATTGCACGTGACCAGATGGCTGAGGGGAAAGTCGTAACCAGATAGCCTGGCCTGAAGGACTCCAATTTGCCCGTTCCAAGCCTTCTCCGAAGGGCTCCTACCTGCCCATGCAGGGCTTGGGGGCTCTGCTTCCCGGGGCCCATCAGAGCCCTTAGCTGGGTCTCCTGCACGGAGCTGCAAAGGGGGGGCCCCGACGTAACTCTGACCCGCGGCCTGCAGGCACCTTGACATGCAGGCGAAGTGAGGGAGGCCTGCCCTAGCCCGATGTACCCCCATGATGTGCACCCAGACCCTCAGTTGGCCACAGGACATGGGCTTCTGCATCCCAGGGCACTGCGTAGCCCAGGCCCCGGAACTGGTCCCTGCTTCTGAACCCAGCCAGGCAAGGGAGGGGGGAGCCACCAGGGATCCCTGTCATGGGCACAAGGACCCTTGAAAGGCCACAGGCCAGGGGCTCCCATAACCCAGGGTCTGTCCAAAACACAGGCCCCAGGCCCAGTCCCTTCTTCACAACGCAGCCAGGCCGGGGGGATCTGGGAGCATGCCTGGGCATGAGGGACCCCATCCCGGGCACACAGACACTCAGCTGGCCGCAGGACCTGGGCTCCTGTTCCAAGGATTATTTTCATAATTCCATGGAAATAAGCATAGTGGCACTATGCCAACTCTACCCAGAGTTACAAAAATGGGACTATGGCAGTCAGAGGATTAAGGGCCAGATGTAGGTAATCCAAATTTACCGATTCTAAAATACCGAATTTTACAGATTCGGTATTTCAGAACCGGTAAATGGTATGTAGGTATTGATTCGGTAAATTTTACCGAATCGATACAATTCTGTAAATACCAATTCGGTATTTACCAATTCGGTAATTCCCATTCATTCCTATGGGCCTAGAGGCCCATAGGAATGAATATGAATTACCAATTCGGTAAATACCGCATCGGTAATTGGGGAAGACTTACAAGGGTGGCAGGGTGTCTCATTGACACCCTGTTGCACCCTTGAATAGTACATGGGTGCACATGTGGCACACATACATGCCCTAAGGGCATGTATGTCTGCCACATGGCACTTTTGGAAAAGCAAAAATTTGCTTTTCCAAAGGTTTTCGTTTAGTTGGTGGTAAATACCGAATCCTTAACTCAGAAATGCACTCACTTGAGTGCTCCCTACAAATAAGGATTCAGTAATTTACCGAATGGTATTTTAAGGAATCAGTAATTTACTGATTCCTTAAATTACCGATTCGGTAAATGACAGAATCCTTAAATTTCTCCCCTGCATCTCAAATGCCCAATACCAGTCGGTAACGGCTGAAATTCGGTAATTTCAGCCGTTACCAACTGGTATTGGGCTACCTACATCTGGCCCTAAGAGTTTTAAAAAATGGAGTAAAGCAGGAATCGGAGTAACAGTTTATAGATAAAGTCCCCCCTCCCAGAGAAAGCATAAAGAAATGAAAATCAAACATGAAGAAATAAAAGTTTCTACAAGAATGGCTTTCAACCTACAGGGATGTTCCAAAGAACTCTCTGGGACAAACCCCTAATATGTGGCCATTATCCTTGTGCCAGCTGAAATGTTTGGCTTATTACCAAAAGAACTAAAGATATAGACCTGGCCCTAAAGACACCATAGAGTTTGAGTCACCACAGTAATTGTAGCACCAACAATACAGTGTACATTATGATTTGCAGCTGCAGGCTAAAGTATGATTGCATGACCACTAGTTCCGTCAAGATATAAATCAATGAGCACAGGATCACATTCAGGTGCAACAGAACAGCCAATAAGATGATGCTTCACTTTACAGGGAAAAGGAACCACGAAGATGCCTTCAGATGGTCTGTCTTAGAACAATGCAAAAAGAAAAATTGATGGACAGAATGCTGAACAATGTCATACATTCACCTCAGTACAGAGATCAGGGCCTGAATCCATAGGTTTTCTTTGCTCACCATGCCATTCCAGTTTGGACCTGGCCATATTCAAATCAGTCTTGACCATTAACTTTAATGGGAGCCTGTGTTCCGACCGACAACACAGGCTCCAATTGAAAAAAGGGGTGTTTGTGGAAAACCTTGCACCCTGGGTGGGCACACCATGGTGCCTGCCACACTCTGCATGGTTGGAAAGAGGGGTACCAGGTTAGATTTTCTCAAAGCCTAAGGGTTTCCCATCATTTTTCAATAAAAAGAGGAGCACACCAAGGGAGTATTTGAGCCCCTTTTTTGTTTAATTTGTATAATAACAATCTGGAAAAAGCCTCATTGGAGTACAAGGTAGATTATCCACATGTGGGTCGGTGTGGCCTGCCAGTTTTATTATATGTGGACGACGCAGTCCTCATGTGTAGGACCGCACAAGGTTTACAATTGTTGGTCAATTTCTTTTCCTCTTTTAAGGTGGATTTGGACCTGTCAATACATGATTCCAAATCCTATGTGATGCAGGTAGGACCTCGCCCTAGAAAGCCTTATTGATTTATGGTTGGCTCTGCTCAGGTTTCCCCGCACAGACACCTTTCATATCTAAGGGTTCTAATAAATGACAAGATAAAATGGGGACCCCCTGAAACAGAGAAAGCAGGGTGTCTTAGTGAGTGCACATACAGCTGTTTTTAATGTTGCCTCCAGAATAGGTGGGAGACTGATTGCAGCACTTTTGCAGCTTTATCAGGCCAAATGTGTTACCAAAGCCTCTATTGTAGCGAAATGTGGGGTCATGTTGATAAGGATGAGTTGCAAATGGCTGACAATACCTTCTTGAGCCCAAAAGGCATTTCTGTCTAATATGGTGGTACATAAAGAACTGAAGGTGTCCTATGTTTCTGACTTGTTGATCTCTTCGTACTTTAATATTTTGGTTAAAGATCTGGCAGAACAAAGGATTATCCTTTAGTAAATTTATCTTGAAGGAGTGTATGGCTCTTGATTATGCTCACCACATTCCGTGGCTTAACTATATAAAAAGTAGTTTTGAACAATTAGGAAGGACTAAATTATTTACCAACCCAGACTTAGTGACTATGAAAGACCTGGGCTGGGTGTGGGAGTCCCATTGTAGTAGGATGAGATTAGAGAAGGAAGAGCGTGAATTGAGGAAACCTAGTGTCCATAAATTCATCATTCTGAAAACCACGCAAATTGATAGAGCCATATCTCCATGGGCCTTTTAGAATTTATGAACATTTTTTACTGACCAGGTTCTGTCTTGATCTCTTCCACCTCCTTTTGACACAGCCTAGGGGTGTAGTAGAGGCCAGATCCTAGAGTCCTGTGACTGCAACAGTGAGTTTCCACAGGAAATGCTTCATTTTTTTATATTTTGTAAGTATTATGTGACTCCTCGGAAATCTTTTGTCATCCATATTTTATAGAGGTTGGAGTTTATGCAGGTGCGACCAGCTTTTATTTGTTTACAATTGCTGTCTGGCGACACTATTCTATTTGTTCTTAAATTTTGAAATCAGCAGTGAAGTCCAGAGCCTGTTGTGATTAATTCATAGTGGTTTTAAATGAGGGTACAGTTCTTTATTAGTTATTCTGGTAATGCGCATTGTCCAGTTAGGGACCTTGAGTTCATTTTCCTTCTGTTTATTACTTTTAATGATTTATTGCATATGTATTTTATAATATATTTTAAGCATGGTATGAGATTTTAAAGCAAGATCTGTAACTTATGTGATTTTTGTAGAAGTACATTGTATTGGTTCACTTTATACTATGCATGATTTTTAGAATACTTTCATGGTTTTATGCAGAAACCAAATAAAATGTGTTAGATTGATTGATTGGTAACCCCAAAGGCCCCAATTGGAGGCCTCCGGGGCCCCCAAAGTCATTTTCTGACCGCCGTTTCATGTCGGACAGACTTATTCGGTAAGGCTGTCTGATTCTGACATCGTAATACGTCAGTTGGAAATGCGGTCCATAGACCTGTACGATAATGCTCCGACCAAGTCTCTGAATGCCGGTCAGAACAGAGTCGGAAAAACCAAAGAGTTACCTTTCCATCATAATCGGTCAATCGGAAATGTTTCCATGTAACCGAAAACATAGGTTCCAACATGTGTAAGGAAAATCCGAAATCCGTTCAGAGCCTTTCTGACTGGCATCGTAATTGGTCCCTAAGTATGTGAGGTCTTTCTGTCCACAAACACCTGAGAGTTTGCTTTTGTAGTCCTTGTGTTCACCAGACAGGAAATATTCAGATGAGGGAAGGCAAACCACTTCATTAACTGCCCTACTTTTTTCTCTTAGAGGCTGTAGGGTAGGACCTTTGTCCTCTACCTCTCTAGTTTGTGACTATTGATTTTGTCAACCTGGTGCAAGTCATAAAAAAAAAAAATGTCACCAATGATTCAATAACATTAATTTATGCAGATTTGTATAGTGTGCTAATCACCTGCGAGGGCATCCAGGTCTCCAAGGAAAATATTTTAATAAACAGGTCTTCAGCTTCTTGCAGAACTCAAAAAGTGATGAGGAAGCTCTGATGTGCTTTATTTATTTTATTTTATTTTTGCCATTTATTAAGCGCGAACGAATACCCGCAGGCGTCTCGGCGCTAGACTATTCACATAACTTTCCCCAAGGTGTTAATGGCTCCAAGAATGGTAATGGTCAGTATTACTGGTTAAAAAGCCAGGTCTTCAGTCTTTTGCGAAACTGCAGAAGTGAGGGGCTAGTCCTAATGTGTTGCGGCAGGGTGTTCCATAACTTAGGTGCCGCGACTAGAAAGCGGCGGTCACCCCATGAAACTGTTTTAGAATGTGGGACCACTAATTGGTTAAGCGTAATGGATCGGAGCTGTCTGGCAGGTTTGTAGGGTATCAGCTGGTCCTTAAGGAAATGCGGTCCTTGATCATGGAGTGCCTTGTACACTATGCAAAGAGATTTGAACTTGATCCGATTCTGGATCGTCAACCAGTGATATTTCTTGATTGTATCTGATATGGCCGAGAACTTGGGTGTTCTAGAAAGCAGACGTGCTGCTGCATTCTGTATCGTCTGAAGTTTGTTGGTTACCCTGACCTGGGCATTTAAAAATAGGCCATTACAGTAATCAAGGGATGATAAAACTAAAGAACTAACCAGTGTTTTAGCAGCTACATCTGGTAGAAACGGGCTGATTTTCCTGATCATTCTTAGTTTATGATGGGCCGTGGCCGCTATTTTGTTCGCATGTGCCACAAAGTTGAGACCCTCATCAAAAGTTACTCCCAGGTTCCTGACCTTAGAGGCCGGGCTGGGAGGGTCTCCAAAGCCTGGTGGCCACCAGGCTGCTGACCAACCTGGTGAAAGGGGTCCAAAAATGACCACCTCCGTTTTTTCGGAGTTGAGCTTCAGGCAATTAGATGCCATCCACTCTCCGATAGCTAGCATTCCACTTTGGAAGCGCTCTGCCACCTCAAATCCATCACCTTTAATGGCCAGAACCAATTGCGTATCGTCGGCGTAGGAGGTTAGGCTCATCCCGTATGCTTTGATAACATTAGCAAGGTCCGACACATAGATGTTAAATAGTGTCGGACTTAGGGATGAGCCTTGAGGAACCCCACACGGTAGTGACAGCTTGGCAGATTGGTATGGCCCCAGGGTGACGGCCTGTGTTCTATCGGCCAGGAAGGATGCGAGCAGATCTCTAGCTGCAAGGTAAATGCCCATCTTTCCGACACGGTCCACCAAGATCTTGTGGTCGACCGTGTCGAAAGCCGCTGATAAATCAAGCAGTACAAGTACTGCTGTCCCTCCCTGGTCTCGGATTGCTCTAATGTCGTCTGCTGCTTTGATTAAAGCGGTTTCTGTGCCATGATACTTGCGGAAACCGAACTGGGTATCATCCAGTAAACGATGTTTCTCTACATGCTCGGATAGTTGTTGATTCAGACCTTTGACAGGTCATTTGATGCTTTGGGAGGAGATGTATGTTTCATTTTCGGGAAAATCACATAAACCCCAATATCTTGTGCATGCATTCTGGAAACGTAAGAGGAGTACCTCAGGGAGTGCATGTCTCAGTAATGCACCTGCTCGGGAACCCCAAATAAACTGTCGGGTTTAGCACTAGAGACTTGTTTCAACTGGAAGCAGCAGACATCTCCACTGTAGGGGATTTGTTCAGTTCATAAGTGTGAGTTCTGAAATCTACACACTGGGCGTGGTGTTCTGCTACCAGAGCAAAGCTTACTGACATAGTTTACCAGTAAACAGGAGAGCAGTGGCCACTGTGTCCAATGGCCTAGAGCACTAGCAGCCCTTTCACCATAGTCTAAATAACGCCCTTGGGCAAGTATTTGACCTCTGTAGGAATATGACAAGCAGGTACGTAGCTAATTCAGTGAGATTTGGGGAATTGTTTCACCTTGGTACATCAGATTATATCACTGCATAGGCAGACATTTGCTAAAAGTGCTAACTTTTAGAAATATTCATGGCTTGCCCCCAAAGGTAATGCTGTTTGTGAACTAGGAGACAAGTCAGTAGTCATGTAAACCCTAAACGTTGCCTAGTTTCTTTTTATAGATGAAGCAACTTTGGGGTATATTAAATAAAATATAATAGGTTGTCTGAATTCAAGTATTTAAAAGTGAGATCATATGTGATATTAATGAAAAGTAGGCTCTGTGAAATAAAAAATGTCCCTAAGATCACATAATTTGGGCGAGCAGGGAAGTGGGTATTAATTCAAGGATATCTGGTTTTACATTTTGAAATTGAGCAACCAGATGGGTATCTCTATCTCTCTCTCTCTCCCGCTTTCTCTCTCTCTCTCTATCTCTCTCTCATTTACATCAAAGGTCACTGTTTTGTTTTTCATTCTTGGCTCACAAAGAGAAAAACTGACTTACAGATGTGACTAGATGCTCATTAACAGAGGACACAAGATGTTTCATCAAGATCTGGTCAATCACAAAATGTCCTAAGTAACATTGGGGTGTGAATGAAGGAATTGAGGGACGATAAACACCACTACCATGGACCACTAGATGACAGAAACCTCAAACGGTCAGAAAACTCTACACACCGGCATGACAGCACTCAGAAGGCAACTCAACAGAATATCAATGTATCACACCTATACGGGAAAAATTAGATGGTCATTCCCCTAAACAAGAAACTTGCAGTCAAGGGTGAGAAGACATAGACAGATCGGCAAGGAGATATGTATATGTCAAACTGCATCTTTAATGTTGCTCGCTAATTGTGGGCTCAATCTATGCTTGTAAAGTCATAAAGTTGCCCTTTTCTGTTATCTCTCAATACACTCTTAATGGAATTTAGAAGTCAATCAGTAATCTTTGGTGGAGAATGGAACTTATGCAGGACCCCATACTAGATACTTCTTAAATCCCTGACATGCAAAGTGACAATGACAGGTGTTCCTTAGATTTCTTATGGCAGATCATTCTCTTGTTGAGCCCTGAACACTCTTACATCTCACAGTCTAGACTACAGAAATGCCCTCTATGTCGGCATCTCCAAAAAGCACTTTTAAATTGTTTTTCCTAGTGTGCCCGATAGCGCTTGATTATTAAGCGCTTCAGACTAGAGACCCCTTCAGCGCTCTTAAGCGCTCTGTGACCTCCCCTACCCCGAACCGCCCTCGGCTGAGTATCAACGCCGAGGGCTGGGATTCGTTATTGGCGGCCATATTGGGTGTGGGCCAGGGAATCGCGCGCTCTAGCAGCGCCATAAAAAGGAACTAGGGACTACTGCCCCAGCGATAACCAACAGAAAGGACCCTTTTCCCTCCTGAGGCGGAAAGCCGGGAGGTCTCTCTCTCTCACTTTCTTTTTGGCACCCCAGAATTTGCGTTTTTACTTTGCTTGTATTAGTGCTTGATTAGGAAGCATTTTTAAACTGTGTAATTTGTTTGTATTGCGCGTGCTTGATTAAAAAGCACTTTTAAATTGTTTTTCCTAGTGTGCCCGATAGCGCTTGATTATTAAGCGCTTCAGACTAGAGACCCCTTCAGCGCTCTTAAGCGCTCTGTGACCTCCCCTACCCCGAACCGCCCTCAGCTGAGTATCGACGCCGAGGGCTGGGATTCGTTTTTGGCGGCCATACTGGGTGTGGGCCAGGGGAATCGCGCGCTCTAGCAGCGCCATAAAAAGAATGGTCACGACTCCGCGCAGCGGATGCGTACTGCGGACGCGCCGGATCTGCGCCGGAGTCGTGCCAGAGTCATGCCCGTTTGCGCCCGTTCGCGACCAGTCCGGACCACGGGCCAGGACCCCTGGTACTTCATCCCTATGCCCCCCATTATACTCCCGTTCGACACTCCTTTCGCTTAAAGGGGAACTTCCTTTCCACTGTAGCCACTCTGTTAACATCGAACTCGGCTGTCTCTCTTGCATATACTGTCCCTTTAGGGCAACGGAGGCTACCATCAACACCATACAAAGTACAAAAGGCAGTAAAGTAGAGGTTGTTTTAAAGATGGCTTTGGTCAACTGTCGTTCTTTACCAAAGCATGCCACAGAGATTGCTCTATTAATTGAAAACTCAAACTTGGACATTCTCTTTCTAACAGAAACGTGGCTTGGATTGTCATCCGGCCCCGATATTGTCCGAGCCCTACCATCTGGATACCTGATCCAACATAGGGACCGAGGACCGAAGGTTGGTGGAGGGATCGCTATTTTATATAGGGAACATTTAGTTTGTCGCTTGATCGACAGCTCTATCCCAGATTGCGAGAGTACACAATTTTCTATTGCACAGTCTTCAGAAGTCTCACTCTCTGGTCTTTTAATTTATCTTCCACCTGGTTCGATAGGTCAATTTGTAGAAGGGCTAATTGAAACCACCCTGGAAGTGGCCAGTAAGGTCTCTAATTTTATAGTGTTAGGAGACATGAACCTCCACTTTAACAATCCTCTGGATACCATTGCACGGGAATTAATCAAAGATCTAGCCACCTGTCATCTTAATCTGACTGTTAGGCATCCCACCCACCTTAAAGGGAATCTTTTAGATCCTATATTTTCCAATGTTATAGAACTGTCTACAGATGAACCATATTCAATCCCTTGGTCAGACCATATGGTCATTCCTTTTTCATGGAAAATAACCAGACCCAGCTATATAAAATCCTCTCATAAAATCCTAAATAGACGCTGGACAAAATTGGAACCCAGTGACTGGATTGAATCACTGAAGCAGAACGAACCTCTGGCCAATCAAAACATTGAAAGGGCCAATACAGATTTCAATCGATGGATTGAGCAGTCACTGGATAGTGTGCTTCCAAAAAACAGTACTATAAACAAAAAAAGCTCCAATAAACAGCCCTGGTTCAACTCAGACCTTAGGTCACTTAAGCAGGAATGTAAAAGAGACGAAAGGCTATGGCGAAAACACTTTGATGAGGAGAAGAAAATTAAGTATAGATCATCCATAAAAAAATATAAATCTGCCCTCAATACAGCTAAATCCATCTTCTATGCTGAAAAAATTGAAAAATCTGCCAATGCCCCTAGAGAGATGTTTAGAATAGTGAAAACTCTGGTAAAAGCCCCTGACCCACCCTCCTCTGAACTATCACCAGAGGAATCTGGCGCTCGCTGCAATGAACTCGCAAGCTTTTTTGCCACAAAAATTCGAAAAAATTCTTCTCTCTCCCCCCCCTTCCCGCAACCGAATCGAACCTGCCGCTGATGGATGCTACAAATGCTATCTCACCCTGCCTTGCATTTTTCCATCCGCTTAATGTTGAACTTTTTCCTGCTCTTTTTAACTCTATAAAAAGCGGTTCCCCACTCGATCCTGCACCTATGAATGTCTTGAAACTGGCCCTACCCTATGCTAGCAAACACATCATTAATCTTGTCAACACCTCACTGGAATCCGGTATAGTACCACAAGATTGGAAACTAGCCATGGTAAAGGCCCTGTTAAAAAAACCAAACCTCAACCCTGATGACTTTTCAAATTATCGCCCAATCTCCCTCCTTCCTGGTATCAGTAAGCTTACTGAAAAATGGGTAAATAAACAGCTAGCATCATATTTGGAGACCTATGATCTGCTACACCCCACCCAAACAGGATTCCGAAAAGGACAAGGGACCGAGACAGCCTTGCTGAGAGTGGTCGAGGCTTCCAGGAGGATTTTGGACGCAGGTGGCAGTGCGGCCATCATCCTCCTGGACCTCAGCGCCGCATTTGACATGGTTAACCACCGTGTCCTTCTAGCTCGCCTCGAGAGGATTGGAGTCACAGGCAAGACCCTCGAATGGCTCCGGTCCTTTCTTAGTGACAGAGTCTTTAAGGTCTTCTCAGACACCAACTGCTCCCTCCCTGTGCCATTGCAGTGTGGGGTGCCACAGGGTTCTTCCCTCAGCCCCACACTGTTTAATGTATACATGGCACCTTTAGCAGAGGTTGTAGCCCCCTTTGGAATCCAACTGATAAGCTATGCTGACGATACTCAGTTAGTAGTCTCCCTAAATCGAGTGGAACCCCTTCCAACTAATCTCTGCAGCTGCCTGGAGGCGGTTGCGGAATGGATGGATGCATCCCATCTGAAGTTGAACGGGGGAAAAACTGAGTTGATGCTGCTGGGAAGGAAGGCCACCTTTAACAACACCATCATGTGGCCCCCCTGCATGGGTCCTGGGCCCATTCCAAAATCTGAGATAAAAAGCCTCGGCTTCTGGCTTGACATGGAATTGTCTTTCAAAATCCAGGCAAGAAAGACAGTAGCCACCTGCTTCGGTCTAACCAAAACAATCCGAAAAATCCTCCCCCAGTTACCCGAAGCTGCTAAGAAAACCATAGTCCAGTCTCTCATTCTATCAAGGCTGGACTATGGGAACGCACTCTATCTAGGCGCCCCAATCTCAGTCATCCGACAACTTCAGATTGCCCAGAACTCCGCAGCAAGGCTACTTAACGGATGCTTGTTTCCGTTCTGGGAAGGACATGGCTTTTGTAGTTCGGACTGGACTGTTCCCATGGGGCACAGGGTCAGCGCTGATTTGCATATCGCCATTGTCTAACCCAGGGTGGTGTGGAGTGGAAAAACGATGGATTTGGGCCCAGATCTTTGGACTGGGGTGAATGTGTGACATTGATCCACATTCTGTCCATCATTGTTGTGTTTGCAGTTACCGCTCTAAGTGTACTGGGGATGCTCAGACGTGAGTCCCAGGCACTCCACACCACTGGAATCAAGCTAGCTGGGCTGATGAGAGGTGTTACCTCGAAACCGGGCCGGTCCTCGGATGCTTGTTTCCGTTCTGGGAAGGACATGGCTTTTGTAGTTCGGACTGGACTGTTCCCATGGGGCACAGGGTCAGCGCTGATTTGCATATCGCCATTGTCTAACCCAGGGTGGTGTGGAGTGGAAAAACGATGGATTTGGGCCCAGATCTTTGGACTGGGGTGAATGTGTGACATTGATCCACATTCTGTCCATCATTGTTGTGTTTGCAGTTACCGCTCTAAGTGTACTGGGGATGCTCAGACGTGAGTCCCAGGCACTCCACACCACTGAAATCAAGCTAGCCGGGCTGATGAGAGGTGTTACCTCGAAACCGGGCCGGTCCTCGGATGCTTGTTTCCGTTCTGGGAAGGACATGGCTTTTGTAGTTCGGACTGGACTGTTCCCATGGGGCACAGGGTCAGCGCTGATTTGCATATCGCCATTGTCTAACCCAGGGTGGTGTGGAGTGGAAAAACGATGGATTTGGGCCCAGATCTTTGGACTGGGGTGAATGTGTGACATTGATCCACATTCTGTCCATCATTGTTGTGTTTGCAGTTACTGCTCTAAGTGTACTGGGGATGCTCAGACGTGAGTCCCAGGCACTCCACACCACTGGAATCAAGCTAGCCGGGCTGATGAGAGGTGTTACCTCGAAACCGGGCCGGTCCTCGGATGCTTGTTTCCGTTCTGGGAAGGACATGGCTTTTGTAGTTCGGACTGGACTGTTCCCATGGGGCACAGGGTCAGCGCTGATTTGCATATCGCCATTGTCTAACCCAGGGTGGTGTGGAGTGGAAAAACGATGGATTTGGGCCCAGATCTTTGGACTGGGGTGAATGTGTGACATTGATCCACATTCTGTCCATCATTGTTGTGTTTGCAGTTACCGCTCTAAGTGTACTGGGGATGCTCAGACGTGAGTCCCAGGCACTCCACACCACTGGAATCAAGCTAGCCGGGCTGATGAGAGGTGTTACCTCGAAACCGGGCCGGTCCTCGGATGCTTGTTTCCGTTCTGGGAAGGACATGGCTTTTGTAGTTCGGACTGGACTGTTCCCATGGGGCACAGGGTCAGCGCTGATTTGCATATCGCCATTGTCTAACCCAGGGTGGTGTGGAGTAGAAAAACGATGGATTTGGGCCCAGATCTTTGGACTGGGGTGAATGTGTGACATTGATCCACATTCTGTCCATCATTGTTGTGTTTGGAGTCAAAAAAGAAGCAGGTAAATTGTCTCAAAAAATATCTGAAACTGCATGAGCATTTAGTCTTCTCCCAACAGGCAGATAGAAAAGCATATCGGAGAAGTATGATGATGAGCAATTGTGCTATACTGCGCAAGCAAACTGTAAAAGGAAAAGCTGAGCTAGAAAAGACAATGCAACAACTTCAATACCACTATTGACGAATATCAGATGTACAGATTATGAATATAGTCGTCAAAACGTTCAAACTGATTACTATTTACACAACGCACGCCGGCTAACCTATATATCGTATCAAAGACAGACAATAAGTACACAGCAAGAAAGCTGGATAACTGTTAGCGATGAAACTTAAACAAAAGGGAGGCCCAAGTGGCCATTCTAGCAAGCTATAGCTCAAATAATTAATTGCCTACAGCCTATTACGAGGGAATTTCCCCCTTATGTTACTTATTATATACCTTAGATTCTCTCCCTAATAAGTTTCCCAAAAGTTATTCATGAATTAATGTAAAATTTGAGGTTAACGTCAGCAACTTTCTAACTGGACAAGGCTATTGCTGATGACGAAATAGCAGAGGAGATTACATTTATTCCAACTGTAAAGGTTTCATGAGAAGATGGCATGTCACTTGAGTTTTATAGGATTACTGAAGTCGTTTCAATTCACCTACTGGCAAAACCCTTCTGGGAGATCATGAAAAATGCATCCTGAGCTCTGAGTACAACAGAGCACTTATTCGTCTGATTCCCAAACCAGGGAATCACACCTTATTCTGCAGGATTTCTGACCCATACCACTGATCAACAGCAGCAAGAAAACCCTGGTCAAGGTCCTCACCACTCAGTTGAAGAGATACGCACTGTCCATAATACACAGAAATCAGGGTGGATTTGTGCCAAGTCGTTCATCAGGAAATCATATGGATATACATTTACATTTGCTGTGGCATAGTAGGAACAATGATGGAAAAGTAGCCCTCCCTCTTGGCGCTGAGAAGGCTTTTGATACAGTGGTGTGGGGCTAACCTTTCCATACAATGTCAAAATATGTCATATAATGTGGTTACTCACTAGGGCTGCCCTTGCTCGTCACTAGTCTTCCCGATGGCTCTAGAAACAATGGCAATGGCAACTCAGCAAGCAACAATTAATGGCATTCCAACGCCAGCAGGAAATCTGTAGCTACTGTTTGACAGTATGACTTCCTCTGACTGTGTGCCATAATCACAACTGGGGACCTACGTCCCACAAAACAAGAACTTCATTACTTAGTGCAACATCTCTTGAAACTGGCATACCATTTCAGCACCGAAACAGAGATTCCAGATTGGGTCAAAAGGTAAATCCAAAGGGAATACCCGCAGATCCCAGATAACATAGCAGTAGTCGTGTCACACTGGAAAGGGCAAACTGTTGAAAGGTGCATCCATGAAAGCATGGCCTCAAAGCCATAGATATGTGGACCAAAATGGCTTTCGGAATTTCCAGATAACTAAATGGCACAATGCTGTACTGTTGGTAGCTGGACAACCACCAGACTGGCCTCGATGGCAAAACAATGACCGTTGGGCAACTACTTTTTTTTTTTTTTTTAAATCTTTATTTCGGCAAAATAGCCATAAAAGACACATGAACATACATACATAAAAAGAATTTGAATTCCAATTAACAACTCATATAGATCATGCATAAGCATTTTCCTTAAAAAGGGTCACCAATCAAGAATAATTCATTTAACATGATTCAGTTTAGCAACAGAATTGCACTACAGGGTATACCTCTTTGGAGAATCTGATACAATTTCTTAAAACATTTGACCCAATTTTTTTCGAATAAAGAAAACTGAAGTTAAAAATCTGCTAGTACTGAACACAATGAACTGGTCAGTATTCGTTTTAACAATCCTATATGCAATATGACTACTTCTAGTTCCTAGGAGAGCACACATAGGTTTTAACCATTTTTTCCGAGCTTTTGTGTAAGCATTGCATACAAAGAGCATGTGAATTTCATTCTCCAAACAGGAGACAGAGCACATAGGACATATTCTGTTATTGTCAATTGTACTATCAGCATTTTTCTTTGACCATCGTTCAAGGTTAGAGGTTAGCATAAGAGTCCCGTATCTGAATTTCAGGTAAAGGGTCTTAGCCACAGGAGGCTCAATTTCGTCCAGAAATGTTTCAAAACAAGGTTCAACTTTAAACAATAGGAATTCTTTAGTTAAAGTGCCAGTTCTACTCTCGTGTACAACCTTGTTATACATATAGGACCAGAAAGCTCTCTTCACCATGGTTTTTGCAGAAGGTGGCAGATTCTCAGGGTGTTCCCATAAAGAATGCAACCCCAGCAATCTAAACCATTTTTGTATGTGCCCATACCATGGGATGGAATTAAAAGTGTCGAGGTTTAATACCTCTTGAAGACAATTCCTATAATCCAACAATTCTGGGGTGGACCAAACTCTAATCCAGAACATCAACGGTCTTAAAATTGTAAAATGATCAGTTCGTTTAAAATTTAGGTCAAATTGGAGGGGGGTTAGGGGGGTGCTAGTAGGAACCCTTACAATAGATCTCATAAATTTATTATCCAATCCTTGGAAACACTCTCTGGCCCAGGGACCCCATATTTCAGCCCCATATAGAGTGGCAGATTGGATTTTAAATTTGAAGAGTTCAAGAGCAGGTGTTGCACTCTTACTTATACTAGCATTCAATTTACTCATTATAGGTTTGACATTTTGAGCATATACCACCCTACTCTTCTCAAGTTGGGCCTTCCATGTTAGCTTTGAGTCAATTACCACCCCCAGGTAAGAAAAGTTATCAACGACCCCAAGAGTTTGTCCATTTAGAGTCAAAGTCCCTCTATCTGGTCTGCTAGGGTTTAATGCCATACATTTAGTTTTGTTAGTGTTTATTTCCAGGCCTTTTTTTTCACAGTAACCACTAAATGAGTTTAAGAGTATCTGGAGGCCCCTCTTGGTCTGGGAGATGAGGATGGTGTCGTCGGCGAAGAGCAACGCAGGTACTCTCTCTCCATTTAGCTGAGGTGAGTCGTTGTTACAGGCATTTAAATGTTCAGGAACATCATTAACAAATATGGAAAATAGAGTGGGGGCCAGGACACAACCCTGACGAACGCCGCGCTCGATTGGAATATCGCGAGACAGTTCGCCGTTTGGTCCCCATCTAATATTTGCATGGTTTCTAGCATGTAACTCAATTATCTGACTTAACAGGCACCCTGGCATCCCGGCTTTGTTTAAGGAACTCCAGAGCAATTTTCTAGGAACAAGATCAAATGCAGCTCTAAGGTCAACAAACGCTACATACAAATGACCCTTCCTAATATGTACGTACTTCCAGTAAATACAACAGAATCTGAAGACCTGGTCTAGTGTACTGGTCTTAGACCTAAAGCCTGCCTGATATTTAGTAAATATTTTTGACTCCTCCAGCCAGTCGTTCATTCTAAATAATAAATGTTTGGCATAGAGTTTCTGCAGGGTGTCCATTAAGCTAATAGGTCTATAATTAGAGGGATCGGATTTACTACCCTTTTTAAAAATTAGTACAACTTCTGCTGCACGCCAGCTTTCAGGAAACGAACAATCAATAGACAACACATTAAATAAACAATTAATATAAGGAGCCCAAACTTCGATTGCATGTTTGTAGAGGTCGCCAGGTATTTTATCCGGACCGGGGGCTTTACTGCTTTTTAGATCGTTAATTGCCTTCGTTGTTTCTTCCAAGGTAAAATCAAGGCATTCAGGAGGTGGGGGTAACCAAGTATCCTCAACAGCAGCACTATCATATTGTTTATACAGAGATGTGAAGTGGTTTACCCATGTTAGTTCATCCAGAAAAGTGTCCTTGACTGCTCTTCCTGCATGCCCCCCATTAGCAACCAACCTCCAAAAGCCAACATTGTCGTTTGCTTTGGCAGCACCCAGCATATCTGCCCAAAGAAGCTCTTCCCAGGCTTTTTTTGAATCTTTTAGGACGTGCTTGTATTCTTCCCTTGCAAGTTTGACATCCAATTTAGAGCCCTCCTTGATTGCAGTTAGAAGACTCCTTTTGGCCATCTTACACGAGCGATTGAACCAAAGCTTCCCATGGCAACCCATTCTTATGTTTTGCTGGTTCTTCTTTGGCATCTTAGACATATAGATCTTGAGTTTGTCAAAGAAGGTTTTATGCAGTTCAACAAAATGTGCATAGTTCTCAGATAGGAGTGGAGAGCCAGCTATGGGGCCAAAGGTTGAATCAAAGAGAGAATAAGCAGCTGCAAGGGTTGTGCCATCTGATAGCAGATGCGGCCATTTTAGCGCACGTCTATTATTATTAATGTGAACAGATTCGCATGGTACATCTGCAACTTCAGTGGGCATAGAATCACTAAACATATGTGCTTCAATATGGAGTTCCAGGGGAAAATGATCACTCTCAACCCTGTTAGATACTCTAAAGTCCATCATAAAGTGCCAAATGCTTAATGATACAAGAATAAAATCGAGCCTACTTTCAGACTTTACAAAGGTTGGTTGTTTGGATAGGTCAGAAGGAAGGCGGCCATTACAAGCTCGCAAACCGTGTTCAACTGTTAGCCTTAGAAGTTGGACTGCTAACGTAGTGCACTTAACGTGTATGGCAGTATCAAGCTGGGGGATGTTATAGGCATGGTCTTCATCCTCGAGGGCTTCAGTAATGCCAAGAATCGGTTCAAAATTACAATTCAAGTCACCCCCCAAAATTACTGGGACATCACCGACTACTGTTTTAAGGAAAGAATCCAAAATTTCCAACGTGGGTGAAACTCTAAAGCGACCTATAGGTCTATTGTAAATATTAATAATATAATATTGATGCCCCATTGCAGTAGTGATCTTTAAGGCTAGGATATCCGGAGTTCCTGTATCTATGCTTTCAGTTTTTATAGTTAGTGTAATTTTAATCCAAATAATTAAACCCCCCGCTGGCCTTCCCCTCTCTGATTGAGTTGCCACTTTGTCAAAAGTTTTAAAGCCCATCCTATGTGGGGTTTCCATGGCCCATGTTTCCTGCAAAAGGCAGATTTCACCAGAATCAATATAATCCGCCCAATCAGGGTCCTTCAAATTTTTACCAACTCCAGCAATATTCCAAGATAAAAATTTTAATTCAGGAATTAATGATTTATCAGAAGGGTCACCGTTAGCTGTAGGCACTACTAGGGATGGTATAGGAGCAATAGTAATTAAATGTATATTGTTTGTTTTGTTCTCAACATTGGGTGCCACTTCCCCTATTGTACAAATAGGAATTTCATCATGTCGTTCTGTCGGCATGCTGGTACATACTAAGTTGCCTTCAGAACTGGATTGGTTTTGTGGAGTTATTATTCCTGATCTATGGAGATCCTGGCCCACTCCCAATGTACAGTACAGATCATAGAGCGTAGGAATACAGTTGGGCATAATTTTCAGTCAGTCCACTGCGTCCAAACAACTAAATCTATTGAATGTTGGGACCCCAGACCACGCATTAAGCTCTGCTTGTCTGGCTGTATTTGGTGCATAGCCATGCAACAGATTAGGAGTGTTCCAACTAGGGCCATGCTTTGGAATTCTAGGAAGAGGGTAAAAAAAAGAAAGGGGTCTAGCTGTAATAGGGAATGTGTCTCCATACGATTTCCATGCACAGATTTGTTCCGCACTATGCGGTTCCTCAAACGAGACAACTATACAGTCGCCCGGAACTGGCTTAGTCATTTGCCCAACCCATGGCACTCTGCGTACCATCAGAATTTTGCTTCTCATGTGATTTGGAATCGGTTTGTTTGAATTTAACCAATAAATCACCTTGTTTTTTAATGAAGCAAAATTCTCTTCATTGTAATTTTGTAATTCAGGGACACCAGTGAGGACTATAACAAATGGACTAGCGTCTGGTGGCAAATCTATATATCCTCCCCTGAAATTATTTTTGGGATAGGCTGTCTGGTGGTTATATAAGTCAGTTCTATGTGTTTGGGACCTATCGTGCGTGAATTTGTTAGAGCCCTGGTGGGGTCTGGTTGTCTCCGCTGGCTTCTGGGGAACAGAAGATTTAGTGGCCAGAGGATTAGTTGTGGAGGTGTTTGCTGGCTGTGGTTTTTTACTTTGAGCAGTCCCAGAGGGCTGAGATGCAGTTGTATTTGCCGGTGGCCCATTCAAAGCTGTAGAAATAGGTGCTATTTGGGTGGTAGTTTTCGAGTTAGAATTATTGTTTTTGGCTACCCCTTCTTTTTGTTTTAAAACGCTAAATGGGTTAGTATTTGGGGTAACACCCACTGGTAGAGTTTGAGCATGTATGGGCCCGTCATTACCATTAAGGCTTATACTTGCTAATGTAATAACCCTCTTCTCTACTTCAAGTAATTGGTTTTCAATACCAGCTAACCTGACTTCTAATGGCTTCAATAATACTTTAAGCGTTTCCCACACTATTTTCAAAAATTCTTCCCTGTCCCCTTGTGTAGAATACCTAGATGTGGAGATATTCTCACTCTCTTCTATTGATGTAACCATACTTTGTGCCAGGTTGGACATCCCTGTATTGTCTGTGCTACATTGGTTAATAATAGGGGGAGTAGGATCAGTCCCTGTGGTTGTGCTAATGGTTAGCTGTTCAAGACCCCCCGAAAAAAATTGGTTTGATGCTACCTTGGCCTTCTTTCTAGCATAAACTGAGAGATTATTACGTTTGCGTTTGGGTGGAGGTTTAACATTGTCACAAGTAACATTTGGGCCAGTTCCCCCCAGTACTTTGTCCCCCTTGTTGGACTCAATAGAAGGTTCAGGGGGTAAGGTGTTTTCTAGAACTATACTATCAGATACATCTTGGCTGCATACTTCTATAATATCAGCAGAAGCTACCCCCTCATTGATAGTGTGTATTTCAGCCAAGGCGATTATGGGAACAGGGCCGGTAGCGCGCTCGGGCGTTTTAGAGTTAGCAATATGACCCAAAGATGATTTCTTTTTCAGTGCCAGTTCTATTGACAATTTCCTAGCAGACTCCAGCTCTAGAGAAACTCTGTGCTGGAGCTTAGTAATCTCGTTATCAATTGACAGGCTAGTCCGTGTGATGAAATCATCAAGTGTCCCAGTAGCCTTTTTGCCATTATTTGTGGTTTTGCTTCGTGTCGCTCGAACAGACATGTTGGAGGATGGGAGTGTGGCCCTTAAGAAATTATAATATAGACAGGTTTTACTGCGTTTTGGAAGAACCACAACCAAGGGGGATGGCCCGGTCCGGTCTTAATCGGTCTGTAACGGCCTGAAACGGCCCTGTCTTTGCCCCGTCTTAGCCCGGGCTGCGTCCCGCGCTGCGGGAGTGAAATGGCGTTTTATAGATAGAGATTTGGGCGGGGGGCGGGCCAGCAGGGAGAGCAGACCGGAAGCTCTTCCTTGGTCTCGCAGGGACTTCTGGGAAATGAAGTCCCTGCACGCTCGCAGCCCTGCTGGTGCCTCGTGCCTTTACCGCCTTTCCGCTTTGCGTGTGCTCCCACGAAGCTGATGCGCCGGGCCTGACCAGCGATGCGGCACCCGCGGAGCGGGTGCGGCGAGGAGTAGCTGGAACCCTCGTGAGCTGGTGCCAAAGTGCGCAGGTAGTATGGGACGCCTCTTCCGCAGTGCCTCGCGGTGCCTGGACCCTCCTTCCAACAGTGGGCAACTACTAACAGAAGACTCTTTGAAATCAATTAAAGATTTGTGCATGGACTTCCATGTGGTTTCTAACCAGTATTGGTGCTACCTACAACTTAGAACCTGGTTGCTCAAGAACCTGCAAAAACAGCCCTTCAATATGCATTCATCCACTTTGCATTCTTATTTGGAAAAAGTGGGAAGTCATAATAAACTAACCTCCAACACATATGGGACTCTGACAAATATTATTCAAAACCCACAGCCAGGCTCTTACCGCATAAAGGCCAACGGAGGTTTCAAAAATAATATTCGGAAGAGGATTGGTTAGATGTTAAGGCTAACCATGACAAAGGCTTGCAAGAGTCATGGCTGAAATTCAGCTATTATAAAATACATCAAGACTTGTACTGGCCACCGGAAAGCTGTGTAAGGCCAAACTCCTATCCAGCTGTTGTCCGCACCAAAATAATGACCATAATCAAGCTATGATTTATCCCTTCAATGGAACTTGGCATCATACATGACACCTTGGAGATTGCGGGGCTTTATAAACATTAAACGTGCTGGATTGACTCTGCTCTAAAAGTAGTCAAGATTTGTGTCTTGAGACATTAAAAAGCTTCACTAACAGCCCCCCCTTCAGAAGAATGGTCAGAGACCATGGCACAAATGGCAGCTCATGAAGGTCTGATTTACAATAGGACCCTTTTTGAGGATATCTGGGGTCATACATCCGTATTTGAAATCATAAGGTCCTGATTCACAAAGGTAACTTACACTTGTGAGTAATTTACAATTTTGAGTAAGGTTACTACTTTTTGACTATTCAAAAATCCAAGTGTTCATTTACACCCAAAGTGTAACTTGTATGTCTCCACCAAATTGAAGAGCCTAGGGGCTATTCACAAACTACATTTTGTACTACATTTTATAGTACTTCAATCGTATTACAAAAGT
Organism: Lissotriton helveticus; assembly: GCF_964261635.1. Taxonomy (NCBI): domain Eukaryota; kingdom Metazoa; phylum Chordata; class Amphibia; order Caudata; family Salamandridae; genus Lissotriton; species Lissotriton helveticus. The sequence goes on from NC_136063.1 coordinate 694,257,548, forward strand.
GCTACAAAGTGCAGGGGCAGTTCAAAAAGGTAATTCATACCTTAGAGTAATTTACATGTGTAGTTTATTCTTATACCTTTTGAACAACTTCTCTACGTAGAGCTATTCATAAAATCCAAGTGTAACGTTACTAAAAAAGGGGAAGACAACATTATATGTAAAAAGTGCAAGTTATTCATGCGAGTGAATAGCCCCTGCAGATTGTGAATAGCCCTTGGGCCCTTCTACTTGGTGGAGACTTGTAAGTAACACTTTTAGAGTAAATTTACACTCTGATTTTCTGTTAGTTTATGAAATAGACCCTGATTTATTTATAAATTAAATGGACAGTCGTAAATGTATGCATTGCGAAAGTTAATGACACCATTCGATGATTTAGTACTGTCTTTGTGAATTAAGATCAGCAGGAATTATTAAGCAGTAATACTCTATGGGAGATTTCAAAGTTTGCTGATTTCTATTATTTGCTCTCTAATTCATCTGAAGAAAATAAGAGGTCGTTGTATATGAACCCATGCGTCACTGCAGATGACTGGGCATAAACTGCAAATACAATTGTGGGAAAAATTGTATCAGTTCACTTTAGTATATTAAGTCCTGTTGGATACTTATTTTGCAGATGAGAAAGCTTTGTCTCTATTGTATTTGCAGTGTTTAGTTTTACTAGCAGGTAGATGTCTAAGATTATTTTCATATCTTAATGTAAAAAGAGATTAATATTTTTAAATGTAAGTCAAAGTTGCAGCTGTAATAACTAGGAATGTCAGACTCACTAGCTTCTATAAATCAGTGGCGAATGCCCTCTCCACCAGTTGCAGCCTTGCTGGCCTTTCAAGTTCCTACAGGTGGCTTGCAGGTATTATCTCACAGGGTGTTCAGGCTGACAGGGGTGATATGCATTTGTGGCCTTCCAGGCCAATCAGGTTTACAGTAACAGCATATAGTAACAGCATACAATGGCAGCCTCAAAACTCAATCATGGTTGCTTAGTGGAGGTGCATCTCGTTAGTGTTCTGGCATCAGTAGTATCTGCCCTAGTTCATCGCCATGGAAGCTGACAACAAACACAGCCTTCCAAGATTTCGTGCAGTCATTTGGGCAGTTCTCAGGTAGGAACCATGCACATGGTTCGAGGGATCAACTTATTATAAGGGTTGCGACTGGCTTCAATATGTGACAGCGTGTTCTGTCTCTGGATGCTCCATACCTCAAGAACACAATACAGTGACAGTCTCTCTTTCTAAATGACTGCCACACTTCTTCACTCTCTCGACAGGCAGGCAGGCAAGTGTGAAGGCACTACACTGAGCCTCATAGAAAGTACAGATTCGGGTGATATCCCTTGCCTCGGGGAGCCATAGTTAAACAGCAGCTCTTCAAGCACTCTGTGGAGTTGCTGCTGGTGCACAGGCCATCTGGAACAGACTGGTCCACAGAACAGTACTGTACCATCCTTATGTAAAAGGGATATGCCACTAGAAAAATGAATACAAATATATGGAACAAAAAAAGCACTCTGTGGAGTACCCCCTTCCTGGGTCAAAAAGAACGTGGGACTGGAATGAAGTGGGGTGGTTTTGATCGTACTTCAATACACATTTTCCAGACAGGGGTTTTGGATCCACTGTATCCAACTTGTAAACAGGTTTAGGTTGATTCTGTACCCTTTTCAAGTGTCCTTCTCAAGCTGCTCTACAGACAAAGTGACGCTTCTCAGAGCAAGTAGATCTGGGCCTGTCTCCAAAGAACATCACAAATCACGTGTTCTATGAAGTGAGAGCTTCCAACGCCCCACTCTCATCAGGCTTTCTAAAAATGTATTTAAGTGCAAAGAGATGGGTGGGCTTGACATAGAAATGTCCTCATTTTGAACAACACAAACCTCAGTCCCACCCTTCAGCCCTAGCACCTGCCCAATGGCAGTACTCAGAAAAAAGTAGTCAGCTGCTTCTTGGTGGCAGAGACTTCATGAACCTCTAAAGGGAGCTTAGCCTCTATCCTCTCATCAGTATCTCGATCTCTACCCTTCAACTACGAGAATGCAGACAATTATTTCCCCTGGTATAGCTGTACTCATCCTCCATCTTGTGCCATGTTAAACTAGGCAACACAATAAGATGGTAGAGTGCTGAAACTCTTCAAACACTGACCCCAATTAATAGATCTGGGTTAAATACATCATTCTTTTGCTAACCATGTCACCCCAGTTTGGATCCTGCCATATGCAAATTAGTCTTGACCTTGCTCCTCAAGGGAACAGTGCAGCCCGAACTACCAGGTTGGGCCCTTCCAGCACCGGAAACAAACGCCTTTGTACCATTTTTGGGGTAACACTCTTTATCAGCCAGGCTAGCTTTAATCTGGTGGTACAGCAAGAAAGGGACCCACGTCTGGGCAAACACAGCAACGCAATAAGATGATGGGCAGAGTGCATAAACGTTTCAAACACTCAACCCCATTTACAGATCTGGGTTAAATCAATTGCTCTTTTGCTCACCATGCCACCCCAGTTTGGGCCCAGACACATGCAAATCAGTCTTGACCCTATTCTCCATGGGAACAGTCCAGCCAAAACTGCCAGGCCAGGCCCAAGGTTTGTTATTTTTTCTTATGTTAAACTAGGGGACCAAAAATAGAACCCATTGACTTCAGTATTCGGATTCACACATATACCTAGAATTCTATTAGCACATATATACTACATGAATACAATAGAGGCACATGCACTTGCCATACACATAGGTTCTGGGTTGCTCATAATTGAAGGGTCTTTAGGCCACACTCTCACTGACACATAGAAAATGATTTAGTCACTCTACAATCAGAAAACACAATATGTGATATCCACTTCTTTATGAGCTATACCCAGGACAGGTACAAGTCCTCTGTCCACTATGAGTGTATGCTTTGTGCACCCCTCCAGGATACAGGACAGGTCCCGGACCTTGCATTGTCATAATCTGCTCACATACTGGATTGGCATGATGCCATGGCAAAAATAAAAGAGAGGATACAGATTCACATGCAGGTGGGGACTCAGGTTCCGAGCAAGCACCTGCAGGAAAAATTCTCAAGCCAAAATATATCTCATAAATATCCTTATTCCATGATTAGAGAGGTCCAGTCATTGGATTGTCAAAACCGGTGGTAAAGTTCATCTTCATTCCCATGATTCATTTAATGCGTTGTACTCCACTGTGAAATCTAGGCCTAGTAATGAAATTGACCATCTTATCAACTTTGGATGTTGACCCTTTTTTACATCAAATTCTTCAGTGGTTTGTAATCTGTTTGGACCACAACCTGGGTACCAAACAAGTAAGAGCAGAACCTTCTTCATGCCCACACTATTGCCAACCATTCTTTCTCAATAGCCACCCAATTCTGTTCTCTAGGAATAAGTCTGCAGCTGATAAAGGTTACTGGATGCTCTCCACCCTTTTGATGAAGTTGAGCCAAAACCACTCCAAGTTATTTATCTGAGGTATCAGTTTGCACAATGAAGGATTGACAAAAGTCATATGCCATCAACAATAGGCTATTACATATTCAGATTTTCAGGTCCTCACAGGCCTTCTAACATCCTACAGTCCAGATTACTTTCTAAGTCTGCTTCTTAGATATCAGTGTTGTCAAGGGCTAGTACTGACCATATGTGACCATAAAGTTTCTGTAATTTCAAATGAGTCCTAGAACAGCTCCCACTTAGTCTTGATAGTGGGAACCTCCAACTCCAATACATAGTGGATTTTGGTATTTAATAGGCAGATCTATCAGTTTTTCAAGGTAGACCACACAGGACTGCCCATCTGGCATTTGGTTGCTTTGATCATGAGTTTTGCCTTCTGTAATTTTAGCAGCTCAGATGATTCTCCCCACCAATTTCTTACAATGTTGACATGGAAAGACACAGAGAATCTTTTCCAGCTCTCAGGGAACATAGATCCCTAAATGCTTTAAAATGTTGGAAGCATTCATATCCCCAAACTTGTAAAATCCCTCTAGAGTAGAGAATGCTATTGTGTCCTAGTCTCCAGGCACCAATGTAAACTGCCAGTAAAAGACCAGCTCCCAACCAGTCTACTTGTTCGTTATCCCTAGAAATCAGGAGTGCAACAGTCTTGGTCACCTCATTGAAGACCTGGGCATGCAGTATGACCCCTCTCCTCCATCTCCTGACTAACCCTTGGGGCAAGGTTTCTGGCCACAGGAGCGTGGCGAAGGGGTTTGGAAGATACCTCTCATTCCGGCAGCCACCTGACAACTGCTGGGGCAGTGTCGCTTAATGACTTGTGTGAGCATCACAGCCCCATCCTTTGCTCTGTGCTGCCAACCCTGCACAAACCCCATTAATTCCCTGGAGATGGCAGTGGCCCTCACCAGATGTCCCTTCCTCCAGCTCTATCTTTTGCCTGACAACCTGCCTTAATTCAAGGCCTCCTCTGGAAGTGAATTGTGACTATGCTGGTTCCTGGTGGTGGATTTTAACGGCTGCCACCCCCCGGCTTGTAGCTCCTATTTACCTGCTGGCTCTCACCACAATGCCTTTGATGTGTTATATTTCAAATTGGTACCCTGATATAGGTCTAGGGAACATTGTACACTTTCCCTACATCATCTCCCTGTAATTTCACATGAACCAGCCTTTTATGGACATAACTCCAAATAGTGAAAGTATGCCTTGTATGGACATAATGCCTAATAAGGACTGTAGACTTTTGTGGACTAAACCTTTCACCTAGTTCCATGCCGAGAGTGGGTTTTTCCCAATCGATATTGCTAAGACGTCATCCTTAGCACATATGAATAATTTATGAGTACACTTTACAGGAAGTCCACTTCACCTCTCCCATCGACGCACAAGGTTTAATCCCCAACGTCATCCTTATACTGAACAATGGGGAACATACGCACATAGACTGTATAATAACATCACCTCTTGCTATCAGTAAGTAGGAAGGAACCGAGACTTCAAAGCCGACACACTGACCAGAGACGCTGCGGCTCCGGCAAGCCATCGCTCATCGCTCCAGCTGACAGTGGTCTGACGCTCCATTGTGGGGTTAGCAACACAACTGTGGCTGACCAAGGTTTCGCACTTAAATTTCAATGTCGGATAGTCAATATGACACTATGCTCAACAACATCCGGAGCTGGCCACAAAAAGCACCACTGTCAAGACAGATACCAAATTATATAGGAAAGGATGGTGCACCAGAATTAGCAGTCCAGGTAGGCTGTTGTACTTTGAAAAAGTCCTTTATTATTTTCAATCTTTAAAAAGGCCTCAGCCAACGTGTTTCGTTCGTATACGAACTTCGTCAGGGCTGAAAAAGCACAAATAAAACCACTAAGTACATAGACATACATAACATATTACAAGTCACAATAATATATACACAAATATGTACAAAAAAATATGGACAAAAAAACATACAAAACTGAATGACAATTAATACGACATTATATAACGAGAGAATCCATAAAATCACACAAAGATCAAGATTCAAAAGGGTCAGTCACATTATGATACTTCAAAAACAGACGGTGGAAAAGAATGATGAAAGGAGAGGATAAAGAAATAGGTGAAAAAACAGAAAGAAAACAGAGAAAAGAGAAAACGTGGGAGAAAAACTCAAAGAGTTGTCTTCTCCTCTGTCTGAATGCTTCCTATTACATAAAATACACTTATATGACCCAATGTATAAATAGATGCACTGAGATATATTATTTAGTTGCCAATTTTGTTCACATTTTCACCATATACAAAACAAATTGAAAAAAAGGGCTCAAGACATCAAAAAACGTAACATAGAAAACATGTGTACTACAGAAGATCCCTCACAGAAAATAAAGATAAGAGGAACAAAGTAAAAGAAGAGAAAGCAAAAAGAAAAAGGAAAAAGGAGACAAGAGAATAAGGAAAAGAAAAAGAAAAAAGAAAAAAGAAAGAAAAAAAGAGGAAAAAAAGAAAAAAAGAAAAGAAAAGGAATGGAAAACCAATTGTTATCTCTCAAAAGGGCAAGAATACCTGCCACTCATATTCATCAAAGCTATACAAGATAATATAGACAGAGACCTGCCTATATTAAGTCAGCCCGGCCATGAGAGAAAGGTGTGTGGTATCTACCTCTTATTATAATCTCTAAATTGCATCAATAAATGCAAAAAGAGGAAAAACAGAAAGAATATTTTTATATAAAAAGGTGTAGTTAAGAAAGAAAGAAAAAGAAATTGAGCAGATCAAGACTGTAAACTCACCTAGAGAAAAACTTGGTGACACTTAAGGCAACCAAGCATAATTTGTAAGTCGAAACCTCCACGTCGTCAATAGGTAAAATTCTGCATAAGAGAGTGTACAAGAAATCTATTCAATAGTGTTGAGTGAGTACACATGACAGCACATGGTGATAAACAAAGGGTCCACTGACACAAATCAAAACCGTCAATAGCCATAGATCAGTAATAGATTCCTAGCCACATGGCCTCAAACACCGAACAATACATTAAACGTCTCACCTTAGAATAGATAGATGAGACGTATTAAAAGGAGTTTCTAACGCCAATAAGCGTCACCGGGCAGGAGTCTTCACGGTCCAGACATGAGAGAACCACAATGTGATTGAATATCTATGTAAAAAATATATATACATTTATATATTTCATACCTAAACCCACCCAAAAATTAAATACCTATTGGGCACGATAAACACAATATTCTTAAGGCAAAAAACAAAAAAAGTCTATAACGGGCACCACATGATTGCTTCGATAAGTCATAAAAAAAAATGACATAAGGGGAAGGGCACATAACCTAACACAAAATAAAATAAAACTGTTGTAGCAAAAGCATGCTCACCAGTATAAACAAGAAACTGAACCACAATTCATTGGTATGTCGGATGCTAGACCATTAGATAATCTCAGAACTGTCATAAAAGAAAGCATTAAAAACAAAAAACAAATTGAAAACGAATTCCATAACCATGATGCCTGTAGTGCAAGAATTCAATACGGTATCATAGAAACATATATTAAAGAAAAAAAAGGGGTATAAACACACCTAGTTGAAATCGATGACCACCTCTCAACAAATTAGATATGGCCCATAGAGTACTGAAAACCAAATATACGTAGGAAATGGAGGTAGAAACTGGTGGGAGAAATGAGAAATCATTAGCGTATTATTCCAAAGATACAATACATCCATATGCTAAAAAGCGGTCCAAAAAGAATGTAGAAGGGCAATATTACCTGCAAATAAGTGCAATGACCGTGGGATAGGGCATATATAAACCTGAACCACCAGTAATGATCTCCCCAAAATGAGTTCTTATTCTCTGTATACAAAGAAGAACAAGAAGCAAACAAAGTCTGAAGTAGTCCAAATATAAACCAGCATATTCTATGTATAGTACATCACGGTAAAAACAACTATGTTCTTCAGTCTAGACCTCGAATATATACTGTTTACATCGTTTATGAGAGTACACTATATCCTGAAAAAACAAACGGGAAATCTGATGTCACCCATCAATTAAATAGTACATGAACCTCATTTGTATTATGCCAATTGCGAATTTGTGTCATAAAATAATTCCTCAAAGGTTCATAGTAAATGTGGGGCAATGTTTTATTAAACCAACGCCCATGCACACCAGTAATTCATCCCCTTAAAAAAGCCGCCCACCTAGTTCAGAGTTCATTTTAAGGAAAAACGGCTGAAAAACCAAATTATAACCACACGTATCACCTACCCTACTCAAATGTCACCTACCCTAATCAAATAGAGCCTACATAAGATAATACAACGTTTGTCCTCTTACCCGTAGGTCCCGAGTCCGTGTCTCCAAGCCCGCTGTTTCAAACTCCCGCCATTATCATCACGCGGGTAGAAATAGGACAAACTTACCCATAAGTCACCCAGAGAGTCACGTGGGTGTTGTAAGCCAGAGGTAATACAATGAAAAACACACAAGCGCCATATTTGAATGGATATCGGAAGGCATACTGGTAAGTACGAAATAACAATAGAGATATAGGAAGGCACAAACGGCAATATACGATGTTGAAACTATCACACGGCTCCCCTATATAGATCTATTTTAGGAGAAACCGTGCAAAGGAAAAAACAGACACTCGAAAAAAATATTTATATAAATATAAGTATATCGGGTACCACACGCTACAACAAATAAAAGGAGGGGCTATCAGGATATCACAAAAGTCACAAGGTAACTAAAATAGAGAAGCCACCCTAATGAATAATATTAATGATATAACGAGTGCCCCTAAGAAAATAGAAATAATAATATATAAATAATATAGAACCACAAGACGAGTAATCTAGGTGTGGTAGGAGACATAAGAAAAAAGGGAAAAAGGAGAAAAGAAAAGAGAAACACATAGAAAAAGAAGGAATAGGGAAACAGAAAAAACACAGAGCTCCATTGCGGGGTGTCCAGCTCAAGTCCAGGACGAGGCCCACACTCTCACTATTCAGGTATGGGGGTTCGACTAAATCCTAGTGGGACTCTTGGCTCTTAGACTTAGGTTCTTAGATTTAGGGTCTTTTGCGCCGACTCACGTGCTAGGTACACGGGGTACATCTAGACAGGCATCTTAGGAGTACGCACTTTATTTTGTAAATGCATTCTATAATCATGCATGTGTTCATGGTAGAACAATACTATGTCATCCTATTCACTGTAATGCTGGTTCTCTATCTCTGCTACTGTATTACAGTTGTAGCAGCACACTTATTTTACATGAGAAGAACAACGGTACAATAAATTCTTATTGTAAACACGCTCGACTATTTCTTCTGTGCATCTCTCTGAGAGCAAAACAAGCATGCACGAGTGACTGGGTGAAAAGTAGTATATTGTTTCCACGAGTCTGAGGTTATTATGTTCTGAAGTTGCACAAACAAATCTCTCTGATAGCAGGACATTCTAGTAGCACTGCGAGCTACCTAATGCGAAAACATAGGCTGACATATTCGGTGGGGGTGTACAGACTCAGTTTACCACCAAGCCCACAGTATATGTTATCTGTAAACAGCGTAGGTCATTCATGAAAGTGTACAATCGGAACTACACTACAGATGGCAGCACACTCTGACTGCACAGGACCCCAGCAGCAGATCCTATGGATAGCCCCCTTGCTTCTACCTCCTTCATGACTTATTTTGTTACTTGAATCCTACGCAACAGCACACTGGGTTATGCAGGGCCCTGGTAGCAGACCCTACCAGAGTCTCCTCCTTGGTCTCCACCTGCTTTGGGCCTTTCCTCTGTCTTAAGCGCAGGTACACTCTTTTGAGTAGCTGCACGCTTTAGAAATCCTTTTTAACATAACATAACATAACATAGCTTAGCATACCTCTCCTGGCTTTTGCTTCCTACGTGCTGGCTGATCTCCATTGCTAAACCTGACACAAAGGTGCACTGTGACTCTGCATGACCCTAAATAGTTGCAGAGAGGCCACCAATGAGAGTACCTAGTGCCTGGCTAGAGCAGTTGTTCTCCCCTCACTCAAACTTTCCAATGATGGCCAATGGCCACAGCCTTGAAGCTTTTCTCCCTAGCCCCCATGGCAGTGAGTCGTGGATACTGATTACTATCCAGAGACCCTGGGCCTAAGCTCCTTTCTTAGCACAATGATGATGAATTTCTGGGAGGCCTCTCCACAGTTGTAGTCACCTTGCCTATGTGCTCGCTTGCAGGATAGCCCTCACATCCAGAATTGCCTAGATGGAGTGGACGGCCATCTAGAGGATCTTGTCAGGCAAGTGACCCAGCAACCGGACTGAGGCAGTGAACTGGGGCACATCCAACAGACGTTCGGTTAACAATCTTGAAGGCCACTCTAGTTATAGGGATTACATTTAGTCTCCATTTTAATTTCCCTTTAACTTGCCATCATTTTGAGATGGTGGTTTGAATATCTTTTTCACTAACACAATAAGGTGCAACGCACACATTTATTATAGTTAGACATTATTATTCTGTAGTCTACACTGTTGATTTCAGGGAACCATACTAGAACACAATGTCCTTGCTTTATTTTGTGCTGGTTGGAGAAGATACTTTCATCCAAACTATGTAAAGCTGTTTTTCTGCATCTCTTGCAGAATGAGATAAGGCCAGTGTTTTGTTATTGTTAAAACCACCTCCATTTTTAATTCAGAGGCACTCCACCGGAGTTAACAGGGTGCTGTGGAGAGTTGTGAATTAGATGCAGCTCCACAGGCCCTGAGATAGTATGGGCTTGCATAACGAGACAGAGTTCATTCATTAATGCACTCAGGCTGGCTTCCTGAGACATTACACCAAGGTATGGGGTTTTATCATTACAACAAAGTCTGGCAGACGGGTATTCCCACAATGCTCTCACTAGTGTAGCGCATTAGTTATAGACAGGAGTAATTTTAGGATTAATCAACAAGTTTGAAATATATGTATTTTTCTTATACTTTTAATAATGCTTATAACAATGATGTGTCTCCTCTATCTAATAATCACAGTTCATGTTTTAATTACAACGATTAGACCTCAATAAACATTTGAAAATGCATTATTGTCTCATCTTTTTGTGAAACATTAGGCATGCAAAAATAACATAGGAAAGGTTTAGATCTGTTTCCCCAAATTACTTGGGAAAAGGGGTAGTCAAGTTCGAGGTTGCCAACAGCATCTATAACTCTGGAGGTTTAGGAGTTTAGATGTTATACTGTGAGCTAGACTGACCAACATTTACTGATGATATAAGAAGACTCAGTCCCTTTATTATGAAGTGTTGTTGATCTAATCGACAGGCCTACTAAATGCACACAAACCCTGTGACATGGTGCTATCAACATTTTAGGCTTGATACCTATTCAATGGGTCTCCTAAATGGTTTCTTGACCTAAGGGTCCCTTATTGCTTTTGTATGGAGACATCTGTGGAAATAAGGGATTATTCTCCTCAGTTTTAATAAGAAATACCTTTTTAAAATGATAATCCCCTACAGAGTTTCCTTTCTTTGGGTACAAATCATCAATATAGCAGCACAACCAGTGAATATTGATGTTAATTATAGGCCAGCAGTACCTGCTCATTTAAATAGACAGGGTCTTCCCAATGGCGGTGGAAATATTACAGTCGTAGTTGAGGCTTACGAAGCGTATAGGTGTTAAGCTTTTTACTCCAGGGTTACTTTTCCTGCAGTCAATGCAAATTCACGGATATTTCACACATGTACTGAGGCTGCAAATCCAGATGCATATAGACCTTATGAGTGTTTAGAAATCCTGTTAACATTCCAGGAACGTATCAAGAAGGACCCCTTGCTAACAAGGAAGGGTTACAGGGACAGGGAGCCTAATTGTGAGGTCCAGAAGCCTGTGATTCTGAATAGAATCCAAATTCCAACAAGGGGCTAATGTTCCTGTGATACAGAGGGAGGCATGGTCTCTCAAAAGGCGGAGAGTGCCTGGTTCAGCATACAGAATAGGGACAGTCAATGGGACTGTTTATGGTGCCCTCACACGTCCCTTCAAGGATTTCATGTTTCATCATAGGGCGGTGCACCTCGTCGGGCCTGCGCTGCAATGCCCTATCGGTCCCTCGAAGGGTCACTTTGGTGGAGATGTTTTAAGAGACTGCCGTATGATGAGTGTGGGTGAGGTGGTACATGACATGAAGTTATGGGGTGTGAACCGAAGGATTAAAACTGGTACGGGAGATCCTGCACTGTACTTTAATGAGGGGATTGCCCTTCCAGAGACAAAAACCTATGGCAGGTGGGTGCTACCTTAGGGTTTGAAAGGAACCCTGGTATTCAGGGTACTCAGACTGGATAAAGAAAGTCTCCTACTGTCTCAGGGGAGGTACCTAACTACAGTCACTCTTTCAAAAAAGAGTCAACATGTTTCATGCCTAAACTGGCAATAGGGATTTGTGGCGCTTCATCAGGACAAAAACAATATAAGGTGGGCAAACTATCCCTCACTGTGTTGGTGCACTGGGTGCTGCCTACTGAGTGCGTGATTTGTTTCGGGTATGACATGTGGGGAAGGAAAAACAAGGTGAAAGAGGAGAATAAAAATCCTGCTATGACAGCAAAAGACATTACATATTCGATGCTCTTTCTGTCCACCCTCAGAGTGGCAGCAAAGGGTGAAGTGTGGAGGTTCTCCACCCCGGAAGAGGTATAGGAGTGGTTGGATGCATGGTGAGTAGCAGGCGGGTCCCGCCACAGGAAGGGACCACCGGGCATGGCGGCAAAGTGTGAGACAGAGACAGAAAGGGACTCTACAAGTGACCCCCTCCAGCGGGGAGTGCCTCAGGCCCAGTCTTAAGATTGAGAGAACTTTGGGAGAAATGTTCAACAAAAACAGCAGAGACGAAATGGTATATAAATGTGAGGAAGTAATGAACTAACTTTGTGACATAATGCCGTGGCACATCCGATCCTGAGAAGCGTGCAGACTGGGTAAAAATGACAAGTTTCTATGCAATGCTAGAAGTGAGGCAGCTTTAAGAAGGGGGAGGTGGGTCGACCACGGTGGGTATGTGTTTTCTATAGCCCGCCCAAAGTCCGTCAGTTAAGTTATGGGGTGACAGGAGCTCTGTAAATTGGGGGGGTGGGTAGTTTTCGTCCCAAAGTGCAGGGTAGCTGGGAAGGAGAGTTTACTTGATTGGGGTTTTCAGTCTATTTGTTTATAGTACACTGTATTCAATGTATACTCATAACACAAATGGAGAAAAGTGAGAGGGGTATCACAGTAGTATTTAGAGCACATGTACTCACACTTGTGGCACCTAGATATGGAAGAATCAGGAACCTGAGTAATGGCAACGACGACACTGACAACCACTGATAAGCACAACCAAGCATCACAGGCACTCCACAACTCCGCCGGGCGTAACCTACAGATCTCTGTACTGAGGTGAATGTATGAGATTGTTCTTCATTCTGTCCATCAATAGTTCTTTTTGAATTTGGGCGTGACCTACTGAGCATGACTTGGAATGTCAATGGCTTAGGTAACAAAATTAAGCGTACTATGGTATTGCAGTACAATCGACGACATGCACCTGATATAGTCATGCTGCAGGAAACATATTTGATGGGTGACATATGCTAAGCACTGGATAGATTTGGATATAAAATGCTGGCCCATTCTGGGTTCACGTACGGTTCCAGGGGGGTGAGTATACTGGTCATAACAAAATTGCAGCTGGTGCCTCAGCAAACATGGCAAGATAATTTGGACAGATTTGTTGCACTCTCCGGACTATTGGAACGGCGAGTCATTAATCTTTACCCGGTATATATACCACCAAAACTGCCCTCAAACACACTGCCTGAGCTGAGTTCACTGTTGTTGCAATTGCCTAATGAGGTGCTGGTATTGGGCGGGGACCTAAACGCAGTGATGGACCCCACAGTGGATAAAATATCACACACGAGGGGTGAGGGAGGGGCTGACACCCTAAAGACGTTTGTAGAGGCGATGGGGCTGGAGGACCTCTGGCGTGAACACATCCCTCTGGCCAGACAATATACGTTCTTCTTGGGTCCACACTGTGGTTATTCCTTATTAGATTATTTCCTGTCCCATTCCGTAACAGCAGGATGCTTTCGGAGAGCGCTACAGAAGGCACGTGACCTGTCAGACCATTCATCAGTAGACGTGAGACTAATAGGCCCCACCAGAACGAATGCCCTGCCGCCTCCCATTGACCCCTGGCTCCTTAAGAATAAACAGATAAAATACAAGCTACGCAAGCACAGATACCATTACTTTCAAGATAACTTAGGTTCAGTGGATTCACCAGTTATGGTTTGGGAGGCTTATAAAGCAGTATTAAGGGGACAGGTGCAGGCACCGGCGGGAGAAAAAAGAAAGAAAATAAAATCCAGTACGATGCACTCGAAGGGGAGCTAGTACAACTAGAGACGGAGCTTGCAATCACGTTGCAGGCGGATGCATGACTTACTCACTTACAGAGACTAAAGCAACAGGAGTTACGGAACATGGCGGACGATAAAGCTAGGGAGTAGGCTAGGGCAACCCAACGAAGAATACATGAAATAGGAGATAAGGCCACTAAGCTACTTTCATGGCTCGAAAAGAGAGACAGGGAGAGGAGCTGAATACTTAGGGTGGAAAATCTGAAGGGAGATTATTGTATCACAGGTGAGTCTATAGCAAAGACTTTTGCTTCCGACTATGAGCAATTATAAAAGTCCTTGGTGACCTGCACTACTCTCGCGCAGGCAGACCGGAAAGAGCTGGAGCTAGATATCTCAAAAGAGGAGGTATGCGGGGCCATGCGCTTGTTACAATCGGGTAAGGCGGCGGGGCCAAACGGTAACCCAATAGAATTATATAAGGGCGTGGTGAGTCTGGTGGCAATATCAAAATGGGTATGCAGTTCCTAAGTGGGTCAATGTAAAAAAGGGAGGGAGAGTTTAACCACAGAACTAATAGGCAGTCCTATTGTGAAAGAAGTGAAAGGGGAATCACTCCTTTCGGAATTAGGGCCCTCACTCACACAGCCAGCTGGGTGTCATGCTTAATCATTGGGCTTGCTCCTCGTCGGGTCGGCGCTTCAATACCCGACGAGCACCCAAAGAGGGGCTCTTTGGCGGAGATCTTTTCTCCTTGCCGTAAGGTGCTCTGGTTGTAAGGGGCCTAAAAGAAGGGTATAGATGAGGTGAATATGTTGGATTTAAAACAGGTAAGGAAGTTCAAAATAGCAATTTTATTGTGGCTGGCTTCCAACCAGATTCAAATGGTAAGAGTGGCGACTACCTGATTCTATGTTCAGGATGTTGTGCTCTGCTCTAAGTGGTCAACATGTTTCCTTACTGTCTGACTGATCAAGCGGCAACTCTTCAGGAACAAATCATGCATCTTAAATCTCCACACCGTGGTACGTGGGTTAACTAACCTAGAATTACCAAGAAAAATATCTAAAGGGAAAAGATTACCTAAAGATGTGATGGACGACCTATAAAGAACCCATAACATGATTAAGCATTTACCGTAGTGACTTTCCTGTTAGGAACAACTCTCTCTCAATTACATTACTGTGACCCATCATGTGCAAACAGTGAGTGCAAGGTACCGTCATAGTAGTAATGACGTCTGTGAGTTAAAATTGGCGGGGGGATTAAAATCAAGTAAAGTTTACTGCATTAAAAAAGTAGCTTTGATGCATTAGGTCTCTATGCTTACCTAAAGGCTGAAGTAGCCTGGTCCCTTCAGTTTCCGACAGCTTCAAGACACATGAATTTAGTGTCCTGAGGAAAGAGATGTTAGAGTCCGAATTTGGAGCAAGAATTGCTAATGGTGATTACAGGCAGGTAACCCATCAAGTATCAAGCTGCCAGCCTCTACCCAGCGCTGCATGTGAGAGGGACACTGATAACGGCAATGATAATGCCTCGATCCCAAGCAAAGAACAGGGCTCCGCCCCGCTTCCGAACCCGCCGTACCACATCAAGATGATCGGTACGACCGGAGGAAATGCTGGGGTGGGGAGTATCTTTCCATGCATTTACAGGTCAAGTTGTAAAGTATCCCTTGGAAGTCTGGCGGGTCCCTACCAATGTATAGGTGGTTGATGAGGCACCCATGCTCATCTCCTCACTTAGGGTTGAGAGGTTCCACTGGAGGGCTCTGCATTAAAAAACCAGAAGGCATACTCATGATTTTGTTTGCGTTGCGAGTGGTTGACCTACCTCCACGCCGCTGGAACTGGGATGGTACCATTCACCATGCGTTCTCAATGATATAGTATGCCGGTTCCGGGGTCTGGTGGCACCACGTATGCTGCGTATGTTTGAGCAATCGCTAGAAAAGTGCAGTCTACCGAAAGATCAGCGAATAGCAATGATTGTGGTTATTCCTAAACAAGGCAAACCTCTAGAGGAGTGCGCCTCCTACAGGCAATCTCTTTGTAAATGTACAAGTGAAGGTCATGGCCAAGATCATAGCAGCTAGACTCACTAAAGTAATAACGGGACTGATACACCCGGATCAATCCCGCTTTATGCCTCTAGTTGTTGCACAGGGTTGCTCATTTAGCAACACCCCGGAGCGTCCGCGCCAAATGTGCACCAAAAGCAAGCCCGTCTGCGCCCGGCCGCGCACAGCACCAGTCATGCAGCCGGTGCAAGTACAACTACTGTCTGGAAATATGCATACAGATACTCTGGTAATCAACTATGGGCCTTAGGTGAGCGGGTAGATAGAGTTGGCAAGAAAGGATATGTTGAAGTGTGGCCTTCTCAATGTGAGGTCAGTGCCAAAGCACACCAATGAGATTCAAATGTTGTTAGAAACGCTTAATCTGGTTGCTCTGTTTATGGCAGAGACTTGGACAGATGTAGGATCAGATCTGGAGTTGGGTCAGATTTGCCCATTGGGGTATAAAGTGTTTCATAAACCTAGATCCAGAGTTAGAGGTGGAGGGGTCGGGATTATCTATAAGGAATTATGGGACATTGCACCGATGGACATTGATCAAGTGGTCGGTATGGAAATACTGGGCTTCTCCGTAAAAGATTCGGCAGGTCATTTGCTGACTGGCATGGTCTGTTATAGACCTCCGGGGGCAGTCAGAGGACAATTTCAACAAGGAGTGGTTGATGTTTTCAATAATATGGCTTTTACTCACAAACGCCTGTTAATCCTAGGAGATTTTAATCTTTGGACTAACGGGAACATGGACACAGGTTATAACAATATGCTTCAGTCATGTGCAAACATGAACCTGCTGCAATGGGTCACTGAACTGACCCATGAAGGAGGGCATGTACTAGATCTGGTCTTTGCTGGGAAAGACTCTATCATAATGGATAAATCATACCTGTAGAATGGTCAGACCACTTCCTGGTTAAGTTCAGAGTGAGGTACACTAGGGTGAACAGGCCCACTCCTAAGGGGGAAAGAAGTTTTTTAGGGACTATTGTGGAAAGCTAATGTGTCCCCCATCTTTCACGTTTAGAATTATTTTGATCCAAGCAAACAGGTGGATGAGAATTATATAGCTTTCTGCAGGTGCATAACTAGAAAGTTAGAGCAGATTGCGCCTCTTAAAGACATTAGGATAATGGGAAGACCCTCTGCTCCATGGAAAATCATAACCTGAGGAGCCATAAGTTGGCCTGTTAACAGGCAGAGAGACATTGGAGGAAGCAATACGCAGAGGATGAACAAGCTATCTGTAACGAGAAAATAGCCATCTATAAACAAGAAATTGTCACAGCCAAAGCTGAATATTTTGCTGATGTAATTCTGCAATTCAGAAAAGGGGGTGGTGATGAACAGAGTGTCTGAATTAAGCAGACCACTCTTACCCAGTCCAAAGATCAGGGCTTGATCCATCACCGTTATTTAGCTCACTGCCCCATCCCAGCTCAGAACCTGGCTATATGCAAATTAGTCTGTCCCTGGCCCAGTGCATCATGGGAACAGGGCAGACCAAACTACCAAGCCAATTCTTCACCAGAAAGGAGACAAGCTACCGGGGACCGGTTTCTGGCATTTCAGCCTCGTCTGCCCGGCTTGCTTGAATCCTGATGGAGCAGTGAGCAAGGGACTCATGTCTGAGTATACCCTGCCACACCTATAGTGGCCAAAAACGATTCAGAAAAGGGGGTGGTGATGAACAGAGTGTCTGAATTAAGCAGACCACTCTTACCCAGTCCAAAGATCAGGGCTTGATCCATCACCGTTATTTAGCTCACTGCCCCATCCCAGCTCAGAACCTGGCTATATGCAAATATATACTTTTATACTCAGATGTGAGTCCCTTGCTCATTGCACCATCAGGATTCAAGCAAGCCGAAATACTCAGATGTAATTCTGCAGTCAGGTAACAGCACCAAAAGTATTTTCAGAATAGTAAAAGACCTGGTCAGCCCTGATTGTATAAAAAACAAGATCTTGCCTACACAGGAGTTATGTGATGACTTGGCATTCTTCTTTCAAGAGATCATAAGTAAGATTGTTGAAGCTGACGGTAGATTACTTATCTGGCACTATAACGCGGGATGGTAGACAGTCATTAAATAGGGATGGGGTTAGGGACAGTGGGACTATGCCATCGAAGCAGGAAGATTTCCTGGACCACTTTGAGTTGCCCTCGGATGAGGAATTTATCAGGGTGGCTTCAGGAGTTTCATCTGGATCGCCTCTGGATCCCCTCCCTCACAAAATATGGAAGGAGCCAGGCTCCGAATTCTTTCAAGTTCTTTGCCAGTTGTGCGGGCAGTCCTTTGGTAGTGGGGTGGTTCCATCATCTTGGAAGCAGGCGATAGTAACACCCCTTCTGAAGAGACAAACCTTAGACCCCAAATGCCCAAAAAGCTACAGGCCCATTTCTCTTCTTCCTTACCCAGTGAAGATTGTGGAGCCCCTGGTGAGCAGGTCGCTGTCCCATTTCCTGGAGGTCAACAACAAGTTGGAAGATGAGCAATTTGGTTTCCGCCCGGGGCATGGGACAGAAACTGCCTTGATCACCACTTTGGACGATCTTCGATGGCATGCAGACAGGGGACAATCGGCTATTCTAATCCTGCTGGACCTGTCTGCCGCCTTCGATACGGTTAGCCATGCAATTCTTCGAGCAAGGTTAGAAGAAATGGGGGTGATAGATGTGGCTTTAAGATGGTTGCAGTCATATCTGGCCAGCAGATGGCAGGCAGTGGCCCTTCCCCCTTTTCAATCGGAATTTGTTGACACAGAGCATGGGGTACCTCAGCGTTCCTCAATCAGCCCTATTCTAGTCAATGCCTACATGAGGCTGCTGATAGGCATCATCAAGTCATTTAACATTAGGTTGGTGAACTATGCCGATGACACCCAGCTCTTTTTGTCCCTGGATCGCGACCAGGCTGGCTCTCTGGAAAATTTCCACGCATGTGTGCGAGACATGGTTAATTGGTTAAGGGACAACTCCCTGCAATTCAATAATGACAAAACAGAGATATTGCATTGTGGAGTAGGCAGAGTGTCGCCGGTTCCTCCAACCAATTTTTACCCTATCCCCACGGATGTTCCTTTGGTACCTGTGGGGACGGTGCGAAATCTGGGGGTCAGCTTTAATGATAAGCTGAACATGAATTTCATGTGAACAAGTTGGTGGGCAGCTGGCATTCTCTTATTAGAGTATTACGGAAGGTACTACCAGTGTTACCAACTCTGTACTCCAATGGTCAGAAGTGTCATTATGAGCCGCATGGACTACTGTAATGCCTTGTTACTGGAGTCTCCGAGATATTTGCTCAAGAGGCTCCAGAGACTACCGGCGGCAGCAGCAAAACTTGCCCTAATGAGACCACGTCTGTCATCTTCATCTCAGGCCTTGGCAGAGTTGCATAGGCTACAGGTGGATCAAAGGGTAGAGATTAAGTCTCTCTGCATCGTGTTTAAGTCTTTACATGGACTTGGGCCCAAACCAATAAAGCACAGGGTTGGGTGGTATGCTCCTATATGTAGCCTCCGCTCCTCAACAGCCAAGCTTGCAATCATACCCAAGACAAAGAGAGTAACTATGGGGGGGAGCATTTGGCGTGGCAGCTACTCGTTTGTGGAATAGTCTCCCCTATGAACTGAGACAGATACCGGACTTTATGTTGTTTCGGAAGAAAATTAAGACCTGGCTTTTTCCCAGAGTATAATCTTCTGCTATGATCTATAGTAGGCCCCGTTGCTAATATACGTGTATCACAGCACCAGGATGCCCGTAGGGTTACAGCGCGCTTTACAAATGTGCTTACAATACAATGCCCTGGAGGAGCACTAGGCTAAATCTACCGCCTCTATATGGGGTAAAATATGTAACCACGACCCAGCCGGAAGAGAATACCACACTGTTGTCACTCGACGCCCATATGGTGTTCGACAGCATAGAATGGCAAAATCTGCTGCGGTGCTTGAATGGTTTGACTTTGCTCCGAAGTTCCGAGCGTGTATACAGCTCTTATACACAGAGGCCCTTGCCAGGGTGTGGGTTAATGGTGCAGTGTCTAGGAGGGTGGGGATGCATAAAGGTACAAAGTAGGGATGTCCGCTCTCACCCATGCTGTTCGCACTTGCACTGGAACTTTTGTCATCATGGGTCATGACTGACCCACGGATAAGAGGTATTCTGATTGGGGGTGAGTGGGAGGAAAGAATTTGACTATATGCGGATGACATCCTCCTATACGTCAATACGCCCCACTCCACGAGCCACCGAGCACTTCTTGTATTTCAGCTGTTTTGCAGCTATTCGGGGTATCAAATAAATTGGATGGCGAAGTGCCCACTCTGTCAAACATAGGAAAGGAGTTATTGATTAAAACTAAATTAAAATATCTGGGAATGGTGATCACACAAACAGAACAGGAGTTTAGGGATGAGAACCTAGCCCTTCAGCTGAGTCGGTTAGGAAATGATGTGGCGCTGTGGGGAAAATTGCCGCTCTCACTGATGGGAAGGGCTGCCATTTTCAAAATGCTGGCACTGTCACACCCTGTATATGCCCTGCAAAACACCCCGCACAAGGTACCAAATGGATTATTTTCAGAAGATAGACTCTGAGATACGGAAACTGCTACGGGATGGTGGTAGCCCATGGATAGCGCTGAGTAAACTGCAGAATGGGCCATATGATGGAGTGTTGGCGGTCTCAGATATTCGTAAATATTAATGGGCTGCGCACTTGTTGGCAATTAATGACTGAGTATTTGCAGAAAAAAGCGAACCGGCGTACCGGGTAGATCATTGGTCGATGCGAAGAGGGGGGTATTGAAGGCCTGATACACCAAAAAATCAACCGACTGACTACTGACTCATACACAGACAACAGTGAGAGTATGGAGAGAGGAAATTTGGTTTTTGGTTTGGGAAGGTAAACTAACTGAGCGCACTCCCCTGTGGGAGAGCGACCTATTGATGGAAGTATGTGAACTTGAAGGGTTTCGAATCTGGGCACTCCTGGGCATTGACTGCTTGGGTGACATATGGAAAACACAAAAAATGATAGACTTTGAGGAATTACAGTTGGAATATCAAATGGCTAATTCAGAAAAATTCCTATACCTACAACTAGGCATGCCCTAAGGTCACACGTGAACATAGGAGAACAAATACCAGAGGCAGCCCTGCTTGAGGACAGAATATTGGTGGACCTGATACTAGACAAGGCAACCTCTCTTATCTATAAGAAAATTATGAATAATGTTCCAGACCCATTGTTAGCTCTTCGGGAAAAGTGGGAATCGGACGTGGGGATCCTAGAAGAGGATGACTGGTTGGAAGTTATACAAAGCCCTAGAGAGGTGGTCATAAGGGCACATTTTATATTGATCCATATTAGAATTATACACAGATCTTATACAACCAGATCAAGACTTTATAAAATGGGCAAATGCAATTAAAACACATGTGCAAGAGGTTGTGGGGAAGACGGCACGATCTTTAATACACTACGGCGTTGCCCAGGGGTACACCGATTCTGGATTACAATTATTGCAATAATGTCTAAGATTGTAGGACTAACTGTCCCAATGGATGCCCGTTGGCATCTTCTATGCGTCACAGGAGACCCTGTTTGGCCAAAATACATGAAACTATGGCTGATGCTGGCAGGTGTGGTAGTAAAATGAAACATTGCCAGAGCATGGGTGAAGTCGCAGCCACCAATAGTGAGATAGTTGGAACAAGACCTGGACTAGTGCTGTGCAACGGGGATCACTGTTAAAATATTGATCCCAAAACTACCAACGTACAAAAATATCAAGGTGAAAATATCGTATACAAAAATATCGTCATCCTATATATAAACAAGTTTTTACACAAATATCGATATTTAATTATCGCCTTAATAAATATCGTTAACAAATATATAGACTATAAACATATCAAAAAGGAAAATATCGAAAAATGAAAATGAAAAACAAAGACTACAAAAATATCGATAATATCGATTTACAAATATATTTATAACTTTTACAAAAAATATCGCCAATACTATTCAACATTAAATAAACACTCCTTTCAACTATCTAATAATTTGATATATTAAAACAATTAAAGTTTTATAATACCAACATATATAAATGTAATATATATTTAAAATACATATCAATAAATTATAAAAACACAAATAAATATATACATTCACAACAATTAATATATATACTCACTAACACATATTTATTAACATATACATATCATATACAACAATTTTCTAAATTATAAAATGAAATTATTAACTCAAATATTTAAATATCTACAACATAAAATATATTATAAACAACTTACAAACAACAAATATAATTACCTTATTAAAAAGTGACTCCTACCAAATTCAAAAAGCGCATCTCAACCATTGAATTTACACTACAAGACCACAAAGCAATTAAAATTTAGAACTACTTAACTAACCACCATAAAAACGATTACTTAACTTAAAGAAAATTACCGTTTATCGGCCAAACATGGAGGAAGACTGTTACTTTGCTGGAGAGAGAGAGAGAGAGAAAGACAATCTACAAAAACTACTATGGCAGATTATACAACAAGACAGATAAGAAAAAGCCTTTGTTAATTAATATAAAGTCCTCAACATCCTTAGCTTAACTCCCTAAATTATTTAAATGTCCTCTTCTTTTTAAATTAAAACTAAACTTTCTATCAACAACAGCAAAAACTATAAAATACAAATGAGATTGACTACCTTATTTAATTCAACATGATAAAAATTCATGAACTATTAAAAAAGCAAAGTTTACCTAGAAATAAAGTAACATTGTCTGATACTTTTACAAGCTTAAAAATATAAAACAAAACGAATGTATACATTTTTCATCACCGCTTCAACAGACTGCATCTACCATAGAACATCCACCAAATTAAATTCATCTACTACAAAAAGTAAGTCAGTGTAGTCAAACCACAGCCAACACAGTGCAACAACACAGGAAGACAGCAAGGCATACCAAGTAAAGGCAAAAGGAAGAAAGGAAGGCCTGGAAGTGTAACTGGGAACAGCCACACGTGCCTAAAACAACCCCACAGGAGTACACCTGCAGCACAACACACAGGGCCCATATACATACTCCATTACTGACAAACACCAGGAGGAATTTACACATATTGACTAATCTACTAACAGCAACTTTGCCTACCAAATTTAAAAATGAATTGCACTAGCATATGTACCAACAACAGAAGTGGCAAATTATTATAACTTATTAAATAACAGTCCTTTCTAACACATTAATGAAAAAAAAATAACTCCCTTTTTGGATTACTTTGAGGACACCTGGGTGGGAAAGTTACATTGTTCAGGTCACCGTAGACAACCAAAATTTCACATTCCCTGGTGGCATGTCTACGCGAGCACTATTGCACAAAAAGCAAAAACTAATAACACAGTAGAAGGATGGCATAATGCCTTCCAGGCCACAATAGGGAGAGGACAACCAACACTACACAAACTTATACAATCAATGAAAAAAGAACAAAAGGGCCTATTAGGAGGTCGGGCGGTGGCACCACCGCAGTGCTGGTGGGGCGGAAAAACACATTTTTCCACTCCTGAGCAGCGGGAAACACGTCCGCCATATTAGTATTGCAAAACATAGGTCAATACCCGTTCACTGCGGAGCGACGTGCACCGCCATCAAAGTGCGCCGCCACCGCAGTGGTGTGAGCCAATGGAGACTCACTGACGTGCGGAATGACGTCCGCCTCGCTCCACATCTTAGGATGGCCCAAACAAGCAGACGCACCGGAGTGGAGAGACCTCCCAACTAGAGACGGTGTAAACACAAAAGTGGAGCGCGATACCAGAGTCCCGGTCCACACCACTCGGTCACGACCGCCATGGACCCTGCTCTACATGTGTTCCCGGCGCAGTATCTGCTATAGCACTATCATCTCAAGGGGCAGCCGCGGACTCCGCTACAGGTACGCAACTACACAAATACAACACAAAACACACGGGCTGACACAGGGTCCAAATTCACACCAGACACCCTGCTGGGGGCATCAACACATCCACAAGGACACCCACACATGACCCACCTGCCACCAAGTCACCCCTCTTCATCCTGGATACACATCGACCGCAAACTTGCAGCAATTTCCCGGTCACTTCACCGCAGCTGTGAAGACATGCACACAATGCAGAAGGCAGGGCCAGTCCAAGGCATGGGCAGGGCACAAAGACCCCAGGGACACACCTCCCCCACCACACACCAACACACCCCATGAAGGCACAGGCCAGATGCCCATCCTGTGCACCCCAATGCACAGCAACAAGCAAGGTCAATCCACACCCTGTACCACACGACAAACAACCAGGGAGACGGCCACTGCAGGAGTAGCTGCACAGGAACACACAACACACAGCACAGTGCCAGGAAACACACACACCAAAACACCACTACACACATGGAAACCAACATGAATACAATCACCAAAGTAACACATACAAGGAACAAATATACACATGGACACACAGCCTGCATACTCACACAAACATACCACACACTCACACACAGACACCCAAAATGTCCACAGCAATGGAGCACAACAAATCAGCAATCCAAAGTGGAATGTACACAAATGGAAGGCAATGGAGACACACAACAAGCATGTGCACATCTCATCCAAGACCAGGAACACAGAACACCTCCCTCAGCCCATCAAATCACACATGACTGCTACAGTCAGTGAAGTCAAACCACAGCCAACACAGTGCAACAACACAGGGAGACAGCAAGGCATACCAAGTAAAGGCACAAGGAAGGAAGGAAGGCCTGGAAGTGTAACTGGGAACAGCCACACGTGCATTCAACAACCCCACAGGTGTACACCTGCAGCACAACACACAGGGTCCATATACATACTCCATTACTGACAAACACCAGGAGGAATTTATACACATACTCCCCTCACAACAGCAGCACACAACACCAGTTGCACACACACTGAAGGCTGCCAATACTTGCCAGTACATAGACACACAAACAAACACACACCCTGGGTGTAGCCACAAACATAACACACACACAGGGATGCCAGAACAGATGTCTGCCCAAAAACAACACACAAACACGAAACACACACATAACCCCATCAGAAACAGACACACCCTGTCAGACAAACTGTGGAAAGGCAATGGGAGTAAAGACACAACAGGAGTTCACAACCCCATCACCCAGGACCAAAACACATACAATATACCACAAAACACACAAGACGTGCACCATCACAGAACAACACTGCCACATCAAACCAACTACAGATGCACATGAAATAAAAACTGAACAAACACTGCAGGAAATGAGGGGATGAACAACAGGCAATGCCAAGGCCATATACACACAGCACTGTCTGCACAACTAGCAGTGTGTGCACACCAAGCATAACAGTCACACAAACACATGACTGACATAACCTCAACACACACAACACAAATCAGCATAGCACAAACACAACAGCACACCCAGGAATTGAAGCAATACCACAGCCAACACACATACATCCAACTCAACAACAACAGATGCACCACTCTGGTATACAAGAGTAGAACCATCTTAGCCAGAGCACTAGGCAGCACACCGAGCTGAAATGCACATGAGCAATCCTGACGGATTAATAGCACAAGAACATCACACATAAACCTTTGGGGGAATGTCCAGAGTGGAACATTTCTCTTGGCCCAAGAACTGCACCACAAAGCACAGTGTCACAAATGAAGTGATGGGGAGATACACACACATGTAAACCAAGGGTACAGCTGTCATCAAAGTGAACCGTCTTGCATGTCAGTAGTCTACATGTAAGGGGTGTACCATACACAAATAAAGGGAGTGCAGACTCACAATGGGTAGGCATAAGTGGCACACATAGGGAATGGCATTATACCACACACACCATGCCATACAGTAGGATAAAAGGCACCACGTGCCTGCAATGCATGAGAAACACAACCACAATAGCAGTGTGGAGCAGCAGGGCTGCACAGTCTACACAAACAGACTCAAGACACATGGATGATCAAACAAACACAACACTGATGTGCAAGTCACACACTCTGCACACTCACAAGTAAATAAAAAAACAAGTAGGAGTCAGACAGAAAAGCACGGACACACCAACACACTGCACAGTGCACAACAGACAACTCACACATGTGCATACAACCACATCCACAGGGCTGAACAATCCAAACAACAGGCACACAACTCCTGGGTGACACGTGTGTCTTTCACAATCCAGGGGCACACGCACATCCACACCCCCTACAAAGTCACACCCTTCACACTGCACACCTCTTGACTACACAAGCGCACACATCTCATGTAGGCCATGGGACCAGGACTAAGGGCCATCACAAGATGACCATACACATACACAGCTGGGCACACATAAAGGAATAACACACATACATGATCACATTGCCCAGCCTGCTTGCAAACCTGTGCACAGTATCACACCCTGTGCTGGCAGTTTCCCCCAACCTGACATGTGAACAATGTAGCCAACAATAGCAAACCACTAAAAAGAGAACTGCATGAAAGGTAAAATTGACACCACAGATAACACAAGTATCAGGTGTCTGAATGGACTGAAGTCCCTGTCACCCCTGTTAAAAAAGATGATGCGGCTAAAGAGCTTGGCAATGTTGAAGTGACACATAGAGCATTGGGCACAGTCAACCAAATGCACACACCAAAAGAACTTTAATCAGCAAGGACACTGACAAAACAGACAACAGGAGTAACTGTCTTTATTCACATATTGCACAGATTTGACAGTAGAACAACAGTAGAGAAGAGCAAGGCACAACATGCTGAGCATATGCAAGAGAATATGCACAGGCAAACTCTAAACAGGAAGGCCAGTGGCCAGTTCAGGGTGCAAGGCAAATACATGAGAGGCTGCACAGGGTAGAGTCCAACACAGCAGAGCAACAGGGCCAGTGTCCATGGCAGGTTGCACCGCGAGTATATGAGAGGCTGCACAGGGTAGATTCCAACACAGCAGAGCAACAGGTCCAGTGTCCATGGCAGGGTGCACAGCGTGTACATGAGAGGCTGCACAGGGGAGAGTCCAACACAGCTGAGCAACAGGGCCAGTGTCCATGGCAGGATGCCCAGCGAGTACATGAGAGGCTGCACTGGGTAGAGTCCAACACAGCAGAGCAACAGGACCAGTGTCCATGGCAGGGTGCACAGCGAGTACATGAGAGGCTGCACAGGGTAGAGTCCAACACAGCAGAGCAACAGGGCCAGTGTCCAAGGCAGGGTGCACAGCGAGTACACGAGAGGCTGCACAGGCATAGGGCAGAACAGGAAGGCCAGCCAGCATGGCAAAGTTCTGAGTGAGTACATGAGAATCTGCACAGTCAAGGGCAGAACAGGAAGGCCAGTGGGCATGGCAAAGTGCAGAGTGAGTACATGAGAAGCTGCACAGTCAAGGGCAGAACAGCAGTGAATGACAAGGCCAGTGGGCATGTCAAAGTGCAGAGTCAGGACATGAGAAGCTGCACCGTTAAGGGCAGAACAGGAAGGCCAAGGGCCATGGCAAAGTGCAGAGTGAGTAGATGAGAATCTGCACAGTCAAGGGCAGAACAGCAGTGAATGACAAGGCCAGTGGGCATGGCAAAGTGCAGAGTCAGGACATGAGAAGCTGCACAGTCAAGGGCAGAACAGCAGTGAATGACAATGCCAGTGGGCATGGCAAAGTGCAGAGTCAGGACATGAGAAGCTGCACAGTCAAGGGCAGAACAGGAAGGCCAGTGGTCATGCCAAAGTGCAGTGAGGTCAGAAGAATCTGCACAGTCAAGGGCAGAACAGTAAGGCCAGTGGGCATGGCAAAGTGCGGAGTGAATACATGAGAAGCTGCACAGTAAAGGGCAGAACAGCAGTGAATGACAAGGCCAGTGGGCATGGCAAAGTGCAGAGTCAGGACATGAGAAGCTGCACTGTGAGTGTGTTTGACTGTACCCTTCCATGGCCAGCAACACACTCAGGTGGTAAACAATGGGCAGGACTAGCACACCTGTGTGAGAGACAGGTGTGTGAGGGGGACTACCACTCACTCTTGGCTGTCAGGAGGACTTGGAGGTGGATGTGTGTCGGGGACAGCAGGACCACTTGACTGGGGAGAGAGAGGCCCAGGTGATGTAGAGCTATCAGTGGCGTGGCAAGCTGGGGGACTGTTTGGACCAGGTGGTGTAGTGGCACTTGGAGGTGGAGTCATGCAGACCTGTGACACAGTTTGGGTGGGAGAGTTTTGAGGGGTGCCTTTCCACTTCTTGGGAATTCGAAATGGCTTCCCTGTACTGGGGTTAATGGGAACTGGTGATGACATAACAGGTACACACGCAAACAGACCTGCATCAGGTGCAGATGCTGACACTCCCTCTGGTAACGTGCTGGAGCCTGCGGAACACTTTGTCTGGCTACGCCTCTGGACCACCTTCCCCTGTTTGCCAGGTGTACCCCCGACAGTGCCCTCCTTCCCCTGTTTGCCAGGTGTACCCCCTACAGTGCCCTCCTTTCTCTGTTTTACTGGGCATGGAATGGGAGTCGATGTGATGGGCGAATGTGGCTCTGAGCCCTTCCTAGGTGTACCCTTGCCATACAACACCTCCTCAGAGGGCATTAAATACGGCATGCTAGCTTTACTTGAGGTTTTAGGGACAGGAGAGTCCTTCGCTGGTGATGCCTCTGAGGCATGTGTGCCTGATGTCTGCTTCATTGCTTTTTTGGCCTTGCTCTTCCCTGACATGCTCTTGTCTTTGCATTCTGGGGTGGCTTTGCTCTTCTGTGGGATGGTGTCTGCGGGTGGGCCCGCTTGGGTTGTTTCTGCTGGGTGCTTCTTGTGCTGTATCGTGACTGTGTCGCATAGGAATTGTGGTCACTATCATCAGATGTAGCCACTGACTGGGGTGGACAAAATCCGTGGAGCAGCAATGTGTCTGTTGAAGGGCATACATCACTGGCACAAGCCAAATCTTCACCAGAAAGGAGACAAGCTTCCGGTGACCGGTTTCTGCCATTCCAGGCGTCGTCGGCCCGGCTTGCTTGAATCCTGATGGAGCAGTGAGCAAGGGACTCATGTCTGAGTATACCCTTCCACGCTTATGGTGGACAAAATGATTCAGAAAAGGGGGTGGTGATGAACAGAGTGTCTGAATTAAGCATACTCTGTCCATCACCACCCCCCTTTTTGAATCGTTTTGGCCACCACAAGTGTGGAAGGGTATGCTCAGATGTGAGTCCCTTGCTCACTGCACCATCAGGATTCAAGCAAGCCGGGCCGAAGACGGCTGTAATGTCAGAAACCGGTCCCCGGAAGCTTGTTTCCTTTCCAGTAAAGAATTGGCTTGGTAGTTTGGTCTGCCCTGTTCCCATGATGCACTGGGCCAGGGTCAGACTAATTTGCATGTAGCCAGGTTCTGAACTGGGATGGTGCAGTGAGCTAAAAAACGGTGA
The DNA here is from genome assembly GCF_964261635.1 of Lissotriton helveticus. Lineage (NCBI taxonomy): Eukaryota > Metazoa > Chordata > Amphibia > Caudata > Salamandridae > Lissotriton > Lissotriton helveticus. The sequence continues at coordinate 694,287,057 of NC_136063.1, forward strand.
TGGATCAAGCCCTGATCTTTTGACTGGGTAGGGGTGTTCTGCTTAATTCAGATACTCTGTCCATCACCACCCCACTTTTTGAATCGTTTTGGCCACCACAAGTGTGGAAGGGTATGCTCAGATGTGAGTCCCTTGCTCACTGCACCATCAGGATTCAAGCAAGCCGGGCCGAAGACGGCTGTAATGCCAGAAACCGGTCCCTGGAAGCTTGTTTCCTTTCCAGTAAAGAATTGGCTTGGTAGTTTGGTCTGCCCTGTTCCCATGATGCACTGGGCCAGGGTCAGACTAATTTGCATGTAGCCAGGTTCTGAACTGGGATGGTGCAGTGAGCTAAAAAACGGTGATGGATCAAGCCCTGATCTTTTGACTGGGTAGGAGTGTTCTGCTTAATTCAGATACTCTGTCCATCACCACCCCCCTTTTTGAATCGTTTTGGCCACCACAAGTGTGGAAGGGTATGCTCAGATGTGAGTCCCTTGCTCACTGCACCATCAGGATTCAAGCAAGCCGGGCCGAAGACGGCTGTAATGCCAGAAACCGGTCCCCGGAAGCTTGTTTCCTTTCCAGTAAAGAATTGGCTTGGTAGTTTGGTCTGCCCTGTTCCCATGATGCACTGGGCCAGGGTCAGACTAATTTGCATGTAGCCAGGTTCTGAACTGGGATGGTGCAGTGAGCTAAAAAACGGTGATGGATCAAGCCCTGATCTTTTGACTGGGTAGGAGTGTTCTGCTTAATTCAGATACTCTGTCCATCACCATCCCCCTTTTTGAATCGTTTTGGCCACCACAAGTGTGGAAGGGTATGCTCAGATGTGAGTCCCTTGCTCACTGCACCATCAGGATTTAAGCAAGCCGGGCCGAAGACGGCTGTAATGCCAGAAACCGGTCCCCGGAAGCTTGTTTCCTTTCCAGTAAAGAATTGGCTTGGTAGTTTGGTCTGCCCTGTTCCCATGATGCACTGGGCCAGGGTCAGACTAATTTGCATGTAGCCAGGTTCTGAACTGGGATGGTGCAGTGAGCTAAAAAACGGTGATGGATCAAGCCCTGATCTTTTGACTGGGTAGGAGTGTTCTGCTTAATTCAGATACTCTGTCCATCACCACCCCCCTTTTTGAATCGTTTTGGCCACCACAAGTGTGGAAGGGTATGCTCAGATGTGAGTCCCTTGCTCACTGCACCATCAGGATTCAAGCAAGCCGGGCCGAAGACGGCTGTAATGCCAGAATCCGGTCCCCGGAAGCTTGTTTCCTTTCCAGTAAAGAATTGGCTTGGTAGTTTGGTCTGCCCTGTTCCCATGATGCACTGGGCCAGGGTCAGACTAATTTGCATGTAGCCAGGTTCTGAACTGGGATGGTGCAGTGAGCTAAAAAACGGTGATGGATCAAGCCCTGATCTTTTGACTGGGTAGGAGTGTTCTGCTTAATTCAGATACTCTGTCCATCACCACCCCCCTTTTTGAATTGTTTTGGCCACCACAAGTGTGGAAGGGTATACTCAGACATGAGTCCCTTGCTCACTGCTCCATCAGGATTCAAGCAAGCCGGGCCGACGACGCCTGGAATGGCAGAAACCGGTCCCCGGAAGCTTGTCTCCTTTCTGGTGAAGAATTGGCTTGGTAGTTTGGTCTGCCCTGTTCCCATGATGCACTGAGCCAGGGACAGACTAATTTGCATATAGCCAGGTTCTGAGCTGGGATGGGGCAGTGAGCTAAATAACGGTGATGGATCAAGCCCTGATCTTTTGACTGGGTAGGAGTGTTCTGCTTAATTCAGATACTCTGTCCATCACCACCCCCCTTTTTGAATCGTTTTGGCCACCACAAGTGTGGAAGGGTATGCTCAGATGTGAGTCCCTTGCTCACTGCACCATCAGGATTCAAGCAAGCCGGGCCGAAGACGGCTGTAATGCCAGAAACCGGTACCCGGAAGCTTGTTTCCTTTCCAGTAAAGAATTGGCTTGGTAGTTTGGTCTGCCCTGTTCCCATGATGCACTGGGCCAGGGTCAGACTAATTTGCATGTAGCCAGGTTCTGAACTGGGATGGTGCAGTGAGCTAAAAAACGGTGATGGATCAAGCCCTGATCTTTTGACTGGGTAGGAGTGTTCTGCTTAATTCAGATACTCTGTCCATCACCACCCCCCTTTTTGAATCGTTTTGGCCACCACAAGTGTGGAAGGGTATGCTCAGATGTGAGTCCCTTGCTCACTGCACCATCAGGATTCAAGCAAGCCGGGCCGAAGACGGCTGTAATGCCAGAAACCGGTCCCCGGAAGCTTGTTTCCTTTCCAGTAAAGAATTGGCTTGGTAGTTTGGTCTGCCCTGTTCCCATGATGCACTGGGCCAGGGTCAGACTAATTTGCATGTAGCCAGGTTCTGAACTGGGATGGTGCAGTGAGCTAAAAAACGGTGATGGATCAAGCCCTGATCTTTTGACTGGGTAGGAGTGTTCTGCTTAATTCAGATACTCTGTCCATCACCACCCCCCTTTTTGAATCGTTTTGGCCACCACAAGTGTGGAAGGGTATGCTCAGATGTGAGTCCCTTGCTCACTGCACCATCAGGATTCAAGCAAGCCGGGCCGAAGACGGCTGTAATGCCAGAAACCGGTCCCCGGAAGCTTGTTTCCTTTCCAGTAAAGAATTGGCTTGGTAGTTTGGTCTGCCCTGTTCCCATGATGCACTGGGCCAGGGTCAGACTAATTTGCATGTAGCCAGGTTCTGAACTGGGATGGTGCAGTGAGCTAAAAAACAGTGATGGATCAAGCCCTGATCTTTTGACTGGGTAGGAGTGTTCTGCTTAATTCAGATACTCTGTCCATCACCATCCCCCTTTTTGAATCGTTTTGGCCACCACAAGTGTGGAAGGGTATGCTCAGATGTGAGTCCCTTGCTCACTGCACCATCAGGATTTAAGCAAGCCGGGCCGAAGACGGCTGTAATGCCAGAAACCGGTCCCCGGAAGCTTGTTTCCTTTCCAGTAAAGAATTGGCTTGGTAGTTTGGTCTGCCCTGTTCCCATGATGCACTGGGCCAGGGTCAGACTAATTTGCATGTAGCCAGGTTCTGAACTGGGATGGTGCAGTGAGCTAAAAAACGGTGATGGATCAAGCCCTGATCTTTTGACTGGGTAGGGGTGTTCTGCTTAATTCAGATACTCTGTCCATCACCACCCCCCTTTTTGAATCGTTTTGGCCACCACAAGTGTGGAAGGGTATACTCAGACATGAGTCCCTTGCTCACTGCTCCATCAGGATTCAAGCAAGCCGGGCCGACGACGCCTGGAATGGCAGAAACCGGTCCCCGGAAGCTTGTCTCCTTTCTGGTGAAGAATTGGCTTGGTAGTTTGGTCTGCCCTGTTCCCATGATGCACTGGGCCAGGGTCAGACTAATTTGCATGTAGCCAGGTTCTGAACTGGGATGGTGCAGTGAGCTAAAAAACGGTGATGGATCAAGCCCTGATCTTTTGACTGGGTAGGAGTGTTCTGCTTAATTCAGATACTCTGTCCATCACCACCCCCCTTTTTGAATCGTTTTGGCCACCACAAGTGTGGAAGGGTATGCTCAGATGTGAGTCCCTTGCTCACTGCACCATCAGGATTCAAGCAAGCCGGGCCGAAGACGGCTGTAATGCCAGAAACCGCTTCCCGGAAGCTTGTTTCATTTCCAGTAAAGAATTGGCTTGGTAGTTTGGTCTGCCCTGTTCCCATGATGCACTGGGCCAGGGTCAGACTAATTTGCATGTAGCCAGGTTCTGAACTGGGATGGTGCAGTGAGCTAAAAAACGGTGATGGATCAAGCCCTGATCTTTTGACTGGGTAGGAGTGTTCTGCTTAATTCAGATACTCTGTCCATCACCACCCCCCTTTTTGAATCGTTTTGGCCACCACAAGTGTGGAAGGGTATGCTCAGATGTGAGTCCCTTGCTCACTGCACCATCAGGATTCAAGCAAGCCGGGCCGAAGACGGCTGTAATGCCAGAAACCGGTCCCCGGAAGCTTGTTTCCTTTCCAGTAAAGAATTGGCTTGGTAGTTTGGTCTGCCCTGTTCCCATGATGCACTGGGCCAGGGTCAGACTAATTTGCATGTAGCCAGGTTCTGAACTGGGATGGTGCAGTGAGCTAAAAAACGGTGATGGATCAAGCCCTGATCTTTTGACTGGGTAGGAGTGTTCTGCTTAATTCAGATACTCTGTCCATCACCACCCCCCTTTTTGAATCGTTTTGGCCACCACAAGTGTGGAAGGGTATGCTCAGATGTGAGTCCCTTGCTCACTGCACCATCAGGATTCAAGCAAGCCGGGCCGAAGACGGCTGTAATGCCAGAAACCGGTCCCCGGAAGCTTGTTTCCTTTCCAGTAAAGAATTGGCTTGGTAGTTTGGTCTGCCCTGTTCCCATGATGCACTGGGCCAGGGTCAGACTAATTTGCATGTAGCCAGGTTCTGAACTGGGATGGTGCAGTGAGCTAAAAAACGGTGATGGATCAAGCCCTGATCTTTTGACTGGGTAGGAGTGTTCTGCTTAATTCAGATACTCTGTCCATCACCACCCCCCTTTTTGAATCGTTTTGGCCACCACAAGTGTGGAAGGGTATGCTCAGATGTGAGTCCCTTGCTCACTGCACCATCAGGATTCAAGCAAGTCGGGCCGAAGACGGCTGTAATGCCAGAAACCGGTCCCCGGAAGCTTGTTTCCTTTCCAGTAAAGAATTGGCTTGGTAGTTTGGTCTGCCCGTTCCCATGATGCACTGGGCCAGGGTCAGACTAATTCGCATGTAGCCAGGTTCTGAACTGGGATGGTGCAGTGAGCTAAAAAACGGTGATGGATCAAGCCCTGATCTTTTGACTGGGTAGGAGTGTTCTGCTTAATTCAGATACTCTGTCCATCACCACCCCCCTTTTTGAATCGTTTTGGCCACCACAAGTGTGGAAGGGTATGCTCAGATGTGAGTCCCTTGCTCACTGCACCATCAGGATTCAAGCAAGCCGGGCCGAAGACGGCTGTAATGCCAGAAACCTGTCCCCGGAAGCTTGTTTCCTTTCCAGTAAAGAATTGGCTTGGTAGTTTGGTCTGCCCTGTTCCCATGATGCACTGGGCCAGGGTCAGACTAATTTGCATGTAGCCAGGTTCTGAACTGGGATGGTGCAGTAAGCTAAAAAACGGTGATGGATCAAGCCCTGATCTTTTGACTGGGTAGGAGTGTTCTGCTTAATTCAGATACTCTGTCCATCACCACCCCCCTTTTTGAATCGTTTTGGCCACCACAAGTGTGGAAGGGTATGCTCAGATGTGAGTCCCTTGTTCACTGCATCATCAGGATTCAAGCAAGCCGGGCCGAAGACGGCTGTAATGCCAGAAACCGGTCCCCGGAAGCTTGTTTCCTTTCCAGTAAAGAATTGGCTTGGTAGTTTGGTCTGCCCTGTTCCCATGATGCACTGGGCCAGGGTCAGACTAATTTGCATGTAGCCAGGTTCTGAACTGGGATGGTGCAGTGAGCTAAAAAACGGTGATGGATCAAGCCCTGATCTTTTGACTGGGTAGGAGTGTTCTGCTTAATTCAGATACTCTGTCCATCACCACCCCCCTTTTTGAATCCCCGTGACTGGTGATTGGCTGGTGCTTTGCCTCCAGAGACTCCCAGGCTCTTCTTTGGTTTTCCCCTTGGTTGTTTCGCTGGGGTGTCCCCTGCTGTGGTGCCAGCGGCATCTGAAGACTCATCCCTCTCAGTGGGCGCAGGGGAGGATGGTGAACTATTACCCTGCAGCACACCAGAGGGGGGGTGGAGGTGTTGGTTGGGACGCAGGCCTGTCTCTCCATAACGCCACTTGCTGGCCCATGAGGTCCACCATTTGTCCGATGCAGGTGTCGAGGGACCTCATCAGCAGGATGAGCTTGCGTAAGAGTTCGTCAGACCGGTCACTTTGTCCCTGGACCTGTTTGTAGGCCCGCTGACTCTGGTGTAGTGGTCAAGGGATGGGGTCCCAACCTCCTGATGTCTGGGGGTGACCCTGGTCCTTCCACCTGCCCTGCTGCCACGGACCTGTTGCCTCGCCACTGTGCGTCCACGCACACTCTCCCTGCCGTCCACAGTTGTTGGTGTGGGCTGGTCATCCCCTGGAACCGGGAAGGTGTTGCACTGGAGGTGGAGGTGGTGGTGGTGGTGGTGGAGGTGGTGGTGGATGCACAGGCTGTAACAGCAGGGCTCAGCTGTGCTGTTGTTGTTGTTGTTACAGCAGACGTGGTGGTGGGGAGGATAGGATCCTGGGACCTGGTGCTCCCTGGCACATCAGATGGGGCGGCCTCGAGCTCATCGTCCTGAAAATCCTGGCAGTCTACATCCGAGAGTCCATGTACCGGGGGTGGAGACTGGCTCTGCTGGTCATTGATGTTGTCTTCAGCAGGGAGTTCTTGGTCACCTGTGGATTAGATGGGGAATGGTCAGTGTTGTGCACTCAGCAAGAATACTGTTAGCTGTGTGTCATCCAGTGTCTGTACAGTACACATTTGACTGATTTTCACATCTTTTGCTGTGTGCAATACCGTGCCTCATGACACGATGCAGAGGTACAGACATTACTCGCGCATGTTGTCAGATGTTGATATTTTGCATGCAAATCGTGCTGTGAATATGTTCACAGGGACCAGTTGCCATGTAGGGACAAGCATAAGTGGGTTTAATGGTTCTCTCAATGTTGATTCGTATGCCCAGGCTGTTGTCACATCTGGCCATGGAGTGGCCATTTTATTGTACTGCATGACTTTGACCTGAAATGTACATATTTGGATTTATGAGCCCACACATGCTTTCTGTAATTTTACATGCTCCTTGCTGATTCGGCCACATGGCAATGCACCCATCACGGTCTTCCTTGTGCATGTCCATGGGTGTGTGACTCTTTGTTATCTGTGACCATTCCTTTGCTCACCTGTGTGCACACTGTGCGTGTCAAGCGGGGCTGGTGTGCATATTGGTGAATGGAGAGGGCTGGTGTTGGCATATGGCACCATTTCATTGGTGACAGATGTGTGGCTGCACGTACATGCTACCTACCTGTGAAGCAGAACAATGCAATGACTGCCACATGCTTGTGGGTGGGAGGGAGTGATCCATCTTGCTGGGATGTGGCACAGGGGGCCTGGTGGGAGTAGTGGTACAGGCCTCCCTCCCCCAAACAGACCTCCCAGGCAAGATGGCTACCTACCTGTTAGGTGAGGGTAAACAATGCAATTGCTGCAAACTGCTTCTGGGTTGGTGTGGAGTGCTACATCCTGCTTAGGAGTGGGACAGGGAGCATGGTGGGAGTAGTAATGCAGACCTCCCACCCACAAACGCCCTGCCAGTGAAGGTGGCTACCTACCTGTAAGTTTGATGAGGGTGATGCAATGACTGCCAATTGATTCTGGGTGGGGTGGGGGGATCCATCTTGATGGTGCATGGTGGGAGTATTGGTACAGGCTTCCCTCCCTCAAACAGACCTCCCAGGTAAGTTGGCTACCTACCTGTTAGGTGAAGGTGAACAATGCAATGGCTCCCAAGTGCTTCTGGTTAGGGTGGAGTGCTACATCCTGCTTAGAGGTGGGACAGGGAGCATTGTGGGAGTAGTGGTACCGGCCTCCCGCCCCCAAACAGACCACCCAGGCAAGATGGCTACACACCTGTTAGGTGAAGATGAACAATACAATGGCTACAAACTGCTTCAGGGTTGGTGTTGAGTGCTACATCCTGCTTAGGGGTGGGACGGGGAGCATGGTGGGAGTAGTAGTGCAGGCCTCCCACCCACAAACACCCTACCAGTGACAATGGCTACCTACCTGTAAGTTTGATGAGGGTGATGCAATGGCTGCCAAGTGCTTCTGGGTGGGGTGGGGGAGGGATCCATCTTGATGATGCTGTGGGACAGGGTCCATGGTAGGAGTAGTGGTACAGGCCTCCCTCCCCCAAACAGACCTCCCAGGCAAGATGGCTACCTACTTGTTAGGTGAAGGTGAACACTGCAATGGCTCCCAAGTGCTTCTGGGTGGGATGGAGTGCTACATCCTGCTTAGGGGTGGGGCGGGGCATGGTGGGAGTAGTGGTACTGGCCTCCCTCCCCCAAACAGACCTCACAGGCACGATGGATACCTACCTGTTAGATGAAGGTGAACAATACAATGGCTGCAAACTGCTTCTGGGTTGGTGTGGAGTGCTATATCCTGCTATGGGGTAGGACAGGGAGCATGGTGGGAGTAGTAGTGCAGGCCTCCCACCCACAAACACCCTGCCAGTGAAGATGGCTACCTACCTGTAAGTTTGATGAGGGTGATGCAATGGCTGCCAAGTGCTTCTGGGTGGGGTGGGGGAGGGATACATCTTGATAATGCTGTGGGACAGGGTGCTTGGTGGGAGTAGTGGTGCAGTCCTCTATCCCCCAAACAGACCTCCCAGGCAAGATGGCTACCTACCTGTTAGGTAAAGGTAAACAATGCAATGGCTCCCAAGTGCTTCTGAGTGGGGTGAAGTGCTACATCAGCTGGGGTATGGGACAGGGTGCATGGTGGGAGTAGTAGTACAGGCCTCCCTCCCCCAAACAGACATCCCAGGCAAGATGGCTACCTACCTATTAGGTGAAGGTGAACAATGCAATGCTCCCTACTGCATCTGGGTGGGGTGGAGTGCTACATCCTGCTTAGGGGTGGGACATGGAGCATGGTGAGAGTAGTAGTGCAGGCCTCCCACCAACAAACACCCTGCCAGTGAAGATGGTTACCTACCTGTAGGTTTGATGAGGGTGATGTAATGGCTGCCAAGTGCTTCTGGGTGGGGTGGGGGAGGGATCCATCTTGATGATGCTGTGGGACAGGGTACATGGTGGGAGTAGTGGTACAGGCCTCCCTCTCCAAACAGACCTCCCAGGCAAGATGGCTACCTACCTGTTAGGTTAAGGTGAACAATGCAATGGCTCCAAAGTGCTTCTGGGTGAGGAGGTGATCCATCCTGCTGGGGTGTGGGACAGGGGGCATGGTGGGAGTAGTGGTACAGGCTTCCTTTCCTCACACAGGCCTCCCAGGCAATATGGCTACCTACCTGTTAGGTGAGGGTGAACAATACAATGGCTGCAAACTGCTTCTGGGTTGGTGTGGTGTGCTATATCCTGCTTAGGGGTGATACAGAGGGCATGGTGGGAGTAGTGGTACAGGAATCCCATCCCCAAACAATCCTCCCAGGTAAGATGGCTACCTACCTGTTAGGTGAGGGTGTACAATACAATGGGGTTTTGTTTGTGCAAGAAAGTACATATCAGTGTGTTGGTTAACATTGGTTTGTACTTATCAGCCTCCACTCCCCCGGATACTCCTGTGAGACTCTCAGAATACAGTATGGCAAGCACCTTCTCCTCCCATGGTGTGAATGTTTTCTGAGGGATGGGAGGGCCACTGCCAGTCGGGTTAGCCAGCTCCCAGTTCTTGCTCCTCCTCTCTTTGACAACCATCTTCAGATCATGCCACCGCTTCATGATCTCCTTCTTGGATCGCGGGGTGTTCCCTACTGCATTGACCCTTTGGACTATTTGCCACATATGAGTCCTTGTGCCTAATGGTGTCTGTTGGACCAGGCTACCAAACAGTTGTGGTTCCACTCTGACTATCTCATTTACCATGACTGTCAACTCACTCTCTGTGAATTTGGGCATTTTCTCTGATGCCATGGTGTGTAGTGTGCAAAGTGTTTGTGTGTGCAAGGGTGTGGGTGGTGGGTGGGGTGTATGTGTGTGAGGTGTGTTATGTGCTGGGGGATTGTTGGTGCTGGTGTGATGGTGGTGGTGGTGAGTGTGCTGTGTTCTCTTGCCTCTCCTGTCAGGGCTGGTGTATGCCCTTCTCTTCTGGAGTGTTGCAAAGGATTGTGGTCAGTGAAGGGGCTGGTTTAATACTCAGCTATGTCGGTGTGTCCCAATGGAGTTTTGCTGTCAGGTGCGTTGCGGGAGGTGTCCTGGAATTGTATGTTTCTGTTTGGCATTTATTTGTTTCATTGGGATGTGTTTGGTGTATTGAGGGGGCATGGCTAGTTTGATTTGTGCAATGTTTGCCTTTGTTGTGGTGTTTTTGCATCGTCCACCATGTTTTGTATGGATCATCCGCTGCAGTGGCTATGCTGCAGCTCTTCCACAGGCTTTCCCATTCACTCCGGAGTGCGACCGCGGCGGTCAGAAACAGCTGATCGTACCGCAGGACCATTGGGGATTTCCTAATTTTCTGTGCGGTGTCTCTGCTATGCTTGCGGCGTGTTGTAGCTTTTCCGCTGCGTGTCCGACCGCCGCGGTCAGGCAGTTTTTATTCACCTGCTACCACAGCGGTCAGTCTGTTTTGGCAGTTGATCCTAATTTGGCAGCCGGTTTATCCACGGTCCCGGCGGACAGTTGTTTTCCACGTCCATGGCGGTCGGGGTGGTTTTCTGCCTGCCATCCTAATGGGGTCCAAAGTTACCAAGAGCTCAGAATAGGACAATCTATAATGAAAATAGGACCAAAACTGAGTAAACAAACAATTAATATGTATGAATACCTCCAACAAAAAACAAGAATGTATCCAAGTATCCTAGGTCTAGAATACATAGACCTAATAGCAAAATCTATTCTTTAATGTAATCCAAATAGCAAACATTAAAAAATGAAACACATAAACAAAGTATTTTAATTTATATATTAGTTAAATTATGTCATGAAATTTCCTATATAACTCAATATCATGTGACATAATATAATTAATAAAAAAATGTAATTCACATATAGACATTGCCCACCCTCGACAGTTACGGGTTTGTAGCTGTAGAATATCCTCGAAATACATGAATTAAAAAACAATCAAAAGGAAAAACAATTCATATAGTAACAAAAAAAATGGAAAAACACAACTGTAGAAAAAAATTCCAACGTCGCAATCCTCTCAATTACAAAAAAAATAAAAACCCGAAAATAATTAACTGTCAGAAATGCTCCAAAATCATCCAGATAAAAAAAGGAAATGTATAGCAACTTGTTTTGAAACTAGCAACAACAATTTCCTTTATTTAAAACAAATAAAACACGTGGACAATGCCATCTGTTCACCAAAGCCCGAACCTGTATATAAAATCAAACAATACCCACCCGTAACAAATATATAAACCCAAAAATCGAAATAACAACATATAATAAATATTAACACACATAGTAAAATAATAAATAAAATAACATTGCATTGTAATATCATTAGAGAGTAAATAAACTATGAAATCACTAAGCTACGTAAATAACAAGTAACTTTTGCAAAAACGGTTAAATAACACTTTTACTAACACATTAACACTACTACTAACTTAACACTACCTTAGAACTAACAAACTTACAAGAACGTAGACGAAGCAGCTCCCACCGCGGGGTTCCATCTTCACAAATGACCCAAACAACAAAGTAGATAGTTTAAAACGTGAACAATGCTTTCAAAATGTATAAAAATTTATTTTCGAATTTTTAAAAAATGTTTAAAACAAACATATTAATATTGTAAAATATACATTAATTATTCTATGTAAAAAAAGTATAATATAATAATGACTGTATATTAAAAAATATGTTTATTACATCAAATCTTTATTTTCTATATTATACAAATGTTAAAGTATATATAGTATATATATATATATACTTTTCAAAATATACAAAAAACATTGTAAATTATTAAACATACTAAATTTGATTTAAATAAAATAAAATGTAATATGCTATATAATAAAACATAATGTGAAAAATGTACAATGTATATATATATATATTACAACTACTGCACTTTTATAAATCATAATATAAAAATGTCATAAAAGTTGATAAAAAATATAGAAATGTTTTCATTAAAAAATAATAAACAATACAACAAATACTGTATATTCATGTAAAAATTATACTATTTTACTTTACCATTATACATGTATACCACATAAATAATAACATGTTAAAAAACTGTCAAAAACCTTTGTACATCAATGTTAGAAAATGTGTTGAACATGTCTAAATATATGTTACAGTGTCCTAATAAAATATTAAGAAACATAAAAGGGTGTATTCTTTTTTCAATATTGTAATAACATGAAAAATATTTCAAATGGTATAATTTACTATTCTATCTCCAAATAAAACTAAAGTCAAAGAAAGTGCAGGATAGTAAACCATAATAAATTACTATTCTAACTCTAAATTCAATGAAACTCAGGGAAAGTGCTGACAGTAAACCATAATAATGAACTATTCTAACTCCAAATCCAATAAAACTCAGGGAAAGTGCTGGATAGTAAACCATAATAAATTACTATTCGAACTCCAAATCCAATAAAACTCAAGGAAAGTGCTAGATATTAAACCATAATGATTTACTATTCTAACTCCAAATCCAATAAAACTCAGGGAAAGTGCTGGATAATAAACCCTGATAAATTACTAATCTAACTCCAAGTCCAATAAAACTAAGGGAAAGTGATGAATAGTAAACCATAATAATTTATTATTCTAACTCCAAATGCAAATAAACTCAGGAAAAGTGCTGGATGATAAACCATAATAATGTATTATTCTAACTCCAAATTCAATGAAACTCAGGGAAAGTGCTGGAAGTAAACCATAATAATTAACTATTCTAACCCCAAATCCAATAAAACTCAAGGAAAGTGCTAGATATTAAACCATAATAATTTACTATTCTAACTCCGAATCCAATAAAGGACCCATGCAGTGGTACCCGAACCATATAGAACAAGAAACAGGGTGCAAAGAGAGCATATAAGATGCATAAAACAATTGCGTACTAGATCAAAAAACATAAAAGGCACAGATGAGTACTGCTGTAGAGTGCCCACAAAGTGAGCCGCCACAGTGATGTCTGCAGGTGATGTTGTCACTGTGACTCTGGGACCCATGGATACTAATTGACTGCCTCCTAGTGTCAGGGATATGTATCTAGGGCAAGAAGAAATCAATAAATCGTGTATGTCTAAACTAGCACTGGTAGTGGTCTGAGTGCTATTCCAGATTGCAAGTAGCTTTGGATGTGTAGCTCGAAGCAGGTCGCTGTCGCAGGAGAACCTGCCCCATATGCTAGGGGTAGATGATCACAGGAGCAATCCCGGCTCAGCCCATGCAGGCCTGAATGTTTCCTAAGTTTCCCGGAACCGTAGGAATGTCAGGCTCACAAGCGTATCCCAGTAATCAAACATAATACCCCATAAGTGTGCTGGGTGTAGGATGAAATGACCATCATCATCATGGCAATGGCGCCTGACATCCTAGACGCAGACAGTACAAACGCAAATGTATCACAAATAAGAGTGTCTGGTTTCATGTGCCTGCAAAATAGTCTGTCACACAAGCAGACCCTTGGCATCAAACATCATACCCCCTAAGGCAGCGTTATGGGGACAAAAACAAACAATATCATCATGACTCTAGCGACTAACATCATAAACAAAGATGATAAAATACACTTCTAAACATGTAGAAGACTGGGCTCTCTCACTAACGAAGAGGCAACCTGGCCTGTTTTAGCAGGCTATACGCCATTTCTGAATGCAAATAATGCAACAAAGCCAGAGATGCTTGCTCTCTAAAACCACTTGGTTAGACTGTATCTGTCTGATACAGTTGATAATGCGTACATTAAATACTGCCCCAGCAAGGGTTCCTCAAACTGGGCTGGCAGTTAGCTGTACCTGCAATTAGTCTGGTTACCATTAATGCTATTATGGGTAAGATCATAACCAAATGTGATGAGATTGTGTTTTGGATAACCCAAAAAACAATTCAGTTTAAGGCAGTTTTTCCCCATACCGGACGCCCAAGATAAGTTTAGAATTCTCTCTATGTGTCATCCATTTAGTATGGGTCCCTCAGTTGAGGAATGTACTATGTGTGGTACTGTATTTGCTTGCATCTATGCCATTACTCATGGTACTCCTTCAATTTTTGCCTGATGTGTTTAAATACATTCCGACTGAACATGGAGCGGCCCCTGCCCTGGATATGGGGATTAAATTATTTGGCAACTTTGCCACAGTGTTCTCAATTATTCTAAGTAATATTACATCTCACTTTAGTTCCCGGAGTGGATCAGGAATGCTAGCTGCCTAAAATAATATAGGTCGAGATAGTTTCAGAACCAGGGTTAATAAGCCACAAATTGAAAGCAAGTCAGAAGCCTATAATAGCATTCAGAAGCCTAAGGGGCATATTAGGATGACAGGCCGACTTTCGTCCGCCCGACACCCTAGTGCTGCTATGACCGGCTGCCAGTGGTACGGCGGTCCTGCACCGGGAATTAGGATGCCACCACCACGGTGGCAGTGGCACCTCATCCACAACATTGTGACTGCACTGTGTGCATTTGCATGCACAACGTGGCAGGCACAGAGCGGTGCCTGCCATGTTGTGCATGCAAATGCTGGGCGGTACCATAGGTACCCCCCAGGTGCACCCCCACCCGCCCAATACCCTGGGGGCCCGCAACGGGCCCCCAACTCAGCTACCCACAAGCCTTGGCTGCTTCCTGCTCCCATTGTAATATGGATGGCGGTGTCTAGCAGACACCGCCACCATATCGGGCCTCTTTTCCGCCTGGTCACCTGTGTGACCAATGGAAAACCGGTGGACGGTCTTTCTGTCCGCCAGGGTCCCCACGCCAGACTAATATGGCAGGGGGGAAATGGCATGTGGGCGGAGGTGAATGTAAGGTGGATCTGCCCGATGTTCTAAAAAAACTCTGGGATAAATATAAAGAAATTACTACAAATGAAACACAGACCGGAACTGAAGTCTCCTGGAATAGTTATAATTTACAAGCCTGAGATCAAATTCGAATGCCTGATTGGTGTCAGCATTCCTATGCACGTTCTTCTCATTTCATGCAGAACTCTCCGGTCAGAGAGAGGCAGTCGAGACGTTCACAGACAGGAAGGGTATGTGATATCAAAGACGGACTTATACCATTCCTCTGACTTCAGTTTAAAAAAGGCAGACAATCTTCTACAACAAAAACCCCAATTTAAGAAGAAAAAGATGGCAGAAATTTCCAGTAAAAAGGCCCAAAAATGCTCAGAACTATTCTTTGAAACAAGACATGGGCAAGAACTCTTCCTGGCAGCGCAGTCAAGGACATGATAGCTCATAACTCTTTGAGAGATTCAGGTGGCAAGACGACTGATGAATATATACAAATTGAAACTCCAGATTAGTGGCTTAGCCCTCCAGATAGAATTCATGGTTTAGACATATAAATTGAAAGCGACATACTTCATACTGTTAACATTTGCCAGGAACCTTAATAACATTCTCACTCATACTTGTACCTGAAGGGTTATTAATGTACATCTCAGAAAGTATACAATGTTGGAAATGTATTCATTCCTTAATTCCAATAATTATGTACATCTTTTTATAACACTATAAAAAATGAGTTTATCATGGTTTACCAATGTTTATACAATAGTGTAAAACAAGTGCAACAATATAACAACCTCAGGTGGTCCATCCTGGGTTATATAAATACAGGTTTCCTAAGACAACGTACATATAAAATCTTGCCCACGTCATGCTCAAATATTACCCCAACATTTAAGAAACCCTAGTTGCTACAGGCCAACATCGCTTATTGGTTCTCTCGTGAAAGTTCTCAGACGAGTTCTGCTGGCCCATCTTAAAACATGGGCTGAAGAGACCAAGGTCTTTAGTGACATTCAATATGGTTGTAGGAAAGGCCTTGGATCAATGCCTGAACTTGTCCCTTCTTTTAGGAAAGCACATGGTACCTGGGTTTTATTGACCTGTCTAGTGCTTTTAGAAATTGTGGGATATTATGCACACGATGGGTGTGTACAGGCCCATAACTCAGTTTATAGCAGAAATATATAACAATGCCACAGCACATGTGAGGTACGGCCACTCAGGGGAATGTTCCGATCCATTTGTGGTGGGGAGTACCGAAGGGCTATGTCCTTGCGCCGCTCCTCTACACCCTCCTTATTAACCATCTAGAGGTGGTGTTAGTCAAGCGGAGCAGGGAACCTCAAATCGGTCTTCACTCAATCCAAACCCTGTAGTACTGTTGGGCTAAACACCAAACTCCCTACAGCTTCTACTGAATTACTTTATTCGATTCTTGGATGTTATGGACCTTAGGGTTAGGACCCCAAAGACCTTTGTGATGATGTGTGGTTGTAGTAGTAGACCACAAAAATCCTTTTATTTAAACAGATATCCCTTTAATAGCATCACCAGCTTTGTATATCTAGGGGTTAATTTCAATGGTAGGAGTTTGTGGGAGCATCAAATCGACATTAGGAAAGCCTAGATGGAAAGAGAGATAGCGGTCAGAGAGAGGGGGTCATGGTGCCTGCCACACGTGCAAAGTCACTTTCCAACAGGCTTTTCATGTTGGAAAGTCCAACATATAAAGCCTGTATGAAACTGACATTGTCATCCCGATGGCGAAAACGCCATTCTAAATGGATTACATTGCGGTTCCTTGAGCCCATCGGAAGCCAATCGGTCCGACTGGTCAGTTTACACTCCAATCGCCTAAATTGTAAGTAGGTGGTCGGACTGTAAACCTACGATGTCAGTCGGTGAGCCTCCAATGAGGCCCTAATTCTCCATTATATCAGGTGAGGTGTATCTCAAAGGCTTCTTATAGTGCAGAGTTTTGTTGATAGCAAACCTGAAGGGTCTACAATCGGTGGAAAATACATTCCTAAAGTGCTTGGTATTCCTCCCACCACCTGGTACATCTTTGTTGTGTCAGGAAGAAGCTTGCCTTTCTTTTTTGGGTGATCTTTTGGAGGCCTTACCTCTTGCTTTATGTCATAGGGTCTGAACCACCGAGGAATTACATTTTAGAAGAGCCCCCTTTCAGACTGTCTAGGCTTACACCTAGCCTTAGAGATTCCTTGGATCTCATATATCAAGCATATGACCACTAAAATCCTGAGGAATTAATTATTTGAGATCCTGAGCAGCCTGCATCCCATCTCGAATAAGTCCATTCGAGAGCTATGCATTGAAGCTCTCAGTAAAGACTGGAGGGCAAGAAGTATAGAAATAGCCTCTGTAAGCAAATATATGATATTGTCCCCTACCATGGATATTTCTTTGTATCTCACATTTTGCTGAAGTAACCATGTAACATTTTTATTAGATTCAATTTATTTTTTCATTTAGTTACCTTTCCAAAAATAAATGATTGGTCTACAGTGCTAGAGGACTGCCCATACACGGGTACGGAATAACAATCCACTTTACATGCCCTATTGTTTTGCACCTTTTACAGTGCTCCAAGGACACATTTTATTAAACCTCTTTTATGAAACATGGCTTTTTAAACTGTAATATTGTCCATTTGTTTTTTAAGTCTATGGACAACGAAGAAGTTAATGTGTGGTCACATTTTTAAGCAGTGTTTTATCTATTAGGAAAATAATTTTTTTATGACTGTACTGCCAGCAATCAAGCTTGCATGAACAAAATGATCTGAGAGAAAACTCAAAAAAGAAGGGATGGTGATACATTTCATAACTCTGTGCATTGTTATTTAAAATTATGACTCTCAAGTATGTTGAGGTTTTTTATATGTAATGTATATGTATTTATTTTTTGCCCACTTTTATGGTTGTGTATTCACTAAAACCAAATAAAGTATTTAATTAAACGAATGACAGAACTGCCAATGTGACAGGAAATGATGCACATGCAGATTTTTATCTGGAGACTGCAACAATTGCATAGCAAGGCATTAGTCAAGTTCACATTCAAATGAGCACCATAAATAGCAAAACACATGCTGCACTCTCTAAAACCACGCCGGCTAGAAGGACAGAGACCAGTTTTCGTTAAGTTCTAGTAGCACCGATTATCCAAAATATGGCATCATGCATTCACGACACAGAAGGACATGTGGTAGTTCCATTTCCAGTTTACCTCGGTGTGGGACATCCATTTTGGAGCAACAAAAATAGAACCAATGACCAACAAGGAGCAATAACAAAATTTGAATGCCTCCAAAAAGGCTTGAGAATAGGGAGGGCAGAAAGACCAGAATGACTAAAAGTAAAGGCTGGAACGTAGAAGTCAGTCCAGACACAATCACTTAAAAAAAAGTGTGCTGCGCCGCCCTTGGTATATGCATTAACCTTACGGGGGCCCAAGCTCACCGAAATGCTGTGGTAATTGAGTCTGTAAAAGACTGCACGTCTGGCAAGGAATGTGCTGCTTGGAGATAAAACAATTCTTGGACAGATGTAAATGCCACAATAATGTGAAACAGTAAGGTTTTCAGTCTGCTCAACTTATCAAAGTGTATAGTATCTACAGGGACTTTCAGTCACAAAGTTATGTCTCTGGTAGTATGTGTGGGAGGAGATAAACTATGCATACAGTAAGTTACAACCCTGGAAACAATGGGTGCACAGACATAATATCGACTCCAAAATATCGTTTGGACAGAATATCGAGTCAAAAATATCGTTTGGACAAAATATCGACAGGACAGAATATAGACAACCAAAATATCGTTTTTAAGGTAAGTGAAGTAATATCGACTGTAAATAATATAGAAAGTGAAAATATGTAAGTATATAATATAGATAGTAAAAAAATTCGTTTTTATTTTTAGGGTTCAGGGTCAGTTTTGGGTTTTTGGGTAAAGGGGTATTTTTAGGGTTCAGGGTCAGTTTTGGGTTTTTGGGTAAAGGGGTATTTTTAGGGTTCAGGGTCAGTTTTGGGTTTTTGGGTAAAGGGGTATTTTTAGGGCTCATGGTCAGTTTTCAGTTTTTGGGTAAAGGGGTATTTTTAGGGTCCAGGGTCAGTTTTCAGTTTTTGGGTAAAGGGGTATTTTTAGGGTTTAGGGTCAGTTTTCAGTTTTTGGGTAAAGGGGTATTTTTAGGGTTCAGGGTCAGTTTTGGGTTTTTGTGTAAAGGGGTATTTTTAGGGTTCAGGGTCAGTTTTCAGTTTTTGGGTATTATTTTATTATATTTTGTTACTACATATATATGTTTTAATAAATATGAAATAAAAAAATATTTATTTAACTTTCATTAATTATTTAATTATTATAAGTTAATTTAAGTAATTTTAAGTATATTTTAGTAATTAATTATTAATATTAATTTAATTTAACACTGTTTTTAGTAAATACGATATTTTTTACAACTATATTTTTGTAAACGATATTTTTAACTCGATATTTTTGTACTTACCTGTTTGTAGATAGAAACTCGATATTTTGACTGTCGATATTTTGTCAACGATATTTTTGATGGTCGATATTCTGTCCCTCGATATTATTTCAGTGATCCGAAACAATGACCACGTAAGGGACACCTGATTTCATCCCACAATAACATTTATCATTTCAAAATTAATAGCTTCCATCAGAAAGCAACAATAATTCAGTTTTGATTAATTGTAAGGGACCACCTTTAAAAAAACATGCACAATTAGCCATAGAGACATTACAAACCCCATGAAGTGTAATGTCTCTGCAGACTAACGAGTGACTCAAAGAGCCCCTACAATAATGAAGACTAACAAAAGCCTCTTTTTTCTTGTGTATGCATCTGTACTGAAAAGGGAGGAATCAGGTTTTGCGCAAAAAAATGTGTACCCACCTTCTTATATCTGCCTACTTGAAAATGTCTAAGACATGATGTGAAATGAAACATGGAAATCGGAAGAGAAATGAAACCATGAATATGCCTAATCACAACTGGAGTTTCAACAACCGAAAAGGGTACCTTCTCTAAACGCTCGATATGAAGCATTGTGTAAGTGACTTTTCTTTTAGCCATTATTTTCAATATGCATGTCATATTATAAGGTATAAACAACTCAGTTGCATTTAAATAATACCATGACACTGTATTCGATTTCAGAACCTGCAAAGTCCAACTCAATGGCAAAATCGAACTCATCTGACACTGTCCATGTTGATGCATAGACATATCATTCTGTATTATATCTAATGGAGATTGTAGGACTAAATGTTTTGCTTTCCCCCAAGACCGATTTCCTGACACAGAGTTGCCACTTTAAATGCTTTGGGTACTTTGCCACTGCTGATCAGTGTCAAAGTACAAGTGTTCCCTATGTAAAGCGCAATGGTAATTGGTTGGCCATGACTGGTATGTTTGTCTTACTAGTAAAGTCCCTAGTGATGAGCACTGTGTGGGCCAGGGCTAGTAATGCAAAGGCGCGCGGAGAGGGGAACTCGGGCCTGCAGGGTAGGGCCTGAGCAAAGTTTGCTAAGTTAGCATGTTGTCCTGACAAGAGCAAGAGCAACCACTTGTCAGGTCTTACTTTCCCTTTTGTATACACATTTGGCACCCCTGTGGTAGGTCCCGGGTAACCCCTGGACAGGGTGCAGTGTAAGTAAAAGGCAGGACATATACTGAGGTGTGTTCCTATGTCCTGACAGTGAAAAACACTCATAGGACAGAATGGGGGAGGCTGGGTATTGTGTTTTGGTAGCCTAGTTTCCTGTAGGTTTATGATGGAGAGGTGAAGTTTAGTATGTATGAACTCACAGTGTCATAACACATCTTTCTATGAAAGTGTTTTTGTCACTGTGTGTTCAGAAACCACTCTTTTGGAAAGTGGCTGAGTTTTGTGCTTTAAGCATTTTTGAGTGTCTCTGCTGAATGTGGATTGACCGTCTGGATCTGAGAGGTGAGAGGAGCTGTGGGAGGTCTTGACCCAAGGGAGGGGTTGAGTTGGCACCAGGCTGACCTGCATCTAGAGAGTAGGCGAAGATAAGCCCCAGGAGGTGAAGAGGCCTGGGCTGCTGCTATAAAACAATTGACCCGTCTCCTGCTGAGTGATTAAAGATCCAGACCCCCAGTATCAAAGGGAGAAAGATGACACAGCGAGGAAGACACCCAGAACTGATTTATGGAGGGGTCAGGGACCCCTGAGCACAACTGCGAATTTGGACACATGCAATGGCAAATTCAATCGTGAACTCTGCATCAGTACACAGCAGCAACATGTTTAATGGCACATAATTGTTTCACAGGTGGTTGTACGATATGTGTGACGCACATTGGTCTGTGTTCCTGCTATTTCACTGATGCATTTGATGGTTGATGATGCCTGACAGTGTTAAGCAGGTGTCAATAATGTGTAAACAATCAATGTGTTGTGGGTCAGTGCTGACAAGGCTTGTCTCACTGTATGGTGTTGTTTCATACTTGTGCTACCATATCAGCCCATGCACACAAGTTTACCATCTACTGTGATCATTGGGCTCTTGATGTTCGCCCGCTTCACATGATGCATTGAGGTGTGACAGGTACAGCAGATGTGTATGAGGCATTCATGGTCATCTTACACACTTTTGTGGATGGTATGGGATGTGGCGTGCACATGTGGAATGTCGTGTTCAGAAACTGTGCATTTGCATTCACATTCTGTTATGTTTGTGGCACCTGTGTATTGAAAATGGATTGTTGTGTCCTCTGTGTGTCTCAAATTTGTACACATGTAACCTTGTGTGCCACACATCTCCCATAGAATGTTAAGGTTTTGCGTGACATGCTTAACGGTATGTGCAGAGTCCACCTCATGATGGTTGACATTGACATGTGTCCATGCACATCTCAACTAGGAGGAGGCCAAATCTCATACGTCACCTGACAGTGCTGGGGGACATGGAGGATATGGCGATCATCCGAAAATTCCGCCTCGACAGAGCGACCATGAAGACCCTTTGTGATCTTTTGGAGCACCCCACCTGCAGCCTTGTCGCCACTACCCAACAGCCTTCACACCCACATAGAAAGTGATGGCAGCCCTCCACTTTTTTGCAACTGGTTCCTTTCAGGAGACCGTGGCCGGCTCTGCAGGGATGTCGCAACCCATGTTCAGCATGGTGCTGAGGGATGTTCTTGCAGCCATGATGAGATATAAGGATCGTTACATACATATCCCCAGGGGAGCAGTATTGCCAGGTGTGAAGGGTGACTTCAATGCCCTTGGGCACATCCCCCATGTTGTTGGTGCAATCGATTGCACCCATGTCGGTCTGGTGGCACCACAGGCCACAGAGCATATTTTTAGGAATCGCAAACATTACCATTTTTATAAATGTGCAGGTGGTGTGCCTTGAGGACATGGCAATTTCACATCTGTGTGCAAGATTCCCCGGATCTGCCCATGATTCATATGTCATGAGGAACAGCAAGGTGCCCCGGATGATGGCTAACCTGAATCCCAATCGTGCTTGTATTGTGAGTGAGTATGCCCAGTGATATGGCGTGCTGTGTGTTTATGACCTGCTGCCCTCTGCCTGTGCAACATTGCAATGTGTGTTTGTCATTCCTAGGAGACTCTGTGTATCCCAGTCGCCCATGCCTGCTGAGTCCACTGAAAAATCCCAGGACCCCGGCTGACACCAGGAGCAAAGAGGCCCATGGCAGAACCCGACGAGTATTTGAGCCGACTTTTGGCCTACTCAAGTCAAGATTCCGCTGCCTTGACAGGACTAGAGAAGCACTGGCATACTCGCCTGGGAAGGTCTGCAAGATCGTTGTGGCATGCTGTATGCAGCACAATATGGCCATTCACAAGGAGATTCCCCTGCTCTTGGATGATGGAGAGAAACCAAGGCCCGCCCCTGCCCAAGGACCTGAGTCCAGTGATGAGGACAGTGGAGAGGAGGAAGGAGTTGACATTCGTCAACAGCTCATCAACCGCTACTTCACTTGAAGGTGTGTAAAGATGTACGACTTGTACATTGTCTGTTGTGGTTGCTGTTGTTGTGCTGGGCTATCTGCGGATGGTACAGACAGGCACATGTTGAGTCACCTGTGTGTAGGAAAGGTGGCATTGACATTCCATATGTGGACGTATGCTGGACTCTATTTGTTAACACCTGCTGCACATAGTCTTGTATGCCTGTAGTCTAATGTGTATGTTTTGTATACTGTTATGTCTGTGATACCACAATGACACCAGTGACTGTTGTTCTGTTGTGTCTCCCTAGGTGCTTCAGAATAATCCTGCCCTACATACTGTACATCATTTAGACACATCATGGACATTTTCAAAACTGTAAATATTGCATTAAAAACCGATACAGCACAAGATCTGGTGCGTCAGGCTTTTTATTTGCAAATGGACAAGTGAGGGGTGCGGGAATATTTACATGAAGGTGGTGAATGGGCAGTGATTTGACAGACATGGTAGATGAGATGCAAGAGTAGACACCACATGGATGTGGTGACCCAGTCCAACAGACAAGTGCCATTGCCGAGGCAGTGTGGGGAAGGACGGTCCAAACAGTCAATGCAGTGGGGAAGAGGGTTGCCATCAGGGCTGGCTCCGTGCCTGGCGTGTGGCTGGTGCTTTGCCTCCGGATGCCTACACTTGAAGAGTGTTCTACATTCAATCAAGAGCTTTTAAAAGTGGAAAAAAAACAAATAGAACAATGTTTAATTTCAAGCTATTGATAAAATTGAACACCAGGGAGTGACTATTCTTCTTACAGAGAAACTAGAAACTAAATTGTACTCTTTGAAAAAGTCTGTATCTAAAACTGCAGGCTTAAAATTTTTTTACATTTATGTATACATTGTCGGGTAATTTAACAGCATAATTTTAATATAGAAGTAGGTTTAGTAAATGGAGCAATAAGAGAAGTTGTTGATTTTGTAAAATTTCAAAAGAGAGAAGGAATATTATTTTTAAAAATAAAATGTGATCAGATTGAAGAGGTGAAATCGATTGGGCATTGTGTTGCTCATTTTTAACTTGTGAAAGATTTGTATGTTCGCAGAAAACAGTTTCCTCTGGCTTTAGCATATGCAGTAACTATTCATAAATATCAAGGTTTAAGTATAGATAATGCCTTAGTAAATATTGGAAATACAGTGTTCAAAGAGGGAATGGCATACATTGCATTATCTCGAGTAAGAACATTGGCTGATTTATATTTGATTGATTTTGATGAGAAAAAGGTTAGTGCTGATGTTTATTGTGTAAGAGAGTATAAACAATTAAAAAGACTTTATGCTCCAGATTAGAGTGAATATCCCATATATGAGAAACATGGGGTGTGTGCAACGGAAATATGTGAAAGATTCAAGTGAGGTTGAAAAAAGTAAAATAATTCAAAAGAAAGTTAAAGGTGTAAAGAAACAGAAAATATTAACTGTTGATGACGTTGTAGGATACCAGTTAGAAAATAGTTCAAGTAACAACCGTTATGTTAATGTGATTCTGACTGTTGTGTTTTATCTACAAGACCTTCATCATGAATTCATGGGAAACCATAAAAAAGAGTCAGTTCTAAACTGCATGATGTATTTCAACAGTTGGTAACTGACAAGTAAAATCCATACTGCTTCTGATATTGGCGATCTTTTGGATGTAAGTACTGGTTCTTTAACCTTTACTCTTAATACACAACAAGATGCACAAGAATTTCTGATGCTTATGCTTGGAGTATTAGAAGATGAAAGAATACAGATTGAAAAGTGAAAACGTGTTTGGACTAGGTTACACATGGGATCATAAATGTGAACAGTGTTCATTTACTTCCAGCACTTCAATAGACATAGAACAATTCAAATACTTAACCATACCAGTGTGAAAATCAGTACCTTTTAACAAATTAGTAAAAGGAACCAATCATGATATGAAATGCTTGCATTGTAAATCAGAGATGTTTTCTACATTACGTATAGAAAGATATGGAAACTATCTTATTTTAATGCTACAACGTAGTAGACCAAATGGCAGAAAAGTGGAGAGCAAAATCAGAAATGTTGTTGTTAGTCAAATATCTATTTGTGGACGAACTTTTACAACAGTGGCTATTATTTTCCATGCTGGACCAACTATCACTTCTGGACTCTGTAATGTGTATTTAAAGTGTAATAAACGATGGACACATTGTAATGATGCCCACTTGGAATTCAAACCGTGGTTGCCTTATAAATTACCAAATTCATATTTGTTGTTTCTCCAGCCAAATTTTTGAGTACATTATTCGGCCTTTTGGGAAGATGTGAGCTCGAATTAATGAATTAATGTTGAATATTTTGGAAGCCAAAAATTCAAAAAGATCATTTGGCCTAGTGGGAAGATGTGAACAGGAAGTAGACACCACTGCAAATCATTTTTAGTAATTATAATTAGTGTTTGGATTATTATCTGTAGTAATTGTTATTGGATTTTGAAAATTAAATTGTAAAGAAAATAGTTGATATATTCTGTGTATCGTACTAGGTGTAAATGAGAGTGCAGATTTTGGAAATGTCTGAGATAAATAATATAGATGTAGTGTAAAAAAAGGATTTAATAAAGAAACTGGAGTTAGGAAACACATACCTACAGATATTGTAAATAATGCTGTACGCTAATTCATTTTTTCTTTCTACGATCTAGTTTATTGTTTTTTTCCCCGCTTTTCCATGATGGTACTACGTTGAAATCACTGTGTATGGTGATGTTAAATGGAATCTCAGAACAGCAAAAAATGGAAACTGAAAATGTTACTTAATTCAAAAATTATGTTTTCCACTTAATAATGTAATTTTATTATTGTTGAAACACATTACATTACATAACAGTGTTTGTTTTTCTCTTTACAGTAGGTCATTGTGAAAGTTGATAATGTTTTTTAATCCTGTTTAGGAGATTAGTAGTTTAAAATAGTTCAACAGACTCATGTTTCCAAATTACCCAAAAATGCATAAAGTATAATATGTGTGATATTCTGAAACAATGTTTAAAGTTTATTTAAATATTAATTATGCCTCATAATATTTCAAAACTTTCATTTTTTTTCTGATGTTATGAGCCAGGTGGTAATTTTTTTTACACAAATACTATGTATACTGTTATCTAATCTGTGTAGCACAACTGTAGGATTAATGGGATGACTAAGGCATTATCGTGTTATTTTTCCTTTCACAGAGGTACAATCGATGTAATTATGCTACCACGCAAATACTATGCATTGAGTCATGTAAACACCAACACACTATCCATGTAGTTATATAATCACCTAGGCATTACTCTTGTAGGCTAAGGTCACAATATGCATAAGATTATGGAACCTAAGTACATTTAGACTGACTTATGATACCATCTCAGTGCCCATAACCTCTGGAGTAACTTGCAATACTGTGTCTTTTGGTCTCCTAATGAGTTACAGAGAAATAAGTGATACGATATGCCAGAACAGAACAGTGGCACATGTCTGGAATTGCGGTACAAGACATATTCATTTACTGTGACAGTTGTACTTCTAATATCTCACACAGACATAAAATTTTTCCAATATTTATTTTAATTAATGAGGCATAACATGCAGTATATATGCCAAAACAAGAAAATAAATGTATGATACAAGTATTATCAGTCTAGTAGTTATTGCATATCTTATGAAGGTAATTTTCTTCAAGCGATATCACAACTATATCATACGCCGAGCTCTAGGGTCTTGGTTAATGGAGCCCTCACAAAATCTATTAGAATTGCGCGAGGAACCAGGCAGGGATGCCCCCTGTCCCCACTCTTATTCGACCTTTCTATTGAACCACTGGCCTGCAAAATAAGAGAGTCAGAGAATATTCCTGCTTTCAAGTTCCAAGGGTGGTCAAAGAAGATAGGGCTATATGCGGATGATATCGTAGTTTTAACATCGAATTTGACAAAATCATTGGTGGAAATTGGAAACATTACAAAAAAGTTTGGAGAAGTCTCAGGATATCGATTAAATTCGGACAAGACTGAAATTATGGCTTGGAATATGGCAATGGACCCCGGGATCGCAAAAAAGCAGATGAGATATTTGGGGGTACAAATCACTCAAGATATAAAACAGCTAACATTAGTAAATCTGGCCAAAACAAGGAAAGATATTACAGCACTATTGAGAAACTGGAGTTCAATATCACTGACTATGATTGGCCGGGTTAATCTGGTTAAAATGATGGTGCTTCCGAAATTGACTTTTTTATTTGATTCTGTTCCCCTTATGTTTGAAAAAGAAGGCCTAGCAAAGCTACAGAGCGAAATTGGTTCATTTATTTGGGGCTCCAAGGGGTCAAGGCTATCTTGGAAAAAAATTCGAAGAAGGTATGCTAAGGGAGGTTTAGCAGCCCCAGACTTTCAATTTTATTCTTGGGCTTTTTTGCTCAAGAACTGTAGAATGCTTCTTGGAACTCCCAATAACTCATCAATAGGGGAACTTTTTACGGCCATGTTGAAAGTAGAAAAATGCTATAAGCGTGGCTTCCTATATGGATTTGCAGATCCAAAATACTTCAAAAAAGTCAGACTGAAGGTATTAAGAGACCTAGCCACGGTATGGTATCGTATTAGGCGCGTGACAAAAATCCCATATTTTAGCGTGGCTGCACCAATTTGGGAGGGCCCGGGGGCCCCAAGTTGGACGAAAGATTCTTTAGTAAGGGCGTTAAAAACAGAAGGCCCACAGGTCTGGGGGGAGCTGTTTTGTGAAGGAGTCTTGATACCGTGGGCGGCTTGCGAGCAACTCTGGGGTCGCAATTTTGCAAAATTTAAGTACCTGCAGATACAAAGCTGGGTAATAGGTAAGGGAAAGTTAATGGGACGACATAATGAGTTTGAAGAAAAGCTGGTCTCAAACATTCGGATGAATAAAGAAGTGGCAACGTGGTATTGGGAAATAGTTGAAATGGAGGACGGCCCCTTTCTACTTCCAGAGTTCCTGTGGGGAGAGTGCTTGCCGAAGATCGCAACAGAAGAACAATGGCAAGTAGATATGTTGATTCTATATAAAGTGGTGAAACCTGCAAATCTAAGGAGGAATCACTTGTTCACTCTCCACAGGGCATACTGGACCCCAAAGAGACTTGCGAAATTCAAAGATGGGGGCATGGTGGTATGTCCAAAGTGTAAAAGCCCAAATGAAGACGACATTCACATGTTTGTGACATGCTCAGAGATTCGAGATTTCTGGGCAGCTGTAAGTGAAACACTATCAAAAATATTGGAGCTAGATATTACGGTAAGCCCTGAACAGATCATCTCGGGTAGACTGGATATACAAGGTAAGGGCCTTGATGACAATACTAAGCTGTTTTTCTATGCCATCTTGATTGCTCGAAGAGAAATATGTAAACTTTGGATTTCGTCAGAACCTCCGACAGAATTAATGTGGATTAGAGCCATGAGAGCAATAGCTAAGCTGGATATGGCTGGGAAAAACAATAGGAAGCACCAATTTTGAAATTTATTTTTAAATCACTATGGGTGAGGGAATTGGGAGTCAAATAATTGCCGATTTTAAAGATGGGAGAGAATAACGTTCGATGATTAAGTCACTTCGGATGCTCTTGGAGGTTTAATGAAATCTATATGCTTCCCTGCAACAGATATGGCTGTGACACCCCCCACTTTCCACTTCCTTCAAGCCTGTAGGTCTGTAGCATAAGCAGTAGGAATCAACCTCTCACAGTTGAGCTTGAATACCACCAAAGGGCGCTACAAGATACGAAGAGGTGGGAAGTGGCGTATGAGGACAAAAAAAAAAAAAAAAAATACTGTGTCTTTTGTTCTCCTAATGAGTTACAGAGAAATAAGTGATACGATATGCCAGAACAGAACAGTGGCACATGTCTGGAATTGCGGTACAAGACATATTCATTTACTGTGACAGTTGTACTTCTAATATCTCACACAGACATAACATTTTTCCAATATTTATTTTAATTAATGAGGCATAACTTGCAGTATATATGCCAAAACAAGAAAATAAATGTATGATACAAGTATTATCAGTCTAGTAGTTATTGCATATCTTATGAAGGTAATTGTGAACATTAAAAGTGAAAGGAGAATAGAGTACACTACTTAATCTTCCTCTCTAAGGTAAACATAAGTTTTATTATATAATAGAAGATATCTGGGCAGTGTCTGCAGACGACATTACTTTGCATATAGATGGTAAACTAAAATGATCGCTGCTGTTTCACTGGTTCCCTTTAAACATGTGTATCCAAGTGTGTATTCCACCTATTTCTATAGAGCAATTGTATCACACTATTGGTGTTAAGAACAAGTGCATTAGTACATTTTGTACAGATGCTACGGCGTCCACATTGTTGAATTTAAAGTACAAAAAGATGCAGAGAACAAGTACTGCAACAGTTCTCCTGTGAAAAGTACAAACAAGGTATTTTGGAAAAATAAAGAGTTATGTTATCATGCGCAAAAGCTGGATAATGTCTGCAGGGCTCATACTAAATTAGTGAAGGTAATAGTATATTCAGCGGCCAGGTGGCACCGTCCCCTTGGCGAACCTTGTAGTACCCAAGCAAACACAACGCAAATAAAAGCTGAGCCAAAGCGAATGTTTGAAGTTGTATTCGTAGAAATAGTGAGTATCTGAAAGTTCGCAACCAACAAAAAAGGAAATGAGTTAAAGGGAAAAGAAAAGTGTTCTGCAGTGTAGAAATAAGAGGCTATAATTCAATGATACTGTGCTCCAACAGGTGGTGTGCATCAGCACAAGTATTCCAGCTCCCCCTTTTTGCATGATTAAACGCATCCATCAAGCATGTGTTTGCGGAACAGTGGTGGTTATGAGCCAGCAACGAAGCCACCAACAGTTCACAAATCCACATCAGTGCATGTAGTACTGGAGAGGCAGACTTCCAGCTCACAGTCAAAGGGGCAGCTGAGACCGTAGAAAACAGGTTGCACACACATGAAATAGAGGTAGTGGATATTGAGCCTATAGCTCATGCTAAGACTCGCCAATGGCAAGCATCCAAAAAGTTGCAGCATTTATTCACGGCACAGATCCAATTGGCATGGATGGGGCACAAGCTAAGGGCAGACAGCCATTTCATAGTAGGAGCACAAGGATGAGCACTGCACATACCAGTAAGAGGGCAAACCTGTCAAATGTGCTCCAAAAATTAGAGTGAATAAAATTAGGTATTACTCAAAAAACAGTCAGAAATGACAAAATGAGGCCGATCTTTTCTTGTCTAGCCCACTACCCTTTCGCCAGTCTCCTGTATTAGAGGGGAAACCAGATGTCTTGGCCTGGATGGTTAACTGTAAACCCTGAAGAAGCGGAAACTGGAGTTCAATGAAGCAAACTGTAAGTACATAGTAGCGGCAGCCAAAATGAAAAACCCAAGGGAATATTAGCCACAGCCAGGGTTTGCATTGCACTCCTCAATCAAGCAGCCGCTCTTTGCTGCCATATCGTCATGGATCAATCACCTTTCAGTATTTGTACAGAGTACAGGAGGATGGATCCTTGTTTACAGCCTTGGAAGGCAAAGAAGTCTCAAGTTTTAAGTTGAACATAAAGGTTGATGGAGTGAAGGAGGTGATTGGTTGTTGCCCAAGTCATAAAGCACCATACCTGGGTGGTATGTCAGTTGATTTAGTCAATTGCAATGTGTAAATTTGGGCGTCGCTATCAAATAGCCTATCAAGCATCCTAAATGGTAATAATATAGAGCGTTCTTGGACTTTGTACATCAGTGTACCCATCTTCAAATAGGGTAATCGAGGTGATCCAAGATGTTACCCCCTGATATCACTCATTGATACATCAAAATAATTAGGAGAGTAACATTTAATATAATGTGTTCTTAGGCCCATAATAATAACATTTTACACCCACCCCAATATGGTTTCAGGGAATGGCTGAGTACAGTGCAGCAGTGCTTAAATTTTCATCTAATTCTGGCCAAGTATACCATAGAAAGCCACTGCCCCTTATGCCTAAAATTGTTACTTGTGTTATGACAAATGTATAGCTCACAAAGGGCTCTTGGCGCTTATCTGAGGGTTATGATAACATGTTGCGACAGATATTAGTAAAATGGTAAATCAATCTCTTCCGAAAGCTTGTTCAAATAAGAATTTTTCAGTGTCTTCTGAAAGATAAGAATGGTTTCTCTCCTCAAACTTTACGATAATCCGATCCATATCCGTGGTATCATTCATGCACCTATCAACAGCTTTTGATTTGGTTAATTGTTCCAAACTGTAGAGTACCTTGTTATAATTAGGCTTGGATTCTTCTTTATTAGATTTTCTGCATAAGCTCCATGCCAACTTAAATGCAAGGGAAAGATACAGGAGCCCAGGGGAGCCCATGGAGTCTTTCACCTTGACCAAGGGTGTGCATCAGGGTCATGTGCTGCCCCAATTGTATGTATTTTATACATCAACAATCTAACTTCTTCTCTGGTTAGCTTCTGGGGTGTCATCATAGTTAACCAATGCCGGCATTGCTGTATGCAGATGATGCTGGGCTGATTGTGCAAACTCCAAATGTATTGTAAATGCTAGTTCACACTTCTGTAGATTTTACATCCCGTCTAGAACTTTATATCTAACTTCAGCAAGTCCCACATCATGGTCTTCTGTCATAAAAGACTGAGAATCCTCACTATTGTTCATGGCCCACACTGCTTTACTGTTGTCAGTAAATGTTCCTACTTAGGTATCTGCTTTGATTTCTCCAGAACATAGATCTCTCACATTTCTAACACTCTGATCAAGTTTACTCACTGTTAACCATGCCATGCATATCTGGGCACACACGTCTTGCCCCCTATTTTGAAATCTATAATAGTCAGTGTACTTCTATTGAAGCCTATATTGCTGGGGTGTGGGGATTTACTGATTGCTGTAATTTACAGAAAAAGGAAAACCACTTTCTCAGGAAGGTATTGTCCATTCCGCCCACTTCCTTCTTTTATATCAATCACAAGGAACTGGGCTTTAGGTATCTGAAAAACTGGGCAAAATAGCATTATGCCTTTCGATATGGACCAACGCGGAGGCCTCTCTTAATCTTGCCATCATGAAGGACTGTTTCAGTCTTAATAAGGCCTCCAGTATTCTGTGGTTGTCATATGTTTCAAAAGAACTATGAAGCAGGGGTCTCACCCAACTTTTTGGCAAATCCTTTCCTAATCTGACCTCAGGACATGAAAATCCTGAAGGCCCAGTTCCTGGCGAGTGCTCGTCTAAAGTGGGAAAAACTGAAATAGCGAAACCGACTGTGGGGGTATTTCTTATACTAAGATCAGATGTGGGTGTGGCATTTTATCAGAGATTTGCATTGGGTAGGTGGGAATGGTTGCTAATATTTAGGTTTCGGACTGGAAGATTATTCACCTCATATTCTTCCCACTAGGATTTCAACATGCTTTATCACCCAGCCCTGCCTCTACGATGGAGAATCTCCTCAATCTCCTTTACACATTATGTTGTTCACCAATTTTATATGCCTTACTACAAAACTTTTTATCCCCTTATCTAAAAAAAGCATAGGGGCATATTTACTAGAAAATGTCAGAGGGCAGAGTTGCGTTAAATTTGGCACTGTCGTGCTCTGAAATTTTCAAAACGCAGGAACTGTGCAGTTTTTACTACAATACGGCACACCCCTGTGTTTTCCCAGGCGCTGGCACTAAAAGTAGCTTCCTAGCACCAACATAGCCCCCCTTACACCATACCGCAAGGATGCCTGTGCTGCAGGGAATGATCGAACACATTGGAACGGACAGGTCAGATGCCTATACAACAAAACTTTGCGATACGGACCAACTATAAACCTGAATAACACAGCCCATGCCTCGATGATTGGCGGCTGTTTTACTTACTTAAGGTAATTACAGTTTAAGGACATGAATGACTACAGACTTTACACTTATTTTGTGTGTTTATTTACTTGGTGCTAACCTAATGGTACCATCTCTCCATAGAATGTTTTGCTATATAGTTCTCTTGGATAGAGGATTTTATTCTTACTCAAATACGCACCACAGTTAGAAATGTTTGCTTCTTGCACTAACCAGCCTTGAGAAATGTGTCCTCAATGAAACACGTGTTGGGTGCTTCCTCCTATGATACTTACCAGCTTGTCACAAAATTTTGGATGCCTCAACAATTATGTTTTTGGCTCTGCTACATTGACAGACCATGAAGAAATTAGTGTTTTTTGCTGGATTTATTATTGTAATAATATATGGAGTTAATTGTCATGTATATTCCTACACTAGTTGGGTGGCTTAGTGTTTCTCTATCCATTTGAGCATACGTTACTTGTTTTGATACTTACTTGCCCTACATTTTGGATGTGCAAGCTTGTTCGGTTGTTACCACTGCCATCTTTCTGTTGTGCTCATTTAATATGCTTTCCGCTAGGATTTTAACATGCTTTATCACACAGCCTTGCTTCTATGATGGGGAATCCCTTCAATCTCCTTTACCCTTCATGTTGTTCACCAATTGTATATGCCTTATGACAAAATCCCTTAACAATAAAAACGTATGGCCATATTGACTAGAATGTGTTGGAGTGTGGAGCTGCACCAAATTTGACAGCGCTGTGCTCCAACATTTTCAAAACACAGGGATGTGATTTACTACAGTATGGCGCACCCCTGTGTTTTCCCTAGCACTGGCACTAAAATTAGCTGCTTGGCATCAACACAGCCAGCCTTGCACCATAGTGCAAGGGTGCCTGTTTTTGCAGGGAATGATGGTTTATGTGCAGGAAGAGACACCTTTCAACACAATCAAACAATCTTTTCTGGGCGTGTAGGACAAGCGGCTGGGTTGCTGTACGATGTGTTTGGAAGACACCCTTATGTTTTGCTGATTGCCCTTATATTACTTTTTCTTTCCTTAGTTAGCTTTTCCCATTTCCCTTTTGCTGCAGGAGCATGTGGAAGGGCGCTTGGAATTGTTGTGATGCATATCGGACTGCCTATTACTGAGGTCCGGGTGGAGGGGCACTGGCCACTGGGGTTAGCCTTCTTTAGCTTTACTATGGGTCACATGATACTTACCTGGAATGTTCGAGGTCTCTGTATGCCTTCCCGAAGGTACGCAGTGTACTCTTATTTAAAACATCATAAAGTGCATGTAGCGCTACAGCAGGAGAAACACCTTAACGCCCTAGAGATTTCCCGACTATAGCGTAGATGTAGAGGTAAAATGTATGCCACAGATTATTCCCTGTATGCTAGGGGGGCTCATATCTGGGCACAAACCGGGATGCCCTTTGCTCTGGATGAGGTTCTTACAGATTGGGAGAGCAGATATGTGTTGGCAAAGGGTACATTGGATGGACGCCATCTATTATTGGGTAATGTGTATGCACGGAATGTGGATCAGGGTCAATTCTTCGGTCAGCTGTCTCTTACTTTGGGGAAGTGGTGTGGGATCCTGTGTCTGCTAGGTGGAGAGTTTTAGATGTGGGGACTGATAGATCCTTTAATCCACTTAGGGGTCCGGCTGCCTTGGCTAATTCTGTGGTGCTGTACAGGTGGGCACAGGGCTGGGGTCTGGTGGACATCTGGAGACATCATCACCCAGGGGAGAGAGTGTACTCATTTTTCTCTGCACCTCATAACCTACATGTTTGGCTCAATAGGTACTTTGGGTCCACTTTCCTTCTTCCATACATCTCAAACTCGGAATACTGGGGATGCAGACACTCTGACCATAATCCTCACTGTGTTGTGTTGGCCTGGGAGGGCGAGATCCCGGAAATCTGTACATGGAGGCTGCAGCCTGCTTTGCGTGAGGATGATGTGTTTTGGGAGTAAATCAGGGAGGCAATAGAAAAATATTTTACACATAATGCGGGCACTGCCTCCTCCACTATGGTGGAATGGATGGCTATGAAAGTCACCCTGAGAGGGAAGTGTTTGGAGCTGGGCTGCGTGTTGTGATAACAGGTGGCATCGGACTTGCTTGAAGTTGAGCGACATCTCATGCTGCCATTGGAAACTAGGGTGGTGCTAGATGCTGGGGGATTGGATGACCTGAAAGAGGCGCATGTGGAACTCTAGAACAAAAGTGTTGCTTTAATTTTGCTGCGCACTTTGCATCCGTACAGGTTAAGGTGCATCGCTTCCCAGGCAGGGACCTGTGGTTGATTAAACTGGAACAATCGGGGGTAATCACGGCTCATCGCTCCCCAGGCAGGGGCCTTCATTACACAAATCCATGGTGAACTGTCTGCGTATTTCACACAACTGTATAAAGTGGGTCAACAGGCCTCAGAGGGGACGATAAATCAATTCCTGGATGGCCTTTTGTTCCCAGTTCTATTGGGCGCGCATTGGACAGAATTGGATGCTCCACTCACGCTAGAGGAGATTCGAGGCATGATCAGGGCGTTGCCGTCTGGGAAAGTCACTGGCCCTGACGGCGTTCCACATGAATTCTATAAGTCGTACGCAGACTCTATCAGTCCTCAGCTGCTTAAAGTCTACACAGTTGCACGCGAGACCCTTGCCCTCCGCCCTCAATGACAGAGGCTCCATTGATCATGCTCCCTAAGCCAGGCAGGGATCCCACTTCCATGTGAGCTTACCGGCCCTTGACATTCCTGAACAGAGATAACAAGATCCTAGCAGGCGTCCTGGCTAATAGATTAGCACCACTGATCCCTCGATTGGTTCATCAAGACCAACATGGGTTTGTCCCAGCCCATAACACGTCGCTTAATACGCAGAGGCTGTTCAGGGTGATGTGTTGTGCTACCAAGTACTGGCCAATGGCCAACTTTGTTGTGCTGGACCTGGAAAAGGCCTTTAACATGGTTGAATGGCCTTTCATCTTTGCTGTGCTCCATCGTTTAGGGTTCGGACCGTACTTTTTAAGTCTTATTAAAGTACTATACCGGGCTCCCATGGTTCTGTTGCAGTCAGGTACTCTCTTCTATGACCCGATATTTAATGAATGGGGGACCCGCCAGGGGTGTCGCCTCTCCCCTTTAATTTTCGCTCTGGTGATGGAACCGTTAGCAATGGTGCTATGGCCTCGGTGCCAGAATGGGGGATACGTCTTGGGGATGGTATCCATGCAATTTTGCTTTACGCGGATGACATTTTGTTATATGTCAAGGACATTCTTGCAATCCCCCAAGTCATTCCTGCAATATTGTGATCTTTTGCGTCCCTGTCTGGGCTGAGGGTACATTGGGGTAAGTCCTGTCTGTATCCTTTCCACTCTGCTACGGAAGACTCGGGTTGGGAGGTAGACAGGACGATAGTGCAATGGCAACCAGTAGTGTTTAGATATCTGGGGATCTGTATCTACCATAGCGATCAAGATCTTCTATACAGTAACATTACAAGGGCTATTGCTGCGCTAAAATTCCAGATTGAATTTCGGAAAACGCATAATCTTTCGGTCATTGGTAGAGTGGAGTTAATAAAAATGGTCATGCTGCACGTCTCCTTTATTATTTTGCTAAGCTGCCACTCCACCTACCGGTGTCCTTCTTTCGCTCTGAGGAGGATCGTGATTGATTTTGTTTGGAATAATTTGCGGTGCAGGGTGGCATTGGTGAAGCTGTACCTACCTCGCTCAAAGGGGCGGATTGGCTCTACCCAACTTGCAGCATTACTTTCTGGCATCGCGAATCCTGTGGGTGATGAAATGGGTGGCAAAATTACATCTATCGGACTCAGCAGATCGTGACCTCCTGTACTCTCTGGAAAGGATGCTTTCCCTATTTCACCCCAATAATAGATCGAAGGAACCTCTCCCATTGCGAGTGTCGACGGTACAGAAGTGTTTTTGCTGGGTGCTACGTTTTACCAGACACATCACACCATTTGCGCCAGCAGTACCTTTACTGGGTATGCTGACCAGACAGGGACGTGTGCGAAATACGGACTTGACCGACTGGGAGGGAGCAGGTATCACCACCCTGGGGAACCTCTATGGAGAGGGCGTATTGCGGCCCTTCCTAGCCATTACAGACAAGGATGAGGTTTCCCCGGACCAATTTCTAAATCATTCTTTCTAGATGGCCGGAATAAGACGCTGGTGGGGCGACGTTTTGCAGGAACCTCTGACGCATCTTATGGTACAATACTTGAATGTTCTGGGTACCGGGCACCACCTGGTGAAATGGTTTAGAGAGTCGATCAGAGAACATAGTCTAGCGGAATTAACGCTGTTGCGAGCTAAGTGGGAGACTGACCGAGGGAGGCCCGACTCAGAAAGAGAATGACCTGTGGTCCTGGAAAGCCCCAAGCAGGTCCCCAGAAATGCTCGTTTTTGATTGATCCAGTTGTATATTGTCCATAGGGCTTATCTCTCTCCGGAAAAAATGAATCGATATTTACATAGACCGGATGCATGTTGCCGACAAGGCAAGATGGCTGATGCGGATCTTCTGCACATGCTCTGGGCTTGTCCCACTCTGCGTACTTATCGGGAAGATGTCTTTGGAGCGTTGGCCATGTGTACGGATAGGGAAGTACCAAAAACATGGGAGACATGCATCACTGGCGTCTTTCCCAGAAACAAAAAGCACAAAGCGTCCACTCGGTTTCTGGTTCTGAGTTTTACTGTTGCCAAGCGATTGATTGCCCGCTGTTGGAAGGTGACAGAACCACCGCTGACAAAAGCCTGGTTCCTCTCCATGCTGAATTGGGTGAAATCTGAAGCAGTTTCCATGGTCTGGGAAGACACAATGGGATTGCGTACATTCCCTATTTCAGCTGAATGGAATACCATGCTGTGTGTGTTACAAGGGCTGTTGCTGCCGGACGACCAAACAGACTTCCCCCCATCGGACACATAGAGCGTTATCCCTTTGTGAGTCTGTGACCTGAGTTTCGAATTGTCGTGTGGACGAAGTCCCATCCACCCAACACTAGACCTACACTTCACCTAACAATCTGGATGTGCATTTATAGGATAGTTGATGGGACCCCTCTTCTGGTTCACTGGGATCTGTATTTCCTTCCACACATCTCTGCAGCCCCTATTTCCCTTCCAACCCCTTTCCCAGAAGTTCCTCCCACGTTAGAGGTTTGTTTTCTAAAATCGTTTGTTTTCCTAAACAGATTAATCTGAAATGGCAGAGTGAAGCCATAAGTGTCGAACATTTGTGATTGACCAGTATTGTCAAAATTCAGTTTTATTGTACCATACTGTGATTGTGCAGCATTCTGAATAGCGGTCGGAGGTTATATGATTGATGGAAAATGACATATGTTAATCTCAATCATGCAAAACTGACTAATGTAATTACGTCAGAGTACAGCTAATTTGTGATTTAGACTTGTTAGTTATCTACTAGCTTTGTATGGTGGTTTACACGATGATGTACCTTTTTAATATATGTTCACAACAACAAAATATTTAATAAATAGATCAAACAAAAAATCAAAAAGCAATAGGTGTTGCAATGAAACGCCCTTTGTACACATCATTGCACACCCCTTTGCCTTAGAGAACTGCGGCTGAAAGGGGCATATTTACAAGGTGACATTAAGCCAAGCTAAGTGGCTTAGCACCGCCTTGTAAATATTGAAAGTGGAGCTATGCCACCTGAACGTAAAAAAAAAGTGATGCTCTGGTGGCGATAGGGGCTTGGAAATATGCCCTGTCATTTTTAACAAGGTAGGGCAGCCTGGCAGCATCTCCAACTGCTACAAAATAAAGAAGTCAGTTTAGGAGTTACTCCCTTTTCAACATCTGCAGTTTTCTATAGGAAAAACATGTTCTGTCGATTTTCTTTTCTTTTACATTATCATATGAATTTTAAAGCTGTATTTGCTGACACTAGGGAGCTGTTGTGTACCTGCTTTTATGTGTGTGTCTCACATAAAAAATAGAGGGGTATATTACCAAGCAATAGCGATAATTATCGCTATTGCTTGGTTCGAGGGAAAAAAATATCGCCTAGCACCGAGGATTTTTACCGCTGAGATACCTTGATATTATCAAGGTTTATCTCAAAAGCGGTAAAAATCCTGCGAAATGCATGAATATCGCTGAAAAATCAGCGATATTCATGCATTATCGTGACAATGCTCTTAGCCATGTTATCCACCTTCCATTGGATAACATGGCTAAGAACTGCTTTTAGCAGGCGTTAGCTTTTGGAGATATTCGCGCTTAGCGCGAATATTTCTAAAAGTTGTTAATAGGAGTTAGAGATGTTAGCGACTGTTTTCAGTCGCTAACATCTTGGCA
Source organism: Lissotriton helveticus (assembly GCF_964261635.1). NCBI lineage: Eukaryota > Metazoa > Chordata > Amphibia > Caudata > Salamandridae > Lissotriton > Lissotriton helveticus. The sequence continues at coordinate 694,326,076 of NC_136063.1, forward strand.
CGCCCACTTTGCATGTCATTAGCGATAATTATCACTGACATGCAAAGTGGGCCCCTAAATGCCCGCTATCGCCTACAAGCTGTCGCTAACTGGTGTTAGCGACAGCTTGGTAATAGGGCGACAAAATTATCGCCGCATTAGCGGGAAAAAGTCCCGCTAATGCGGCGATAATGCCCTTGGTAATATGCCCCAGAGTTTTTTATTGCTTGTCATATATATTATTTTTTAATAGAGTACCTAAAACTACACATTTTTTACATTTGAAAAATGTCTAAATAACAGGTGCTACTGTCACTCAAGGTAATGACACTCACCATATCGATCTCAGAAGGATGGAAGGATGAGACAGCCTTGTCTGGATCTGAAATTGTTTGACACCTGTCAGCAGCGATCATTAACTCACTGAGCAGCTTATCACATTGTACAATGTCAAATTAAAATCAGTTAATGTAAGGTTAAGTCACTGAGGTTCCAGACAAGGCAATATGTCACCAGATAACCAGGAGCAAGAAGAAGTGCAAGTAGGGCATATTTTCGGCAATAAGAGAGAGACAAAAGAGATAAGGTCATACACATGTGCCATCAGACGTATAAATACAAAATTGATTCGTATATTACATCTCTACTTAAGCCCATGGTCGTTCGTACTGTAATCGATTATACATTTACAGCGACACCCAGTTGTTCATTAGTACAACATCACCCGTCTGCAGGCCATCCCTGCCTACCTAACACTCTCTTTTTAATTATTTTGGTTATGGGTTAATGTTCCTTACCTCTTCCTCAGCTTACATATATGAACACATCTCCATATGCATTTCTTATACAAATGTGTGTCTTCAGCTGGTAGACCACAGTCAACTTGTGTTTATAATGAAAATTAATGTTTAATGTCCTGAAAATGCATTCAGGTACTTGGTTGCTTTTGGGATTTTTCAAAACAAATGCCTATGAATTTGAAAAATAGAATGTGATAATGTCACATCATACATTGAATATACTTTGAACGTGGAATTGTGAGGCCACCTAACATTCTACAAAATATGATTACTGACATTTACATTTAATGTAGCCTTTCGAGTGATAGTATTCAGAGTAATTGTATGTACTTCGCAGCTTGAGGAAGTTGCTGATGTGAAGCTTTGTAAAGAGCATCATTGCTACTGATGTGCTGCAAGCTAAATTATGATACTGCACTCTGTTTTCATTTTTGAGTCAGTGAAGAAAACGTTGTTGATTTAATTCTAAACATGTTGTGTTCTAAAAGACAATGACATGCTTCAACGAACACAGTACAATTGTTAATTTTAATACAGAAAATCTGAACTCGTTTTTAAAGCATTACCTTTAAATCGAATTTCATTCTCAGCTGGAAAATATACATTGCGCTGATTTAAAATCTGATCAAAACAATTACTGCAGCAATATACGATAGCATTGTGAATAAGGGATTGGGGAAAACTGGCTTGCCTTTGTTGTCTTGAATAATTTTGCTGTAGGGTTATCACTTATTTAAAACGTTTTAATCCTATTGAGATAATATGAATAATTATATGGATAATCATCACTTCCCCTTATGTGAATCATTATATATATATATTTTTTGTCCTCATTAGCCATGTAGTCGATCCAAATGTGCTCCTGGCCACAAGACACAAGGCTCGACCACCCCTGTAGCACCGAGGAGCCTATTAATAAGCTCCCAGTACCCAGGGAGTCAAACTGGATGTCTCCGGCAAAGCTTGGACGGACACTCTCCCTTCAGGCCAATTCGGCATGTGGTCCAACGACTGTGTGGCTTGGGGTGCCTCCCTTTGGACAAGGAGATTTTTAGGCCTAATCATCGGACCCGGGGAAAAAAAAAAAAAACCCGGGTTGACTAACTGTTCCTTCTCCATTTAATCAGAATGTCCCAAAATCTCAATGATTGGGGGCTACATGTTCTAGTTAGGTCGACCTTCGATGTTACGTATAGTGAGGACAGCCACTCTGCATGTGTCGGGGGGTTTATGTTAACCCAGTTTTTACAAATTTCTCTTCTTGCTAATAGGATAGCATAGAATAAGAACTTTCTTTCTAAACCCCTGATGCTATTATTTAGGCCAAAGATGATTAAAGACCAAGACCACGAGATAGGTGTTCTGAGGATGGATTCGAGTGTTTTCCTGATTTCTTGCCAAAAGGTGGCAATGTTCGGGCATTCCCAGAACATATGAAGATCTGAGGCTGCTGGATAGGAACATTTACTACAGCCTTTCCCGGGTTGGAATTTCGAGAGCCGTTTAGGGGAATAATATGCCCGATGCAGCGTGAAGAAGTGATTACGCCTCAGCCATGCTGGCTTGATGATTTTGTAGAGGAGGGTGAATGATTCCTCCCATATGTCTCCCATATGTGGGTCTCCCTCTGCACCCCAAAGTTTTGCCGGGAGATTGGAGTCGCTCTCTCCATCCTCTATGATGTGCCAGTAGAAAAGCGCAACTTCCTTTCTTCCCGCGGGTCTCTCCACTAAGGTGTTTTCTAAGGGGCTATAGTCACCCATCATTGCTTTTTTCTTTGTTTGAGATCGAAGCCAGCTGGCCAGTTGTAAATATACTATCCACGCTAGTGATGATGTTACCCTGAGTTTGAATGAAGCCCATTCCATGAATGATCTTTCCTCCAGCAAATCCCCCCACTGTGTTATGCCTGCATCAACAAGGACCCTTTTAATTGTAATAGAGTCTTGTGGTGATAGCCCGGGTATATCCCAGATCGGTGCATGTTTGGATAAATATCCTATCCCGGCCTTGGATTTAATTTGGGACCATTCTTTCATAGTGCCCAATAATGACTTTAGTCTGACTTTTTTGAAAAACGTCTGGTGGCCGAACTTAAACAAGAAGCCATTCAATGGAAGGTCCGAACCCAATAGCATTGCCTTATACATGAGGCCATTTGCATTTTCCCAGGGGATCTTAAGTAGCATCCTGGAATGAGTCAAGTGGAATGCCCAAGCGTAGCTTTCCAGGTCTGGTAATGCAAGCCCCCCTTTTTCTCTTCTCCTTCTCAGTTTTTTCCAAGCTAGTCTGCTGGATTTATATCCCCAATGTAAAATAGTTAGCCCATAACGCTCCTGATGCCCAGGCTGCTGGCGCGAGGCGCCTCTTAGTTCCCATCGTAAATAACTACCAAATAAAGAGACGGGCGCTGGAAGCAGGAAAACAAGAACAGAGTTTTATTTCTCATGAGGAGAGCCTGTCATTTCGGACACTCTCATAGTGTCTTCAGGAGGTGCTCTAACTAGCCTCTCTGAGGCCTCGTCTTTTATACACTGGTTTAAGACATGTGAACGCTCTGTATTACAATAAAGACATTGTGAAGTATGAAGATGACATCCCCGGCACCCCCCCAGTTCCGGCTCATTCCAACACGTGGCTACAGTAGAGGCCTCCATACAATAGGAGGGGGCTGTCACGCAGCTGAGTGTTCTGCTGATTCCTTTGGAATGTGTGCGCCTGATCGAATCCCAGGGGGTGGGAAGGTCATGATCAATAGTAGCTCCTTTGAAGAGGGGCGAGTGCATACAGTAGTGGGCAATAAACTGTATCCTCGGGCTAAGGGATGACCAGCGGTCCGTGCAAACAATCGGGCTCAGAGGAAGGGGTCATCAAAGGAGAGATATTCATGAAAGGAAGGATCGGTGTTGGTCAGGCGCGGGGTGTGATTCCCAGCGACAGCGTCATGCAGAAGGAGAAGCGTTCATGACTTGTGCATGTGAGAGTGGGGGCGGTCGGGGTGCATGGGGGAAGCTTGCAGGGTCAGGGAAGGGCGCTGATGATCGATCGCAAACAGAGAGACCATGGTACCTAAAATGGCTGTTGTATATATGTGTGCATGGGTCTATGCTGGCGGGATAACACAGTCAGTGTTTTGCAATACCCATTCTGCTTACGACAAGAGGTACAGTGAACACAAATGAACGCCGCTTATGTGTATATACATTGCCAATTTCAACAGTCGCCGCTTTTTAACATACGCTAGTACATTTGTGTTTACCCCAACTGATGGAGTGTACATATAGTCATGTGTGGCCAATGAAATAACGTTCGTCAAATGCTAACAAATTGCGTGTAACCATATGCAGTCGATACAATTGGCGGAATGCGGTACATATGAATTTACATTCGTTGCGTTATTCATACAAATCTAGAGATCGGCATAATACTTAGTCGGGGTCAACCAAGGAATCAGGTTCTGACTTTTTCTCCGATGACATCAACATACAGTAAAAAGTGCTATATGAGACTTTTGGACTTGAGTGACCGATGAAACATTTTTGAAAGCAATAGAAAGTTCAGGAAGGGGGGTCTTAGTGAAAAGGTCTTTTCAATGATGAGCCACCACTGGTAGACTCTGGTAGTCCATTTTCTTTTCGTTGGCGCTTTTGAGCACCGGCAGTGGAGCTATAAGTCCAGCTCGGAATCATCCTTACGCGTTGCAGGGTGTGATCAGTCCTCTGCTGTTAGATCACAGTCCTGTTTCCTAACTGATCTTCTTAGGGGTGCCTTATGCTGGGCACCTGCGTGTCTTTCTTCTTCCGTGGCAAAACCTAATTCTATAGTCAAAAACTTATATGAAAGAGTTTGTTGAATAATCGAGGGAAGAGAGGGCGGAGTGGGGCCAGATCTTCGAACACACCAAGGGACCAAGGGAGCAAAGGACAACGAGCAGGCAGGCCCATCAGTCGGACTCAAAAGGGGACGGGGACTTCAGGCACGAGTGGGTCAGCAAGTCGAGGGCTTCAAGGCAGCCCTTCATTCCTTCATCTGCCGAGTTTGAGAGTTGTGCCTCGTCCCGCGTCTCGTTGCTCTGCGGCTCCACCTTTGGTTGCGGTCACATGTGCTTCATGATCTGTGGCCAGGCTGTGCGTCACGTCCAGCTCCTCTCCTCCGGTGATTGTATCTTTGAAAGGGTACAAAACAAGTTTTTAGAAAAACTGGCAGGAGAAGACATTTATACATCTCAATTCCGTCCCCAACCCTAAGTAGGTAGGGAATAAGTTCATCGGTCACAGTCAGAAGTCACCACTTATGGAGTATGTAGGAGGACATTTCCACTGAATTCGTACTTTCTATCTGGCGTTCATTCATGACATACGCGGAGAGAAGTCGGATTCCCATCGACAGTGTATTCTATCAAACTCAAAATCGAGTCCTTAACCCAAGTACTAACGATCTTACATCTCCCTTCGGGGTCTGCTAACTCTCGCAAGCAGGAGGTGTTATCATCATGTGGGGGGGGGGCAAAGACCAAACATGCTTTTCTTGGGGAGTGACGGTTAATCAAGGTTATTAATTGTGCTTCGGGGATAGCTGATAGGGAGCCGGGGTCAATCGGGAGAAGCGAGGACGCTTTGGACATCCGCACTTAAGTGCAGAGGGGTGGGACAATCTGGGCATTGGGGATCGCATTTCTGACAAACTGACAAACAGAAGACCATTGACATTATAGTCCCCCTATAAAAAGGCCAGATTAGGGGACATCAGTCGTCTGACCTGTCCTTTCCTTCATTACCAACTCGGGTTCTATCGTTTTGCAGAAAGGAGAGGTAGTAATATGGCAAGTTACAATCGTTTTAGTTCCTGTCAATTTTGCCGAACACCTTGTGTTCGAAGAGACCCAATTAGGTTTGTGCCGGTGGGGCACAACGTTCTTGCACAAGGGGGGGGACAGGGGGACCCTCAGAGAGAGAGAGAGAGAGTCGCCCACACTCTAAACGAACCATTTGGTACACGTATGACGTGGAGAGAGAGAGAGAGAGAGAGAGAGAGAGAGAGAGAGAGAGAGAGAGAGAGAGGGAGAGAGAGAGAAACGTGTACAATAATGGTCCATTCAGTGCGCACACAACACAGAACAGCAGGGGTTAAGTAATACGGAAACACAGGCAGAGGGATGACGTAGATCCATGCATCACGTATACACAAACTCAGTCGGGGGAGACAGTACATGTATTATGTACAAAAATCCATGACAAAACATAAAACAGTTATTGGCCAAAATTATCTTTTCCTGTATGCTGTGCATCCTTAGCATCCTAAGCTCTTTTTACCTTTTTCTTCTCTTTTAACCGTCGGCTGCCTTTACTGGTGGCTTTGATTGTACACACTTACGCCTTTGGCAATTGGTCATGAACTAACCTGGTCGGGCTAATGCTCACGGTGGTATTTTCGAGTCATTTTAGCAAATGTGTTTCCAGGCTGAGACAACAGTTGGTGTCAATTGGAGAATAATGGGGCAGCTTTGAGTTATATGTCTATGAGGATGCGAAAAAGGAGGTAGTAGGTTTTTAAATATTGGCAATATTCCTAGTCCTCCCGGCGGAGGATACTTGTGTAAACCTTACCTCGGAATATTCCTTAAACTTTCCCTATTTAGTTAAACGTAGGAATGTATTCATTATTGTACGTCATTTTTGGTTGCATTATTCGGGGTACCAAGCGAAGTCATATTTTGTAGTTTTCGCTTCAGGCTGTCCTCCCAAGCGCTAAGTTTAGGGAGAAAAAATAGTCATGGTTTGCTTGCTGCGGTTAGGTACCATAATCAAACCCTCTTTCCCGTCTCTTCGTCCGCTAGATCACCATTTTCGTACATTAATCGACATTCCGATGTGACCTGCAGAGAGAGGAAAAAGAAGGGGGCAGGGGCTACATTGATAGACACATTAGCGCGCATAAACCCAGAAAGGCTTTTACTTACTGCATACTCGGCCTATCTCCACGGGATGCAGTCCCTGCCAACTGGGCGTTCAAGCCCAGGTGGACCGTTAGTGTGACTTTTCTTATACAGGCAGCATATAAAGTATAGGCTAAATACCAGGATCTTTAGCGGTTGCTTTTGGCTGTACAAAAAGGGAAAAATACACAACTGAAACTTGGACCCTTCATATCTGCAATATCTCTATATATTATACCTTTTAACCCTTAACTAATCGAGCTGAGTCATTTCACCTGCATTTTAGTTATATCGGAAATAGTGATCATTTATTTGAAACTTATCAATCTACGCGTGACAACTACGTTTGCTTTTTCCAAAAATCTTTAATAAGAATGTCGGTGCTTAAATACGGGCCTACGACCCCGTGGGCCGGCCACGGAGCAGGCTGGAACTGTAGATGTGGGGATACTTTATTAGTGAAAAACCTAATGGAGTCGGGGGTTGTTTATTTTATAATAAAAAGTACGACAAGTGCAATAAAAACATGTCGAGAATTCAGTGTGAGCGAGTATCATAAGTGTTGAAATTCGAACTTGCAATAATCATGAGGCACCAAAACTTAACAACAATTCATTGTCCGAATGTTCAATCAGTACCCATCAGATGTCAATTCACTGTCTGAACACATAATCAGTACCCATCCTATATCAATTCATTGTCCGAACATATAACCAGTACCCATCCCATATCAATTCATTGTCCGAATTGACAGTACACATCCCATATCAATTTACTGTCCGAACATATAATCAGTACACGTCCTATATCAATCCATGTGTTTTTCTTTTTTTAAAACTGCATACATATCTCATGACACCAGGGCTGAACAATCGGGGTACAACAAGGAGTTGAAAGTTTCATTTGCATCGGCGCCATTTTGGGTGCGACCAGGCAGATCCAGGCATAGTCTAAATCTCCTCTAACTCATGGTTGGCCCCAGAGTCTCTTTCGGTAGTCCAAAAGTTCAGTTAAAGGGCAAAAGAGAAAAGATCGGTGGTCTGAACCATCAGTCAAAGGGGGAGGGAGGCAACAATTTTCCTACCGGGTCATACTGGGTTTTCACCGGAACTGATCCGAACTGTAGTCTGCAGGATTCTAGTCATTCAAACTGAGGCTGGCGCCAGCATGGGAGCGCCAACGTCCTGCGGCTACAGTTTCATCGTTCCACGGGCAATCATGGCAGTCATTCCCCATCGGGGGTGTCTGCGGGGGTCGGGGACTCCCGCGGCTCCTCTAGAATCTTCAAGGTCGTGGAGAACTTTTATGATGGTGGAGTCAACAAGTGACCGGGCCATTCCTTCATGCTGGGCCCGCTCTTGCAGGGTCGACCGCCATTTTGAGAGTTCGGCAGCCACCGGCAATCGCGGGGTCAAATGAGCAGACGGGCTCCAACCTGCCGGGCGAGGCGTCGCAGCATCGCCACAGTGGACGAACCCTTTGCTGGGTGCGAGGAGCTTTGGGGGTGCAGCTGGGGAGCCTTCACCTGGGGAGGTGGGAGAGGCTCGTTCGCGCCGTCTCTCCCTCCCGGTGCACCCCACGGCGTCTCGCTTGACATTTGTTATGGCCGGACCAGGCGATGAGGACGAGGGGGGGGGTCGGAGGCATGTGCAAGACATCCCCCCCCAGGGTTGTCGTAGCCATTATAGAAGAAGTGGCGTCTAGTACGTTTCGGGCCGGGCCTCCAGTTGATGGCGGCCGGACGCTCTTCGCCACGGCCCCAGGAACGGGTCCCTTGGTTCATCCTGGGGACAGACCTTGGCGCGTGGTGCCTCCTCCAGGCTATTCGCGTAGTGGCCTCTCCACCCCCAGGCCTCTTATGGAAGCTGGTCCAGACTGTCTGAGAGAGGGGGGTCGGGGCATGGACATTCCCCCCTACAACTCTCCAGTGTTGTCGCAGCCGCCACCGCGGCCGGATCCCGTCGGCCACGGCCTCTCCTCAGGCCCACCTCATGTGATGATCTCCGGCCGACGGCTGGCAGCAGGACCCGCCCTACATGCGTTGAAGATCTCGTCTTCCGGCTGGGCGTAGCCGCAAACCTGTTGCACTTTGGGAGTTTCCAGAATGGGGGCGGATGTCTGCTGACTTGTATCTTTCCCAGGTTGCCGTTATTGGGGCGTGGCAGGCGGTGGGACAGACACATCTGGAGCAGTGAGGGGCGATGAAGCCTCGTTGCCTCGTGGCCGTCGCAATGTCAAGCTTGGCTTCTCTTATCATTTTCATGTTTCTTATTACGGGCTTATTTCTAATGTTTCTTGTTTCTAGGACAATCATATGTTTTATCATTAAGTATTGTTATCGTTTCCTTATTCGTTATTTAATAAAAATTTCATCAGTGGCCTACTGATTTCGTTTTCCTATTCCTTTCTTTCTAGTTTGTTTCGTGCTAAAGTTTCTGTTAACAGGATACAGTGATCACTTCGTTATTATTGCATATGTCCTTTTCACTAGGGGTGCCCTCTGGTCGGGCCAGATGACCTTCCTCTAGTAAATGGTCCGGGTGGAACTGGTTTATCAATCAGTGGGGAGTAGATAGGCATGACAGATTACAACGGGGGACAAAGGTCCGCATTACCTACCCTTCACTACTTGCAAAGACTAGACTGAGTATTTCTCTTCTATGTTATTTGCAAACAGAGAATACCTCCAAAAAGAACAAATTCCAAACAATCAATGTTCGGACAAACAATCAATCAATGAGGAATGAAATAGGCACGACGGGTTACAATGGGGGCAAAAGCCTGCGTTACCTACCCTTCACTATCTGCAAAGGGAGAGAGAATATTCCTATTCTTCCCCGTTTGTAGGCAGAGAAGATCCTTAAGAGAACCAACTTCGAACAATTCAATGCTCGATCAAACAATCAATCAATGGGTAGAAAAATAGGCATGATGGATTACAATAGGGGACAAATGTCTGCATTACCTATCCTTCACTATCTGCAAAGGGAGACAGAATATTCCTATTCTTCCCCGTTTGTAGACAGCGAATTTCTCAAAGAGCAACAGAGCAACCAATCAATCAGTGGGGAGAAAAATAGGCATGACGGATTACAATGGGGGACAAAAGTCCGCATTACCTATCCTTCACTATTTGCAAAGAGAGAGAGACGTTCCTATCTGTCGCTGTTTGCAAACAGAGAATGTCTCCAAGAGAACCAATACTTCAAGTAGCACTCAAGGCTAAATGAACCAATCAATGAACAATACCAGTATCTAAATACCGTTTCCAATATCAACAATCAATCAATCAATCAGATGGATAAAGCCATCCTACCAATTAGACGTAAAGACGTCCTACTTAACCTTACCCGGACCGGACCATGTGGACAGTTCTTCGCCTTCCTTTTTCCAGCGCCCGATCGTTCTCTTTCTCCATGTTTTTACCGCAGCATTCCTGTGGGATTCCAGTCAGGACAGTAGGTCACTTGAGAGAGGTCCGTTCGGAATCGGTGAAGTTCATTCAATCGGCAGCCGGACGAGGGCCCTCTCAAGGCAGGTATACTCCAATCATTTAGATGTTCACCCCATCGTCTGGACCTCTCTTACCGGACCTTATGTCGCTGATGGACCCCGCGTTGGGACGCCAATTGTAAAATAGTTAGCCCATAACGCTCCTGATGCCCAGGCTGCTGGCGCAAGGCGCCTCTTAGTTCCCATCGTAAATAATTACCAAATAAAGAGACGGGCGCTGGAAGGAGGAAAACAAGAACAGAGTTTTATTTCTCATGGGGAGAGCCTGTCATTTCGGACACTCTCATAGTGTCTTCAGGAGGTGCTCTAACTAGCCTCTCTGAGGCCTCGTCTTTTATACACTGGTTTAAGACATGTGAACGCTCTGTATTACAATAAAGACATTGTGAAGTATGAAGATGACATCCCCGGCACCCCCCCAGTTCCGGCTCATTCCAACACGTGGCTACAGTAGAGGCCTCCATACAATAGGAGGGGGCTGTCACGCAGCTGAGTGTTCTGCTGATTCCTTTGGAATGTGTGCGCCTGATCGAATCCCAGGGGGTGGGATGGTCATGATCAATAGCAGCTCCTTTGAAGAGGGGCGAGTGCATACAGTAGTGGGCAATAAACTGTATCCTCGGGCTAAGGGATGACCAGCGGTCCGTGCAAACAATCGGGCTCAGAGGAAGGGGTCATCAAAGGAGAGATATTCATGAAAGGAAGGATCGGTGTTGGTCAGGCGCGGGGTGTGATTCCCAGCGACAGCGTCATGCAGAAGGAGAAGGGTTCATGACTTGTGCATGTGAGAGTGGGGGCGGTCGGGGTGCATGGGGGAAGCTTGCAGGGTCAGGGAAGGGCGCTGATGATCGATCGCAAACAGAGAGACCATGGTACCTAAAATGGCTGTTGTATATATGTGTGCATGGGTTTATGCTGGCGGGATAACACAGTCAGTGTTTTGCAATACCCATTCTGCTTACGACAAGAGGTACAGTGAACACAAATGAACGCCGCTTATGTGTATATACATTGCCAATTTCAACACCAAATAAATGAGTTGATGTTTTGTTGGCATTTTGCAAGTTGTTTGGGGTCAAAATTTAACGGAATGGTATTGAAAATAAAAGTATATTTCGGGAGAATGCTCATTTTTATCAGGCTGGTTCTCCCGTAGATGGTAAACGGGAGAAAAGACCAAGCTTTCATCAAAGATTGTGATTCGCGGGAGATCCGAGCTAAGTTGTTTTGAGCCAGATGATCCAAGTCTCTAGTTATTGTAACTCCCAAATATCTCATTGAGGATTTTACCGGGAGTTGGAGATAAGAAATGTTCCAAGCCATAATTTCCGTTTTCCCTGCATTTATTTCATATCCCGAGAATTTTCCAAAATCCTCCGCCTTCTTTATAACTGTAGGAAATGCCAAAGCAGGATCGGTTGTATAGATGAGTATGTCATCGGCATATAAGCCGACCTTCTTTTCCCAGCCCGAAAAAGTGAAATGTGGAATATTGGTGTCCTCCCTAATGGACTGTGCAAACGGTTCTATGTATAGAATAAAAAGGAGGGGGGATAGGGGACACCCCTGCCTTGTTCCTCGGTTAATTTTAAAAGGAGTTGTTCGCGTGCCGTTTATTAGTAGGGATGCACTAGGGTTGTTGTATAGTAGGCCAATAGCTCTGCAGAATTTGGGACCAAGATGGAATTTCCCCATTATTATGTTTAGATATTCCCAATTTACCCTATCGAATGCTTTGGTAGCGTCTAGTGTCATAATTGCCAGGGGTAAGCTAAAAGTTGAGGCCAGGTTTCAAGTCTTTATTTCGATTTTTAACAAATCATAAAAGACACATTTAAAATACAATGGTAATAAATCGCACATAAGACTTTAAGAAAAGAAAATACAAAACATCATTAAACAGAAACTGTATACATTAAAAAAGCATTAAATATCAATAAGGAGGAAACCTGAATAAATAAAAACACATGGTGTTTTAACAGTACATAACGAATCATATCCATTAACGGGAAACCGTTTCTTGCCTGATCAATGCAGATGGAAAGATCTAAAAACAGATGGTTTCAACTATGTACATAGTTTGTTTGTCACTTTACGAACCACTATATGTGGGCTCTGGCAACAAAGACATATGTTTTAACCTTAAAAGCCAGGCCCAGCCCAAATATTTAGCCAGACTTACAACAAAAAGCTTGGAAGTATTGGTCTTTAGCGCCCAAATGGCTTCAGCAGATGTTTTAAATTGTGATCTCTGAAACAGTGGTTTTAACCATTTCTTTCGGGGTACAGTATATCTAGGACAAGCAAAAAAAAAATGCCCCTCTGTTTCTCTCTGTCCCAAGCAACCTTTACAATAGATCGATGTCCCTGTGGTCCATTTGTTAACAAAAGAGTTCAAAGGCAATGACCCCACTCTGAATTGATGGTACAGTTTCTTGTCTAGCTGTTTGGTTATTACATCCCAATAGAGCTCTCTGGATAAATCTAGCTTGAAAGTTAGAAACCTGCCTGTGAGGCTGGTATTACTAGAGAGTGAAACTCTTTTTAAACGAATCGAGGCCCAATACAGGGATTTGAACTCTTGTTTGGAGGGGAAGACATTTGATGAAGGGGATGACCAGAGTTGTTCCAAGCCCATGTCAGTGAGAATGGTTTTCACAGCTAAGAACCATGGGATTTTTCCGGACCCGCTAATTGACCGGACTTCAGCCAGTTCTTTAGCGAAAAGAGACAGGTCAGGGGAGGTCCATATTCGTCTCCACAGGGCCACCAACCTAAATCTAGCCATCTCGTTGATCGGAGGGCACCCTAGGTCCAGACATAGGGGGATTGAGGGAGTCGACTGTGGGAGACCTACTAAGTTCCGAAGGAACATACATTGGGTTCTAAAGAGGTTAAGCAGGTCCATATAGCCCCAAAGATCTGCGCCATAAAGAATAGCGGTGGTCATTTTGGCGTCATAGATCCTAAGGGCAGGGAGAACCCTCTTGGTGGAAAATCCTTTTTGCTCTTTTAAAAGACAGCCAGACAAACGTGCAAGCTTGAGATGTTGGATGTTAGTTTGATCTTTCCATCTCAAGCGGCTGTCAAGGGTGACCCCCAGGTTGAGTTGAGGCAATATCCGCGGCTCCTACCAAATCATAAGTTAAGTCGGCTAGTTGCCGGCCTCTGATAAACCCCTTTTGGTCGGGGTGGATAATCGGTCCAATCTCGCCTCCCAGTCGTGCTGCCAGAATTGACGCAAAGATTTTATAGTCATTATTGAGAAGCGAGATTGGGCGATATGATCCACATTCGGCTGGGTCTTTACCTGTTTTTAATATTAGAGCTATGTTTGCTTCCCCCCAAGAGCTTGGTGGTGTCTCCCCTCTGATTAGTATATTGTTAAAGAGGCTCGTAGGGACTGGAGTAAGGGAGGAATTAAGGGCCCTATATAATTCTCCTGGGAGACCATCCGGTCCCGCGGCCTTGCCCTGTGTGAGTTGTTTAATAGTATTATTAACTTCTATTTCCATTATTTCTTCATCTAAGTTTTCACTTTGGGAGCTGTTCAATTCTGAGAGAGTTATACTATCTAGCCATTCATCCCTTTCGTCTGGACTGGCAGTGAGTTCTTCTGTATAGATATTCCGGAAGAACTCACTAAAGGCTTCCCCAATTTCTGTGTCTGTTGTCCTGCTAATGGTTCCCCCAGCCACCCTCACTTCTTTGATGAAATTTCTGGTCCGGTCAGCTTTTATTTTCCAGGCCAGCAGTTTCCCAGCTGATTCGCCATATTCAAAATGCGCGAGTTTGCTGGCCTGCCATCTTTTGTTTAGCCTTCCTTGCAGTAGGGTATCTAACTTAGCTTTTAGTTCTGCTTTCTCCTCTTGGTTATCAGAGGGGGCTTGATCTGATGACTCCAAACGGGTCAGTTCTTGCTCTATATGTAAGATCTCCTCCCCGTATTTCTTTTTCCTGTAAGAGGCCCTACTGGTAATGCAGCCCCTTATAAAAGCTTTCCAGGCCTCCCATACAGTGACCAGTGAGGCAGAGCCTATGTTCCGCTCTAAGAAGGAGACAGTTTCATGTATCAAATGATCTTTCTCCTCTTCCTCCAATAGTATTGTTCGATCGAAGGACCAGGATGAATGAATGGATTTCTGCTCTAGTTTTAACGAGAAAAGGATAGCGGAATGGTCTGAAAGATGCAGAGGTAAGTATGTTATATTTTTGATCTGGTCTTTGAGGGAAAGGCTGAAAAGGGCATAGTCAATTCGAGATTTGTGTCCGTATTTATAATTGTGAAAAGAGACTCCCATGGCTTTACCAGCTCTTTGTCTCCAAAGATCGTTTAAGCCAAGATTAGACATGCATCTAAGGAGCGTATCCCTCATGTTACTGTGAGCTATGGCTCTGGAAGTGGGAGATTTGTCTAGTTTTGGATCTAAGACAAGGTTAAAATCACCCATCCATATTATGGGGTCGGCACAAGAAATAAGACAATTCTGCAAAATATTTAAATAAGAGGGATCGTCCTGATTAGGTCCATAATAGCTGGTAATGGTGAAACCCCTCGAGTATAATTGGGCCTTAACTATCAGCCATCTGCCGCTCGCATCTGTTTTCCAGTCCGTGATCTGGGCCCTTGCTGCTTTTTCGAAAATAATGGCAGTTCCGCGAATACTAGCGTTATGGTCCGTGCTTACAAATTTATCAACCCATTTAAGTTTTTTGAATATGTCTGTCATCTCTTGTTTGTTTAGATGCGTTTCCTGGATCGCCAAGATCTGCGCGGGTGAGTCTCGTAGATACTGTAAGATTTTATTTCTCCTCACCCTAACTCGCAGACCATTAACGTTCCAGGATAATAATTTAATTTCTGACATCAATTTATAGTCTCTTTATCATGATTTTTCCAACCTTCGACTCTAATACTTTTTTGCCGGTTAGCTGTCTGTCCTTTCCTGTGTCACTTTCTGTCTTAGCCAAACAATAGCTTTGAAGCATCATTGGATCCATACTCTTCATGGTTATAAGATTCAATTGATGAGGACTTTTATATTTTGCCTCCCCTTTCCCACCCCTGGAAACCCCCCCCAACTTACTCTGGCAGGATGTATTGCCAGCTTGTCGTCTCTGACGAATTCCTGTTTCATGCCCATATTATCGCTTTTATCGGTCACTGTGCTTAGTATCTTATATCTTATGTAAGCAATGGCGATTTAGCGGAAAGTATAGTTATTATTCTCTTGTCTAGTATCAATATTGGGATACATTATTAGATATTAATGCTTCTGATAGCCCTTGAATCACCAAAGGGTTTTATTTCCTTTTCCTTTCCTTCTCCTTTTCCCTTTTTTTTTTGTTTTGGGCAGGGATCTTAGGAATTATAGATAAGCCTGATAAATCCTAGTATAGCTCAAGGCCTCTAAATATTGAATTATTACCGGGGTTGAAGGTCTTTAGTGAAGTTCATGTGCTATTATCCATATATACTTGTTTATTTGCCCCACACAAATTTTTTTTGTTGCTTCTTTTCATGAAGAGTTTAGTGTATTATTATTTTTTTTATCTATTATATATATTTTTTTTTAAATTTTATTTTATTTTATTCACTCAACTATGTTTTGCGCCTTTTTTTTTTTTTTAATTTTCCACCCAAGTGCTCATTTTTTCTTCTCCCTCTTTTTTTTTTTTTTTTTTTAAAGGAGAAAAGCTTTTACATTTTCCTTTGTTATTTTGCTAACTTTTTTACACGTGGTCTGGAGGGTTTGCGTGTTGGCTAATAGTGGCTACTAGCTCATCAGCTTCGCAAGGAGACTTAACATTATACATTTTATTATTGTACATTACCCTTAGAAAGGCAGGGAATCTCATTTGGACGGTGGCTCTGATCCAGCGCTCTCACCAAAATATTGCACAAATGACACTATCTACTACCACAAAACTTACACTACAACACTAGGCCCATAACAACAATAGAGCGCTTGAATCATGAGGCGATAAGATCTAAATATAGTTGTTTAAACCATCTGCAATAATCAAGACCAGCTTGTCATTTTAGAAAGTTTATTTTAACACATCTAGAAAAACTTAGGTTTTGGTATTTTATTAAACAAGCATTAGAAAATGTCATAAAGAAAGATTTATTCAGTATTAATAAAAAGAGCATAAATCAAAAATTATTATTCATTAGCAGAAATAAGTAAAATTAAGCATTTTCCAAAATCCTAACTATATCTCTGTCTCTACCCTCATCACCTAGTAATAAAGTAATTAATAAAAACTCCTGTCCTCACGTGTAAAGTCCATCAGCATAACATCGTCCTCCAGAATTCTCGAGCGTAAGCCAACTATGTGTTCTCTGAACCTATTCTTATACCCTAATTTTAGCTGAGCTAACTATTTTTCACATTCCAGCAGACGAATTCTAGTTCTCCATTGGCTGAGCCACCTCGTACCACAGTAAACTGTGACACCTCCTTCTTACATGCCCGGGCAAATTCACTAGTCCATTGTTCATTTAGAAGTCTTGGCAGCTCTCCTTAGACTGCTACATTTTGTAGCGACAGCTTCCTTTTTAACCTTGAGCTTAGTCAGCTCTGAACTCCCGTGGCACGTTAGCAAACGTTAGCAAATTTCTCCAAAAAGTCATCTTTTTAGCAGTTCAATCCAAAACCTTTCAAAATAAAAGCTCAGAGGCCTTTTCCATCCTTCTTGGAATTATTTTCACTTGAGCCATTTTCATCATTAGGCCTCTTTCAGAAAGCGTCAATTTTCTGCGCCACCGTCCCTGCGTCACTTTTAAAAGGGTACTATTTTCCTGCAGCCATCTCTAAGCTTCACTTGTAAAACTGTTATATAAACAAACACAAAGAATAATTAATGCAAGAAATACAGTTTGTTCTGTTGCCTCCCATCATTGCTAATAATTAACCCATTAGTCTAAATTACCTAGCAGTAAAGCACAAATAAAGCAGCATTTTATATCTACCTATCTTCATTAATCCATAAAACCTTATGTGCACCTAGAATAGTAGAAATGACATCACATAGACAAGGGAAGCAAAATAAGCACATGCCATTATTTTAAAAACAGCTGCTATTAGTTATGACATGACAATAGACAAGATTAATTTATTATTTTCTACATACATGAGAATGCAACATAATGCACATTTATGAGCACACATGTTAGTTTCCCGCGTGTTCTGTGAAAATGCAATTTTAAACTAGGTTGAATTATTATACACACAGCACAAATTGTTAGCATTATTAATTTATTTATGGAAGTGTGACTTCATGGGTTTAAACAAATTTTTGTTTTCTATCCCGCTCCATCAACTCCCTCATCTGGTGATTAACAAATCACCACACCAGCACCCAAAAATTTAGCAAAGATTTTATCTAAGATGAACATGATTCAATTTCACCTGTGTTAGTATTTCTAAAGACTTATCTCATCAGTTTATCTACAACTCTCATATTGAGTTTTAAGAAACCCCTCTAGTTCTATTTCTTTCTCTTGTGTAACATGCAACTAAGCTTCAATAAATGTGTTGCAAAAACTATAACTAATAAAATGTCAGTATCTTGCTTGTCATATTAACCTAAAACTTCTCCTTGTAAAATTCAAAAAAAAGAACAATAACCTAAATTAACCAAAGCAGAATTATATTTTCATTAAGCTTGCAAAGAAAAATAAAACAAAAATTTTAAAAATTTTACCTAAATTTTCTAAAAATTTCTAACACCCCCCTTTTTCAAAAATTTTTTTTTTTTTTTTTTTTTTAAACCTTCTAACAGTTTTTCTTCGACCTAATGTCACAAATTAATTTTTCAGCTAACAGTATTTCTTCGACCTTGTGTCATCTAACAAGATTTCTTCAGCCTTATGCCAAAAATAGAAAACCTAAAAATTCAACAGGTATGTACTTCAATCATTGTCACTTTTGTTTTCAATCTCTTTTTGACTGTGACTATTTACCTCCATTACAGGTATCACTTCTATTTTCTTTCCTGCCTTACTTTTCTTTTTAGAATCTTTTTGACTTGATATCTCATTAATCTGTTCCTTTGATCTGTGTCTCAATTTGAATTTTAGGCCTTCATTTTCTTCTGGCCAGTTATCACTTTTTCTTAGTAATTTCTTCTTTTGCTTGGTCACATTACATTCTGTTCTCCAAGCTCCTTTTCTGAATTTTCTTATTTTAGAATCTTCATCACTTTCATCAGTTTCAGTGTCAGATATTTTCATTCTGGACTCAGGTACTTCTTTACTCAGCAGCTTCACTCCGTTAGGAACGTCATCTTTGTAGCTGGTACTTGGCAATTCATATTCTTCTTCAATTACCTTCAACTTCCCAGTTTCAGAATTCCTGTTCCTGCTTTCAGAGCTACTCTTCTGCTTTTCAATACTCTCCTGGTCTTGAATCACAATCTGATCACATTCTTCTTCTGCTTCTTTTTCTGGCACATTTCCATCATTTTCTGAGTCTTCAGTCACAATTTTCAAGTCTTCTTCAATCAAGGCTTGTTTTCTCTTCGTGTTCTCCAGATGTCGACCAACTTGTCGGTCTTCAAGATCTGGATTCTCTTCAGGCTCTTCTTCAGAATCTGAATCATCAATTGTGACACTATTCTCGTCAGGATTTTCAGGTGTAGATACACGAAAAGTATGGCCAGTGTCAATCCACCTCTTCAGTCTTTTGCACTTCTCTGCATTTGTTGTGACAAGACTGACTGACCTCCTTTTCTGCCACCTTGGCACTAGAGAATTTCTTTTTAGACGAACCTTTTTCTTGATCCTTTTACCTGGTAACAGATCAAGTACTTGCTCTTTTTCTCTTGTTTGCACTTCAGTTTCATCTTCATCAAACACAGAAATCATTTCATCTGATAAATTCCTGCAGTTCTCCAAATTGATGCTATCATTGATAGGCATCATTCTTTTCTCTGGTATAAATGTCTGTCTCATGACCTTGTCCATCATAATCTCACGTGGACTTAAATCTGTCTTTTTATCAGTAGTACTTCTCAAAAACATCAAAACAAGTGGAAGGATATCTGTCCACTTTGTACCTGCAGCTAGGCACATTTTTGCATCTCTGTCTTTTATAATAACATTCTCATGCTCCTCAACATCTAAAATTTCTATTCTATCTGTACAATGGAGCAATCTGTTTTCAATATGTCTTCTGTTATCTGATAACTTTGCAACAGTAATTTCATCATCATGTCGTATCTGAAATTTTTCAACCCATTTTGTAAACAAACAGATAATCACAAAAATGTAGCACAGTTTGTCATTCAGTGACATCTCACAGAAATCCATTTGTAATCTGTTCAATGAACCACTCTCCTGTAATTCTGTTTCTATTCCCACAATTGTTCTCTTAATTGTGTTTACTTGTTGATATGTCAGACACCTCTGGTAAAGAAATTCTGCAATTTTATGGTATATTCTGTCCATATCAGTAATCATGCTATTTAGAAAAACTACTCTGTCATCTCTGTGTGTCAAAATCTCATTCTCATCTCGCTGTCTAAAATCTGTTCTCAACCATGTGCCTTTCTCCTCATGAGTTGCTTCATTTTGTAAGCCTTTGACTCCCTGCCATGTTTCAACTACAGATGTTAGTATTAGTGAACTCAAAGCATGTTCATCATTCATTTTGTATGCTGCACATATCACGACAGCAAACCTTTCTGCCAATTGAATATCATCAATCAATCTTTTAATTAAATTTGCATTTCTGTTAAGTGAACCTGCAGAAGTCAATGTTTCAATCTGTTGATCAATTGCATCCTTTACTTTTATGTCTTCACTCAAAAGAACATCATTTTTATTCCAACATTCTGGAAGTACATCTAATCCTTTTAGACTGTTTTCTTGTTCATTAATTAATCCTGTATCTGTTTTGTCTATCTGTTCATTAACAAAAATTTGTAATGGCAATGAAGCCATGTCATTCTGCTGAACCAGCTCATTTATCTCAGTTTCCTTTTTAATTGACCATAATTTTGACTCATCAGACTGTATCAATTTAATCAGATCAGTATCAGACTTCTCACTTACCAAAACTGAAGTCATCTCTATTTCTTGCTGAGTTTTAATCCCTACTAATTCAATTTCAAGTACAATAGAATAAACTTTTTCAGTTAATGGGACCTTTAAAACTGCGGAATTAATTTCATCTTTTCTAAGTACAGGCACTATCTCTTTTTCCAAAATTTTCATGGACTCCTTTAAATCATTTGATGAATTTACATGATCAGGAATATTAATTCCAGATGTACCAATCATCTCATCATGCTTTTCTGTCGCATCAATTTTAATAAAATTCTGAGCTGGCACTTTATCAGTTTGATCTGACACTTTTGGCGTTACATTAATCTGCTCTAGGGGTCTTATTGAATTCCTGTTCTGATCCATATTTACAACATCAATTGTACATGGATCTATATTTTCTACTCTGACACCTTTATTATTTATTTTCGCTAATTTGGGAATCTTTAATTTGCTCTCACATTTAGCTACAACTTTTTTCATTTTCTTATATAAGAAAGACATTTTTGTTAATTAATTTGGTAAATGTACACTTTAAATTTGCTTTGCAGCACTTGCTAATTAATTAATTAATTAATTTAATTTAACACTATCAAATATTGAAAACCTTATAATTTGGTCAATTTAATGTATCTCCTAATTTACCTGTATCACTAAATTTAATTAACCTGTAAAGAAAAATATCAATTTGCAAAAACAGTAGCAACGCAAAATTTTATTTTATAACAGTAATACCAACATATAATCACATGTGTTTTAAATGTACTTATTTTTCACTTACACACCTTCTGCAACATATACCTGTGGAAAAAAAAAACCTAATCTGTTTTGCCTTAATTTTACATATAATGTTTTGGTGTAAAAATTTTTGATTGTACTCTGTCATTAATATTGAATTATTATTCTGCAGTTTCTAGTTCTCTGTGTTCAGCCCTTCCTTTGTAAAATATGTCCAAAACACAGCGTGCAACATTCATGATCTCTATCACACCATCAATTGTGATATATAGCACCACTATATCAAGGAAAGCAACCAGGGTCAAATGTACACAAACTCACTAGGCATTAGTAATGCACCTTCAGCCAAACACTACACAATATATACTTCACTCTTAGTTATCAACATAGAATTCCAACACTCCCTCTAGCACCTGTCGATCACCCTCATGCAAAATACCTTCATTAAAATTCACACACAGAAGGCCTCACACTCACAGCTGTTTAGGTAACTCTGCAAGTCCACAGAAATGCAGAAATAATGTCTTACCCCTCACACCCAACCGAACAGGCTAAAGACAAACAACTAAAAAGACAATATATTTCCCTTTACGCCTGGCCAAACAAGTTTACTAAGTTGCAGACTCCATTACACATCAGCTGTGACACTCCCTCATTCTAACAATTGCACGACAGAGGGAAACCAAAACAGGGGATAAATTCTATGCTCAACTATTTTTCTACTATGTACCAGCGATCACCCCAAGCAAACAGTCGATCCACTAGGATACTTTTCTTAATATCGTAACTTTGGGACACTTACAAATACACTCGCAAATATTTCAAAGGGGCAACCCACCTCAGCCAATCACAGCGCTGTTGGCGATATTTCAACCAACCACAGTACTGCTTACGCCACTACAGCCAATTACAGCGCGACGACGCATTGGCCAATCACAGCACAGCGGCAGAAAATGCTTCAGCCAATCAAAACGCGGCTTTGACAACACTCGTCCAAGCTCAGCGCGGCTGTTACTGTGGCCATATACCGCTGCTGCTACTGTCCCGCTCGCCTCGCGCTCAAGCCTCTGTGTTTGGGAATATAATTTGAACACAGCGCGTAGTCGCATTTAATATATTTTATTTATGCAAAATTTATTTAGCGTGCACTCGCTCATTCACTTTACCCACAACACGCTTTTCTTTTAATTCATTAAAGCGTTGAGGAAAAGGGCTAACGCAGAGTTTTAAATTTTATTCAATAACAAGATACCTATAACCAATTACAGAGCCTCGCCCAATAGGAGCGCGGCTCTGTCTATGACGCGACGGCGTCTAGACCAATCAAGGGGCGGCCCTGCTATGACGCTGCGCGTCAATATCCAATGGGTGCGCTACTTGCCGGGACCTGAACCAATCACAGCGCTAGATCGCTGTGACACCTCAGCACCTTCATACAATCAGGGAGCGGCCTCGACAAGATGCTGCAGCTTCCTAACTAATGGGAGCGCAGTGTTAATCATGACGCGACGGCCGCCTGATGAACGGGAGCGCTGCAGCTTTCAATCACACGGTCGCTGCTGTTCCAGCTCTCTCCCTTTACTGATTCAAAAACAATAGCGCGACGAGCAAGGGCATTTAAAGCGTCAAATTATACTTTTTATATTTACTTATAACACTCCAACCAATTTTATTAATAGGGAGAGTCTTGCCCAATCAGAGCGGGGCTCACAGAGCTTCGCCCAATAGAAGAGCAGCTCACGGAGCCTCGCCCAATCAACACGCGGCACTGTGTATGACGCGTCGGTGTTCTCACCTATGGGTGCGCGGCGGCTGACGTAGGGAGCTGCTGCAGACAGCTCTCTCTCGTACTCGCGCTTTAACAGCCCCCCTCCTTCACAAAATGCATTTTAACAAAGCGCGCTATGCTCTTCTCTCAATATCAGTGTTTGGAAATTATTATAATTGAATTAAAACGGACATTTATTTCGTGGACCTTTATTTAAACAAAATCTTTTAGCAGAAGGAACTCCAGACTCTTCAATTAATTGGAGTGATAATTTATTATAACGCTTTGGGTGCTTGACAGCTATTTTTATTCTTTAAGCCTTGCACTTACTACACGCATCAGTTTTTAATTTAGCGCTATTATTAAAACGAAGGGAACAAAAGTGGAGGCTTATCTAGTTACTCCATAACAACGCCTCAACCAATCAGAGAGCAGCTTTTCATTAACAATGCTGACGCTCTAGCCAATCCGAGCGCGGCAATTCTGACGTAGGCAGCTGCTGCAGCTGCAGGCTCTCTCCCCACACGTTCTCACTCCTAAAACAGCCCCTCCCTTACAAATTTCGATCGGGGCACAATTAAATGGTTTTAAACTACGGAGAACAGTATAATACTATATTTAAAGTGTGGAATGTTTATAAAATCAATATTAATTGCTTTTTACTTATTTTAACGAGTTTAATAACGTGGAATACCTTAATTATAGCCTAATTAACACAGAACATTCTAAAATGCTCCTGAATGTTTTAAATTAGCACAGTTTACCTTTTAATACTTTTCAACTATGCTGAATACTTTTCAATTGAATTTTATTAGCGTGCAGAGCTTTTAAATGTATTTAAACACTGCACAATACTTTTAGAAAGTCTTAGAATGGTACAGACTTTATCCTGAACTTTCCTAAGTACCTTAGAATTACTTTTGGTACATTTTAGTGAATACATAAAACGAAACACATCTGTCTGCTTCTCTAATTAGGATAGTTACATACATTCAAGTATCCACACTTCGGAATAGACGGCGCTATTCACACTAAGGATAATTTACATTTGTCAGTAGAGCAACTCTTACTCTACCCTTCTAACACGTAAGAATATGAACTCATTTTGCTCTGAACCCACCGCGAAGTGAAAGTATCTAAGAGTTCCACTTGAACATACCTTACAAAACAATCACGCACTTTCACACTGAAAATTCCCTAACTTCAGTCACACATGAAATCCGTACAGGACTCTCACCTGTTTATAGAAATCATGCACCGTTAGCAAAATAACACCGTTATCCGTACAGGGCTCTCACCTGTTTATAGATATAAAACATGTACCCGTACAGGACTCTAACCTGTTTATAGATAATCATGCACCGACATTACCCTGCCCTTCACTCAAGCTCGAATATAACTAATACTCTTATCACAGTGAGTTTTATGGAAGGCGCTTTGTCCCTATTCTCATGCTGCTCTAATTTCTTAGAAAACCCTCACTATTACAAGATTCACACCTAGCCCTAAAACTGTGTTGCACGGCGACAACACTGTATTGCACGGCGACAATACTTCTGGTACACGGCGATACCAACAGTGATACTCGGCGATATCACAGAAACAGATCAGATATTCTGCATGACTACTTTCTCATCACACAGTTTTTGTACCGGTACACACATAGCACAAAATAAACAAACTCAACATGTGTTAAAACTTAATCCTATGAATTTACCAACATATATGTATCATGCATGTAACATGTATGTCAAAAACAACATATATAAACCGTCCGATGGCTACCAGAAATTGATCCAGCGCTCTCACCAAAATATTGCACAAATGACACTATCTACTACCACAAAACTTACACTACAACACTAGGCCCATAACAACAATAGAGCGCTTGAATCATGAGGCGATAAGATCTAAATATAGTTGTTTAAACCATCTGCAATAATCAAGACCAGCTTGTCATTTTAGAAAGTTTATTTTAACACATCTAGAAAAACTTAGGTTTTGGTATTTTATTAAACAAGCATTAGAAAATGTCATAAAGAAAGATTTATTCAGTATTAATAAAAAGAGCATAAATCAAAAATTATTATTCATTAGCAGAAATAAGTAAAATTAAGCATTTTCCAAAATCCTAACTATATCTCTGTCTCTACCCTCATCACCTAGTAATAAAGTAATTAATAAAAACTCCTGTCCTCACGTGTAAAGTCCATCAGCATAACATCGTCCTCCAGAATTCTCGAGCGTAAGCCAACTATGTGTTCTCTGAACCTATTCTTATACCCTAATTTTAGCTGAGCTAACTATTTTTCACATTCCAGCAGACGAATTCTAGTTCTCCATTGGCTGAGCCACCTCGTACCACAGTAAACTGTGACACCTCCTTCTTACATGCCCGGGCAAATTCACTAGTCCATTGTTCATTTAGAAGTCTTGGCAGCTCTCCTTAGACTGCTACATTTTGTAGCGACAGCTTCCTTTTTAACCTTGAGCTTAGTCAGCTCTGAACTCCCGTGGCACGTTAGCAAACGTTAGCAAATTTCTCCAAAAAGTCATCTTTTTAGCAGTTCAATCCAAAACCTTTCAAAATAAAAGCTCAGAGGCCTTTTCCATCCTTCTTGGAATTATTTTCACTTGAGCCATTTTCATCATTAGGCCTCTTTCAGAAAGCGTCAATTTTCTGCGCCACCGTCCCTGCGTCACTTTTAAAAGGGTACTATTTTCCTGCAGCCATCTCTAAGCTTCACTTGTAAAACTGTTATATAAACAAACACAAAGAATAATTAATGCAAGAAATACAGTTTGTTCTGTTGCCTCCCATCATTGCTAATAATTAACCCATTAGTCTAAATTACCTAGCAGTAAAGCACAAATAAAGCAGCATTTTATATCTACCTATCTTCATTAATCCATAAAACCTTATGTGCACCTAGAATAGTAGAAATGACATCACATAGACAAGGGAAGCAAAATAAGCACATGCCATTATTTTAAAAACAGCTGCTATTAGTTATGACATGACAATAGACAAGATTAATTTATTATTTTCTACATACATGAGAATGCAACATAATGCACATTTATGAGCACACATGTTAGTTTCCCGCGTGTTCTGTGAAAATGCAATTTTAAACTAGGTTGAATTATTATACACACAGCACAAATTGTTAGCATTATTAATTTATTTATGGAAGTGTGACTTCATGGGTTTAAACAAATTTTTGTTTTCTATCCCGCTCCATCAGCTCCTAGACTTCTAAACTTCTCCATCCGTTGCCTAATTCCCATTGCCTATCTAGCGTAGTTTTGGAGAGGTCAGACCTGACTTCAAAAGAGAAGTCTGAGGCTTTCAGGGTCTTGGCTTTCAGGGCTAGATTCAGGATCTTTTCTTTAAATGAATACGTTAGGAAGTTCACCAGGATCTTCCTTGGTCTAGCTCTGCCGGATTTAAGGCGAAATGGGTCCCGGTTTACCCTCTGAATATCCAATTCTATTTCAGACAAGGGTTCTTCCAGATTAAGAGAGTCTTTTAGTATGGTTGCTACGAAGCTCTTTATCTCTCCGCCTTCTTTCCCCTCCGGGATTTTTAGTAGCCTCAGGTTATTCCTTCTCGAAAAATCTTCAAGAGACTCGACCCTCTCTTTAACTGCATTACCTTCTCGTCGTATAGGTCTGAATCTTAGTCTCCGCATGCTCCAACTTTGCCCTAAGCTCGCCGACAGAATCCTCTAAGCTTCCAGTTCTTAACGAGAGACCGTCTACCTTAGTCTCTAAGCTTTCGCACATAGTACGGATCTCTGATTGGGTTTGCCTCGATTCCTCGAAACATCTTTTCGACTCTTCAAACCCACTTCTAATCTCCTTTCTCATACTGAGAAGTATGGATTGGATGGTGTCGTCACTTTCAATTTCTTCGCTACTCCCCCCACATTGATCCGACTCTTTAGTCTCCTTTTTTGACGCTGAGGTAGAGGCTTGATGGTCTCTAAGAGGCATTGTGTTGACGGCTTGCTCTATTGGGTCCCCCATCTTTGTGCCACAAACTGGTGCTTCTGCCCCTATTACTTCCTCTTCGGTTGTCCCCAAGTAGCTGAGTGTAGTTACAGGTGTAATTATAGATTCAAGGGCGTCATCCTATGTGGGTACAAATTGCGCGTTAAGAAATTTTTGGGGCTTTTAATTTATGTCTAGGACCTGGGGCAGGACCTTGATATAGGACTTCAATGAAGGTGTAATTCGGGAGGTTTTGCTAGCTTTTGTTTTGCAGTCCCCCTAGCTCTGATTCACCTTATGGGGTAACTCCTTCGGGCTGGTGTAACGTAGCTGATAACCCTTGCCTCTTCTCGGGGCCCTTAGGGCTGCGGGTTGTGTTGTATCGGTTACTGCCTCAAGCTCTGGGTCTGACTCAGACTCAGTGAGGGGCTGCTCTCCTGGGCTTCTTTTGGCTTCTTGTGCTTGGCCTGTGTCTCTAAGTCCTGTAGGGACGGCTAAGCCCTTATCTTTGTTGCTCCCTTTTCCTTTCCCCTTAGCCTTCCGCTTCCCCAGGTTTCTAGCAGTATTTATGTTCAAGGTCTCGCTAACTGCCCGGGTGGGGGCTTGTGAGTGTGCCTTAAATCTGAAAACACAGGGTACAGGGGCCAAGTTCTCCGAAGGGCAGCAGTCTTTTTTATCTGTGGGCTGAGCTTCACCTCCCAAAACTCCCAACACTTTTTCACCCTGCTGGCCCCCCTTACCGCACCATGTGTCTGTTGCAACTCTCCTTGCTGTGACGCCGTGAGCAGCTGCCCTTCTGCAGCTCCACGGCTGCGTCCCCCCAGCGGTAGGGTGCAGGGAGCAGATCTCGCCCCCAGCACATCGGCAGCTCTGTCCGCCGTTGTATCTACACAGCTCTGATGCTCCAGCTGCTCAGACTGCCTCCACGCCCCCAGGCGATCGATCCTCAATCTCCCCACTCCCGATGCAGCTCAGCCGGGCTCGGCGCTCAGCGCTCCCAATTCGCCGCCCGCCCACTCTCTGCTCACGGCAGACGCAAAGCGCCAGGCACCGCGCCGAGCTGTTCTCAGCCCGATCCGGGCCGATCCGTCCCGCAGCCAAGACGCTTGGCGGGTAAGGGGTACAGTCTCGAAACCTGACAGAGCCTTGTCTTCCCAACTTTCTCCTCTCGCCGTCTGTGGTGACCGGAGCTAGTTCGTCATTTCGGGCATCCCGACGGGAGCCTCCGTCGAAGACGAGCGCGCCGCGTTAACAAGCGGCCGCCATGTTTTCCACCAGTGCTTTGCTATGTGAATCATTATTGTTTGTAAGTCTAGATTGGTCTGTATCGGTTCTCTATCAACACAAGTCTAACTGTAGCTTGTTTTCTTTGTTTAGCGCTAATACCGCCAGATCGAGTCCGCTTTACAATAATGTTTATATAATTAAGCAAATAAACAAAAAAGGAAATATGTAAACAAATAAATATGCCTCTTAAAGTTGGACAAACATGAAACAGGTTCGGGTAAATGTAGGAAAGAGGTATTTTACCATCACCGTAACTAATAGACTACAAACAAAATAACATAGTCTATAAAAACAGTGACCAAAGAGTTACACTAAAACAAGCAAACAGGGGATGCATGCAAGGGGTGTTTAGACAAAATATTGCGGGGATTATCGTGTGGACAAAATATTGTGTCAAGATTAACGAGGGCAAAAATATTGTGAAGGTAAGTTTCTTTAGGTAGGCAAAGTTTTACTATATATACCTCCACTTATATGCACCTTGATGATATATATTTTTTTAAGGTACGTAGATGTGGTGTTAAGAATAGTCAATCTATACTTACCTATTTGCTTTTACCTTCTCGATATGTTGGTCCTCGATATTTTTGACACGATATTCTGTCCATACAATATTTTTATTTCTGATATTCTGTCAGTGCTTGCAAGGGGTGTTTACACAAAATATCAAAATATCCATAATATTGGGGGGGGGGGGATACAGTGTGAACAAAATATCATGTCAAGATTATTGAGGGCAAAAATACGTTGAAGGTAAGTTTCTATAGGTAAGCAAAGTTTTACTATATATAACTCCACCTATGTGTTCCTTGATGATATATTTTTTTTAAAGTATGTAGATGTGGTGTTAAAAATAGTAAATCTATACTTATCTGTTTGCTATTATTTTCTTGATATGTTGGTCCTCGATATTTTTGACACAATATACTGGCCATACAATATTTTAGTTTCCAATATTCTGTCAGTGATTCCATGCAAGGGATTTGTTGTCTTAAGGGTATTGGAATTGCACTACTTTTGAAGGATTGATGTAGCACAGAAACACACATTCAAGCTGAAATGCCATTATAAGAAAGGAATTTGGGAGAGGATTATTATTTTTTATTACTTCCTGAAGTGGACAACAAAAAGTATGTTTGATACACAAGGTAGCAGCTAAAATGATTGGTCTAAGATTATTCTGCTTGAATTTTGTTGTGTTAGGAGTCCGCAAAAATATTGTTTTTCCTTTGTTTTCCTACAGTTTTATGTGCTTGAAATAAAGGTGCAGGGTTTAGAAGAGTGTCTTAGGTCTGACTCACTGATTGGTGAAATCGGTGACGAATTAGAATCTCTTTATGAATGTATTTTTGAGTAAAGCAATGTAAAGCACATAGAAGACACTACCACCGATTTTGTTATACCAGGCTGTGGAGGGGCCTCTCCAATTCAGGGCCAAACATTTAACACTCGCAGAGGGGGGGGGGCTAGTGTTTGTGTCCAGTCCAAGGCTCCGTACGTGGTGTTCTTCTGCCTCTGACCTCAGAGGATCCTCTGATCCCAATAAATAATATGCCCTCCAGCGACTCAAATTACTAAGAACAGCCTTTGGCACAAACAATCCTTTATCAGCATCTAAGCACATGTCCATTCCTGTTCTCCACTGTGCTTTTGTGGGCAATGTTTGTACACCCCCGCAACCACTCGGCCCGGGGAATAAAACACCAGTTTCTTTCTCTGCAGATCAATTTTCCCTGGGACCCCCAGGACAATAAAGTGCGGGGTTAAGCGGGATAACTTTTTCCAATAAGTACCCCAGCTCCCTTAGAATGCCTTCCCTGTATGTATTGATTGCTGGGCACTTCCATAGTGTGTGGAAAAAAGACATGAAGGGGACACAACATTAAAAGTAGTTTGCTTGGGGAATTTCCCCCATTTTGCTAAATCTATCTCTAGCTATTTATAATCTGTGGAGAATTGTTATCTGTATCAAGCAGAACTGAGCCCTGATCCTCATCCTCCATGATGTCAGCCATGTCTCATTGCCTTCGAGTCTGGAGGCTTACAAAGTTGTCTGGCACATTGTTTATGATCCCTTTGTCAGTGACCACACCCTGTTGTATAGCGTTTTAGGACCCTAGTGTAATTTTCCCTATTCATGCCCTTATATAGGTATAAAATATCGTATCCTTATATAGGCATAGAAATCATAACCATATTAAGACATAGCTCAAGTAGTCCTAATACGGCTTGGCTACTTCCACTAGTTCCGAAAATCTACAACGATTTCTTGGAAAACACCGCCTTCAGCACTCAGGGACTTCCCCCTGCATGAATATTAATTTCTCCAAGAACTCATGGAGTTTTCAAAGAATTAAGCCTCTAATGACGTTATTATGTCCAATCTTACGTCAAACTCGGCACCTTCAAGGTATAAATATACCCACACTTGTCCAAACAAACACACGGTGATTTGGAGCAGTTAGACTATCTACTTGCCCGACGCGCCCTGCTGCAGCAAGTGCCGAAGGAAGCCGACCCTCCAGCTGACGCACTAAGAGACGCTGTACCTTCTCCTGCCGAGAAATCCATCTCCAGTGTTTCCAGGCTACCCTTGCGGGTCGCTGGGAAATCGGGTCCTGAGAGAGAGATACCAGACCTCCTACATTCTAAAAACCAAGGTACGGAGCTGATTAGACCCTAAGAGAATTCTTGGATTAGATTCTTGGCAAAGAATACTAAAAGTAGGCTACACCTAACTTACTTTTTCCCTTGTACTACACCTAGGTAAGGTACATCGGGGTGGGCGTATTTTAGAAGCACCAGTTGAGTACTTTTAGTCATTATTTATCACTGTATGTATTATATGCATTTTGGGTATTTTATGGCTTAGAAACCATATCATGTTTTTACAATATTTTTTTATTACACTCTTCGTACTGTACACTTTGTACTTTACCGCAAGTATTACGATTGCAGCAGTTCATTTCTTATGTTTGAGATAGAAGACTGTTCAATAAATATATTTTATTGAAAACGCCCATCTCTCTATTTCTCTGCACCTCTGGTGAAACGAAGCATGCACGATTGACTGAGTGAAATAACTATCTATTGTTTCCGCGACTCTAGAGATATATTTTCCTATTCTTGGGAAACAAAGTTGTCATGTTTTAAGTGGTTGTCAGAAACGTATCACTTCTTATTCATTCGAGAAAGTTTCTAGTGCCCTCTGAGCTAGCTGGCACACACACAATTAAGTCTAGTATATTCAGTAGAGACCTAGTCGGCTTCAGTCCTACGTCTGAACTACAGGATACACTATTCCAATGGGCAGAGCCTATAGGGAATGTAGGAACTACACTACATGACGCCCAACGTTTGGTAATGCGATAATTTAACGCTAGATACTAGAGTAACTCGGTAGTGCTTTCCACACAGACCCCTTTTTCCTGTAAAATACTCCCATAGACGTCTGGAGTGGGTTAAAGGAAAAGATATCTGCTTTAAACTGAGTAGGACGAAAAAGATCCTATGTATTCGTTTTTAGTTTGTTCAACGTTGAAGGATACAGTGTTCCAAAATATTGTGCACCTAATCTTTGTTTCCTTGAAACTTGTTCTGCAACACTTCCAGTCAACAAGAATGATGGAGAGTGACGGCGAAAGCGACAGAGCTGCACTAGCAGCCCAGGCAGTTTTAGATGACACAAATCTCCAACAAAATGACCAGGATGCTATACTCATCCCGGTAAATATAAGGAAAACCATCACTATGAAACTTATAGAAAATGGAATATCATCGAGAGGTGGTAAAGTAATATTTGTTATAGAGGCACATGAATATCGGCAGACAGAGGTATTCTATTCATGGATTCTGTTTCCTGCAGCAAATGCAGTAACACACGAGTTCCACTACTACAAAGGAATACGTTCCTTTCGAGGACGTTGAAATTCCACTAACTTACCAAAAGCCTCAGCTCTGGTTTAATGGTGCCCTACAACAATCAAATCACATTACCAGGCACGGTCCACTAGGTAGACCAGGAGCAACATGGCTGGTACTAGCCAGCTATACACCACTTCCTGACATTGAAAGAATGACAGCTCCTGAATTGTTAGCTCAGCTAAAACAGCTGATTAAAATACACAGGCAGTTGGTTCAATATGTCATGAGGACTTTAACAGTCCAACCAGCTGTAAGAATTCCACAGCACATTCCTCATCAAGGGAACACAAACAAAATTACACCATAGACTATACAGTCAGTCATTGGTAAATTACCCGTAAAACTGGAACAAATTCCGTTCTGGTTAGCCCAAAAAATTACTCAAATAGAGGCAGTATTCCCTGATAGTACACCTTATGAGAAACACAGGATTCTGACAATCTGTTTACCAATGGGGATTGCACCACACGTAGAGGACTGTAACACATGGGGTAGAGTCTTTGCTTCAATCTACACTAAAACACATGGTGTCCCGTCTATGGTGTTAATACCAGATGTTCTAAGACAGATTAAAAATGAATATGGTCCAGAACCTGCCTTAAATCTTGGTATGAAGTTACTGAAAGATTTCAAAAAGGTCTCGGCTATACTATTAGCCAACATTAAAGTAAAGGTGAAGCAGCATCCCTGGCGATCCACCAAAAACTAAAAGAAACAGATATAACAGAGCAACCATATGAGCTTGCCAGAAATATTGAAAAATCCCATGAAGAACTAGGTAGAGATAGCTTGGGTGGGAAACCAGTAAAACCCCAACTAACTGAAAATCCTGAAAAAGCTTTTATTAAAAATATTCTCACTACTCCTAAAATGAAGTGGGAAAACACTAAACAGACACTTCATAAAGAGAAGCGTTCTCAGTCCAGAGGAAGATCTCCTCAACAGGAGCCCCCTGAAAAGAGGTATAACCTCCGAAATAGGGATAATTTGAGAAAACCTGATAGATATCAAGATAATGATACATGTTCCTCTCATACCTTTCAGACTTCCTCACAGAAATCCGAAAGAAGAGGACGATCAGAGCAAAAAGAAGAACGAGTGAAGTCCAAAGACGAACAGCAAAAAATGAGAAAAGCCAATTTCCCAAAAAGAAGGTTGCAAGTCTAAAGATCAGACATGCCGAGGATCTTGAGGACACAACTCAAGAACGGGGAGTGGGCCCAGACAATGCTAGACAGTGCAGCAGAGGTAACCATAGCTCGCAAGATCCAGAAGGATCATCTGGAGACAGTGGACTTGAATGAAAGCATCCGAGTTAAAACTGCAGATAACCGGGGTTAGTGTACCGCATAAGCTATATGAAGTAACACTCCGGATAGAGGGGGACAAGCCAAGAAAAATTAAAGCACTCTTTTGGGAGAAGCTCTCTAAGGGTTATGACATCCTGCTAGCTGAACAAGACTGGCCACCTGAATTTGTCAGGGAGTGCCCACATGGCGAAGATATAATTATGCCAGCCTTCTCAAATCACATTCCAATTCATAAAAAATACACATATGCCAGGAAATAGGCTGTTGCCCAGGCCCCAGCATTATACAAAAATCATGTAGGATATGATGAGGATTCCCCTCACCATAAAATCCAGTTGAAAACTCAACCAACAATGCAAAGGCAATATCCTGTAAAACAGGAAGCTAAAAAAAAGGTCATTGAGATTTTAAATCAACTTGAATACCAAGGGGTGATTGAAACATGCACCTCATCAATGAACAATCCTTTGTTTCCTGTCTCCAAGCCAACCAATTCATATCGTCTAGTTTTGGATTACAGACATCTAAACTCTTGTTGCAAAACATTTGCAGTACAAAATGCATATAGTGCAGCACTGATGAATAACATTGTGCGAAAATAATGTAAAACTACATTAGATATCGCAAATGGTTTCTTCTGTCAAAACATTGCACCTGAAAGCAGATATTTGACCGCTTTCTCAATATTGGGGACACAGCGACAATTTTGCCATCTCCCCCAGGGATTCAAGAATAGTCCAGGGTTATTTTCAGCCAGAGTAACAGAGTTACTACAAACGTACAATGATGAGGCATTGTCCTATGTCAATGACATCTATCTTACAGATGATGATTTGGACGTGCACTTGAAAAGAGTGAACACCATCATACTGGGGTTAGCTTCATAAGGGTATAAATTCAATTTTAAGAAATCACTAATTGCTCACCTCAACGTCCTATTCTTGGGATATTAGTTATCAAGTGAAGGAAAAAGCCTGGCTGCAAACTTCTTAGAGAAATGTGCCTGCTCCAACCTCCAAAAACGCTGAAAAACTTACAGTCAATTCTAGGTTTCCTGAATTTTGGAAGAACCTATGTTCTAAACTACGCAGAAAGGGTTAAACCTCTCCAAGAACTAATCAAACCTGATTTCAAAACTACTAATTGGACACAAAAACACACAGAAATTTTGCATTCAGTGCAAACAGACATGTTAGCAAAAACACAGTTACAAACATGCGACAACGTGCGCAACCTAGTGATCCGAATCATCCCAGGGAGATGCGATTCACATACCTAACCTTTAACGAAGGTGAGACGGTACCAATAGCATACAAGTCACACTTGTACACACAAGCTGAAATGAAATTCACTTCAACAGAAAAGATACTGACAGCGCTTCAGACTGCTGTAGCAAAAGAAAGAGCCCTCGCACAGGGTAAACGCATTAAAATCGTTACACCTGTACCTGCCTTAGACGCAGTGACAAAGGCAAGCATTCCAAATGCTAAAGCTTTACATCCAAGATGGATACAATGGGTTAATTATCTTGCTGCAACAGATGTTGAATACGTTGTTGACCCGTATTTAAAAACACAACAATTCCTACAATACCAATTAGAATGTCTTCTGCCGACTGAAATTCTGCCACTTGAATATTACGGCTGTATAATATATACAGATGGCTCAGCACAGCCGGCAATTGGGGGTAAACAAGCTTACAGTGCTGCATGCGCGATTGTTGAAGGTCGCTGGCGCGAAGGTAAATTTAGACCTATGGTCACAAAAATTCAATCTCTCGGAGACTGTACAGCTCAGCGAGCGGAACTACAGGCTTACAAGATGGCGCTTGAAAATACCGATCGCGAATTCCCCACACTCATAGTGTGCGATTCGTATTACTGCGTCCAATCTTACAATGAATACTTGCAGAACTGGGTTCAGAACGGCTTCAAAGACGCTAAAGGTAGCACAATGAAGCATAAACTGCTATGGGAACAAGTAGTTCTTTTGCAAAAAGAACTACAAAAGACTCACGTGATTCATACACTGAGTCATCAGCGTGATGGCGTTCACGTTGCAGGGAATTCGTTGGCTGATGAGGCCTCGAAGGCAGCTGTGCAAACGGCTTCCGTAGCTGCAATCACTCGTTCAAAAACAAAAATAGCGAAATAATGCAAGCTGCCACTGCTTCTGTAAAAGACAGTGGTAAGACACTCCCAAAAGGCTTTCCAGTAAAATACTCATATATAATTGATGCAAACAATGTTCCATTTGCTCGAATCCATGGAGTGGGGGATAGGGCAATCCCAAACATGGAAAATAGGTTAGGACTAATCTTAGCTGCACATGAAGGGCTCGCCTCTGCACACGCAGGAGTTTCCGCCACAGTATCATTGTTAAAACAGAGATACTGGTGGCCGCACATGAGGAAACAAACTAGAAACTATGTTCTAGAATGTGAGATCTGCCAAAAAATAAAAGTGTCTACAGTAAAACAACCTGCGCAGACACCCCTTCTAATTTCAGATAAACCATTAGCGTGTGTTTACCTGGACCACTGTGGTCCCTTACAGAGGGATGGTAACTCTAAATATAGCATGGTCACAGTGGATTCCTGCACAAGATTCATTTGGATATGGCCCCAGCGCTCGGCTGACACCAGAACTGTTATAAAAGATTTGCGAGTCTTTATCGGCACATACGCAATCGGCACGTTACATTCTGACCAGGGTCCTGCGTTTAGCTCTCTAGCTTACAAGGAGGCCATGGTCAGCTTGGGCGTTGCATTGCGGTTTTTGAGTCCCTTCCATCCTGAGGGAAATGCGGTAGTGGAAAGAAAAAAGGTGACTTGAAAGCATTCTATAACAGCTCGGGTATTAGGTTCGGGTGACGGGTGGGTCAAACATCTAAACAGTGTCCAACGTAGCGTAAACAATCTGCCAAGAAATTCTCTGGGGGAATCACGCCATATGAATTATTATTTGGTACTAGAATGCTAATCCAGGATCTTGATTGTCAAACTTCAGAGGTGGAACAGAAACCCTTTGATATCAAAGACCGTTTGGCTATTTTACAGGAATTAAATGAAACAAGAAGAAGTCTGAGTAACACAACACAAAGCCCAACGACCACTGAAGAAAAACCACCTGTCCCAGCAAGACCTGTCTGGATTCCAAAGATTGGGGATCTAGTCAGGGCAAAGATTGCGGTAAAGAAGGAATTTTGGCCTTCCTATAGAAAAGCAGTACCTGTCTTAGCAATTCTTGGTACAAGATCAGTGTTACTACCGCCGCTTGCTGAAAAAAGGGAGAACAGAACAGTATCAATTGACCTGGTAAAACCACATCATGTGGCCGATAATAAGTAGTAGCCCAGTGGACTCCCAAGAAGTTGCAGATGACCAAATCTGGCAACTATTCAAGAGGTTCAAACTGAAAGACTTATCACCTTTGATAAACCTACAGTGAGAAAAGAAGGACTTTGCAACACAGCCATGGAACTCGTCCCTCTTGATACCCAAATATCAGTTCATCAAGAAACTCCTGTCTACAATCATGTAGCATCTGACTATACAAACATGTCAAAGGAGGAAGCACCTCCAGTGATTTCAAAGAATCCGGATGCGAAACCAACTATTGACAGAACTGCCTCTGGCTATTTTATCAACTTTGATAACTTTTCTGAGGATCCAAGTGAACCAGAAATAATGCCAGCAAATAAACATTTTAAAGAAAAGATAACAGAACTCTTTCATCAACTTGAGAAAACATATCTGGTTTCGTCATGGGTTGAATTTTGGAAAGGATTAGGTGTACTTTTTCTGCTGCTATGGCTCATTCTTATTTTAAGTCTGGGACAGATGATAGATGGAAAATACGGTACACTGGACACAGCAAGTAAGAACATCAACTTGCTCCTGAACCCTTACAAATCATCACATCATGAGCGAAGAGACGTATCATCAGTGAACATCACAGCCGTTCCTATACCTGGTGGTATAGCATGGGACACAACTGATTATGACATTAATGGCTAGGTGGAGTTATTGAAGAATCCACACCAGTTTAAGGTTTCTTTAAGTGATTTTGTTTCATCAAGTACATTTTCTGATGATTGGGACTTTGAAACTGTTAATAATATGATGACAGATTTAGAAATGTCAGCAAAATTTCAAAAACATGAACACCTAGAAGGTTCAACAAGTTATGAAGAACTATATTGTTATAATCATTGTGGTCACTATTATTTGCACAAATCTGCAAACCCTAGGAATGTTTTTTCTTATAATCAATGGGAACATTGTCCTACGCCACCAAAAGGCAGCTCTAAAACATTTTATGAGCAATTTCCATACTTCTCAGGTTGTAATATGACAAATCCAGAAACGTGTTATTTTAAAAATATAAATAAGACAGGAATGAAAAACATGTTGACCAATACTAAACAAATTTATTCTGCGAACTTTTATGCTCAGCTGTCTACATTAGGGTACAACTTTTGGAAAGACAATATTGAGACATAAACTATCTGGGGCACAAAAGAATGGCAGGTGCAGGGTTGAGAAGCCTTGTTCAGAGCCTGCATTATACCAGAACAAATCATATTTTTGAATGACACTGTTCAACAAACATCATGTCTTGGCATAGCTAAGATAAAAGATTTAAACAAACCATCAATACCTAAATCCACACCTTACAGTAATAACACTTCAGTTGAGGAGGTAGACGTAAAACAGATTTTACAACACAACAGAACCAATCCTGATTGGAAACAATGGTTAATCCAGCCCATAGACACGAACAACTGTCAAGATAGATTCATGAACAGAACACAAGGGTTCAAAATGAATAGGCCAGATCCGAGATATTCCCAGAGACAACATCCTGGGATAGTAACAACATACAGTGTAGGAAAACTGTGCCTTGACTGGCTACAGAAATCCACACTTCCAGAAATTAAACAACACTTGACTTTACTTAAAGAAGGCGTTGACTTACGAGACTTCTTACTTTGGCCTCGTAAACAACGTAAAAAATGTTTCATATACGCCGGTATATACGCAGCGTACACCGAAGCTTGGAAAATAACAGAAATGGAAACTGCAGAAAAAATACTCTCTGTAGTGGACAATGGGTTAACAACTCTGTCATCCAGAATGTATTCTTTGGACAGCATTGTATCATCTGCTATTGACATAATAGAACAGGATTTTCTAATGTTACAACATGGCCAGTCTCAATTACGTTCTATAATGCTGCTAGGCTGGACGTTACAAAATCTCCGTTCAGGCTACTTGCCATGGCGTCTAATCAATACCACGTCATTGTTTATTGTCTTTAACCTTAAAGGCACAAAGAGGAGCAGACTATACGGTGCTGAGCATTGAAAAACTTGAAAGATTACCATTAACAGTTTCTGAGAAGCCTGTCATAGAAGGGATAATACATGGCTAAATCGCGATACCAGTGACGACTTTCCAATTTCAGTATTGTCTACAGCATATACCAGCAGGCCTGTATGAAAGGTTGGGTAGAGGAAACATTAAGTCAACCTGGACTTTACCATACACACACAAATGTTGGAGTGGGGAAAAGGAGGTATTTCTTAGTACAAAAAATTGTAGAAACTCACTAAGCGGTACACTTTTATGTAAAGGTATTAATTTACATGGAGCCTGTGAAGGTGCTTTAAATAACCTTTCTTGCCACATGCACGGTACTCCAGCGGCCATGATGGACCCGATTTTTAGGCAGCTTTACAATGGGAGCTACGTTATGCTCAACGATCACAGCTGTTGTGGCATATTGCCAGAAAAAGCCTATCCGATAAGTGTGTCGGCCAGGGTCACTTGTTGTATGCAAGTATTGTATCCAAAAAGTAATACAGACAGGGAGACGGCGTTATGGCCTACACTGAATATCTCTTCTATACGAATTGATACTTTAAGCAGAATGAAAGCTATTCTTTTACAAAAAACTGTGCCACTGACCTCGTCTAGAGAAACGTATGATCTGCAAGTTGCAAGGACTTTGGCAGAGATACATGCATTATTATCAACCAGCTGCCCAGTACATTTTGCAGAAATGTTAGGTCAAATCTTAAACATGTCTGATACCAGTGGTATCGCACATGTATTTAAGACAATCTTTTCGGGACTGTTAACACCATTCGAAGCAGTCCTTTGCATTTTTCCAAATTTTGTGCACTCTGTGTTCGGCGGTCTGCCTCTCATTTTGGGACTCGTAGCAGGAATTCTATTTTTGTTTCTCCTGCTTCGATATGGCAAGTCCAGTCACCAGCAATACCCAGACTACAATGGAACGGGCTCTCCTGGCCATGCGGTATCGTGACAAAATTACACAGATTCTTGGCTTGGCTCGTTTAAGAGATCTGAATACCACTTCCTTTCATTCAGACCAATCTGGCAAGATTGCATCTTACCTGTTTTACGATGCCTGCTTTGCAGAGAAGAATGCGTGTTAGACATCTGTCTTACACTTCCATCAGCACTGCCAATGGATGTTGACACTTTGCTGGGTACTGTAACGACTCATACATCGTGTTGCCCCCAACGACTGCCAATCCTGATGACGGCATTCATTGAGATCTCACCAGCAAATCCAGCTATTGGTGAGGTACGTGGAACAACAGGCACACAGGTACCATCTACATCGAACATTGCTAATGCGAATGACGCTGACGGCGATGCTTCACATCTATGCAAATTTGATCTACTTGATGAAGTAGTTCCAATTTCACCAACTGTGATAGACGGTTTCTTTGTCAGCTTAGATGATTTGATGTTTTCTCCCGACACCGAGAATAACTTTTAAAAGTGCACACAGCGTTCCATGAACTCTGAAATTCAGGGGCATATTACCAACAACTAGCGATAATTTTTGTCTCTAACTTGTTTAGAGACAAAAATTATCGCCGCACATCGGCAATTTTTATCGCAGATAAACCTTGCTATTAGCAAGGTTTATCGCAAATGCGATAAAAAACGGCCGCAATGCATGAATATCGCTGAAAAGTCAGCGATATTCATGCATTATCGAGCAAATGCTCTTAGCCATGTTATCCACCTCCCATTGGATAACATGGTGAAGAACTGCTCAGGGCAGGTGTTAGCTTTTGGAGATATTCGCGCTTAGCGCGAATATCTCCAAAAGTTGGTAATAGGAGATAGCGATGTTAGCGACTGTTTCCAGTCGCTAACATCTTGGCACGCCCACTTTGCATGTCATTAGTGATAAATATCACTGACATGCAAAGCGGGGCCCAAGATGGTCGCTATCTCCTATTAGCTGTCACTAACTGGTGTTAGCGACAGCTTGGTAATAGGGAGATAATTTTATCTCCGCTTTCTTGGCTTTTAAAGCCAAAAAAGCGGAGGTAAACCCCTTGATAATATACCCCTCAGTTTTTCAAAACAAACCCTCTAACTTGGGAACTGTATGTTTCGGCAAATCTACTTTTAATATTCTTCCCTTTTCAGAATATAACTTTTTCCCTTGGCACAAAGTTATCAGCTTAAAGTAGAACTATTCTTAGAGAACAAGAAATGTATTTGATACTTTCTATAGACAAATATTTGGCATTATCTCATGAAAACGATAACAGTTTATATATTATGCTATGGAATGGTCTCGACCTTTTTTCTTCTGTAAATTTAGAGCCATTTCATAACTGTCATTTCATGTTTCATTTAGATAGCATTTTTTAATGACAGCTATTGCTTGTAAAATGCGTTCAAGACAAATACTCATGTATGTTTGGGTGGGATTATGAACACATGCTTTATATATGTTTTTTATGCTTATAGATTTAGTAATATTAGACATAATACATGGAGTGCGTGTTGTATAGTGTTTTAGGACCCTAGTGTAATTTTCCCGATTCATGCCCTTCTATAACTATAAAATATTGTATCCTTATATAGGCATGGAAATCATAACCATATTAAGACATAGCTCAAGTAGTCCTAATACAGCTTGGCTACTTCCACTAGTTCCGAAAATCTACAACGATTTCTTGGAAAAACCCGCCTTCAGCACTCAGGGACTTCCCCCTGCATGAATATTATTTTATCCAAGAACTCATGGAGTTTTCAGAGAAATAAGCCTCTAATGACGTTATTTTGTTCAATCTTACATCAAACTCGGGACCTTCAAGGTATAAATATGCCCACACTTGTCCAAACAAACACAAAGTGGTTTGGAGCAGTTCGACTATCTACTTGCCCGACGCGCCCTGCTGTAGCAAGTGCCGAAGGAAGCCGACCCTCCAGCTGACGCACTAAGAGACGCTGTACTTTCTCCTGCCGAGAAATCCAGCTCCAGTGTTTCCAGGCTACGCTAGCGGGTTGCTGGGAAATCGAGTCCTGAGAGATAGATACCAGATCTCCTACATTCTAAAAACCAAGGTACGGAGCTGATTAGACCCTAAGAGAATTCTTGGATTAGATTCTTGGCAAAGAATACGAAAACTAGGCTACACCTCACTTACTTCTTCCCTTGTACTAGACCTAGGTTAGGTACACCGGGGTAGGCGTATTTTAGAAGCATCAGTTGAGTACTTTTAGTCATTATTCATCACTGTATGTATTTTATGCATTTTGGGTATTTTATGGCTTAGAAACCATATCATGCTTTTACAATATTATTTTATAATACTCTTCGTACTGTACACTTTGTACTTTACCGCAAGTATTACGATTGCAGCAGTTCATATCTTATGCTTGAGAAAAAAGACTGTTCAATAAATATAATTTATTGAAAAGGCCCGTCTCTCTATTTCTCTGCAACTCTGGTGAAACGAAGCATGCACGATTGACTGAGTGAAATAACTATCTATTGTTTCCACGACTCTAGAGATGTATTTTCTTATTCTTGGGAAACAAAGTTGTCATGTTTTAAGCGGGTGTCAGAAACTAATCCCTTCTTGTTCATTCAAGAAAGTTTCTAGTGACCTCTGAGCTAGCTGGCACACACACAATTAAGTCTAGTATATTCAGTAGAGACCTAGTCGACTTCAGCCCTACGTCTAAACTACAGGATACACTATTCCAATGCGCAGAGCCCATTGGGAATATAGGAACTACACTACACCCCGTCCCACTGGACCATTCACCGGGTGTGCCTCCAGGGGAGAGGTGTCCTGGAGGACCAACCAGTCCATCATCTCAGCCATCAGGGCATGTCTAAGTTGCATGTATTTGTAACATTGTGTATTCGCTAGTTCATATTCCTCCTGCAAGTATACAAAGGGCTTAACCATACCCCCTACAATCCCATCCCCAAGGGTAGAGTTGACAATCGGATCCCATCGGTCAAAGCCCTGTAGTTTG
The DNA here is from genome assembly GCF_964261635.1 of Lissotriton helveticus. NCBI lineage: Eukaryota > Metazoa > Chordata > Amphibia > Caudata > Salamandridae > Lissotriton > Lissotriton helveticus. The sequence continues at coordinate 694,368,705 of NC_136063.1, forward strand.
CTGACTTTTTATGGCATGCCATCCTCCCAAAGATCCATGGTCTTGGTCACCCTACCTCTCCAGCCCACATGTGCTCTAGATCTGGTCCAGGCCACCAGTCCCGCTCATGTAGGGACCAGCAGACTAGACCTGCAGGCTCCATCACAAAAGATATGCCTCCAAGAGGGCTCCTACATGGCCCATCTCTCAAGGCGCACAGCGGGGCAAACGGGCAGTCATTTCTTACTTGGATCTGAGAGGCACAGTGGTATGCACTAAGATGGGGAAGGGTGATCCTACTGTTAAATTCTGAGCAGTAGAGTATCCCTAATGTTAACCTAGGGGCCTCGCTGTATCACAATAGCTGCCGGACCTCCCTATCTAACTGGACCAAAAAGGATTGAGGAATCGGAAAAGGGGTGCTCTGCATAAGAAATAGCAGTTTTAGAGAGGAATATCATTTTGAGGATGGCTGCCCTACCTAGGATCATCAAATGTACTTACCCCATTTTGCCACACCTCATTGCAGGTTTGCCATTTGAGGCTCTGAATTCTTCTCTTGGAAGTGGTCGAGTTCCAGTGTGACACATATGCCTAGGTATTTCAAACCCTCCGTTGTCGCATTCATTAATTCAGGGACCATAATACTCTGATTCCAAAAGCCAACTTGGCAACTCACTGATTTGCCCCACTTCACCCCGTAGCCGGACTGGTCCCCAAAGGTCTTCACCTTCTCAAGTGGGGTGCCTGAGTTGCGGTAGGGCCCATGACATAAAGCAGAACATCATTCACGTATAAGGAGATCTTCTCCTTCTGATAGTGCTCCACACCATCTCTGTTTTTCATTGCCCTAATCCAGCTAGCCAAGGGCTTCCTGCAAAGGGCAAATAGGAGGGGGGAGAGTGGGATCCCCTACCTGTGGTCTGGAGCCCCAAGGGAAACAAGGCCAAAGTTGTCACATTCATACAGGGTGCTGCTGTGAGTTTGGCATAAAAGAGGGCCATCCAGCTACAGAAACACAGGCTGTAGCTGAAACGCTGAGGCATCACAAACAAGTAGGGCCAGTGTATCAAGTTGAATGTCTTCTCAGCGGTGGTGGAAACAAGTGGAAGGTAGCAACCTTCTAGCTGGTTATGAAGTCCTTGGAGATTTTGCTGTGTCGATCGCTCAGGTATAAAGCCAGTCTGATATCTATGGATCAGTGTGGTTATCACCCTGTTAAGTATGTTGGTTAAAATTGCGGCCAACAGTTTAGTCTCCACATTCAGAACAGAGACTGGCAGGTATGATCTGCAGTATTCTCTTGGCTGGCCCTTCTTATGTATTACCACAATCAGAGCATGCAGGATATCTGGGACAGTAACCCCTTTTCGTGGGATTTCTCATACATTGCTAGGAGATGTGGCCCCACGAAGTTTGTGATAGACAAAGCAGGGCACTCACAGGAAACAACCTGTGGGACCCCGAGGGTTAAGAGGTCTCTTCAACAGTTGAAGAGGGCTGGGGGGATACGTCCTACCTTTTAAGCTCAAAACTACAAAAGAGTATCCCACCTGACGTTGCAGGGAAAGTAGTGTATAATACACAAGGCACAAGTAGGGGGGCTATCTGGTATACCCCTAGTGGGTATGCTGGTTCTGCATGACTGGTGTGGGGAAGGAAAATAATCCTTTAGATATATAACCCTCACACACTCTAATAAAGTTACGCTTCAACATCAGGTTCCCCCTGACTGCTAAAGGTCAGGGTGGGCTTGACCGTATTCCAGGGAGCACTAAGGATAGAGGGTGACCAGGGGGATGAACTAGAGATTAAAAATCCCTCACCTTCTCCTAGGTTTCTCTTTATTAGTGGGGATGGTGGGGAAGGCTAAAATAAGATATGGGGTATATGGACTATTATGGTCCTCCTATGACCCTATGTTTTGCTGACCGACATGTTTCATCCCTAATCTAAAGCACTAACAAGGTCCCGGGCTTTCATCAGGGTATCAAATAAACACACCCCTGGCAAATAGAATGCAGAACAATGTCATGCACTTAAATATAAGGGCAATGTTAATACTTGCACATCCGGTATTTCAGTTTCTGTTGTAACACCCACAACTGATGGGTGTCATATATCTCAGGAGTGAGGTAAGGGTACCCTTTAGTCAGACATTCATAGCCTAAATAAGCCCTCGTCCTCCAAAGACCCACCAAGTTCCCCAGCTGTTTAAATAATTCTGCTGGGAATCCATTGGGCCCTGGAGTCTTCCCAGTTCACATGAGCATTATTGCCTCAGATGGCTCCGCTAAGGTAAGGACGCCTACCAGCTTTTTAACAGTCTCCCATTTCCAGATTTTCAGGTTCAATGAGTTTAAAAAATTGATTACATCTGCCTCAGTGTTCTGTAATCTGGGAGTGTAAGACTCTCAATAATAGTGGGAAAATTCCTCAGAAATTTCAGTCATCTAGGTGATCTTTTTTCTCAGTGGTTGCAGCGTCCTTACCCACCCATTTTGCCCCCTCCTTTCTGCAACTCAACCACACTGGTAGGTGTCCAGCCTTGCCCCATATGCTGTAGATTTGTCGCTGTACCAACAGATATTGCTGAGGGGCAACACACAGCATTTCTATCTTTGACTAGCTCCAAGATGCCGGAAAGGGTCTTTCTCCAGCTGCAGCACCATCTGTTGGTCCAGGCATGAAACACAGCGCTCCTGAGTTAAGATTTGTGCCATCTGAATCAGTTTCTTCTGGGCTATCTTGGTTTGTAGTGTGTCTTGTAAGACTACTTTATAGGGAGTCCACTGAATCTTTATGTTTGGTTCACTGACATACTATCAAAACCATAAACATTGTGCTACAGAAATATTGTGTCATAAATATCGATCACAAAAATATCGTTGCCTATATATTTAAAAGTAAGTGCAAAAATATTGAAATATAGAAAAAATATATGCAAGGTATATCCTTTTGTATCATATATAAATATATATATATATATATTCACTGAAAAAACCATAGGTTATAGACCATATATAGTTAGGAATTAGCATTTACAAAACCTTGAAAATTCACTGAAAAAACCATAGGTTATAGACCATATATAGTTAGGAATTAGCATTTACAAAACCTTGAAAATTCACTGAAAAAACCATAGGTTATAGACCATATATCGTTAGGAATTAGCATTTAAAAAACCTTATTTTACTCACACAAAACCATTGAAATTCCATATATAGTTAGTTGCACTAACTATATATCGCGCACCCGCAATCCACTGCTGATGATGTCACATATTACATCATTCATGACATGGTCAGTGACATCACTGATGACATCACTGATGACATCTCAAATGACATCACTGATGACATCACTGATGACATCATCCAGTGATTATGTGTTTCTGTAAAGTTTAAATATGTTTTACATATTGAAGAATGAGTGGATGTATAAGTGTCTGAATGAAGGTTTTAGTAGGTGCGTGATTGACTGTATGAGTGAGTGATTAAATGCGTCTTACTGAATGCACGGGTTAGTGACTAAACTGTCTGAAAGTGTGCATCAGTATGTCTGTTGTTGTGCAAGCTGCTGCATGTGTTGATCAGTAGCTATATGAGTGGCTATATGGGTTATTGATTGGTTGCACAAGTATTTGTATGGGAGACTGAGTGTGTGTATGGCTGGCTGGGAGGTGTGTGACTCTGTGCAGATCAATGTGTACTTGTATCAGTGATTGTATAAGAGAGTAAGTATGTGTTAGTATATGTTTCAAAAATGTAAGGTGTTCTGTGTTTAACTGTATAGATGAGAAAATGGAAGTGTGATTGATTCTTTTCAGGACTGACTAGGTGTGTGAGTAACTCCATGGATGAGTGGCAGAGTGTGAGTGTCTGTATAGGTGTATGAGTGCATATGATAGTGTTGTAAAGATGAGTGATTGTATGTATGAATGATTGTATGGGTGAATGAGTGAATGTGTGTGTAGACATAGGAATCAGTGAGTGCGTATGTAGTAACTAGTATTGGTGTGTCAATGGTTTCAAAAATTATACTCTGTATTTAACACTGGGTGTAACGGAAGTTATATTAGAGTGTGAGGAGATGCATTGTATTATCACATGAATGATATCATCAGTGATGTGATCATTGATGTCAAATGAGATGTCATCAGTGATGTCATCAGTGATGTCATTTGAGATGTCATCAGTGATGTCACTGACCATGTCATGAATGATGTAATATGTGACATCATCAGCAGTGGATTGCGGGTGCGCGATATATAGTTAGTGCAACTAACTATATATGGAATTTCAATGGTTTTGTGTGAGTAAAATAAGGTTTTTTAAATGCTAATTCCTAACGATATATGGTCTATAACCTATGGTTTTTTCAGTGAATTTTCAAGGTTTTGTAAATGCTAATTCCTAACTATATATGGTCTATAACCTATGGTTTTTTCAGTGAATTTTCAAGGTTTTGTAAATGCTAATTCCTAACTATATATGGTCTATAACCTATGGTTTTTTCAGTGAATTTCAATGGTTTTTTAATAGCAAATATCATAAGCTGTCGAATGTCAAGTACGTGGTAAGTAAAAACATTTTCGTGTTTATGCACACTGATCTGCTTTGAATGCTGCCCCCCCCCCTCATTTCTATTAGGAGTACTCTCTCTTTGCAGATAGTGAAAGGTAGTTAACGCAGGCCTTTGCCCCCGTTGTAATACGTCGTGCCTGCTTCTCTCTCCATTTGATTGATTGTTATCCAAGCATTTACTGTTTTAGAATTGGTTCTCTTTGGTTCATTCTCTATTTACAAACAAACACAGAGTCGCAATACTCTGTTTAGTCTTTGCAGATAACGAAAAATCGTGTAAAAAAACAAAAGGAATCGAGCAAAATCAGTAGGCCACTAATGGGATCTCTTTTTGACCTCGCTAAAATAGAAACATTAGGAACAACCCCTCATGACAAATACGAAACTAGTGAGATGAACTAAACTCCACACCATGATGGCTGCAATACAGCTCGGCTCCGCCACCCACCCCGCCCAAAATAACGATAAAGAGCGGCTGCCATGATTGCTCGCGGAATGGCCACGACGGAGCTACGAAATGGTGGTGCTCTCATGCTAACCCCAGCTTCAGTCTGAAACATCCAGAAACACTGTAGACTACCAATTCGATCAGTTCCGGTAGCGCCCCAACGTAACCCGGTAGAGAAGAACTAGCCCTCCCCTCTTTGACTGATGGTTCTTGTTGCCTGTCCCTTCTGTTGTCATTTAACAGAACTATTTAGCCTGCTGAAAGGGGTTGTGTTCCGACCGCTGGTTGGTGGAGACATTTCGACTATATTCTGGACATGCGTTGTCGCGTAATGCGTCATATGACGCGCCGCGTTAGCGCATCCGGAAGTGATCCGGGGCGCGACGCGCAGCGCGTAACGTAAGCATAACAGGTCATGTGACTTGTTAATAAAACTTTTCATTGGATCATTTTACTTTTCTTATTCTAATGATGAAAGGCTTGGTCATATGACCTAAAAATTACGCTTTTTATTACTTCCGAACATTATTTTTTCTTAAACATATATGTTATAATGTTCCAGGCTAATGTACTTTCCCGGAAAATTTACAACTGTCCTGCAAGTAAATTATATTCTTTTTTCGAGAAAAAGGGCGTTTCTTCGTCCCATGACGGAGCCATTGAGCAAAAGAGGGTCGACCTGCTGTCTTAGTTGCCGATACGCCTGAATATGAGATTCTTATCGATCACTTTATGTTGCAGGAGTAGAAAACACAACAGCCCTTGACCATTTATCTTTACTGCGTTCCTGCGTATTATACCTTTTACCCTTCATGTAATTCGTCTGCTTTATTTCACTTGCCTTTTACTGATTCTAAAACAGTGACTATTATTAAAAACTTTACCAATGTAAATACTACTACCATGTTTTCTTTTAAAAACCTTTATTGTGAAAATGTCAGTATACAAATACGGGCCTATAACCACGTGCGCCGGCCATGGAGCAAACTGTAATCATATATGATGAGGAGACATTTACACTGTAGAGGAACGTAACGGGCGGGCCATTAGGTTGCAAGAACTAAGGTGTCTAACAGTTGCGGAATCGGTGGACGTACATTTTATAATTAAAATACGACAGGGCCAGTTACAATAAAATTATCTAGATATACATTTGCGGGCAAGTACCATGGGTGACGTTAATTCAAACTTTCAATAGTACAGTAATCAATAACACATCACAACTTAATATCAATAGAGATGTCGAAATATTCAATCTATTCTCGTCCCCGCCCGCCATGTGCTTCAAAACTGCATACGTATCTCGTGATATCAAGGTTGTACAACAAGTACACAACAAGGAGTTACGAGTCCCATTTATTCCGGCGCCATTTTGGGCGAGGACGGGCAGGTCCAGGATATAGTCAAAATGTCTCTACCAACCATCGACTATCATGATGTTCATATGCTGTATTTATTAGAGTAACACTCATCTGTCCACATGAAATTAATTTGCCACAATCTAAACATGTCATTTTAATCTTTCCAAAGGTCTTCTAAATATTTGGGACCGTTTCCCTTGCCTCTGATGCTGTCAGTGCCACTTCTTTGATGAATGTACTGGCAGGTCGGGGGTTCTTCTCCAAATCTCTCTTTTATGCAGCACTATAATTAATCGGTGCCACCTCTCCATATGACGATGTATGGTATAGTTACCATAACTATATTTTTTTTCGGTTCCTCTGGAGAGTACATCGTGGCAGATGAAGCGTGTAACGTACCGGGCATTTACCTTTTTTTGCATGTAGAGGAAAGGAAAAAAAATTCAAGCGTCCGAGTTCTAAGGTGTCCCAGGGCCATTTTAGTGGACCAGGCCCAAATCCAAAGAACAGGCCGCCATTTTGAGAGTCCTGTTGCAGCCGCCTGTCGCTGTAGCATCAAGAGCGGCCGAAACTCAGCTGAATGGCAACTGAAACGGTAAAGGGGCGCCCCACTACAGCAGACGAGCCTCCACCTGGGAAGGCCCGTTCACGCCGCCCCCCCCCCCCCCGGGCACCCCACGCCGTTATTCGGAGCAGTATTGTAGGATGGCCACACCAGTGTAGCAACTTGCTAGACACCACCTCGGTGGTAACCGAATCTCAGCGCCTTGTGGTGTCTTCTAGTCAGAAAATATTGTTGCGCTGCCTTTGGCCCCATTCGCACATCGGTCCGCTACTGACGCCACCTCACAGGCCAACGGGGCGCCCCACGCCGACTTTCAGCATGGTAGGATGGCCACACCAGTACGGCAACTTGCTAGACACCACCTCGGTGCCATCCGGATCTTGGCATCTCAGCGCCTTGTGGTGTCTTCTATTCAGAAAATATTGTTGCGCTGGCTTTGGCCCCATTCGCACATCGGTCCGCTACTGACGCCATCTCACAGGCCAACGGGGCGCCCCACGCCGACTTTTACCATTGTAGGATGGCCACACCAGTGCGGCAACTTACTAGACACCACCTCGGTGCCATCCGGATCTTGGCATCTCAGCGCCTTGTGGTGTCTTCTATTCAGAAAATATTGTTGCGCTGCCTTTGGCCCCATTCGCACATCGGTCCGCTACTGACGCCATCTCACAGGCCAACGGGGCGCCCCACGCCGACTTTCAGCATTGTAGGATGGCCACACCAGTGCGGCAACTTACTAGACACCACCTCGGTGCCATCCGGATCTTGGCGCGTTGTGCTGCCTTCGGCCTATTCGCACATCGTTCCGCTACTGACGCCGCCTCACGTGCCAACGTATTTTCTCCGCATTTTATACCCTATGCCGCATAACAGGTCATGTGACTTGTTTATAAAACTTTTCATTGGTTCATTTTACTTTTGGTTTCCTAATGATGGAAGGCTTGATCATATGACCTAAAAACAACACTTTTCATTGGATGAAAACTTTTTTTTTTCCCAAACGATGAAAGCCCCACCTTGTTTCTGGATGTTTCAGACTGAAGCTGGCGTCAACATGAAAGCACCACCATCTCGTGGCTCCGTCGTGGTCATTCCACGAGCAATCATGGCAGCCGCTCCCCACCAGAAGCCTGCAGGAGTCGGGGGCCCCCAAAACTTTTGTTGAATCCTCAAGGCGGAGGGGACGCTTTCGAGAATGGGGTCCAAGACCTAGCAGACAAGCGTGCGATTTCCAAGGTGTCCCAGGGCCATTTCAGTGGACCAGGCCCAAAAAGGAAAGAGCCTGCCGCCATTTTGAGAGTCCTGTGACAGCCGCCTATCGCTGCATCGCAAGAGTGGGCGCAACTCAGCTGAATTGCGGCTTTTGACACAGTGGACCAAAAGCGGACGGAATGGCAACTGAAACGGTAAAGGGGCGCCCCACTACAGCAGACGAAACTCCACCTGGAGAGGCCCGTTCACGCCGCCTCCCCCTCCCCCCCCGGGGCGCCCCACGCCGTTATTCGGAGGGCGGCAACTTACTGGACATCACCTTGGTGCCATCGTTCTGCTGCCTTGGAACTATTCGCACAACAAACCGCTACTGATGACCCACCCCCCGCGACGCCCCACGCCGGATACCGAAATCAGTGCGCAACCAGGCAACATCACCTGGGTGCCGTCCAGAAATCTGGACGTTGTGCTACGTTGGGACTATTCGCACAGCCGACCGCTACTTCCTTCATTTTCCCTAAAAATGTTTAAATGTTTTTACTGTTTTTGTTTTGTTGTATATATTTATAAGTTATTAAAGTTTTATAATCTTACTACTTTGTTGGAGTGCTATATATTTTTAATGTGACACATAATTGTAAAAACTTTGATGTACAAAGAGTCATCCCTGGAATCTTCCGCTTCAGGCTCGGTCCCCTCCCCAATCACAATACAGGATGGTTTTCAGATAGTAGGAACGCGTGTGCTGTGACGGATCTCATCGGGTGTGGGCCTTGATCTACTATAACTCCTTTGAAGAGGGGTGATTCTTTACAGCTGGGGCCATAAACTACATCTGCAGGGCTAGCTGATAGCCTAGGACCGGCCTGGACAATCGGACACAGAGGAAAAGGAGTGTCAGAGGGTGCGGTAGTGAATAGGGTGAAAGGGAGGTGTCGGGCGGGCACAGGGTGTGATTCTCAGGGAAGAGCAGCGCAGATGGGGGGAGGTTTATTACCCATGCATAAGACAGAGAGCGGGGGTGACCAGTGCCTGGGGGAGATGCTTGCGAGGGTGGGGAGCCATGCTAAGGATCGACAGCGTACAGAGAGTGGGTCTGGTCAAGGCATCTAAAATGGCTGCCGTGCACGACAAAAGTGTGGCATTTGAAAAAAGGCAAGATGGCGCACACAATGTTTTTCAACACTTCCTGATTTCCTTCGAATCGAACGTTAACAGACGTTCGGGCATATTACCAAAGTTAAGCGATATTTATCCCTAACGATGCTTAGCAACGAATTTTTTACCGCTAAGCATCGTCAGAAATTATCGCAGATAAACCTTGCTATTATCAAAGTTTATCGGAAATGCGATGAAAAACGACCGCAATGCATTAATATCGCTGAAAAGTCAGCGATATTCATGCATTACCGAGCTAATGCTCTTAGCCATGTTATCCACCTCCCATTGGATAACATGGCTAAGAACTGCTCAGGGCAGGTGTTACTTTTTGGAGATATTCGCGCTTAGCGCGAATATCTCCAAAAGTTGGTAATAGGAGATAGCGATGTTAGCGACTGTTTCCAGTCGCTAACATCTTGGCATGCCCACTTTGCATATCATTAGTGATAAATATCACTGACATGCAAAGTGGAGCCCAAGATGGTCGCTATCTCCTACTAGCGGTCGCTAACTGGTGTTAGCAACAGCTAGGTAATACAGAGATAATTTTATCTCCGCGAAGCGGAGCGCTGTTACAGATATATATCTTTTTTTGAACGTTAATTTCTCAAAATCCACTGGAGCACATATATTGAGACCTAGCAAAGGCACATCGGGCTACCAGTCCCTACAATTTTGCCAAGTTTCGTGCAAATCCATTCAGCCGTTCGATTATTATTATTTTATTTTTTTTTGCCCCGCGGGGCCCTTTTAAAACCTCCACATCAAACCTAAGAGGTCAAGGAGGATCTACTATGCCCCCTTATGGTCATTTGCCCCTTCCCTTTGACCTCCTCTTGTCTCTCGATCCTACCGAGAGACAAGATGGCGGCCGCTACGGACTGTTTGGAATGTTTACAGACGCCTGAGAACCAATCAGCTTCGCAAAGCTCCGTAACGCGAAAAGTACGCGAAGCGGAGCGCTGTTACAGATATATATCTTTGATGTTAGCGACTGTTTCCAGTCGCTAACATCTTGGCATGCCCACTTTGCATGTCATTAGTGATAAATATCACTGACATGCAAAGTGGAGCCCAAGATGGTCGCTATCTCCTACTAGCGGTCGCTAACTGGTGTTAGCAACAGCTAGGTAATACAGAGATAATTTTATCTCCGCGAAGCGGAGCGCTGTTACAGATATATATCTTTTTTTGAACGTTAATTTCTCAAAATCCACTGGAGCACATATATTGAGACCTAGCAAAGGCACATCGGGCTACCAGTCCCTACAATTTTGCCAAGTTTCGTGCAAATCCATTCAGCCGTTCGAATATTATTATTTTATTTTTTTTTGCCCCGCGGGGCCCTTTTAAAACCTCCACATCAAACCTAAGAGGTCAAGGAGGATCTACTATGCCCCCTTATGGTCATTTGCCCCTTCGCTTTGGCCTCCTCTTGTCTCTCGATCCTACCGAGAGACAAGATGGCGGCCGCTTCGGACTGTTTGGAATGTTTACAGACGCCGGAGAACCAATCAGCTTCGCAAAGCTCCGTAACGCGAAAAGTACGCGAAGCGGAGCGCTGTTACAGATATATATCTTTTTTTTAACGTTAATTTCTCAAAATCCACTGGGGCACATATATTGAGACCTAGCAAAGGCACATCGGGCTACCAGTCCCTACAATTTTGCCAAGTTTCGTGCAAATCCATTCAGCCGTTCGATTATTATTATTTTTATTTTTTTTTGCCCCGCGGGGCCCTTTTAAAACCTCCACATCAAACCTAGGGGGTCAGGGAGGATCTACTATGCCCCCTTATGGTCATTTGCCCCTTCGCTTTGGCCTCCTCTTGTCTCTCGATCCTACCGAGAGACAAGATGGCGGCCGCTACGGACTGTTTGGAATGTTTACAGATGCCGGAGAACCAATCAGCTTCGCTTCACAAAGCTCCGTAACGCGAAAAGTACGCGAACTGGAGCGCTGCCCGGTCCGCTGTTACAGATATATATCTTTTTTTGAACGTTAATTTCTCAAAATCCACTGGAGCACATATATTGAGACCTAGCAAAAGCACATTGGGCTACCAGTCCCTACAATTTTGCCAAGTTTCGTGCAAATCCATTCAGCCGTTCGGGCTAAAAGTGAGGCCAACCGCCCTATGGAAAACTCAATGTTAAAAACACGTTTTGGGACCCCCTTTTTTCTCGGCCCCCCCTTGACCAAACCCCCCCTAATTTTCAGGGGCTGCTCAGAAACAAAATGTTCCATTTTCCTGACAATTTCAGCCAATTCCGTCCACAAACGCCAAAGTTATTAGACATAGAATTTTCAAAAATCCCATAGAGAAAAAATCCTAACTATATATACCTACTGGCGACCGCCAGTAGGTAATATATATATAAATATATATATATATATATACATATGGAAAAAAAGGTTGCCGCACCGGATGGTTTACACTCGCTGGAAGTATCGGCCTCGAGCAGGGTTGCTGCTTCAGAACATCTCCCAACACTCATGCCGACTACGCGTTTCGGGATGTCTCCCTTCCTCTGAGCGGCTTGCACATACAATGAGGAACACCAGCAGTTTACAAAGGAAATCTCACCTTTATTTTCAAACATCGTCACTGATAGCACTCAGGTGAGTAATACCGCAAGGTATGATGGGATTTTGAGTCCTATAGTTTAGCATCTCCAAGTGGATGCCAGCGTCCTCGTTGTGAAATTAAAATTAAATCGTGGGACCAACAATGTTCATGGCTCCACCCCAAGTGAAAGGGCCCCTCCAGCTCCGCGCTGCCTTGGTGGTACCGTAGCTGCAGATCCACTGAATTCTCATGGCGGTGCAAACCGTGGCCTGGGCTTGGCCACACATTTATGGAAAGAAAGGTTGCCGCACCGGATGGTTTACACTCGCTGGAAGTAGCGGCCACGAGCAGGGTGGTTGCTTCAGAACATCTCCCCACACTCATGCTGCCTACGCGTTTCGGGATGTCTCCCTTCCTCTGAGCGGCTTGCACATACAATGAGGAACACCAGCAGTTTACTAAGGAAATCCCACCTTTATTTTCAAACATCGTCACTGATAGCACTCAGGTGAGTAATACCGCAAGGTATGATGGGATTTTGAGTCCTATAGTTTAGCATCTCCAAGTGGACGTCAGCGTCCTCGTTGTGAAATTAAAATTAAATTGTGGGACCAACAATGTTCATGGCTCCACCCCAAGTGAAAGGGCCCCTCCAGCTCCGCACTGCCATGGTGGTACCGTTGCTGCAGATCCACTGAATTCTCGTGGCGTTGCAAACCGTGGCCTGGGCTTGGCCACTCGTTTATGGAAAGAAAGGTTGCCGCACCGGATGGTTTACACTCGCTGGAAGTATCAGCCTCGAGCAGGGTGGCTGCTTCAGAACATCTCCCCACACGGATGTATGACATTACAACGCATGCTTTTACATCGCATGCCTTTACAACGCGGTTTTTACAACGCATGCCTTTACAATGCATAGTGCTTTGGGGCGCTGGATAGTGAATTGTTTAATTTACTATTCCAACTCCAGTCCCCGTGGATAGTAGGGAAGGTGTTGGATAGTACATTAAACCTATTCCCTATCCTAGAGCGCCCCCCAGCGCAACGCGTTGTAATGGTTTGCGTTGTAAAAGTTGCATCGTAAAGGCACTGCGTGGTAAAAGTTGCGTTGTAAAGGATGTTCTCCAACACTCATGCCGCCTACGCATTTCGGTATGTCTCCCTTCCCCTGAGCGGCTTGCACATACAATGAGGAACACCAGCAGTTTACAAAGGAAATCCCACCTTCATTTTCAAACATCGTCACTGATAGCACTCAGGTGAGTAATACCGCAAGGTATGATGGGATTTTGAGTCCTATAGTTTAGCATCTCCAAGTGGACGCCAGCGTCCTCGTTGTGAAATTAAAATTAAATCGTGGGACCAACAATGTTCATGGCTCTACCCCAAGTGAAAGGGCCCCTCCAGCTCCGCACTGCCATGGTGGTACCGTAGCTGCAGATCCACTGAATTCTTGTGGTGGTGCAAACCATGGCCTGGGCTTGGCCACACATTTATGGAAAGAAAGGTTGCCGCACCGGATGGTTTACACTCGCTGGAAGTATCGGCCTCGAGCAGGGTGGCTGCTTCTAAACATCTCCCCACACTCATGCCGCCGACGCGTTTCGGGATGTCTCCCTTCCTCTGAGCGGCTTGCACATACAATGAGGAACACCAGCAGTTTACAAAGGAAATCCAACCTTTATTTTCAATCGTCACTGATAGCACTCAGGTGAGTAATACCGCAAGGTATGATGGGATTTTGAGTCCTATAGTTTAGCATCACCAAGTGGACGCCAGCGTCCTCGTTGTGAAATTAAAATTAAATCGTGGGACCAACAATGTTCATGGCTCCACCCCAAGTGAAAGGGCCCCTCTAGCTCCGCACTGCCATGGTGGTACCGTAGCTGCAGATCCACTGAATTCTCGTGGCGATGCAAACCGTGGCCTGGACTTGGCCACACGTTTATGGAAAGAAAGGTTGCCGCACCGGATGGTTTACACTCGCTAGAAGTATCGGCCTCGAGCAGGGTGGCTGCTTCAGAACATCTCCCCACACTCATGCCGCCTACCCGTTTCGGGATGTCTCCCTTCCTCTGAGCGGCTTGCACATACAATGAGGAACACCAGCAGTTTACAAAGGAAATCCCACCTTTATTTTCAAACATCGTCACTGATAGCACTCAGGTGAGTAATACCGCAAGGTATGATGGGATTTTGAGTCCTATAGTTTAGCATCTCCAAGTGGACGCCAGCGTCCTCGTTGTGAAATTAAAATTAAATCGTGGGACCAGCAATGTTCATGGCTCCACCCCAAGTAAAAGGGCCCCTCTGGATTCTACTAGATACATTGTGACTTCTGCCGCCACGGCTGGCACTGACGATGAATTGGCAGGTGCACGGCGTAACAGGCAGACTTTCTGCAGTTGTAGATGTATATATATATTATTTTTATCATTATATATTATTATGTTTGTGCATTTCATTTGATATGTTGTGCATAGAGGAATTTATTTAACTTTTAAAATGTTTTTAGTAAAATGTTTTCCATAGTTTATTTTACATGCATAATTAAAATGGCAACAATGAAAAAAAATAGTTTTACTACAAATATCTTACAAATTACATACATTTCTCTACACACAAAATATAAAATTAAATACAAAAGCACAGATTAATAATATATATTTAAACAATATTGACAAAACTATTCAATTTTAGGAATGTTCAATATACTATTCCCACTCCACTCTGTGCAACAGTAGAGAAACTGTTGGACTGCAAAGGGGTAACATTTACTATTTTTACTCCAGCGTGTGCAACAGAAGGGAAAGAATTTGACTCAGGAGGAGTCAAATTGCTATTCCCACTCCAGTCTATGCAACAGTAGGGAAAGGGTTAAACTCAGAAGGAATAGAATGTACTATTCCCACTCCAGTCTGTGCACCATTAGGGAAAGCGTTTTACTGTGGAGGGGTAAAATTTACAACTCCCACTCAACTCTCTGAAACAGTAAAGAAAGTGTTGGTCTGCAGAGAGGTAACATGTATTATTCCATCTCCAGTCTGTGCAATGTTAGGGAAAGTATTGGACTCAGGAGGGGTAACATGTACTAGTCCCACTTCACTTTCTGCATTAGTAGAGTAAGTGTTGGCCTGCGGAGGGGTATAATGTACTATTCCCAATATACATATATATATATATATATATATTGACTGAAAAAACCATAGGTTTTAGACATGTTATAGTAAGGAATTAGCATTTTAAAAAACCTTAGAAATTAATTGAAAAAAACATAGGTTTCAGGGGTGTTATAATTAGCTGGACATTTCACTCGTACAAAACCATTGAAATTCCTCCGGTATAGTTAGTTCTACTAACTATAACTTGCGCGCCCGCAATCCACTGCTGATGATGTCACATATTACATCATTCATGACATGGTCAGTGACATCACTGATGGCATCACTGATGACATCTCAAATGACATCACTGATGACTTCACTGATGACATCATCCACGTGACAATCTGATACACCTTATGACACAGTAATATAACCTATAACTGCTACCTTCGATCTACACTGTGGATGGCAGGGTGGCAGGGCTCACAATTCAGATCGAGTCGCAATTGCAGATGACGCAGTCCAGTAGGCAACATACATTGCTCCCAGTGCGGCCCATCCGGACCACACATCATCGCAGGGTGCGCACACGCTGAGCCCCAGAGGTACCACTAACTCAGTGCACCGCCTTATTAAGGAAGAATTCAGTAGGCAAAAGACATTGCTACCAGTGCGGCCTGCCCGGACCACACATCATCGCTCAGTGCACCACTTATCATCGCTGGCTGCACACACGCTGAATTGCCAATAACTGTGCAGCTCAACTCAACGCCACGTGGCTGTGGGCCCTTGCTGACCGCTGCGTCCTGCCTACACTGAGGTCATTAGGACTCACAATTAAAATTGATACTAATTGTAGAGTGCAGTAGGCAATGAAGTATAACATCCCTCAAACCGACACAATACCCTTTTAGTATCCTTGCTTCAAGAACTTGTTTTATATCAGTTATAGCTTTACTAAAATGATCAAATTTGTCTTGCAACTCCAAACAAACACTGAATGGCAGTCTACACCGCGGACAGCTGAGCTCACAATTTGAACTATAACATTTGTGAAACCTACATGTTACGACAATGTATTCCATACATATTTCATGTTTTCTTCCATACGCCTACGCTGCGGTCAGCCGAGCTCACAATGTGAATTCCGTCTTGTTTTATTAATTGCAGAGAGAATTGTACCCAATGTCCTCAGATTTGTTAAAAGAATGTGACAAAAAGCATTCCTCGATGTCTGTGCTGACTACTGCCTTAGATCTACACTACGGATGGCAGGGCTCACAATTAGGATCGAGTCCCAATTGCAGATGATGCAGTCCAGTAGGCAACAGACATTGCACCCATTGCGACCCGCCCGGACCACGCATCATCGCAGGCCGCGCACACGCTGAATGCTTATGTTGCCCGTACCTCAGTGCACCACAACTCATAGACCCTTTATGATAGAATGTGTTGTGTATGATTTGAGATCTGCGGCCCCTACCTCCGTGCACTACAAGTTATGGACCCTTTACGATAGAATCTTTTGTGTATTATTTCACATGTAGTGCTCCTACCTTACTGCATCACAAGTCATGGACCCTTTATGATGGAATCTCTGTGTATGATCCGATGATTACTGTTGTACTTGTTACCAGCTCCAATCATTCCCGGAGGGCTGTAATACACTCACCCAACATGCACCCAGCACAGACATCACTGGGCATGCGACCCTGGTAATAAAAAGGAGTCGAGCGCACGTGTCAGTAGCCAGTTAAACTATCTATCTGTGTCCATGTGTTCATTATGTTTGCAAGATGCTGCCCCTGGGCCCTACCACATTACATTGTGCTGTGAACAGCGTATGCAACCATGTTACCTCTGGCAGTAGGAAAATATTTGGGTATGTAACTTTCTCTCGCTCATTCTACAAGTAGGAACCTAGGGCCCGATGTAGGTAATCCCAGATTACCGATTCTTAAATACCGAATCATACCGATTCGGTATTTAAGAACTGGCAATCGGGATGTAGGTATTTTTACCGATTCAATTACCGAATCGGTAAAAATCGTTAATTACCGAATCGGTATTTACAGATTCGGTAATTGCCATTGATTCCTATGGGCCTTGAGGCCCATTGGAATCAATGGCAATTACCGAATCGGTAACTACCGATTCGGTAAAATTACTGAATTTACAAGGGGGACAGGGTGTCACTTTAATACCCTGTTGCACCCCAGATTCTGGCTTGTGTGCAATGTGACACA
Organism: Lissotriton helveticus; assembly: GCF_964261635.1. NCBI lineage: Eukaryota > Metazoa > Chordata > Amphibia > Caudata > Salamandridae > Lissotriton > Lissotriton helveticus. The sequence goes on from NC_136063.1 coordinate 694,385,940, forward strand.
CATACATGCCCTTAGGGCATGTATGTGTGCCACATGGCACCGGTGTACATGCACAGATGTGCATGTACACAGAAATTCATAATTTACCACCAAATATTATTTGGTGGTAAATTATGAATCGGTAATGGCTTATGGCACTGTTTAAAGTGCCACCTACATCTTGATTTACTGATTCGGTAACTTTACCGATTCGGTATTTTACCGAATCAGTAAATTTACCAAATCGGTACAATCCAGGCCACCTACATTTCCAATCCCAAATACCGGTCGGTAACGGCCGAAAATCTGTATTTTCGGCCGTTTCCGACCGGTATTTGCCTACCTACATCAGGCCCCTAGAGACTGTATCATTAGAGTACTGCAAACAAAGTGTACAGTAAATTTATAAGTGAGTGGGGATTGCCGGATTTTTTGTTTGTTGTTGCATATTTATATAGCGCAAACTCGACCCAAAAGTATTTCAGCGCTTTACATGAGCTCCGTATTTACATTCCACATTCTGGCACATGGAGATTATGTGATTTACCCACAATCACAGAATGTTGGCGTGACGCCGAGGCTTGAATCCTGGTTTCCAGTACTAAGTTCGGCAGTCTAGCCAACGGACCACATAAGTACATATGTTGGCGCAGTCTAACTCAGACCAGGAGCTTCACTCTAATTAGCTGCCCTCTATGTGCCAAAAACTGCAATCTGAACTTTCCATGGCCCTGTATCGCTACAGCTACAACACTCCAGTGAATGTGCAATAAACATTCATATGCACAGAAATGCGTCATGTCCACCATCTTTCATGTGTGGAACTATGGATGAATGTAGGGTCACTGATTCCCCGTACCTTCCATGTTGGCCATGTTGTGGGACTTTACTCACAGAATGACACATTTGCGCTTGCAACCCGGGTGATGGCAGCACTTCCACACGGACACCCGCATCAGTTGATTCCTCATATACCTCACGACGGAGCCACGCCCCCATAGCTCTGGAGTCATTCTTCACAGCCTCACGCAGTACTAGCATACGCCACGCCAGCCCAATTCGCTTACGCTTACAGGGAAGGACAACAATGCTGCATGGCCCAGATTTTCATTGTAGTGATCTGCTGTTCACAGGTTTAGTTGTCAGTACACCACAGCCACTCCTTCACGGCTGCTATACACTCACACCACTCCCATCCAGCACTGGCGTCACAGGATACATGACCCTCCAAATAAAAAAGACCGGGCACACGTGCTGGATGCCATTTTGGAGTTGCTCGCAGCGGCTGCACTGCGTCTGGCACAGGCACACAGCCACGGAACGGTGAATTTCGGTCCATCGAGGTAGGGGCATTGTAAGTGCTGAGTGGGTATGCAGCCTGTGGAGATGGCCCGTCCCGGTGGTCCGGACACCTCATGTATGGTTGTACCCTACTCGACCGCAGTGTAGGCCTGAGCCATGCAACAGGGGGCCTACCGCCACATGCGTGGCCTCACTAGTCACTGATTTAGTAGCACCCGAAGGACTGAGTGGGTGAACAACCTGCAATGATCATGAGTGCACGAGTATGTCCTTTGCCATGGCGATATAAAGAATCAGCACTAAATGTAAGACTTCTTGGTTGCAAAGCGGGGCTGCATGATGTGGAGGGTGTCTTGTCCATGAAAAGGTGAGCAGTAAGGCCTGGGTGCGCAGCGGCGGGCAGACACCTGTGAGCGGTGGGAGTAGATGGGGTGCAACAGCCTGGATACAGAAAGGCGACACGGCGATTTAGACGTACACAGTCATATATACCCTGTCTTATTGCATTTTGATTTTTTTTTCCAATAGCAGGGCAGTTTTTAGAGTCGGACAAATGTCCGTCGCTCCCACATCTGTAGCAAAGTAATAGAGTATTGGATTTTTCATAGTTTGTACCCTTAAATTTTCCATCTTATTCTGACAACCTTTCCTTTCTGTTTTTTTAGGGCTCGCACCTGAATTGCAGTGCGCAGCACTGCTTGCGCAGCGAGAGCCCTTTTGTATGGGGTTTTCAAAGCTGACCACACGCCCAGCCCTCGGGTGAGGTGTGAGGTGTGAGGTGGCCTTATGAACAGTGCAAGTATTTCCGTACGGTTGGAGCTGATGACGAGAGTCAGAGCGGCCCCCGCACCGCCTCCCACACCCAAGCCTTCTTCATAGCGCAGGAGGGATCTCCTCTTCTGTGTAGATTACCCTTTTCCAAGGCTGGCCCCCAACAAGAGAGCATATTGCAGTTAGTTCCGGGGCGGGCAGGTTACTCTCCTACACGTTTAAACTAGAACAGGTGTTAATGGGTGCTTGCAAGGCATGACGGAAGTGAGTGATGAGTGCAGCAAGGAGGTACCCTTGAGTGCATCTAGCACTGCACAGATACCCCAGGGTGCTTGTTCCTCTGCGTGCAAAAAAATTCATTTATAGATGATAACTTTGACTCACTTGAGGAATTGGGTTTGAGTGCATTGGTTTGTACTGGGACACCGGTAGAGCAGGCATGAAATGTTTCAGAGCGAGGTGCCCAGGATACTCGCACCAGGGTGGCTAAGTAGCAGCGCCTCCTACCGCTGGTCACATGAACGTTAAGTGCCTAATATCACAGGTAGTGCGTCTGAGTCATAAGGGACTGATCACCTTGGGATGGCATAGGGGAGCAATGGGGACAGAAAACATTCTAGTCCTGACTTGGCATGGCAGGTTTAAATTAACATGAGAAAACTACGTTTAACAAGCATTTCACTCAGATTGGAGGCCAGTAACTAGTTACAAACAACATAATATTTTAGTAATTGTTGGTAAAGCGAAGCCCATTAAAATAGTTGGGACCGTGCAGGTGGTTGTGTTTTTAATGGGGGGTGGGGAGAGGGGGTGTGAGAGGGAAGTGTTATTATAGACCAGATTAAAATAGTCGAAATTACCAGTCGTAATATATTCCTTCATGTTATTCCTGTTAAAAAATTTGTGTCATACATAATGGTTTCTGCAATATCACTTTAAGTTGAACTCTTTCATAGAACAAACATTTGCAATGCAATAGGTCTCGCATTTTTAAAGTTTGAGCTATTGGTGTTGTTTTATTTAGCAATGCCAATAGCTCAAGCTTTAATAATGCGAGACCTTTCTCATTGCAAATGCTTGTTTTTAAGGAGGTAAGGTATGTTGCAAGCATCGAAGCATGCAGACACGAGCGTGAAATTCCTCTCAAAGCTCGTGGCTGCCTCGTGTCGCTTTGGGAATGTTATGTTTTAAATGTGAGAAGGTGGGGAAGTAGAAATTAACGGGAGTTCAGTCAATCTTGCTTTATACTTGCTGCATACAAGACGTGTCCCAAGGATCAATCCACATAAACAGAATTACCGTCTCTTTCTTTTCATTCCTGCATACTGGACTTTCCTACAATTACTAATTCTCTACTATCTTTCAGATGTGGAGCTTCAGGGTGCACTATTTCCCGGCACATGGTGGGAGACACACCGGTGACAGAAAGATGAACTGCGAAGATTTTCTTCAGTGTCACTCTCTCACTCTTTCTCTCTCTCCATTCCTCTCTCCTTTGATGAACGCATGACGCACAATCTTATCTTGCTTTTTATCTAACAGGCTGTGTTTCACAAATTGATGTTCCCCCCGCCCCCAACACCACCAGAGCTCAACATCTGTAGAACCTGAGATGATGCGTGGCCATCCTGACAATGCCTGAGAAGGTTGCTTCACAAGGAAAACAAGGGAACTCTACTCACTGAGGAACCAGGGTGCGTACTTTATATGAGAAACAATGGTTCCAGTGGTGCAATCAATGTACAGTCATAAATCAGTACAGAACATAGTATCAATCAAAATTTGAGGCATTTAGGAGGGATGTAGGAGGGAAAAACAAGGCTCATGACACCAAATTTCGGGGCAGATTTACAATAACTGGCGTATCCCCAGGGATGCGCCAGTTATTGTGCGCCGCAGCTCCGCCATCCATGGTGCGCTGCATTTACAATGCGGCGCACCATGGGGCAAAAACGGCACAGATGCGTGACGCATCTGTGCCGTAAAGGTGGCGCATTTCTGGAGTTGCGTCACAAGCGTGACGCAGCTCCAGCAATGCTCTGGGGGGCCCTATCTGTCCAATGCTGCGTCAAGCCTTACACCTGCTTCAAGCAGGCACAGGGTTTTGACGCAGCATTGGCCTAAAAGTGCCTGCGTGAAATCTTGTAGATTTCACGCAGGCACTTTTGCGAGGCGCACCTGCCCCGGAACGCCCACCCTGCACCGGAACGCCCACATGTGGCGCAGGGCTTTACAATGTGAAGCATCTGCCTAGATGCGTCACGTTGTACATGGGTCGCAGGGATGTGCCACGTTTACGCCGCTGATGCGTGACGCAACGGCGGCGTAAACGTGGCGCAAGTCCGACATAAATCTGCCCCTTCATGTCATCATTGACTTTGAATTATTTCAAAAAAGAGATCAATTAAATATTTACACTGTACACATAGTGTTTGTGAGAGAATAAATAAGAGAGTAAAAGGACTACTGTGGAGGCCTGATTACCTGGGTGAAGCGAGCTCAATTGCTAGGTGGTGAGTGCCAAACATGCGTGAAATTAGAGGGTAAAATACTTACAGTGGACCCAGCCGGGTACTGTTGCATGGCATGAGCAGGAGGGATAGGAGAGAAAGTGAGGTCAGGTAAGGAATAAAATGCCAGAACCTGGTGAGCAGTACTTGTGGTGTGTAGGTACCTACCACTGTAGGTGGTGATATCACGATTGATGACAGTCTGCCCCGCTCAATGGTCAGGGGCAGAATCTTTATCCACGGGGGTTGAAGTCAGTGGGAGTGACCAATGGGCACTGGTGATGTGTTTCTTGCCCAACAGTTGTAGCCACCAGGAAAATGCCTAAGGAGGGTAAAGGCATGGACCGATTTACCAGCGGCTTACAACGCGATAAGGTTAGAATCGGCAATGGGAAGGGCAGGGTGGGACGTCTTACCTGGGGATTATAGCGCAATCGCTGCTAACAGTCTGTATGGATCCGACTGGTAGTGCATGAGTCAGCGTACACGAGGATATACCGTGTAGCGCGTAGTACGTGCGCAGGCAGAACAAAGAGAGCAGATCAGTCTATCTTTGTCAGTGTGCGGGGCGGGAAGGGAACATAGCTGGCACAGAGATAAAGATGAGCTCAAGGGAAGGACTCTAATTGGTTTGGTGAGTGTGTGAAAGGACTAAGAGAAATTGCACAACATTGCATGTCACTAATAAAATGGTGCCGAGAACGGCAATTACCATCAGGGGGAAGAGAGCGAGCATGTTATTGCCACAGTAAGCGTATACGTAGACATGAGGATTTCAAGGACTGTATATATTATGCATTATGTTATGTAGACATGAGTTCAGTTTCGAGTATACAAACATTATATACCTGGCAGGAGAATTTACACAACATTGCATGTCATGAATAAAATGTTGAGACGGCGATGGAAAGGAAAGCGAGCCTGTTATTGCCACATTTAGCATATAATTACAGACATGAGCCTATTGAGGACTCGTAGCGTAAAAGTCAAACATTGTATATGTTCAAGTTACGTAAGTCACTGTGTACATTGTGTATTGTGTTATGCAGACATGAGTTCAGTTCCAGTATACAGACATTATATGCCCTCCAGAGGCCATGGTGCAGAGCGTGTTCCTCATGACAAGTGTCCTGTGCGATTTGAAAAAGGGGCCACATGTATGAAGAAAACACAGGCAATGCATATAATACAATATGTTGAATGCCCACAGAGTCATTGGTGTGTCATAAAGGCACATGGGTCCACATCAGCCGACGTGTGTGGTGTGCCTAGGACTGTAGCGTGTGGATATTAAGCAAGGGTAGCGACAAAGCCTCTCCATTCCTCAGTGGAGTTAAGGCCCTCGCTGATTGAGTTAATTCTGTCAATCCAATGACATTCACGACGTTGGAGTATCTGTGCAATGTCACCGCCTCTTTCTGGTATTTTGGCAATGTCAATGATTTGCCAGTGCACAGGAGCGGGCAAACACTTCTAGGCAGTGGGAGTGGATGGGGTACAGCAGTCTGGGTGTGCAGCAACAGACAGTCAACTCCAAGCAGTGGGAGTGGATGGGGTGCAGGAGTCTGGGTGTGCAGGAGCAGGCACTCACCTCAGGGCAGTGGGAGTGGATGGGGTGCAGCAGTCTGGGTGTGCAGGAACGGGCACTCACCTCAGGGCCGTGGGAGTCTATGGGGTGCAGCAGTATAGGTGAGCAGGAATGGGAAGTCACCGCTGAGCAGTGGGTGTGGATGGGATACAGCACCCTGGGAGCAAAAGAGCACACAGACACCTCCTTGCAGTGAGAGTTGATGGGGTGAAGCAGCCTGGATGCGCAGAAGCAAAACAGAGAATTATGCGAGTGAAGTTGTATGTACTCTGCAATTACTAATTGTAAACTATCTTTCAGATCACTAAACTTGAGGATGCACTATGACCCGGCACGTAGTTGGACACACATTCCGGTGGCAGAAAGGTGAGCTGCGAAGATTTTCTTCAGTGTCAACACTCCCACTCCATCTCTTCCTTTCTCTCTCACACACTTTCTCTCTCTCTGACTCTTCCTCTCACTCATTCTTAACTTATAGAAACATACTAGCAGCCCGTCCCGACGTTGTCCGGGTATGAATTGCTGCCGGTCGGTAGTATATTGTTTTGTAGGATTTTGTTTTGATAGCATTTCTTATCTGTGACAGGCCTGTGAAACTCTCCGATTCACAGTGCACTGCTGATGCATTTAAGAGTGCGCGTTAAGTAGTGTGTGAACTCGAGTTTCCCTACTTCATTTTTCCTTGCAATATTATATAGCGCGAACTCGACAACATGGCATGAGCACAATTTACATTACAGAAGAACACATTCATTTGTGGTAGGCATGGGGAGACAAAGCGATTTGCCTGGAATCACAGGATGTTGAGCTGATGCCGAGATTTGAAAGTAGCTCCCCAGCTCTAAAGTTCGCAATTCTAGAACTTGTGGCGGGAGGTGTGTCTAAAAGTGTATGTAGGTGCTGACCATCAATGAGAGAGACCTGTGCCTTTTTCAAATGTGTGGTGAAAAAATATGAGTATGTTGCTGGAGATGTGGGCCACCGTGCCACCAATGTACTTACTGGGGGAGGGTAAACACCCATTATTCCGCAACTTTCTTTCCGCATACCATCACTCCGCATACTTTTATTACGAAAGTACCATGACCCCGCAATGCTATTATAACGCATGGCATTACATTTTATATGCTTTTACCACACATACATTTACAACAAAATTCATTGTAAATGCATGAATGGTGAAAGCATGTTTTTTAATGTTTGGATAAGGTAAGTATGGGTGTAGGAGTATATGTTTTGGGGTACTAAGGTATATGTTTTGGGGTGTTTGGGTATTTTAGGGGTTCAGATATAGTTTTGGGTTATGTGGTACAGGGGTAGTTTTAGGGTTTAGGGATAGGTATGGGTTTGGGGTACAGGGGTATTTTTAGGGTTCAGGGCTAGGTTTGGGTTTTGGGGTATAGGGGTATTTTTAGGGTTCAGGGGTAGGTTTGGGTTTTGGGGTACAGTGGTATTTTTAGGGTTCAGGGCTAGGTTTGGGCTTTGGGGTACCGGGGTATTTTTAGGGTTCAGGGGTAGATTTGGGTTTTGAGGTACAGGGGTATTTATAGGGTTCACGGCTAGGTTTGGGTTTTGGGGTACAGGGGTATTTTTAGGGTTTAGGGATAGGTTTGGGTTTTGGGGTACAGGGTATATGTATAGGGTTAAGATGGGTTAGTGTTTAAGGGTGTTGGGGTATTTTAAGGAGTAAGGGTGGGTTATGATTATGGGGTGCAGGAGTATTTAAAGGGAGCAGGGTGGGATTAGCACACGATATGAGACATGGCATGAAAGGCGGAACGTACCACACCCCCCCAGCGTTTGTCACACCCCCAGCACATGCCCACAGCACAACGAAGACACGCCCACAAGGGACTACTTTGCTGGCACGGTTCTTTTACCTTTTAAATGTATATGGTGGGCGTCTGCATAGCCTATGTCCTTCTGCTACAACTGCCCTTTCCAACGCTGTATTGGGTGTTGTGATTGGTGTTGTGGTTCCTGAGATTACCCACCTCAAAGGTTTGGGCTCTCGCTTTAATATATTAGTATGGATTATCAAGAATGACGACAACACTGGCTCCAAGTTATGAAACCAACTGTTCAAAAGGGATCCATAAGGTGTACACTCTCATACTATCACCACACCTCTTGAATTGTGAGCTCTGCTGCCTGTAGTGTTTTCTCACACAACAATGCTAGCAGGTAAGCAGAGCGGCATAGGTACACAGGGCCTCTAATTGAGCGCGGTGCGGTGAGAGGGGTGGGGTGCATCAGCCTCGCTGCACAGGTGCAAACAAACGATATTGGCGTGCGTAATGATGTGATCTCTGACCTCATTCAGTCTCATCTCTGTCTCATTTTAAAGACCTGCTGGACCGTACTGTAGGTCTGAGCCAGCAGGCAGCGCTGCCCTACAGACACCTCTTCAGCGCGGTGCTGCGAGAGCGGTGGGATGCATCAGCCAGACTGCACACGTGCGAATAAGCGATATTGCCATGTGTTATGATGTGATCTTTCACCTCATTCAGTCACATTTCTGTCTCATTTTAAAGACCAGCTCTACCATAAGGAAGGCCTGAGCCTGCGGGCAGCTTTGCCCTACAGACACCTGTTGAGGGCTGTTCTGCGGGAGGGGTGGGAAGCATCATCCTGAGTGCGCACCTGTGAAAAAGCAATGTTGCCGTCCATGATGATGTGATCTTTGACCTCATTCAGTCACATCGGTTTAATTTTAAGGACCTGCTGGACAGTACTGTAGACCTGAGCCAGCAGACAGCGCTGCCCTACAGACACGTGGCGTTGGCTTTTACGACACTGTAGTGACCTCTTAACTGAATGTACATGCACACAGGCTCCCGCCACTGCATTACACGCAAACATTATGCTTCTAGCATGCGCTCTATTCCTTTGTATGTAAACCTTGCCCTTACATATTATTATTTAACCTTGTGTATTTTCCTGCACTCCAACTCCTCTTTGAACCACGATTACCACTAACAGTCGGTAGATCGTACTTCAAAAACAAAGGATGTACTCAACTGGGAACTCACAAGGGCATATTATCAACCCCTTATCGAAGCGTTAGCGACAGTTTACTGCCGCTAAAGCGGCAATAATGTTTTCGTCCTTCCTTCATAATATGGCCCATGATATCTGGCTTCATGTATTTAATTTTAAGGACTTCTTAAACCACACTCTTTCTCGCAGACCCCAGCGTCCTAGACAAACGGGTGACAGAGGGTAAACACAAAGGGCTGAGTGCAATAGGCCGACGCTCTGTCTCCTCCTCCCTCTCTTATTTTTATCACTCCCTCCCCTTCCCCCGTCTCCCTTCCACCCACTCCCCCTCCCTTCAATTTTTACTATGGTCCTTTCATTCGAACTAGCTTTCTTTACCTCTTCCACATAGCACACATACTTATGTTTTATTTTTGTCTTGCAGGTTTCCTTCACTGCTTCCACTGAAGTCCAACCCACATTTTTTTCATTATACTTTTCTATTAAAGTTACATTTCTATTTATTTCTGTTTTAATAAATAACTGAGTGTATAGGTCTTCTTATTCTGACAACACATTGTAGTATTGGTCATACGACAAGACGCAGGTAGTTTCAGTTCCAGTTAGACATTTATTCAAGGTTCAAATCGTAAAAGGGCATACAGCGACCCCAGCCACAGCGATGGCTACGGCGGGTGGCAGCTTCACACTGTCCCCCGGCGCTCGCCCTGGAACGCTGGTCGCGGTGACATTCTAAGTGATGTCACCGCGAGCAGCTTCATTACATGCGGAGCTGCCGGGGGGAAAAAGGTGGGAGATACCACACATCCCCCTTCCCTGCGGAATGAAACATCAGAATTCAACATGAGAACAAAAGTATAACAGAAAAATTACATCATCACATACTGCTCTAGATGCCTGGGTGGTCTGGTCCTCCCACCCGGGTGGGGGACCGGCCACTGGTTCCTGGGAGGGAAGACCATGTTCCCCTTGGACTTGCCTTCACCCTCACTACCTCTACATGAAACCTGACCGGGTGGGTGAAATCTAACTACTCTTCCCAGGTTCCTGATGGTGGTGGCCTGCACACCATTGGAGGTGTCAGTTGTTTCAGTACTTTATCGCTGACGCTACACGGAATACAATCCCTTACTTTTCTTTCAATTGCAAGGTCCATGCTCGGCCACCAATAATCTTCTCTCAACCTTTGTTTGGTCTTGGTGATGCCCAGGTGGCCATCGTGAGCCATGTCTATCAGATTCTCTCTCACAGACGCGGGAGGTACCAATCTCGTCCATCCGTCTTTTACTCTTCTGCACACCTCATTCAAGACTTCGTCATCCTTTAGTGCACATTTCCATGTTTCCTCACCTATCGCTCTCTGGATGGCGCACACATTTTACATTTGGCGGTCTTCAAATTCATCATCCCTTTCGTCATGCGCTTCGTTCCCATCATTTTCTTTCACAAGCCTTGACAAACAGTCTACTGCAAAATTACGTGTTCCAGGGACGTACTCGACACCGAAAGTGTATTCCTGGAGACCAACAACCCAACGCCTGATCCTGCTAGAGATCGCATCCAGGCCCTTCTTACTGAAAACCTCCACCAATGGCTTGTGGTCGGTACGAAGAATGAACCTTGTGCCCCACAGGAAATCCCTAAATTTGCCCAATGCCCAGAATACTGCTAAGGCTTCCTTTTCGATGACAGAGTGGTTGTTTTCTGACTTCTGAAGGGATCTTGAGGCGAAAGCTATTGTTTCTTCTCCGTCTTTGCTTACTTGTGTGAGAACTGCTCCTAGCCCTTTTGCGCTTGCGTCGGTGGTGACTATTGTCGCATGATTGGGTATGTAAGACTTCAGCCTGGGTGCTTCTGCAAGAGCATTCCTCACGTCCTCAAACTCTCTCTGACACTCCTGACTCCAGTTGAACACCGTCTCCTTCTTCAACAACAGCCTGATTGCATACGTTCTTCCTGCAAGGTTCCGTATGAATTTGCCGTAGAACTCCAGCATCCCCATAAAGGACTTGATTTCGTCCTTGCTCTTCGGTGGCACCAAACTTACAATGGTGTTCTGGGCTCCGCTTTGGGACGGATTCCTTCCGCTGTCACTTTGTGTCCCAAGAAATCCAGTCCGCGCACCCAAAAACGCACTTTTCTCTTCTCACTGTTAGTCCTTGTGACCTAAACCTGGTCAGCACTTGTCTCAGTCTCTTATCATGCTCCTCATGGTCTCTAGCAAAAACTAGCACATCGTTCTGGTAGCATACGACGCCGGGAATCTCTTTCAAGATATTTCCCATGAGCCTCTGAAACACGGCTGCCGCCGATACCAACCCGAAGGGCATCCTCTTGAACTTGTATGCGCCCATGGGCGTCACGAACGCTGTGAGTTCTTGTGACTCTTCATGCAGCTTGATTTGAAAATAAGCTGAAGTAAGGTCAAGTGTAGAGAATACTCTTGCGCCCTCTAACATGCTCATCATCTGGGTGATGTTGGGCAGTGGGAAATGGTCGACCACGACCTCTTTGTTCAAAGCCCTAAGATCTATGCACAGCCGAACCGACCCATCCTTTTTCTGGGCAGCCACGATGGGTGCCAGCCATTCTGTCGCTTCCACTGGTTCGATGACTCCTGCTTTGCACAGTTTTTCGAGTTCCGTCTTCACCGCTTCTTGAATGGCAATGGGCAGCTTCCTGACTTTGGCCACTACCGGCTTCGCGTTTTCTTTCAATTTAATCTTGTGGCAGTAGTTCTTCAAACATCCAAGCTCTTCCTTGAATACCTCCTTGAACTCTGTCACTGAATCTTCCTTTGGCTCTTGTATCTCTTGTATTAAGATTTGGGGATTGCTGTTAGGATTAAGATAGACCCCCAACTCTTTCTGTGCTTGCCAACCCAAAATGTTATCACGGACAGTAGACACATACACCTTAGACACTGTTGTCCTGTCTTTGTATTCAATTTTGTCCCAAAAGTATCCTTTCATAGGGATAGGGCGACCCGCATACCCCCCGGGCCTCACATCCATTTTCCTCAAGATTATCCTTCCCTTGGACACCCGTGAATTTTTTTTTGCACTGATGATTGTTATTCTTGAACAGGAATCGAATAGTGCTTCCAACTCGGTGCCTTTTACTTTTATAGTGTCTTTAGGGCTGCAGACCTGACCTTCACCAATTTGCACAACTATTTCATCACATTTCGTGTCTCTGAGACTGCGGATCTGACCTTCGCTCACACGTACAACTATTTCATCACATACTGTGTTTGTCCTGTCCTTACCCTGTCTACTGAATCCCTGTCCACTTTTGCAATACTGCCTGAAATGACCTTTCTTGCCGCACTTGTTGCATGTGAACTTGAGGGCAGGGCACTCTTTGTCATTGGCCATGTGCCCTTGCTTGCCACATCTATAACACGCACCCTTGAATGACCATCCCAGTTTGTTATCTTTCTGTTCTTCATTCACTATTTTCTGGCCCTTGATCACAGACACAGCCTCACATTCAGTCACAATCTCGCTTACTTTGGGTTTGTCTTCGCTTCTTTTCTCACCACTGTCCTGCTTTATTTCACTAACGCACTGCAGCATGTGTTCTACCTGTCTGGCTACTATTAAGACCTCCCTTAGGGGTGGGTCATCCTTAAGCCACAATTCCTCACGTACACGCTCCATCCTGCAAGCTAACACGAACTGGTCCCTGATCCTTTTCTCACTTGCGCCACCAAACTTGCATGTTGCAGCTAGTTTTCGAAGATCAGAGACAAAATCCTCAATGGATTCCCCTTCCTTCTGTACTCTTTTCCCAAAATGGTATCTCTCCATTATGGTGCTAGTCTTAGGGAGATAGTGCAAATCTAATTTCTTCAAGCTTACTTCTAGCTCATTTAGACCTCTCGCTTCCTGCGCACATAGATCTGGGATGTGATCTAGAACCTCTTCACCCTCTGCTCCTAAGTAATACGCCAATAATGCTACCTTCCTTTCTAACCCAAGATTTGGGCCACACACAGTAGCATAATTTAAGAACACTTTTTTCCACTTTTTCCACTGAATTGCAGGTTCCCCAGGGTTAGTCAGGAAGAAGGGTGGGGGTGTTACACTCTGCATGCTTAAAATGTCACAGTAAGCCTTCCCAAGATTCAGTAGAGAATGATTTGTACTGGGTAATACGAGGTATTAAAAAAAATGAGGTGACTGGTAACAGTAAACAAAGCAATGTAAATGTACTAAACACAAAGAAATTCTGAACAGAGTACTAATACTGCATCCTTACAGACAATAAAGACCAAACCATTTCAAACCACAGGGTGGCACTGTGGCGTACGAGTCTGTTCACACTGAGGCGAATTACAGGCTTGAAATCTGCCCTGTTGTTGTTCATGCACAGGACATTACCATTCTCAGGAGGATAACCCAACGCTACACTTCTTTGCCACAGCAGTGATTTCAACAAGGCCTAATCCCCTGTGAGCAGATGACGAAGAATAATGGGGAAAAACACCAGTAAGTTTTAAAGTTACACACGGAGTGGGGATCTCATTGCCGTGTGATATCAAAATCGTGATGACTTAAGCTCGCATGAGTTCCAAGCTCCACGATGTACGTCTGAGTAGCGCGCCGCTCGCACCACTCGTCACCTCAATTTCAACCAAACCGGTCAGAGCGTTTGATCCGGACAGGGCCCGCGTCGCTACGCGCTGACGGGGTAGGGCTAGTGACAGTCGCAAGGGGTGGTTCAAAATGCGGAAACCTGTCAGTCAGAATTTCCACCGCCACACGCCTCCAGCATCTCCAACATCCTTTAACCCACGTAGCATGCCCAGCTCTCCGCCGACACTTCAGGCAATCCCGTCCGCCACCTCTTGCCCGATGACTACAGCCGGTGATCCTTAACCGAGAGGATGTGCAACCTCCACTTTTCTTCACAGCCGCTCCACTCTCTTCCGTGACATCCGCCACTAATTCACACTCCGCGCGCCCTTCAAGCGTGGGTGGCAGCACAGCTTACAGCGAACGATAGTTTCCTTGTCTCGAGTAGGGACTGGTTTCTAACACACCTCGCTCTCCCCGCTGATGCCAACTCGCTGCCGCTCCTCACCATATATCGATCGCAGCACTTCCGTCTGCCTCAGTTGCATTCCGAGTGTTCTTCACCAGCTTCAAAGCGCTTCTTGACCTCACGGGCATGTTGAGGTCGCTGTCCCCGAATGACCCTCGTCGCCAGTGTAGTATTGGTCATACGACAAGACGCAGGTAGTTTCAGTTCCAGTTAGACATTTATTCAAGGTTCAAATCGTCAAAGGGCATACAGCGACCCCAGCCACAGCGATGGCTACGGCGGGTGGCAGCTTCGCACTGTCCCCCGGCGCTCGCCTTGGAACGCTGGTCGCGGTGACATTCTAAGTGATGTCACCGCGAGCTGCTCCATTACATGCGGAGATGCCGGGGGGAAAAAGGTGGGAGATACCACACACATGTCTATTATTTATTGTGATAATCATCTTTTTATAGGAGATTTTAAGCACAACATTATTTAATATTAGAGTGCACCTACAAAACATAATGTTACTAACTGTTAGACAAATGAAGCCTGGGTAATTGTACAACTGCAAAAGTTCTATGAGTGTATCACTTTATAACAGCATAAGTACTGCCCGTGTGATTACAGAACAAATAAGGCACTGCCTAGGAACACCGAGGCTTCAGGGACTACCGAGGCCCACCCTGCATATTTAAATAAAGACCCGTAGTATGGCGATCCCCTGACTTAAGTTGGCCTCGAAGCCCCCGAACAATTAGTAAACAATACCTGGGAATGTGGCCCTCTCCTAGACTATAAAACATCTCTGTGCTCTTCCGTGCCCAATTCATATGTGACATTAAGATCCCCAATCCTACAGAGACCCTGCAATACAATAATTGGATTGGCCACGGAACATTACACCGCTTTTTTTTCTCTCCACTTTTACCATCCGCATCCACTCTATCACAGCAATACGGGTTTTCCTCCTCTCGCTTCAAGTAGTCGAACAAGTATTTGCTATCACAGGCAACTTTTACTTTGGTGCCTGCGCATATTTTCTATCCAGTCTGAACCTAAATTCTGCATAGTCTTGATTCCACTTCATGCTTTCTTCAGTACTGAGTTATATAACAGGAGGTGTAATACCCTGGCTGATTCTTTACCAGCTCTTCTAGCTTTTCAGAGGTGTTGGCTGTAGGGAAGCCATCATATTTCCCCAGGGCCCTCTGGATGACAGAGGGGAAAGCAAACAGAGAGGACGGAGCACTGTGTACATTGGAAGCAAAAGGAATACACAACTCTTCGAATTAACCTCAAGAGAGGGCGCGAGCAGCAGGCACTGGCGTTCGAAAACCCCATGTACAATTTGCCTGCTCTGTGCTCGTCAGTGGGCAATTCTTCATTGATCCCAGTCAGACACTGCTGATGCACGTGTTGTGACACACTTCACAGTGTGGGCTTCACTAAATGCTTCATGGCTGTTTAATTGGGAGACGGATTGTGGGCATTCCAAAACCCAGAGAAGTCGAGAGGGCCATCCCCACCCCCAACCCTTTCCGAAAATGCTTTCTTTTTCAAAATACCAAAAACTAATCTCTACAGTTGCCTGTTAGGAAAACAAAATCATTACTTACTGAAATTTGGTTTAAAACAGAGGCTAGCTGCTGCGCACACGCTACTTGCTTGTTTAGTCGACTAAGCGCTGCAGCAGCGCAATAAGCTGGGGGAGTGAAATGTGGGGACCCTGCTCTGCATTGGTCCCACTCGGGAGGCAACACTTGACGATACAACGCAATCAAGGAAGAACCATTAAAATCCATTGCTAAGCACCGGCAAGCACCGGCACAAATTAAGCACTGCAGTTCAATGAGCCGACGCTGGCAGGACATGCAGCTTCCCATGTGGAAAAGCAATTGGGTTTGCATTTTGAAAGAGAGAGCAGGGTTCCCTGCTCTCTCTTTTTCAAAATCCAAACCACACTTTGCTATGACAGGGCGGGGCCACGAGGCTCCCACCCTGCCATAGCAAACAGCAGTTTCCCCGGGAGGGCACCCTGAAACACTGAAAGAGCCGGCCCTGGGGGGGTGGTGGACCCCAAGGCCCTTGAGGGCTCGGGGAGGTGGGGCCTCATGACCCCCCTCCCACTAAGTACAAGGCCCCGGGGTGGTGGTCCCCGAGGCTTGGGGGGCCTTTGAGCCCCCCACCCATTCACTAGTCAAGCCCCGGTGGTGGCGATCCCTGGAGCTGGGGGGGCCTTTGAGCCCCCCACCCATCTATTTTGTAGCCCCGGGGAGTGGCAGTCCCCGGGGCTGGGGGGCTGTGAGCCCCCAGACATATTTTATAAAAGCTCCGGGGTGTGGCGGTGGGGTGACCGCCAGTAGGTTATATATATATATATATATATATATATATATATATATATATATATATATATATATATTACCTACTGGCGGTCGCCAGTAGGTATATATAGTTAGGATTTTTTCTCTATGGGATTTTTGAAAATTCTATGTCTAATAACTTTGGCGTTTGTGGACGGAATTGGCTGAAATTTTCTGGAAAATGGAACATTTTGTTTCTGAGCAGCCCCTGGAAATTTGGGGGGGGGTTCGTCAAGGGGGGGCCGAGAAAAAAGGGGGATCCCAAAACGTGTTTTTAACATTGAGTTTTCCATAGGGCGGTTGGCCTCACTTTTAGCCCGAACGGCTGAATGGATTTCCACAAAACTTGGCAAAATTGTAGGGACTGGTAGCCCGATGTGCCTTTGCTAGGTCTCAATATATGTGCTTCAGTGGATTTTGAGAAATTAACGTTCAAAAAAAGATATATATCTGTAACAGCGGACCGGGCAGCGCTCCGGTTCGCGGACTTTTCGCGGTACGGAGCTTTGTGAAGCGAAGCTGATTGGTTCTCCGGCGTCTGTGAACATTCCAAACAGTCCGAAGCGGCCGCCATCTTGTCTCTCGGTAGGATCGAGAGACAAGAGGAGGCCAAAGCGAAGGGGCAAATGACCATAAGGGGGCATAGTAGATCCTCGCTGACCCCCTAGGTTTGATGTGGAGGATTTAAAAGGGCCCCGCGGGGCAAAAAAAAAAAATAATAATAATAATCGAACGGCTGAATGGATTTGCACGAAACTTGGCAAAATATTAGGGACTGGTAGCCCGATGTGCCTTTGCTAGGTCTCAATATATGTGCTCCAGTGGATTTTGAGAAATTAACGTTCAAAAAAAGATATATATCTGTAACAGCGCTCCGCTTCGCGTACTTTTCGCGTTACGGAGCTTTGCGAAGCTGATTGGTTCTCCGGCGTCTGTAAACATTCCAAACAGTCCGTAGCGGCCGCCATCTTGTCTCTCGGTAGGATCGAGAGACAAGAGGAGGCCAAAGCGAAGGGGCAAATGACCATAAGGGGGCATAGTAGATCCTCCCTGACCTCTTAGGTTTGATGTACCATTTTGCCAAGTTTGGTGTAATTCCGTTCAGCCATTCAGGCTGTAGACGTATGTAAATGTCCTATGGAAAATTGCATGGGGAAAACACATTTGAAAGTGTTGAAATTTAGAACCAATTAAAATGTTACTTTGGTTTTGTATTTGTGTGTGATGAAAGTTAATTGGTTATGTATATATCTCAAATGAGAGGAAACCACAGCCATTTTGTGATACTACTGTCTGAGGTACATTTGTGAGGAATTTTTGGTGGTCAATTTCTGGTGTTTGATTTACACAGTACTAACACTTATCCTACTTTTAAAAAGGTGAGTTGTTAATTTGTAAGGGGAACTATGTTGTACACTTGAAGATGATTTGAAAAATGTTTTCTGTTATTTATTTACAGTCCTTCTGTTATACTAAATACTTGATAAAGTTAGTTTTATATTATGTATTACTAAAAACGATAAATGAAAGTGATTATTTTTTTCTGCAATTTACAGCAAGCAATTTCAAAATAAAATGGCTCACAATGAAGAGACCGTGGCAATTTCTTTTGAATTATCCACTGCATTGATTGAAATTGACAGCACCAATAATGAAATATTGTCACAAGGAGGAGATGACTTGAATGATTTTTTTGATCAATCTGTTGATGGCGAATTTATCGAATGTTTGGAGACCATAGAGTTACAAGAATCATCATTGCAGACTTTTAATGAGGAGATTCCAGATGAGATGATTGAAGAGGATATTCCTGATGAGGACATGTTACTAGTTCTTTCAAATTTAGAAAATTCAGAAGAATAAATTTATATTTAGAAATCAAAAATTGTTTGAGACATTATTCATTTTTATTTTTAATTTATGAGGTTGTAGCGAAGTGATTGTAGTATAAAATGAGACTTATAGTATAGAGTGCAACATTTTTATGTTACATGGTAAGTTTACTCATATTTACTTCCCTTCTCCCACTATATTATCTCCAATGTGTATTTGACATCTCTTCTTCATCTCCGGCCTCCTTTCTCTCACTGTGTGTCTCTGATGCATCTTATCGCTGCTATTTTGTGTAATTACAGAAGAGAGTAAAATAAAATAGTTCGGAACGTGAAAAGGGGGCAAAGTAGAGTACCCCTCACCCCCTAGGCCTTCTCAGGCGGTCCCAAAAGGATCAGTTTCTGCTTTCCTGAGAGATTATGGTATGAGTTCCATATACCCCAATAACTTGCATTACAACATGCAAGATATCTATCTCCTATTACCAACTTTTGGAGATATTCGCGCTAAGCGCGAATATCTCCAAAAACTAACACCTGCCCTGAGCAGTTCTTAGCCATGTTATCCAATGGGAAGTGGATAACATGGCTAAGAGCATTAGCTCGGTAATGCATGAATATCGCTGACTTTTTAGCGATATTCATGCATTGCGGCCGTTTTTTATCGCATTTGCGATAAACCTTGATAATAGCAAGGTTTATCTTCGATAATTTCTGACGATGCTTAGCGGTAAAAAATTCGTTGGTAAGCATCGTTAGCGATAAATATCGCTTAACTTTGGTAATATGCACCAACGTCTGTTAACGTTCGATTCGAAGGAAATGAGGAAGTGTTGAAAAACATTGTTTGCGCCATCTTGCCTTTTTTGAAATGCCACACTTTTGTCGTGCACGGCAGCCATTTTAGATGCCTTGACCAGACCCACTCTCTGCACGCTGTCGATTCGTAGCATGGCTCCCCACCCTCGCAAGCATCTTCCCCAGGCACTGGTTACCCCCGCTCTCTGTCTTATGCATGGGCAATAAACCTCCCCCCATCTGCGCTGCTCTTCCCTGAGAATCACACTCTGTGCCCGCCCGACACCTCCCTTTCGCCCTATTCACTACCGCACCCTCTGACACTCCTCTTCCTCTGTGTCCGATTGTCCAGGCTATCAGCTAGCCCTGCAGATGTAGTTTATGGCCCCAGCTGTAAAGAATCACCCCTCTTCAAAGGAGTTATAGTAGATCAAGGCCCACACCCGATGAGATCCGTCACACCACACGTGTTCCTACTATCTGAAAACCATCCTGTATTGTGATTGGGGAGGGGACCGAGCCTGAAGCGGAAGATTCCAGGGATGACTCTTTGTACATCAAAGTTTTTACATTTATGTGTCACATTAAAAATATATAGCACTCCAACAAAGTAGTAGGATTATAAAACTTTAATAACTTATAAATATATACAACAAAACAAAAACAGTAAAAACATTTAAACAACGAAGAGACCGTGGCAATTTCTTTTGAATTATCCAATACATTTATTGAAATTGACAGCAACAATAATGAAATATTCTCACAAGGAGGAGATGACTTGAATGATTTTTTTGATCAATCTCTTGATGGCGAATTTATCGAATGTTTGGAGACCATAGAGTTACAAGAATCATCATTGCAGACTTTTCATGAGGAAATTCCTGATGAGGACATGTTACTAGTTCTTTCAAATTATGAAAATTCAGAAGATGTTGCCTGGGTGCTGCACTGATTTGGGTATCCGGCGTGGGGCGTCCCGGGGGGTGGATTGTCAGTAGCGGTCTGTTGTGCGAATAGTTCCAAGGCAGCAGAAAGCGCTGAAATCTGGATGTCACGAAGGTGATGTCTAGTAAGTTGCCGCCCAGCAAATAACGCCGTGGGGCGCCGCGGGGGTGAGTGAGTCCAGTAGGCACCACAGCTATACTTACCGGCATTGCAGAATTACTGCTGGGGACAATGCCTGTGCTGTAGCAGGGTCACAGCAGAAACAAAAAGGATTCTGTTGAAGATGTTGTTGGTTTTCAATTTGAAAACAGTTCTGGTGTCAACTGCTATGCTAATGTAGTGGTTAATGTTTTGTTTTCTCTAGAAAATGTAAAAGAGGGGGAGGCAGTCCAAAGTTCTGGTAAAAGGGCAAAGGAAAGGATCAGTGGTTTGAACTATCAGTCAAAAAGGGGAGGGGGTGCAACAATTTTTCCTACCGGGTCACAGTGTGCTTTCACCGGAACTGAGGTCTGCAGGATTCTAGTCATTCAAAGTGAGGCTGGCGCCAGCATGGGAGCGCCGACGTCCCGCGGATACAGTTTCGTCACTCCACGGGCGATCATGGCAGTCATTCCCCATCGGGGGTGTCTGCGGGGGTCGGAGACTCCCGCGGCTCCTCTAGAATCTTCAAGGCCGTGGAGGACTACGGTGGTGGAGTCAACCAGTGACCGGGCCATTTCTTTATGCTGGGCCCGCTCTTGCCAGGTCGACCACCATTTTGAGAGTTCGGTAGCTACTGGCGATCGCGGGGTCAAATGAGCGGACGGGCTCCACCCTGCCGGGCGAGACGTTGCAGCATCGCCACAGTGGAAGAACCCTTTTCCGGGCGCCTGGAGCGCTGAGGGTGCAGGTGGGAAGCCTCCACTGGGGAGGCGGGAGAGGCCTGTTCGCACCGTCTCTCCCTCCCAGTGCACCCCACGGCGTCTCGCTTGAGATTTGTTATGGCCGGACCAGGCGATGAGGACGAGGGGGGGGGGGGTCGGAGGCATGTGCAAGACATCCCCCCCAGTGTTGTCAAAGCCATTATTGAAGAAAGAAGAAATGTCCCGTCCGTCTTCGGGCCGGGCTTCCGGTGGATGTCGGCCGGACGCCCCTTGCTCTGGCCCCATGAACGGGTTCCTTGGTTTATCGGCTGCAGCCGGATCCCATCGGCCCCGGCCGTTGGTGGCCGGACCGGTAGAGAATGTGGCGGGACTACCTGCAACTGTCAAGGGCCACCGCGGCCGGACTGGGAGAGAGAGGGGAGGGTCGAGGACACGGACATTCCCCCCCCTGCAACTCTCCAGCGTTGTCAATCCCCCTGGCCGGGTCCCGCTGGCCTCGGCCTCTCCTCCGGCTACACCCTACGTGATGATCTCCTGGCCGAGGCGTGGCAGCAGGACCCGTCTTATATGTGTTGCTTTCGGCTGGGCGTAGCCGAAAACCTGTTGCCCTTTGGAAGTTTCTAGAATGGGGCGGATGTCTGCTGACTTCTATCTTTCCCAGTTTGCCGTTATTTGGCCGTGGCAGGCGGTGGGACAGACAGGTTTTGGGGCAGTGAGGGGCGATGTTTTCAGGTTTCTTATTACAGGCTTACTTCTAACGTTTCTTGTTTCTAGGACAATATTAGGTTTTATCATTACGTATTGTTATCGTTTCTTTGTTTGTTATTTAATAAAAAGTTCATCAGTGGCCTACTGATTTTCGTTTTCCTATTCTTTTCTTTCCAGGTTGTTTCATGCTAAAGTTTCTGTTAACAGGATACAGTGATCACTTCGTTATTATTGCATATGTCCTTTTCACTAGGGGTGCTCTCTGGTCGGGCCAGATGACGTATCTCTAGTAAATGGTCCGGGTGAAACAGCTGTATCAATCAGTGGGGAGTAGATAGGCATGACAGATTACAACGGGGGAGAAAGGTCCGCATTACCAACCCTTTCACTACTTGCAAAGATTTTCCTACGTATATTTGCAAACAGGGAATACCTCCAAAAAGAACCAATTCCCAAACAGTCAATGTTTGGGCAAACAATCAATCAATGAGGAACGAAATAGGACCGACGTGTTAAAGGTTTGCGTTACCTACCCTTCACTATCTGCAAAGGGAGAGAGAATATTCCTATTCTTCCTCGTTTGCAGGCAGAGAAGATCCTTAAGAGAACCAACTTCGAACAATTCAATGCTCGATTCAAACATTCAACAAGGGGTACTGTGAACACAAATGGACGCCGCTTATGTACATACACATTGCTATTTTCAACAGGTTGTTCTTAATGTTTCTATTTTAGCGAGGTCAAAAAGAGATCCCATTAGTGGCCTACTGATTTTGCTCGATTCCTTTTGTTTTTTTACACGATTTTTCGCTATCTGCAAAGACTAAACAGAGTATTGCGACTCTGTGCTTGTTTGTAAATAGAGAATGAACCAAAGAGAACAATCAATCAAATGGAGAGAGAAGCAGGCACGACGGATTACAACGGGGGCAAAGGCCTGCGTTAACTACCCTTCACTATCTGCAAAGAGAGAGTACTCCTAATAGAAATGAGGGGTCGGGGGCAGCATTCAAAGCAGATCAGTGTGCATAAACACGAAAATGTTTTTACTTACCACGTACTTGACATTCGACAGCTTATGATATTTGCTATTAAAAAACCATTGAAATTCACTGAAAAAACCATAGGTTATAGACCATATATAGTTAGGAATTAGCATTTACAAAACCTTGAAAATTCACTGAAAAAACCATAGGTTATAGACCACATATCGTTAGGAATTAGCATTTACAAAACCTTATTTTACTCACACAAAACCATTGAAATTCCATATATAGTTAGTTGCACTAACTATATATCGCGCACCCGCAATCCACTGCTGATGATGTCACATATTACATCATTCATGACATGGTCAGTGACATCACTGATGACATCACTGATGACATCTCAAATGACATCACTGATGACATCACTGATGATATCTCATTTGACATCAATGGTCACATCAATGATGATATCATTAATGTGACAATACAATGCATCTCCTCAAACTTTAATATAACCTCTGTTACACCCAGTGTTAAATACAGAGTATCATTTTTGAAACCATTGACACACCAATTCCTACGTCTACACACACATTCACTCATTCACCCATACAATCATTCATACATACAATCACTCATCTTTACAACACTATCATATGCACTCATACACCTATACAGACACTCACACTCTGCCACTCATCCATGGAGTTACTCACATACCTAGTCAGTCCTGTAAAGAATCAATCACACTTCCATTTTCTAATCTATACAGTTAAACATAGAGTACCTTACATTTTCAAACATATACTAACACATACTTACTCTCTTATACAATCATTGATACAAGTACACATTGATCTGCACAGAGTCACACATCTCCCAGCCAGCCACACATACACTCAGTCTCCCATACAAATACTTGGACAATCAATTAATAACCCATATAGTTACTCATATAGCTACTGATCAACACATGCAGCAGTTTACAGAACAACAGACATAATAATGCACAAATTAAGACAGTTTAGTCACTAACCCATGCACTCAGTGAGACACATTTAATCACTCACTCATACAGTCAGTCACCCACCTACTAAATGCTTCATCCAGACACTTATACATCTACTCATTCTTCAATATGTAAAACATATTTAAACTTTACAGAAACACACAGTCACTGGATGATGTCATCAGTGATGTCATCAGTGATGTCATTTGAGATGTCATCAGTGATGTCATCAGTGATGTCACTGACCATGTCATGAATGATGTAATATGTGACATCATCAGCAGTGGATTGCGGGTGCGCGATATATAGTTAGTGCAACTAACTATATATGGAATTTCAATGGTTTTGTGTGAGTAAAATAAGGTTTTGTAAATGCTAATTCCTAACGATATATGGTCTATAACCTATGGTTTTTTCAGTGAATTTTCAAGGTTTTGTAAATGCTAATTCCTAACTATATATGGTCTATAACCTATGGTTTTTTCAGTGAATATATATATAGATAGATCGATAGATAGATAGATAGATAGATAGATAGATAGATAGATAGATAGATAGATAGATAGATAGATAGATAGATAGATAGATAGATAGATAGATAGATAGATAGATAGATAGATAGATAGATAGATACACATAGATAAATATATATATTACCTACTGGCGATAGCCAGTAGGTATATATAGTTAGGATTTTTTCTCTATGGGATTTCTGAAAATTCTATGTCTAATAACCTTGGCGTTTGTGGACGGAATTGGCTGAAATTTTCAGGAAAATGGCACATTTTGCTTCTGAGCAGCCCCTGAAACTTTGGAGGGGTTTCGTCAAGCGGGGGTCGAGAAAAAAGGGGGGTCCCAAAACATGTTTTTAACATTGAGTTTTCCATAGGGCGGTTGGACTCACTTTTAGCTCGAACGGCGGAATGGATTTCCACAAAACTTGGCAAAATTGTAGGGACTGGTAGCCCGATGTGCCTTTGCTATGTCTCAAGATATATGCTCCAGTGGTTTTTACGAAAATTACCTTTGAAAAATATATATTGGGCTACATTGGGCTATATATATGTTGGAGCCCAATGTAGCCCAATGTAGCCCAATGTAGCCCAATGTAGCCCAAAGATGGCCACCAGAGACAAAAGAGCCCAAATGTAGCCCAAATATCAGCCAGATGTAGCCCAACTATAGCCCAGTGACAGAATGTCCCAGAGTGTTCTAAAGAACAACTAGAGCGCTAACAGTCTTAGTTATGACAAAAGTATGGCACACCTGAAGTCATCTTGATTGGAATAAAGTGTTAACACTTAAAACATTTAATTTGCAAAGGAACAAAATGAGGGGTTTCATTTTGCCATAGAAATGTTATATATATTACCTACTGGCGATAGCCAGTAGGTACATATAGTTAGGATTTTTTCTCTATGGGATTTCTGAAAATTCTATGTCTAATAACTTTGGCGTTTGTCGACGGAATTGGCCTCAAATTTTCAGGAAAATGGCACATTTTGCTTCTGAGCATCCCCTGAAAATGTGTGCATCATTATGTCTGTTGTTCTGTAAACTGCTGCATGTGTTGATCAGTAGCTATATGAGTAACTATATGGGTTATTGATTGATTGCCCAAGTATTTGTATGGGAGACTGAGTGTGTGTGTGGCTAGCTGGGAGGTGTGTGACTCTGTGCAGATCAATGTGTACTTGTATCAATGATTGTATAAGAAGGTAAGTATGTGTTAGTATATGTTTGAAAATGTAAGGTGCTCTATGTTTAACTGTATAGACAAGAAAATGGAAGTGTCATTGATTCTTTACAGGACTGACTAGGTGTGTGAGTAACTCCATGGATGAGTGGCAGACTGTGACTGTCTGTATAGGTGTATGAGTGCATATGATAGTGTTGTAAAGATGAGTGATTTTATGTATGAATGATTGTATGGGTGAATGAGTGAAGGTGTGTGTAGACGTAGCAATCAGTGAGTGCGTATGTAGTAACTAGTATTGGTGTGTCAATGGTTTCAAAAATTATACTCTGTATTTAACACTGGGTGAAACAGAGGTTATATTAAAATGTGAGGAGATGCATTGTATTGTCACATGAATGATATCATCAGTGATGTGGTCATTGATGTCAAATGAGATGTCATCAGTGATGTCATCAGTGATGTCATTTGAGATGTCATCAGTGATGTCATCAGTGATGTCACTGACCATGTCATGAATGATGTAATATGTGACATCATCAGCAGTGGATTGCGGGTGCGCGATATATAGTTAGTGCAACTAACTATATATGGAATTTCATTGGTTTTATGTCAATAAAATGTCCAGCTAACTATATATGGTCTCTAACCTATGGTTTTTTCAGTGAATTTTCAAGGTTTTGTAAATGCTAATTCCTAACTATATATGGTCTATAACCTATGTTTTTTTTAGTGAATTTTCAAGGTTTTGTAAATGCTAATTCCTAACTATATATGGTCTATAACCTATGGTTTTTTCAGTGAATTTCAATGGTTTTTTAATAGCAAATATCATAAGCTGTCGAATGTCAAGTACGTGGTAAGTAAAAACATTTTCGTGTTTATGCACACTGATCTGCTTTGAATGCTGCCCCCCACCCCTCATTTCTATTAGGAGTACTCTCTCTTTGCAGATAGTGAAGGGTAGTTAACGCAGGCCTTTGCCCCCGTTGTAATCCGTCGTGCCTGCTTCTCTCTCCATTTGATTGATTGTTCTCTTTGGTTCATTCTCTATTTACAAACAAGCACAGAGTCGCAATACTCTGTTTAGTCTTTGCAGATAGCGAAAAATCGTGTAAAAAAACAAAAGGAATCGAGCAAAATCAGTAGGCCACTAATGGGATCGCTTTTTGACCTCGCTAAAATAGAAACATTAGGAACAACCTGTTGAAAATAGCAATGTGTATGTACATAAGCGGCGTTCATTTGTGTTCACAGTACCCCTTGTTGATTGTTTGAATCGAGCATTGAATTGTTCGAAATTGGTTCTCTTAAGGATCTTCTCTGCCTGCAAACGAGGAAGAATAGGAATATTCTCTCTCCCTTTGCAGATAGTGAAGGGTAGGTAACGCAAGCCTTTAACACGTCGTACCTATTTCATTCCTCATTGATTGATTGATTGTCCGAACATTGACTGTTTGGGAATTAGTTCTTTTTGGAGGTATTCCCTGTTTGCAAATAAACGTAGGAAAATCTTTGCAAGTAGTGAAAGGGTAGGTAATGCGGACCTTTCTCCCCCGTTGTAATCTGTCATGCCTATCTACTCCCCACTGATTGATGCACCTGTTTCACCCGGACCATTTACTAGAGATAGGTCATCTGGCCCAACAAGAGAGCACCCCTAGTGAAAAGGACATATGCAATAATAACGAAGTGATCACTGTATCCTGTTAACAGAAACTTTAGCATGAAACAACCTGGAAAGAAAAGAATAGGAAAACGAAAATCAGTAGGCCACTGATGAACTTTTTATTAAATAACAAACAAAGAAACGATAACAATACGTAATGATAAAACCTATTATTGTCCTAGAAACAAGAAACGTTAGAAGTAAGCCCGTAATAAGAAACCTGAAAACATCGCCCCTCACTGCCCCAAAACGTGTCTGTCCCACCGCCTGCCACGGCCAAATAACGGCAAACTGGGAAAGATAGAAGTCAGCAGACATCCGCCCCATTCTAGAAACTTCCAAAGGGCAACAGGTTTTCGGCTACGCCCAGCCGGAAGCAACACATATAAGGCGGGTCCTGCTGCCACGCCTCGGAGATCATCACGTAGGGTGTAGCCGGAGGAGAGGCCGAGGCCGAGGCCAGCGGGACCCGGCCAGGGGGATTGACAACGCTGGAGAGTTGCAGGGGGGGGAATGTCCGTGTCCTCGACCCTCCCCTCTCTCTCCCAGTCCGGCCGCGGTGGCCCTTGACAGTTTCAGGTAGTCCCGCCACATTCTCTACCGGTCCGGCCACCAACGGCCGGGGCCGATGGGATCCGGCTGCAGCCGATAAACCAAGGAACCCGTTCATGGGGCCAGAGCAAGGGGCGTCCGGCCGACATCCACCGGAAGCCCGGCCCGAAGACGGACGGGACATTTCTTCTTTCTTCAATAATGGCTTTGACAACACTGGGGGGGATGTCTTGCACATGCCTCCGACCCCCCTCCCCTCGTCCTCATCGCCTGGTCCGGCCATAACAAATCTCAAGCGAGACGCCGTGGGGTGCACTGGGAGGGAGAGACAGTGCGAACAGGCCTCTCCCGCCTCCCCAGTGGAGGCTTCCCACCGGCACCCTCAGCGCTCCAGGCGCCCGGAAAAGGGTTCTTCCACTGTGGCGATGCTGCAACGTCTCGCCCGGCAGGGTGGAGCCCGTCCGCTCATTTGACCCCGCGATCGCCAGTAGCTACCGAACTCTCAAAATGGCGATCGACCTGGCAAGAGCGGGCCCAGCATAAAGAAATGGCCCGGTCACTGGTTGACTCCACCATCGTAGTCCTCCACGACCTTGAAGATTTTAGAGGAGCCGCGGGAGTCTCCGACCCCCGCAGACACCCCCGATGGGGAATGACTGCCATGATCGCCCGTGGAGTGACGAAACTGTATCCGCGGGACGTCGGCGCTCCCATGCTGGCGCCAGCCTCACTTTGAATTACTAGAATCCTGCAAACCTCAGTTCCGGTGAAAGCACACTGTGACCCGGTAGGAAAAATTGTTGCACCCCCTCCCCTTTTTGACTGATAGTTCAAACCACCGATCCTTTCCTTTGCCCTTTTACCAGAACTTTGGACTGCCTCCCCCTCTTTTACATTTTCTAGAGAAAACAAAACATTAACCACTACATTAGCATAGCAGTTGACACCAGAACTGTTTTCAAATTGAAAACCAACAACATCTTCAACAGAATCCTTTTTGTTTCTGCTGTGACCCTGCTACAGCACAGGCATTGTCCCCAGCAGTAATTCTGCAATGCCGGTAAGAATAGCTGTGGTGCCTACTGGACTCACTCACCCCCGCGGCGCCCCACGCCGTTATTTGCTGGGCAGCAACTTACTAGATATCACCTTCGTGCCATCTAGATTTCAGCGCGTTCTGCTGCCTTGGAACTATTCGCACAACAGACTGCTACTGACGACCCACCCCCAGGCAACATCTTCTGAATTTTCATAATTTGAAAGAACTAGTAACATGTCCTCATCAGGAATTTCCTCATGAAAAGTCTGCAATGATGATTCTTGTAACTCTATGGTCTCCAAACATTCGATAAATTTGCCATCAAGAGATTGATCAAAAAAATCATTCAAGTCATCTCCTCCTTGTGAGAATATTTCATTATTGGTGCTGTCAATTTCAATAAATGTATTGGATAATTCAAAAGAAATTGCCACGGTCTCTTCGTTGTTTAAATGTTTTTACTGTTTTTGTTTTGTTGTATATATTTATAAGTTTTTAAAGTTTTATAATCCTACTACTTTGTTGGAGTACTATATATTTTTAATGTGACACATAAATGTAAAAACTTTGATGTACAAAGAGTCATCCCTGGAATCTTCCGCTTCAGGCTCGGTCCCCTCCCCAATCACAATACAGGATGGTTTTCAGATAGTAGGAACACGTGTGGTGTGACGGATCTCATCGGGTGTGGGCCTTGATCTACTATAACTCCTTTGAAGAGGGGTGATTCTTTACAGCTGGGGCCATAAACTACATCTGCAGGGCTAGCTGATAGCCTGGACGTTCGGACACAGAGGAAGAGGAGTGTCAGAGGGTGCGGTAGTGAATAGGGCGAAAGGGAGGTGTCGGGCGGGCACAGAGTGTGATTCTCAGGGAAGAGCAGCGCAGATGGGGAGAGGTTAATTGCCCATGCATAACACAGAGAGCGGGGGTGACCAGTGCCTGGGGAAGATGCTTGCAAGGGTGGGGAGCCATGCTACGAATCGACAGCGTGCAGAGAGTGGGTCTGGTCAAGGCATCTAAAATGGCTGCCGTGCACGACAAAAGTGTGGCATTTCAAATAAGGCAAGATGGCGCAAACAATGTTTTTCAACACTTCCTCATTTCCTTCGAATCGAACGTTAACAGACGTTGGTGCATATTACCAAAGTTAAGCGATATTTATCGCTAACGATGCTTACCAACGAATTTTTTACCGCTAAGCATCGTCAGAAATTATCGAAGATAAACCTTGCTATTATCAAGGTTTATCGCAAATGCGATAAAAAACGACCGCAATGCATTAATATCGCTGAAAACTCAGCGATATTCATGCATTACCGAGCTAATGCTCTTAGCCATGTTATCCACCTCCCATTGGATAACATGGCTAAGAACTGCTCAGGGCAGGTGTTAGTTTTTGGAGATATTCACGCTTAGCGCGAATATCTCCAAAAGTTGGTAATAGGAGATATATATCTTGCATGTTGTAATGCAAATTATTGTGGTATATGGAACTCATACCATAATCTCTCAGGAAAGCAGAAACTGATCCTTTTGGGACCGCCTGAGAAGGCCTAGGGGGTGAGGGGTACTCTACTTTGCCCCCTTTTCACGTTCCGAACTATTTTATTTTACTCTCTTCTGTAATTACACAAAATAGCAGCGATAAGATGCATCAGAGACACACAGTGAGAGAAAGGAGGCCGGAGATGAAGAAGAGATGTCAAATACACATTGGAGATAATATAGTGGGAGAAGGGAAGTAAATATGAGTAAACTTACCATGTAACATAAAAATGTTGCACTCTATACTATAAGTCTCATTTTATACTACAATCACTTCGCTACAACCTCATAAATTAAAAATAAAAATGAATAATGTCTCAAACAATTTTTGATTTCTAAATATAAATGTATTCTTCTGAATTTTCTAAATTTGAAAGAACTAGTAACATGTCCTCATCAGGAATTTCCTCTTCAATCATCTCATCTGGAATCTCCTCATTAAAAGTCTGCAATGATGATTCTTGTAACTCTATGGTCTCCAAACATTCGATAAATTCGCCATCAACAGATTGATCAAAAAAATCATTCAAGTCATCTCCTCCTTGTGACAATATTTCATTATTGGTGCTGTCAATTTCAATCAATGTAGTGGAATCATTCAAGTCATCTCCTCCTTGTGACAATATTTCATTATTGGTGCTGTCAATTTCAATCAATGTAGTGGACAATTCAAAAGAAATTGCCACGGTCTCTTCATTGTGAGCCATTTTATTTTGAAATTGCTTGCTGTAAATTGCAGAAAAAAATAATCACTTTCATTTATCGTTTTTAGTAATACATAATATAAAACTAACTTTATCAAGTATTTAGTATAACAGAAGGACTGCAAATAAATAACAGAAAACATTTTTCAAATTATCTTAGAAGTGTACAACATAGTTCCCCTTACAAATTAACAACTCACCTTTTTAAAAGTAGGAGAAGTGTTAGTACTGTGTAAATCAAACACCAGAAATTCACCACCAAAAATTCCTCACAAATGTACCTCAGACAGTAGTATCACAAAATGGCTGTGGTTTCCTCTCATTTGAGATATATACATAACCAATTAACTTTCATCACACACAAATACAAAACCAAAGTAACATTTTAATTGGTTCTAAATTTCAACACTTTCAAATGTGTTTTCCCCATGCAATTTTCCATAGGACATTTACATACGTCTACAGCCTGAATGGCTGAACGGAATTACACCAAACTTGGCAAAATGGTACATCAAACCTAAGAGGTCAGGAAGGATCTACTATGCCCCCTTATGGTCATTTGCCCCTTCGCTTTGGCCTCCTCTTGTCTTTCGATCCTACCGAGAGACAAGATGGCGGCCGCTACGGACTGTTTGGAATGTTTACAGACGCCGGAGAACCAATCAGCTTCGCAAAGCTCCGTAACGCGAAAAGTACGCGAAGCGGAGCGCTGTTACAGATATATATCTTTTTTTGAACGTTAATTTCTCAAAATCCACTGGAGCACATATATTGAGACCTAGCAAAGGCACATCGGGCTACCAGTCCCTAATATTTTGCCAAGTTTCGTGCAAATCCATTCAGCCGTTCGATTATTATTATTATTATTTTTTTTTGCCCCGCGGGGCCCTTTTAAAACCTCCACATCAAACCTAGGGGGTCAGCGAGGATCTACTATGCCCCCTTATGGTCATTTGCCCCTTCGCTTTGGCCTCCTCTTGTCTCTCGATCCTACCGAGAGACAAGATGGCGGCCGCTACGGACTGTTTGGAATGTTCACAGACGCCGGAGAACCAATCAGCTTCGCTTCACAAAGCTCCGTACCGCGAAAAGTCCGCGAACCGGAGCGCTGCCCGGTCCGCTGTTACAGATATATATCTTTTTTTGAACGTTAATTTCTCAAAATCCACAGAAGCACATATATTGAGACCTAGCAAAGGCACATCGGGCTACCAGTCCCTACAATTTTGCCAAGTTTCGTGCAAATCCATTCAGCCGTTCGGGCTAAAAGTGAGGCCAACCGCCCTATGGGAAACTCAATGTTAAAAACACGTTTTGGGACCCCCCTTTTTTCTCGGCCCCCCCTTGACGAAACCCCCCCAAATTTTCAGGGGCTGCTCAGAAACAAAATGTTCCATTTTCCTGAAAATGTCAGCTAATTCCGTCCACAAACGCCAAAGTTATTAGACATAGAATTTTCAAAAATCCCATAGAGAAAAAATCCTAACTATATATACCTACTGGCGACCGCCAGTAGGTAATATATATATATATATATATATATATATATATATATATATATATATATATATATATATATATATATTACAACCAGTGGTTTTTACGAAAATTAACTTTGAAAAATATATATTGGGCTACATTGGGCTATAGACACATGAAAGTGTTTTTTAAAAGCCTTTGCAAGTTTTTGGGTCACTTTTAACATGGCTATGTAACTCAAACAGTCAAAATCTAAATTTACCATGCACAGGTGGGAGCATATTTACAAGGAATGTGCTCCACGGGGAAAGGTCTTTTAATGTAATATGTGAAAAATGACATCAGAGACACTGAAATGCCTTATAAAGAATCATACACCATTATGTCCTTGTCATAAATTTGCAAACCATTACTTTTCCCCAAAAACGATTTTCAAATCATAATTTGAAAACACTGCACATGTGGAAATGACTTAAAATGTCCTTAATTCAAAATTTGCTATTCCTTATTTTGCGATTGCACTGAAGGATTTGCAAATTTTGCGATTCCCTAAATGCAATGTATCGAACAAAAAATATGTAAAAAATGACAAAAGGATTTGGAAACTACCACCAACTTCTAGTTTGTGGTAATTTGCAAATTCTTTTCAAAAAGCATTTTTTTCCAAAAAACAAAAGGTGCCATATGACGCCAATACATGTCCTTAGGGCATGTATGTGCGCAATATGCCCCTAAATTTCTTTTTCAGGGGTGCAGCAGGGTGTTCTTGAGATACCCCTGCACCCTTGAAAAAATTCCTAATTTGTGATGAGCTAATTGCTAATCGCAAATTGCACCTTCATTCCTATGAGCCTCCTAGCCCATGGAAATGAATGGGTAATTTGCAATTAGCAATTTGCTCATTGCAAATTAGGAATGGTAAAGAATTGCTATTTATTCCTTAAAATTCGCTATGTAGGAAATGCAAAATAGTTTGATGGTACATATGGTGGTTCATCTGTAACAAGATAAGAAGCTTAGGGATACATTTATGATGACTGGCGAAATAAAGTGCAAATCACTTACTTCATTGGTAGGCCTTTACATGTATTATCTCCTCTGTATTCTTCATCAAGCGTAACTTTAATCTGCAATCCTGAGTAGGCCTCACCTTAAACAAACCTTTGGATAGGCCACACCTTATCGTCATCATGAATTAATCATTTAAAATGCTAGGGACAGATTTATGATAGGTGTATGACTCTTTTGCGCCACTTACAAAACACTGTCCACTCGGAAATGACTTAAAATGTCCTTAAGACACATGAATGTGTTTTTTTAAAGCGTTTGCAATTTTTTTGGGTCACTATTAACATGGCTATGTAACTCAAACAGTCAAAATCTAAATTCACCATGCACAGGTGGGAGCATATTTACAAGGAATGTGCTCCATGGGGAAAGGTCTTATAATGTAATATGGGAAAAATGACATCAGAGACACTGAAATGCCTTATAGAGAAGCATACACCATTATGTCCTTGTCATAAATTTGCAAACCATTCCTTTTCCCCAAAAACGATTTTCAAATCATAATTTGAAAACACTGCACATGTGGAAATTACTTAAAATGTCCTTAATTCAAAATTTGCTATTCTTTATTTTGTGATTGCACTGAAGGATTTGCAAATTTTGCGATTACTTAAATGCAATGTATCGAACAAAAAATATGTAAAAAATAACATTAAGGATTTGGAAACTACCACCAACTTCTAGTTTGTGGTAATTTGCAAATTCTTTTCAAAAAGCATTTTTTTCCAAAAAACAAAAGGTGCCATATGACGCCAATACATGTCCTTAGGGCATGTATGTGCGCAATATGCCCCTAAATTTCTTTTAAAGGGGTGCAGCAGGGTGTTCTTGAGATACCCCTGCACCCTTGGAAAAATTCCTAATTTGTGATGAGCAAATTGCTAATCGCAAATTAAACCTTCATTCCTATGAGCCTCCTAGCCCATGGAAATGAATGGGTAACTTGCAATTAGCAATTTGCTCATTGCAAATTAGGAATGGTAAAGAATTGCTATTTATTCCTTAAAATTCGCTATTTAGGAAATGCAAAATAGTTTGATGGTACATATGGTGGTTCATCTGTAACAAGATAAGAAGCTTAGGGATACATTTATAATGACTGGCGAAATAAAGTGCACATTACTTACTTCATTGGTAGGCCTTTACATGTATTATCTCCTCTGTATTCTTCATCAAGCGTAACTTTAATCTGCAATCCTGAGTAGGCCTCACCTTAAACAAACCTCTGGATAGGCCACACCTTATCGTCATCATGAATTAATCATTTAAAATGCTAGGGACAGATTTATGATAGGTGTATGACTCTTTTGCGCCACTGTGCGTCACTTTTATGATGCAGCGGCGGTGCAAAAGATTTGCTATGAGGCGACAAAATTACAAATTGATGCATTTAGGCAGATATGTCATGGTGTAAAAAAAACGTACCACATGAAACCGATGCAGCAGTGATGCAAAAGATGCACCATGTTGCAAGACAGGCCTCACTTGGGGCCATATGTATCAAGCTAATTAGCATTCGCAAAGATCAAAATTCTGCGAATTTCGGCCTTTGCGAATGTTAATTAGACAAATGGTATGTATCAAACAAGTTTGATGCAAAATAAGGAGTAGCAAAATTTGCTATTCCTTAATTTGCGATTGCACTGAAGGATTTGCAAATTTTGCGATTACTTAAATGCAATGTATCAAACAAAAAATATGTAAAAAATGACATTAAGGATTTGGAAACTACCACCAACTTCTAGTTGGTGGTAATTTGTGAATTCTTTTCAAAAAGCTTTTTTTTCCCAAAAACAAAAGGTCCCATATGACGCCAACACATGCCCTTAGGGCATGTATGTGTGCCATATGCCCCCAAATTTCTTTTTCAGGGGTGCAGCAGGGTGTTTTTGAGACACCCCTGCACCCTTGGAAAAATTCCTAATTTGTGATGAGCAAATTGCTAATCGCAAATTAAACCTTCATTCCTATGAGCCTCCTAGCCCATGGAAATGAATGGGTAACTTGCAATTAGCAATTTGCTCATTGCAAATTAGGAATGGTAAAGAATTGCTATTTATTCCTTAAAATTCGCTATTTAGGAAATGCAAAATAGTTTGATGGTACATATGGCGGTTCATCTGTAACAAGATAAGAAGCTTAGGGATAGATTTATGAGGACTGGTGCATCACCAGGGATGTGTCAGTCATCCTGCGCCGCTGTTCCGCCACCCATGGTGTGCTGCATTTACAATGCGGTGCATCATGGGGCAAAAATGGCACAGATGCGTGACGTATCTGTGCTGTAAAGGTAGTGATTGCTGGAGTTGTATCGCAAGTGCGATGCAGCTCAAGCAAGGCTCAGGGGTGCCCCATCTCCACAATGTTGCGTCAAGACCTATGCCTGCTTAAAGCAGGCGCAGGGTTTTGACGCAGCTTTCTCCTATCTGATTGTAAATACGGCACACCATGGGTGGCAGAGCAGCGGTGCACGTTAACTGGTGCATGCCTGGGGATGTGCCATTTAACATAAATCTGCCCCTTTACATTTAAGTATGTGCAGGACACACAGAGTCGGTGAGGCTTATCCAAGGTTAAGAAGAGATGAGTCCTGTTCACTGAAAAATTAGACATAGTCTTCACCTGCTCAGCATTGCTGGACATGGCTAAATAATAGCTGCAAAATATTACTCTTGTTAAACAATTTTACTATTATAATCTCTGAGATTTGTCTCTTACTCTGCAACATCTCATTGTTGTTATCTTTCTTTAAAGATAAAGACAACATCA
Organism: Lissotriton helveticus; assembly: GCF_964261635.1. Taxonomy (NCBI): domain Eukaryota; kingdom Metazoa; phylum Chordata; class Amphibia; order Caudata; family Salamandridae; genus Lissotriton; species Lissotriton helveticus. The sequence continues at coordinate 694,422,152 of NC_136063.1, forward strand.
ACATGAGCGACAATCTGCAATCAGTTGATTTTGACCTCATCATTGAACTCGTAATTGAAACATCAGTGGATGTTGATCCCTTGGATGATTTAAATCCTGAGGATGAAGAAGAGCGTGATGAGGATGCAGATTTGTCCGAATTATATGACATAGGGTGGGAAGCTGACCTGCTTGAGCCTATGGAACTATAAACATTTATTTTTAAAATTTATAATTAATAAAAAGTAAAAATGTAAACCGTTTAATTTAAAAATAAAGACACCTTCAAAAACAGGTTATGTGTAGTGTCTTCAATAAAATATAAAAATATGCTCATAAAATTAGATCAGATTCACATATAAAATAGCACAGGTAACATAAATATAAATGTCATTTCTTTTCTGCTATTTCTGTATTGTAAATTTGCCAAGGACTAAAAAATCTTCTATTTAAAATGTCAAGTAGTGTGTTAAGTTTTTGATCACTGTTATTGATTTACTGTTTGGTAATAGTGGTTAATAACATTTTTTATTATATTTTACCACAGATTCAACTGCAGATCATTTCAAGATTTCACCATGCCAACAATAGAAAGACAGAGAAAGGCTGCAAAACGTCAAAGACAGCAGGTGAAACAAAATAAGCAGCAGTCCTCTAACAAAAAGATTTGTCAAGTCACGAAGAAAGCACCGGGTAAGAGCACAAAATATTTCATAAGAAATATGTGTAGTAAAAAAAATATTACTACAGAAAATGTTTCAGTCCAGAAAAAGAGAAGTAATTCAAATGGAAAGGAAAGGCCAATCAAAAAATGTTACTGCTAGAGCAAGAGATAACTCTGTGCATGATAGTAGAAGGAAACAACAGTTTAGGGACATTCGTAAACGAATGTTCCGCAACAGGATAATTGGCAATTTGTTAAAAAATATTAAGAAAGGTCAACAGAAAGTGGTTTTTTATAAGAGAAAAAAAAAAGTTGAGAAAGTTATTGATCAGGCATTTGAAATTAAACGTAAGTTATTTATTTTGATAATCAATAGAATTAGGAAGCTAAACAAGGCAATTTATGATTTCAAAAGAAATAGTAGATGGAAGAGAATAGTTAATCGTAGTAATTTTTGTGAAGTTTTTTCTGGAGAATGGATGCATAGTTCAAGCTGTGAGGCATTTTTTAATGAGGAGAGTTATTTCCAGGATAATGATTTGGTGCATGCAGTTGACACCAGTGGTCGTGCTTATGAAGTGAAAGATGGTTGTCCAGTTGAAAAAGAAAAACTTGTGACAACAGAGACAGAAGAGGTGTTAGGTAATGAGGTTTTAGGAAGACGTGCTAAGGGTCCTGTGTACACCTGGAAGTGTAGTAGTATTTGTAGTGTGCGACAGGATTCCATCAATTTGCTTTGTGATTTTGTACGGTCATTTAATAAGAAAAGTTTGAAGCAGAAAATAAGGTTGTTGCAAGAATTAGATCCTTGCAGAGTGAGAGAAGTGACAGGTTTGCATGGTCATTCACTGGCTTGTCTTTCCAGGAGAGTATGCCAGAGTGTTTTTCATCATTTCAGGATGCTAGCAGTGCATCATAATAAAGTGAGGAAATTAGTTAGAATGTTGTATTATGCTAAGAGTCCAGCAATTATGCTTAAACAATTATGCGCTGCTCTTTTGCATGGTTCTGAAATAGATGTGAAGAATATATGTGAAGAAATTGAGTTTTGTTACTTTGGAAGTAAAGAGGAGAATGTTGGAATTGACCAAGAAGAAGAGGGTAATGTGGAAGATAGTGTACAGGTTTCCAGTACAGATAATTTTCAGAAGGAAATTGCGACGTTTCAGGTGAAATCAAGTGAGAGGCCTAATTTCACTTGTGCGTGTTGTCGACGCACTTATTATAAGAATCAGACTAAGTTAGTGGATTTATATGCAAAAAGTGAAAGGGAAAATAATAGTGAATGGAAGGATTTTGCAACATACTTGATGGTAGAAAATTGTTTTGATTTGGGATTCGATCAACGTGTGTGTACTTATTGTTGTTGCAAATTAAATCAAAACCAGATGCCTGCTAGAGCAGTTCATAATAATCTGGAATTGGTTGAGATTCCTTCTGAATTGAAGGATTTAAATACTTATGAATCTATTTTGATTCAAAGTATCCATCCCTTTCAGGCTATTGTAAGAATGGAGCCAAAGACAGGGAAATTGCCTCCATCAGATTTACAGAGAGGATTAAAGGGAAGAGTTGTTTATTTGCCTCTAGATTTGAAGAAAAACATTAACACAATCGGAGTAGAAAAAGTGGAAGAGGAACCTCTGGTTATCTTAGTTAATAGGGTTCCGACAAAGAATAAGAAAATATGGCAAGATTTAGTAGATGTTAGGAAAGTTAAAAAGGCAACATTGTATTTGAAAAAAAAAAAAATACTATAAGAATGTATATGTTGCAGAAGAGGAAGTAAGTGAGGAAGAGGATAGCGATTTGTGTGCTGGTCAAATTGAGAAAGTAGAACCCTCTACTAGTGAAGAAATATATGAACATTATAGTGTTCATCCTTTGCATTCCAAGGAAGTCATGGGGAATGCTATTGAGTTGTTTCAAATGAAACAAGCCAAAGGGAGTCCCATTAGTGTTTGGGAGGAAAGTTTGGAAGCTCGGTGTTTCCCACAGCTTTTTCCAACAGGTCAGGGAGGAAGATATGATGAGCGACCTCATCAAATTCCTGCTTCTGAATACCGGACTTTGCGATTGTATGCAGGAGATGCTAGGTTTCGACAATGCATTCCTTATTTGTTTCATCTCCTGTTTGAAAGCGATCTGTCTGGACTGTCATATGCAGTGAACCACATCTTGAAAAGTGGTATACACATGCAAAACATCTCGGCAAGTGACTTTATGGATAAAGTCAATGTCCAAGACAGTATTTTGGATTCTCACCTGATTAATCTCATGGCGTGTCAGCGTGGTACTAATGAGTACTGGTACCGTCGTCATGGTGATTTAAAATGTATGCTGAGGAACTTAGGTACTCCCACATGGTTCCTCACTCTGAGCTGTGCCGAGTATGGCTGGGAAGACTTACTTGAATTTCTACGAGAGGCAAATGCTAACGTAGATAACATCGAATTCAAGACACCCGGAGAACTGTGCTCTTTGGATCCAGTCAATGTATGTAGGTACTTCAATCATAGATTTGAAGCTATGATGTCTTTCATCATGAATAAGAAGAATCCACCTCTTGGAGAGGTGTTGGATTTCTTCTGGAGAAAGGAGTACCAAGCAAGAGGTGCTCCTCATATACATATGTTGCTGTGGATCAAGGATGCACCTAAATTTGGAACGGATCCAAAAGACTCAGTGATGAGTTTCATCCAACAGTATTCTACGTGTGCTGTTCCAAACGCAAAGGAGAAGAAAAGCCTAAGAGAAAAAGTTCTGCGTTTCCAAAGCCATCGATGTGGAAAGTACTGCCGTCGTAAATTCCGAAACAAGGACAAGTTCTACACTAAATGTCGTTTCGGCTTTCCACGACCGGTGATTTCTAAAGGAAGAGTAAACAGTTTGATGTCTTCGCTGCGACACAATGTCATGAAGAAATCACCTAAAAACACATACAATTTGAAGAGGAACGAAGAGTCCAAGTACATCAACGACTACAACCCGGTGATTTTGTCCATGTGGAATGCTAACATGGATATACAGTTTGTGGCTGATAACTGTATGGCTGTGGCTCGGTATGTGACGTCTTACATCACCAAAAAAGAGAAGACAGAATTGAAGGATATGTGGGAGGACATTTCCCATGAAAAGAGCCTCAGCAAGAAGTTGTACAGTTTCAGTCTGAAGATGTTGTCGCATCGAGAAATTGGAGCTTACGAATGCTCTGACCGGTTGTCTTCAGCAAGTCTCTATGCCAAGTCCAGGAGTATCGTTTGGGCGAGTCTTGGTCTTGCTGCAACGCGTAATCGAGTTCTCAAACCTGTGCGGGAAATTGAGTATTTGGCGGAAAAGGAGCCAAACAGTACCGACATTTTGAAGACCAACATGTTGGATACATATTATCCAAATAGAAGCAGTCACCTCGACAATGTTTGTCTGTATGAGGTTCTTCAAAATTACATATTCAAGAGGAACATCAAAGAAGATACTGAGAAAGGAGTGTATGCTGTAATAGGAAGTGAGGGATGTCTGGTCAAGCAAAGAAAATGCCACTTGGTAAACCATCGAAAATTGAGTGGCGAATCTCCTGAAAAAAAGGAGTTTTTCTATTTAGCACTTTTGCAACTTTTCAAGCCTTGGCGTGCAGAAGAGGAACTGCTTGGAGATTTCCTCTGTTATGAAGACTCTTTCAATGCCGCCAAGGAGACCATAGAATGTCCTGCTTTTCCCAAATATGTAGAAATGTTGAATGCGGAAATTGAGCAGGAAGCAACGATTGCAGCCGAGATTGCCAGAGACAGTTCTCAGGACAGTCAGAGTTCTGCTTCATTGAGTCAGGATCCACTAGGAGGACCTGTTATCGAAAATGAAGCTGCCACCGCCATGAATGAAGTGGAAAGAGCCATGGCACATGCTCAGGAGGATGCGGTTAACTTAGAAGAGTTGGAAAGACAACTCAACGTTGAGCAGAGGAAAATATATGACGAAGTTACCATGCAAATTGATCATGGATTAAGTCATGACAAGAAAGAGTGCTCATGTACATCGTTGAAGCCTGTCCGACTGTACGTGAGTGGAGAAGCGGGAACTGGAAAAAGTTTCCTCATTAAAGCAATTTCATGCTATTTGCAGGAAAGGACAGAGTCATCGCTGTCTTGTGTTGTCACCGCTCCAACTGGACTGGCAGCACATAACATTAAAGGGATTACTTTACATCGTTTACTGATGCTGCCAGTGGAGCATGACAACAAATTACAATATCACAAGCTATCTGGAGATGCTTGTTTTGAAGTTTCAAGAATCTTGAGGAAAATGAAACTTCTTATCATTGACGAAGTAAGCATGGTTTCCAATGTCATGCTTGCCTTTGTGCATTTGAGAATGCAAGAAGTTCTCAAAACAGAGTATGATGTGTTATTTGGTGGCAAACACATCATTGTTTTCGGTGATCTTCTGCAGCTGACACCAGTGAAAGGGCAACCTGTGTTCAAAATGCTCACGCATGAAGATACCAGGAAGTGCCTAGGCAGCATTGGCAACGTCAATATATGGTTAAACTTCAATTATGCTGAACTGCATGAAAATATGCGTCAGGCGAAGGATGAAGTTTACAAGACTATTCTACAAGATGTTAGAATTGGAAAAGTGACCGAGCATGGGAAAGAAGCTTTACATGCACGATTACTGTCAAATTTATATCCAGAACAAGATGTTGTGCCTGAGAATATTTTTCAGAAAATTACTGAGAAGAAATCTGGAATATGTTTGATGCCAACTCTTGCAGAATGTGCCAAATTCAACAACAAAATGTTGCATTTAGAAAAGCAAGAGATTGTGAAACTGGAAGCTATTGACAGAGTAGAGCATATGGGATCAACAATTATTTTGTCTGAGAATCTGAAAACAAAATTGGATTCATTAGAGAAGAGTATATCTAAAACTGCAGGTTTTGAAAAGACTCTGAATGTGTGCTTGAACTGCCGTATAATTTTAAGAAGGAATTTACATGTTGAAAGAGGTCTGGTAAATGGATCAATGGGTAATGTTGTTGATTTTGTGAAATACAGAAATAGAGATGGAATTGAATTTTTAAAAATTAAATTTGATGGCATTGAGGAAGTACAGCTAATTGGTCGTTGTTCTGCTAGATTTTTGCTTGTAAAAGACTTATATGTTCGCCGTAAGCAGTTTCCTGTTTGCTTGGCATATGCGGTGACAATCCATAAATCGCAAGGTTTAAGTGTAGACAGTGCATTAGTGAATATTGGCAGTTCTGTGTTCAAGGAGGGTATGGCATATGTGGCATTGTCACGAGTTAGAACTTTATCGGGATTATACTTGATTGAGTGTGATGTCACAAACATTTGTGCGGATCTAGATTGTGTTTAGGAATACAATAGGTTAAGAAGAGAGTATGCGCCACATTTGCCTCAGTATCCTTTGTTTGAGAAACGTGTGGTAGGCCGGAAACGAAGAAATGTGACCAATACTGGGGAGGTTGTAGCAAAAAGACAAAAAGTCAATGAACCTAAAATTACAAGCAGAAACAAAAAGGATTCTGTTGAAGATGTTGTTGGTTTTCAGTTTGAAAACAGTTCTGGTGTCAACTGCTATGCTAATGTAGTGGTTAATGTTTTGTTTTCTCTAGAAAATGTAAAAGAAGAGATTGTGGTCAATTCTGATCAAACATTTTGCAGTTTGTTAAATTCTGTGTTAGAGAAATGTAGCACTGATAGAACAAACATAGAAAGTGTGTCTGAAATTCGAAATCTGTTAGACAGATGTTCAGGCCAAACACAATTCTCTCAAAATATTCAGCAAGATTGTCAGGAGTTTTTAATGTATATGCTTGATGTATTACATGCTGAAGGTGTAGATGTAGATCAGCTGTTTGGGCTTTCTTATCAATGGCAGCATGACTGCGAGAACTGTATGGTATCAAGTACTACTAGTGTAGACTCAGAAAGATTTATATATTTAACTTTGCCAGACAGTAAATCAGTCTCCTTTAATAAGCTAGTAAAAGCAGCTGATCACAACATGGAGTGTAGCCAATGTAAATCTGAAATGATGTCCACATTATTTATACGAACATATGGCCAGTATGTCATTTTAATGTTCCAACGATGTAGGCCTGATGGAACAAAATTGACAACTTTAATTAAAAATTTTGTAGCTTCGCAGTTGTCAATATCAGGAAGGACTTTTGTAACTGCAGCAATTATATATCATGACGGTCCTTCAATAACATCAGGACATTACACAGCTCATTTAAAGTCTAGAAATGGCTGGTCATTCTGCAACGATTCTGTTTTAATTTTCAAAAAAAAATTGCCGTATGACCTTAAAAACTCTTACCTGGTGTTTTTAAAACCAAAATTTTAGGGAAATAATCTCGGGATGTGCTCTGTGGAATTTCAAGAAGTTCTAATGGCTCCTACACAATTTGGCCTTGAGGATAAGTGTAGTTCAGAGACATAACTTCTAACCATAAGACTGGACGTCATGGAGAAATAAGTGCACTTTGAATGAGTTCAGAAAAACTATTTCTTTTTATAAGCTAATTGAAGCAGCCAATCAAAACATAAAGTAGAGGGAATGTAAGTCTGCAATGCTGTCTACTGTTTTACATTGCTTTGTGATTAAAAGTGATGTAGAGAATTAAATAATTGTAGTAGTCATAGAGGTAGTGTAAGTCTGCTTCATAGTAAGCAGTATCAGTGTCATAGGAAATGTAGAACATGACTGAGCAAGAAGGGGAAGATATTACTATTCCAGGATTGTGAAAATGATCTTCAACATTTTAATTCTGAAAGTTGCGGAAATGCCAAATGACGGGATTGGCTTACAAGAAATCCAAGAGTTATAAATGGGTCTGACAAGATTTGGCCTTGTGGAAACTTGTGGTAGAGAGCAAGAAGTCATTTATTGCATGTAACATGTTTTTAAAAACGATGGAGATTTTCTTTCAGAAAGTGGCGGGCTGAAAGTAATAACAGCACAACAGAGTGTAAGCTGTTCATAGGACATCCTTTGACGTCATGGAAAGTAAGTTAACTTTAAGGAGTTCTGAATTCTGATTTGTTATGTTGTATGGGTTTTTTAAACACAATCATTTTGATTGTGTTTTTTTTTCCCCGCTGTTATATGATGAATACCTTCAAGTCACTGTTTTTAGTGAATTTTGATACATTCTGAGAACAGCAAAAATAAACCATTTAACATGTATAATTAATTCTGTACTGTTTGCATTTATGATGTATATGTAGAACTGTGTAGGAGGCATGGAGAAGGTGAGGCTTCTGTAAGTGTCAAAGTTGTTGCATGCAGTGCTGCACTTCTGCGTAATCTTTCATATGCTGGACTACATCTGCACAATGAGATACCTAAGCAAAGGAAACACAAGTGATGTGATTGTGAAATGAGCAAAATAAATTGCACGTATTTCATTTACATCACCTGTGTTTCCTATCATTACGAATCACATTGTGCAGATCAAGTTTAGGTCTGTCCAGGGAAACATAGGAGGTTTGGACTTTGTTCAAGAGTGCAGTGGACATGATTCACTTCATTGGTAGACCTTCACATGTATTATGTCCTCTGTTCTCTTCAACAACTCGAAATTTCATCTGCAACCCTGAGTAGGCCTCACCTCAAACAAACCTCTGGATAGGACACATCTTATTGGCATCCTGAAGTAATCATTTAAAATTTTAGTGTCTTGCGACACTTTTCTGAGACAACAGCAATGCAAAAGATGCACCATGTTTTAAGATAGGCCTCACTTCATCTGCATCAAGATACTGTTAGTTTAAAATGTATATCTTTAGGACTGTGTAGGGGGCCTGGAGAAGCAGAAGCTTCTGTAAGTGTCAAAGTTGTTGAAAAACTGTTTGTCCTTCAATCTTTTCCCTTGTCTTTTGTAATTTTTAAATACATGTTTTAATATTTTTCAAATGTTTGTTCTCTCTTTCACAGATTGAAAGTATAAAAACAAAAACTGAGTAATTTAACGACAATTATAAGGTAAATGTTTTGTACTCTTTTCGTTACATTTCTATCACATTTAACTTCTATTAGTTCCACTGCTTCATTTCTTTAACCCTCAGTTTCCTGCCTTTGCTACTTTCCTCATTCCTTTCTCTATTACCTACTTACTCAACTCCTTCCACTCTTTTTCTCAGTCCCTCTCTTCTCATAGTTCCTCACTCTTGTTCACTCACTCCGTCTCTATTACTCTTAGTGTCTTTGACTGATCACTCTATCACTACTTGTTCATAATGCTTTCTCTGTGTAGTTGAAGCACACTAAGGGGCATATTATGAACACAGCCAATAAAATTATTGCTCTTTTTATTGGCAGAAAACTGGTGCAAAAGTGGTTTTAGCGGCAGTTTTCTGCCGCAAAAGCAGCTTTAGCGACACATTTCTGCCAATAAAAGCTGCAAAACTTTTATTGCCTATGTTGATGATATGGCTCTATGTTACTTACATTTCTTTGCTGTTTCAATTAATCTTTTTCTGTTATTTTTTGTTTTCTGTTTTCTATTTTTTCTCTCTGTTATTCCTCATGTTTTAATCTTATTTTGAACATTCACTCACATTCTCCAAGAAACTCTTCTTTGTTAATGTTATACTCTCTTTTTTTTCTTTCACTTCGTTATCTATTTTGTTTTTCACAATTATACCCTCTTCCGTCTTTTCTTCGGTAAATAGATCTATTAAACAGTATCTCTTCTTTACTCCCTATAGCTGTCTTTCTTTTAACATCACTCTCTGTTTACTTTCCTTATACTTACTCTTTTTTTAAAAAAAAAAAATTTTTGGTTAGCTCCCGGTCCGCGTACCGGGAAGCTAACCGGGAAGCGAACCAAAAGAAATAGAGCTTGCCAGAGTGCTAAACATTCTAGCAAATTTTTTTGAAAGGGAAGGTAGTTCTGAAAAGAACTTTTTTTTAAATATTTTTGTTGTTTTATATATTTTTTTTATTTTTTTAAAATGTTTTGTTTTTTTTGTATTTTTTGAACGATTTTATATTTTTTTTGGTTTTTTTTGGGGGGGGAAACAACAAAAAACAGGCATTGAAAAGGGCTCAACAGGAGCAAAAAAAAAATTACTGGGGGCGGTTAGGGCAATTATGGTGTTCATACGCCAGGTTTATAGCATTTATGCTCATGTTGCCACATGCTAACAACGCACGACAGTGCATACAAGAGTGTATCATTTGGCCAAAATTTTCTTGTATATTTGGCACAGTTTCCCGTGCCTCTGCTGGTGTCAATGAAATGGGTATTCTTGATCTGGCCACAGGAGTTGATCTTGGATTTTCCTGCAAATCCCGTATTTCCGCCCGGCTATAATTGAGTGGATGCTTCCTTGTCATGTGCCTGTGCATTGTATGATTTCCGTAACTATATTTCTTATCCGTCCCTCTGGATAATTTTTCTTTACAGATGAGGCAGGTGACATACCTCGCATTGACTTTTTTTTGGCAAGGAGGGATCGAATAAAACTGCCAGATGAAACTGGCTTTCTTATGTGAAACCCGGGGCACCTCTTCTAAGAACTGTGGTTCTTCTCCCTCCTCTTCATCCATTTCTTCCTCTTCCTCCTCAGTGTTGGTCATGACCTGGGGAGGTGGTCCTCTCTTCCCATGAGGAGGTGGAGGTGGTGGTGGGGGTGCACCAGCTGAAGCTACCAATGAAGCCATTTCTGATATAGTAGTAAAGGTCTTCCTCTCACAATGATGAAAGTCAGAGTGAGGAAAGAAGGAGGGGTTTTCATCATTTGGGAAAAACAATACTTCTCAACCAATGAAAAGTGTTATTTTTAGGTCACCTGACCTAGCCTTACATCATTATGAAACCAAAAGTGAAATGAACCAATGAAAAGTTTTATTAACAAGTCACATGACCTCTCACGCTCATGTTACGCGCTGCGGAACGCGCCCCGGTTAGCTTCCGGGTCGCTGCGCTTCCCGCCTCGGTCCGCGCCCCGGGACACTTCCGGGTGCGCTAACGCGGTACGTCACAAGACGCATTACGCGGCAACGCGATACGTCGCGCTTTCGCGATGCGCCGCGGATCGCTTCCGGGGAGCTGCGTTTCGCGCCTCGGTCCGCGCCCCGGGGCACTTCCGGGTGCGCTAACGCAGTACGTCATAAGACGCATTACACGGCAACGCGATACCGTCACTATGTTGATTTCTTACCGGTTCGCGGACCGGGTCGCGGCATCAATTTGAGCTAACGGAAAGCTTCCCGGTTCGCGAACCGAGAGCGAAACAAAAAAAATATTTAAAAAAAATTATTAATAAACATATAAAATATATTTTTGGATTTAAAGAAGAATACATTTTACAGCTATAGATATTAGCTTTTAAAAAAACCAATGAAATTCACTGAAAAAACCATAGGTTATAGACCATATATAGTTAGGAATTAGCATTTACAAAACCTTGAAAATTCACTGAAAAAACCATAGGTTATACACCATATATAGTTAGGAATTAGCATTTAAAAAACCTTATTTTACTCACACAAAACCAATGAAATTCCATATATAGTTAGTTGTACTAACTATATATCGCGCACCCGCAATCCACTGCTGATCATGTCACATATTACATCATTCATGACATGGTCAGTGACATCACTGATGACATCTCAAATGACATCACTGATGACATCACTGATGACATCTCAAATGACATCGGTTCGCGGACCGGGTCGCGGCATCAATTTGAGCTAACGGAAAGCTTCCCGGTTCGCGGACCGAGAGCGAAACAAAAAAAATATTTAAAAAAAATTATTAATAAACATATAAAATATATTTTTGGATTTAAAGAAGAATACATTTTACAGCTATAGATATTAGCTTTTAAAAAAACCAATGAAATTCACTGAAAAAACCATAGGTTATAGACCATATATAGTTAGGAATTAGCATTTACAAAACCTTGAAAATTCACTGAAAAAACCATAGGTTATACACCATATATAGTTAGGAATTAGCATTTAAAAAACCTTATTTTACTCACACAAAACCAATGAAATTCCATATATAGTTAGTTGTACTAACTATATATCGCGCACCCGCAATCCACTGCTGATCATGTCACATATTACATCATTCATGACATGGTCAGTGACATCACTGATGACATCACTGATGACATCTCAAATGACATCACTGATGACATCACTGATGACATCTCAAATGACATCACTGATGACATCACTGATAAAATCTCATTTGACATTACAGTACACATATTATCAGTAGCAAAATTACCAGCATAGTTACTAGTACATAAAAAGCGAATGGTGACAGTATGTTAACATGCTGTAAATGAATAAGAGTTAGCAACACTTATAAGCAGCCGCTGGCCGTGGAGGGAGTTACGGTGGGGCAGGGAGGCGGGGAGGGGGAGGGGCAAGGTAGAGAGGGCTCCACCCTGCTTCTCCCCCTCCCCGCCTCCCTGCCTCACCGTAACTCCCTCCACGGCCCGCGGCTGCTTATATCTCACCCTCCCTAATACACATATTATATTATTTGCTAAGAAGGTCTCTTTGTGTTGGTTTAGGGCGTGCTCATACTTTAGTGTCTTAGATTTGAAGGAATCACATCAGCATACACCAGCTCTCTCTTCATGTGAACCGCATCAACTGTTGTGTATGTGTGTTCGGCAAAGCAATATAAAACCCGCCTCATGCCCAGAATTGGCAGAAGTTGCACTTATGTTATGAGTATGAAGTCGTGGAGATCAGACCTCATAACAATTCTGTATCGTGTTGTTCTTGAAACTTTAGCACTCGCTGTACAGATATAGTTTAACAAGCAAAGCAGATAGTAGAGCAATAACATATTATTCTCATGTAAACCACGATGAACTACTAGGTGGAAAGCTAAAGCAACAACTAAGTGTCGTGTGCAGAAGTTGCAAAAAAGGAAAAATGGCATTTAAACCGGTAATGAGCCCATGCTAACTTAACACGGTGTAAAGATATCCAGGACCTAGATGACACCTCCCCATGATCCGGAAACGAACTGAATAAGATAATAGAAGTGCCATCTCATGAGAGCAGATTGCAAGTTTATATGTGGACGGTCCGCAAGGTAAAGCATTAAAAACTAGGAAAATTTAATGCTAAAGAAAAATAAAACAGCCAAGTACTTTATCGAGTCATAAGCCAATAGGCAAGGTAAATAATAAAAACTTGACAAATAAGTCAATGAATTGTCAATGAAATGCTAGTACTCAGCATATCAAACATGAAAAAGGTCTATGACATAACTGTGTATGCAAAATAAGCTGCAACAGCCTCCAATAGGAAGTCACCGTCTTCATCCGAAAACAGTTCAGCCATCCAATTTAAAAGCGGAAAAGAACATACGTGCTCTCCCAGCACCGGATCCTCTATCACCATCAGAGGACAGCTCGGTGGGTTTTCAAGAAAGCTCTGTTCCAAGAAAGACTGTGCTGCCGCCAGTAAATTCCAGGGACCAAGTAGTCCATGCATCAATGCCACAGCCATAATCCTTTCGCCAGGACAAACCAACTCGTGAGTAATGATAGGAGTCATCAGCTGATTAAAGTCGACGGCAGGAGAAACCGGTCCGCAGAGACACAAATCAATGGCCCAATCGAAATCACAGGTCAGGCAGTGAAATACAGGCTGGACACAGGTGAAGTAGGAGAATCAAAAAGATAATCCATATGCCGTGCTTAATATCGCCAACGGCATTGTGCCATAATATTCTAGCATGCGATTGCGGAACAGTGTCAGCAGCTGCAGGGTGGGAGGTTGCATAGGAGGGACATCCATATTTAAAAAAAAAGATTACTATGAACGTCCCCGTGAGAACACCCAAAACTATAAACCATGGCAAAACCAGCCTAAACATTTCCAAAAAAAGAAGGTTCGCTTCTTTGATACCTCATACACGAGTTCAGACTCTGAACCAGAAATGTCTAGTGAACATCATAATCAAAAGGACAAAGATACTATCCAAAGGCCAGAAAGAGAATCTCTCTCTTTTTTAGAGCAGCGCCAACAATTTGGACAACAGAGAGGGAGGAACAGGGGGAGGGCAAAATTCAACCCTCAACCTCAGTTCAATCGCAGACCAAACACCAGGAGCCAAAAGACCTGGGACTAACAGATAAAGCCCGGATAATAAATCTCTCTAACTTTCCCCTTACAGACATAGACAATAAACTCTTAGCAAAAGGATTAGGTTTTGCAATAGTCTCGCCAATAGATAGATTTAACCTAGAGCGAGATTTACAAACTTTTTTTCGTAAAATTAGATTACAATCTTTCTTTGAAGATAAAGACATGACTCCATCAGCAAATAAATCAGGGTTGAAACCTAAATCCAAGTGGACTCCACAATTAGGGCAGGTCAATAAAGACATAGAGGCATTCGAGAGATCTGTAGAGAAGAGTGTCGCAGACCTCCTAGACCACAAACAATGGCTGAACTATAATTTAAAACTAGAGGAAAAGGAGGCACTCAACAAACTCCAAAACTGCAACATGCTCACGATCAAGCCTGCAGACAAAGGCGGGAGTATTGTCATCATGGCTACAGAGAACTATAAGGATAGAATTGCCTCTATGTTGAACAATGAAGAACACTACCAGAAAGTTGATAGAAAGGATTGGTTAGAATTAAAAAAGACAATCAAACGAATGTTAGATCTTGCCAAGGAAGATGAGGTTATTTGTACTGATGAATTTAATTTTCTATACAATGAGAATCCTACAGTACCAGCACTCTATGGATTGCCGAAAGTGCATAAAAATCTAGAAAACCCGCCCCTTAGACCTATAGTATCGAGCATTGGCTCACTTACTGAACCACTTAGTAAATACGCGGATATTTTCCAACAGCCACATGTTGTAGCCCAAAAGGCATACATCAAAGATACAGCAGCAATAATACAAAAAGTAGAGGGTCTAGTTTTTAACCCCAACACTCAACTATTGGTAACACTTGATATAGAGGCCCTATATACCAATATTCCTCAAGACAGTACAATTATAATGATAGAGAACCTTCTGAGCACAGAAAGTAGAGATCTGAATCCACAGGAAGTTTTTATTATTGATTGCGTTAAGGTTGTTTTGAAAAACAATATTTTTGTTTTTAATAACGAATATTTCAAACAAATTAAGGGCACCAGCATGGGAGCTACCTGTGCTCCCAGCCTGGCGTGCCTGTATGTGGCAGAATTTGAGAATACACACATTTTTAACCCAATGGCACCTTTTTTTGAAAACATATCACACTGGTCTCGATATATCGATGACGTTTTTTTCGTGTGGACGGGGCCAGCAGAATTATTGATTGAATTTATCTCATGGCTAAACCTGGGAGATAGTAATTTAAAATTCACCTCTAATTTCAGCAACAGCAGCTGCGAGTTCTTGGATATTGTGATTAAACACGAAGATGGTGTATTAGCAGTTGAACTTTTTACAAAAAAAACAGATCGTAACACTATGTTACATTACACTAGCCACCATCCCCCCTGCCAACGTGATAATATTCCGTTTGGCCAATTGTTGAGACTGAAACGCAACTGTACAAATAACAGAGATTTTGAGAAACATTCTAAAGTACTTACGACAAAATTTACTGAAAGGGGATACCCTAAACGCCTTGTGAAACATGCATATAAAAGGGCAAAGTACTTTAATAGAGATAACCTATTTCACAAGCAAGTCAGAAATGATCAGAAAAAACCTCTGATCTTCGTGACTAACTACAGTGCCATCAGTAACAAAATCAAAAACATTATAAATAGGAATTGGCATCTGATAACCAATAAAAACAAAGAAAAGATTCCAAGACCAATGATTGCCTTTAGACGTAATCAAACTCTCAGAAATAAGTTAGTGCACACCTATAAGGAAGAGTCTACCCTTATACAAACAACCATGGACAGGGCCCCATTACCAACGGGCACCTTTCCGTGTGGCAGTTGCTCGAACTGCTCATTAGTTAATAAAGGAGAATATGTGGAACATAACAACGTAAAACATAGAACCAAATCTTTTATTAATTGCAGGTCAAAGAATATTGTATATATGATTAAGTGCCCCTGTAGTCTGGTTTACATAGGTGAAACCTCAAGAGAAATCAGACTACGGATTAACGAGCATAAATCCTCTATCCGGACAAATAAGAAAGGAGCCCCATTAACTGAGCACTGGCAATCGGCAAAGCATACCGTACAGGAGCTCACCTGGTGTGGCCTGGAAACAGTTTATTTGAATGCGCGTGGGGGCAATATGGAAATAAAAAGGAAGAAGCGAGAGCAATTTTTCATGTCCCGCTTTAATAGTGTTAAACAGGGTCTTAACTCCAAAGAAGACTGGGAACGTATTCTATAACCGAGATTCCCACTTATTTCCAACATATGTTAATGCCCATTGTAATCTTGAACTTAAAGTGTGCCTTTATAGCATATATGGGATAATCAACAAAATTTCCCCGATTTTCAGATACGCGCCACAGTTTTTCCCTGAATGAACTATGATGAAATCTTCCCCATGAGGGTTGATAGCGGCACTAAAAGAATACTCCAATTAACGGGGAGACTTCAATTATAACACTGATCAACAGACACGTATGCAAGCTTAGGTAAAATATTTACGATGAGTATAGAACCTCTTAAATTAGAAACGATACGCGCAGACAATGGCGGTTTTAATACTCACCTAGCCCCGCATCATAAGATATATATGGCGATATTAATAGACACAAACAGAGTACGTCTATAGTTTAAATACAACTGCATAAACATTGTGATGGATGAATAAAGAACTATAAATGTAATGCAATGGTAAGTCACGCCCGTTTAACAAAAATGTAGGGCGGAAGTAATTAAAACTACTTGAGTAGTCCTGCAATCTATATCTGACAGCGCAGACCCAGCGCGAAAAATGTAGGGCGGAAGAAATCAAAACTACTAGAGTAGTCCTGCAATCCATATCTGACAGCGCATACTCAGCGCGAAAAATGTAGGGCGGAAGTAATTAAAACTACTTGAGTAGTCCTGCTATCTATATCTGACAGCGCGAAAAGAATAAAAAACTACAGATGTAGTTTAGGCTCCCGCCCGAGACCGGATATCCAATTAAAAATTCCGCGGGAAATGGGTTAATGACCGGAAACACCTGCAGGCATATAAACAGAAGGTCCCCGGGCTTAAGGGAATACTGGAAAACGAGGGTGCCGAGAGGAGCAGGGAGGCCGACCTGTATACAAAAGGTAAGAATATGGACACTAACGATGGGTTACTCGTAATTTTGAAGAGTAACGGGACTCGGTTTAGTATAAAAAGAGACCCTGTCACCTAGACTTCCATTAGCTAATGGTTTTTGTATTTGATAATAACTTGTCGCGTTTGAAGCGCTAGTCCGTTAACATAAGGCCTTCGGAAGCTTCGGAAGATTTACATAGTTTGCCGCATTTAAAACATGCAATACAAACCCTGAGGGCACCTAAATCTATTGCCTCGTACTGATAATAATCTGCCGTTCCCCTAGCACTAGTCCGGTATTTTAAGGCCCACTAATACACGGCTGAGGGATACACGAGTTATTAGACTACAACCTCAGAAGAGAGCTAGTTATCCTGCCGCATTTAAAACACTGAACACAAACCATTAAGGCGCCTAAATCAACTGCCTAAAACTGATAACATTAAAGATGTAAAGACATATATTTTACCGCATCCCCATTGGTAGTCGCATTATACAAAACTCCGTTATAGGTAATGGGGTATGTAATGTTATCTCGTGCAGTGTTTAAATAAAGGGCCACATAACCCGCCTTAAAATGATGCGCGGGACTACAATCTCTAAAAAACCCCACAGGAGAAAGCCGCCCACTAAATAAGAGCGGGACTACAATCTCTAAAAAACCCCACAGGAGAAAGCCGCCCACTAAATAAGAGCTAAGACCGCACGCTAGGCTAGCTTAAAAGGGTGTGAAATTATATAAAATACAAACCTTCAAGTATCTTTATTAACCCTGCAAACGCTAGAGATCGTAGGTGAGAATTTGTTTTAAAAAATGATAAACCGAGTAAATGAATACTGTATTAAATTACAGATCCGGATGAAATACGGATGTAAAAGTACTGTTAAACGGACGACTGTTCAGTAACGGACACTGCAATTGATAAAGCTGTTGTCAAGAACATCCATTCTTATGTTCTGCTACTCTAAAACGGTAAGTCCCACAGAATTTAATTTATCTGTGAGATAAGGGGTAGGGTGAGAATCTCTTGAGTGAAGTATTAGTTCTCACGGTCATTTTTTTGTCCGCTCTTCCTTTGTTTGATTACAATTAGAACAATCATCTTTCCAAAAGACTCCGGAGTATATAAAACGGTGGCTCCCTCGACCCTCAGATGCGAGGATTGTGTATTACAAACATAAAGGTAACTTGTACAATCCCGACGAGCCGAGTACTAATATCCCATGCTGTACTCTAGAATGAACAAAACTATTATTCATTATTTTGTAGATTTTTTTACACTCTGTATGGATACTAGTGTATAAATCGGATGGCCCGAGAAAAGTGATTTCCTCGAATTGAGTAGAGAGGACTCCTGGCTATTCTCTTTCTTGACTATCACAAGGTACAAGCTATACTCTAACACTCTGCATGTATTGCATGCATTGAATTTGTACTTTTAGTGATCCCAACCTTATAAAAATGAGTATCCTCTTTTAGTACCACACGTTTCCTTTGTAAGAGCACCAGGAAGTACCAATGTACCTATAGTATAATGAATATAACCTAACATCAATGTATTAAAAACAAGATGTGATCAGTGCGATTCCTAACTGTATGTTTCTTTTTTCTGATTAGAAATCTGATTAGAAAACTGTCCTGATGAAGGTGTAAAAATAAATAACCGAAACGCTGCGTCGACTTGTGTGCAACAACCATTGCTGTTTTTTTAAACTGACCTATGTGACCTATGTGCAACAACTTCTGTTGTTTTTTAACTGACTTATGTGCAATAATTTTTGCTGGTTTTTAACTGATGTATATCGACAATTGTTGTTAGTAATTGTAGAGCAATTATTTTTATGTGTGTTCTTGTTGTTTTATTTTCTAAACATTGTGAGCATTAAGTGCTAATGAAAATACGATATTTTGAATAAACTGTACAAACAGGTTCAATCTTAAACAACGGTGTATTTGCATTATTCAGTAAATTGTTTATGATAAATGTGCAGGTTCTGTGTGCTTCTAAAAGAGTGGTACTGACACAAATACTCCCAAACTTGTGGAACATAGGGATTCCCCTTTTTTTGCTTTGTCCATGCATCAATGCCACAGCCATAATCCTTTCGCCAGGACAAACCAACTCGTGAGTAATGATAGGAGTCATCAGCTATTTAAAGTCGACGTCAGGAGAAACCGGTCCGCAGAGACACAAATCAATGGCCCAATCGAAATCACAGGTCAGGCAGTGAAATACAGGCTGGACACAGGTGAAGTAGGAGAATCGAAAAGATAATCCATATGCCGTGCTTAATATCGCCAACGGCATTGTGCCATAATATTCTAGCATGCGATTGCGGAACAGTGTCAGCAGCTGCAGGGTGGGAGGTTGCATAGGAGGGACATCCATATTTAAAAATGTAAAAAAGCACAAGAGCGTCCGCTGGTAATGCAAGTAAAAATGCCAATCCACGAACCAGAGTGGAGAAAATAGAATGAAAGGAAGCAGGGATGACTCCAAAGATTTTCTCAAATGAAGTCACGAGACCACTGGTAACAACTTTAAAAAAGTGCGCCAGGGTCTTTGTGGAGGATGCGTTAAAGATAGTCGGAACCATCTTGCTGAAATTGAAAGGCAAATCTGAATTGAAAAGGGTCTGCACCTCTGTACGGGTGTTCGCTATGTGAAGCACGAAAGTTTCACGGGCCGAACTCAAGGCCACCTCTCTCTGAGACAAAAGAGCTCTTATTCTTGCCATGCCGTTGAAATCTGTCCCAAGGTTGGTATTTGTGGCCAGATTGAAAACTCCCTATGTTCATGTGTGGGAGGAAATAGAACATTTCTGCAGCAAATAACCCGTTCACTTACTGTTACGATAAAAGGAATACTTTTAATTAACTCAGAACAATCTTCATTATTGAGCATCAAATAACTACCATTTTCCAACAACTTGAACGTGGGGATGATAGCAGGAACTGGCGTGCCTTGCAACACGCAAGCCATATTTGGTCGGTGTTTGTTGCATGAACCGTGTAACTGTATGTGCCTACACATTAGTGAATGATCTGGCGTCTCAGTGCATTCCTCTCCATTCAGATAAACTTCTTGATCATCTTTGAAACATCTGTATGTGTATGGAAGCGACCAGACCTCATGAAGAAAAGCACTACCTAAAGGTTCATAACGACCTATTGGTATATATTTCATACAATTTGAAAACTTATATAAAGCAAAAGGCAGCGTTATTAAACCGTGGATAAGGCACGTTGCCAAAAAACCCGCAATCCTCTGCTGATGATGTCACTGAGCATGTCATGAATGATGTAATATGTGACATCATCAGCAGTGGATTACGGGTAATAGTATCTCTAGTTTACTCCCCTATAGCTGTCTTTCTTTTAACATAAGTGTCTGTTTCCTTCCCTTATACTTACTGTTTTTGGTTCGCTTCCGGTTCGCGTACCGGCGAGCGAACTGGGAAGCGAACTAAGAGAAATAGAGGTTGGCACAGTTCCAAATATTGTACCAATTTTTTAATAACGGGGAGGTAGTTCTGAAAAGAACTTTTTTTTAATTGTTTTTGTTGTTTTATATTTTTTTATTATTTTTCGGAACATTTTTTTACTTTTTTTGAATTTTTCTGAACAGTTTTATATTTTTGGGGGGTTTTCTTGGAGGGGGCAATGAAAACGATTCATTGTAAAGGGCTCAACAGGAGCAACAAAACAAAAAAAGAAGTATTTATTATTTTGGGCGTTTCGTACAAACTTGCATATGATAGTCAATAGCTCTGTTGATCAGAGTGATGCTTCTTTCTCCGTAGCAAATGAATCCATAGCAAAATACGCAGATGTGTTTTACTTCACCAAATCTCATTTGTATATTTGGCACCATCTCCCTGCCCTCTGGTCCCGTTACTTCCGGTACA
The DNA here is from genome assembly GCF_964261635.1 of Lissotriton helveticus. Taxonomy (NCBI): domain Eukaryota; kingdom Metazoa; phylum Chordata; class Amphibia; order Caudata; family Salamandridae; genus Lissotriton; species Lissotriton helveticus. The sequence goes on from NC_136063.1 coordinate 694,442,966, forward strand.
ACAGATCTTCTGGCCATAATAGGGAGATTATCTAGGTCGTTCCGAAACTGTGCAGCACTGTAGTTGTTAGGATGCCACCTAGTCATATGGCGATGCATTGTGTAGTTTCCGAAACTGTATTTTTTCTCGGTTCCTCTGGACAGTCTATCTTGACATATAAGGCAAGTTACGTATCTTGCATTTACTTTTTTCTGACCTTTGGGAATTTTAAAAAATTGCCAAATGAAGTTTTCTTTCCGGTGAGACGTCCTGGGCTGCTCAGGCAAAAACTGCCTCTCTTCGTGCTCGTCGTCCTGTTCCTCTTCTTCCTCTTCTTGTTGAATTATAACTTGAGCAGGTGGTCCACTCTTCCTTGGATGTGGTGGAGGTGGTGGGGAAGCACCAGCTGAAGCTACTAAAGAAGCCATTGCTCAGTGATCACAAAGGGTCTTTCTCTCACAATGATGAAAGTCAGAGTGAGGAAAGAAGGAGGGATTTTCATCATTTGGGAAAAACAAGAGTTCTCAACCAATCAAAAGTGTTCATTTTAGATTATATGACCTAGTCTTACATCATTAGGAAACCAAAAGTGAAATGAACCAATGAAAAGTGTTATTACCAAGTCACATGACTTGCTGTGTTTACGTTAAGCGCTTTGCAGGGCCTCCCGGTTTGCTTCCAGAAACCTGCGCTTTGCGACTCGCTTCGCGTACCAGTTCGCTAACGTAGCACGTCATATGACGTATCACGCGAGAACGTGAAACGTCATGCGGACGGGAGGCGTCACGATGTTGTTTTCTAACGCGGCACTTGCGGTAAAGAAACGTTTACCGGCTCGCGGTCTATTTCGCGGCATCAAGGTCAGCTAACGGGAAGCTTCCCGATTCGCGAAGCGGGAACGAAGAAAAAAAAATATTTTAAAAAAAAATTATTCATAAACATATAAAATATATTTTTGGATTTAAAGAAGAATACATTTTACAGCTACAGATATTAGCTGTTAAAAAACCAATGAAATTCACAGAAAAAACCATAGATTATAGACCATATATAGTTAGGAATTAGCATTTACAAAACCTTGAAAATTCACTGAAAAAACCATAGGTTATAGACCATATATAGTTAGGAATTAGCATTTAGAAAACCTTATTTTACTCACACAAAACCATTGAAATTCCATATATAGTTAGTTGCACTAACTATATATCGCGCACCCGCAATCCACTGCTGATGATGTCACATATTACATCATTCATGACATGGTCAGTGACATCACTGATGACATCACTGATGACATCTCAAATGACATCACTGATGACATCACTGATGACATCTCAAATGACATCACTGATGACATCATGACACACCAATACCAGTTACTACATACGCACTCACTGATTCCTACGTCTACACACACATTCACTCATTCACCCATACAATCACTCAGACATACAGTCACTCATTATTACAACACTATCATATGCACTCATACACCTATACAGACAGTCACACACTGCCACTCATCCATGGAGTTACTCACACACCAAGTCAGTCCTGTAAAGAATCAATCACACTTCCATTTCTTCATCTATACAGTTAAACACAGAACACCATATTTCAGTGACATCACTGATGACATCACTAATGACATCTGAAATGACATTACTGATGACATCTCAAATGACATCACTGATGACATCATGACACACCAATACCAGTTACTACATACGCACTCACGGATTCGTACGTCTACACACATATTCACTCATTCACCCATACAATTACTCATACATACAGTCAGTTATTATTAGAACACTATCATATGCACTCATACACCTAGTCAGTCCTGTGAAGAATCAATCACACTTCGATTTCCTCATCTATAGTTAAACACGGAACACCATACTTTTCACACATATACTAACACATACTTACTCTCTTGTACAATCACTGATACAAGTACACATTGATATGCACAGCGTCACACACCTCCCAGCCAGCCACACACACACTCAGTCTTCCATCCATCCAGTCATTCTTCAATATGTAAAACGTATTTAAACTTTACAAAAACACACAGACACTAGATGATGTCATCAGTGATGTCATTTGAGATGTCATCAGTGATGTCATCAGTGATGTCACTGACCATGTCATGAATGATGTAATATGTGACATCATCAGCAGTGGATTGCGGGTGCGCGATATATAGTTAGTGCAACTAACTATATATGGAATTTCAATGGTTTTGTGTGAGTAAAATAAGGTTTTCTAAATGCTAATTCCTAACTATATATTGTCTATAACCTATGGTTTTTTCAGTGAATTTTCAAGGTTTTGTAAATGCTAATTCCTAACTATATATGGTCTATATCCTATGGTTTTTTCTGTGAATATATATATATATATAGTTAGGATTTTTTTGAATAGGGTATTCTGAAAATTCTATGTTGAATAACTTTGGCGTTGATGGACAGTATTGGCTGAAACTTTCAGGAAAATGGCACATTTTGTTTCTGAGCGTCCCCTGAAAGTTTGGGGGGGTTTTGTCAAGCCGGGGCCGAGAAAAAAGGGGGGTCCCAAAACGTGTTTTTAACATTGAGTTTTCCATAGGGCGGTTGGACTCTTTTTTAGCTCGAACGGCTGAATGGATTTCTATGAAACTTGGCAAAATTGTAGAGACTGTTTGCCCGATGTGCCTTTGCTAGGTCTCAAGATATGTGCTCCAGTGGATTTTGAGAAATTAACGTTCAAAAAAATATATATATCTGTGACAGCGTCCCGGTTAGCGCCCCGGTTCGCGTACCAGACGCGTAACAGAACTTCGCGAGGAGAAGCGGATTGGCTCTCCGGTGATTCTCAACATTCTAAACAGTCCGGAGCGGCCGCCATCTTGTCTCTCGGTAGGATCGAGAGACAAGAGGTGGAAATAAACGAAGGGGGAAATGAATGAAAGGGGCAAGGTAGACCCCTCCTGACCCCCTAGGATTGATGTGGGGGCTATTAAAGGGCCCCGCGGGGCAAAAGAATAAAATAATTTTTTTTTTGATTTTTCGCGGTGGAAGTGCTACCAGGTACGCGAACCGGGTAGCTCACCGGTAGCGTAACGGGAGTCCGCCATATTGTGTTTCGGACGAATTTAGTCACAAGATGGAGGATAAACAATGTTGGGAATGGGTATAAGGGGGCACGGGAGACATATCCTGACCCCCTAGGTTTTCTGAGGGTGGCTGAGGAGGCTCATATATTTTCGCACGGTTAGCGCCCGGACCGCGCACCGGGTAGCGTTCCAGAAAGCGTAACAAGGGGAAAACCAAGGGAAATAGTAAAATAATATTTTAGAGTGCTTTGAGGTAGGGTAGCTCTGAATAGAGCTGTTGTGTTGTGTGGGTGATGTAAGTACCAACATGTAGGTACCAATGAAGAGTCTAAAATTCAATGTACACCGTCTCCTCTGTAGATATTTTGTATGTTCTAATATGGGTTATTTAAATGTAAATGTGTAGAAAAGCACTTCATGCTTTAAAGCAATTGTATTTTTGAACTGATTGTTCTTTCCTCTTAGTCCTCCTCTTTGTTTTTTTTTCCCCACACTCTTCTTCAGCATGATAGTTGATAAATTCGTTCCCTCAAAAAATTTATATACATAAAAAAATTATATTAAATACATATAAAATATATTTTTCCTTTAAAAGAAGAATACATTTTACAGCTTTTGATATTTGCTATTTAAAAACCATTGAAATTCACTGAAAAACCCATAGGTTATAGACCATATATAGTTAGGAATTAGCATTTACAAAACCTTGAAAATTCACTGAAAAAACCATAGGTTATAGACCATATATAGTTAGGAATTAGCATTTACAAAACCTTATTTTACTCACACAAAACCATTGAAATTCGCATATATAGTTAGTTGCACTAACTATATATCGCGCACCCGCAATCCACTGCTGATCATGTCACATATTACATCATTCATGACATGGTCAGTGACATCACTGATGACATCACTGATGACATCTCAAATGACATAACTGATGACATCACTGATGACAACATCCAGTGACTGTATGATTCTGTAAAGTTAAAATATGTCTAACATATTGAAGAATGAGTGGATGTATAAGTGTCTGGATGAAGGATTTAGTAGGTGCATGACTGACTGTAAGAGTGAGTGATTAAATGTGTCTCACTGAGTGCATGGGTTAGTGACTAAACTGTCTCAATTTGTGTATCATTATGTCTGTTGTTCTGTAAACTGCTGCATGTGTTGATCATTAGCTATATGATTAACTATATGGGTTATTGATTGGTTGCCCAAGTATTTGTATGGGAGACTGAGAGTGTGAATGGGTGGCTGGGAGGTGTATGACTCTGTGCATAGATGTGTGAGCAGTTGATTCACTAGATGTATGGGTTCAAAAGTGCATGTGGAAACAGCTGTATGGGCGGTTGACTGTGTGCATGAGTGTATTGGTGAGTGAATGGATATCTCAGTGCTACATGTCAAAGTAAGTACATATGTAAAACACAGTACATGTGAGAGTTGACATATATAAATAACTGTGCATAAGAGCCAGTGAATGTGTGAGTGGCTGTATGGATCATTGTGAACTTGTATCAGGGATTGTATAAGAGAGTAAATATGTGTTAGTATATGTTTGAATAAGTAAGGTGTGTATAACTGTATAGTTGAGGAAATGGAGGTGTGATTGATTCTTTGCATGACTGACTAGGTGTGTGAGTAACTCCATGGATGAGTGACAGTCTGTGAGTGTCTGTTTACACTGAGTGTATCTAAGGTTATATTAGAGTCTGAAGAGGTTCATCGTATTATCACATGAATGATGTCATCAGTGATGTGATCAGTAATGTCAAATGAGATATCATCAGTGATGTCATCAGTGATGTCATTTGAGATGTCATCAGTGATGTCATCAGTGATGTCATTTGAGATGTCATCAGTGATGTCATCACATTTAACCACTCACTCATACAGTCAGTCATGCACTTACTAAATCCTTCATCCAGACACTTATACATCCACTCATTCTTAAATATGTAAGACATATTTTAACTTTACAGAAAAATACAGTCACTGGATGTTGTCATCAGTGATGTCATCAGTGATGTCATTTGAGATGTCATCAGTGATGTCATCAGTGATGTCATTTGAGATGTCATCAGTGATGTCATTTGAGATGTCATCAGTGATGTCATCAGTGATGTCACTGACCATGTCATGAATGATGTAATATGTGACATGATCAGCAGTGGATTGCGGGTGCGCGATATATAGTTAGTGCAACTAACTATATATGCGAATTTCAATGGTTTTGTGTGAGTAAAATAAGGTTTTGTAAATGCTAATTCCTAACTATATATGGTCTATAACCTATGGTTTTTTCAGTGAATTTTCAAAGTTTTGTAAATGCTAATTCCTAACTATATATGGTCTATAACCTATGTTTTTTTCAGTGAATATATATATAGATAGATATAGATTACCTACTGACGGTCGCCAGTAGGTAGTTATAGTTAGGACCTATTTTCCATAGGAAATCCGCAAATTCTATTTGGAATAACTTTGGCCCCGGTTGATGAATCTTAGCAAAATTTTAAAACTAATGCCCAGCTCTGGTCAGCTCCTATCCTGAAAGTCTCGGGGTGATTTTTGAAGCGGGGGCCGAGAGAAAAGGGGGGTGCCAGAGCGTGTTTCCCCATGCAATTTTCCACAGGGACCTTTAGCCGCAGCTACAGCCCGAACTGATGAACGGAATTACACCAAATTTGGCAAAGAGGTAGTACTTAGTTCAGACTTGTGCCTTTTGCTTAAATGATGTAAATCCATTCAGTAGTTCCTGAGAAAATGACATTGATATGGTTGCCCTGAGGATAAGGGGAGGTAACAGAGAGCTAGCCTTGCGCATATTGGAGTCAAGGTATATTATCGACTTCGATTGTATGACCCGAATGGGTTAAATTCAAGTGAAGAGCTAGCAGTGCACCTTATCGAATGAAATATGTGTTTAGCATTGATTTTTATGCAGTCTGCAATCTGATTTTATGTTGTTTTTACATTTTAGGAATATATTGCCATCTGTCTGATCATGGTACCAAACTGAATTTATTGCTTTTCCGGGGGATGTGATTTTGAAAACATGAATTTGGGAATATTTGCCCACTTGGGCGGGATTAATAAATTGGCACAGTGGTATTTGTGTACATTAGCCCACTAGTGCATGACTCCTGTTAAAACTAGCTGAAATTAAGCAAGTATATGATATTTTAGCTGAAGAATTAAATGCAATGTTGGCAACCAACCGAAACAGTCCGCTAAATATCAACCAGCCTATCAGGGCATAAATGTTGCAGAACTCATGTATTTTGGTTATGATGGTAGTAATATTCAAAATATTGTAACTTTATCAATTTGAAGGCTGAAATTAGTGATATGGACCAAAAGCATTTGCTTTCTAAAGAATTAGTAAATATTGCTGTCCATAACTGTTGCGCTGTATTTCACAGAGGTAATGAGTTATATTGGCTTGTTTTTCAACAATAAGATTTGGTTGCATTTATGTTTACCACAACTGCCTGTATAATATATATATATATGATCAAGGCCACAGGACGTGACCGAAACGTGCCATGGAGAGCACTGAACTGAAATAAACTCGACATTTTGGCACCAGCAAAACTTTGTAGTCCATATCCTCATCTGTCTGTGCATGAATGAACTTGGATTGGTGTTGTGAAAAATATATATTCACTGAAAAAACCATAGGTTTCAGGGGCGTTATAGTTAGTTGGATATTTCACTCGTACAAAACCATAGAAATTCCCTCGCTTTCTGAAAATTAAATATGTTTTAGATATGTATATTTCATGGTCGATGGAAGAATAATTGGGTATATAAGTGCCTAAATAGGTGATTTTTTATTGTAAAATTGATTGTATAACTGACTGATTATGTGTATTTTAGTGAATACATGGGTTAGTGAGTAATGATTCCTTGTGCTAAACGCGGCGAACTCTACACCTTACCTCTGTCTCTGCTTGCTGTGTGCCGCCCCTCCTTGCCGGACCCGCTTCGCGGGTCCCGCTTCGCGGGTCCCGCTTCGCGGATTCACAGCAGCAGGCTTATCCCAAGGGGCTCCATCTGACCGGCAGGGCTGTTAGGGTAGAGCGGAGGACTCCACGGACCAGGAGTCCCCGCACGCCCGTTTCCAGCTGGGCTCCTCTCCCTGCCGGCCCCGCCCCCATCACTGGGTGATTTAAAAATCAGCTGAGCCTATCTTCGGTGGATTCCTTGTGCTAAACGCGGCAAACTCTACACCTTACCTCTGTCTCTGCTTGCTGTGTGCCGCCCCTCCTTGCCGGACCCGCTTCGCGGGTCCCGCTTCGCGGATTCACAGCAGCAGGCTTATCCCAAGGGGCTCCATCTGATCGGCAGGGCTGCGAGGGTAGAGCGGAGGACTCCACGGACCAGGAGTCCCCGCGCGCCCGTTTCCAGCTGGGCTCCTCTCCCTGCCGGCCCCGCCCCCATCACTGGGTGATTTAAAAATCAGCTGAGCCTATCTTCGGTGGATTCCTTGTGCTAAACGCGGCGAACTCTACACCTTACCTCTGTCTCTGCTTGCTGTGTGCCGCCCCTCCTTGCCGGACCCGCTTCGTGGGTCCCGCTTCGCGGATTCACAGCAGCAGGCTTACCCCAAGGGGCTCCATCTGACCGGCAGGGCTGCGAGGGTAGAGCGGAGGACTCCACGGACCAGGAGTCCCCGCGCGCCCGTTTCCAGCTGGGCTCCTCTCCCTGCCGGCCTCGCCCCCATCACTGGGTGATTTAAAAATCAGCTGAGCCTATCTTCGGTGGATTCCTTGTGCTAAACGCGGCGAACTCTACACCTTACCTCTGTCTCTGCTTGCTGTGTGCCGCCCCTCCTTGCCGGACCCGCTTCGCGGGTCCCGCTTCGCGGATTCACAGCAGCAGCCTTATCCCAAGGGGCTCCATCTGACCGGCAGGGCTGCGAGGGTAGAGCGGAGGACTCCACGGACCAGGAGTCCCCGCGCGCCCGTTTCCAGCTGGGCTCCTCTCCCTGCCGGCCCCGCCCCCATCACTGGGTGATTTAAAAATCAGCTGAGCCTATCTTCGGTGGATTCCTTGTGCTAAACGCGGCGAACTCTACACCTTACCTCTGTCTCTGCTTGCTGTGTGCCGCCCCTCCTTGCCGGACCCGCTTCGCGGGTCCCGCTTCGCGGATTCACAGCAGCAGGCTTATCCCAAGGGGCTCCATCTGACCGGCAGGGCTGCGAGGGTAGAGCGGAGGACTCCACGGACCAGGAGTCCCCGCGCGCCCGTTTCCAGCTGGGCTCCTCTCCCTGCCGGCCCCGCCCCCATCACTGGGTGATTTAAAAATCAGCTGAGCCTATCTTCGGTGGATTCCTTGTGCTAAACGCGGCGAACTCTACACCTTACCTCTGTCTCTGCTTGCTGTGTGCCGCCCCTCCTTGCCGGACCCGCTTCGCGGGTCCCGCTTCGCGGATTCACAGCAGCAGGCTTACCCCAAGGGGCTCCATCTGACCGGCAGGGCTGCGAGGGTAGAGCGGAGGACTCCACGGACCAGGAGTCCCCGCGCGCCCGTTTCCAGCTGGGCTCCTCTCCCTGCCGGCCTCGCCCCCATCACTGGGTGATTTAAAAATCAGCTGAGCCTATCTTCGGTGGATTCCTTGTGCTAAACGCGGCGAACTCTACACCTTAACTCTGTCTCTGCTTGCTGTGTGCCACCCCTCCTTGCCGGACCCGCTTCGCGGGTCCCGCTTCGCGGATTCACAGCAGCAGGCTTATCCCAAGGGGCTCCATCTGACCGGCAGGGCTGCGAGGGTAGAGCGGAGGACTCCACGGACCAGGAGTCCCCGCGCGTCCGTTTCCAGCTGGGCTCCTCTCCCTGCCGGCCCCGCCCCCATCACTGGGTGATTTAAAAATCAGCTGAGCCTATCTTCGGTGGATTCCTTGTGCTAAACGCGGCAAACTCTACACCTTACCTCTGTCTCTGCTTGCTGTGTGCCGCCCCTCCTTGCCGGACCCGCTTCGCGGGTCCCGCTTCGCGGATTCACAGCAGCAGGCTTATCCCAAGGGGCTCCATCTGACCGGCAGGGCTGCGAGGGTAGAGCGGAGGACTCCACGGACCAGGAGTCCCCGCGTGCCCGTTTCCAGCTGGGCTCCTCTCCCTGCCGGCCCCGCCCCCTCGGCGTTCCCAGCTGCTCCATAAAAAGAAGGAAACCTCCCCGCGGCGCGGGAGCGCGTGGGAGCGCGCCGGGAGAAGCCCGGGACAAGGGCGGGACCGTCTGTGGCCGTCCGGGGCTGGACGAGGTTGGGTTGGGCCCACAGTCCTGGTTTGTTCTATATCCTGCAATCCTCCATTTAGCTATATTTATAGGTTTAGTTACAGGTTTTAAAATCATCTCTCTAATATGGCTTTAAGATCTGGTAAACAGCGCTTAGTGCATATACAAACCTCAAAGGGTGTTGTCTCAGGCCCCCTCGATGCTTTTATCTCCAGAGCCACAGGAATTCTAGAAAAAGAAATAGAACAGGCAGAACACAGATTGTCCCTGGATTTAGTCACTGGGAAACGTTCCTCTATAGGTGCTTTGGCCCGTGTTAAAAGCCCCATAACCAACGCAGCGTTCAATTGCATTTCTACCATAGAGTCAGAAGTAATAGTCCATGTAGATGGGGATGGAGCCACATCAACCACGGCCGTTGAAAATATGGAACTGAACTCCGATAACAACCTGACCAGCCTTGAAGTTGATAGCCAAAACTTCGAGGATGACGAGAGTAGCACGTCTGGCACCTTACAATCAAATGTTTCCACCTTACCCAGTACGCCCGCTTCGCAACAAGTCTCCACTAATCACATTTCTCGGAAAAGAAAACATGTCTCAAGTCCACAGGGAGAAAAGGAACAAAAACAACCCAAAATAGATCACGTCAATAGGTCTAGCTCCTCTCACTCACAGACCAATCTAGAACCCCCAATAGTGTATTGTCCCTCACTAGTCCACTCTGGGTCCTCTAACCCCTGTCCAACGTGTTTTAGCAGTGACGATGTCTTGTTGGCCAAGATGGAAACGATGTTTAAAACCTTATTGCTTCCGGTCCTAGAAACAACTAGGATAATGTCCGCTAAAATTGATGTTTTGGAAGCGGCCGTCAATATCAACATGGACCTTTTGCAAAAACTCACAACTTCCAGTACCAGGACAGGGGGCCTTAATTCCACAGGGGGTGTTAACCAAAAAGGGGGGACAGTTACAACTATACCCGCGGGGACACCAACTAGCCACAATATCAAGAAGCCACAATTAGGGGCAAAATCGGCAGCACCTACATCGACCACTGCCAGTAGAGCATATATCAATGAAACATCAAAGGCTAAACACCCATTGGCTCCTAATAACGTGCCAGCAAAACAACATTTAGCGAATGACACGTCGAAACAAACAAATAATACCACAGTGCAAATTCCAATATCGGGTAAGGAGAAGAACACCCCCCACCCAGAAAGGAATCATAGGACCGTCAACAGAAACACACGACACCCTCCCAGAGCTAACTTACCCCCAAAAGTGGCACAATACACTATTGTTTTAACTGGGGTGGCCCCCCTAAGAGAGGGTATCAAAGAGTCTCAAGGGGACCTACGGAACAAGGTCACATTTTGGCTAAACAAACATCGTCCACTCCCTCCATCATCCCCTACTGAAATCCTCTATGTAAGGAGAGTTGATTGGGTAGGTAAGGGTGAAAAAGACCTGGAAGGGGACTGCATATTGATTTCTTTTAAAGATCCTTGGGTGGTGGAAAGAATTCAAAGGAAAGCTAGATTTGCTCGTCTTGGTGATGTCCAGACCCTGCACCTTGGTTACTTTTACCCCCACATGCACCATAATTATTCAATGGGCCCCAACCACTGGAAACCTAGAGGGGGGAGGCCTCGAGAGCCCTTAACCCCCTATCCCCCTTATTACCCCCCACTCTTCAATCATTTCGAGGCACTGTCAGATCTGGAATGGGTTGACTGACTATGTGCACCGTCCCAGTTACCAAACCCAGTAATAGGGAATGGGGAAGGAGTGCACATTTCATCCACCCCTACCTCGGACTTCATAAGGGAGCAACAGATCTCGCCCCATAATAAAATTGGAATACAGGGGGAATTATCTGGGGAAGAGGTCTCCGTTCCCAACGTAGAAGAAACTAGTCTAACAAGTGCATGCTTACCGAGTCCCCTTTCCCCCCGACAGTTAGTAACATTTCTGCAGAAATAGACATGTTAACTTCACACATGGTGTCTTGGAATGTTGCTGGAGTTAAGACACGTCTGGTTTCTGAGGACTGGTTGGAGTTCATAGGTAAACATCAGGTCGTGCTTCTGCAAGAAACATGGGCCACTGTCCCGTTTTTTATGGTTGGATATGTAAACTTTTTTAAACCAGCAATAAAAGGTACTAAAGGGCGGGCGTCAGGGGGACTGTTTATATGGGTAAAGCAGGCCTGGTGTTACTCAGCCTCCGAACTTTTTGTGGATAATCCTGATATATTGGCTATAAGGTTGAGCAAAGCAGGGGGGCAGGACATGCTTATTATTAACATATATTCTAGAGGCCTTCCGGGTGGACGATGCCCCAAGCTGATAGGTGCCTTAGATACTTTACTAACTGGTTGGAACAAAGGCACATTCATAATGTTAGCAGGTGACATTAACTGTACAATTGAGCCACTGTACCTGCCGGAGGATAACTGGGGGTTTGTAGAAGACGCGACATGGAAAATTCCTGTACTTTCAAACACAAGACTAGTTAAAGCAACGGAGGCGGCTTTGAATTGGACTGTTTTTTGCCTTACTTGGGGACTAAGGGCCGTAAACGGTCGTACCAAATCGGATATTGGAGCCAATTTCACCTTTGACAATGGTGTCAGAAAGAGCCGTATTGACTACATTTTCTTAAAAATGGAATATTGGTGCCTTATCGTTGATATGGAAATTGTTACGCGCCCGGAAAGCGACCACAACCCACTGTCCCTGAAAATTAAAATGCAAGATCAGATAAGCTTAGCAGAACCTGATCCTAGGGGCCATGGGGTCGTCACCATATCAAATGACCGGAGGAGATTGAAATGGTCAACCATATCAAATGATGTAGTGTTACAGGCCAATATAGAAAATGTGGTGAAGTATGCTTTAAACAACTTGAGGTCTGTTGTTGCTGAGAAGGGCCGTAGCGAATTAGATAAGATCATGGGCATACACGACATATGTTTTTCTGAGCTCAATAACCTTCTCTCTAAACCGTGTAAGTCAAACGCTGGGAACCCAATTGCCTCGAGAGCTAAATGGTATAATAGAGAGTGTAGAGAGGCCCATAGTTATCTAATCGAGAAAGTCAAATCTAGAGACCTGAGTGCAGTAAAAGTGGCTAGGCAAAGGTACAAAAGAGTGCAATGGGTCGCAAAGAGGGAATGGGAAGATGACTTTTGGGCGGACCTTTTGGACGCCAGTAAATCCAATAATCAGACCAAATTCTGGGACATTGTCAAATGTGGAAAGGATGGTGATTTCCGTACTCCATCTAACCATGTATCCCCGGAAGATTGGATAAATCATTATTCCACCCAATTTTGCCCAGAGGTTGTCGACCCAACGATCACACTGAACTTGCAACATACAATATCCACTGGCAATGTAATCATGTCTTTTACTGAAACGGAAATGGAGATTGCATTAGGTTTAACAAAGCGGGGGAAAGCTCCTGGACTGGATCAAATCCCAGCAGACCTATTTAAAGCTAACACAGGCCTTTGGGTACCCTATCTAACACGCATAGCAAACACCATAGCGAGAGGTGCCAGCATCCCTAAGACATGGAAGGGGGCGGAGATCCTCCCAATACATAAAAAGGGAGATAGATCAAACCCAGGGAACTACCGCCCGATTAGCTTAATCGACTGTTTTCAAAAAGTCTTTGCTCGTATAATCCTGGCGAGGGTACAAGGGTGGATGGAACTCGAAGGAATATTGTCCCCATTACAGGCGGGTTTCAGATTTGGTACAAGTACCATTGACCAGGTTCTACGGTTCTGCATGATCTTTTGGAAGGTCGTCTTACTCGGAGGGGGCACCATCTTTGCTGCCTTCATAGACTTGAAATCAGCTTTTGATCTGGTGCCGAGGGGAAAATTATGGCAAGTATTAAGGGATTTGGGAATGCCGGGGGAACTGGTTGAGATGATCATTAGACTACATGAAGACAATTTTGCTAGGGTAAGATGGGGGGCTAAAGGGCAATCTACGGACTCATTTCCGGTCTCACGAGGAGTCCGACAGGGGTGTGTTCTCGCCCCTACCCTCTTCTTACTCTATATCGATCAGGTAGTCAAATTCTTTAGGTCCACTAACACCGATGCACCATCCTTGGCGGGGACGAAATTCCCAATGTTGATTTTCGCCGATGACACCCTCCTTCTATCTAAGACCAGGGGAGGGTTACAGCAGGCTTTAAATCACTTTGAGGAATATTGCAACGAAAATGACCTCCAGATAAATGTGGGGAAAACCAAGTTTATGGTTTTTTCTAGGAAAAAACCAATACGCAGCAGTGTACAACTAAACGGGGTTAAACTGGAACAAGTCGACAAAATGACGTACCTGGGGGTCACTCTGGATTCTCGATTATCCTGGAAAGCACAAATAGAGACCCAACAGTTAAAACTTGCCCAACTGACTGGATGTCTTTTGCGTGAGCAAAAGAAAACAATCACGAAAAGGGTCGCCCCTGCACTACAAATATATGATGTAAAAATCAATACTGCCACACTTTACGGGGCAGAGCTATGGGGTTTCATGGATCTTACGAGTTTATACAGAATCCAGAGTAGATTCCTTCGAAATCTGGTGGGGCTGCCCCAATCAACCCCACTGATCCCACTCTGTCACGACATGGGTTGTCTTCCAATAACGGGCATGGCAAGATTCAGAGTAGTGTCTTTGTGGAGGCGCTTATGGACATCTGAGGATTTGGCACTTTTCACAAAGGAGCTATCCGAGGTGAAGGCTATGGGGGGTTCAGAACGTATTCCATGGCTACGCTCAGTGAAAACGAGCCTGCGCGACATGGGTTTGAGTCATCTTTGGGTTTCCCCAGGCACTAACAATTTCCCCTCGAAAAAGGAATTTAAGGGTTTATTTTGGGCCTCAATCCGCCTTTCTTTGGCACAAGCTTCTAGTTCTGATGGTTTGACGGGACGTTTTTTAAGCTTTAAATTGGATCCTGCCCGCGAGACTTATTGGGACCTTATTACTAGGCCAATGGACAAAAAACTGTACCACCAATTTCGGGTGGGCTCATTACCCTTGCATTCCTTTACCTCATCCTGGGACAAAACCTCCTCCAATCTTTGTAGATACTGCCCTGGATGTAAGGAAACGGAGGGTCACTTTCTGTTTGCTTGTCCCCAATACAGAGAACCCCGTTCCAAATGGCTAAAACCCATTTTTACACGCCTGTCCTGTAGAAAATCCTCGGAAGCAATACGGGCTTTAAAAACAAATACCTCTGATTTAATTGTGATATGCTTGGCCAAGTATTTAGGGTGGGCATGGGCAATAAGAGCCAGAAGGAAACCAACTGTCCTATGATCACAATGCACAATGCGTAAACCGTCTTTTCCTTGCATATGTCAATCCTACTCTCATGCTGAGTTTTATTTAATGTCTGGTTTCTCTAATACATGGTTTAATAACGTTTTAACTGGGGATTTTAGCCCTTTTCCATATTTGATAACATACTGACAATGTTTTTAATAAGATTTTGTAAAATTGTGGAGATTCCCTGAACTGTTTTTGAATGTTTTGTCAAATCTGTCTTTTATGATTTTATCATCGAAATAAAGACATTAAAACCTGAACCTGAGTAATGTTTAAATATGTAAATATCTGTATCAGTCTCTCACTTTCAGGCTTATGTAGGTAATCTCTATTTACCAATTCTTAAATACTGAATTTTACCGATTCGGTATTTAAGAATCGGTAACTAGTATGTAGGTAAAAATGTGGTAAATTTTACAGACTCGGTAATATTCGGTATTACCGATTCAGTATTTACCGATTCGGTAATTTCCATTCATGGAGGCCCATAGGAATGAAAGGGAAGCCATTCACTATTACCGAATCTGTAAATACCGAATCGGTAATAGGGGCAAAATATTCAAGAGTGGCAGGGGGTCACATTGACACCCTGTTGCACCCCTGATTCGTGCATGTGTGCACATGTGGCACACATACATGCCCTGAGGGCATGTATGTCTTTCACATGGCACTTTTAAAAAAGCACAAAATTGCTTTTATTAAAGTTTTCGATATTTACCACCAACTTGTAGTTGGTGGTAAATACCAAATCTAAGTATGGGCAAAATTTGTGAATTAGCGTTCGTACGAATTTGCGGATTTTTGTTTTTTTGCGTGTTCGCGGGGTTTTTACACGTTCGCTGGGTTTTTTGCGTGTTCGCGGGGCTTTTTGCGTGTTCGCGGGCCGCTTGCATGGCGAAGTTACCCATTGCGGTCGTGTATGGGCACAGCACCCTCTGGTTCACCACTGCCACCCTCTGGTTCATCACTGCCACACTCTGGTTCACCACTGCCACCCTCTGGTTCATCACTGCCACACTCTGGTTCACCACTGCCACCCTCTGGTTCACCCCTGCCACCCTCTGGTTCACCACTGCCACCCTCTGGTTCAGCACTGCCACTCTCTGGTTCACCCCTGCCACCCTCTGGTTCAGCACTGTCACCCTCTGGTTCACCACTGCCACCCTCTGGTTCACGACTGCCACCCTCTGGTTCATCACAGCTCCTCTGGTTCACCACTGCCACCCTATGGTTAACCACTGTCACCCTCTGGTTCAGCACTGCCACCCTCTGGTTCACCACTGCCACCCTCTGGTTCACCCCTGCCACCCTCTGGTTCACCACTGCCACCCTCTGGTTCATCACAGCACCCTCTGGTTCACCCCTGCCACCCTCTGGTACAGCACTGTCACCCTCTGGTTCACCACTGCCACCCTCTGGTTCATGACTGCCACCCTCTGGTTCATCACAGCACCTCTGGTTCAACCCTGCCACCCTCTGGTACAGCACTGTCACCCTCTTGTTCACCACTGCCACCCTCTGGTTCACCACTGCCACCCTCTAGTTCATCACAGCACCTCTGGTTCACCACTGTCACCCTCTGGTTAACCACTGCCACCCTCTGGTTCACCACTGCCACCCTGTGGTTCACCCCTGCCACCATCTGGTTCATCACTGCCACCCTCTGGTTCACCCCTGCCACCCTCTGGTTCAGCACTGCCACCCTCTGGTCCAGCACTGTCACCCTCTGGTTCACCCCTGCCACCCTCTGGTTCATCACTGTCACCCTCTGGTTCATCACTGTCACCCTCTGGTTCATCACTGCCACCCTCTGGTTCACCACTGCCACCCTCTACCGAGACCTTTTGTGACGCAGCTGCAGCACAAAAGATGCGCCATGGTGCTGGGTATTAACAACGTGACGCATCTGAGAGATGCGTCACGTTGTAAAGCCCTGTGTTCAGGAGGCGTTCCGGCGCAGGGGAGGGCGTTCCTGTGTGAAAGTGGCTGAGTGAAATCTACAAGAATTCACTCAGTCACTTTTAGGCCAATGCTGCGTCAAAACCGTGTGCCTGCTTGAAGCAGGTGCAAGGCTTGATGCAGCATTGGGGAGAGCATTTCTGGAGCTGCGTCGCGCTTGCGATGCAGCTTCAGCAATGCGCTGCTTTTACGGCACAGATGCGTGATGCATCTGTGCCGTTTTTTTCCACATGGTGCACTGCATTGTAAATGCGGCGCACCATGGGTGGCGGAGCTGCGGCGCACAATAACTGGTGCATCCCTGGGGATGCGCCAGTTATTGTAAATCTGCCCCTATACATTTAGCCAACGAGGGAGCACTTACTGATTAGACAGTAGAAAGTACTCCAGTGCTATGGGGAAGAGATGAAGGGGTTATTATTCAGGCATATTGATTTTGCGTATTTCAAACGTGTGAGGTTTAAGGTTCTACTGGCAGCTTTTAAAGTCTGGACGCCGGGCTTCCCTCCCCCTGGCTATTGATGATGTTATACAGGATGACCGGGGACGGTATGCTGTCCTTGTGGGTCGGTATGCAGGCCGTACCCTCTCCTTATTAACTGTTTATGTACCCCCCGGCTTGCAGACTTCCACCTTTTCAGATTTGGGCCGTGTCTTGTTGGACCTTCCTGATAGTGCTCTCTTTCTGGCTGGTGACTTTAATTCGGTGGTCTCTGGCCTTCATGATCGCCACCCCCCTAGGGATACCCCGGCGGCTCAGCAGTGGTTGGGTGGCTTTTTGGATACCTTCGGCCTAGTGGACTGCTGGAGGCTTTTGCATCCTACGCAGCTGCAGTACACCTTTCACTCCGGGGCCCATGGGAGTTTGTCTCGGCTGGATTATTTCCTGATGCCTGCGGCTCAGTCCCCGGCTGTGCGTGAGATTGTGCACATGCCCAGGGGTATCTCTGACCACTCTCCGCTCTGGCTTCGTTTTGAGGTTGGGGTGGAAGCAGTGGGCAGGGTGGCTCCCATTAATCCGTGGTACCTTACCTCCCCTGAGACCCGCACCCTTTTACTTAAGTCCCTCGACTCGTATTTTCTGGATAACGAGGGGTCGGTGTCATCTGCTGTGTCCCTGTGGGAGGCCTTTAAGACTGTGATTCGTGGGCAGGCCCTCTCCCTTATTGTTGAGGCTAAGAGAGCGAGGAATAGAGAAGTGGTTGATCTTGAGGGGGAAATTTCTGTACTGGAGGAGGGCTTGGACTCTGGTGTCACGCCTGAGAAGCTCCATGCCCTGGGTCTGAAACAATTTGCTTATAAGTCCTTGGTCACGGATGCCGCCAAAGTGATGTTTCGGGAGCAACAGGGACGTTTGTATGATGTGGGTGACAAAGCGGGTAAATTGCTGGCATGGCTGGATAAGAAGGAGAGAGCTAATCGTGTGGTACCCGTGATTCAGTCTGCGTGTGGTGTGAGTGTAACGGACCCGATTGGGATAGTTGACCGGTTTGCCGAGTACTTCCGTGTGGTGTATACCCCTGTGTCTGTGAGGGATGTGGTTGACTCTCGCCTTCTGTTGCGTGATATAGCCCTGCCCATTGTTTCTGATTCGGACCGTGTGGCGTTGGACTCCCCCTTTACGGTTGATGAGATAGCTACTGCCATCCGTTCCCTTCGTTCTGGCAAAGCATTGGGCCCGAACGGGTTGCCAATCGAATTGTACAAGTTGCGTCCAGATAGGATTGCTCCGTATCTCCGCGCCATGTTTCTGGAGTCCCGGGAACGGGGTATTCTCCCTTATGATCAGAGACTGGCCACGATAGTTGTCATCCCCAAGGAGGGCAAACCACGTGATCTTTGTTCCTCCTATAGGCCCATATCCCTACTGAATGTTGAACCCAAGGTGTTGGCGAAACTCCTGGCCACCCGTCTCTTGACGGTCATTAGTGACTTGGTCCATCCGGATCAATCTGGATTTATCCCACATCGCAACACGGCTCTGAACTTACGTCATCTTCATGGCGTGATCGCGAGGGCGGGGCTTCTGACGGAGCCGGCCATTTTGGCATCGTTGGATGCATCCATGGCCTTCGACACGGTGGAGTGGCCCTATCTTTGGGCGGCTCTTGAGAAATTTGGTTTTGGGCCTGACTTTATTGGTTGGGTCCAGTTGCTGTACGCGGCACCTCTGGCGCAAGTGGTGGTAAATGGTAGGGTCTCGGCTCCTTTCACCCTCGGCAGGGGTACCCGTCAGGGATGCCCCTTGTCTCCATTACTGTTTGCTCTCGCCTTGGAACCGTTGGCTGCCTGGCTCCGATGGGAACCGTCTCTCAAGGGGATTCGCTGGTCTCCGGACTTTGAGGACCGCGTTTCGCTCTACGCGGACGATATCCTTTTATACCTCACCTCCCCGCGTAAATCTCTGTCTGTTCTGTTTGATGTTCTTGCTTCTTTTGGAGCCAACTCGGGCCTCGTTATTAACTGGACCAAGTCCTGTGTATATGTTCTCTCGGGGGTTTTGCCCCCCTTGCCGAGTAGACTTCCTATTCAAGTGGTCCAGTCGGGCTTCAAGTACTTAGGGATTTTTATTACGTTGGACCCGACGCTCCGCTTTGAGCGTAATCTCCTCCCACAGTTGCTTAGACTGCGCTTGGATGTGGCCCGTTGGCGCAAGCTTCCTTTATCTCCGCTGGGCAGGGCGGCCCTGTTTAAAATGATGTCCTTGCCGCGATTTCTTTACGCGCTTCACAACTCCTATGACGCTATCCCTAAGACCTATTTCCAAGAGATTGAGAGTCTTCAACGGCAGTTGATATGGGATGGGCGACCCCGTATCGCACTCGCAAAGCTCACCATTCCCTGGTATGACGGGGGCATGGCGCTCCCCGATATCAAGCGATATTATTGGGCTTCCCAGTTGTCAGCCATTAATCATGTGATGTTTTCCCCGGGTCGTAATCCTGCATTCGAGATGGACAGACTCCAGCTTCCGGGTGGGGACTTTACTAGAGCGCTTTATTCCCGATCTGCCAGGCGCCATCTTGTGGGCCCATCCAGGATTGCAGTAACGGTGTGGCAGGCTGCGAGTGTAAGTTTGGGGTGGGAGGATCGATTGACGTTGGCGACGCCGCTTTATGCATCTGAACGTTTGGGCGGACTCTGGTCTACCAAGGGTTTCGACCGCTGGGATGTGATTGGGATTTGTAAGGTGGGTGACATGTACTCGAACGGTTGTGTGAAGTCGTTCCAGGCCCTCCAGGCGGAATATGGTTTGAGTGGTAGGGAATTTTTTCGCTACCTGCAGGTCCGACATGCCCTCGCCTCAGTCTTGGTTCCTGATGAGGCCCTGCCTGAATCTTCCCCCCTCGAGGACCGTGTCCTTGATGGGCATCTTCCCGATAGCACTATTTCTCTTATTTACAAGAAATTGATTAATAATCGGGCGGACTTACTGGTCCGACTTCGGGAGGCTTGGGTTTGCGATGGGTTGGAACTGGACGACGAGGATTGGCAATCGGCGCTCTCTTCTCCCAAGGAGGTGGCCATCCCTGCCCGTCTCCGCTTGGTTCAGCTTAAGATTCTTCATCGAGTCTATGTCACTGGTCTGCGTCTGGTTACGATGGGCTTTTCTTCGGATGGGCTATGCAAGCGTGGATGTGGCTTGAGTGCGACCTTTTTGCATATCCTTTGGGAGTGCCCGGCTGTAGCTGCTTATTGGACTGCTGTGCTTGAGGTGATGACTGCTGTTACGGATGTGGCCCTGCGGCCGGAGCCTCGCAGATGTCTGTTGAATGTGTGGGAGCCCACTGACTACTCTGTGGCCCAGACCAGATGGGCTACCCTTGGTTACATGATTGCGAAGCGGGATGTCGCGCAACTCTGGGGCGCTTCCAGGCCCCCTGAGGTCTCAAAGTGGGAAGACAATATGGACTGGTCCATGTTTCGTGAGAAGACGGTTTATGTGGCCAGGGGCAGGCCCAGGGCGTGGACGAAGGTTTGGGGCCAGTGGAATGATTATCGTGGGGGTATTTGCACCCCTCCCCTTGAAAACACTGCTGAGATTGTCCTTTCTCCCTAGACTAGAGTTCCCGGAACCTTTCCGTAAGGTTTTTTATACTTCCGGTTATCCCCGCTGCTCCCCTCCCCCCCCTCCCTGACTTGATTGGAGCCTCCGGGCTCCGGGTGTGTTCTCCTGATCGTGGAACCGTCCCCTCCGCTCTTTGGGCTGACCTTAAGTATCGTTCATTCGCCTTTTAGTGTTTGTGTTTCTTTTTGTAAACAATAAAAATACAAATTGTTCTGTGATGTCTATAGAGTAATGCTTTGTACTTGAGCTGTACCTATCCATGGGTGTACATTTTTCTTCCATGCATTGTGCCTTGTTATTAGCGGCCAGCCCGTGAGGTTGTAGGCCCATTCTTGTACTTTTCTATGATTACTCCAATAAAGGTTTGGGGAAAAAAAATAATAATAAATAAATAAATAAATAAATAAATAAATAAAGTCTGGACGCCTGTGTGGAAACTACTTAATATAGGTAGGATACATACATATACTCCGGTAATTGGTAATACCCTTCTGCCGGAAATATTTGCAGATGGGTATGTCAGAGAATGGGCTATACATGGAGTTAATAGATTGGGGGATCTGGTCTCAGCTCAGGGGGTACGGACATTTGAACACATAAAACATAAATTTGGTATTAGTAATCTGCATTTTTTTAAGTTTTTACAGATTCGTGATTTTCTTTCTAGGAAATCAGTTAGCTGGATTTCTATCCCATTAGTTGAGGCTATTAGGGGGGGCACTCTACCATATCAATAACTTATAAAATGCCGAATGAAAGGAGGAGTGATGATCTATCTAAACACTTTAACCGTTGGCAGATTGGTTTACAAGCTGGCAGGAGGTTTGTGAATACTCATTATGTTTTAACTATACTGCCACTATATCTGCTAACCTCCAGGTACAATGTTTTAAAACGTAGTTCAATCTGTATATAACCCCACATCGTATACAGCAATGGGGTGGGATCACAGGAGTTAACTGTCCTAGGTGTGGGGAGATAGCAGTTGAAAGTATCCATATGTTCTCTTCCTGCCCTAGTTTAACTCCATTGATAATTAAAGTGGGACTACGGCTGGAGCAAGTGTTCGGCTATCGGATACAATTATCTTCGCAGGCTATTATATTGGGGGTGGCAGATGCAAGTATGACGTTGCCAGAGCGGAAGTTATTTTATATAGCAATGGCTACATTTAGATTATGTTTAGCAACATTATGGTTAGACCCTTCCCCCCCCGACAGAACACGAGTGGTTCAATACATTTTTTAATGTTGGGAAGTGGGAGATGTTGGTTTTCAAGAGGAGAGGTCCACGGGCTCGAAGAGAGGGTGAATAAGTATGGGAGCAGGTAATTAATTGGCTGGATAATGTAAATCAGTAATTTCTTCTTGAAGAGGGAGGACAGTCTGGATGAAATGTGTATATTGTATATAATGAAATATAATGGGATTCACCTGTCTTATGTTACGATCTTTCCAAATCTATTTTTTTTTTATTTGGTTTCTTTTTTCCTCCTGTAGCGATCCCTGGGTGGGTGGGTTAGGGTGGGGTTTTGGGGTATAATACAAAAATGGGCAGCAACGACACAGATGAAATGTACTATGTATTGTATACTTTCTGTTTGTATTTTGAATCTGATGTCTTGCTACTCTCTAATAAACAATTTAAAAAAAAGAAAGTACTCCAGTTGAGTAGAGGTATTGCACAAAAAGGTGGCATCTTCGTAGACAAACACACAGGGCGGGATTCATTCTGCCCCCTGTTAGACTTGTTGTTTTGTGCCCTTCTGCCCTCTTTTAGACTCGTTTTTCCCTTGTTTTTCTGCCCTTCTGCCCTTTGTTAGACTGCTTTTTGTTCCTTTCTGCCCTCTGCATCACCACATCATCACTCAGCGCTACCCCAGCATCACTCAGCACCACCCCATTATCACTCAGCACCACCACATTATCACTCAGCACCACCACAGCACCACTCAGCGCCACCACAGCATCACTCAGCGCCACCACAGCATCACTCAGCGCCACCACATTATCACTCAGCACCACCACAGCACCACTCAGCACCACCACAGCATCACTCAGCACCACCACAGCATCACTCAGCACCACCACAGCACCAATCAGCACCACCACAGCATCACTCAGCACCACCACAGCATCACTCAGCACCACCACAGCACCAATCAGCACCACCACAGCATCACTCAGCGCCACCACAGCATCACTCAGCACCACCACAGCATCACTCAGCACCACCACATTATCACTCAGCACCACCACACCACCACTCAGCACCACCACAGCATCACTCAGCACCACCACAGCATCACTCAGCACCACCACAGTACCACTCAGTACCACCCCAGCATCACTCAGCACCATCCCAGTATCACTCAGCACCACCACAGCACCACTCAGCATCACCACAGCACCACTCAGCACCACCACAGCACCACTCAGCGCCACCCCAGCATCAATCTGCGCAACCATTCAACAACAACTGGTTCAAATATGTTCTCTCAATGTTTCAAACTTTATTACAAATGTCACAAAAAGATGTTAATATTTCACTTCTGTTCTTGGATTTTCGTCACAATAAAATACACTGAACATAATCTTCACAAAAGTTATTTACAAAAGTTTAAGCTTTTGCCATTATAAATTAAAATCACTTTTATTTAAGTATTAATTATTTAAAAAAATTAAAAGCCATTGTAATTTGTAATATCAATACAGCTAAGTCAATAAATAAATAGAAAACATGTTGCATTACAAATGCTATAGGTGTCCCATTTGCGAAAGTTATAACTATTGGCATTGTAAATGACAAAGCTATTAATTAGGCTGTTTTCAAAACCAACACATAAATAAAAAAAATTGTCATTTACAGGACCAATAGCTCAAACTTACCTAATGCGAGACCTATTGCATTGCAAATGCTTGTTTTTATATGTGTCAGTGCTTCCTGTTGGGTTTAATTTTCGTGACAGGCGCCTCATTGCCTACTTGTAACTATTCCCTGACCCTGCTTCAAGGGTCAGAGCAGGGTCAGAGAATAGTTGCAAGTAGGCAACGAGGCGCCAGGAAGCACTTACAGGCTTACAGCAGCAGGTGCCCAAGTTGAAGTTAATTTCTTTGTAACCCTTTTGTAAAGGGTTACAAAAAATTAGCTTCAACTTTTGCACCTGCTGCTGTAACCCTGTAAGTGCTTGGCTGAAAATTCGTCCCCGTTGATTCGCGGATTTTACCGCGATTTCGCGAGATTTGCAGATCGAGCGGAACGAATTTTCAGCCCATGCTTAAACAAATCCTTAAATCCAAAATGCACTCACTTGAGTGCTCCCTACATAGGATTTAAGGATTCGGAAACTTACCGATTCCTTAAATTACTGAATAGGTAAATTACCGAATCCTTAAATCTAGCCACCTACATTAAAAAAAGCTAAATACCGGTCGGTAACGGCAAATTTACCAATTTTCAGCCTTTACCGACCAGTATTAAGCTACCTACATAAGCCCTTTGTGTATAAGTGGCTGCATGGGTTGGTGAGTAGCTACATGAGGGTCTATATGGGTTATTAGTTCGTTTTTTGAGTATCAGTATGCCACAATTCGCTCCCTGTGCTCTCGTACCCACCACCAGGGTGCCACATGGTGGCAACTTTCCGGTCTTCTAATAAGCTTCCAGACCCTCCCCTGCATGCATATCCTGACTTCCAGCCATTTGGACACTTATTGGGAACTGACATCCATTCCCAATCCATGCCGGATTTTTTGAAAGCCAGCCTGCCTATACTTGAAGCCAGCCTACTCGCGCCTGAAACTCCATTACCCAGAATTCCTTGCTCACTGCTTTGTCTCCACCCCTGCAGGCCAAGGATGGGTGGAGGAATTTAGCTCACCTGTGGCTGGTTGCTGCTAGCCTGCTCACACCTGATGCATATGATTACTGTGAGCTCTTTTAAGCCTCAGCTCCCTTCAGGCCAAGGTTGGTCATTGTAGCAGTTTACCTGTGAGACCGATCCTTGTTTCCAGTGCTCCCTGAACTTTTGCTATTCTTGTTTCCAGTGTTTCCTGAGCTTTAGTTATGCCTTGTTCCTGACCTGCTGCTGTTTTCCTTGTTCCTGAATTATCACTGCCTGCAGTGCTACGTTAGTATTCCTTGTTCTTGAATTGCAGCAGTTTCCCTTCTCCTGAATTACCACTGCTTGCAATGCTACCTTGTTTCCTGAGTCCCTGAGCTATAGCTATTCCTTGTACCTGAATTAGCACTGCCTGCAGTGCTCTTGTATCCTGAGTTCCAGAGCTATAGTTATTTCTTAGTTCCTGTTCCTGGGCTTCAGCTATTTCTTGTTCCTGATTTGCATTGCTTGCAGTGCTCTCTGGACTCCTTCTTTCCCGAGCTGCAGCTAATTCCCTATTCCTGTACTAGCACTGCCTGCAGTGCTACCTTGACTCCTTAGCTATAGTAATTCCCTGTTCCTGAAGCAGCACTGCCTGCAGTGCTACCTAGACCCCTGAGCTTTAGCTCAATTCTTGTTCCTGCTCCAGCACTGCCTTCTATGCTACTTTGTTTTCTTGATTCATTAACCTGCACTATTCTAGTATACCCTTGTAGCCCCCCTTCTGTATATCCCTTTCCAGTCCCTGCCTTTCTTCCCAATTTCTTGGTTCCAGTTCCTAGTTTGCTGTCTTTCTATTCTGCTGTCTTGCTTCTGTCGCCTTGTATGTTTGTTACCTGTTTCAGCCAAGTGTGCCCTGTGATTTCCTTCCTTTCCTGTTGAACACTCCTCCTTGCTAACTTCTTGTCTATTGTGCTTGTGTTCTACCCTCTTGCTGTTACTGCCTTGCGTTTCAGTTTGATCGCCAGGATCCGTGGGCACAGCTGACTACTTAGGTGGTGTTTCTTGTTCACTGTGAGTATTGTCTTTGAGTTACATTTATAACATCACCATAGGTATAAGCTCCACAGACCCTGCCTTTGCATGCATATCCTACATGTGGATATTTGCAGTCAGTATCTGTAACAGCAATTGTGGGTGAGAAACTTACTGAGCTTCAGTCTTACCGTGTGGAGCTCCTGAGTGCTTTACCCCACACTCCCCTTTATTGTTAATGTTGTATTATATATATCTTTTGCACGTCCCTCCTGGGGTACTTAGTCTAAATGCTTAATTACCTTGTGAGTGCCCCTTCTTTCGCAGTCTTAGCCATCTTGTACAGGCTTCCCCTTTGGATCCCGTTTTCTCCTCTGACTCCTTCTGTGATCCTGGGCAGCGCTGTACTACTCTTTCTGTGCACTGTACATTTTCTACCACGTTCTAAGTCCTTGCTCAAGTCTCTGACTGTCTTCCTGACATAGTCCCGGATAGCCCCTGACACAGTATTAGTATCTGAGTGTCTGTATGGTTCGTTGGGGGGTATTACTTAGTGCGTAGATGCATGAATAAGTGACTCACTGTTTGTATGTGTTGAAGACAGCATGTGTGCAGGACAGTATGGGTGGATGAGTGTATGTATGGGTGTGTTAGTGAGTGAATAACTGTCTCAATAGTGTATTTATGAGTACGTACATATTTTTTAACTAGTATATGTGAGTATTGTTGTATATAAGTAAGTATATGTGAGAGTGAGAGATTGGAAGATTTCCTCTATAAATAAGTATATGTTTCTATAAGTGATTGTTTAAGAGAATAAGTATTTGTAAGTTTCTGTAGAAGTTAGTGTAGTGGTGTGTATATGGATGAGTGGCGGTGTGGAACAGGATGTATAGGTGTATGAGTACATATGATAATTGACTACATGTATGAGTGACTGTATAGGGACTGCTGGTGAATGAGTGGATGTGTATGTAGATCTTTGAATTACTGAATAGGTTGTTGTAACTTGTATTGGTATGTCCATTGTTTTGAAAATGTTAGTTTCTATTTTTGAGTGTGTGTATCAAAGGTTATGTTAGGGTGAGAGGAGGTCTGCCACTCTATCAAAAGGATGATGTCATCAGTGATGTAATTTGAGAAGTCATCAGTGATGTCACAGACCATGTCATGAGTGATGTAATATGTGACGTCATCAGCAGCGCATTGTTATAGTCAGCTGAACTAACTATAACAGGGAATTTCTATGGTTTTGTATGAGTGAAATGTCCAACTAACTAAAACGCCCCTAAAACCTATGTTTTTTTTCAGTGAATTTCTGAGGTTTTTTAAATGATAATTTTTTACTAAAACGTGCCTGAAACGTATATTTTTTCAGTGAATTTCAAAGGTTTTTTAAATGCTAATTTCTGACTATGACATGCCTGAAACCTATGTTTTTTTCAGTGAATATTTCAAATGCTAGTTTCTAACTATGCCTACAGAGGTAGGACATGTGAAGAAAAAAGAAAAGCTGCACAGAAAGAAGCAAAAGAAATGCAGAAAGAAGCAACAGAAGTCAACAAAGACAAAGAAAAGTGCAGGTAGAAGCAAGACATGTGCAAACATAACCAACAGAGGAGCAGAAAGAGGCCTTGTTCCAAAATTATCCTGTGCCCACAACTTTTTCAGATGGGTACTGGTGGTAACTGACTCTGACTAACCAGGCCTAGAGCCAGTGCTATGCTAAAAGACACTTAGAATACAGTGAAAATACCTACATACACCAGGGACACTATGCGTTGGGGTACCCCTGTGATTAGCATGACCTCCTCTGTAAGGCCCTAGTACATAATAGGGCAGGGGGATTAAAACTACCTCTTAAACGCGCAACGGAGCACGTTTGCACAGTGGTGAAGGGAGGGCGGCCTGAGGTGACGTGTGCATGTGAGCAGTAAGGTAACATACAATATGTACGGAGTCAATTGGAGAAGAGTATCTATATGGTAATGTTATTGTAGTGGGACTAGAAGAGTAGTCCCCCTTGAGGATTCGCCCAGGCTTAGGTGCTTAGCTTCCCATGGAGATAGCGTGGACATAAGTTGTTTACAAGGCCCTCCAGGGTATTTCATCATTAAGCCCGCTGCAGTGCGTGGATAGCCAGTGTATCCATCTTTGTTCTTTGTTGAAGAGACTTTTTTGGGATACATTGGGGAAGGCTTCTAGAATCATCCACTTCAGGGAATCTGGTGAATGTCTTTTTTCAAAGTAGCGGGCACACATTTTAGTGTTAGTTTTCTGGCAGCGGAAATTGCTGCGATGTTGCGATACTCGTAGTTTGATCTGTCGTGTAGTCATGCCTATATAGTAGAGGGCACATGGGCAAGTAAGTAGGTATATGCAATTGGCCGTGTTGCAATTTGTATGTGTGTGCATTTCCCACTTGAAGGTGTTATTCAATGTAATGGTCTTCTGTGTCGAGGTGAATGCGCAAGACGTGCATGAGCCACAGGGATAGTGGCCTGTGACAGCTGGTAATTGCCACAATGTATCTTGTCTACTTTTATTCTTAGGCTTAGGTCTTGTGTTGATGAGCATGTGTTTGAGGTTTCTGGACCGCTTGAAGGCAAAGTGTGGTTGGTCAATTTGTAAGGTGCCAGTATTGAGTATGCCCCAATGCTTTTTTAACACTTTTGTAAGTTGGTTGGATGCTGGTGTGTATGTCGTTACACATGTCAAGGTATCAGTTTTCTGTTTATCTCTGTGCTCCAGTAGACTCTCTCTATTGTTATTGCGTGCCCTTTTCCTGGACAAGGCAATGCTCCTCAGAGGGTAGTCTCTGTCAGCGAGATTTTGTGCTAGAGATGCTGATTCTGTTTTGTAATCTCTCACTGCGCTACAATTTCTCCTAACTCTAAGGTACTGGCCAAATGGTAAGTTATCCTTGAGTGATTTAGGATGGTGGCAGCTGTAAAGTAGTAGGCTGTTACGGTCTGTTCTTTTCTTATACATTATGGTTGCTAAGGTTCCCCCATCAAGTTTGATAGTTAGGTCTGGAAATGGTATCTCAGAAGGGTAAACCTAAGGTAGGGGTTCAGATTGTTGACCCATTTAAAGAAGTTGTTGTACGTGTCTCTGTCTCCCTTCCAAAAGATCAGAATATCATCAATGTAGCGCTTCCATAACCGGATGTTCTCTTGGTATGGGTTAGAGTCGTGGTCGATGTGGTGTCGCTGAAATGATGACATGTAGAGGCAGGCTACACAGGGCGCAAAGGTACTCCCCATCGAAGTACCGTGGGTGAGATGGTAAAGTTGCCCTTTAAACTCGAAAAAGTTTTCTGTCAGGGCCAAAGTAGCGCATTCCATTATGAAGCAAGGGGGTGTTGATGAGTCCCAATGGGTGGCATTGAGGTCTTCCTCAATCACATCTAGGGTGGCCCTTTGTGGAATATTTGTATATAGGGCTTCCTCATCTAGTGTGACCAGGAAGTCGATCTCGTCTGGTCGAGGAAATTTGGCCAGCAGCCGTAAGACCTCAGTGGTGTTTTTGAGGTAGGAGGGAATGACTTTCACCAGCGCTTGTAGGAAATAATCACAACATTGTGACAAAGGTTCCAAAACCGAGTCAATTCCTGACATGATAGGCCTGCCCGGCACCGGACTTACTCCCTTGTGGATTTTGGGGAGGTTGTAGAAATATGTTTTTTTTTAGTCTTTCTTAATGAGGAACGAGGCCTCCTTATTGCTCAGCCAGCCCTGGCTTACCACTGAGTCCACTAAGCCCATTATTGATCTGGTTAGTCTCTTGGTAGGATTCTTTGTGATAGGGGTATAGTATTAGCGGTCACCCAATTGTCTCAGGCCTTCAGTATCATAGTCAGATTTTGAAATTATCACTGTGGCACCGCCTTTATCGGCCTGTTTGATGGTAATGGTTGGGTCATTGGCTAGTGACTCTATGGCCTGTATCTCTTTTTTAGACAGGTTGTTGAAAGTTCTGGTGCTGGTCAATGCGTTGATATCTTTGAGGACTGCCTGTTCATAGGTCAGGACCTCATTGGGTATCATGCCATTGTGAGGAGTAAAGATGGACGGATTGTGTAGTCCAGAGTCATTCTGTTCCTCTCTTTCTTTCCCGTCAAAGAACGCTTTAAGTTGTACTTTACGGAAGAACTGGTGTAGTTCACATGTCTGTCTAAAGTGGTACACTTTGGGTGTAGGGACAAAGCCTAGCCCTTTTTGGAGAACTTCCTCTTCTGTTTTGGTTAGCGGACTCATAGAGAGGTTAACCACTAGGTTCTTTTCTTAGCGTTGGTTGTGTGGCTCCTTGTTTCGTAGACCATCTGTTGGGGTTCTTCCCATTGTACTCTCTTTCCTGGTTGATTCTCTCTTCTTCGCCCTCGCCCTCTGCCCTAACCTCTGCCTAAAAAAGGCTGGCTCATGCCTGGGGGAACAAAATGAGGGGGTCTGGGGGGAACAATGGGTATTGCCAAAATGCAGGTCCCTGATATTGTTGCGGTGGGGGGTTATTGTTGTAACCTTGTCTAACTCCTCTTCACCTGTGTTGATGTGGTTGCCAGTTCTCTCCACTGGAGTCACTTTTGCCAGTGGACCCTCTCCTTGTGGAATTTGAGCTGGTGTCTGATAGGTATCCTGTTCCTTGCGGTATATAATCTGCCTTCAGGTAGGGATAAACCTTCTCCTTGTCAAAGCATTTAATGTCTTTTTGAAGCTTGACGACTTTTTGTTTCATCAAATACTCCTTGTGTTCGGCAATGTCATGGTTTAGTTCAGTTAGCTTAGTTTTAAAGTTGGAGCCTGTGGTAGCATTCTTAAGAGCGTTTTCTGCTAACTGAATGCGAGTGAGCAGTTCATCAGCCAGGCTTTTGGATGTGTTGGTGATCAAAATCAACAGATCACTGGTGCATTTCCAAGAGATTTGTGACCATTCGATCTTGAATTGGCCATCTTCCCAGAAGATTCTCGGGAAGTTCTTCACTATCAGCCCATTAGGTGCAATTTTAACTCGGAAGTATTCAGTCATTAAGGCATCGTGTAGGGTAACCTTAACCCATTCTCTTTTCAGAGCGCTCAGGGACTGCCATTCTTCTGTTTGGCTGCCTGTGGCGCCATCGGAATCGACCAACAGAATGGATGGGGTCCTTAATATTTCTTCTGCCTGTTCCTCGCCGTAGCTAAGGCCTAGGCCTTCCATTGTTCGTTAGATCCGGTCAAAGTTAAAACAGAGTTTCAGAATTGGAAACTCACTTATAGATACCCACTTCAGTAGCGGGTTGTTGGTATTTTTGCGGGGGATAGAGCAAACTCACCCACCAGGTATAGGTCCCACGGCTGGTAACCATGCATGGAGTTATACAACAAAAGAAGGGGATGCAGGGCCTGTTTTCCACTCACGCAAGAGTGGGAGTTACAGCACAATGAAGGCCTCAATTGACGTTAACAAGCAAAAAGGGGGGCTTTGCTGTTCCTCAGAATCAACTAGCTGCTGGAGTCAAAGGTGACTTGGTCCCACTATATTCAAGAAAGATATAGTTGGGGATCCATATGTTGGATCTTAATGCCCTCACACACCCTTTCAGGTGTCATGCTTCATCATTTGGGCTACTCCTCGTTGGGTCGGCGGTGCAATACCCAACGGGCTCACCTCAAAGAGGGGCACTTTACCAGAGATCTTCTATCCAACTGCCATTTGGTGAAGTGCGGGTGTGGGGCCAGAATTGTATAGATGTGATGAAGTGATTAAAATAGGATTGGGAGTAACTAGAAAGACAAACTTTATTCCGGGGGTCTCCTATCCTAGTTAAAAGCAGTGTACAAGTCAATCGCCCGAGGGTAATGACTCGTATTGTCCTTGTTAGAGTGTCTTGGTCAACATGTTTCTCGCTAACCTGTTAATTAAACTAGCGATTCTTCAGGACCAAGAAATATGTTATCTACATCTAGTGTGGGCGGTGTGTTCCGTCGCGCATAAAGGCAGTCTAAGTTAGACTCAAAAACCTTATTACAACCTGGAACTACCTGTTGCAGGAGACAAAAAAGGAAATAAGGATAACATATGTGGGGTTATCCTGTAACATATGCAAAGATATGGTCATATTGTGACTCCACAGCTAAAATAATACCCAAGTGGTGGACGCAAATGCGTGAGTAGAACTATAAAATCAAGCAATGGGTAAAAACATTGGTGGTGTGAAGCTACTGTGAGCTATGGTGACTACAAGACCATGTGGAGAGAACACAGCATACAGAAGAAATAGCGCACAAAGGACTCACCCAATTCAGATGGTCCCCAGGCTTCAACAGTGCCCGGTGGATTCATGCACAAGGCAATGCTCCTGTATGTAAAAAAGGTTCACGCATTGCGCGGATTCTCCTTGACCTGCCCTATACAGCGGGTCCAGGAGGTGCTGAAGCCACCATTGATCCATGTTAATGAATGCTTCGTGTATGTAACGTGATGCACAGTGATTCGCCTCCGGTGTGTGACGTGTATTGTGGATGGTAACGCCCTCTATAGCAAGTTAGTGCACGAGTAGCGGCCATTATTAAATGGTGTAAGTGGCCTGTAATTACATGTAATATAAGGGAAGGGTGTGTTTAATTTGTAAACTGATGGCATTATCACTATCCGAATCTAGTAATAAAAAGTTCAAGGGAATGCTCCCCATCAAATTCTGGATGTTCCTGATGTAGTATCATAGCTGTCCATTTAAGATCAGTAATGGCGGCCACGGTGGAGTGGTGCCGACTGTTTAGTTCTTTTCTTTGGTTAAGAAATGACAGCCATTGCTCGTGTAAAGCACTGTATGGTGTATGCACTTAATGTTTGAAATTGAGATCCATTTGTCACACATGAATAGTGGAGAGCCCTGTATGATGCTCGTACTTAGGGGCCTATTACGATGGCGGATTTCCTGAATCCTCCAGGCCGGCAGAAGCCACCGCCGGCCCGGAGGATGCGGAAAAATCCGCCGCGGAGGCTTGAAAGACCCACCGCCAAATTAGGATGGCTGGTGGGTCTTACAATCTGTCCTCCGCTTTTCCGCCGCGGTCGCCTTCCGACCGCGGCGGAAAAGCATTAACATGGCTGGTGGTGTCTAGCAGACACCGCCATCCATATTAGGATGGAGTACAAAGTATGCTTTTCCACGGCGGCTTTTCCGCCATGGAATAGCATATGGAGCTTCACTTCGGGCCTGTTGCGGGCCCCCTGGGTGAAGGGGGGTTGGGGGTGCACATGGGCGGTACCTTTGGTACCCCCCTGCATTTGCGTGGACAAAGCGGCAGGCACCGCGCGGTGCCTGCTGCTTTGTGCACGCAAATGCCGTGCATGCATTTTTAACATTGCGGCGGGTGCAGCTTGAAGCTGCACCCGCCGCAATGGTAAAGATTGAGGATGTGACCGCCAGGGTGGCGGTCACATCCTAATTGCACAGGAGGGAACTCCGCAGGCAATGTGGAGGTTCCCTCCTACTCTATGGTGGCGGACGGACCTGAGTCATAATCGGCCCCTATGTGTCGTATTTGTGATCGTGACGCAGTGCTAAACATGGGTTAGCTAACTAGGTCTAAAAAGGTGAAGGACCAACAGTAAGGTGGTGATGTGGATGCACGCCTAGTAGTGTTTCCTATAGAAGCTTAGGGAGGCTGGTACTAGATTATGGCAGTGGTATGGTCTGGTTTATCTAGAGGGGTTTAGGAGCATAGCCCACTGTGTGCTCAGTTGATGGGTGGTCAGTGAGCAGTAAGGTAACATACAATATGTATGGAGTCAATTGGAGAACAGTATCTATATTGTAATGTTAGTGCAGTGGGAGTAGAAGAGTAGTCCCCCTGGAGGATTCACCCAGGCTTAGGTGCAAAGCTTCCCATAGAGATGGTGTGACTTGCACATGTGAATCTAATTGCACTAGCACTGGGCACTGTAAAAGATGGCAAGAAATGTAGAACTTTGTCATGTGATCAGGATCTGAAACGCGTTATGCCGATCTGCACAAGAACAATAAGTTAATTCAGTACTTACTCTGTGGTCCGTTGCTGTTCTTTGGAAGTATCCAATGAGAAGACTGTGTTTTTATGGATATATATAGATATATATATATATATATATATATATATATATATATATATATATTTTTTTTTTATATATATATTCACTGAAAAAACATAGGTTTCAGGGACGTTATGGTTAGTTGGATATTTGACTCATATAAAACCTGAGAAATTCGCCAGTAATAGTTAGTTAGATGAGCTAACTATAACTCGCGCGCCCGCAGTGCACTGCTGATGACGTCACATATTACATCACTCATGACATGGTCAGTGACATCACTGATGACATCACTCATGACTTCTCATATGACATCACTGTTGATTAGCTCAACTAACTATAACTAGCGAATTTCTCTGGTTTTATATGAGTCAAATGTCCAACTAACTGTAACGTCCCTGAAACTTATGGGTTTTTTTTGCGAATTTCGAAGATTTTTTAAATGCTAATTCCTAACTATACATTCTGGAAAATCTATGGGTTTTTTTCAGGGAATTTTTTCTAATTGTTTTTTAATATTTACAACTTAAATATCCTTTTTTTCAACTTTAAACATTATGTAATGTTTTATATCTTCCCAAAAAAATATGGGTATAATTTTTTTTTTCTTTATAGAAAACTACAGTCCCGTACCGGTAGTCTACCAAGCTCGATCAGCACGCAAATCATATCCACCACATTTAAATGATCCACATTTCGTATCCGCCGGGTTTTTGGCATCGCGTCCCGCATAACAACATATACATATGAGGTCGCGCCAGCTGCTACTTTGGTATGCGACGGGTACGCACTACCAAGCCACAAGTTACGTCATGTATGTATAGGTTCACGCCTGCTGCACGTTGCATATGCGATGAGTGCACGCTGCCATGCCCTATGTTACGTCATAGATGTACTGTGTCACGCCGCGTATGCCATTCCCTCATTTTTTTGTCTCAAAACTATATGTAATTAGCTTTAAAGTGTATATGAGAACAAGCGATAATCAAAAACATTTTAAACATTTATATATTGCTAACTGTAATAAACTTATATTATAGTACATATATTTTCTCAAAATCACGTCGGGTGCGGTCTCCTTACACGCTGGGTGCGCGATTGCCATGTGACCATAAAAAAAGCATTTCATTAGTTCATAACATCTCCAATTGTAACAGTTGGAAAACGCCACCCATTTTAGTCAATCTCTGTACTGCATTTCATGAGACACACCTCTTCTGTATAGAGAGCTTTTTTCTAAACTTTTTGCTACGTACTCATATCTTACAGTACACACAACATGCAACCATGATACAGAAAATATTCTATTTTAAAAGAACCACAACTTTTGGTATGCTGAGACACAATCAATAGATCTGAAATAATACACAAAAAGATTATATCATAAACGCTCCATTAGTTCTAGTGCACTCACATAGCCACATCAAAAGCATTCAGCATGTGCACAGCCAGCGATAATGCATACTGCAGGCCGGCCGTATTAGGAGCAATATCTGTTGCCATCAACACTGCATCATCTGCAATAGCGACTCAATCTGAATTGTGAACACTGCTGTCTGCAGTGTAGGCCACATAGAGCAGCAAAACACACAAGATGGTGGACGGAATGTTGCACAATGGCAAAACATTCACCTCCAGTCACAGATCTGGGTTTAATCCATCGTTTTTCTGCTCACCAAGCTACCCCAGTTCAGACATGACCATATGCAAATCAGTCTTGACCCTGTGCCTCATGGGTACAGTCCAGACCGAACTACAAAGCCATGTCTTCCCTGGACCGGAACCAGGCATCCTAGGACCGGTTTCTGGATATCAGCCTTCATCAGCCAGGATAGCTTGACTCCAGTGGCGTAGTGAGCAAGGGACCCACGTCAGGGCAAACTCTTCCCACAGAGGCTGAACAGAAAAACACACAAGATGATGGACGGAATGATGCACAATGGCAACACATTCACCCCCAGTCACAGATCTGGGCTTAATCCATCGTTATTTTGCTCACCAAGCCACCCCAGTTCAGACATGGCCATATGCAAATCAGTCTTGACCCTGTGCCTCATGGGAACAGTCCAGACCGAACTGCCAAGCCATGTCTTCCCTGTACCGGAATCAAACATCCTAGGACTGGTTTTCTGGCTATCAGCCTTCATCAGCCAGGATAGCTTGACTCCAGTGGCGTAGTGAGCACGGGCCCCACATCTGGGCATACCCTTCCCACATAGGGTGAACAGCAAAACACACAAAATGATGGACGGAATGTGGCACAATGGCAAAACATTCACCCCCAGTCACAGATCTGGGTTTAATCCATCGTTATTTTGCTCACCAAGCCATCCCAGTTCAGACATGGCCATATACAAATCAGTCTTGACCCTGTGCCTCATGGGAACAGTCCAGACCGAACTGCCAAGCCATGTCTTCCCTGGACTGGAAACAAGCATTCTAGGACCGGTTTCTGGCTATCAGCCTTCACCAGCCAGGATAGCTTGACTCCAGTGGCGTAGTGTGTTTTGCTGTTCACCCTATATGGGAAGGTTATGTCCAGACATGGGTCCCTTGCTCACTACGCCACTGGAGTCAAGCTATCCAAGCTGATGATGGCTGATAGCAAGAAACCCGTCCTAGGATGCGAATGCATGGTGCAGACAGTACACACTGGAGCAATGTCTTTTCATACAGGACTACCTCATCTACAATAGTGACTCGATCTCAATTGTGAACACTGCTGTCTGCAGTGTAGGCCAGAGAGAGCGGTCAGCAAGGGCCCTTAGCCACGTGGCATTGACTTGAGCTCTACAGTTTGCAATACGCTAAGCAAAA
This sequence comes from Lissotriton helveticus, assembly GCF_964261635.1. Classification (NCBI taxonomy): domain Eukaryota; kingdom Metazoa; phylum Chordata; class Amphibia; order Caudata; family Salamandridae; genus Lissotriton; species Lissotriton helveticus. Next base: position 694,479,414 of record NC_136063.1, read on the forward strand.
ATACCTGTGCGGATCCTGCAATGATGCGTAGGAGTGGTGCAGGCAGAGCGCACTGGAGCAATGTCTTTTCCTACAGGACTGCATCGTCTACAATACCGACTCAATTTCAAATGTGAACCTTGAAGTCTGCAGTATCGGCCAGAGAGAGCGTTCAGCAAGAGCCCACAGCCACGTGGCATTGACTTGAGCTGCCCCGCTTGTCATACGCAAAGTTAAAAAAAAGTGTGCGGATCCTGCAATGATGCGTATGAGTGGTGGAGACAGAGAGCACTACAGCAATGTCTTTTCTTACAGGACAGAGTCATCTACAATAGCGACTCAATCTGAATTGTGAACACTACTGCATTGTTAATTGAAGGCAGTACTCACACACACAACCATGAATACTTTTTATCACTGCCTCTTCATAAAATACAACAGCATAAATTACAGAAAACTCTGCAATAAAGAAATCAAAACAAATCGAATTGCGATTTAATCTGTCCACAGTCTACACTATTCACTGTTACTTTTGACTTGCAAGATGAATATGGTCACTTTACTAAACCTATAACTCATTTAAAAAAAGTTCTTCAAGCAAGTATGCTAAAACAATATTGTGTATATTTCTATAGACAATGTAGTTACTTGACTACTGGATTCTGCAATTAAACAATCACCACTCAATCTAAATTGTGAACCCTGCTAACCGCAGTGTAAGGCAGAGGCACTGGTCATTAATGCCTCACAGCCACGTGCCCTTTGATTCAAAAGCACAGAGTTGGTTGTATCTGATCGGAGGGGGTACACAAAAATCAACACAGACTTTAACTTATGACATCCGCAATCATAAAATCAAGACCCCGTTTCACTGTTCGGACCTGCTGTACCGCGGTGTACTCAACCAACTGGTGTCAACCAAACACAATCATCATGTGCAGCAGTTAGCTATGCAAGTACAGAGTCTGATGCACCTCAACGGAGGCAGTTCTGTGAAAACCAAGCAGAAGGTAATATCGGACATCTTCCTTTGGCGGATCAAGACACCATTCCATTGTTGGGACCTAGAGTTGGTTGCACCTGGTTGAAGGGAGTACCTTCATCTCCATTCTCATATGCACTTCTAACATCGTCCATTGTGGGATCAAGACACTGTTCCACTGTTGGGACCTAGAGTTAGTTGCACCTGGTTGAAGGAAGTACCTTCATCTCCACTCTCAGATGCAGTTCTAACATCTTCCATTGTGGGATCAAGACACCATTCCGCTGTTCGGACCTGCTGTACCACGGTGTACTACAGTGACTACACTCAATCAAACCCAATAATCATGTGCAGCAGTTAGCTATGGAATCACAAAGTGTGATCGACCTCAACGGAGGGAGTTCTATCAAAACCAAGCTGCAGATAATATCGGACATCGTCCATTGTTGGATCAAGACACTGTTCCACTGTAGGGACCTAAAGTTCGTTGCACCTGATCGGAGGGGGTACACAGAAATCAATACAGACTTTAACGTCTGACATCCTCAATCATAGAATCAAGACCCTGTTTCACTGTTCGGACCTGCTGTACCACGGTGTACTGCACCGACTGCTGTCAACCAAGCACAATAATCATGTCCAACAGTTAGCTACGCAAGCACAAAGTCTGATGCACCTCAAAGGAGGCAGTTCTGTGAAAACCAAGCAACAGGTAATATCGGACATCTTCCATTGTGGGATCAAGACACCATTCCACTGTTGGTTCCTAGAGTTGGTTGCACCTGGTCGAAGGGAGTATCTTCATCTCCACTCTCAGATACAATTCTAGCATCACCCACTATGGTATCAAAACACCATTCCACTGTTGGTACCTGTTGGACTACTGTGCTAGTAGTATACAGAGCACTCCATGCTCCTGGGTCTCAGGCTGGGCGTTGTGTGCCTGTATCGCGGTAGCCAACGTTAATCTCAGGAACCTCCAAAGCTCGCAGATTTCAGCCCAGGAGCTTCCGCTGGCACATGGTTGGTACTCTTTCACATACAGCGTTGTCGAAAATAGAACTGTGGAGCATATGTGCATCACAGCAGCCAAGACGGTTTCTGGATACCAGCATGCTGAAAGCATCATTCACACAGCCACCTTCGCTCAAGGCCACAGCCTCGTGGCGGTGTAAGCTGCGCAGACCTATCAGACACGTTTGCCAATCCGGAAGAGAACCACACCCAGAGAAACGTGCCTTTTATTCATACCCCTACTCTAGCCTTGTGTACGCCTAGCCAGCCAACTACCCTAAACATTTGGGGGGCGGCACATACGCGCTACGTTTGCGTAATCTTCCCTACTGACTGTACTATCATGGTTGCATCCACTGCCCACATCACTCAATAGACCATCAGTGTATGTTGACATATACATGTCTGTGCTTTGCATACTCAAGTCTGTCCGGCACATCCCCCTAAGACTTTGCATTGTATACTTTTATAATCGAGAATTCCTTGCCACCTTCGCATATACTTTGCTCCCATCTGTCCAGCATTATGCATTGTGTGGCCGAGATGCCATGCCAGGTTTGCCTTGTGTACATGGCTAGCCACGGTTCCCACAGTACCTAGTGTCGTTGTGTCTCTTAGGTATACATATTGTTTGTCATGGTGAATGTGATTATATAAGGAAGCGCGTTTATTCAAGAGCAGTGGTTTCTCCCATTTACATATCGCTGTCTTAAGGAGCATACAGAAGTTTTTCTCACAGGTGAAAAGTGCAACCACAGTGGCAGTCATTTATTACTATCCAAGAATGTCCAACTACACTGCGCTTCAAAGCTAACAGCCCCAAATCTTTGTCCTTTCTTTAAAGGACGCTAACTCCCACAATCAGACCAACATTCACACAGCTTTCTAACGGCAGTTATCTCCTTCTCAACAACATGCACTCCTACGTAATGTGAGCTGGCAAACCACATTTCCTTACTGTTTCAAACCGAGTAACTTCCTGTGGCAATGTCTATTCCCCCCGTCACAAACTCCCTAACTTCAACTTGACCTTCAATCCCTACTTTGAAAACAGATTTCATTAAACAAAACAAACTGAAAGCACCTTTGTTCAGAACAGAAGTCTCCCTCACTTCTGCAAAAGAAATGCATTGACTGCAGATACCACGAACTTTAAGTAAATAACACTCCCTTCTAAATACGAACCTCCAATTTCACTTTGTGAATTATTACACAATTTTGAACACATCTCACACTTAGGGCCAGATGTAGGTCACCAAATATCGGTCGGTAACGGCCGAATTCGGCCGTTACCGACCGGTATTTGGTGATTGAGATGTAGGGGCCATTATTTTACAGAATCGGTAAATTTACCGATTCGGTAAATTTACCGATTCTGTAAAATACCGAATCGGTAATATTAAAATACCACATCTGTGCATGCACACCTGTGCAATGTGACACACAGACATGCCCTTAGGGCATGTATGTGTGCCACATGTCACACATGCCTGTACTTGGGGTACTATAGGATGTCAAAGTGACACCCCCTGCACCCTTACAGGATTCGGTATTTACCGAATCAGTAAATACCGAATCGGTATTGCCCATTGATTCCTATGGGCTTCAAGGCCCATAGGAATCAATGGGCAATACCGAATCGGTATTTACTGATTCGGTAAATACCGAATGTTACCAATTCAGTAATTCAAAAACAAAAATGACCTACATCTCCCTCCTTCATATTTACCGATTCATAAATACCGAATCGGTAAAATTCGGTATTTATGAGTCGGTAAATAGAAGTTACCTACATCTGGCCCCCAATTTCTTGCACACTTTTTTAACACAGTCTCCTGCAGCCTTCTACCATGCTTTCAACTGTTGTTCTTTTAATACCAGACTTCATTCATTCAATCATCTCTGGAATAACAGGACCAGTTCCCATAATTCTCGCTCTGTTTGCGGCCATACGACTACTAATTAGGCTTATAAAAAATGACTATGCTCTCTGAGGTAACAACTATGTCCGACAGAATATGCCTCTACGCCAAGCTACATCAATACTGTAAAAAAATGGAACAAATTTTCGGCTACCTGCCTCTATCTATTATGGGAACCAGCTACAACATAACATTTATTTACACATACACAATATGCGTTCAACCATCTTTTGATTGCAAAACTTGCCCATTCGACTGGCGAATGGTTCTATGCCTTGCCAACTACCCAACAATCGCTCCAGATATCCAGCAGGTAATGCAGTATCTTGAAAACCATGAACGTGATTGTTCTGGCAGTGGAGCAATGGCGAACGCAATGCATAAAGGTATCGTGGTGGAATGGGATTTCTGCGCAGCTGCAAAAGATCTCTTGCAATGTACTACCTTTCACAACATCACAGATTGCCTTCCAATTCAAACTGCTGCTCCAACATTCGAGGAACATTACTGTCCCTTTGAGGATATGAATTGGATCGCTTCGCTTTTCTCACACAATGACAATAGCCTCTTGGAACATTACGCATCTCAAGCCGCTGAAGAACTTCTGGACTGCAATCTCCATGACTTGTAAGAAACTCACGTTATTCTTGGATGGATTTTTTCCATCTTTTTTTACTTTTTCCTTTACATTTTTAATAATACACTTCAATTCTACTACTTTGAGATAATAACTTTCAGAGTATACTCAGACATTTGAACTCTGTCTTCATTATTGCCCCTTATGTCTCCACTCTAACCAGGGATGGGTGATGTATGACATATGCAAATACGCTATTTACTTGCAAAATTAGCCTAAACCTGACACCCATTTAGAAACCATGTCTATTCTTTGTTCACACGCCACTAAGCCTGCCTGATATCCACGAAGCCCTTTCACACAAACTTACCCATACTCAGCTTAGGCTCACAACCTGACGATAAGAATGGAAAAAGACGACTTTGTTTAGGAAGTGGTTGGCACAGTATGGTAATCGTATCCTACCTTTATTTTCATTATACAATTTAGTCATTCATGTCTAATAGCTATTGTTTATGTCACATAGAACTATAACATGTAATGTGGAATTCACTGATGCAGGAGCTTCAGTTTGAATACAGCAGAAGTGGTTGGAGTTTGCCTCAGCTCGATGCCTTAGATCTCTACACGAGAATGTTTTTTGAAACAGCTGAAGACAATAATGTATGGTTTGACTAGAAAGGTACCGAATGTGCTTCTCAGAAGTGCAATTTTTCTATTCCTCCTCAAAGTTCCATTGTGTGTAGAACTAGTACCATTTCTGACACGCACCACATTGAATCTACTGTACAACACATTACTGACTGTTTTACTGTTGCTAATTTTGTGCTACAAAAAAGCAGTACCAGAGTACCTAAAAAGTTTTATGATTATATTTTGGAATTTCTTTTTTTTTTTTTTTCTTTAAGGATACATGTGGTAATCGTATCCTACCTTTATTTTCCTTATTGAATTTAGAGTCATTCAAGTCTAATTGGTATTGTCTATATCACATGGAACGGTAACATGTAATATGGAATTCACTGATGGAGGAGCTTACGTTTGAATACAGCAGAAGTGGTTCAAGTTTGCAACAGCTGGATGCCCTAGCTCTTGCACCAGTGGGTCCAATTATGGCACTTAAACAAAGACACTCTCTATATAATTTTCAAACTCCATCCCTTTATCACACAATGCCACTTTCTTTCACACACCTCATTTCACCATTTGTCTTCTGTTGCATGTCAGCATTCTGCATCATACTCTTCACGATTATTTCTTTATTCCTGCTTGCTAAAACACTGCATTTGAGTCTTTAGACCGGTAGGGGTGAGTATTTCGCTTCCCACTCCCTGTATAGTATAAACGCATACTAACACAGGTATGCTACAGCAGCCAGCATCCTACAGCACCCACAGCACATCACTTTACAGCAATCAGATCATGGCTTAGACTCACAGTTTCATCCCCAAGTCTTCAGACCAATACCAGTGAGTAGTTTGCTCCCCACTCCCGCTATACTCTAAACGCATACTAACACCACCTGCACACCTATGCTACAGCAGTCAGTATGCTACAGCGTTCCTAGCACATCAGTTTACAGCACTCAGCTCAAAGTTTAGGAGCACGGTTTCATCCCCGAGTTTACCATACCTCACCTCAGCACCATCTCACTCTAGGCAAAACAGCATTTTCACACCGGTATGGGTAAATACTTCGCTTTGGCCAGTATGCTACAGCGCCCACATCACATCAGTTTATAGCACTCAACTCACAGTTTAGGCACACACTTTCATCCCAGAGTTAACCAGTACCTCACCTCACCACCATCTCACTCAGAGCAAAACAGCACTTTCACACCGGTAAGGGTAAATACTTCACTTCACACTCCTTCTATGGCACACCCTAACCACCCTACAGAGCTCACAGTGCTCCTACCCTCCTCTTTCCTACTCTTTTTGCCCTTTTTTCCCCTTACTTCAACGGAATCACAAAATGGCGGCCAACACTTCCTAGTTGCAACCGCTCGCATTGCTCGCAGCCAATAAGCAGCAAGCTCGTGCTCGTAACGCCTCAGCCAATCAGATGGCAGAATTGCCAAATATTGATATCTGTAAATTTCGATATTTCTCAAATACAACTGAACGAATTTACACCAAATGAACAAAAGCATGCTTTTTAGACTGAGACCCTTCTCCCTGCCAAATTTGGGGTAATTCCGTTCACCCGTTCAACCTGTAGCCTTGTCTAAAGTTTCCGATGGAAATTAACATGGAGAAAACACGTTTTGGGACCCCCTTTAATCTCCACCACCCTTGACGAATCACCCCCAGATTTTCAGCATAGGAGCTGATAGGAACGAAGAATTAGTTTTGAAAATTTCATGAAGATTCATCAGACGACGCCAAAGTTATAAACAAAATAAAAAATGTTCTTCCTATGGAAACTAGGTTTCAGGGGCGTTATAGTTAGTTGGACATTTCACTCGTACAAAACCATAGAAATTCCCTTGTTATAGTTAGTTCAGCTAACTATAACTTGCACGCCCGCAATGCACTGCGGATGACGTCACATATGACATCACTCATGACATGGTCAGTGACATCACTGATGACATTACTGATGACAGCTCAAATTATATCACTGATGACATCATCCTAGTAATAGAGTGACATACCTCCTCTCACCCTAATATAACCTTTAATACACACACTCAAAAATACAAACTAACATTTTCAAAACAATGGACATACCAATACCAGTTACAAAACACCTATTCAGTAATTCCAAGATCTAATCACACATACACTCATTCACCAGCAGTCCCTATACAGTCACTCATACATGTAGTCACTTATCATATGTACTCATACACCTATACATCCTGTTCCACACCGCCACTCATCCATAGAGTTACTTACACACAAATAGTCACACATGCAAACAAAGTATCAAACATCCATTTACTTGCATATACAGTCATACACACTCTACCACACTTACTTCTACGGAAACTTACACATACTTACTCTCTTAAACAATTACTTTTAGAAACACCGACTTATTTGTACAGGAACTCTTCAAATCTCTCATTCTCACATATACTCACTTATATACACCAATACTCACATATACTAGTTTAAAACATATGTAGTTACTCATAAAGACATTATTGACACAGTCATTCACTCACTAACACACCCATACACACACTCATCCACCTATACAGTCCTGCACACATGCTGTCTTCAACAGATACAAATAGTGAGTCACTCATTCATGCATCTATGCACTAAGTAATACCCCTACTGAACCATCCAGACACTCAGACACTCATACTGATACTCAAAAGACCAACTAATAACCCATATAGACACTTACCAACCCATGCAGCACCTATACACGAAGTGAGAGACTGATGCAGATATTTACATATTTAAACATTACTCACTAACCCATGTAAAATACACTTAATCAGTCAGTTATACAATACATTTAAAAAAAAACATCCATTTAGACACTTATATACCCATTTATTCTTCCATCGACCTTGAGATGTACATATATAAAACAATATTTAATTTTCAGAAAAACAGACATTCACTGGATGATGTCATCAGTAATGTCATTTGAGATGTCATGAGTGATGTCATGAGTGATGTCACTGACCATGTCATGAGTGATGTAATATTTGACGTCATCAGCAGTGCATTGCAGGCGCGCTAGTTATAGTTAGCTGAACTAACTATAACAGGGGAATTTCTATAGTTTTTTAAATGCTAATTTCTAAATATAACGTGCCTGAAGACTATGTTTTTTTAGTAAATATATATATATATATAAACTATACTATGTATACATGTGAAAATGTCTCGGTCCGCCTGTTTGCCTCTGTGGCACCGACAAAATGGGTGGAACTGAAGTCAGCACGCCGGCGAGGTCCTCTTATGGCTCCGATGACGTCATACGGTGTCACGAGCGGAGCCATGCTATTATGACGTCCTCATCTACGTGGGAGAGCTAGGAAAGAATTTCCGTGGAATGCTGGTGCAGGGGATATTCACCTAAGTGTCCAGGCTAGTCCTTTGGGAACAACTGTTTATGTTGCCACTCCAGAAACCAAAACCAGTGATCTGAGGGCAGAGCCCTGCAGATGGCGCATGAGGTGAGGTGCCCAGTCATGTGCACCGGCGGGGCAGCAAAGTGACAAGCACCACAACCCACAAAAAAGGTAACGAGGGCACTGAATAACACAGGATCTTCTCTTTGTAGTTGGCAGGAACAACAAAGTTAAAATGCTCTAGTACCAAAATATAGAATTAGTGCTACAACGGTCTTCAAGAGGACCTCTGATGCCGCTTCTGCCTTCCGTACCCTGGTGGCGGCACTTGGGTCACGGGGTACGGTCATACTGCGGTGGGACGCACACTCGTTGACCTCTCATGGCACTGTTCCACACTTCAGGGAGGACGCTTTCCATTAGCTATGTTTTCTGATGACGTGTCGCGCCGGGCCCCGTCGAACAACAGAACTCCTTTAGATCCAAACAGACTCTTCCACTTTCTCATCGGAAGTGAAACCAGGCCATGCGGACACATTCACAATACAACAGCTGGGAATGCACTTTTTGTTAAAATAACCACATTCCTTCCTCCTAATCAATCAAATAAAAGCCGCACTGAAGAACAGGGGCCAGCTTTGATCGGTGAACAGTCGTTACAACGACTTTTTAACTTTGCGATACCATTCCAACGCATACATTACCATGCATGCGTTGTACATCGCAAAGTCATTACTACACATTTTTTTAGAATGCATGCTCATTTCCCACGCATGTATGGTAAATAACCATGCGTTCTAATAAACATGTAGACAATCCACGTTGTTGTAAGGAAGTAGAGGCTGTTCCGTGTCCTCATAACGACGTGCACCGCCCCTCAGAGATGGCGTGAAGCAGGAACGACGAGGAGAGAGGAACGAGAAGGAGAGAGAGGTAAGGAGGATTGGGCATGGGGTGTTTTTTTTCTTCTAGGGTTTAGAGTAGTGCAGTGGTGTTTGGGTAGTATAGAGGGTCGTGCTGGGGGCAGTGTTTTAGGGTTTAGGGTAGTGCAGTGGTGTTTGGGTAGTGTAGGGGGTCATGCTGGAGTAGTGTTTTAGGGTTTAGGGTACTGCAGTAGTGTAGGGGTCATGCTGGGGGTAGTGTTTTAGGGTTTAGGGTAGTGCAGTGGTGTATGGGTAGTAAAGGAGGTCATGCTCGGGTAGTGTGTTACGGTTTAGGGTAGTGCATTGGCGTTTGTGTAGTGTAGGGGGTCGTGCTGGGGGTAGTGGTTTATGGTTTAGGGTAGTGCAGTGGTGTTCGGGTAGTGTAGGGTGTTGTGTTGGGGGTAGATTTAGGGTTTAGGGTAGTGCAGTGGTGTTTGGGTAGTGTAGGGAGTTATGCTGGGAGTAGACTTTTAGGGTTTAGGGTAGTGCAGTTGTGTTTGTGTAGTATAGGGGGTTGTGCTGTGGGTAGTGTTTTAGGGTTTAGAGAAGTGCAGTGGTGTTTGTGTAGTGTAGGGGGTAGTGTTTTAGGGTTTAGGGTAGTGCAGTGGTGTTTGTGTACTGTAGATGGTTGTGGTGGGTTCTAGTGTTTTAGGGTTTAGGGTAGTGCAGTGGTGCTTGTGTAGTGTAGGGAGTCGTGTTTTAGGGTTTAGGGTCATGCAGTGGTGTTTGGGCAGTGAAGGGGGTCATGCTGGGGGTAGTGTTTTAGGGTTTAGGGTAGTGCAGTTGTGTTTAGATAGTGAAGGGGGTCGTGCTGGGGTAGTGGTTTAGGGTTTAGGGTAGTGCAGTGGTGTTTGTGTAGTGTAGGGGGTCATACTGGGGGTAGATTTAGTGTTTAGGGTAGTGCAATGGTGTTTGTGTAGTGTAGGGCGTCATGCTGGGGTAGTGTTTTAGGGTTTAAGGCAGTGCAGTGGTGTTTGTGTAGTTAATGGGGTCATGCTGGGGGTAGTGTTTTAGGGTTTACGGTAGTGCAGTGGTGTTTGTGTAGTGTAAGGAGTCGTGCTGGTGGTAGTGTTTTAGGGTTTAGGGTAGTACAGTTATGTTTGGGTAGTTTAGGGTGTCGTGCTGGGGGTAGTGTTTTAGGGTTAAGGGTAGTGCAGTGGTGTTTGGGTAGTGGAGGGGGTAGTGTTTTAGGATTAGGGTAGTGCGCCCAACCAGCCACAATATCCGTGGACCAAGGGGATCCTGACTCTTTTGAATGCTCCGCCAATTGAATATTTTGGGTCAAGGGCCCTACCACGTCCAAGACCTATCAATTCCTTTCTTGGGATCCCTCATATGCTTGGAGAAAAAGGTACTTAGTTTCTCATCAATTTCAGGCATGTGTGCCACCTTCCCATTCAGTGAGGGCCTGGGGCATTCTCCCCTCATCCTATTCCTGACCTCCCTATCAAGGGGTTGATGGATTTTCCCCACCACATACTCTACCACTTGTGTGTCAGAGGTCCACTCTGCCGACCTAGGAAGGTAAATTTGGGTAGGCGCAAACATGTCCGAGTGGACCCCGTCCCCAACGCAGGACTGAGAGTAGTGGGACTCGGGATGCCAGGGATGCCCTGAGTCCTTATCCTCATCAGAGGAGAAATCGTCCTCCGATACACCCTCTCCCTCTAAGGGAAACCCGCCGTCGGGGTCTACAATAGTGATGACAGCATTGCAATTTTCTCCGGATTCCTCCTCCTCCTCCAGGCAGGGTGCATGTTTTAGCGTTTGCACACTCTTGAGGAAGGTCTCCGTAAGTTTATCAAATCCTTCCAAGTGCTCTGTGTTATGCTTAACAGCCCTTTTATTCCCCATCTTGGAGCTACTGGGACCCACCACCACCAGATCTGGGTCACTGAACACCCCAGGGACGCTTTTCGCCAGCTCATCAACCTGTTCTCTAAGAGGAGCCATGCCCTAGAAATAGCCAGAGAGAAGCCTTGGTCCACTGCTGGAGGGAGAAGTTGGGGGGCCATTCCTCCCCCCTCCTGTAGGAGGAGTTAAAATGGTTTTCTGGAGAAGACATGATAGCAGAGGGTGTGAGCAAAGAACAAATGCCCTTAAAATCCTTAAGGCAGCCCCCTCGCCGGTGCTCCAACAGCTGGGCTTTCCCCGAAGCTGTTATAAGAAGAAACGGAGGCGCAATACCAATTACCACCACCAGGTGGCGCTAGTCACTGACATGGCCTTGTGGGGACATCACAGCGTAGCAGTGTCAAAATTAGGCGAGGGTTTGTTGGGAATCAAGCGGACACTAAAGGAGTGACCGGATTCCCAAACGTGTGTAAAGACCAGTGGGAGCGCTCGACAGAGCTGCCTCGCTCGGACCAGACTCGCCTGACAGGATCTCACCGCGCGCAGAGCGCATAGCAGGAGAAACTGCGAGGGGGAGAATACTCTCGGGCAAGAGCCTGCTGAGCAGGGTATATGAAACAATACCAAGGCAATAATACTAATAACGTGCACAAGAAACTGCTATACAAACAACGAAACGTCAGATTAAGCCAAGAATGTAAGGAATGCACTCAACTGACGAGCAGTGAAGAAAGAGGAAGCGGAAGGGACGTCACAATATTACATACGATGGACTGTGATATGATTGGACTATAGTTGCCTTGGAGACTACCCCTAATGGTTCATGGATTGTGTAGTCTTTTGTTTAATGATTGTTGTGTTACGCTTTTTTTTAACTGCTATGCAAATAAAGTGAGGAAAGATATGCATAATCCTCGCCTTCGTTCTGCCATAGAATTTATTAAACTTTATTCGATCTGATTTAGAAACATAGATCATAAAAATGTATATAAAAACAGTAAATCCTCTTTCCTAATACAATACAGTGAGAATTAAGAGCAACTTCAGGTTAACAGAATCGTAAAGTTCAATGTTTCGCAAGATCAATCTCATGTACTTCGTGCAAAATATGCAATAAGAGGTCCAAGTAAGATGTAACGCTCCAATACCTGACCAGTCTGCACTATATAAAACTGCAGAAAAACTAACAATAAAAAGTGTTTTGCACACGTCTGTCATTGGGCTATTTGTGGGCTACATCTGGGTGATATGTGTGCTACATTTGGCCTCTTTTTTCTCTGGTGATCATCTTGGGAGACTTATTTGTTATGAAGTTTCATAATTTCCTCATTTACTGTAGTCTCCTCTGTAGGAAATGCTTTAAGTTTTTTTTACTTTGATTCCATCAAGAAGGCATTCAGATGTGTCACACATTTGCCATGAATTCAAAATGTTAGCACTCTAGATGTTCATTAGATCATTGTAGTAAAGCTACTGCTCACCAGGGAGTTAACTGGAAGTCTACAGCTGGTATTGAAAGTAATTGTTTCAGTCTGCATGTCAGAATTTTCTAATGAAATAGAAAAGGATTTTAGATCTCACTTAAAACATGCCCTACATTTTCTTTCTGCAGCACTAACCATAATTTCAATGGCAAAATGAAACCCCTCATTTTGTTCCTTTTTAAATTAAATGTTTTAAGTGTTACCTGTCTATTCCAATCAAGATGGCTTCAGGTGTGCCATAATTTTGTCATAAGTAAGACTGTTAGCTCTCTAGTTGTTCTTTAGAACACTCTGGGAAGCTGCAGTAGAAAACAAAGGTATGTACTGACTGGCTACTCCTGTTGAAATATAACAGGAAGATATTTGAGATCTCACTTAAAACATGTCCTAATTTTTCTTTCTACAGCACTAACCATAATTTCTATGGCAAAATAAACCCTCTCATGGCTTCAGGTGTGCCATCATTTTGTACTCAGTAAGACTTTTAGCGCTCTAGTTGTTCTTTAGAAGACTCTGGGAAGCTGCAGTAGAACACAAAGACATCAACTGACAGGCTGCTCCTGTTGAAATATAACAGGAAGATATTTGAGTTCACGCTTGAAACATGTCCTAATTTTTCTTTCTACAGCACTAACCATAATTTCTATGTCAAGATGAACCCCCTCATGTTGTTCCTACTTCAATGAAATGTTTTAAGAGTTACCAGTTTATTCCAATAAAGAAGACTTCAGGTGTGCCCTAATGTTTGTCATAAGTAAGACTGTTAGCGCTCTAGTTGTTCTTCAGAACACTCTGTGAAGCTGCAATAGAACACAAAGGCATCAACTGACAGACTGCTCCTGTTGAAATATAACAGGAAGACATTTGAGATCACACTGGAAACATGTCCTAATTTTTCTTTCTACACCACTAATCATAATTTGTATGACAAAATGAACCCCATCAATTTGTTCCTTTTTAAATTAAATGTTTTAAGTGTTATCAGTTTATTCCAATCAAGATGGCTTCAGGTGTGCCATTCTTTTGACATAAGTAAGGCTGTTAGCGCTCTAGTTGTTCTTTAGAACACTCTGGGAAGCTGCAGTAGAACACAAAGGAATCAACTGACAGTCTCTGCCCTTGTACATGATTTACTGAGAATGACAGACTTCATTCTCACATGACTGAGAAAGATAATGTGGATTTACAGAAAATATGCTCTCATTTTAGCTTCAGTTTTCTCTCAAACATGATTCATGATATCCCAGCAGATGGTTTTTCACAGGGTAAAATCACCTTAGAACACACCACAATTCCTGAAATTAGTATGGAACCATCAACAAATTCATAGTAATGTAACTCAAGTTTGTTATCACCCTCTATAGTTCTCCTTTTGGTAACCCTCAAAATCTTCGATTCACTACAATGCATTTCAATGGGGTACTATCATGTATATTGACCCCAAGACGGCTGCCAGCAATTCCAGGATGAAGTGCTGACAGCCAATCAGATCTCACGATGAGATGTATTGTTAAGTTCCGCCAAGATATTGACACTTTTTCTTTTTCTAATTTCTCATGAACTACTGAATGGATTTACACCATTTAACAAAAAGGGATCTTTTTGAACCAAGGACTACCTTTTCACCAAATTTGGTGTGATTCCGTTCAGCAGTTCGGGCTGTAGCTGTGTCTAAAATTTCCTATAGGAATTAATATGGAGAAAATACGTATACGTGGAGACAGCACAGGTTATCAGCAAACGAGGGGCAGAAACAGCACAAGTTGCCAGCAAGCGAGGGGCAGAGACAGCATAAGTAACCAGGCAGAGAGCAGGTGGCAGCCGTGCGGTGGTGTGGGGAGCGACCTGCCTGGAAGCAGGGTCAGAGGTCGTGTATAGCATCCGGCTGAGGTTCCACAGACGCTCTGCCATCATCCTTTCCCGTGGGTCTTGTATCACCATGACAGAAGGGAGTGTAGTGCCAAGACAGGAATCACGCCATGCTGACATGCAACGGCGGTTCTGCGATGAATTATCTCAAGTAAGAGCCAATGCTGCTAAATCCTGTGTTTTCCTAACCGAAACCAGTTACCAAAAGTTAGTGGACAATGTGAAAAAGGCTAAGACGACCATTAAGAAGGAACCATGGGACTATTGACTGGTGAAACACTATGATGTAATGATGGTTGAGAATACGACTAAGTTGATCTATCCTGGTAAAAAAGGTACGAGTACTATTCAGTTTTACGTCGCGGACTCCGAGATATTTTACGTACTCCATAAGGCCCATTTGGCTATTGGTCATGGAGGACGGGACAGGATGTTGAAAGAACTTTCACCCAAGTATAAGAACATTGCCCGTCATGATATTGAGCTGTACATTCACCTTTGTGAGCCTTGCCAGAAGAAGCAAAAAGGTGTTAAAAAAGGTGTTGTGGTCAAGCCTATGGTTTTTTCTGAAATCAACTTCAGTTGTCAGGTCGATCTCATCGATTTTCAGTCCCATCCTGACAGAAAGTACAAGTTTATAATGGTGTACCAAGATCATCTCACTAGGTTTGTAGTTCTCAGGGCTCTGAAATCAAAGAGAGTGGAAGAAGTAGCCTACAAGCTTGTCGACATATTTACGTTGCTTGGTGCTCCAACGATTCTACAGTCCGATAACGGCAGGGATTTTGCAAACAATGTGGTAAGCAGCCTCGCTTGGATGCAAGATAAAAAAACTAGCTACTGGAGTGAGGGATTGCGGTTCGTCCAACTTATGAAGAACAGAGCTTTTCATTCTGGGATTAAGAGGTCACCATACGAAGCTCTGTTCGGCTGTAAAGCTAGAGTAGGTCTCTCGACGTCGTCCCGGCCTGACGACGTTTTACAAGACGTAGAGACTGAGGAAGAGCTCGAAAAAATAATAGAGAGCGTACAAAAAACACAACAGCAGGAAGAAAGACGAGATGAATCAATGCAAGAGGCACAGCTCCCTGCAGAAGACATAGCAGAGAATGCAATCCATGATGGAGGAAACCAAAACAGTGATGAAGCCATGGTTACCGAAGAGCCTTCCATTTCCGTGGTTACCAAAAATCCTTCTTCTTCTGCTATCTGTTGCGTCTGCTTAAAAAAACCAGCGGTGGTCATACATGTCGATCTGTGGAAATTCTCCTAAAGAAGATGACGGAGACGAAGTAGAAGGTTATGGGGATAGCATTTTGTGCAATGTTTGCTTCAATATTGAGAAAGCTATCCAAAGTAAAATGAAATCGAAATTGAACCTTGAGATTCAGGACAAAAAATTCCTCCTGTGCCTTTGGGTGCCACTATGCGAGTTCCGATTCCTGACGTCGACAAAGGGCGGGGTGATTCACGCAATCTCTTGCCAGTTGTTATGAACTTGACGGAAGATGGCTTTTACCGACTTGGAACTGCACAAGGAATCTTGAAGCAACTCTACGCCAGATCACAATTCACTGTATGTCCAAAGAATTTAATGAGAATTGAAGACGTTCCTGACCACGAAATACCTCTCCGATCTGCAGCTACTTCTCAGTCCACAGGAAGCGGCCAAGGATTCATCAGGTGTAGGTGCAAGACGAAATGCCAAAATATGAGGTGCCTTTTTGTGAAAAAGAAAATTAAGTGCAATTCAAAATGTCACTCTAGCCTTCGCTGCTGCAACAAGTAGGTCATGCCAGTTCTGCTTTGTGTTTCACCGGTAACAATATTCTGTTTGCAGAATCAACCGTAATGGATCGCACACCGCTAGCCCCTCCTCCGGATCGCCCCTAAGGATTCTGGTACGTATAGTTCTTGAGTGGTTCACCTCAGTAGGTGCAAGTGAGTACTTGTTGTTGTGAAGATCTCTAGACCCGAGACATGGCCCGGGTTTCGGGATATCTTCCCTCATCAGTGGAGAACGTATTTGGGGTGGAAAAGAAGGCAGCCAAGCAACCGTCACAGGCCTCGATGCCTAACCGGCACGCAGGTGCGTCATCTAGAAGCTCGTCAGCTTAAAGCTCAGGGGATCCCATTTGTAGAATCATCCGCAATGGATCGCACACAACTAGCCCCTCCTCCGGATCTCCCCTAAGGATTCTGGTATGTATAGTTCTTGAGTGGTTCACCTCAGTAGGTGCAAGTGAGTACTTGTTGTTGTGAAGATCTCTAGACCTGAGACATGGCCCGGGTTTCGGGATATCTTCCCTCATCATTAGAGAACGTATTTGGGGTGGAAAAGAAGGCCGCCAAGCAACCGTCACAGGCCTCGATGCCTAACCGGCACGCATGTGCGTCATCCAGTAGCTCGTCAGCTTAAAGGCTCAGAGGAGCCCATTTGTAGAATCAACCGCAATGGATCGCACACCGCTAGCCCCTCCTCCGGATCGCCCCTAAGGATTCTGGTACGTATAGTTCTTGAGTGGTTCACCGCAGTAGGTGCAAGTGAGTACTTGTTGTTGTGAAGATCTCTAGACCCGAGACATGGCCCGGGTTTCGGGATATCTTCCCTCAGAATCAGACCCCCTTCTCGGTTTCAAAAATAAATAAATAAATGACTAAAAGGCTCAGGTCCTGGGGGATGGAGTCCCCAGGGTCCAAAAGAATTTAAGAGAAGGGTTGGCCACACAGCCCCCCTTTTAAAAAAAAAAACAAAGAAAAGAGAAGCCGGGATCTCGCCAGAGGCCCTGCCCCCACCCTGCACCACTCTGCAAATGCACATCAAATGCGCCTCCTGGCACGTTATGGGTTAGGGGGATTAATCGCCTTGAATCTTAAGGGTCCATAGGGGCCAACTAGCCCATCAGGTACATGCAGTAAACCCCATACAGTGGGATTGCTGAGAGGTGGACCCAGGCCACACCCCTTTTTACACCACTCTGCAAATCTACCTCCTGGCGCACTGCTGGTGGGGCGATGAGGTCCACTTATGTCCTAAGGACCTCAGGACTAAAGTGGACTTCATCCCCCGAGCAGCAGTGTGCCACCAAGAGGCGCATTTGCTGAATGGTGTAAAAAGAGGGCGTGGCCTCGGACCATTTTCAGCAATCCAGCTTTGTGTGGCTTACTAGATATAACAGGAGGGCTAGTTCGCCCCAGAAAACCTCAGGAGACAAGGGGACTTCATCCCCCAACCAAGAGCACGCCAGGAGGCACATTTGCAGAGTGGTGGAGAAAGGGGGAGTGGCCTGTGTCCAACTCTCGACAATCGCACTATCTAGGGCATACTGCAGGTATCACGAAGGCTAGTTGGCCCCTAGGGACCCCCAGTAGCAAGGGGGACTTTAATCTCCATCCAAGAGCGTGCCAGGAGGTGCGTTTGCAGAGTCGGGGCCAAAGAGGGTGTGGCCAGCTATGAGAACTTAGCAATCTTCTGTGTTTGGGTCGGCCCCCAAAGATGTCCTTGGGGCCAACTACCCCTCCTACTACCTCCAGTAAGTCCAACACAGTGGGATTGCTAAGAGGTCTTCAGAGGCCACACACCCTTTCTCTACCACTTTGCAAACATGCCTCCTGGCACACTACGGATTGGGGAATAAAGTCCACTTAACTCCTGAGGGACTTTGGGGGCAAACACGCCCTCCTGGTACCTCCTCACAGTGAAATTCCTGAGTGCTGGTCTCAGGCCCAGTACCCTTTCTCCACCACTCTGCAAACACGCCTACTAGTTAAAGATGCATTTGCAATGTAATACGTTTCTCATTTGCAAGAGTTAGAGCTATTGGTGTTGTAAATGTAAATGTTTTTATCTATGTTTTTTGGAGTGGATGTACGTTGTGTGTTTGTGGAATTATGTGGTATGTTGTGCAGTGAAATTATGTGTATAGAAAGTATGTGGTATTTAGTGTATAGCAATCATGTAGAGTGAGATTATGTGGTATGGTAGTCTGTTTTGTGGAGTGGTAACCTCAGGTTTAGTCTTCCTCGTTTCTGTAGAAGTTAACTATAAACTTAATGATACAAAAAAAAGAAGGGACCACTGAGGAGCACTTCTAGACCTTGTCAGAGGTATGATCAGGGCCACTGGAATTATGCAACTGTTTGGCAGCACATACTTTCGCATAGTTATAAATGTTCCGCATTTGCCACATAATCCATCATCTGCTGCATAATATGCAGATTTGAACAAAAAAAACTTGTTTCTAGTTCAAACAGATCAACTGTTCCCAAAAATGCATCTTCTCTGTGCACCCCTGTTCCCTCTCTGCACCCCTCCTGCCTTTTTCTGCACCTCTCTTGACTCTGTCTGCACTTCTGTTGCTTCTTTCTGCAGTTCTCTTGTCTCTTTCTGCATTTCTCTTGTCTCTTTCTGCACCTCTGTTGCTTCTTTCTGCACTTCTCTTGCTTCTTTCTGTACTTCTTTTGTTTCTTTCTGCATCTTTGTTGCTTCTTTCTGCACTTTATCCTGCCTTCCTGCATGCCTCTTGCCTCTTTCTGCACTGCTGCTGTTTCTTTTTGTACTGCTCTTGCCTCTTTCTGCACCTCTCGCACATTTCTGCACCCCTCTTGCCTCCTTCTGCACCACTGTTGGTACTTTCTGCACTGCTCTTGCTTCTTTCTGCACCTATTTTGCCTGTTTCAGCAACTCTATTTCCTCTTTCTGCACTTCTCTTGCCTCCTTCTGCACCTCTGTTGCTTCTTTCTGTACTTCTCTTGCATCTTTCAGCACCCCTCTTGCCTCTTACTGCACCTCTGTTGCTTCTTTCTGCACTTCTCTTGCTTCTTTCTGCAACTCTCTACTTGCCTTTTTCTGTACCCCTCTTGCCTCTTTCTGTACCCTTCTTCCCTCTTTATGCATCTCTCTTACATCTTTCCGAATCCCTCTTGACAGTTTCTGCAACTCTCAACTGGGCTATAATGGTTGGGGTTCACAGCATGAAACGTAGGGAGGCACCCAACCCTTCTTTTATTTTTTAATTATTTGCCCCGCTATCTAGTGAGCTTTCTGCCCTTGTGGGGGCAGTAGATAAATTGCTTCAATCTGCTCCCAAAGAGGGAATAAAAATAGTTTTGCTTGTTGTTGCTGGAGTGGGAATAGTAATTTTTATCTCTATGCTATCCAACACTTTCTCTACTGTTGCACTTCTTTTGTTTCTTTCTGCATGTCTCTTGCTTTTTTCTGCACCCCTCTGGCCTTCTTCTGCACCCCTCTTACCTCCTTCTGCACCTATGTTCCTTATTTCTGTACTTCTTTTGTTTCTTTCTGCACCTTTCTTGCTACTTTCTTCACCCCTCTTGCCTTTTTTTCCACCTCTATTCCCCCTTTCGGCATCTCTGTTGCTTCTTTCTGCACTTCATCCTGCCTTTCTGCATGCCTCTTGCCTCCTTCTGCGCCACTGCTGTTTCTTTTTGTACTGCTCGTGCCTTTTTTCTGCATCTCTCGCAAATGTCTGCACCCCTCTTGCCTCCTTCTGCACCTCTGTTGGTTCTTTCTGCACTGCTCTTGCTTCTTTCTGCACCTATTCTGCCTGTTTCAGCAACCTCTTTCCTCTTTCTGCACTTCACTTGCCTCCTTCTGCACCTCTGTTGCTTCTTTCTGCTCTTCTCTTGCCTCTTTCAGCACCCCTATTGCCTCCTACGGCACCTCTGTTGCTTCTTTCTTTGCTTCTCTTGCTTCTTTCTGCAACTCTCTTCTTGCCTGTTTCTGCACCTCTTTTGGTTGCCTACAAGATCCTGACATTTCACAAGACTAGACACCCAGGAGAGTCCAGGGTAGTGTGACTCGCATGGATCACAATACATTTTCATAGGATTAAATCCTCACACTTTGCCGCAAATCACACATTTCGCTCACAATGTTGTGAGGAAAAGTTCCAGAATATATGGTAAGCCACAAAATTCCAACCACTCCTGAAAAAATGGTGCCCCACTTGTATGACTGGGCCCATCTCTCATAACAGAACCCCTAAAATTCAATGTGGAGTTTTCAAGTTTTTATCTGAAAAATTGACCCAGTCTGGTGATGTTCATAGTGGTGGCATTTGAGCAAAGGCTCTGCCACCACCCTGGATAACCACCCAAGCCTAGACATTTCTGAAAATTAGATTCCAAGGAGGGTTGTGGGTGGTGTGACATGCATGGATACATTAATGTTTTCTTACCCAGAATAGCTGCAATCCTCAAACTTTGAGTATTTCACACATTTTTTGTACATTTTACTGAGGTAAAATTAAAGAATTTATAGAAAACCACAACATTTTTATTGCCCCAACAAAGTAGGATTCTTTAAAATCGACCCATTTTGGTGATATGGTTAGTTGTGGTGTGCCGTACCCTAAGGAAATCTAGCACACCTAGACATTTCTGGATAACAAGACACCCAGGAGATTCCTGAGTGGTGTGACGTGCCTGGATCCCATACCAGTTTCTTATCCAGAATGTCCTGTACATGATAACTTTGACTTTTCCTCACATTTTTGTGATAGAATGTTCTGCAATCTGTAGGTTTCCACAAATTTTCTTCCATCCATTGTTCGCACAATTTGCCAGGTAGAGTGCATAAAAACTGCTATGGCCATTGTGGGGTCTAAGCACAATCTGATGTCTGGGCTGGCGGCCTCTATCTTTTATGTTTTTCAACCATTATTCATGGTCTCTATTGTGTTTTCTGTCCACCATGGGGAGAACATTGGGGTAATTCCTCCAATCTGCACCCAGTCAGAGGAAGAAGGCGTGCTGGGCTATAATGGTTGGGGTTCACAGCATGAAAGATAGGGAGGCACCCAACCTTTCTTTTATTTGTTAATTATTTGCCCTGCTGTCTAGTGAGCTTTCTGCCCTTGTGGGGGCAGTAGATAAATTGCTTCAATCTACTCCCAAACATTGATGAAAAATAGTTTTGCCCATTTTGGTGCGAGCACTGTCTTATGTCAGGTGGCCAAGCTCTAGCCCTTCATTTTTACGTCTTGCAAGCAAGAGATGTTGGGGCTTCTTACGATGTTGGTTGATGTTGCCTCCGACCAACACCGTCTCGGTCTCAGGACCAACTGACCTCCGGTCAATAACCGGTCACCATCTGTGCCCCCGGGAGCAATAGCTTCTGTGGATGGGCCTCACATTTGTCCTGTAGTCTGAATAAGTACTAGACCCACAGCGTGTTGCTGGCCCCTCTTAGTCTACAGTCTCACGTCATGACGTCAGCCTCAGCAGTAGCCCAACGCAACATGACCCTGAGCCAACAATCAATCAGTGGCAGGTGCCCGACCTTCTAGGACTGGCTATTAGGTGCTTGGAAAGAACCATTATCAATTTGTGTGGAGCTTTAGTGCATTTTGAGCTCTTTGTTATCCCTAGCAAACATAACATGGGACCCGGTGTCACAGACATCTCCAGTATCTCTGTTATGTGTTCCATGACCTGCACCCAGCTACATGCCAATGGGGGACACTCCCACACCATATGTAGAAGATGCATCCTGGCAATTACATCGGGGACACATCACGGCCACCCTGAGAAAGTATTGACACCTCAATCCCCTGAAGGATTGATGAAAGTAAGTTAACAGTTGAGTGACCTGCTACCAAAATCTTTCTGGGACATCATATCCCATCACAGAGCTGATCAATATGAATTACTGGAATACAACATACCTTCCATCTCATAGTCTGGAGAATAATCAATCACTACAGGAGGCAGTGTTGTTTCTTCTTAATGAGTTGAATTTTGAGGTGGAACACATGAAACACTGAATGTATTTTCCACCTCTTAGGTATTTATAGCTGCAGCATGGATTGCACTACTCACAGAAGGGGGATCTACCGGAGATATGTGACCGAGGGAACTGTATCTGGAGAGAGCTGTAACAACAATGAAATAATATTCAAATTCTTTAACAGCAGTACTTTATTTCTCATCACCACAGACTCCAGTCGGTCAGAGTAAATTACAGATGACATTTAGGGGTGCAACTGCAAAGCTGTCTGGAACAAATCAACAGGAGCAGAAAGGAAGGGAGAAACGAGAGGGAACAGACCAAGGAAAGGGGAATGTATATATAATATAATGCCATGCAGCAAAGGTATTCTGGTGGATTCCAGATGAACAATGGAAAGAGAGAATGACAAATTAAATAATTTACATGATTATTATTTTTGTATAATTAATGATGATTTTTTTTAATTATTTTAAGTTCCAACACTATACTCCCACAAACCTAGCACCCCACAACTAAAATACATTTATATCACAGAATTTACATATTTAGTAATCAATGAAATTATTAGCAATAAACACATTTTTAATTATTATTTATGTATTACTTAAATTACTTCCCACCCGATGCCCTACAAACATAACACCCTGTATCTAACATATAACTTAAAAAATATAATTGCTGAACAATTTGAAGAATTTACAATTAAATAAATAATTCATAATTAGTGAATACATAACTTAACTAATTTTAACATAATTAACTTCCCACCCTATAACTATACAATCTAACTACCCCAATAATATATAACTTAAAAAATATAAATTTGATTTACAATTACATAATTAACAATAAATGAATTAATTATTAATAAATTAGTAAATAATTATTAAGCAAATAATACATAATTAACTTCCTGTACTATTATAAATTCAATAACCTGCACATAATTACCCAATTTACATAATTAACAATCACTTAAATAATACATATTAAATCAAAAATGTATTATAAACTATTACTTAATTACCTGCCCACCCTATTTCCCTAAAAACACAGGAATCCACACCTAATATATAACTAAAAATTATAGCAATACAATTAACATCATTAATTTTCAATTAATTAATTAATCATAAATTCATAAATCATACTTAATTACATTCCGACTAGGTACCCCTACAAACATCACAACCTACCACAACACTATAAATTCCTATTAGCAATGAAATTAAAAAGTATTCAGCAGTTAAAATAACAAAATATATTTAAAATATTTTCAACATTTATACAAACAATATTTAACATTTTAAAATAATATAATGTTCACAACTATATTATTGAAAACAATATTAACAACACAGATATTCTTGAAAACCTCATTACGTACCTAAAAAAAGATATTCTTGTCAACAATATTTCTGCATCATGATATTTTTGTTTCACAATATTTGTTTCTGATATTTCTGTATCTTAATATTTAAAACTCGATATTTTGTCCAAATACCATTCTTCCATGAGTATCAGTTGCACTTGGTATTAAATCAACGGTACAGTCATGGGGATGATGAGGAGGTGGTGTCAGCTCCTTTATTACTGAAAACATCTCTGAATGTGTAATAGAATCTAAGTCATTTTTTTTCTTCTTCAGAGCTATCACTTGTAGCTGTGGTATTGGTTGTCTTTTGAACGAGTATACAATTGAGATTCAAAGTCATTTTGACTTCTTTTTGAGGAAAGCAACTGTTTTTGCAATGTATACAACAACAAAAAATGATAGCTGGGTGTTCCCGATCAAACCTTGGGTTATGCCATCTAGGCAATGAAGTTCTCTCAATAACTAAACAACCTGAAGCATCAATAATTTCAAATGCTATAGCTTCCACAGGGCTGGATTGAGTAGACATCAACATCACTGTTGCTTTTTTAAAAATACGTCCTGTAGTGAGAGATGTTCCATTGATTTTTCTTCGTTCTTCTTTCCTCAGAGTTCCCTTTATCTGACACCGAATTATCATTTCTATGTTGAACTCGGGTATCTATAAAGCAGGTGGCAGCTTCACAATCAATAAGAGAGTATATCCGTAAAGGTTCTTTGTTGAGAGGACCACATTCATGTAAAAGGTTGTCATCACTTTAGCACAAGAATTTACAATCTTCAAGCTCAACTTTCATTTGTCTATGAAGGATCGAGCAGCCTTTCATGAATAACCACAATATGGAGTCCTTCTTTCCACATCAACTCTTGCTCTGCTATTTACATATTTCTAATCTTTTAACTCTCCTTAATTGCAAAAGTTCAATTGCACTTATTGGGTTGCCTGTTTTTGTTCATGAAACTATTCCGTTCTAATTCTGTACTCTCTATTTCTGAAATGGGACTTCGAAATGTTTGCGCTATTTTCTCTTAAAGCTTTATCAATTCCCTCTATTAGACTTTTGTCTATTTGGTCTTATTCTTCACACACAAATATGATCTTTACTTTAAAATAGCTGTGAAGGTTTTAATGTGTTTGTGTAGCCTGTCTACTCTGTATGCACTGTTTAAATACTTTACAAATTGCCTTTGATTTAAACCAGACATTCTTTATGTCACGTTACCAAGAACAGAGCAAACGTTTATTCATTTTATGTTATTTGTGTGGCCTCCAGCATTTGGTGTCCTTATTTTTGCAGATAAAATGTAAAAATGTAACAAAAAAGCAAGAGTAAAATGTAGTAGGCTGTTAAGAAATCCATTGTTTTCTTTGTTCTTCACCTGCTTTGCAGTACCTTCAGAGTAGCCAAGGCCTGCTGAATATGTCTCAGTTAAATGTGCTCTGGTTTCAAAGGACATTCATTTTGAATATAAAGCTGTCCTATTTGACACTTACTTCTGTATCCACTATATATGATCTGGTAGGATTTGAACAGTTATATAAAGTACAGTCGTGGGATGCAATATTGACAAAAAATGTCATTTTCAGTTACTTATAAAATATAACGTGCGCTAGAAGCCTGCTTTAAATGTAAAAGAAGTTTTAAAACTTCCCTGTTGCCTAGTTTTAAGACTAATCCTGCTAGAGTGAAATCTACAGTGAAAATGCTAACCAGTTTAGAAGGATCAATGGACTAATCTGCTTTGTATTGCCTGCAATGCTTTATTTATGCTTGAAGTTATAAATATAGCCTTCCTGACGCTTAGCTACAGTGTTTAACAACACTATGACTGGAACTCACACGCTCTCACCACTGCAAAACAGGACATCATAGGATACATTTGAAAATAACTTTATAAGCAGAATATAAGGAATTGGAGTCCTAGATTTATTTTCACCAAAGAGCAACACGACATATGTTTTACAAAATTATCGTAAATGAAACCAAATGATAGAAAATAGTTAAATAGAAAAGATCCTACCATCCCAACAGTGCAAGAAAACATATTTCTATATAGTATCCATACATTTGACAAGGAGATATGGGAATTAATGTATGTGCAATGCAACAGAAAAAATATACAGCAGAAAGATAAAAAAGGAAATGTTTTTGAAAACAAAAGGTTCTACTTATCTGTCATGAGGAGGACAGATAAGTAATACATTAAGTTTGCTTCATTCACCATCCCAGCCACCTCGGGGGGAGGGGTAGACTGTCTGGGGGTCTATGTATTTGTGTAGGCTGAGGCTCACACCTTGGTTGTACAGCCAAACAGTTGGACTCTCTGTCCAACGATGTCCAATGTGTGGTACTTAGCTTCCCCTCCAAGCTGGAACTGGCTCTTATTAATATCTACTCCCGCCCTGTTAGTGTGAGCAAGGAATCTCTAATTTTGGACCAACTGAGTGCTTTTATTCTTACAGTCCCGCCTACTACATGGGTCATAGTGGGGGAGATTTTAATTGCCAATTCGAGCCCTTACCAGATATGGTTGACACAATCCATACTGAGGAGGATGAACATTGGTTAATTCCTGAGCCGCAAATTCCTCCAATAAAGGACTGGTATCCGCTGGCAACCCAGATCAATGCATTTACTTTGACTCACTCGTTAAGAGCATGTAATGGTTGCACAGTCTCAGACACACCAACATTCAACAAAGTAGGCCAAGCCTCCCTCGTTGATTACATTCTAGTGGAAAGGAGGCTATGGCACAGAGTTCTCGACTTTGTAGTCCTGCCACGTCATAACAGAGACCACAATGCCTTATCCCTGGTATTGGAATTGCTGGAATTAGGAAGTGCTTTGACCACCAGCACCCCTGCAGATAACAGATTAACGCTCTCCAACAATAGGAAAAGAATAAAATGGGAGCCAATACAGCAGTCACAAGGAAAGCTGTCTGTATTATATGCAGTAGTAATCCCGACCTAAAGAGAACTAAGGGAAGTGGTTGCTTCAGCCGATATCGCTGTTTCTATCAATAAAATTGCAGAGACGCATGGAGGGTTAATATCCAAGCTGGCCGATGTATTTTATCCAGAGATGCGTACCAAGGGAAAAAAATGACAACCCAATCATGGTTTACTGATAGTTGCTGCAAGGCCAAACAGACTCTATTGGAGGCCATTAAAGTCAAAGGGATCACTGAAATATTATCGACGGTGACATTATCGACTTGCAAAAATATCGTTGAATAATTATCGAGTACAAAATATCGAGTAATTACAATATCTACTACATAAATATCGCATTAATAAATATCGACTCCAAATATATCGTAATTCATGAAATTAGCCCTAACAATACAAAAATATCGACAACAAAAATATAGAGTACACAAATATCGTAACAAAAAATGTATCGAGTTCATTTTTGTACCCTTTCATATCTAAAATACCATATTATTCGTCTATAAAAATCATTCCATTCTACAAAAAGCATTTCATCTATAATACCTGTAACTTTTGTAACATTCCTATTTATCTACATTTCCTATACATTCTATTAAATGTGTTCTATCATTAGAAAAATATTCTTTATATTTAAATAACATTTTCATGAATTTTCCCCACTTACACATCTTTTTTATTTTAGAACTAACCTGCTTTAATGCGAAAATCACCACATACCACCATTCTCACTTCAACAAACACACCAATTAATTCTAAAAAAATTCAAAGTAGCCTATTAAATCCTTCCTTTCATCCTACAACCAATCAAATCTAAGCACACTAAATACACATACTATAAAAGGGATACATGCATTCTACCATTTGCTGCTGCTAACTCTATAGAAGAAGATGCCAACACTCTGAATATTTGGTTCCTGAACAAACATCTTTACAGATCCAGCTCACAAGCTAATTATTCAAGTAAGTTACAATGCATTATTTATAAATCTAAATTAGTAGTCTACTATTTTACTAATATCTCCTAACTCTTGCACTTATGTAATTTTTATCTCCCCCTACATTTCTGATAGAAACTACAACAAATAAATTCCTAATACATGCTCCTATTTCTTCACCTGGAAAATCAGATAGTAAGTATATATTTATGCTCTGTTATACACCAACTGCTGTTTTTAAACCCTATTTCCCAAGATTGAATCTTTATTTTAAACATTTTATTCACAGATATTCTGAGATTTTCCTATATCAACACTACAAATGTATAAAAGTGCACTAATTAAATATTTAAGTATATATGTTTGTGTTCATAAACACCCAATATTGTAAAAGCTATTTTCTAAAGAACATATCTTGCATATTACATCTTCCCTACAGATCCAATAAAAAGATCCTACATCAACTATACCAAAAGACAAGACTACCTTTGTAAAATAAAGTAAGTATACTTGTAATTTGTCTAAAACTTCCGAAAATTTTCTGAAAAATATGTTCTTAACACCATGTTATGTATTTCATATTTCCTCTACAGATATTGTGAATACATCATACATCTATTCTCCCTACAGCAAACCAAACTACTTATTTAGAAGTTAGTATACTTTTAAATATTTGCAATTTCCCAACAGTTCCAAATCGTTTGTAGAATATTTTACATGTATTTATTCTATCTTCTCTACAGATCTGAACTTTACTACCTTGATTTATTCCAGCAAATACTACAACTCTACTATTTAAACAAGTAAGTATATGTTATGCTCACATCAAATGTAGTACTAAGCAAAATAAAAAACTGCTTTTTCCTAGGAAAAATGTTTCTTATGTGTAAACATAAACTTTGCATTTCTATATTTTTATACCAACAGTTAAAAAAGAAATACATACAAGAAAATCCTTCAAAATACAGTTCTGCATTTGTGATTACTACTTTTAGTAACTGTAAGTATAAATACATCAGTAATTATGTTTGCACCACAAACTGAAATATATGTATTTTGATGTTGTATCTTTCTACTCTTTCCTAGAACAAATAAAACAAAATGACAGAAGGTGCAGAATTTGTGATGTCGCAGAAAAATAAATTACTATTATGTTATATGGGTTATATTTATAATCAGGAAAGACAAAGTGGTAGAAAAGTTTTCTGGAAATGTACAAAATATTACTCAAACAAATGTTATGGAAGGGCTACTACTGAGGAAACTAATGTGTTATCTACCAGGGAACACAATCATCCCCCCAATGTCACAGAAATTGAAGTAAGAGATGCTTTAGAAAGTATCAAAACTGCTAGCACACAAAGTAATAAACCAACAACACAAATCCTTAAAGAAGAACTGTTAAAAGTCCCAGCCCATGCTTCAGGTCAACTACCTTCTATAGAGTCCCTAAAACGCACTATTGCATACACTAAAAGACGCACTTCCACAACCCCACCCAACCCTACTACTTTTGATGAAATTATTATTTCACCAGAAATGTCCATCACACACAATAAAGACAAATTTATCCTTTTTGACAATGAAAGCAGTACAAACAGAATAATAATGTTTGCAACTGCAAGTAATTTAAGAAAAATCCAACAATGTCCCCAATGGATGATGGATGGAACATTTAAACCATGCCCAAAACCTTTTTATCAATTATATTCCATCCACGGTTTATACCATAACTATAACATCCCTTTCATTTACTGTTTGCTACCAAACAAACAGCAAAACACTTATACAGAAATACTAAATGTTCTCAAAAATGAAATCAATAACTATTTTCCTGACAAAATAATTATTGATTTCGAATTAGCTATGATTAATAGCATTTTGAGAACATTTCCCCACACAGCAATCCAGGGTTGCTACTACCATTTCAATCAGAGCATATGGAGACATCTCCAGAAATCAACTTTAAGTATTCTATACTCTACAGATAGCACCTTTGCCTATCAAATTAAAAAATTGATAGCATTGGCCTACGTTCCTGTTACCGATGTAGCGGAACACTATAATTTATTAATTGACAGCACATATTACAAGAGGAATGAAGATAAACTAACCCCATTACTAGACTATTTTGAAGATACTTGGGTGGGAAGGTTGCACAGATCTGGACATCGACGCCAACCCAAATTCCAAATCCCTTGGTGGAATGTCTATCTTAGTACTTTAAACCAAGAGGCTAAAACAAACAACAGCGTAGAAGGGTGGCATAATGCTTTCCAAGCTACCACAAGCAGAACCAGACCCACATTCCATAACCTACTAGAAGCTTTGAAAAAAGAACAAAGCTATCAAGAACTAAGAATGGAACAATCTGTGACCCAAATTGGTCCAAAACTAAGTAAACAAACTAAACAAATGTTCCGACTACTGCAAAGTCAAGTCACACTATATCCTACAACTAGAGGATTAGAATATCTGTCAATAATAGCTAAAAGCCTACTCTAAAAAATTACCAAAAATATACTAATGTCCTCTGACAATAATTCTACATATACAAATAATAAACATTTCTACACAATTATAAATAAAACATATTTGTGTAACAAACGTATGAAAAATGTGAGCATTATTTCTGAACAAATATGCAATATTTATAATTACATGACACATACACATTAAATAAAGATCAACATTTCCCACCCAATACAAAAAGTACTTTAAATACTTACAATTTGTGTAGATGGAAAAGACGTAATGAAGCAAAAAGCAATCCATACAATCCATTGCAAAGTAGTCCAATTCCAATAAGGGAAACCATCAAAAACCCGAAAATTGTGAAAAAATAAAAAAAAACGCTCCTGGAAATTCCGAAAACAGTAGTGTAGACACTTTAGTATTTAAAGTGATATACACACAACTTTTATAAAACGGTCACGCATATCAATGTATCTATCCAAAACGAAAGGCTCCAAAAACCCGAAAAAATGTAAAATTAACATAAAATCCGCTCCTGGCAAACCCGAAAATAGGAGATACACGTCAAAATTAAAAGCAAAATAAATCATACATTAGTAATACGGAAAAAAAACACGCTTCCTTCCATGTAGTTTTCATGCGAGGAACCGGAACCTGTAAAAAAACATACATTACGAAACCCACCCACAAATAGCCCATTACTTTTCTAAAGACACTAACAATGAACATTAAGCATGTAATAAGACATTTCCTAACACTTAAAATAACACTAGAACTAAAACATAGACGACGCATCTAGAACGACGACATTTCACCTAAACGCTACCTAAACAATTCATACATACACACAAAAACACTACACACTTCGAATATACTCTCAAACATTACCACTCAGTTATAAATTGTATATAAAATTCACCTTACCTCTCTCCACACGAAGCAACTCCCAACCGCGAGCTTCTCCAGTCCTGAATGAACCGCAATAACCTTACGCGGTAACAAAGTAGTCCCCTTAAACCATTTTAGAATAGGTATCATAGAAAATACAATGTAATAGTATAAAAATATAATACATACACATTGTTATTGTAACAAATTAATACATTATACTCATTATATTTTTAAATGTTTAAAAAATATAATTGTATTTAATATTAGTTAATATATAGTAATTATTATATATTAATAATATTAAAAAAATAATGTAACATTGGCAAAAATATATATAAATATTGTCTTATTTTGTACATTTATAGGAATAAAATTGTGTTTATTTATTACTTTACTTAATAATTGTTTTTGTAAAAAATTAATAATAATAAATAATAATATAAGTTATTTATTATTATTAATTTTAAAATTATAACCATTTACTATATAAATGATGCCCTAAAATAATCTTTATGTTTTTGTCTGAATGTATGTTTTTCTAAAAAGAAGCGATAATTTTTAATTTTAATAATTAATAATAATAATAATAATAAAATTAATTGTTATTATTTTTAATAATTATTAAAAAATGTATTATTGTAATTTCTAAGTATTATAAAAGTATATAATTGCATAAATAATCTTTAGCCAATACAAGATATTATTATAAAACATTGTATTCCCCTTTACAGTTATAAAGTTAACAACATAATATATGTATATGTTTTATTTAAAAACAACATTGTGTGAAAAAGGTTGTAAAACATTTCTTCATTTGTATTTCCATATGTTGAGCTAATATAATATTAGTCATGTTACAAAATAAAAAGGTCAATTTCCAAATAAAATATTTAATATTATTAATATCTAATATTAATATAATTAAATATAAATGAAAGAAGCACAAAAAATAACTTGTATTTTATTTATTTAAATATAAATACTTGTTAGTCCAAGTTAATGTTGTGAAATATTTTTATGTACAGAAAAAACTGTTGTGTAATAATTTTTTTTGACAAATTAAAAGATGTACATAAATGTTAATGTGTTAATCAGCAAATAGTACATTTCCCAAAAATATTATATTATTTGTGATTAGGATTGTATTGTAGTACAAATACAAAAATGTACAATTTGTAATAAAATATTGTGAAAACATCCATGTTGCATTATTTTGTAATATAATAACACAGTAATAAAAAATTATATTGAAATGTGCTGGACAGTGACCAATTAATAATTGCTATTCCTACTCCACTCAAACTATTATGAGAGTATTTGCAAGACAGTGAGCAATTATTATTTACAATTCCTACTCAACTGAAACTAATATCAGCAAAGGTGCTGGATACTGACCATGTATAAATTAGAATAGCTACTTTAGTATAATGTTATTCTTTAAAAAGGTGTCCAAAAAGTATATATATTGTATTATATTAATTAACATATCTATTTAGGATATGTTGTGCTTAATAGTACATAAATATATTATTTGCATTAAAATTAGCAACTTTGTGTCATTAAAATTAAATGAAATATTTTTAACAATTTTATTATATTTTAGCACACTTTATATACACAAAACTGACCCAGAACCCAAAAAATACCCCTTCACCCAAAAACTGTAAAGTAACCCTGAATTAAAAAATATACCCCTTTATCCAAGAACTTAAAACTGACACTGAACCCAAAAAATAGCCCTTTATTCAAAAATCCCAAAACTGAGCCAGAACACTAAAAATACCCCTTTACCCAAAAACTGAAAACTGACCCTGAATCCAACAAATAACCCTTTACCCAAGAACTGAAAACTGACCCAGAACCCTAAAAAAACTCCTTAACCCAAAAACTGAAAACTGACCCTGAACCCAAAAAATATCCCTTTACCCAATAACTGAAAACTGACCCTGAACCCAAAAAATACTCCTTAACCCAAAAACTGAAAACTGACCCTGAACCCAAAAAATACCCCTTTACCCAAGAACTGAAAACTGACCCTGAACCCAAAAAATACTCCTTAACCCAAAAGCTGAAAACTGACCCTGAACCCAAAAAATACCCCTTTACCCAAGAACTGAAAACTGACCCAGAACCCTAAAAAAACTCCTTAACCCAAAAACTGAAAACTGACCCTGAACCCAAAAAATACCCCTTTACCCAATAACTGAAAACTGACCCTGAACCCAAAAAATACTCCTTAACCCAAAAACTGAAAACTGACCCTGAACCCAAAAAATACCCCTTTACCCAAGAACTGAAAACTGACCCAGAACCCAAAAAATACCCCTTTACCCAAGAACTGAAAACTGACCCAGAACCCTAAAAAAACTCCTTAACCCAAAAACTGAAAACTGACCCTGAACCCAAAAAATACCCCTTTACCCAATAACTGAAAACTGACCCTGAACCCAAAAAATACTCCTTAACCCAAAAACTGAAAACTGACCCTGAACCCAAAAAATACTCCTTAACCCAAAAACTGAAAACTGACCCTGAACCCAAAAAATACCCCTTTACCCAAGAACTGAAAACTGACCCAGAACCCAAAAAAAACTCCTTAACCCAAAAACTGAAAACTGACCCTGAACCCAAAAAATACTCCTTAACCCAAAAACCGAAAACTGACCCTGAACCCAAAAAATACCCCTTTACCCAAAAACTGAAAACTGACCCAGAACCCAAAAAAAACTCCTTAACCCAAAAACTGAAAACTGACCCTGAACCCAAAAAATACCCCTTTACCCAAGAACTGAAAACTGACCCAGAACTAAAAAAAAACTCCTTAACCCAAAAACAGAAAACTGACCCTGAACCCAAAAAATACCCCTTTACCCAAGAACAGAAAACTGACCCAGAACCCTAAAAAATACTCCTTAACCCAAGAACTTAAAACTGACCCTGAATCCCAAAAAAAAACCCTTTATCCAAAATCCCAAAACTGACCCTGAACCCTAAAAAAAACCCTTTACCCAAGAACTGAAAACTGACCCAGAACCCTAAAAAAACTCCTTAACCCAAGAACTTAAAACTGACCCTGAACACCAAAAAACCCCTTTATCCAAAATCCCAAAACTGACCCTGAACCCAAAAAAAACCCCTTTACCCAAAAACTGAAAACTGACCCTGATCCCAAAAAATAACCCTTTACCCAAAAACTGAAAACTGACCCTGAACCCAAAATAAACCCCTTAACCAAAGAACAGAAAACTGACCCAGAACTCTAAAATAACTCCTTTACACATAAACTGAAAACTGACCCTGAACCCTATAAATACCCCTTTAGCAAAATACCCAAAATTGACCCTGAACCCTACAAATTGGCCTTGACCAAAAAA
Organism: Lissotriton helveticus; assembly: GCF_964261635.1. Classification (NCBI taxonomy): domain Eukaryota; kingdom Metazoa; phylum Chordata; class Amphibia; order Caudata; family Salamandridae; genus Lissotriton; species Lissotriton helveticus. The sequence continues at coordinate 694,513,816 of NC_136063.1, forward strand.
TATTTATTATGATATAATTACCAATTAATTAATAAATATAAATATTTACAGAATTATACTAATTAATTTACTAATTAATATTTTATTGTAATTAATTAACTAATTAACAATAATTAATTACCAAATAAGTAATTATTCTAAATGATTTTCTAACATATATTAATTATTTGTTTTTTTTAATTACTCCCCACCCTTAGCCACTATTAACCCAACATCCCACTCCTAAACATTAACTACAATTTATTATTATATTAAATAAAAAATAAATATTACTAATTAATTACCAATTAATTATTATGACCAAAAATATACAAAAGTATACAAATTATTTTACTAATTAATATTAATTAGTTAATTATTTAACTAATTATCCATAATTAATTACCAATTAGTTATTTATAAATTTAATGTTAAAACATCTATTAATTAATTACTTATTTTAAATTACTCCCCACCCTTATCCCCTATTAACCCAACATCCCACTCCTAAACATTAACTACAATTTATTATTATATTAAATTAAAATTAATTATTAATAATTAATTACCAATTAATTATTATGACCAAAAATATACAAAAGTATACTAATTATTTTACTAATTAATATTAATTAGTTAATTATTTAACTAATTATCCATAATTAATTACCAATTATTTATTTTTAAAATTAATGTTAAAACATATATTAATTAATTACTTATTTTAAATTACTCCCCACCCTTATCCCCTATTAACCCAACATCCCGCTCCTAAACATTAACTACAATGTATAATAATATTAATAAAAAATATATCTTTATACATTTTTTCTACATATTATCGATATTTTTGCCTTTAACTATATATCGATATTTATTCTTCTCGATATTTTTTAGTCGATATTTTTGTCCTCGATATTTTTTTGTGATTATTCATTTCGATATTTTTTCTAACTATATTTTTGTAATCGATATTTTCTTATTATCGATATTATTTACTTGATATTTTGTCTATTCGATATTGTTTAGTCGATATTATGTCTAGTTACCAAGTCAAAGACAAGTCTGACCTCTGACCTCGCGCCAGCGCCCGGAGGCGCTTTAAATCGTCGCTGAGGTCGGCGGAGCCCAGGAAGAGACCAAAGCATTTTTACCTTTGCCATACGAGGGGCCAGGAACGCCGCCACCGCCCGAGAGTCACTTCTTGCATAACATCGTGCCGCCGCCCCGGGACCACAACTCCCGGAAGCCTCAGCGGCGGCGCGCACCTCTGACCTCGCGCCAGCGCCCGGGGGCGCTTTAAATCGGCGCTGAGGTCCGCTCAGCGGGACGCTGGGCGAAGCCTGGGCCAAGGGTGGGCCCGTTTAAGCCTGTTAAAGAACGGAAAAGGACGGGACGGGCCACCCCTCGAACACCTGCCACTCTACAAACAAGGTTCGTGCCATATTGACTCTCCCTAAAATTTGTATTGACTTACACCAAAGGATGTCTACCTTACAAGATGGCGAACCTAGCTGTAGGAAATCTACTGGTGGTACACTATTAGGGACTCTTGACAATTTTTTAATAAAGGGTATCGTCTGCACTTGCCAAGGACATAGAACTTACAGAAAAAAGACTATCCTTGGATACGTCCTTTGACAAAAGGTCATCTCTGGGCCCTTTGGCATATGCTAGATCACCTACTAATCCGGATTCAAATTTGCAGGGTTCGCTTCCTCCATCAGGGGTGGTAATTTCTTCTCCATCCCAACCGGTGATTATGGTTATAAGCGACAACTCTCCAAAACAAGGAGTGCCTAGCAGTGACTTAGTTAGAGAATCTTCTCCTAAAATTAAGACTCGATCTGCTGGCCAATCGAAAGCTATCATGATCCAACCAAAGGGGAGGGAGCAAACAAAAAGGAAACGCCCTGGTACTCAAATTAACGCCGGTGGGAAAAAAGCCAGATCTTGCAAAAGTAATGTTCCACCTAATGATCCACCAGTCAGCCCCGTATTATTGGATGGGGTAGACAGAAATGGGCAGGGAGCCCATTTGGACAATGGGGATGAGGATCCACGTGTGGAGCTGGGTCCTTCTTTTTGGAAAAGACTAGAGGCCACCTTCAAGAAAATGTGTCATCCTCTGCATAATCGGCTGGACTCCATCGAAAACAGACTGGTGTGTCTTGAACTTTCATTGGCATCAGCCCAGAAACAGGCAGGCCCAAGCCATAGTGCACACACTTCCAGAACAAAATCGAACATAGCCAATGACTCCTCTACCGCCAAAAGTGCAACTGGTGCAGGTCAGACTGTAAGGCCTGGTCAGGCTGTTGAAAAGAGGCCAATTGTTAATCAACAATCCGCTCCCAGAAAAGGAGTGGGAAACACACACCAAACTAGTGTGATAACACAAGCTACCCTGTCAGGAGTAGTTCCTTCCCCGGTATCTAATCCCGTAGGGGCGGGTGTAAAGTCATCGAATAGAGAGAGAGCTGTGGGTGATGGAACCAAGTTGCAGGACAAACAGCCAAGTATACCTACCTTAAGTAGAGTACCTTAAGTAGAGCCTCCCCTTCCTTACATCAACCTCCCTCCTCAAGCAGCACCCTTGGTGGTAGTTCTGGTGGGGGTGCCCCCACTAGCACATGGGAAACGTGAATCTTACCAAGATCTAAAGCACAAATCTATTTTCTGGCTAAATAAAAAACGCCCATTGCCAGTGAATATGCGTGCTGAGGTCATGGGTGTCAGGAGAGTTAATTGGATAGGCAGGGGATGTAAGACAGTGGCAGGAGATTGTATCGTTATTAACTTTAGAGACCAGACATGTGTCAATTTCATCTGTAACTGGTCACATAACGATATGACTACAGGGATACAAACTCTACCCCTAGCCTATTTTTATGGTCCCCCTACCCCAGTTTCCTTTGAGAGGGATATGTTTTCTCAGAACTCTGTACCTAATTTCTGCCCCTAAGGGAATATTAGGTTGTTCAACAGATTCCAGACCCTGTCGGGATTAGGGGACTGTGATTGACAGTATGAACAAGAAAATTCCATATTGGCTAGTAGGGGTGGGGATGGTAGAGAAGGGTTTGAGAGTGTTAATGAGAATGTTCAGACACAGGGTAGTAATGGTGAAGGGCTGGCTGAGTTTGGGCAAGGTACCATATGCGACATCACCCTAAAAGCTCTAGAGGTAGATCAGTCCATAAATAGGCACCTTAATATACATCTTGATCTAGAGGGACAACCCGCTCGGGGTGAACCGGTTACTCTATCTGATGTCCCACTAAGTGGGACATCACTGGTTTCCTGGAATGTGGCAGGGCTGGGGTCAAAAATTAATTCGGAGGTTTGGGCAGACTTCATTGATCAATTTGATATCTGTCTATTTCAAGAAGTCTGGGCAGTTGACCCAATGTTTAGAGTTGGTTATCTGAACTTTTATGTCCCGGCTGTAAAAAAATCAAAAGGGCGACCCATGGGAGGGCTGGTTATTTGGGTCAAGCAGTCCCTAAAATGTAAAATCCAGCTGCTCCCAATTGAATGTGACGACATTCTTGGTGTCAGATTTACCTTTCATCCAAATGTGGAAATTAATATCTATAATGTTTACGCCAGGAGGCTGCAGGGTGGTAATAAATCGGAAGTTGTAGCTAAACTAGATATATTACTACAGGCTTCCCCTAATAACACAAAGACATTGATTGCTGGGGATTTTAACACCACTTTTGAACCCCTTGGTTTAAATGACATCCATTTGACTGAAGAGGAGGATGCTAGGTGGGGAGTTCCCCAACTTAGCACCACACCTATAAAAAAGTGGACCGAGGCTGCTATTCAGCTTAAGGGTCTCTGTTTGGAGAACGAGCTGAGGGCCGCCAACGGGCGTACACTTTCTGATAAAATGGGGAAGGAAACCTTTGATAATGGTACAAGGGCAAGCAACATTGATTATCTACTAGTCTCTCTTAATCTGTGGTCTATTCTCCTTGATATGGAGGTTGTGGCACGTATTGAAAGCGACTATAACCCCTTGTGCGCAAAGTTAAAGTTGGGCATTCATACGGGGGATGACGCTCACCAAGGGCATTCCCACCCGGACCTTGTTATGGCAAATGATGAACGACACCTTAAATGGTGCCAAGTGGCTGGGCATCAAGAAATAATTCGTTTTATTGATGCAGACCTGGAAGGGGCCTTAGAGGCAATGGAGGACATCATACAGAAAGGATCTCCCCCCTATTCTTTGTTAGAGGCTCACAACAGGTTCTTTACTAAACTGAAATCATATTTCTGTAAACCCTGCTTAGGGAATAAAAGAGCTATAATTAAAAAACCAGAAAGCTGGTACAATAGCTCTTGTTACCAAGCTAGGAGGGATCTGGGTATAGCCCTAAAGTCTAAAGATATGAGAGCAATAAGACTGGCTAGGGCGAACTACAGGCGTGAGCAAATTGTTGCTAAAAAGGACTGGGAAGAGGGCCTGTGGCAGGATTTGAAAGTGGCATGTTCTACAAAGAATTCCAAACTTTTTTGGGAAATCTTTAAGTGGGACAGGGGAGGTTATGGAAAGAGTCCCCACAATCTCACGTTGATTGAATCATATGGGATTCTCGTGACATCCTACGCCGATGACACCCAGCTTGTCGTCACTATCGATAAAAGACTTCCGGATGCTGCCATCAAATTCCAAAACTGTCTGTCAGAAGTCTTTTCTTGGCTCAACCTGCACCATTTAAAATGCAACAGCGCCAAAACAGAAATAATTCCCCTCGGTAAAGGCACACTCTTTTCCCCCAAAGACTGGTGGCCTCATAATTCCGAAGCACCACCGAGCGCGGTTGCCTCAGCCCGCAACTTGGGTGTTCAATTTGATGCCTCCCTCAGCTTCGATGAACATGTGCGCATTACCGCAGGGCGCTGTTTCAGTTTGATCAGGCAATTAAAGAATTTTTTTTATTTTTTGCCTATCATTGCCAGGAAATCAGTCGCGGTGGCGCTTATCCTCTCCCGGCTGGATTATTGTAACGGCCTCTTAGCAGGTATCAAGAAGTCCTCCCTGAAAAAACTACAAACTGTCCAACACGCAGCAGCCAGGCTTGTTTTGAAACTCCCCCGCAGGTCCTCGGCCTCTGCAGCCCTCAACGCCCTCCACTGGCTGCCCCTCCATAAGCGAATCCTATTCAAGCTCTTAGTCACTGTATTTAAAGCTAACAGGTGCATGGGTCCATCCTACCTGATTAAGCGCTTCCAGCGTTACAATCCAACTCGCTGTTTGAGGTCATCGGGCGCCAACTTTATCTCTGAACCCCGTATAAAACTAAAATCCAAGGGTGGAAAGACCTTTTCTTTTCTGGCGGCCAAGGCATGGAACCGCCTCCCCCCCAGCCTTAGGCACGCCCCCTCTGAAAGCCTATTTAGGAAATCCTTGAAAACCTGGATTTATTCTCAGTCCGACTCTTCAGTTCTCGCAGCTATTTGATCCATGCCCCCCATAGACGACCTTCTGTGTGCTCAGCGCCAAGATGCTCCCTCCGGAGCGAAAGTTAGCGCTTTATAAATGTTAATAAATATCAAATATCAAATAATGTTGACCGTAACTCTTGGGTCGACTATTTTAAGCCCCAATATGCTGCCCGTGCCAATGGTAAAAGTATAGGCGATCACCCACATATTGTGTATAAGGAACCTCCTTTTTCCTTGAATGAGGTGGATAGGGTGTTGGACCTAGTCACTGAGGGGCGTGCTACCGGCATGGATTGCGTCCCCGCAGATTTATTTCTGAACAATAGAAGGCGTTGGCGACTTTATATTCTTTATCTGGCAAACGCCATAGCTTAAGGGATGGAAGTGCCCATCTCATGGAAAGGGGCTGAAATCGGGCCGGTGTACAAAAAGGGGGACAAGTCACTTGCAGCCAATTAGAGACCAATAAGTCTAATTGACTGCTTACAAAAAATCATGGGTCGGTTGGTTTTGGGCAGAATTCAGTCCTGGATGGATAATGACAATATTTTAAGTCACCGTCTAGGCTGGGTTCCGCGGGGAACAACCTTTACAACGCAACTTTTACAACGCACTACCATTACAACAAAACTTTTACAACGCAAAAACTTTTACAACCCATGTGGAGAAGTGTGGCTCACTGGTTAGAGGAGGCAGACCTGGAAGCAGAGGTCAGCCCGGGACCAGGGTTCAATTCCCAGCTCGGTGGGGTCTTGAGTCCTAAAAAATGTCCATGGACTCGACAATTCTCGCTCCGGTGCCTACTCAATTCACGGGTTCACACTCTGCGACTCTGGGCAATAGCTTGCTTAATCTCCACAACGGCCCCTCGCGGCGGGATGCCTGGCTTTCACCTTGTGGATACCCTGCCGGGGTTATCTCACAGGGGAATACCAGGACGGGTTCCCTAAGCAAGCGCTTAGAAACCGCTCGGTGATTTGCGCTATATAAATTCCTGTACATTTACATTTACAACGCATGTTTTTACAACGCAGGTACCTTTACAACGCATAGCATTACAACGTAAGTATTGGTAATTATATAATTATATTTAAAATGTTATATGTTTGGGTTTTTTGGTAAAGGGGTATTTTTAGGGTTCAGGGTCAGTTTTGGGTTTTTGGGTAAAGGGGTATTTTTAGGGTTCAGGGTCAGTTTTGGGTTTTTGGGTAAAGGGGTGTTTTTAGGGTTCAGGGTCAGTTTTGGGTTTTTGGGTAAAGGGGTATTTTTAGGGTTCAGGGTCAGTTTTGAGTTTTTGGGTAAAGGGGTATTTTTAGGGTTCAGGGTCAGTTTTGGGTTTTTGGGTAAAGAGGTATTTTAAGGGTTCAGGGTCAGTTTTGGGTTTTTGGGTAAAGGGGTATTTTTAGGGTTCAGGGTCAGTTTTGAGTTTTTGGGTAAAGGGGTATTTTAAGGGTTCAGGGTCAGTTTTGAGTTTTTGGGTAAAGGGGTATTTTTAGGGTTCAGGGTCAGTTTTGGGTTTTTGGGTAAAGGGGTATTTTTAGGGTTCAGGGTCATTTTTGGGTTTTTGGGTAAAGGGGTATTTTTAGGGTTCAGGGTCAGTTTGGGGTTTTTGGGTAAAGGGGTATTTTTAGGGTTCAGGGTCAGTTTTGGGTTTTTGGGTAAAGGGGTATTTTTAGGGTTCAGGGTCAGTTTTGGGTTTTTGGGTAAAGGGGTATTTTTAGGGTTCAGGGTCAGTTTTGGGTTTTTGGGTAAAGGGGTATTTTTAGGGTTCAGGGTCAGTTTTGGGTTTTTGGGTAAAGGGGTATTTTTAGGGTTCAGGGTCAGTTTTGGGTTTTTGGGTACAGGGGTATTTTTAGCGTTCAGGGTCAGTTTTGGGTTTTTGGGGTACAGGGGTACAGGGTAAAAATAAAGTAAAATTAAATTTAAATGAAATTAATTAAATGAAATGAAATTAAATTAAATTATATTAAATTAAATTATATTAATTTCAATTAATTTACATTAAAACATTTTATATATACTTACCAATACTTACGTTGTAATGGTATGCGTTGTAAAGGTACCTGCGTTGTAAAAACATGCGTTGTAAATACATGCGTTGTAAACGTTTTTGCGTTGTAAAAGTTTCGTTGTAAAGGTATGCGTTGTAAAAGTATGCGTTGTAACGTCATACATCCGGTTCCGCCCAAAAACAAGTACCATTGACCAGGTCTTTCGGTTCATCATGTTATATTGGCGCACCGTGGTCTTGGAAAAGGGCACTTTGTATAGGGGACTAGAAATAAATAGTGCAAAAACTAAGTATATGGTTTTGTCTGGTCGTAAAACGTGTGGGTCAAATAGACCTTTCAGATGGCTGATCAATATGAATGGTTCCCCGTTGGAGCATGTAGACGCTTTTACTTACCTGGGGGTCACCCTACAGAAAGACCTGGGGTGGTCCAGCCAACTAGATATCACGGTTTTAAAACTCCGCCAGCAGGCAGGTATCCTTCTAAAAAAATTCTCCACCTCAACAACTAAGCCCATCAGTCCCTTACTGGAAGTATATGGGATGAAGGTCCTAGTTTCGGCCTTATATGGAGCCGAATTATGTGGTTTTGAAGATCTTAGGAAATTAACGCTTGCTGAAAATGAATTTCTTCGAAAAGCCACTAGCGTCCCCATAAGTACCCCCTTAGTACCGCTAATGTGGGACCTTGGAAAAAAGGCGGTCCATGACTTAGCCGGTTCTTTACTAGCGCCGGCTGTGGACGACAGAAGAACTACAGCATTATGCTCAAGGTCTGAAGGAGGTAATGGCTAAGGACACGTCCCAAAAAATTGATTGGCTTAAGAACAGCAAGTCGATACTTTCCAGGTTAGGGATGAGTGACTTATGGGAGGACCCAGAAAATGCTCATTTTCCCTCTAAAAAATCATTAAAAGAAAAATATTGGGAAATGGTGATCTCTGAAGCAAGGTCAGAGGGTCTTTCCACGCACTTAACTAGTTGCTTCATGGACATTAAAGCCCTGCCGAAACTAGAACAATACTGGGACATTATTGCTAAACAACAGGATCGTAAGCTCTATTTCCAGCTTAGAGTAGGATCACTCCCAGTAAGATCCTTTACGGTTAAATGGGCAGACAAAAGTGGAATTGATAGATGCCCCAATTGCGAGGAGGAACAAGAGTCAATCAGCCATTTTTTATTCTTTTGTCCCCTGTATAAAGTCCCCAGATCATTGTGGATCAAGCCTTTATGTAAATTACTAGGGCTTCAAAGTCACGCTGAGGCTCTGAGAATTTTAACTACAGACTCGATGCCTACAATTGCTGTTGCCGTGGCTAAATTTTTGAAATGGGCCTGGGTAATCTGCACAAAATTCATAGCGGTAAAAATGTAAAAAACAAATTGTATTTGTCCTTGCACCTACGGGCCACCATTTGCGAACTTTGCACAATATCCACCTGTACTAATGTATGCTTATGCAATAGTTTTTATGTCTTTTTTAAACTGTAATTCGACATAGTCTATTCTAGTTTAATACTTTTTTTAAATAATCTATTGTATGGATTTTAATGTCTTTTATCTCTGTTTGTGTAAGATATGTATGTATACTTTTATGACTTAATTGTCGAATAAAGTTTGTGAAATGGACTCTATTGGAGGCCATTAAAGTCAAAGACAAGTTGCTCACCAGGCAATTGAAGACAAGGTATAATGTATATGTGTAAGAGACACCTGGCAAACGAGACATGGAAATTGGACAGATGGGAGGCCCTAAAAACAGCCTTATCTACCAAAGACTTAAAGAAGTTCTGGTCTGTAGTCAGCACCGGCAGTAGTGAGGGCAAGCCAGGAGTAGAACCCAATATAGCAGCAGAAGTGTTGGAAGTGCACTTCCAGGCTTTATACACAATACAGAAAATTCAGTGCTTCTTTGTTCCTCCACCTGCAACTTTGCTTAGGGTCAATCATGTAGAAGCTACAGAGTTTACTTTTCTAGAAGTGGCAAATGCAAAAAATAAGCTCTCCCCCGGTAAGTCACAAACCGAAAATCTGGGGACCCTATTTACAGGTTTTATTCAATGCCATCTTGAAGGGCATGCCAATCCCCGAAAACTGGGCAGGGGCAGAAATTGTCCCAATTTTTTAAAAAGGCTCTCCTCTCCTGCCAGCTAACTACAGACCAATCAGTCTGAGTGATGTCACACAAAAACCCTTTGCAAGGGTAATTCTTAATCGCCTTCAGGGGTGGATGGATGACCACGAGATACTAAGTCCATACCAGGCTGGATTCACGAAAAACATCTCCACCGTTGACCAAATATACAGACTTCAACTAATATTTTGGAAAATGGTGAGAATGGAGGGGGCAGTCGCTATTTTATTTTCGTGTATCTTAAGACGGCCTTTGAATTAGTGCACAGGGCAAAGTTATGGGAGGTACTTAGAGAAATGGGAATCCCCCCTTACCTGTTGAGCATACTCATTAGACTGCATGAAGGCAATTTTGCCCGGGTAAGATGTGGGAAAGGAGGAGACCTGACCTCATGATTCCCAGTTGACAGTTGACATGTGTGCTCGCACCGACCCTGTTCTTCCTCTTTGTCAATGCACTGAGTGCCCAACTCATTGAGGTCAGGGACAATGATGCCCCCAAACTGGCAGGTACTAAGATCCTGGCAATAATGTTTGCCGATGATGCCCTCCTAATGTCGAAATCCCCTATGAGTATCCAGAGGGTTTTGGACAGTTTTGCCACCTTTTGCAATAATAGGGGGTTGGAGATCAATACTCAGAAGACAAAGTTTATGATCTTCAATCCACCTGAAACATTGCATCCCAACCCCAGTTTAGATGGCACCATGCTGGACAGGGTGACGGCATTTGAATACCTAGGGGTTACCCTGACAGAAAATATGGAGTGGGGCCCACAAATTGCTAGGGCTAAGCTTAAGCTAGCCCAGACTACTGGAGGAATTATTAAACTATTGCGAAACTTTTCCTCCAAACCTGCTGGGCATATAGTGGCAGGCTTGGTAAACCAAGTCTGTGGAGTAGCCCAGAGGAAGCGTGTTCTGCCATCTCCCGTTGCGAAGTAGTAAAAGTCTACCGAATGAGCAAGCTAGCAGAGGTGCAAGGGAATCCGTCAATAGGACATCTGAAGGCTACATTTTTATCCCTGATGGACGAGTATTTACTTGAGACCTTCTTAGATGACATCTATCCATCCTGGGCAAGAAAATTATATGTCCAGTTCAGACTGGGCACCCTGCCGCTCCGTGTCTTTTCCTGTAAATGGGCGGGCACGGCCCGACGAGAGTGTCCAGCCTGTAATTGGGAGGAAGAGTCAGAGCTGCAAGTCATCTTTTTCTGCCTTGCTTACAAACGAGCCAGGAAATATTTGCTTGTCCCACTATGTAGGAATGTAGGGTTTGTACACTGCACAGAGGCATTCAGGGTTTTAAAGCACAATAGGAGCAAACCAAGCAAACCGATTGTATTTGCTGTATCGCGATTTTTGACCTCAATGTGGCATAGGCGCTGGTCCTTTGTACATATGCCTGTCCAGTAACAAATACTTTACTGCTTCAGAATTTCTAGGTTTTTTCTTTTAACTTACTTTTAAAAACATTTTATTACTTTTAACCTTAAAATGAATAGTTTCAAGTGTTCTGAAATTTGTAATTTTCTTATCCCAATGGCTGCCGTAATGAAATTGTAATGAACTGCTACTTCCATGACTATCTCATGTAACTTTTAATGATACTTACATTAACAGCATTCCTATTGCTATTTGTTGATGGGTTTCACTAGGAGTCTGTCTATCTAACCCATTGCCTCTTGTTCTGCACACACCTTGCTTATGTAACTTAACAAGTCTACTGGACTTAGTTATGTGTTGGTGTAGATCCTCTTTTTTAACTCAAATTATTGAGGTGATGTAAATATATTTTTGTAAAGAAGACTGTTTTAAATTGCTATGAATTGTAATGCTTTTTTACTGTGAGTATACTTTTATGGTCGCCTAGACCGAAATAAAGTTTTCTGAAGAAGAATAAATTGGCTGAAATGCATCAATTACAAGAACGATTACTGCTAATATGAGACCAAGAAAATGATGTTAAAATGTTTAAAGCAAAGTGAATTAAACATTGTGAATGAAACATTTCTTGCAAAATGAGCAACTGAAAGAGCACCTGGAACAATTGGGGCCTCATTATGATGTCGGGTGGACCACAACTGTGCGACCGTCGGTTGCGGTCCGCTCGACATCTGCCCCTGTGGTCCACCTTATGCATTACAATGCATCAGGTGGATGCATCGGACAGAGGGATCGTTCGCTGATCTTCCGTGTTGGTATGCATCACAATCCCATCATGGCGGCGGGGCCAGCCTCGGCTCCGCCATGGGGATTATGATGTCACTTTCACGCAGCCTTTCCATTTTGGCCTTTCAGACATGCAAATGCTGTCAGAAAGAGCCTTTGGAAGCCCGTAGCAGGGCACCCTTGATCCCTGGACGTCCGCTATGAGGTCTATGGTGCCCCCCTAAACATCCCTGCTCTATGTGGCAGGCACCGCATTGTGCCTGCCAATGTTGCAGGGATGAATAAAAACATCAATTTTTCAATCACAGCTTGTGCTGCAGGCCTTTTCCCCTGCTGCGCAAGGTGGCATTGGAAAATGGATGTTTCCAACTGTCCAAATTCTGCGCTCTTAACTATCGACCTAAGGTTGGGCAGTTCCTTTCCACAACTGTGTCAGTTGGACACAAGTTTGACTGACATCGTGATCAGCCCCTTAGTGTTTTCCTCTCAAACTAATATCGGACCACCAAAGAGACAATAGCAATTTTCCAATTTGTATTTTTTATATTTTGGTTAAGTTTGTTTAACATGTTTGATCAAGACAAAAAACCTTCACCAGGCTACACTAAATTCCCTATCTACATTTTGTTTATACTTGTGAATTACTAAAGGAACATATTGGAGGTGGTTTCAAAGAAAAAACTTTGAAATATTGTATATTTCCACTTACTTTTCTGACTACTTGAAACAACATTCTAAAATGCTCGCTGCTTTTTGATAAAAGTGATTTGTTGTCCCACAAAAGAAGAGAGCTATTCCTAATACCCATATATTGCATCAGGTGACACTCGAGGTTTTGGAAACGAAAATAGATAACATTTGTGAATACACTCTTTCACAAAAGAGGCGGTCAATTTAGGGCATTAACTCTGATTCCTGTGTCACATGTTATTATAAACACTCAGGGCCTGATTACAAGTTTTGCTGTCCTGCAGTTGGCCGCCACTGAGCAACCTGCTGCAAGACCACAAAACCTGAAGTCAGACCACCTGCCAGATTCGGACTGGAATCCAAATTGGGTGGTCCTGCTGCGTTGGTCCTATGGCAGTGCATATCTAAGGCACATAGGTGTGCCTTAGACATGCACCATCACGAGACCGCCGCAGCGTGTTCCAGCATGGAAAAAACTGCACAAAGCTATGCATTTCTTTCGGTGCAGGAACAGGGGCTGCAAACAACTGGGGGCACAACATGTGCCCCCTGCATATATTCCCATGCGTAGAGGTGATGGGGCCCTGTTAGGGCCCCTGACTTTCCTCATTGCCACCCTTTTCATGGTGACTCACCACCATGAAAAGGAGAGCAGTCAAGCAGCTTGTAATATGCTTGGCGGTGCAGCGGCAGAACCCTGAGCATATTGCAGCCTAAGTCCTCTGCGCAACCATCACGGGATCATGGATTTCAGTTGTTGCAGCAGTCCAGTGATGTTCCAACCGCCGTATTCCTAATATGGAGGCTGGACCACCAGTCTGGCGGTCCATGAACTGTCACTGCGACTATGGTGGCCTGATGGAGGGCCATAGTCGTAAATAGGCCCTAAATCATTAAACCATGAATGTTGGTATCGAGAGCTGCCTCCATATCCATGAAACTGAGCACACAGGTGTGAACATCATACCTAGTGTAAGGCATATAAAACTCACTTAGAACTTGGCTGATAGACACCTAGGTCAGCATAGACCCTGTGCTCTGATATTCTGGTGGAGGATTAGAGATTCTCACTTATCGAGTGGGAATACCGTACATCACATGAAGGTGACAGGAACAAAAAATCACCGATATTCCCTAGCCTTATGTATCAGGCCTCCAGGTCAAGTTTAACTTTGGGTGAGGAATTAGCCATTCACGGATAAAAGTATGTCTGATGTAGTACACTGACTGTCCAAATTCCATTGGGATGTCAGTTTAAGGTTTCTGCTGGTGCTCTTCTGGCTGAAACAAATGGTCCTTCTGTTTCTAAACACAGTGGGCGGACCATCAGTTTGGCATACATAGTAGTCCGACAGATATGTAGTGAAGAAGCCTGTATGCCACACTGCAAATGAGGCCAGAGCCTCTTACAGCTGCTATATGGAATGCATTGTTATGTACGCTGTGTCCTTATGCAGCTCTATCTTTTGGCAACCCTGACTGACATCTAATTTTGAAAACATTGGTGCTCTAGAAAGATTTACTATTGTCTACAATTGTACTACTGTTGTTTATTGTGGGGGTTTGATAATAAGAAGTTAACAAGTACTTGTCAATACTATATGCAGACCTGCCTGTGATGTCTGGTTTTGTCTACTACTGTTTGGGCCAGCCAACCTGTTGGCTGTTTTAACTTTATTGATTTCTTCCAGTCTCAGCTGTTCCTTTTCCACCTACTTTATGTCAAAGGGTTTGTACCAGTGTAAGACTCCTAGATGCACCAAAGCATTAATGTGTAGTGCCACATTTGTTGTACGCAATGTAGTCCATCACATTGAACACTAGTTGAAAATTGTTAAGAATGTTTTGAGTGGCACAAAAACTCATACCTAGACACAAGTTAATTTACTACATGCTTATTTGTGCCCCTCGGTATGCAAACATCTCTGTGTGGTCCTTCCCCATTATGGTATTTACAGAGGCTCTTATTCTATGGTAACTTATGAATATGCTTTCACTTGGATATCTATATATATATATATATATTTTTTTTTTTTTTGAGTGCTCTCATTTGTAACTAAACCCAGGATTGGAGGTTTTTTCGTTTTGAAATATATATATATATATATATATTCACTGAAAAAACCATAGGTTTCGCCCATGTTATAGTTAGCTGGACATTTCTCTCAGACAAAACCATTGAAATTCCCCCGTTATAGTTAGTTCAGCTCGTGCACCCGCAATGCAATGCTGATGACATCATGTCACTGACCATGTCATGAGTGATGTAATATGTGACGTCTTCAGCCGTGCATTGCGGGCGCGCGATTTATAGTTAGCTGAACTAACTATAACGGGGGAATTTCAAAGGTTTTGTATGAGTGAAATGTCCAGATAACTATAACATGTGTGAAACCTATGGTTTTTTCAGGTAATTTCAAAGGTTTTTTAAATGATCATTTCTAACTTTAACGTAACTGAAACCTATGACTTTTTCAGTGAATTTCAAAGGTTTGTTAAATGTCAATATCTAACTACAACATCCCTATAACCTATAGTGTTTGTTAAGTAAAATTTAAAAACACGTGTATACTTTTTATAGTAAAAAAACTTAACAGTAGTGTTTTTACTTATAATTATACCTCCTGATTTTATGGTACTTATTTTTGGGACATTTCCATCTATATTTATACTTATTTTTTTTTTAAAATAATTGTATATCTATTTACACATATGTATATTTCGGATTTTGTAAAAAAAATTATCTAAAATTAGTATAGTTCCACATTTATTTTACTGATAAATATGCACTCATGGCTGAAAGACTAACCGTTTTTACTCATGTAAACACTCTTAGATGATAAACTATACACAATCTTCATATTAAAATGTGCAACTTTTATCATACAAGAATATATATTGCTCTTTAAGGATCTTTTCTAAAAGTCTTTTATTGTTTTAACCCTTTTACTTTTAGAACGACAGACCTATTGCCCTACTACTCATCATTGACAGCATTTACAAATGCTCAAAAAAGAACCCAATTTCCGTATTCATGCACAGTTTAAAATAAATACAAAAAGGAAAATAAATACTTTTCTGTTTTTATTTATCTTTAGAAATCAGTAAAAACATAAATCAAGCAGCCCTACTTATAATTTAAGAATATTTTCAACTTAAAAACCAGTAATTAACATATAAGTGTGGTAAAAGTATGACACAGCACCTATAATACCCGACTTTCAACAACACCGTTCGATTCCATAGTCCATCAGCATCTTAGCCCACTACTATCCCACTGTAAGTAATACCTTGCTTAATCTTCCCAACGCCCCAAGCGCCAGCACACCTTTCCGAGGGTAGGTTTACGATTTACAAATGCAAGAATTTTTTTAATTAAGAAGCATAGTAATAACGAATATGAATCCGGTTTTTTTCTTCTAATGTTAACGATATTTTCTTTTATGTCTTCTATTTAGATGTTTTTAATCAAGAGAATGCAAACAACACAGTTTCCCGAGTAACACTTTTTAAACTCTCCAATGTATGTAGATAATATACCTTATACGTGTTACTATGGAAATCAAAACCTTTACAGCTTCACAGTTTGTAACTTTTCCCAACACGTGCAGTAGTAAAACAGTTAAAACATGAGCAAGTGTAAAATGTAAAACGTGACATCTAAATAGGCGGAGTCACATCTTCCTTTCGTAGACTACTTAACAACCAAAAACTATATAAACCACACCTATTGTGCAATTAGTTTCGTTTTCGCGAGTTATTTCTGAGTCGCCAATCTGTGATGCAGGTTCCGTTTTCTAGCAACGGAGAGTTGTAAGTTGTTTCAATATGGCATAGGCATAGTACTTAGTTATAATTTGTGGCTATTTGTCAATATCTTAACATTTATATCTAGAAAAAATTTGTATTGCATGTTTTTCGCTTTTTCTCTGTAACGTCAGCAGCTTGTTTTTAGAAACAGATAGTTTACAACAAACATTGCTCCTTTTCTGGCTGCTTTTAGCTTATATAATGTGACTTTTTATATTATAATATTGACACTGTACTTCGCTTGAGAGGTGTTGGTGACCCGCCGACGCAAACCTTAAACATTTACAATCAACCTCACCATCTTCCAGTTGTTATCGTGTTTTCCCCTCGAGATCATATATTGTTAATATGTATATTATAACATTAACAGTTATGGTGATCTCAGTGGAGTTCATGATCAATCGTCACAAAGAGTAACGATATGTAAGCAACGTTACCGGCTTCCAGTTTTCAGTCTGTTGCCCCCTTGTGATCATGTACTGTGAAAATATATGCATATTATAATTCTCACTGTCATGATCTCAGAGGTGTTTATGACCCGTCGCCACGAAGATCAAACTTTTTCACCTCCCGGAGAAAAGAAGTTCAGTAAATAATTACCGCTCGAAAGTATTTCATTATGGATGTTCTGTTAAATACATAACTTTATTTTCCTTTTCTTCTTACTGTAACAATTGTATCAATTGTTATATTGTAATAGATTGTCCTATTGTTACAGAAGAGGAATAGGAGATTGTTCAGCGCCATCTGTAATATAGCTTTCAAATATTAAAACATACTTGATCAGATATTTTTTTCAAGAAACATATTTTACGAAACTGCTGAATAAAAATATAGCTATCATGCATACTTGGGTGTGGTCACAACAACTGTGCGCTGTTAATACCTTTGATGTTTATATGTGACGTCCCCCCCTTTTTTGTTAAACCAAAATTTCGAGTCACACAATCGATGATCCGTGCTTAAATGTATTTTGTTGTATCACTAATGATTACTATTAACGTGAATAACACAACAAGGGTACACGCCACAATGGCAATCGACAAGGATATCAGAATTATCACCATCAAGTTCATATATATAATTACTGTAATGATAACATTGTGATATTTAGATACTGTGCTGGCCAAGAACCGCTTTAGGGTAGGGTAGAGAGAGGGAAAAAATCTCCAAAGTAGATTAATAATATTGTTTATTATGTGACAAGGTATGTGCAACAACTGTTTTGTCATGTCAACAGATCCTAAAACTTCTAACCACATTCCGGAATAACTGGGATGGTGCAGTGAGCTAAAAAACGGTGATGGATCAAGCCCTGATCTTTTGACTGGGTAGGAGTGTTCTGCTTAATTCAGATACTCTGTCCATCACCACCCCCTTTTATGAATCACATTCCGGAATATGTCATTTGTTTTGTGCCATGTGCATGCCCCTAAATCCCCCGCCTCCTTTATCACTGATTGGTTCTTTCACTTACAATGAAGAATTGTGCATGCAGACACCCCTACTACTATTCGTTTTGTCCAACCACCTCGCTATCCTCTTTACATGCCGATCACACGTTCCAATTAGACATACCACGCAACAACTGGGAAAACACTGTAATTCAATGACATCACAGTAATCCCTGACAGGAAGGGAAGATTTTCTGATCATATGTCTTTCAAACACGCATTCACATATCGGAGGTTTAAGTGCTAGTTCTCTGAGCAGGGTTGTCGTTTATGTTCTCGGAACAACTTAAATTCAATTTCTGCTTCTGGGTCACGTGTCCACAATTGGAACACGGCGACCCACGAGAGGATCTACTAGAAGTCTTACCTAACTCAAAAGTTAGTCTCAACCCCTTGCTCCGCATCGTTCTTTCTTTGTAATCCACACAGTGACAGAGACTTCATTTACTGTGGTTACACAACAATGGGATTAACAAACCTGTGCTCTTTATTTTCAGACAGCACACACCCATGGAGTTATCCGCTCCTCGAGTGCACTGAAACCGCCTCTCCGGGCTTACAGCCCTTTGAAAACACCTCCGGATAATTTTCATTTTCATTATATTGTCCTTTTCTGAAACTGGAGCTAATGCGCAGATATTGGCATCTTCACAAATAACAAAATCGACATCTGTTTTCACAGCGTCAACCTCTTGACTACGATTTTCTGCTTTGAACAAGTATCGTGGCAGAGTCTCTATAGTCAAGGAACGATTGCTTTGATTTGACAACAACCAAGGAGTACATATTTTCGGGTAATGTCCCTTATAAATAACTCACGTTAAACCACGTAAACCTTTAATTTCTCTACACACTGCATTCGAGAAACCTTTAAACCAAACTTGACGTTTCTCACCCATCCCTCTTCTTTCCTTCTCCTACACTTGTTGTTACCTCTATCCTGCAGCTTACTTCAAACTGGAAACCACGCACTAGGTCACTGGCCCTGGTGGGTCGGAATTATCACCGGTGGAGCGGGTAGCTGTCCTTTGTTTTAGAATCCTTGTCCCCTCCCTCACCATCTCTAAGACTACTTCTCCCATAAACAGTGCCCCCCTTAATTTTCGCCCTCTGTCTTTATTTCCCTTGTTGTATTCAGACCTCCTATCTTTGTCGTGCCTCAATTGCAGGTATGATTCTTCCTTATCTTTTCCCTACACATTCACGTGAGACTTATCACATGTGTAATGAGGGCACAAAGAATGAGTGTGATCCGTCTGTCACTTTTCGTACACCTAGACCCACAAACAAAGCACTTATAGACATTGCATGACCCTTTCACCTTCTCTTTACATCTCACACATATGTCACATCACACTAGTGAATTCATAATTGGACTGAGCTTTCACTACCTTTTTCACCAACGGATTAAACCTTAATATATCGTACACTGCGAACGTCTCACTTTGAGAATTCCATGTTCTGGTTTAACACATAAATGGATGCATTGTTCATAGTACTCATATAACATCATGTCAGATGTTCTATTGTTATCTATTGTATCTTTCCCAGCCCTGAGGAGTCGCGGAAAACATTTTCCAAACGCGATGAAACACGTGTCGGCTGGCTGGTTTTGAAATAATTAAAGGACTAAACTGTAGTAATACTGTACAGGAAACCGCTGTGTTGTTTCTGTTAGCTCTGTTCTTCTACATATGTGTGTCAACATAGACACAACTGTATCCATTTTCTTTGCTGTGTGCATAGGGTATTTTTGTAGTATTTGTTTAGTGTGTCGGTAGTTCTCTGACACACAATTGAGTGGTTATAGGGTCTTTTTCCGCTCACCCAGTTGCACCACACTATCATTGTTGTATGACACTTTTGCGTCCACCTTTAGCTGAGCGCCCACTTGCTACTCTGAAATCTAAAAACCCTTTCTCCTGTTAGCGCGTTAATATAATGTGAGGACTTCAAAGAGAAAGCACCCTCCAAAAGTTGTATTCAGTCAAAGAATTCATTGTGATCGGACATCAGCCAGAAATATCCAAAACTTCAATATGGAAATCTGTTCAGTAGACATCCTTCCTCCAAGCAGTTCAATGCCCAAAGGGCCACTATGCCATCAGCCTCGCAGAGAACAGTGGCTCACCACGGCTGCCGCAGCACTCCATTGTGAAAAGGGACACTGTTTACCCAGCATTGAAGCACACAAAAAACAAGCCCACTATACTATAGTACATAAAATATCATTTTGTACATTATTACAGCTTACAAATTGAAGTTTTTACCTTCCCATTATCGCATCATTTGTCACCTGTTTTGTTTAAAAATGTGCAGTTTTATTGCCCATGACCGTCTCATTTTACCTGTTGCAGTGTGGACTTTGCAATCAAAAAACTGTTGTATTTGTAAAATTGACTGTAACAACTCGATTTTTCCTCCTTCTCCCTTGATCTGTGCTCAGACCTGTGTGTTAATCAATCCATCCCCAGCTCCCATTTTGTCTTAGTAAGTGAGTGAAACCAGATTAAACCCCTGTGCTCCCCTTAGAAACAGAGATATTATACATCAGAGACAGAAAAGAGGGTGCTCAGAGACTGTTGTAATCTGCTGTCACTTGCTTAAACTGTGTTTGGAAAGGGATTGTAGCACTCGTTTTTTGGCTAGGAGAGTGAGTTGTTTTAAGTGTTGGAAAAGCAGCATTGTTGGAGGGCAAGTTACCCCTACCTGCAGAACTCCAGAGTGTGTATTGAGCCTGTCTGTGCTCCTATGAGATTCTGAATTGAGGAGCAGCTCCAGCCCTGTACCTAGCAAATATTTGCTACACCTTATATAGGCTACTGTTGGATGCTACATTTGTGTACTGATTGGTGGTAGTATTGTGTGTTTCTATTGGATTAGGTTTAGTGTTCTCATTTGTTGGGTATTTGAGGGTGCTGATTGGTTCCTGGTTCAGTGATTCTAATGATGTAGGGCTTAGGGATCTGAATGGTGGATAGGTTTAGGGTTTCTGATTGGTTCCTGGGGCAAGGCTTTCTATTGGATGTAGGACTTAGGGTTTTGTGCAAGATTGGTTTCTGGAAACAGGGCTGGGACAGGGGCTGGGGCTAGGTTTTGCATTGGATGTAGGGCTTAGGGTTTAATGCCTGATTGGCTGCTGGGACTAGGGCTGTGATTGGCTTTATGAGACTGCTATCCTATTGGTGCCTTTGGCATTTGGCTAGTGTTGTGATTGGTTAGGTTTAGGACTAGGGTTTCCATTGGCTGAAGGGGTAACCTGATTACTAGGGCTATTTCAGGGTAAACATTGTTTACCACAAATCCTTTTTTTCGCAGGCAATTACAACACAGTTGTTACAACAATATATATTAAAAAAAAACAACCTTGTTGTAACAACCCATACCATTACTCCGCAAGTCGGAACAATGACTTGCGGAGGGGGCAGAAGGTGTTGGATTTAAAATCCAACACCTTCCCTACTGTTGCACATACTGGAGTTGGAATGCTAACTTATACTATTCTAACATCCAGCGCCCCCCCCTAAAGTAAGTCGTTGTTACGACTTGCTGGGTAATGGTATGCGTTGTTACTACGCGGTCATTGTAACGACTGCGTTATAATTGCATGCGGAAAAAAAACATGCGGAGTGCAATGGCATATTCCCATTTAAGGCCAGGACTCAGGGCATCTCATCACGAACACCGCCCACATCCACTATCATCAAAGCGTGTTCTCTAGACTGACTACTAGTAAATGTTTGATCGCTCTCCAAAAAGAAACATCAAATCTATGACCTTCTCACTGACACAAAACCTAACATACTATGCAAAACTGAATCATGGTTGGGAGACGATATGGCTCCAGTCCTGCATGAAGCCATTCCTCCAGGCTATCAAACTATCACCCAAAATCATATAGGCAAAAGAGGAGGTGGCCTAGCTGTTGTGTTCAGGCAAATATTACATATCACTAAAGTTGACAACGTCTCCATACAAGACTGTGAGGAACTCTTCACCGGATGCAATCCTACACTGTCCTCCTCTGGTAACCTCCTGCTGCTTTACAGGCTTCCACCTAGCAATGCAACCTTCCCAGACACTCTTTTAGACAAGGTTTCATACTTGATAACACTACACTCCAACCTATGCATTCTGGGTGACCTCAACATTTGCACTGGTGCAAAAACACAGCAAATACATTTTCAACTGTTGTAGTTTATGCTTAATATGGAATGGTGCAAAGACATTTTCCTTGAGTCAATAGTAAAGACATTTTACACTATTGCTTTTAAAGTGTTTACATGTGCAATAGACAATTTAACAAAGAAACCTTGTTCTGTGACTAAACCTTTTAAAACAAATCGCACAACGTGATATTGCCAAAGTTAGGCTACTTTAGTCATAAAAACGGAGAATTTGATACAGCCTTACAATTATCATCTTTTTCATTTAAAAGTCATTGAATAAGTTTTTCATGATTTCCTATTATATATAAATTGAAAAGAAATGGTGTGTAATTAACATCCTCCAGTTTTAGGCCTTGTTCCAAATGTTTGTTCAGAACAAATAACGTTTTGTCCATCCCCTACTACACAGCTGCAAAATTACGCACATGGATTAGCAAATATGCTGCTGTTGAATAATCTCCAGTGTTTTTGCATTCTTATTAGGTTATTTGATTAAATAACTGATGTATTATTTTTTAAATATAATGTAGTTCAGTCAACTCAAATGTTAGGTGAAATGTTCTGAACCTGAATGCCAACATTTTGTCAAGGATAGTTAAATGCTCATTCAGAACCCGAAATTAGAATGTTTTGGGAACGTAAGCAACCTCTTGTGCCTGACAAATGTGCACATGAACCTCTGATTACACAGATGATGAACACTCATTATCTTGTCTGTGCAAGGTCAGTCAGGTGTAGCAACCTATTCATTCGTGTTTATCCAAATAAATGCCTTTGTAACAGTTTAATCTAAAATATTCACAACATTAATATCAATGGCAAAGCTGTCATTTTCGTATAAATATATCAGCACGTGTCTACTGAAAAACAGCTGTTATTTTGCATTTTATGACATACATCGTATCAAGTTCTTGTGGTGCTAGAAAGGGAATCTCAAATTTCTCAATCCTAACACATTTTTTAGATACTAGCTGGGAACAAGACATGCAGTAGCCAGGAAGATTTTTTTTTTTTTTAAATATCTTTATTCAAGTTTTTCTCACAGTTATACACCCCCCCCCCTGTTTCATACCATACAAGAAACAAAAAAACAAACAACAAAAGAAAACATGAAAAATGAGAATACATACAGAAAATATATTAGGTATATCCAAAAATGAATCATGATCTAGATGTCAACAAACTACTAGCTCTACTAGATCCATCAGATTTAGCTCCAACTCTAGGTGTAGTTTTGTATCCACTGAAGTAGTGGGCCCCAAATCTGCATACCTCTTTTCTTTTTATTAATCCCCTTGGTTTTATATATATCCACCTCCAGGCTACATATCGCTAATAATCGTGTCCTCCACTGTGCGAAAGCCGGTGGGTTTTGGTCAAGCCAAGATGAGGCTATGCAGAGTTGGAGAACAGCCGTGGCCACGAAAATCAACCCTTGCATGTGAATAGGCCGCTGGTTATTGGCTACTCCCAACATTATTTCTTCAGTTGCAATAGACATTCTTACAGGAAAAATCCCTGATAAAAAGTCAGATATTTCGTTTATCAAATTAGATAATGGGTTGCAAGAGGCAAACATGTGAGTAATATCGGCTGCATATAGTGAGCAACGCAGGCATGTTGTTCCCTTTCCTGATGCCCATTTTGCGATCCTATGAGATGTATAGTAGAGGGAGAAAAAAGTTTTATAGAATTGTGCCTGCAATTTTATGGACATTAGACATGTTTGTGAAAATTCATACGCACGCTCGGGGGTTGATGGCTGAATTACTAGTTTGGAGTGCCAATCAGCTAGCTGTTTGCCCATGTCATCTGGGAAAGTTTCACTTAGTATTTCATACATTTCCCCAATTTTAGGGGTGTTTTGCCTGCATATGGTTTCTATTGTGGTACTATATTGGAACTTTTCCCGTCCCCCCTATTTTCTTTAAGAAAAAAGCCCTAATCTGCAAATATTTAAAAAAAATCCCTATGGCTGATGTCATATTCAGAGTGCAGCTCTGAGAAGCTTTTTAGGCCACTTGGTGTATAAAAACAGCCTAAATAATTGATACCTGCCTCTATCCACCTAGTCATACACCAATCCTGAAAGATCACTGGTAGATCATTATTGCGGTTAACTGGTGTTTAACATGAATAACAGCCCAACCCTAGCAGTTTTCTTATATTACTCCAGACTTTATGAATGCTAGAGATGCTCTTAAGTTTCACTTTCTTAAAGTAGTTGTCATTGACATGTTGCCATAAACACCCCTCGCATCCCGCCCCCAGGATAATTTCTTGCGGAGTTGGAATAGGGTGGATGCTATATTCTTTAGATATAGTGTCTTACAGTATCTAATTACCGTTGCCCAATAGTATAATTTGAAGTTAGGCATACCTAGTCCTCCTCTTTCCTTAGGCAGCATAATCCATTTAAGTGCACGGCGAGGTCTCCTAAAGCCCCAAATAAATCTGGAAAACATAGTCTTAATGATTTTAAACTGCTGAGGAGTAAACACCAGACATATTGTGCGGAAGAAGTACAGAAATCTGGGCAAGAAAAGCATTTTAATGACATTGCACCTTCCACCGATTGTGAGGTGCAGATTATCAAGTCGGGTTAGTTCTTTTCTGGTGCGGTTAATCAGTGGATCAAGGTTTGAATTCACAATACTGTCTACCTTTGCACTTATATTGACTCCAAGGTAAACTGCATGATCTGTTACCCTGTTATCACTCATCCTGAGTTTATCATTGATGACAATCTGAGTTTTCTCCGAGTTCAACTTGTAACCTGATACCTTTCCGAATCTCTGGGCCTCCTCCTCAATCACTACCATAGCTTTATTGGGATCGCAGGTGACCAACGCGATATCATCAGCGTATGCTAAGACTTTTGTGTCATGATTGAATACACGAATAGGAGCCACTGAGGGTTGATTTTCAAGTTTAAAGATGAATGCATCAATATAAACCGCAAATAGGAGAGGTGAACAGGGACACCCCTGTCTTGTTCCCCTAGTAATTGTACATTTCTCCGACAGGGTCTCATTAATCATAATACTAGCTCCTGGGTCAACATATAATCCTTGGGTGGCTTTAATGAAGCCTCTAGTAATCCCGCATCTTATCATAGCTGCCAATAGGAATGTACTGGAGACCCTATCGAACACCTTTTCTGCGTCAAGTAGAATTAGCGCCATAGGGCCTCCTGTTGTTTCTGTGAAATCAAATAGCGAGATCACTCTTTGTACATGATCCGTTGTTGATCTCCCTGGGATAAACCCATGTTGGCGAACTGAGACAATCTTATGGATAATTGGCGCTAGTCGGGCAGATAGGAGTTTCGAGTAAATCTTGGAGTCCCCATTTATCAGTGTAATGGGTCGGTATGAGCCCATTTCAATGGGGTCCTTGTTTTTTTCAGGAAAACCATAATTTTCGCGGCTGACCAAGAAGGAGGTGGATTCCCGCCCCGAAAAATAGAGCTGAATAGTTCCAGCATAACTATTCTAAGCTGGTCCGTGAATTTCACAAAAAATTCCGTAGGTATCCCATCTATCCCAGCTGCTTTGCCATTCGCCAATGAATTCAGAGAGAGCAGAATTTCGTCCCACCCAAGGGGATTATCTAGGTTAGTCTGATCCTCTTCATCCAGACAGCTGCCCTCGCATTGCTCTAAATACTCCTCCGGGTTCTCCTGGTCACTGCCTGGCTCTTTATATAGTTCTTAAAGGAACCGCTGAAATGCTGTTCTAATTTCAGATGCTTCGGTTCCCAACCCTCCATCTAGATCTTTAATACCCTTTATAATATTAGCTGGCAACTCTTCTCTTGTACGAACCGCTAGCTGGTGCCCAACTGGTTCACTAAGCTCATATGATTTTTTCTTGCATATTGGGGCTTTAGTAATGGCTTTCTCTATAAAGATCTCTGATACCAAGTTTCTAGCGATGGCCACCCATGCTAGTTCATCCGTTACCTGCCCACTTTGTGTCGCATTGATTAGGTCTGCCTCTGCTTTGCTCAGGTTCTGTTGTAGCATAGCTAATTGTGCCTTTCCTTCTTGGTTGGTCCTCACTGAGAACTGAAGTGTTTCACCTCTGATGCCTGCCTTCATGGCATCCCAGACTATCTCAATCGGGGAGCTACCCATATTTATTGGCAAAAATGATGTAATCCACTCCCTCATTTGTTTACAGTAATTTTCATTTTTTAGAAAAGACCTTTCGAACGTCCAGGTCCTCATTATGGGGTTATTTCTATTGCATACTACGTTTAATTCTAATGGGTTGTGGTTCGATAGTACCCTTGGTAGCTTATTTATAGTGCATATGGTATTCATAGAGTTGGAGATGAGCATGTAATCAAGTCGCACATGACGTGAATGTGGATAGGAAAAGAAAGTGAATCCATGGTCTCCCGGGTGATTCGATTGCCAACTATCAATCAGCCCATGTAAGACACATGGATCCTTAAATGCCCTGAAGACTCTAGGTTTCCTCCCTTTAAATTTATATGTAGGATCCATTGACCAATCCCCTGGTAGATGTAAGTTAAAGTCCCCACAGACAATTAGGGGTAAAGGCCAGAGTACCAATTCATTAGTAATACTACTCAGGCCTCCTGGATCATCTCCCACATTGCCATATACTGTACATATCGTCATCTTATTTTCCCCATTATTGTATTGGCATTCGGTGATGCCCCATCTTCCGAATTTATCAGATATTGCTCTTGTAGATTGAAGGTCCCCCCCTTTCGCTAAAATAGCTACCCTTCAGTTCTAGTACCTTGAGTAGAGGCAATTATAAGTTTACTAGCAGCCCGTCCCGACGTTGTCCGGGTATGAATTGCTGCCGGCCAGTAGTATATTGTTTTGTAGGATTTCGTTTAGATAGCATTTCTTATCTGTGATAGGCCTGTGAAACGCTCCGATTCACAGTGCACTGCTGATGCACTTAAGAGTGCGTGTTCAGTAGTGTGAGAACTCGAGTTTCCCTACTTTATTTTTCCTTGCAATATTATATAGCGTGAACTCGATAACATGGCGTGAGCACAATTTACATTACAGAAGAACACATTCATTTGGGGTAGGCACGGGGAGACAAAGCGATTTGCCTGGAATCACAGGATGTTGAGCTGATGCCGAGATTCGAACGTAGCTCCCCAGCTCTAAAGTTTGCAATTCTAGAACTTGTGGCGGGATGTGTGTCTAAAAGTGTATGTCGGTGCTGGCCATCAATGAGAGAGACCTGTGCATTTTTCAAATGGGTGGTGAAAAAATATCAGGATGTTGCTGGAGATGTGGGCCACCGTGCCACCAATGTACTTACTGGGGAACGGTAAACACCCATTATTCCGCAACTTTCTTTCCGCATACCATCACTCCGCATACTTTCATTACGAAAGTACCATGACTCCGCAATGCCATTATAACGCATGGCATTACATTTTATATGCTTTTACCACGCATACATTTACAATGAAATTAGTTGTAAATGCATGAATGGTAAAAACATGTTTTTTTTATTGTTTGGATAAGGTAAGTATGGGTATAGGGGTATATGTTTTGGGGTACTGAGGTATATGTTTTGAGGTGTTTGGGTATTTTAAGGGTTCAGATATAGTTTTGGGTTATGGGGTACAGGGGTAGTTTTAGGGTTTAGGGATAGGTATGGGTTTAGGGGTACAGGGGTATTTTTAGGGTTCAGGGCTAGGTTTGGGTTTTGGGGTATAGGGGTATTTTTAGGGTTCAGGGGTAGGTTTGGGTTTTGGGGTACAGGGGTATTTTAAGGGTTCAGGGCTAGGTTTGGGTTTTGGGGTACAGGGGTATTTTAGGGTTCAGGGGTAGGTTTGGGTTTTGGGGTACAGGGGTATTTTTAGGGTTCTGGGCTAGGCTTGGGTTTTGGGGTACAGGGGTATTTTCAGGGTTCAGGGGTAGGTTTGGGTTTTGGGGTACAGGGGTATTTTAAGGGTTCAGGGCTAGGTTTGGGTTTTGGGTTACATGGGTATTTTAGGGTTCAGGGGTAGCTTTGTGTTTTGGGGTACGGTGGTATTTTCAGGCTTCAGGGCTAGGTTTGGGTTTTGGGGTACAGGGGTACAGGGGTATTTTTAGGGTTTAGGGATAGGTTTGGGTTTTGGGGTACAGGGTATATTTATAGGGTTAAGATGGGTTAGTGTTTAAGGATGTTGGGGTATTTTAAGGAGTAAGGGTGGGTTATGATTATGAGGTGCAGGGGTATTTAAAGGGAGCAGGGTAGGATTAGCACACGATATGAGACATGGCATGAAGGGCGGAACGTACCACATGCCCCCAGTGTTTGTCACACCCCCAGCACACGCCCACAGCACAACGCAGACACGCCCACAGGGACTACTTTGCTGGCACGGTTCTTTTACCTTTTAAATGTATATGGTGGGCGTCTGCATAGCCTGTGTCCTTCTACTGCAACTGCCCTTTCCAACGCTGTATTGGGTGTTGTGATTGGTGCTGTGGTTCTTGAGATTACCCACCTCAAAGGTTTGGGCTCTCTCTTTATTATATTAGTATGGATACCCTAGCGTTTTTTATAAATACTGTTGCCCACCCTCTATATGTGTCTCCTGTAAGCAAACTATGTTAGCTTCCATTGCTTGCAACCCCATAGCTACCTTCTGGCTTTTCTTTATGTGGTTCAGGCCACATATAATCAATGTTACAATTCTTACCCTAGCCATCCTGTTGGTTGATCTTTCCTGTACTTTTCCTATAGCCATATTCTTGGCACCTACTCTTCTTTTTTACCATCTCTTTTCTATTATGTCTTTTTTGGCCAATTTCCCCCTTGATTGCTGCCCACCTTGTTCTGATATTTATCCTACCTTGGTCTTCCCCCTCACCCCCCCAGACCTCCTCACCCTCCACCACTTTTTAAGCCACCAAGCTCAATCCTGAGCTTGTGTGAAAGCATCTGACCGACCTCACTCCACCCTCCACACCCCTGTCTTTATATGAATACCAATTGTGCCCAGTATAGAACCATGTGTAAAGTGTACATTAAATATAAAGAAGAGCATAAAATCATTATACAAGTATGTGAAACATAGGTCATAGCAATATCCAAGACTGACTATTGAAGGAATCATTTGAGGGGTCTTCTAAATCCTACAGTCTGTTAGTCTCACATATCCTGAATGGTCCAGGGTGAAAGAGCAAACAAACACAACACAACTATAAAACGAAAAGCGACAAGCTGACGTTTAGGGAAAAAAGGTTTGTTAATGCTTTCGGCTAACCCCCGATCCCCCAGAGATGATATCTTTCAGAGCCTGATCGGCCTGTATTTCTGAGGAGAAAAACATTGTACGACCCTGTGAAATTATCTTCAGTTTGGCCGGGTTTTGTAGATAGGCAAGAGCCCCTGCCTTCTGGAAGGGAGTGATCAGCTGCCGCAACCTCCATCGCCTTTCCACTGTGGCATGCGCAAAGTCTGGTTTTGCAAAAAAGGAGAATCCCTCCCAGTTCCTTTTTTTTGTTTGGTCGGGCCAAATCATAAACTGCTTGTCGTAACAAAAAATTTCTAAAGAAAATCAAGATGACCATAGGAAAAGCTTGTTCCTTACGGGGTTGTTTGGGTAATGAGAGCGGAAATCTGTGCACCCGTTGTATCTCCTTGTCCCAATCCCACTGTGTTAGCTCTGGGAAGGCGTTTTTGAACGGCTTGATAATAAAGGTTCGGATATCACTGCCTTCGCAATTTTCTGGGATCTCAAGAATGCGGAGATTGTTCTGTCGTTGGCGATTTTCCGCCTCTCCAAGTTTCCACATGATATCGGTGACCGTCTTTTCCTGTGATGAAGCCTGGGTTTTCAGGGTGTCCACAGTAGCTTCCAATATTCCTGATCGGGTCTCTACCATAGTCATTCTTTCGGCAATTTCCGTACACGTTTTACAAATTTTGCGCATAGATCCTTGAAGTTTCTTTGCTGCCGCTCGTGCCACCCTGTTCTCGGACTTGACCTCATTGTGGAATATACTCAGAGATTGTAAAATTGTAGCTAGTGTTGGCTCGGGTGCTTGCTGAGACTCCTTTTGTTCGGTCTGTTCATCCGCCCCTTCTAAAGCTTCATGCCCCTCTATTGGCAGTAGCTGTGCATCAGAATAGTCCCAGCGGAGATCGGTTTCCTCCTCGGTATCCGTTTTCCGTGCAGGTTTCCTCCTGTCAGAAGACCTTCTTTGCTTTTTAAGAGTTTTTATGCCTTCATGCTGACTGCTTGCTGAAGTATCAGCTTCCTCGGCATCACTACTGCTTGGTAAACCCGAAGATTCGGAACCGAATGACTACTCATTTACTGAAAAAAAGTTTTCCGTGGGGGTCGGAGACTGGTACCCTAGCTCCATGGCATCATGAAGGGCCATCTGTATGTCTTTAAGTTGTTGTTGTTGTCCCGTTTGGTCCTCAGAGTCACATTCATCTCTGCTCTGTGATCCTAGCTCAGGGGTGTTCAGAGTGTCTTTGGCCATCTTGTGCTCTGCCTGCTCCTCGGTCTTTTCTGGGGTTGTGCTCTCCGGATCAGTAGTCCATACTACTGTCGTGTCGCTGCTTGCGCCTCAAGATACGCGCACCTCCCTGTTTGATATATTATCCTCAAGCACCAGATTTTTAGATTTCAGCTCAATTAAGTCAGGAGGGACCTCTACCTCATTCTCCTCCAAGCCTTCTACGGGGCCAGACTTTGAGTCATACTTTAGCATGGGTTCTGGGGTAGGAGCTGCCCCCTGGTCCACATTGTGCTTTTTAGAAAAGAGTTTAGAAATGACCGGTTGCTTTTTATCCGGTATTGCTGTGCCCTTAACATGCTGGGATTTGGCAGTTTCCCTCTCCCCGGGTCTTAGACAGTCTTACCGGGATTACCGGGGTTGGTGCCAGGTTTCACCTTCTGCTGCCCTGTCTTCGCATTGTCCCTCTTCTCCTGTCTGGTGGCTGATGCGGGGCAGGACACCGTGCTGCGATCCTTCGACCGGCCTCCATCACGAGCGGCTGCCATTGTGCACGCTTCTGCTGGCTCCTTCTCCTTGGCTTTGCGGTTCCTTAGCGACCAGGAGCGGGCTCCGATACTGACGCTCTCGCGCTTTCTGGCGAGCGCAGTAAGCAGTAGTCTGGCGAGTGCCTCCCAGCGCGAGCCTTCCTCCGGCTAGCAGCTGCTTCTCAGCCCGCCTGCTTCGACGATCTGCCTTTGTGTCTTGAGGTGCCGGTGCAGCGTGATTCTATGGCCTTGATCCGGTATCCCTGGGTGCATCTCTCGGGTGTCAGCACTTCGGAGCTCCGGGGCGATGTGGAGGTGAGTGACTCAGGTCCTACTCAGTCACCATCTTGGCTCCGAAAATTCTCATTCTGCACCCTAGGCCACCTCCTTTCGTCTGTGTACGAAGACAAGCCAGCCAGGAAGATTTCAAAGCAAATCCGTGAAGGGTACTTATAAAATGATGTGCCATTGTAAGAGCGTTGATGTTTTTTACCATTAAATGGACCCATAAGACGATCGCGGCCATGTGAGTCCCTAAGTAATTATTGAATCTATTTTCAATAATTCTCTTCTTGCACCTCAGTCTCTCTCATTTCACTAATACTTCCACTAATTTTCACTCTTCTCTCATTACATTATCTAATAAAAAAAATCTAAATTACTCAGCATGCAAACACTCTTTGTATTGAGAGATTTTTTGTTAGAAATCTTAATTGGTTTAATACGCTCTATATTAGAACCTAACTTCCCAAATGTAAGCAGATCCTCCAATGGAAGATCAATATTTATATTATTTATATACAAGAAATTTTGCCCATGAAGGATTGACAGGAAGATGCTACATGGTAATCCATAGGTAAGCATACATTGATAGATATTTGCCCAGCTCTGAGCCAGAAGGGACATACAAACATTACAATTGATCATATTCATAATATTAAGATACTCCTTTAACAAACTACCATAAATATTTCTGGTAAAATTGCTTCTAGAAACATACCTATGATCTATCATTTTATCCAAAGATTCAGCCTATTCTGCTTTGGCCCACCCACACAAGTGAGGTATCATTTTACTCGGGAGAACAAGTGGAACGCTGGGTGGTAGGACAATTGTGCTGGTTTGCAGGGAATTCTGGGTAGGAAAACATTGGGGGACCCACGCATGTCATACCTCTTTGGACTCCCCCGGGTGTCTAGTTTTCACAACTGTTTGGGATTGGTAGTTTCCAAAGATGGTCGTCGAGCATGGGGCAAAAAACTCACGTGCCCCCCCCCAAAAAAAATAAGGTCGTTTTGCTATAGGTAATATTTAAGTCTCCAGCGTACGATTTAGGCCTTTTCCAGTTGCAGCCACTATGCCTACCCACGCAAGAGAGGTACCATTTTTATCTGGAGACCTGGGGGAACGCTGGGTAGGAGGAAATTGGAGGATCCACGTAGATTCCACAACTTTACCACACAGAAATGTGAGAAAAAAGCAATTTATTTTGCAAAATTTGAGCTTTGCAGTGGATTCTGGGTAGGAGAATGATGAGGGACCCACACAAGCCATACCTCGCTGGAGTCCCCAGGTGTCTACTTTCCAGAAATGTATGGGTTAGGTAGGTTTCCCTAGATGGCCACCGAGCCTCGGCCCAAAAACTCATGGGAACCCCCTTGCAAAACCAGGTTGCTTTGTGATAGGTAATTTTGATGTCGCCTCATTAGGTTTTAGGCCCTTACCTGTTGCGGGTCCTTGAGCCACCCACGCAAGTGAGGTACCTGGGGGAACACTGGGTGGGTGGAAATTTGTGTGAGCCCAGTGATGCCACGCTTTTACACACATAAATGTGTGAAAAAACTGATTTTTTCAGCTAAAATTGAGGTTTGCAAGGGATTCTGGGAAAAGGAACGTTGGAGGATCCACGCAAGCCATACCCCCTTGAAAGCCCCCGGGGTTTCTACTTTGCAGAAATGTGTGGGTTTGCTAGGTTTCCCTAGATGGCAACCAAGGAAGGAGTGAAAAACCCATGTGACCCCCCCCTAGCTAGCTAAACCAATTAGTTTTGACAAAATTAGTTGTTTACTTTGGGCGCAATATTGCAAGGAAACTATGAAGGACATTGTGAGTTTTGTAGGATATTGTGGATAAAATTAATTGTTTGATTTCACCAGAGAGACATCACCATGTACTCCCATGGGTTTTCAACAATATCTACAATTGGTAGGTTATTCCTAGGTGAAATGTACACCTTGGCAGAGAGACTAAAAAGACCAAGATCCCTGCACAGCCATCCATTCCTCAAACACACACACATGCTGGTTGGATTTGGCACGAGGGCGAGTGATGGTTCAGTATATTTAATTTTATTAACAAGAGATTTCACAAAAATGAAATGCACTGTCAAGTACATGGACAAAAAAACTGAACCAATGACTCGCTGCTCGTGAGCTGTAAAGCCACTTCAAGGCACCAACCGCTTTACAGGCCATTCACACACCTTTCATACCTGACACACAGAAGACCATTCACACCACCAGGCACAAAAGCAACACATCACAACATTTACAAAAAAGTGACAAGGTGTGCCCTGCTTAAAAAAAAAAAAAAACATATATACTACACAGACATCAAGTCCTCAAACACACACACATACTGGTTGGATTTGGCACGAGGGTGAGTGCTGGTTCAGTATATACCATTGTATTAGCAAGTGATTTCACAAAAAATTAAATACACTGTTAATAATGGAAAGGACGAGAAACTGAACCATTGACTCACAGCTCGTGAGCTGTAAAGCCACGACAAGGGACCAACCTCTTTACAGGCCATTCATACACCTTTCATACGTGTGACACATACAAAACATTCACACCGCCAGCCGCGGACCCATCACATTACTACACTTCCACCAGCAGAAAACGACATTCACACGTCCACATTCCTGACACAGCAACTACACAAACTCATAGATTGCATGGAGTGGTGCTCAGCAAGCACTGTGTGTAGTAACCAGCATTAAGTCACTGCCCACAAACCGCCAGCCGAGCACCAGGCCACGCACACCACCAGCCAAGCACCAGACCACACACACCGCCAGGCAAGCACCACACCACGCACACCGCCAGCCAAGCACCAGTCCACACACACCGCCAGGCAAGCACCACTCCACACATACCGCCAGCCAAGCACCAGTCCAGGCCCACCACCAGTCAAGCACCAGTCTACACACACCGCCAGCCAAGCACCAGTCCACAGACAACACCAGCCAAGCACCAGTCCAGGCACACCACCAGCCAAGCACCAATCCAAACACACCACCAGGCAAGTGCAAGACCACGCACACCACCAACCAAACACCAGACCACACACACCACCATCCAAGCACCAGTCCATGCACACCACCAGCCAAGCACCAGACCACACACACCACCAGCCAAGCACCAGACCATGCACACCACCAGCCAAGCACCAGTCCACACATACCACCAGGCAAACGCCAATCCACACTAACCCTGGGCGAAGAACTACGCTCCGTTCGCGGAGCTTGCGGAGTTTCGGCAACTCCGCGTTCTACGGAGAACGCGAAGCTGTCGATTACTCCGCGATCCGGTGCGTAGCGTAGTTCTCGCGCGCTGAATAACATTATCGCGTGCGCGGCAATGGCTTACCTTGGCCCGTCGCGACCGCCTGGGTAGGTTCGCGCGATATTTGACGCGATCAGGCACTTTTGTAGTGCGAACGAGAAGATGAGTTCCCGAACATGTCTTACACAACGCGAACACGTTACTTGTGACCCGGAACAGGAAATAAGGGAACGCAAGCGGGCGGGACAAACCTCTTAGGTAACTTAGCGCGCTAGCTATCTTGAGCATGCAGGCAGCGCCCCGAACACGCGCACCGCGCTCCCAAAGACGAAAAACGGCGCGCGAACGGGTCTAGCAAGCAACTACGCATGTCCGCGGAGCTACGCGTAGGTCGCGGAGTGCAAGTGCGTCTTCGCGTAGCTCCGCGGAGTGCGGCTCCGCGAACTACGCCCAGGGTTAATCCACACACACCGCCAGCCAAGCACCAGCCCAGGCACAATACCAGCCAAGCATCAATCCAAACACACCACCAGGCAAGCTCAAGACCACGCACACCGCCAATCAAGCACCAGACCACGCACATCTCCAGCCAAGCACCAGGCCACACTCACTGCCAGCCAAGCACCAGTCCACAGACACCGCCAACCAAGCACCAGTCCACAGACACCACCAGCCAAGTGCCAGACCATGCACACCGTCAGACAATCGACACTGCACGCAAACCAACATCATACTTTATTTTTTTTCAATAACTAAAACTAAATACACTACACAAATGCCAACTTTGAAACTGAACAATAAGTTTTAAAGAATAGAGACCAGGCAGTTCACTTTACCACTCATGGATGCTCCCATAAATTATTTTGCGTGTGGTACATTCTAAAACAAGCAGGTACACACAGCCCAGGTTTACAAGGACAGTCGGGGCAGTACATACGAACCTCCTTCCGCAAACCTCTTCGCCAACAGACTCTACATCTCCGACTGGGAAAGTCTTTTGAGGATGTATGAGGAATTTGATCAGCAAAGTGGCGATCTTTCAATCTGGCAACATCCTCCACCACTCCAACTCTAGGAACACTTGCCCGTTCCACTAAAAACAAGGCTGCCTATTACAGACTCCTGAAACTTTACAAAAGTCATCTTTGACTGAGGACAAGATTGCTGGAACACAACAAAAGCATTAAAGGTTGCCAAGTGGAAAAGATGGATAGCCAACTTCTTGTACCAAATGTAAGCCTTACGAAGAGCAGCATACGGTTCCAACCTCTGATCTACTCTGTCAACACCACCCATGTGCCTATTATAGTCTAAAACGCACATAGGTTTGCGCGCTTCTGCAACCTGCCCCAAACAGTCACCGGTTCAGTGCTTTCATCATGTATGGAAGTCAACATGTAGACATCTCTCCTGTCTGAAAACTTCACAGCCAGAAGCTCCTCACAACGCAATGCACTGCACTGTCCCCGAGCCAGCTTTTGACAAACAAGTTCTTTTGGGAAACCTTTACGGTTAGAGCGGATTGTACCACAAGCAACAGTGTCCACTTTGGCCAATTCCCTTAACAACCGCACACCAGTGTAGAAGTTATCGACATATAAATGATGGCCTTTGTTAAAAAAACCTATACTAAGTTCCCAGACAATGTTCTCAGTCACTCCAAAAGTGGACGGACAACCAGAGGGGTTAATCCTGGATTCCTTACCGGTGTACACCCTGAAATTAGAGACATATCCAGTCCGACTGTCACACAGCATATAAAGCTTAATTCCATAGCGTGCCCTCTTACTAGGAATGTATTGCCTAAATACAAAGCGGCCCTTGAACAACACCAAATACTCATCCACTGCAATTTCTTTCCCAGGAGAAAAGATCTCTGGAAATCGATCAACAAAGTGATAAATGACAGGCCGAATCTTGAAAAGACGGTCACAATCAGGGTGATCTCGTGGCAAAGCTAAACCATTATCAACAAAATGCATCATCCAAAGCAGAAGCAAATACCTATCACGACTCATGACTGCCGGACATATAGCTGTTGCCATCAAGGGACTAGTAGACCAATATGAAGCCATTGATGGCTTCCTAAGCAAGCCCATCAAAAAAGTTAAACCCAAAAACTTTTTCATCTCTTCTAAATTTGTGGGAGTCCACCGGGTAGCTCTAGCGTGGGGCTTAAGGCTGGCACTGTTCTCCCTCAAAAACTGGTATGCATGCAAATTAGTCTGCTCAATAATCTCTGCCAAAAACACATCATCCATAAACAACTGAAAAAAATTAATCGGCAAAATGTTTTCAGTGTTCACCCTACACCTTGGAACACCAGTAAAGTCTGGCAATGCCGGCTGCACCATGCCTGGGGCAACCCAGAGCTCAGAACTTTCAACTGGAAGACTTGCAACCCCGTGCTGCCGCCCAGCTGCCTCTTGCCTCACTGTACCAACGTGAAGTCTAGCAGCCCCAGGCTGCACCCCAGATGCCTCTTGCCACACTTTCGGCACAGCAATGTCCTCCTCTAACACAGGCACTTCATCCACACCAAAAGTAGCTTCATCAGCACTCAGAGTATCTTCATCATCAGACGATGCCATGTGGAGAGAAAACTCACTACCAGAATCTTCACCTCCCACCTCTGCCTCAGAATCAGAGTCAGTCTCTGCACCATGGTCAGAGGAAGAATCAAAAAGCATTCCAACAACTTGCTGAGCAGTGATCCGGCGGCTAGCCATTATCCGTACTAAGAAAGGAGACTGCACAAACAACTCATCAACCAACACTGTGCAAAGTAGGTAGAAAAATGTAAGCCTTTAACACAAATATCTATATACTGAAAACTATACAATTCACTTACAAAATACAGCCACACTCACCAGCACCTACTCTGCAAAGACACAGCAAATAGTCAACGATATCCCACTAGAAAGAAGAAAAAAAACTTACATCTACAGAAAGCAAAATACACATCAGGCAAAAATGCAAAACATGTTTCACAATCACAAAAAACAGAAACCAAACATACTCGTATTACTACACACTTTGCAAAAAACCATTTACATTAAAATTGTACAAAAGAGGTCTCTTACCAAACACATGCAACTACATAAACAGCAGAACCACCAGTAACGAAACCGCACACTGCAACAGTCTAAAGAGAAAATAAAACATTACACTTTACAAAAAAAAAAACAATACACATTACAACAGGCTATGTCACAGGGTATGTCACAAATGGGGAATCTGTCCAAATGGGGGGCAGAATATAAATCTTTTTAAATTTGGTCCCCCTGGAAGCAACCTTTGCCCAAGGGGTCGCTTCCATTTAAAAAAAAAAAAAAGATTTCCCTGGTGTCTAGTGGGGTTTTTGGCTCCCTCCTGCGGGCAGAAAGGCCAAATTAAGACGGGGGCAGAATATATTCAATAAAAACTATGGGCCCAAGGAAGCGACCCTTGGCCAAGGGGTCACTTCCATTTTGAAAAGCAACAAAATCCAAGGGGTCACTTCCATTTTGAAAAGCAACAAAATCCCTGGTGTCTAGTGGGCTTTTCTGCCCCCCCCCCCGGGTCCAATCAGAAAAGAAACAGCAGATCTGCCCCGAGGGGGGGCAGAAAAGTCTAAAATATTAAGATTACCCCCTGGAAGCGACCCTTGCCCAAGGGGTCGCTTCCTTTACAAATAAAAAAACAATCCCTGGTGTCTAGTGGGCTTTTCTACCCCCCCCCCCGGGTCCAGAATCGGCCAAAAAAACAGCCGATCTGGCCCCAAAGTCTAAAATAATTGTTTTGCCCCAGGAAGCGACCCTTGCCCAAGGGGTCGCTTCCTTTATCAAAAATAAACAAACCCTGGTGTCTAGTGGACTTTTCTGACCCCCCCCCCCCCTGGGTCCAGAATCGGGGAAAAAACTGTGGGTTAAACAGATTTTCTACAAAAATAAATAAAGCCATTTTCATGGTGTGTAATGGCACCATGGATAGCACTGATAAAGATGCATTAATATTAGGGTTAGGCAAAACTTGCGGAATTTGACTCTGCTGAATTCCACAGAGTTACATAAAACTCTGCAAGATTCCATGGGGTTCCCCCAATAGATGGTAAATATGCAGCTCGTGCTACAATGTAGTGCCAGTAGAGCAAGCAGTGCTAAAAATCAGCACATACCTTGAATTGAGCAAGAATGCACACCCATTCTCATTGATTTTGCTGCTGCTCGCGTAGAAAATGTACATGAGTGGCAGCAAAATCTAATCGAAAGGCAGCCAACTAACCACGATTGCCCGTGACTGCCCACGCTACAGAATTGCGTTGGGAGACTCCAAATCTAGATCATGCTAGCCAGCTCACATTTTCTGGAGCCTCACGGAAAAATAATTCCAACACATGGCTATTGGAAGAATTTGGCCAAAACTACACGTTAAAGAGTAACGCGGAATCACCAAAATTTTGCCAATTCCGCAGGTGGAACTTATCATTCTTCCCACCCCTAATTCATATTACCCAATCATTATTTTGCAGTTACATTATGTAAAACAAGCTCTGCCTAGAAACTCTCCTACATGTAATAGTCAAGTAGGCCTTTTACCTACATACAAGTGTAAGTGGCATTGCATTACTAAACTATGGCAGCTTGAAAATATGAATAAGGCACAGTTCCACTAGCAAGCAACATTGGTCTTTAAAAATGAAATATAAAGATCTTAATTCACAAAGCTAACTTACACTTTTGAGAAATTTACACTTTTGAGTAAGTTTGCTACGTTTCAGTATTCACAAACTTTTGGGCCTGATTCACAAACTATGCTTAATAGCTCATTTTGCTGCAAAACGTAGTATAACATTTTAATTTACCTATATTTATATGTGTGGATGCTGGCCAGTTGATGTCCATGGGATCACTGTCTAATCATAAAAAAAATTGCCAACATTCACAAATGGGAAGGGGTCCTTTTGGGACTCCTTCCAGTTTGTGAATGCCTTACCACTATGATTCACAGATCGGTAAAACATTGAAAAAAAGCTCACTGCGAATCAGTATTTGGAAAGGAAACCCTAAACACTGATTGCGATTTTGGATTTCTTACATACCAAAAGGCCTTTTTATGGTCACAAACAGCCTGATTCCCTGTATAAGAACGTTTGCCATCGCAAAAAGCCTTCGCACATCTGGCCTGAGACAATAGTTAGCGTGAATGAAGATCATTTGCCTGACACTTGCTATCATGATTGGATGAATGGCAGAGGGAGAGGAATTCATTCACTGATCCATTCACTGTCGATTTCGAAATATACAAATCACCATAGCATTCCAACAGCCTGATGAATCATTGGATGATTTTGCAACGCGACTAAGGAAGCTAGTAACACACTGTGAGTTCGACAAGTACGACAACGAGCAAGCAATCCATCTAAGGATCATTGAAGGGTGTTGCGACACAGAATTCCGCACAAGTATACTAAAGGACATAGTTAGAGAACATTCTAACACTGGCGAGAGCAGAAGCAAGAGCAAAGATGCATGCGAAACAAATGGAGCGGCGTGTCGAGCCGGCACACCGCTTAACAGACAACAGCCGCGCTGGGAACTGGAAGAAGGGACAGAATGACCAAACAACAAAGAAACAACAAGGGTCACAATGTTATAAATGTGGATTGGAATTTCCCCACTGAGGTGCATGTCCAGCATTAGGCCAGACTTGCAGAAAATGCAACCGAAGCAATCATTTCGCCAGTATGTGCCAAGGGGTACAGTTCAGAAACGAAAGAGGGCGGCCAACAAGGCCACGAATGACGACAAGAAGGCATGTCAGGCACATTGAAACAACAACCAGAAGCTCATCGTTGGAGTCAGGAGGTGAAGAAGAAGAAGAAGAAAAGGTGGAGCGACTTTACCTCATGTCCACGAACGAAGATAAAACTGAAGAAAGCATTTGTCTAGTAGACAAGAAGACAATCAAAAAGACAGAGTCTGTGACAATAGACATAGGGCCACATAGAGCCAGGTTCGTGCTCGACAGCAGTGCCACATGCAACATAATGTGCGCATCGGAATACGAAAAGATGGAAATAAAACCAATGCTGCAACTATCAAGAGTAGAAGTGTTCACGTGCGGCTCAAGAAAGCCAGTAACGAACCTATGAAAATTCACAGACAACCTGACATACAAGAACCAGATGATCACAGAAGAGATTCATGTGTTGAGAGGGGACATTCCAGCACCGTGCCTACTAAGCAACGTCACAGCCCAAGTAATGGGCCTGCTCGCGATGACATACAACGTGTCACAGAAAAAGGAAACATCCTAAAAGAGTATCCAAGATTACTAAAAGGACTAGGGTAACTAAAATGGCGACAAATCACGCTCCACATCGACGAAACAATAAAACCTGTAGCTCAACACCACCGGCGAGTACCGATACACCTGCAACCACAAGTGGAGGAAGAAATAGAGTCACTACTGAAACAAGATATCATAGAGCCAGCAGAAGGACCAACACCCTGGGTGTCACCCATAGTGGCTGTGACGAAGAAGAACACATCCAAAATCAGGATCTGTGTCGACATGAGGATACCAAACACGGCCATTGAAAGAGACCGACACCTTGGGCCTCACCTTGATGACATGATTAGCTGCCTAACAGGAACAAGCCGATTCTCCAAGCTAGATTTGTGCAAAGGATATCACCAGCTAGAGCTAGATCCGCAGTCAAGATATATAACGACATTCTCCGCACACCTAGGCCTATTCCGGTACAAGCGTCTGAGCTTTGGGATATCGTCAGCAGCTGAGATATTCCAAGAGACCCTCAGACAAGTGATAAGACCAGTAAAAAACAGTCTGAACTATAGCGACGACATCCTGGTCTTTGGCAAGTCAGACGAGGAGCACGACAAAGCGCTAAGAGAAGTATGCTCCCAACTAGAGGAGGCCGGACTGACACTAAATGAAGAGAAGTGTGAATTGGGACGAGATGAACTGGTGTTCTTTGGGCACATATTTTCAAAAAAAGGAATGCGACCGGATCGCAGCAAGGTAGAAAATCTGGAAGAAACTAAACAACTAAGCGATGTGGCAGAAGTCAGGTCATTCCTTGGCCTCGCCAGCTACTGTGCGAGGTACATCAAGGACTTTGCAACAGTGAGTGCACCGCTGAGGGAGCTGACAAAGCAGGGACAGATTTTTGCATGGACACAAGAATGCAGCAAGGCCTTTGAAGACATAAGGGAGTCTGTGACAGCTGTCGATCATCTGCCATATTTTGACCCACTGTTGTGCACTGAACTGACAGTAGACGCAAGCCCAGTAGGATTGGGCGCAATACTGGCCCAGCACAGACCAGGAAAGGACTCACCAAGATGTGTAGTGGCTTATGGAAGCAAAAGCCTATCGGACATTGAGAGAGCATACTCTCAACCGGAAAAAGAAAGTTTGGCTGTTGTGTGGGCATGCGAACATTATCACATGTTCATATATGGGAAGCCGTTCACGATAGTAACAGACCACCAAGCACTAATAACAATCTTTGGGAATCCAAACGCCAAGATAACACCCAGAATAGAAAGGTGGGGAATAAGGCTGATGGACTACAACTTCAAAATAATACATAAGCCTGGAAAAGAACACAACCCAGCTAACTATATGTCCCGGCATCCTCTGCCACACAAGGCTGAGACCACGACAATGGTGGAGGAATATCTGAATTTCATCCTGAGACACAACACGCCCGCTTCCATGGAAGCAATTCAGAAAGTGACGAGACAGCAAAGGGGGAGACATATAAACAACAATAGCACTCTGGATCACGGAGTAATAAAGGAGGAATTGCTAGCATTCAAAAAATTTGTGAAGAACTATCTGAGACTGAAAAATGGCATCCTGATGAGAGGAACAAGGATAGTGATGCCCCGAAAGCTGAGGAAACGAACAATAGAGCTGGCACATGAGTCACATCGAGGAATAGTGGCAACCAAGAAAATGCTGAGAGAAAAAGTGTGGTTCCTGGGACTGGACAGCATGGTCGAAGAAATTGTCATGCGTTGCCACATCTGCCAGGTGACGGGACCCCCACCAAAGCCAGAGCCGCTGCACATGTCTGAACTACCAAAGGCAGTGTGGACAGAATTGGCGGCCGACTTCTATGGACCACTAGAGACAGGAAGCTACCTACTGGTCATCATAGATGAATTTTCACGCTTTCCAAAAGTGAGGCAAGTGGCATCCATGTCCGCAAACGCCACTCTACCGATAATGGATGAGATTTTTGCTGCATGGGGCTCGCCCCAAACACTCAAAACTGACAATGGTCCGCCATTCTCGGGAGAAGAATTCCGACGGTTCATGGAATACCTCGGGATCAGGCACTGGAAAATAACACCACTGTGGCCTCAAGCGAATGGAATGGCGGAGCGGTTCATGGGGACCATAAAGAAGGCAGTTCAAAGAGCTAAGTTGACACAAATATCGACAGGACAGGCACTATGCCAGGTACTGAGGGACTACAGGAATACCCCTCACAGCTCCATGGGCCGATGCCCAGCTGAACTAGTTCTAGGTCAATCGAGCAAGACCAGACTGCCACAAGTAAAAGCAAAATGAGTGCAGACC
Source organism: Lissotriton helveticus (assembly GCF_964261635.1). Classification (NCBI taxonomy): domain Eukaryota; kingdom Metazoa; phylum Chordata; class Amphibia; order Caudata; family Salamandridae; genus Lissotriton; species Lissotriton helveticus. Next base: position 694,556,856 of record NC_136063.1, read on the forward strand.
GAAGCGACATAGCTGTCAAAGATGGAGAGGCGAAGGAAGGGATGAAAGCATATGCTGATCGCCGGAGGCATGCCTCTGATCCAAAAATAAAAGAAGGAGACACCGTAGTGGTGCGGCAAAGGCAGCAAAGAAAGTCTGACAGCACATTCTCCAAAGAACCACTGACTGTGACTGAAGTAAAAGGACCAATGATAACAGCAGCGGCAGGTCGATACAGAATAACAAGAAACAGCTCACACTTTAAGGAACTGAAGACAGAAAGGGAAGAAGTGCCAACAGAAGCTACAACAGCAGTGAAGGAGGACATTGATGAACAACGAAATGAAAATGAAACAAGACCAAGAAGAACATGCAAGAAACCGCAGAGACTAATTGAAGAGATGTAGAGTGACCTGATCTCTCTCTCTCTCTCTCTCTCTCTCTCCTTCTCTTTCTTTTTCTCTTTTCTCTCCCTCCCCAAATCTTTCTCTCTATCTCTCTCTAACTACCTATCTCTAACTATCGCATTCAGCACTCACCAGTGGCGGTCACGGAACGCGTCATGAAAGCATTTTGTTTGTAACAAAGGGGGAGATGTTGTGACCCGACAATGGGGCACTAGGACCCACAGGGTCAAGTGACTTGGGGAGCCGGACACCGGGCACCACATCCGGTCAAGGGGGCGGAGGGCAGAAAGCCAGGAGCAGGGAACGAGTATGGACGTGTGGATGTAAGGCTGCAAGAAGATATAATAAAGGCGCCTGTGCACTATAACCCTGATTAGTGTGTCTTTCCTTGGGGGGACTTCAGTGGATATTACAGTTAAGACAGATTTCGCCCGTCATCAGTGAATGAATGTCCTACGTAACCCAAACCATTTTAGAGCTTCAGAGGACATATCTGATCACATCAGTAAAACGTGAGCGTTGTGCAGCTGTCATCGAGAGAAAGTATACATCACAGTGCTTAAGAGGTGAGGAAAATTGAGTACAATACAATGGCAGCAGGATCTAAAGATCGTCCGATCAAGCATAGTTCTAACCAAGCAAATTAGCTGCAGAAAATCCCATTTAGACATTTTCAAAAAACTTTAAATCACAAATATATTTGATCTTATCAGCATGCACTGTGATCTTCTTTTCCTAATACCCAAATAAAATCTAGAGCATGTGAGGAGGGCTAACATGTAACCCAGTATCTTAATCTTGTGCTACCTATCCGGTATAAACCCCACACCTCTGTATATTTAAGATACTCTGGACGGACCACCGGAAAAGTATCATAGACACTTTTATCCTATTAATTAAAATTGCAATTTACATTTTTACCCTAAAGCAGAGATGGGGGTTAGATGTAGAAAGATATTTTCACTTGCAAAACCTGCTCTGCACATATTGGCAGGCCATATAATTGCAAAAAAGCTATTACTATGCAGTAAAGGGTCAATGGAATTCCTAATGTCTTTGCGATGTGCAGTGTTAACATTGTGACTTCTTGTAATTCTCCATGGGGCTTGCATGAAAATGTATCAATGATTTGCAGCTATTTTTATGGTCCACAAGGGAAAAAATCTACTACGTGGGTGGTAGCTGTAAGCAATGGCACTTTATAAATGCAGAGGTCTTCATCTGTGCATGTGAACAAATATGCAAAGATTATTAAGCGAAGTCCTGCCTCATGAATATAAATGAGGCTGGATACCTGCAAATCATTGCAGGTGAATATATTTGTGCAGTGGCAGATTAGTATATTTAGCACCGTGCAAAGAATATATGTTGTTGTATCACAGATGTTTTGATGCATCTCAATCAATCAATCTTTCAATCAATCAGGGAATTGTGAAGCGTGCAACTCACCTGTGAAGGTCTCAAGGCACTGTGGGGGGAGGAGGGTGTGCAGCTCCGACTGAGCCAAAAAAAAAGGTTTTTAGGCTCTTCCTAAAGGTGTGCAGAGTAGGGAAGCGTCTGATGTTGACTGGGATCTTCGGGGAAGGTACAACCAGGCAACGAATAATAGGAAAGTAACAATTGAAAGGGAGGCCTGGGAGGCGCTGTGCGAGGCTTCTCAGAGAAGGGACGTTACTGCGTTCTGGAAAGCCGTGAATGCTCCCTTCTTTGGTGATAACACTAAAGCACGCATTGAAAGCGCCATCACCGAAGATGTTTGGGTACAGCACTACTGTAAACTCTATAGCACCCTTGAAGGTGGCCAACAATCGCCTAAACAGTTATCTAGGGAGGGAGGTGCAAAGGGTTTAAAATTGAACATCACACTAGAAGAAGTAATCACGAGCATTAAGGCTACCCGCGGAGGGAAAGCCCCGGGACCAGATGGAATTCCACCAGATTTGATTAAATATAATATTGACCTTTGGGGGCCTCTCTTAGTGCAATTATTTAACACCACTGCGGAGAAGGGCATTTTACCCTCATGGTTTACATCTGCCATTGTAACCATATTTAAAAAAGGAGAGAGACAGAATCCTGAGTGTTACCGACCAATATCCTTATTGGATTGCTCTGTGAAAATTTTGGGGAGAGTTATCCTAAGTAGATTACAAACCTGGGCAGAAGATAACTGTATTATTAGTGATCTTCAGTTTGCGTTTCAAAAAGGGGTAGGAACAATTGAGCAAGGGTTAAATTGATTTATTTTACAGCAAAAATACGTCAGGGCAGGGCGGGAACGCATTTACTTTGCCTTCGTTGACCTGACGTCAGCTTTTGATTGTGTTTCACACAGTCAGTTATGGGCCCTTTTGGTAAAACTGGGTATTGAAGAAAATATAATTAACTTCCTCATGGAACTATACTCAGGTGCTACCGCAACTGTGCGCTATGGAAAAAATGGGGAATGTACTAGATCATTTGGCATAGGCCATGGGGTTCGCCAGGGGTGCGTTCTCGCACCCTTTTTATTTTTGATGTATATTAAAGGCTTGGAGGAAGCCTTATTAAAATCTTCAAAGGACATGCCTATGGTAGCTAGAAGACCGATCCCTGAGCTTCTTTACGCAGATGATGTGGTCATTATGGCTCGGACGCCCCTAGCATTACAAGGCCTCATAACATCATTTAATATCTTTATGTCAGATCTAGACCTGCACATTAATTGCACAAAAACATTCTCTATGAACTGCGGTCTTGGCGCTAACAAGAAGAAAAAGGTCATTCACATTGATGCTAGTCCCATAGATTCCACCCCTACTTTTTCATACTTAGGTATTTTATTCTATGAATCAGGATCATGGACAAGTGCAATAAAAGCTAGGAAATTGCTTTTTTGTAAATCAATTATGGCCCTGAAAAACTTTGCTGGAAAAATGGGGAAAAAAACAACTGTAGAACTTTTAAAAATGTTTAATGCAACATGTATCTCATTTGCTGTCTACGGTGCTGGGATATGGGGATATGAAAATGTAAGACCAATCCAGGTCGCGGAAAATATGTTTTTGAGGTACATCTTAGCTGTACCTGAGAGTGTCTCAAGCTATATCTGCCACATGGAACTTGGTCAGCCCCACATCGAAGACACAATTAGGGTCCAGCCAATTTTGTTATGGCATAGGGTTTGGACCAATAATGAATGTGTATTGAATCGCGCCATTATAAAAGATGCATTAAGTCAAGATTATGTTTGTAGGATTAGGTGGCTTACATATGTAAAAGATTTTCTTCTGAAATTAGGTTGCCAAGATTACTATGTTGATCCCCCCTCAATGTGCAATATTTCTAGGAAAATACTGAAACTGCAATGTATGAAATATTTGGAAAAAACTAGAGCCACTGAGGAAACAAAGAAAAAGACTCATCAATTAATACTGGTCCAGGGGAAATCCAACCATACCTAACCCTCATGATGAAAGAACAAGAGCGGTTCATTTTAACTCGTTTTAGGTTGAACTTTTTTTTTTAGAGTTTTAAGTTTCCCCGTTATGAACTCTTGGACACATGATTTAACTAATTGCCCTTGTTATGACTCTTCTGCCCAATATGACATCCACCTCCTATTTTTCTGTAAGTTTTATAAAGCATCACATAGGAGACTGATTGTACCTATTTTAAAGGAAATGGGAATTAATCGATGTCGCCCTGCTTTTTTAGAACTTCAGAAATTAGATGTAATTTTAACTGTGGCTGCTGTTTCCGAATTTCTTGAAATTGCTTTTAAAATACGTAAATCAATTCGCATTTGACTATACTGCATATAAGTTAATGTTACCCGTATTTTTTAATGTACTTTTTATTTATTTGCCTGATGAATTTTTTTTATGTGTACTTTTATGGTTATTTGATTTTAACCGAATAAAGATGAATTGAAATGACTGGGAGCTTGTTCCAGGCCTTAGCCGCAACGTAGGAGAAGGCTCTTCCACCCGCTCTGGTTCTGCGGATGCGTGGGTTTTTGCTAGGGCAGGATCGGTGGAGCGGAGGATTCTTTTGGGTACCTGGAAGGAGACTCTTCCGTTGAGGTATGTGGGTCCGGTATTGTGGAGAGATTTGTAGGAGTGGGTGAGTAGCTTGAAGGTTACTCTCCAGTGGAGGTCTCGCAGGTGTTGGGTGATGTGCTCATGTAATGGGATCCTGAAAATGAGTCTGGCCGCAGTGTTCTGGATGGTCTGGTGTTTGCATAGCAGGGATTTGTTGATTCCAGTGCTGAGGGCATTTCTGTAGTCCAGTCTACTTGTTATGAGTGTGTGGGTGGCGGTCTTTCTTGCTTCGGGGGGGATTCACTTGAATGTCTTTCAAAGACTTTCAGAGGATGTTGAAACAGGTGGAGGCAAAGGCATTGATATGGTGGGTCATGGTGAGGGAGGAGTCGAGTATGATGCTGAGGTTCTGGGTGTGGTCCGTGCTGTAGGGGGGTTGCTGAGGGCGGTGGACCACAAGGTGTTGTCCTAAACTGAGGGGGTGGGTCCAAGGATGAGGACTTCTGTGTTCTCCGAGTTGAGCTTCAGACAGCTGCTGCTCATCCAAACTGAAACATCTTTCATTCCTTCCTGGAAGCTGAGTCTGGAGGCTACGGGGTCCTTCGTGAGGGAGAGGATGAGCTGGGTGTCATCAGCGTAGGAAACTATGCTAAGTCCATGCTGTCTGACGAAGGCAGCGAGGGGGGCCATGTAGATGTTGAAGAGCGTGGGACTGAGCGACGATCCTTGGGGTACTTTGCAGTTGATCTCTGTGGGTTTCGGAGTGGAAAGGCGGGAGTCTGATCCTTTGCATTCTGCCAGCGAGGAAGGAGCGGAGCCAGTCAAAGGCGGTTCTCTGCATGCCGGCGTCATGGAATCTGGCTGCAAGAGTGCGGAGGAAGATGGCTGCGGAGCGATCTGGTAGGATGAGGGTCGTGATGTAGCCTTAGTCGTGCAGCGTGTAGATGTTGTCTGTGGCGGCGAGGAGGGCGGTCTCTGTGCTGTGGTTAATGCGGAATCTGGATTGGGAAGAGTCGAGGATGGCGTTCTCTTTGATGAAGTTTGTCAGCTGGGCATTGACGATCTTCTCAGTGACTTTGGCTTCGAAGGGAAGGAGAGAGATGGGTCTGTAGTTTTTCAGGTCTGTTGGGTCTGCAGAGGGTTTCTTGAGGAGGGGTGTGATTTCTGCACATTTCCAGTCATCGGGGAAAGTGCCGGATTTGAAGGTGGCGTTGATGGTTCTTCGTAGCTTGGGGCATCTCTGTGGAGGATGTGTAGCGGGCAGGGGTCCATGGGGGATCCTGAGTAAGTGCTCTTCAAGGTCATGGTGGTATCTTCGATAGTGACCGGGGTCGAGGTGGTGATGGTGGACTGGCTGTTGTTGCTGGAGGAAAGGGTGGTTTCAGGAGTATGTTCGCTGAAGTTGTCATAGAGGGCCTTGATTTTCAGGTGGAAGTAGGAGCTGGGCATGTTGTAGAGTTCCTAGGAGGGTGTGGCGTCTGTGGTTTAGCTGGGGGGTTTGGAGAATACTGGATGATGCTGAAGAGTACCTTCGAGTTGCTGGAGTTGGTGAGGATTTTGTTCCGGATGAAGGTCCTTTTGGTGGATCTTATAAGTTGGTGGTATTCTGCCATGGCGTTCTTGTAGGTGGTCTGGTCTTCAGTGGTTTTGCTATTCCTCCATCAATTTTTAAGACGTCTGCAGGTGCTTCTGGATTCTTTGAGGTCAGTGGTGAACAAGGGGGCTTTCAAGGGGCATTATCTGTCAGGGTTGCAGAGGGGTGCGAGCTTGTCTGCACAGTTGGTGATCCATCGGTGTAGTTCCTTGGCTGCAGAGTTTGCGTCGGTCGAGGCGGGGGGGTCATGGATGAGGGTGGAGTTGAGGTGCTCCTCCGTGACCTTGCACCAGTTCCTTCGTGGTGGACGTGGAGTGGGTTTGTGAGCAGTGGCAGTGTTGAATGAGAAGTGTATGCTGTGGTGGTCTTTCCAGAGGGGCTGCGTGGTGTGGTTGTTATGTTATGTTATGTTATAACAAATTTATAAAGCGCCTGTACACCAAGGTTTCATGGCGCTGATCTGAACTGGTCGCAGTCAAAGAAAGTGTTAATCGTGTGCTTGTTTCAATAACCATGTTTTGAGAAGTTTCCTGAACCGCAGCAGTTCTGTGCCGGACCGTATCTCCAAGGGGAACGAATTCCACAACTGTGGGGCCAGGTATGCAAAACGACAGCCTCCATGTCGTTTCCGGTTGAATTTAGGAATGACTAGCAGGTGGAGATGTTTGGAGCGAAGATCCCGGGAAGGGATATACCTAGATAGCAGATTATTAATGAATATGGGACTGTGGCAATTTAGGGATTTAAAGATTAAGCAGCCTGTCTTAAAAGCAGATCGTTGAGGCAGTGGAAGCCAGTGTAGTTTTTTTAAGAGAGGTCTGGCAGATTGCCATCTGGGTTGCTGGTGGATCAATTTTGCTGCCTGGTTCTGCACCAGCTGGAGTCGCTTAGTCAGACAGAGTGGTAACCCTAAGTAGATCTAGTTGGCATAGTCCAGGTGGGATAATACCAAACCTATTACCACCTGTATTAGTGCAGCATGGGTAAGCATGTGACGGATCTTTCGGATCTTTCGCAATTGAAAGAAGCAGGTTGAGACCACTGTCCCTATTTGGGTCTTCAGAGATAAATCTCTGTCTATGGTCACCCCAAGGCTTTTTACGGAGGTAGAGGGCTTGGGGGGAGCCCAAGCTCTGCTGGCCAATAATTAGGGCCCCAGAAGACATGCCTTCCCCCTATCAGTAGCACCTCAGTCTTACCAGGGTTAAGCTTCAAGTGATTGTGATCCATCCAGTGGCGGATGTTTAACATAGTTTCCTGAAAATTGATGATTGAATTAGGGGAATTGTCTATGGTGAATGTGAGCTGTAAATCATCCGCATAATTGAATGTCGTCACATTCCTATCTTTTAAGGACTTGATTAGAGGAAGGAGGTACAGATTAAACAATTGAGGGGATAGAGAGGAGTCCTGAGGGACCCCGCATGTAGTAATCAACTTAGGTGCTGTGAATTTAGCCATGCGTACTGCTTGTGTGCGGCCCTCTAAAAAGGATTCAATCCAGTCTAGGGCATGGCCCTGGATACCAGCCTGTCTGACACGGTCCCCCAGTATCCTGTGGTCAACCGTGTCAAATGCGGTTGATAAATCCAGGAGCACCAAGGACTGAGGGGTGTCTGAATCTGCCTTCCTACGTAAGTCGTCCAATACTGCCAGTATTAGTTGAAGCAGATGCTGTTCCCTCCTGCGACGATGTGGTTGAGGGTGTGTCCTGCCTTGTGGGTGGGGGTGGTGATGAGCTATTTCAGTCTGATGTTGGCGAGGTTGTCCAGGAGGGTGGTGGAGTTGGGGTCCCTGAGGTTGTTGAGGTGGAAGTTCAGGTTTCTGATGAGTATGTAGTCCATGGAGGTGATGGTGTGGGGTGCGAGGAGGTTGGCGATTGTAGTAGTGAACAAAGCATGAGGCCTGGGGGTCTGTAGGCGAGGGTGCCGCGAAGTGTTGTTCTGGGGCTGGTCTGGATCTGGAAGTGAAGATGTTCGTTGTTGGAAGGGGAGTCACTCATGCTGTGAGTCACTCATGCTGGAGGTGGAGAGTCAGAGGGAGCTCTGTGAGATGGCAAGTCCTCCTCCTGGGTGGTTGGGGCTGTCCTTCTTCTGGATCTTTTATCCAACAGGAATGGCAGTGGCGATGTCGGGAACAGAGGAGGCATTGGTCCAGGTTCTTAGCCACGTTATCCACCTCCCATTGGATAACATGGTTAAGAACTGGTCAGGGCTGGCGTTAGCTTTTGGAGATATTCGCGCTTAGCGCGATTATTTCCAAAACTACGCCTGTGTTGATCATAGGCGATAGCGATGTCAGTCGCTAACATTTTGGCATGCCCACTTTGCATGTCATTAGCGATAAATATCGCAGACATGCAAAGCGGGCCCCAAAATGCTCGCTATCGCCTACAAGCTGTCGCTAACTGGTGTTAGCGACAGCTTGGTAATTGGGCGACAAAATTATCGCCGCTGTAGCAGGAAAAAGTCCCGCTAAAGCGGCGATAAGGGCCCTTGGTAATATGCCCCGAGGATAGTAATAAACAGAGTGGAGTTTCCCTTGATTGGTGCTGTGGATTTACTCTCCCCACTGCACTTCTTAGCAGGTCTTCATGACTACAGAGGTTTCTCCCTCAAATTGAACGTCTCGCCATATGGAGTACTAGTTTGGGGAATTCTAAGGTGGAAATTCCACAAATGCACTTGTAGGATGTTGACATTTCCAATTCCACCATACAATACGGATATAAAAAAAAGCCCCCCCCTGCCAAAATAGGATACATTTACAGAGCCCATGTGTCTAGTCTAACACTCTTCAGGTGTATATCAGCAAGTTAGGAACACTCTACTCACAAATTTATGAAGGCCTTCCACCCTAGAAGGATGTCCTTTAGATTGCTAACCTGCCAAACAAGGTGGTAAAATTGCCACTCTAGCTGGGGCAGCTGAACCATCACATTCTGTGGCAAAGTTAGCAGCGCACCTCAGTGCATCCTATAGTAGACCCACAGGAGCCGCCACCTGTTACAGATCCAGGATGAACCAAGCACTAAATGGAGCAGCCAAGACACCATCTCTTGGATGGGGAATCTGCCTTTGTGTGGCATGTCCTTTGTCCCTGCCCTCCACTGTATAAGGTTCACAGAGTCCCCCCAACCAGCCACACACCTACCAAAATCTGTGGGGCGGCTGGGAAAGTGACTTAGGCTGGCACCTCCAACTGTACAAGCAAATTAAATCTGAAGTCTCCGATACTTCTGTAAAATCACTGCAACTATACATGCCCGTTCAGTTAATGTCATCTCTGTGATTTTTTAATGAAAGCCAACAGCAATCTATATCTAATGCTTTATGTGCATAATTAGAAGGACAACTGCACGTTAGCAAGCTCAGTGGCATTGCCATAGGTCGAACTTATTGAAAAGCAAAAAAACAATGCAATCGCGGCTCAAAGCCTCTCTGAGTGTGAATAAATCCAGGCGCGGGACGCTGTCCTTGAGTAGTTATATTTCCAAAGCGCCGAGCTGCCCTCTCGACTTTCTGGGCGATTTCATTTCCAAGAGCTCGTAAAGAACCCAAGAGGCATTTTCTATCACAGAACCGCGGCGCATTTGATCCTACTTGCTGGCCGCTCTCGTCGATTTTATAGAGACTTATTAGAAAACGCGACTTCATGAAAAAACAACTTTTATTGTCTTACACTTCTGAGGCCCGCTGCCCTTGGATTAAAGTGTTTGAACTGTTTACCGCGAGAGGCTAAACTGGACCTGCCCGGAATGATCAATGTTCCCTGCAATTGCTCTGGACTTTCCTACACAATTTCATTTTGGAGCAGCCAAGGAAAGAACCCATAAATGTCAAAAAGCTACTGACACATCGCTTCTATGAGTGAAATACCGCCTCCGCCTCAGCCTCGCGGAGCAGCATTGGAATTGTCTTTAGGTCCGGAGGATATTTCGTTGCGGCTTGTCATGCGCGTGTGTGTTTGATAAAAATTGACCCCTGATGCAATTAAGCGTTCGGATCCCATTGCTAGGATATGGCCTGCAGTCGTAATTAAAAGGGAAGAACTTGGAATGGGCCTCTGGCGTCAGCGGCAACACGCCACGTACGAGCGAATTCTGCTATTGTGCGCTTTTCTGCTTGAATTAGCCGCGTGCGGGCTTTTTCAGAGGAGTGGCATTCTATAGGTTAGCATTTCTTGCCTGTGCAGAGGTCTCTAATGACGGGTCACTTACGAGGCAATGAGGACACGCATAGCCCGAGAATCTCTTTTGATTCAACTGTTAGGTTTTTGCCATTCAAATCAAAATTCTTTCAAGGCGGAGGGCATGGCAGCGGGTGGTTTTTGCTGCACGTTTTCAAGACGATTCATAATTTAAATGTATTTTTTTCTTTCCCTTGGGCTGGGTTAGCAACCAGGAAATACAGAATTTCGACACATCATTAGGCTGAAGTAATGGAGAATGAGAAATAAAACCCTGAAGAGAAAATGCAGTAGCCACGATGCAATCGCACGTGCTCGGTGGCGGCCCTGCAGTGCAATCAAGGGGAGGCACAGGGAGTCATTAGTGCCCGGAGATATTTAATTCCACATTATACACTCTTGCATTTCCTGAATGACCCATGATCTCCTTTGGTAATTATCTTATTTTGTTTGGTTTAAACTAGATCGCAATCGTTTGGAAAAAAATATTCAGGCAGGTTTGTGTTTGATATTTTTCTACCCTTCATCACTTGATTTAGTTGAAAAAATTAGGTATTATGTCAATGAAAAGAGATTTCAGGATAGGCGCATAGAAAATTGGTATCAGCACGTCCAGCCCAAATTAGCAGATATCTCCCTGCCAGCTTCTTGGTTTTCCCACCTCTTTGAGACCCAGATTTACAAATATTTGACACAAGAGAGAAAGAATGTGCCATTTCTATTAGGATATGGTGCATTTTTCTCTCCACCTGCGCTGACACACTTTTGACTGCCCTTGTGCCAACACACACACTCTTGAGCCATAATACAAGGTAGGGTTGTCACCTTTTTTGCTGGCCTCTGTTGAAAAACACTGGCCAGGAAAAATCTGCAGAGGTGGCAACCATAGAGCAAGGGCGTGAATGTTCTCTAAAGCATGGTTACAGAAGAATCCATCCTAAGTACCTGTCATATGTGTACTCGAATCAAGGAGATGTCCCACAGATTGAAATATTTAAGCCAACTGATGAGCTACTCACTTTGTTTTCAATAACACAATAAAACATACAAATTCCCCTCCAACTCAGAAGAGTAGCAGGGCTGGATAACCTACCCAAAATTATAATAACATTCAATATAGAATGGTGGGCAAGTTCCTCTTTTCAGGCCTTTTTTGCATTCACCTTACAAGGAGAATACCTCATAAACTGAAAAGGTGCAATTACAAAGCCCATCTATAAAAAGGATGAGCGCACAGACCCATCAAACTACTGCTAGACCAGTTTAACTGATGTAGGGGCAAGCATATACCCTAGACCATTGTTTTAGTCTTTGGGCAATTGCAGGACAATCCACTGAAACTGGGGGATCCCTGTTCTGCTGCTTTGTAGATTTTCATACTGCATTTGACCTGGTCAACTTAGAAATGTTGTTGTCTAAATTAGAATGTCTTAAAATTCCACATGGTCTCTTGGCTGTACTGAAAAAGTTGCAAAGGAATAGCTGGGAAGTGTTGAGTTAGATATAAGTTGAACTTTATCTAGGGAAATAAGTATAAAAAACAGATAATGGCAAGGATGTTTCTTGACTCCAACTTTATTTGCATTGTACATAGACGACCTTCCTCAGTTCTTATCAAACTCCCATGCCTTTTCCCCAAAATGGGAGGAAGGCATATTAAATGTTTACTCTATGTAGACAACCTAGTAACAATAAACAAGACTCCAATTGGACTTGAGAGGAAGCAAACAGATTTTAATAATTATTGTCAAACAAACAAACTGATGATCAAGTTGGATAAAAAGAAATGAGTGGCCACTGGTACAAAGCAGCAAGCATTTCTGTGGTCAATTGGACAGAAAAGGATAGAAAAGGTCTCAAATTCTAAATATTTGAGTATGATTTGTAGTAAGATGTTAGCGTGGACACTGCGCTTAGAAACTTTAAAAGCAAAGGCACTTTCAATCATAGGAGGTTTACAAAAATTCAAAAGAGATTACTCAGGTCAAATGTTACAACCAGTTCTTGCAGCTTATTCATAGATGATACTTTCACAGCTTTTATATCTCCCCAGCGCTAGTGGACTTTTGACTACACTTGTGCCAATGCACACACCCTTGCGTCATAGTGCACGGGTGCATCTGATTTCTAAAGCATAGGGTTGCTCCTGGAAGGGGACCCTTGCAGTACACAACTATTTTTTTAAACTTTTCTTATTTTATAAGTGTGCTGTACAATGTAGAACACACACAAAGTTCGAAAGATAAGGAGAACTGGTTACGCCTGCATCAATGAGGCACAAAGTTTCAGTGCAAATATCTGTCTATAAAAATATTAGATAGCGATTTGTGTCAAAACCAATGGGTGGTTGCATTGTGTTAGGAATTTGGTTTCTAGTTGACTGGGGTGGTAGCCCTGGTCAAGCAGCAACCCCTATCCTAGTCAGGGTAAGGCATAAGCACACCCTACATTAACCTGTAGTCAACCTCCCGGTATCTTGACACAGAGTAGTTAGGCTTAACTTAAGGTCAATGAATGAAGTAGTTTGTGCAACATTTCAAACATTAAAACAGTGAAACCACCACACAAAAAGATTTCCAACATGTCATTTTTTCCGTGAAAGAGATGCAAGGGGTAAATCAATAACCTATTCATGTAAAATTCTAGACAATGATAATGTAGAAACGTAAATGTTCGATTAAACCTGACATGAATAGGTGAATAAATATGAGACAATACCTCAAATGTCCAAACACCACATCACACTTTGACTCACATCATGTATTAATATCCCAGTATTGAAGCATTTATCAAGATATTATATTGTACAGCTATTTTAACCTTTCCTACCAATAAGACACCAACAGAGGTCTATTTCTACAGTTTTTCTCTTTTACCTCATTCTCTCTCTTATTAGTTTTCTCCTGCTGATTACCTTTATGCATTGCTTCACATCACCATTTTGTTCCAACTTGTGCCTTTTTCTGTTTGTCTCTCCTACTAGTTCCTCTCCTCCTTATTATGCTTTCACTCTACCCTTCTTTTTCTACCCTTTCTCTGTTATTCAATTCCCTCATTCTTTCCCACCCTTTTTCATTCTTATCCTATCTTCTATTGCCCCTTATTCACCCCCTCTTTCTTCCTTTACTTCGCCATTCCTTCTTTTTCTCATTTAATTAGTTTTATTCACTCCCATCTTGGTGAGTTCTTTACTGATCTTCATTTCCTGATCTCACAGACATGCCAGTTCCATCTCTTTCCCAGGAGGTTTATGCCCCTCTACCTGAGTACAGTTCTAACTGTTGAAGAAGACCCATAAAAAGTACTTTTCCCGCTTGTAACAGAATGCAAAAGCAAAGGCAGAAAGAGAGCAGAATGGCACATGCAACAGCAGTTCAAGCTTCCCGCTTGCTCACAGCCAGTGCTGCACAGCTAGCAACAATCTAAATTTCATCTGCACACAAAAGCGGTACATCACGGATAGGTATTCAGGATTACCGCACACATATGCATCAGTATTGCAAGCTTTTCTTATATATACGGTACAGGTACAGCAAGGTTGTGATAATGCAAGAGTTCTCCAAACAGAGCAGGCTTTTATCCCACACAACACAAACCAGCATTGTTGACTTTCCAAACACAATAGGGATCAGTACATGTGCACCTGTACATGTTTCCTTTACAAACAGAAAAGGTACATCACAAGTGGGAGTTTTACTGCATCTTTATACAGCTGTGGCAGAATTTGTAAAAGACATAAGCTAGAAGGCATCAGTGTTAGCCTCTCTCTCAAAACACATGCACACCATGAGAAATAGAAGTAAATGCTTTTTTCAAATTATAGAGGCACAATATGGACAGCCGATCAACTTCACAAAGCAGGCACAGTATTGGAAGAAGGAGACCAAACCCTCATAAAAGCAGTTACATTAGAGCAGCTCTTCATCAAAATAATACATTACTGTAAGGATTAATACCGACCTCTATTGCACAATGCAGGTACATTGCAAACAGCAGAAAAGTCTACCTTACAAACCGGATACAGCACAGGACATAGCACTACCTACCTCACAAAGGAGGTATAGCACAGGAAGAAATCAACATGTCAGGCCTCATTATAAAACAGGTTTAGGGCTTAATGTGCACACGTGCTGCTTACCTCCACATAATGTGGGGCACCATACTGGATATTTATCCAACATCATTTTGCATGCTGTAATTTTAAGCGAATCCTCATGATGGCAAAAAGAAAACAATAAAACTATGATGGACAGATTGCAAAGTGTCGTTGGTGAACAACTATAACTGGCTGAAGGTGTCACGACATGGATGCACTTGACAGTAATATTTGTGCATATATCAGCTGTTAGAAATGGGTAAGACATTCATGTTTAAATGTCATAACTAATCTCAAACACCAGACACTGTTACTCTATAAATGGCATTGAATGCAATTTGAATATGAGTTTTACACTGTTTGGTTATTTAATCAAAATGTATTAATAATTTAGTTACCTAGAGGTATGTGGTCTAGTGAACGAGGTCATAACAAGTACATATAGTGCGTAAAGCAAATGAGCGAGGGAAGTTTGGCCAAATTCTTCACCCAAAGAAACTTTTGAAAACAGAATTCATTTTGAATACATTTTACAAAAGGCACTGATTTTAACAAGGACATAAACTCACAGTGAACTATGACATCCAGTGATGGTGATAGAAGCAAGGAGTGCATTGACAGTATGATGAATAACAATTGAAATATTTTAATAACAAGAGCGACTAATTAAAACATTGCAAACTGAACATGCCCTCCATAAACAAGACGAGGTCACTCAAAGGAGAGCAGATGATAGAGGGAAGCTAGAACTGCTTTAACTTCTGTCCAGTGAATGGGGCAGCACATTGCCATTGTCTACAGTTAGAATCCAGCTCCTAGGAAAATTATTAATTTTTTGCCAAACATATTGTATAGGTATTTGGGGGCAGAAGAACAGCAGAGACCACACAGTGAGATCCAATGCTAACTGATGGGTAATGAACAAGGTGTTCATTGGGGTAGAATATTGTGTGCAGTTTACAGAGCCAGTTCTGTGCTCAGCATTTGAATCCCCACCACAAAGCATTGGTTTCTGCCTATCCTTTAAGGTGAATGAGGAACAATGCACTAAAAAATGTTCAGTCTTTATTAGCAAATCACACTTGGGACACGCCACAGGAGAGTCTTTTGAGAATTTTGATAGCCTCTGTGGTGAATAGTAGGCTCTATGAAGGGTAAAAAGATGGTTCCTACGAAGCCAGGCTGGCTTAACGATTTCCCACATAACCTTAAAAGATTTAAACCACAGATTTTCCAGGTTATGGCCAGCAAAGGAGGAGCCCCACAATGTCTCCGGCAGTTGGAATTCACCATCGGCCTCATCTAATAGTAGATTGTACCATAATGAAACCTCCTTTCTGGCTGGTGGTTTATCCAGCAACAAGGCCACTATGTGGCTATCCCCTACTAATGGAAATCTGCTCTTAGACGAAATCTGTAAGTGAGCCCAACTTACAATCTGAAGATATTTGAACCTAGAAAGGTTTGGCCCAATTCTATTTAACAAAGATTCCCATGGGAGCAAGCAGCCTTCTTCAAACAGATCAGCCCAGACCTCCAAACCCGCCTTTCTCAATGGTGCCGCGAGACTATCAAGAAGCCAACCCGGGCTCCCAGGTGAGTTCCATAGTGGCAACCTACTTGAGAAGTATCCCAGCTTTATAGAACTCCTAAGTTTAGCCCATGTTTCGCCATCCCCTGCAGGACCTTCAGCTTCACCTTCTTAAAAAACTTGAGATCTCCAAATTTAAACAAAAACCCCGCCTGGACCACACCTTCCCCTCTAAGCAGAGCTGCAAACATGCACCCAATCCCAAGATTCGTGGGCATTTTTAATAAGCGTGGGAGAATTGAAATGCCCACGCATATAGCTGGAGGTCTGGAGCTGCTAGGCCACCTTTTTCTCTGTGTCGCCTAATCTTTTTCCAGGCGATCCTAGGTATATGTTTGTTCCAAATGAAAGAGCAGATTTCACTCTGAAGTTTAGACAGAAGGGAAGGTTCAAAATAAAGGGGGATAGTATTAAACAGAAAGGTAATTTTGGGTAATATAGACATTTTTATTAGATTTACTCTACCTATGATAGACAACGGAAGTGAAGACCAAGATCACATAAGTCTTCGACAATCCGAAGGCGCCGATGTTGGAGGTCGCCTGAGCGCTCGGCTCCGCGATCGAGCCGTATCCATCCTGAACAAACAGCTCCAAGGGCTCCCCCAACCCCACACCGGAGACCTGCCCGAGGGTGCTAAGCGGTGTACCGCAAGTGGAGGGCTGCGGCGACGCGAGGGGTGCAGGATCGGCCCCTGACTGAGTGAACGAGGGATGAGCGGCGCCGATTCCAACATGGCGCCCGCTCCGGTCCGGGAGTCCTAGAATGCCCGGCGGCCCTCAGTGATCGCGGCTTTGGTGGCTTTCTGCTTCCGCCCCCTTGTTCCAGGCGTGACGCTCCGGGAGCAAATAAAACTTTTAAAGACCGACTAACAGAACTTTTTCAGCAACTAGAAAAGACTTATCTGGTTTCACCATGGGTTGAATTTTGGATTGTGTTAGGTGGATAGTCGAGGCTGCGGAGGCCCTCCTGCGCCCCATTCGGCCCTGGGGGAGCCTGATTACGGTTGGCGACGACCCTGTGCCCGCTGCGGACCTGCAGACCACATCCGGCCCGCAAAGCGGTGAGGGGGAGCATGATGAGCCCGAGTGGGCCACCAGGAGAGCACAAACCGGCGGGGCCGGAATGAGAGGCCTGAGCACTACAATGGCGGCGGAGGCGGCTTGCGACGGAGGAGACCACTAACGTCTCCCCCCCGCCTGCATTTTGCCTCAACGACGGCGAGCTCCTGAATCTTGCAAATCAGGACGTGGCTGAGACGCCCGCGCACACGGACACGGAAAGCCCTGACCCACGTGGACGTGGTGGATACCTCGCTCTTGGCATTTATGGAGGTTGGTTACTGCTGAGCCCATTGTCCTGGCTGTTGGAACCCGATCAGGATGTCCAATGACTGCTTGACCCGAGCCTGCAAACGACCGTGTTGCTCCTAACCACGACCTGGGACACCGGCTGGAGATCCGCGCCGGGGCTGACCAGAGATCGCGATCCGGCAGGGAGCCATCCGCGTGCTGGCTGGCGCCCCCTCTTGGGATACCAACCTATCTTGAGGCTGACGCTTGAGACCACCATGGGTAAACCGAGGGGCACCAAGGGGAATGCGCAGGTCACCTCCGACACGGAACTGCCGGACAAGAGTGACCAGACGGACCTGGAACTGCCAACTGACCCGAGTCTTCAGAGGCAACTCGACAAGATCTTGGCGGCCATTACGGACACGAGGTCAGCACTCCAGCGAGACATCGCCCAGGTGGTTACGGGCTTGGGCCTACTCAGGGCTGACCATAGCAAGCTATCGGACAGGGTCAAGGAAGTAGAGGACGCGGTTGGAACCCTGGAACCGGCGCAAAAGACACTGGCAATCGTCATGAAGGACGCGCTAACGAGAATCGATGTTCTGAAGAGGAGGGCGGAGAAAGCGGAGGGGCGCAACAGGAGGAATAACATTCGCGTGGTGGGCCTGCCGGAAAAAGTCGAAGATGGCGACATGGTGTCCTACCTAGAAAACTGGCTCAGGGCGGAGGTGGCACCTGAGGGGCTTTCCTCCTTCTACACTCTGGAGCGGGCCCACCGAGTTCCGTCCAGACCCCCTCAACAGGGACGTCCGCCGCGCCCTGTGGTGGCGAGATTGTTGCATTTTCGCGACAGGGATCTGCTCCTCAATACTGCCAGGAAAAATGGACCATACCAGGTGGACAACAGCAGGGTGAATATTTTTCCGGACTACACCTATGAGACTCAGCGCCAGCGGACCTCCTTCTTGGCGATCAAACGTGAACTGCGCACTGAGGGTGTTCAATATTCACTGTTCTTCCCAGCACGGCTCCGCATCATCCTTGATGGCAAGACCAAATTCTTCGACATCCCTGATGAGGCGTGTAGCTGGCTGGAACTTTATAGAGCTTGCAAGGATGGTCCTGGTTCTTCTTTCCAAGCTCCTTCAGAGGCAGGACTGCAACGGAGATCTAAGAGGGTCCGCAACTGCCGGAATGGTTTGGGCCGTCCTTCCACGGTGGTGACTACGGCGGAACGACGGGGAGTGCTCTAGATGCTATCCAGCATATCGGGTTCCCAGGGTGAACCTGTGACCGAGGAACTGGAGCCTGGAGATGGCGGAGAACACTCAGACACGGAGGACTCTCAGACTGATAGTGTAACCCTACCTGTGGTCACCCCAAAAACGGCGGAGGAACTGCTTGATGGCCAAGGGTGAGCTTGGGTGAGTCGTCCCTGACGGAGCTGAGAGTGCTATACTGTATAGAATTGCCCGTCCCTTGTTGGGACTGTTGAATGACTGGCTGCACCATGGGTTGGGGTATAGCCCAGGACTTGTAAATTTATCTTATGGCTCGATCGCCCCTAGGTGGCCTGAGTGCGGGTAGGCCCCTCTTTCGGTGCAAGACCCCCTCCTTGCCCCTAAGGCATACCTGCGGTGACTACCGTCAGGTTGGTTTTCTAGTTTTGGAACATGGTTTGGATGGGAACTGAGGGGCAATCTCTGGGTCCTGTTCTGGGGGGGAGGGAGGGGAACTCATGGTTGGGGGTTAGTTTGTTCTGGTTAAGAGGGAGGATCGCCATCGGTGCAGAACGATCATTGTTTTCTCTCCTATCTGAGGGAGCTGAGGGGGGACACGCTGGAATGCACTGGGATAATGGCTGAACTATCCAACCTGAAAAGCATTACCTGGAATGTACGCGGGCTGCACACTATGTCCAGACGCCACAAAATACATGCTTACCTGAAGCGTAGGGGTGTTCAGATTGCGTTGTTACAGGAAACGCACCTCACGAAGGCGGAGGGGTTAGCCCTACAACGTAGGTGGAGGGGACAGATATTCAACACCACATATTCGGCTTATGCTAGGGGCGCGCTAATTTGGGTGCGGGCTGGAGTTCCCCTGCAGGTGACGAAACACACAATTGACCCACAGGGGAGGTTTGTTGCTATTGCGGGTAAATTAGGGGGGAGAGAGCTGAACATTTGTAGTATCTATGCGCCCAACGTGGACCAACTGGCCTTCCTCGCGACGCTTTCGGGTTCGCTGGCCCACTACATGACGGGGCCGCTTTTAATTGGGGGCGACTTCAATTCGGTGGCGGATGTGGATCTCGATAGATCTCATCCTCCCCTGATGAATTCGCCCACATACCGGGTAGCTAAGGGTAGGTCGGAATGGCAGACAAAATGGGGACTGACAGACATATGGCGCGCCCAACACCCACACACCCGGGACTACTCCCATTTCTCTGGACTGCACGAGCTCCACGTGCGGTTGGATGCCTTGTTGGGGTCGGTAGACGTGGTGTCCGCGGCTATGCGATCCGAGTACTTAACAAGGACCATATCCGACCACAACGCTTTACTGGCCGACCTTCGGTGGCTCCCGAGTGCCCCATGCGTCCCGACATGGAGGTTGCGGCCCGAGCTGTTAGAGGATCAGGTATTTAAGACTGAACTGGAGGACAGGATCGCTACCTACTTCGTGGACAATGAGGAATCGACTGGGGCTAGAGCCACCGAGTGGGACGCCTTCAAGGTAGTTATAAGGGGCTACTGCATAGCTAAGAAAGTGGGGGTGCGCCGAGTCCTGTTGGGAGACCTGGACAGAGCGGACCAGACGCTTCGAGACCTGGAGATTAGGCGCCCCGGCAGACCGGAACTTCGGGAACAGGTGGCGGCCGCGAAAGAGGCGGTGGCAGCAGAGGTTGAACGGCTGCACAGCTTTGATTACAAGGCCTTCCTCACTAGATCCCTAGCGGAGGGTGATAAATCCGGGGCGCTCTTGGCCTGGCTATCTAGCCCTGCGAGGCGAACCTCTCCCACGGTGGCCATGCGAGATGCGGCGGGCGTGGGGGTCTACACCCAGCCGGAGATCCTGGACTGCCTCACGTACTACTATGAGGTGTTGTACCAGAGCAGTGCGAGAGGGGACGCCAACTCCATCGGCGTCTTCCTGCAAGATCTGCCTATTCCTACCCTGGAACCCGAACACGCCAAGGCGTTGGGGAGAGAGGTGGAGCTGGGGGAGATCCGCGGCGCCATTAAGCGGATGGCACGCAACAAAACTCCGGGTCTAGATGGACTCCTGGTCGAGTTTTATGCCACCTACGTGGATCTCCTGGCCCCGCGCTTACTACTGATTTACAAAGAGGCAAAGCGCTTAGGGTACCTCCCGGGATCGATGCGGGAAGCTTTAGTAGTGCCCCTTCTCAAACCGGGTAGGGAGGCTAGTGATCCGGCGTCCTACAGGCCGCTGTCGATGCTCACAGTAGATTATAAGATACTGAGCAGCATCCTGGCGGCGAGGTTGTTGGAGCATCCCCAAGCGTAACACCACCATGAACATCCGCAGATTGCTTCGCCTGCTGGAAGATAGTCATGAGGAGGCCTCCCAGCCCATGATACTGTCAATCGACCTGGAGAAGGCTTTTGATAGCCTGGAATGGAATTACCTCCACGGAGTACTCGTTGCATTTGGACTGGGGGAAGGTTTCGCGCGCTGGACCGCAGTGCTTTATGCCTCGGCGGTGGCGAGAGTGAAGTCGGGCCCGTTGATATCCCGGCAATACTCGGTGGAGCGCGGCACGCGACAGGGTTGTTCACTATCTCCTCTGTTGTTCGCACTGGCGGTGGAGCCCCTGGCGTTGTCGCTTCGCACCGGTAACCACTATGGAGGGCTACGCGCCGTCGGGGGGCAGCAGTTCATTTCCCTCTACGCGGATGACCTGCTGTTATTTCTGGAAGATGCTGAGGAAGCACTGGCCGCCGCCGATGCAGTACTTACGTCTTTTGGCGCGTTGTCGGGCCTACGGGTGAACTGGTCGAAAACTTGTTTGTTTCCGGTTCGTCACGGGGAACCCCCGACCTGACATAACCAGGGAGATTCGATGGGCGCCCAGCTGCTTTAAATACTTAGGAGTCCATATTTACCATTCCCCCGCCGATGTGCTGGAGGGCAACATATCTCGTTGCATCCGGGCATTGAAGGGCAGCATGTTGTTTTGGGCTACTCTGCCGCTATCAGTGGCGGGACGAATAGCACTACACAAGATGGTGGCGCTCCCCCGACTCCTTTATTATTTCAGAACGCTACCGATATGGATCCCACCGGCTGAATTTAGGCGTTTGAGGTCACTCGTGATTGCATTCCTTTGGGGTCAGGGCCGCCGCCGGGTGGCGCTTCAGACCCTTATGAGACCAAAAGCGGAGGGGGGA
Organism: Lissotriton helveticus; assembly: GCF_964261635.1. Classification (NCBI taxonomy): domain Eukaryota; kingdom Metazoa; phylum Chordata; class Amphibia; order Caudata; family Salamandridae; genus Lissotriton; species Lissotriton helveticus. Next base: position 694,578,449 of record NC_136063.1, read on the forward strand.
TTGGCGGTCCCGGATTTCGAGACGTATTACCTGGCCGCCCAACTGCAGACTTACACTCAGGAGGTGGCGAGGGTATTCCGAGGGCCGGAGGAGGGGAGAGGCCTGGGTATTCCCCGGCACGTTCTCTCCTACATCGCGCTGCGGCAGAAGATAGCAGCGAGGGATCTCACGCAGGAGGAACGCACTATTAGATTGTGCTGGAATCGTGCTCAGCGCAAGCTGGGAGTGGGCCACCCATACGCCCCCGAGATCCCGCTGGGAATGATCACTGCGCTCCCCCACGGCGGCGATTGGTCTCAGTTGCGTGCCTGGGAAGAGGCGGGTATTCAGGTCTTGGGGGACCTGTATGAAGATGGAGCACTCCTGCCCTTTCTGACACTATTGGATCGCTACGATATCTCCAGGGGGGACTTCCTCTTACACGCGGCGATCACGAGAGCGCTGCAAACACATTGGCGGACTGGCTTGGAGGAACCTCCGTTGTCCTCGACGTGCCAATATGTGATGATGGCAGCTGGCACGGTTAAAGCCGTGACGTGCTTATACACTAGGATGACGCAGGAGCAGCTGACTCCACTAGAGGCGCTCAAGACCAAATGGGAGGCGGACATAGGAAAACTTATCCCGGAGACCACATGGGCTCAGCTGCTGCGCCGGGCTTGGAAGAGCACGCGCAACGCTCGATTCCAATTGGTTCAATTTTACATTTTGCACCGTGCATATCTCACCCCGGAGAAAATTCGGAAGTACTTCGCCTCTGACACTGCGGCTTGCCCGAGGTGTCAGACAATCGGAGCGGACCTGACCCACATGTTATGGTCTTGCTCTGCCTTGTCCTCTTACTGGATGACGGTTGGAGACACCCTTAATGAGGTCACGGGGCGGACCCTCCAGTTCGCCGTGGCAGTGTCGCTTTTGCACTGGTTCCCGCACACCCCCAAGACGCGAGTGACCAGCAAGTTCATAGATATGGGACTTATCCTGGCCAAGCGAGAATTGGCGCGGCGCTGGAAGGCACGAGTTGGTCCGACGAGCACTAAATGGCGCACTGAATTACTTAATTGGGCAGAGGGGGAGAGCACCCTGCGTTACCAATTGGCGAGGCGACAGCAGAATGATAAAGCGCTGGAATCTGCGCAGGCATGGGAGGCACTGGTCCAAGCCCTCCGAGATCACAATTCCTTCAGTGACGCGGACAGTGAGGCCGCAGAGCTCCCCGCGTCCCTGTAATGCGATTGACTTTTAATTATACTCCTACATGCTCCCGTTAGTTTTCTCCTACACGCTCACAGTTGCACTAATACTGCTATTGCACCGATGGTGGGAGGGGGGGGGAGGGGTTGCTGGGTGGACAACGTATAAAGCTCATACCACAAACCTTTGCTCCTATATCACTGTTGTTCTGCCTTCGAAATGTGGGGTGGGCCTAGCCACGTTAGGGGAGGGGGGTGAGGGGTGTTTTCTTTCTTTGAGTTTCTGGGATTGTTAATTCTCAGGTTTTATCGTTTCCATCAAAAGTAAAAACGGAACTGAAATACATGGCATTGATTATCCACCTTGGGCCTTTGCTGGGCCACAGTGTATTTGTTGTGCCTACTTTGCTGCCCGACCTCCGGGTTGCTGGCTGAATGGCAGTGTAACAGTTCCGCAATAAAAAATATTAAAAAATAAAAAATAAAAAAATCTTCGACAATCCTTTGCTACAGCAGAGAAGTTAAGTGTAGCAATCTTATTTATGTCCTTAACAATGTTGAGACCAAGATAACGCAGAGTAAGACTCAACTGAGCCCCTGCCACAAGCTCAGGATCATTCCAAACCATAATCTCCGTTTTAGAGACGTTAACCTCATAACCGGAGATCTCCCCGAAGTCATGAGCTAAAGCAATCACTGATGGAAGGGCCGTACGGAGTCCTGAGGAAAAGATGAGAATGTCATCCGCGTACAGGGCCACCTTCTTCTCCCACCCCCTATAATTAAAAGGCTTGATGTTAACATCGTCCCTCAGCCGCTGGGCAAAGGATTCAATATATAAGTCAAATAGGAGAGGGGAGAGAGGGCAGCCCTGTCGTGTTCCCCTTGTGTGTTAAATGGATCTGATAACTCTCCGTTAACCAGCAGGCAGGCTGAAGGGTTCTGGTAAAGTAATCTCACAGCTCGGCGAAATCGATCACCGATGTTAAACTTACCCAAGACCCTTGACAGGTATGTCCAGTTCACTCTGTCGAAGGCCTTGGTAGCGTCGAGCGTGAGTACAGCCAGGGGGAGAGAATCCATAGTTGCCATATCAATAGCCCCTATTAGGTCGTAGGTCAATTCATACAACTGACGGCCCTTCACAAAACCCCTCTGATCTTGATGTAGAATGCCGGCTGCTACTGCCCCCAATCTATTAGCGAGGACAGCAGCGAAGATTTTGTAATCGACATTTAAAATAGAGATTGGTCTATACGACCCACAGCATGATGCTGGTTTCCCCGGTTTCAAAATCAAAGTTATGGACGCACTATTCCATGAAGTAGGGGGTGACAATCCTTTCTGGAGGATCTGATTAAACGATGAGGTAAGGAAGGGAACAATTATCTGCTCCAGAGCCCTATAGATTTCCGTTGGAAGGCCATCCGGGCCTGCTGCCTTACCCTTCTTGCTACTAAAAATAGCAAGTCTAACCTCCTCCTGTGCAATGATCTTGTCCAGTGAGGCACTCTGTTCTGAGGACAGGGAGTGAAATCCCCCTCAACCAATCCTCCACACGATCTGCCTCAACATATTGCAGTCTTGTTTGCCACAGGGGACTAACCAACGGATGAGAAGCCAGGTGTCTGTAAGTGGCCCCACAGACTTTTCGGTTTTACATGGGCCAGTCCGCATTTTAACCAGCTACCTGGCTGGCAGCTCAAGCTTGAACATAGATGGCAATAAGGATAGTCCCTCCTATGCATGCGCCAAAATGAGGCTGGCATTCTGTCTTCCAACAGGCTCTGTAAGGTGAGTGTGAAAGTGTAAACCTTTATTCTCCTGATAATAAAGTCAAACTTCCTCATGAAAGGTAAAAATGAGTAATTAAGACAGGTAATAATGAGGACCCTTGTCATCAACATTCTTTCTACAGACTGTCTTCAGATTTCAACTCAGTACATTAGGCTATCACAATTTTAAAGACAGAAGGATCCAGAATGCACAACAGAAAATAATGCTGGGTGAACCAACACTAAATAGTGAGAAATCACTGCGTGTAAAACACTGCAGCTGTTTTTGTTACAGAGAGTCGATATTGCAGCTATGCTGCAAACCGGGCCCTGGTAACAAAAACGGTTCCCAGGGGTCCAAAAGCGGCCCCCTCCCAGACGACCCACTGGGGAAACGCCCAGTGCCTGCTATGGTCAGCCCGGCCCTGTTCGGCGGTAAAGCACCTTTATTCAGTACAACATCACTGGCATCTAAACCACATATGTCCTTTAAAGCAAACTTATTCTCTGAAATACCCTTCACTTAGGCACATCACTACCCTGAAGCACCTTTGCTCAGTAAAGCATCCCTCTCTAAAGCAAGTCTGTTCTCCAAAGGATCCCCTTTAGTATAAACTCCTCCAATAGTGCACCCCCACTCTTCTAATGCACCCTCATCCTTTAAAGCACACAGACTGTAAAGCACACACCATTTGCAGCACCTTTACTGTAAACAACACTTCTCTTTGGTAAAGCACATCTGTTTTAAGCAGCACTAATCTCTTATAACCACATCTTTTATGTAATACCACTCCTATAAAATACACCCACTGTAAATCACATTCCCTGCCAAGAACATTTCCTTCAAAAACTCCCTCTTGTGTAAAGTAGCTCTCCCCTGAGAAACACCTCTCTTTCTTAAAGCATCTGTTTTATAAAGCACTTGTATCCTGTAAAATTCTCTGTTGTAATAGATGCCCATCCTGTAAACTACAATGACTGCAAAGCACACTCCTTTTGAAGCTCCTTTCCTGTGAAGTCCCATTTGTGTAAAGCAGCCCTCTCCGAAAGATACCTCTCTTTAGTAAAGGACCTCCAGCGCTGTATTGTCCTGTAAGCACCTCTCTCCTGAAATGCATCCCATCCTGTAACATACACCTACTGTAAAGCACAGGATCTGCGAAGCACCTTTAATGTAAATAATCCCTCTTAGGTAAAGCATCCCTCTCACATAAACACCTCTATTTGGTAAAGCACCACTTTAAAAAAAAGAGCAATTCACTCCTGAAAAGCACCCCTCTCCACAGTAAAGCACATTTTCTGGAAATCACCTCTCCCCACTAAAGAAAATATTCTGTAATACCCTTCTCTCCAGTTGAATGCCTATCCTCTAAAATACATTCTTCCCTCTTTTGCAAACCACTTCTCCTATATTGCACCACTCTCCTGTGATGCATCACCTCCTGTAAAACACCTCTCCTTTGATGTACCTCTCCGTATTTCTTGCCTCTGTTTCCCACTGGCTCAGGGGGATGACATTGAACTGAATTGAGTTATACAAAAAATAAACTGGGGGTAAAATCAGTGGTACAGCTTTGAAAACTGAATTAAAAACCGAAGGCAGTCTCCCTGGTTATGGTTTAAGTATATAAGCGTAATTGAGCTCATACACGATAAAACCCCAGAGATTCCAAGCCACACATGATTAATATTTGAAGGCCGGCTGCTTCCTTGCTCTCGTGTGTGTCTGTCTCTCACAGGGCTGTAACAGAGACAGTTTTTTGGTCTGGGTGAGTTTTCCCTCATTCGTCCAGATTACATGACCCCTGCAAAACTAGACTGCAAATGGAATCATGCCTTCTGTTGCACGGTTTTTCAAGTTAAAAGTTTAGTGAGCCAAACATTTTTGCTTTCTTATTTTTATTTTAGCTTTGATATTCAATATACATAAATAATAAAAACACGTTTCGTGTATTTCACTATGTAGCGTTTTTCTGCTGCCCTTCTGTTGCTATTTCTCCTCCTCCGTACTCGGAGCAGTTTGGAGAGGTCATTTAATTAGAACAAGAGAGTTGTGTTGATAAAACACATTTCAGAGCAGACAACCCCAACTCTGGGTCCCCATGGCTTCTCCACCCCTTTTAAGGAGAAAGAAACAATGTGTATACTGTTAGGTGATGTGAGCTGCAAAAGTGTACTATTATATTTTCTTCATAGGATTCCCAGCCAGTTCATCTCCTGTGGCAATGGTAAACATGCCCAATTTCCCCTAGTTCTAATACACTGCCCCTGCTGCCTCTGAGCCCAGGGGTCGCAATGGAAGTGCCAGGGGTCGCATTTGCGACCCCTGGCAACCCCTAACAGCCAGTAACAGTAAAAATCCAGTTTATGCAGTGATTCTACTCAATTCTGCTCAACGGCGAAACTTAGCCCATCATGCATTGTCTCCCACATTCAGTGTTTCTTATGATATGTAGAAAGTGTAGTGCAATCCAGATGTATCATCTCATCATTCACCTTTTACTTTTGGAAGATATATCATTGGCTGTGTGTATTCAATAGAGAGATTTCGCAGCATGTACAATATTTGATTAGTGTACACGGTATCCATAATCTCTATCAGCTATGTGTGTATATTTGCTATTGTTAGACCTGGCATCCATGGCATGGTTACCCTTGACTTTTTGCCTCTACCTCCTACATTTTTGACACTGTACTGGATTTCGTTTTTGCTGGTTTAGATGCTTTAGGCACCTTGCCACTGCTGATCAGTACCAAAATGCAAGTGCTCCCTGTGTAAACTGTTATTGTGATTGGCTATTCAGAATTGGCATACTAGTCTTACCAGTAGGTCCCTACTAAAGTGCACTAAGTGTGCAAGGGCTGGTAATTTAAATGCTACTAGTGGCCTTGCAGTACTGATTGTGCCACCCAAGTAATTAGCCCTGAAAAGAAGGTATCAGGCCTGCCACTGCAGTCCCTTTGCGCGGTTTGTTAACTGCCATGTCGACCTGGCCAGTGTACCCACTTGCCAGCCCTTACCCTTCCCTTTTTTTACACCTAGGACACCCCTATGGTAGGCCCAAGGTACCCCCCTGGGCAGGGTGCAGTGTATGTAAAAGGTAGGACATGTACTGGTGTGGGTAACATGTCCTGATAGTGAAATACTGCCAATTTTATTTTTCCTTATTGAAAGGCTATGTTGCCACAGGCTAGAATGGGGAATGATGTGTAACATGTTTAACTGCATATCTTCCCATAGGAGTGAGATAGAAAACTGGAGCCTGGTATCCCAGAAAAGGGCCATGTTCTTGTTCAACCTTTCTGTGTGCCTCTGCCTGTTTGTGGATTGACTGTCTGGGTTGAGAGAGACAGGGGCTGGGGTGGCTCAAGAAGTCTGGGTGAGTCAGCACTAGGCTGAATAGACCTATCTGCATGTGTATTGGTGGGAGAAGACGCGCATGTGCCTGAATAGGGCTTACCTGCCTTCCACAATTCTGGCTCCACCTCCTGGTCGGATGACCCTGGCCCACACTAACAAAGGAAGAAGTTGTGTACTGGCAGAGTGCACCCAGAACTGGTTTGGACTGGGTCCAGGACCCCTCACAAATAGAGAACAAAGACATTTGGGGTATGAACATGAGAGCTGAAACCCCTGAAAGTTAGACTACTTTGTGATCAAGAGGAAACTATTGTCAAAGACGACTGCTGAAGAGACTGAAGAGAAGTACTGCCCTTGCTTTGTGTCTGGGGTTGGCCTGCAGTTTGCTGTTTCTGCTGAGGAGAGGATCAAGGGACTTTGTTGTGTGCTGTGTGCTGTGCCCCCTGCTTGAAGAAGGACTTTGCTGTGTGCTCTGTCTATCTGAAGAAAAGTATCCAAGGGCCTGAGAATAGCTAGCCTTCTGTTTCTGAAGTCCTAGGCACAAAAGGACTTCACTCCCAGCTTCCCTGACTTCCTTGCTGGAAGTTCTGACCTTCCCTGAGCTGCCTGTAACTGTGTGTGAGGCCCTTGCTGCAGGGAGCTGGAAGCGCGACGCAACGAGGGGGAAGCGTGACACAGCTGCAGCAGTCGCCGTTGCATTGCCAAAGAAGCGTGTCGCAGCTGACGCTGTTTGTCGTTGCACCACCGGAGAAGCGTGTCGCAGGGCCTGTCGCAGCTCAAGAAACAACCGATTTTGCCGCACGCCCGACGGGCATACCCGCATCGCATCCACATTGTCTCATGGCATCAGAGACGCCATTTCATTGCATCGCACCGAACCGACTCAACGCATCGAGGCGCCATCTTGTCACATTGCAATCGGAGCGCAAGAAGAGTCAAAGCGTTGCCTACTCTGCGACCATATTGGTTTTTCTTCGTTAGGCATCTAGGAACTTTGATAAGAAAAGAGTTGCAATTACCATCTACAAGTTTATTTTTGCAACAGCCCTTTTTAAAGACATTCTACGGAGTATCTGTATGGTGGATTTTTGTGGTTTTGGTCTTGTTTAGTTTAGATAAAGATATATTATTTTTCTAAACTGGTGTGATGTCCATTTGTGGTGTTTTCACTGTATTACTGTGAGTGTTGGTACAAATACTTTACACATTGCCTTTGGGATAAGCCTGTCTGCTCGTGCCAAGCAACCAAGGGGTGAGCAGGGGTTATCTAAAGTGTGTATCCCCTTACCCTGACTAGAAGCAAAGGTCCCTATTTGCACAAAGGTACCTACCTCTGCCAACTAGAAACCCCCCGTTCTGACAGCTAATATTTATGTTAGCTGGAGTTTTCAATTGCACAATAATTTTCATTGCTCCTGAAATATAATGAATCCACATGAGGAGGCAGGTTTGATTGTTGTTTGCAAAGTTCAGAAATCTACAATTGTTATCTTGACCCCAAAGCATGACTAAAAGGGTATCTTAACATTTATTAGACTTGCTGTCATGCAGCTGATGTGGTTAATGCACTGCCAATACCACACAGCTAAAGCCAGCTCATTGTGTTATCAGTTTGGCAGGCATTTTTCCTGTTCAGGGGTAAAACTGCTTTGGGGTACAACGTTTTGGCATTACCACATGCCATGCTTTACCTGTCAGAACCATATTATCCCACTCACTGTAGAGTATCCCCTGCCAGTGAGATGGTCAGACAACTTCCTGATCCACTTTTCCTATCAAGTCCAAATAAGACTAAGCAGGCGAGGGTACTTACAGGACACCAGGGGAATGCTGTCCATAAAATATATCTGGCGGCTTCGAGTCTTGTTTTGGCTGAGTCATGTCCTGGGATAACTAATGATTTGAATAAAGCCCTTGAGACTTTCACCAATAGAATAACTATAGAGGTGCTGCGCCTCACTCTTGAGTGCCGGCTAAGGCGACTTAGGAACTCGCTCTCTAAGCCATGGTTCTCTATTTCCATGAAAGTGCAGAAACAGAAATGTAAAAGGTTGGAATGCAAATGGAGACAAGATTATTGCCTCACGGCAAGAATAATTCTCAAAAAGGCACAAAAGATTTACTATGCTTCCATTGCTCAAACTAAAAGCCTCTGCTGTGCGTAACGAATTGCCAATCAGGCAATGATGCCAAAGAAATGTTCCACATTGTTTAAAGTTCCCTTTTCCCTAAAGCAGCCAGCGTCCACACCCGTTTGTTCGCTAGGTGTGAGGATCTTTTCAGTTTCTTTAATAATAAGGTTCGAGCTCTTCAAACTAATTTTGGTGGAAGGGATAGGCAACCTGTGGCTATGGTCCCCACGTGGCTGTCGTCGTCCTCCACTTCTGCCAAACTCACAGCCTTTAACCCTAAACTGGTGTGGGACTCACTTGCTCTCCTTCTGATCCGTGTCTAGCTAAACTGCTGGCCGGCGTTTCCGAGGTGATTAATCCGGGGATGAATACACTGATTAACCTATGTTTAACATCAGCCACAGTCCCTTCAACCTGGAAACAGGTGATGATTGTCCCCTTACTTAAAGAAACCTACATTGGACCCAAATCTTACCTCCAGCTGTTGTCCTTTTTCCCTTCTTCCAGCTGTGGCTAAGGTTTGTAAAAACTGGTCAATAAATAGCTGTCCGATTTTGTGCAACCACATGAGCTTCTCCACCCGGCCTAATCAGGTTTCAGAGCTTCTTACAGAACAGAATCTGCATTGGTGAAAATTTCTGAGGCCATCCATGAAACTTTAGATGTAGGTGGCAGGGGAGCCCTGGTCCTCCTGGACCTGTCGGCAGAGTTTGATACCAGGCCGCATGCCCTGCTTCCTGTCCTGTCTTCAGGAAATTGGCTTAATAGGGTCCGCATGGAAGTGGCTGAAATTTTTCCATGGGGGAAGAGCTCAGCAAATCTGAATTCCTCCTTTTACAGCCAACCCCCTGAATCTGATGACCGGGATTCCGCAAAGTTCAGTGTTGAGCCCTCTGTTGTTTAGCATCTATGTATCTTCTATCTTTTGGATGGTGGAGGATTTGGGTGCTAAAGTCATCATGTATGCCGATGACACTCAGCTCCTTTTTACATGGAATTAAAATGATTCTTCCACCTCCCATGGCAAAACATGTCTGACAGCAGTTTTTCACTGGCGTACTTCGGCTCAGCTGAAGTGTTATGAGGATACTACCAAGATTCTCTTCTTTGGTAACTTCCTTCTTCAGTTCTGGCACTCTATTTGCTGGATGAGTACCCTGCGCCTACACTACGGGGTTAACCCACATAGAACTTGAAAAAATGTCTTCCACAACTCCCGCTTTCCACAAGGGAAACTGTTACCCGAGCACCTATTACTTTCTGCATTGACTACGCCAATGCATTGTACGTTGGTCTGCCCGGCTATTTACAGAACAAGCTTCACGTAGATCAAAATGCCATGGCTAAAACTCTTCTCAACCTCCCTAAGAGGGTTAGCATCAGGCAAAACCTACGTAACGTGCACTGGTTGCCGGTGAAAGACAGGGTGAAATTTAAGTCCCTGGTAATGGCACATAGAGCCCTCCATGGGCTCGGCTCAGTGTACTTGAGAAAGTGATATAGGTTCTGTGCCCCTTCCAGGCAGCTCCGCTCTTCTACATTGCTTATGGCCTGTACTCCAAGGTTCTGCCAAAAAAGGGTAGGTAGCAGGTCCCTTTCGTATATGGCGGCAGTGGCCTGGAACCAACTCCCACTGGACTTAAGTCGCATTCAGGATCCAAAGATCTTTAGGAGGAGGCTGAAGACCTTCCTTTTTAATTAGTTTGTCTCACTACTCCTGTTTCCTGTCCTGTTCTCATCCTACTCGCCACATGGCGGGACAATAATTGAGTAGCTATGTGCAATACAAATATCTATACCATACCATAACGTTATTTCTGTAGAGAGAGCCTGAATTTGCATTTCCTCGTTGGAAATAATTAATGAATGCACACCCTCCCACTTGCTAATAGTCTATAGCCACTGCCTATAGGACATTTCCGGGCTTACCCAAGATCTTCATGCCTATCATGACTGAACCAGCCACAATGCATGGGACCAACTTAAACAGGGCTACACCTAAAGTGCCATTCCCCATGATCTAAATGAGATGAGGGATGGAAACAAGATCAGGGAGGAAATGCCATGTCACTGAGGCCCTTTATGTGTTGTTAAAACTAGCTATTTGATTCTGTTAAACATTCAAAGAGGACTCATACTTTTGGCTTTCACAATATATGGCCACTGAGTGCAGAAGAGAGTTCAGAAGGAACACATTTGAACAATTAAAGATTGGATATAGAATAGGAAGGAAGAATTAGCAACAGGCCATGAGAACAGTAGCTCTGTGTTTGAAATAAAAGCTTGCAGCATTTTCTTGCTATACTCCCACAGCTCACTGTATTTGTCTAGGGGTCGGTGTAACTCTCAGAGCTTTACTCTATGGAATGCAGCTGAGTTACATAAAAACTATGTGTGATTCCACAGAGTTCCTCCCACCCCTACCTGCCTATGCAACTCTGCTCTCCTTTGGCAGCACCATACATGTCACTTTACTTCAAATACTTAGTGTGGCTTATCTTTCAGTCTGGAGATTAGCTTTCTCTGGTCATGGCACGATGCCCTGAGGTGTTCCTTTGCTTTCTATTTTGTGTCAAGATGTGAGATTTTGGCTGTAATATAACTTCTCATACCTTTTGCTCTTAACGTCGAGAGAGAGGAAGACGCATTTATACAGTGAGTATTTTGGATACATTTCGGAGAGCCCCTTCCCCATTTACCATTTGGGAAATGTAGTTGTAGAGATATTAAGTGGCCTGTTGAAAATCACACAGCAAGTAGGGGTGTAGAAACTTAACTTTACCTCATGACTCTTGAGGCCAATTTATGGGCACATTTAGGTGTTGGAAATGTTCATTTTATTTAGATTCTTGCCAAACTTTCAGTATACTATCATTTAAATAAGAAACCCTTTGCTCTTTTGAGTTTTGCTTTGCCATTTTGTTTATTAAAGCATGCTGCTTTCGAAGGCATCCTGAAATCTAAAATTACCACCTGAAATATGGTGTTTTCACTTATCTATCCTCACAAAAATATTGCCAGTGCATGATAGAATGAGAAGGCTCAGGTTTTACAGGCGAAGACAAGACAACCCAACCTCCTAGGAAGCCATCATGTAATCTTTGTGTCTACTTTTGAATACCCTCATCCTCCCCTGCAAGATATCCTACCGGTAGAGTCACTCAGTGTGCAGTGCCTCAGGCTCACTCTCTGCCCCTGACTCATGGTGGGGATTTCCCCCTTTTTTGAGAACTCCGTTTACATGGTGCTCAGGCTCCATGAGCTGTCCAGCCTCTAATAGCCGCTCTCCCCACCTCAAACAAGCAGACCTCTGCTATCACTCTGCCGCATTCAAATACGAATCACAAACAGTGTTGCCTTGGCTGAAATGTAAAACAAGTGCAACTTCTCTTGAAAAGAAACCTCAAAACAAGCCAATGTCCTACCAAATGTAGCCCAAATCACAACAGTAGTAACTTGTATGCTTCAAAAGGTATTAAAATCTGTGCTGCTTAATTGATTCTGCAGTTGGAGTGGAGCGGAGCAGCTGAAATTCATTACTAATTCCCTGTTACAAGCGTAACGTGGAATTACCAAATTCCTCCAATTCCACTGACGGAATAACAAATTCCACTGACCCTTACATTTGACATACTCCTTGCATTCCTGCTACCACATTATTCTCTCTCTTCTTCACAGATGCAGAGAAACGTGTAAGAGTGCTCTTTTCACTTAAAAGAACACTCGGACCCGCTTGGAGGGTGTAACTATTCTTTATTCGGCCAGAGCGCCGGGGAAACGTCCTCTCGTTAGGAAGATCGGCCGCTACTGAAATGGCCGTCCTTCCGGTTCCGGTCGCGGACGAGCCGCGGAAAGACTAGACAATCACCACATATCTCCCCCCTTAAGGCCCCGCCAAAGCTTAGCCAATACCGCAGGAGCTGGTATTACATGAACAATAAAATGAAACAGTCTTACTTTTAGCTCATGGTAAAGTCTTCGAATTTCCTGGGCACTCTCACTACTCTGCCCGCTCTGGTTCTCAGGGGCTTCCTTTCTTGGAGAATCTCTGGTGATCTATGAGGCGTGGATTCCCTTCTTGTTTCTCCTTTACTGCCCTTATGGTGTCCCTCGGGGCTTCCGTGCCTTCCTGTCTGGTTCTCCATCCCTGTTCTTTCCTCTCCGTACTCCTCTCCATTACCTTCTGCCCACTGCTGTGTGCTTCCCCGCTGGTTCCTTCTGTTGTTGTTTCATTTCCCTGTGTACGTTCCTCTTCGTCTGCTTCATGCCCTTCTTCTGCTGAGGTTTCCCATTTCAATATCTTGCTGCATCTCGCCATTCTGTCCTTCAACCACATCTTGCCATCACTTAGCAATGCGATCGGGCGTAGGGTTCCATGACCTTGAGGGGAGGCGTGAACTTACTTTCTCCCTTCCTCGTCATCACCGCCACCTTTACTCTCACCCAATCTCCTTTCTCCAATGTGACATCCTGTACATTATGTCTCTAGTTGAAGTGCTCAGTGTATATTGCTTGAGCTTCCTCCATGTTCCTTTTCACTACTGCCGGTGACCACTTGCTTTGAACCACCAGGCGCTTCCACACCAGGATGTCTTTGGTAAAAGGCTCCCTGCCGCTCAACACTTTGAAAGGACTATATCCTGTGCTTCCTGGCGTGATGCGATAGGCCCACAGCATTTTCGGTAGTTCTTTCTCCCAGTCTTGTCCTGCACTGATGGCCGCCTGTATGGTCCCCATGATTTCTCGGTTGAACCGCTCCACCAGCCTGTTACCTGCCTGATGGTAAATGGGGGTGTGCTTCACCTCTATTCCTTTCCTGGCCATGAAAGCCTCCCATTTGGCTGACACAAACTGGGGTCCATTGTCGCATGTGATCATCTTGGGGATCCCTTCTTTCACAAATACAGCATTTAGGAATGCCAACACTGCTTCGGTGTCCACTGTCTTCCTTACTTCCACCTCGGGCCACTTGGAGTATCTATCCACCATCACAATGGCATACTTTTGCACCCCGTCAATGTTCAGAATGGGCCCTACTATGTCTATGGAAATCATTTCCCACAGGCTGCTGGGAATAGGGAACTTCCCTAAGGGTGGACGTATCATTGTTTGTGACTTATCTGCCCTGCAGCATGACTCACACATTCTCACAAATCTCTCGACTTGGGAGTCCATGGCTGGCCACCAGTACGCTTGCTTCATCAACGCCTTGGTTTTCGTTATCCCTTGGTGCCCTTCGTGTAATATGGTTAGGAGGTGCTCCACTAGTTTTTGGGGTGGTATTACCTTGTCTCCTCTAAGCAAGAAAGTGGGATTCTCACCTACGGACAGTCCTTCTCTCACCTCCCAAAACTTCCTCATCTGGCTGTCTAAATGTCGTTTGTCCGGCCACCCATGCACCACATACCCCTTCACCGCTTCTAGGGTCTCATCCTGGGTGTACGCTTCCGACCACTCCTGCTCACTTATGACTTGCTCGTGGCCCTCAGTCGTGGCTACCATGTATCCTTCCCATCCGGGCGGTTCTTGTTCTTCCGCACTTTCTTTGGCCGCTGCTCTGCTTAAGAAATCCGCTACTCTGTTCCTTGTGCCCGGTATGTACTCTACTTCATATATAGCTATCCTGGGTGTTGCATGCGCATGCCCGCTGGAGGTTAGCACCTTTACCAACGGCTTATGGTCGGAGCGCAGCAAGAACTTTGAACCCCACAGAAATTGCCGGAATCTTTCCATGGCCCATACTGTGGCTAACATTTCTTTCTCGATTACGCTGAAGCGTTCTTCGTTTGGTGCCAAAGATCTGGATACGAATCATACTGTGGAGATCTCCCCAGCTTGCGACTTCTGCATTAAAACTGCTCCCAATCCTTGGTCGCTGGCATCTGTGGTCAAAATGGATTCCGCATTCTGGTCAACCCCTTTCAACGGTATGGCCCCACTTATCTCCTTTTTTAAAGCTTCAAATTCTGTTTGTTCATACTGTTCCCATTTGAATCAATTTTTCTCTTTTAGCAGCTGTCGTATGTGGTGTGTCTTTGTTGCAAAGTGGGGACCGAATTTGCTATAAAATTCAGCCATCCCTAGGAATGACCTGATGTCTTCCTTCTTGGTGGGGACGGGTGCGTCCCTGATCGCAGCTGCATTGGCTCTCTTCGGTTCGATGCCCCTTTCACCGATTTCGTGGCCCAGGTAGGTTACTGACCTCACTCCAAACCTGCACTTTTCCCACTCTGCCGTGAGCCTGTTCTTCTGCAGTATTTCCAACACCGCTTGCAATCTACCATTATGGTCTCCTTCCGATTTCCCCATGATGAGGATATCGTCCTGAAAGTATTGCACTCCTTCTACTTTCTGGAACAATTTAGGCATTATTTTCTGGAACACTGCTGCTGCGGATGTCAGTCCAAATGGCATTCTCACAAACTTGTAGCATCCGAATGGGGTGATGAAAGAAGTGAGGTGGGTACATGAGGGATGCAGCGCTATTTGGTGGTAGGCTGATGACAAGTCCACTGTGGAGAACTATTTTATTCCCTTGGTTTTTGTCAGCATTTCATTTATGCGAGGCAGTGGGAACTTGTCAACCAGGATGTTTTTGTTTAGTTCCCTGATGTCCACACATAACCTCACCTTGCCATTAGGTTTCTGCGCTACCACTAATGGCGATAGCCATTCCGCACTTTCGATAGCCTTTATTATGCCGCTCTTCTCCAATCGTTCTAGTTCCTCTTGGACTGCTTCGCGGCAACGAAATGGAATGTTCCTGGCTCGGTGGCTCACTGGGCACGCACCCTCCTTCAGGTGTATCATGTGCATGAATTTAGCTAGTCTGCCTATCTTCCCGCAGAACACTTCTGGATACTTCCCTTTCCATGTTTCTCCTTCTACCTTATGTTCGATGTCCATCAGCATCACCTTCTCCACACCTCTGGGGTTCAGTTGGATTCCTAGCGATCCCTGGTCTCTCCAACCTAGCACCGATGGACCTTTTTCCACTACATATAACTTGCACTGTGCTCTGCGTCCCCTGAATTCGAATTCTAACAGGCAGTAGCCGACCATAGGTATTCTTTGTCCTGTGTAGGTGACCGGTCGCACATCGGGTGTAGTCAGTTCTCTTTTTATCGCTTCCTGGAACTTCTCTATCCACACCTGTCTTTATACAATGGTGATGGGAGACCCCGAGTCTGCTACTATGTCGATTGTTACTCCTCTAATGTTCATTTTGAGCACCGGCTTGCTGTTACCTTTGCAATCTACATCCAATACTTGGTCGTCTATGTACAGGATCTCCTCACCGATTTCATCTGTGCCTTGTGTTCCTTCTTCCTCATCGCTGCCTTGGTCGATGTACCTGACTGCCGCACCTTTGGGCTTGCGCCTGCATACTTATTCGTAATGGCCAAAGATCCCGCAATATAGGCATTTGGCTTTAAAGGCCGGACATACTTTGTCATTCCCTGCGTGTGAAGTACTTCCACACCGGTAGCAGTTCTCTTTTCTTTCCCATTTCCCCTTCTGTGCAGTTCCTGGTTTCTGGTGGTACTTCTTCGAGTATTGCCCCCTGGGTGGTCCGGTGGCCTTGTTCTTCTCTATTTTGCTGCTCTCCGTTATTTTGCACACTGTCGTTTTGCTCACCGTGTCCTTTCTCGCAGCCTCAGCACACCTTTTTGATAGCTCGGCCTTCTTCACCAATGCCCATACCTCCTTCAGTGGTGCGTCGCCGTTGACCCATAATTTTTCTTGCAATGCCGTATTGGATGTGTGCATTATGATTTGATCTCTTACTAGTTCATCATTCAATGCCCCGAATTTGCACGTGAGGGCTAGTTTTTGTAGTGCCGCTACGTATTCGTCTATGGTTTCACCGCTTTCTTGTTTTCGTTGGAAAAAATTGCATCGGTCTATAGCCACACAGACCACAGGTCGATAGTGCGTTCCAAATCCTCTATCGTGTGTTGGAACACTTCTGTGTCTGTAGCCGGTCTAGTTACTTTCACTATGTTGTCGTACACTCTAATGCCTTCAGGCCCTAAATTGTGCAGTAGTATTTTCTTCCGTCTCGAGCTTAAGAACTCTGCATCACCTTCTTCCTCTAACGCGACAAGTAGTTGAGGAAATACCTCTTCCAATCTTCCCGTGGCATTGTGGGTTCTCCTCTTTTTGGTAGAAACGGTACCAGGCTGGTGAGTGATGATGATTGAGCACTCATTTTCCCTGTGGCTCTGGGATGTTCAGTGGTAGCTTCGTCGTTGTTTGGTGGACTCCCTGGTGCTAGTCTGGCCTCCTGTCCCCTTCACGGACTTAGGCTTCCTTCGTTGTCGCTTGAGGACCCAGTGGTGTCCAGGATTGCTTTGAAGCGTCTACGCTGCTCCTTGGTGCCCTTGCTGGGGTACCAGCCTGGCTCTGCTGCTTAGGCGGCGTTTTACTGAGCTATGGGCTCCGCCCTGTGGGTGCGAATCTCTCGGTTCCTGAAAGCCCTCTGCGACCTGCCACTAAGCTTCCTGCCCCACACTGGTGCCTCCCGGGTGTCGCTTTCCCTTGCCCGGTGCCCTGTAGATCCACAGGCTGCACCGCTGGTGCTTACATTGCCTTAGGTTGCTGCTTGAGGGTGTTCACTCCACTGGCTGCACTGCTAGTGCTTATTTTCCCTGTTATTAGGATAAGGGTGCCCCCTAATACCACCTCAAGGACGTCCTTGCCCTTCCTTGACTGCTCTCAGCCTGCTGGTACCTGACTGCAGCTGCTCACTGTGGCTTCTGGTGTCTATTTCCCTCTGCCGTGCTCTGGCCCCTGCCTCCTTCTAGGCGCTGTGCTCCTGCCTCCTTCACTGCTCTGTGTCCGGAGATCACACGTGACACAATGTTCGTCGATATTTATTTATTTATTTATTTATTTTCTGACGATTACTCATCCCGCCTCGTCGCCATTGTAAGAGTTCTCTTTTCACTTAACCGCATGCGCGCTAGCGGTTGTCCCGCTGCGCGCTGCGATTCGCAAAATCCCTCGTTAGGTGACAAGGTCAGCTCGTCACACGCGCAGCGCAGGTAGCACCCATGACGAGCTGACCTTGTCACGCGCGTCGAAGGGGTTAAAGGAACACTCGGAGCCGCTTGGAGGGTGTAACTATTCTTTATTCGGCCAGAGCGCCGGGGAAACGTCCTCTCGTTAGGAAGATCGGCCGCTACTGAAATGGCCGTCCTTCCGGTTCCGGTCGCGGCCGAGCCGCGGAAAGACTAGACCGTCACCACAAAACGCAATTGGTAATAAATAGTGTTCTACTATTCTGTGTACCTACATGTCTCTTGATAAAAATGCCCGAAACACCACCTGGAGACATCATATTTCACCCCACACAATCATGCTTTTCTTACAATGTAGGTAGCTGTTGGTTTGGGCCCTACTTCAGTTGCCACCAAGGGAAGCCTACCATACCCAGAAATATGTGAAAACAAGACACCCAGTGTCCAGTGGGTTTGTATTACTTGTGTGGTTCTCACAGGGTTTACGTACCCAGAAGCTCTTGCAAATCTCAAAGTTTGGCTAACAAATGCATATTTTCCCCAAAGTTCTGTGAAAAAATAGTGTTTTGGGCCCTTTCCTGTTCCTGGAGCATTGCCCATCCACACAAGTGAAGTAACTTTTGTATCGCGAGACAAGTAAGAACACTAGGTGGTAGGACATTTGTGACTCTCTGCAAATTTCAATCCTTTCACTCACAAAAATGTGAGGAAAATGTGTGTTATTGCCTGTGTTTGAGGTCAGCAAGGGCTTCTTGCTAAGATAACCTTGCGGGATCCATACCAGGCATACCTGAAGTGGATAGGTTTTCCCTAGACACAATATACACCCTGACAATGAAAATCAAAAAAGACAAATGTTATTGTACATTCATCCACTAATCAAGTACCTACACATACTGCTTGGACTTGGTACAAGAGTGAGTGAAACGTTCACAATGTAAATTAAAAAAATGATTTCATGGAAATCAAAATTCAGAAATCCCTGATAATTGGCATCTCAGAACATGGCACCTATGCCTCAAAGAATGTGGGCTGTAAAACCTCAACAAGGCACTAACTGCTTTACAGGTCATTCACTCGTCTTTTATGCATCACACACAGAAACAAATTAATTCCGCTTGCAGTAGGCCCAACACATTACAACATTCGCTCCAATAAATGAAGTAATTCAAGGGCCTTCACTTTCATAGGTCCACAAGACCTACACATCAGTCCTACCATCAATCACCCATGCATCAACCAACCTACAAACACACCTGCAGCAAGTTACTATTAAAATTGGTTTTGCTGTTTGACTGGGCTGTTAGACTTGGTCAAGCTGCAACCACAATTCTTGTCTGGGTGAGGCACAAGCCACACCTAAATTAACCTGTGCTCAACCCTCTAGTAGTTTGGCACACAGCAGTTAGGCTTTGTGTAAACTTTTATTTAAATGCAAAAACACCACACAAAAAAGGATTCCACAGCAAGTTATTAAAACAGAACTTTCTTTAATAAATAAAACAGGAACAAAAGGACAACAATCCAATTATTAGAACCGAAGTCTTGCAATTTTGAAAGATGTTATGGAAAATAGCACCACAAACCACCAACTGTGGATATAAGGTCATGCTGGGTACCGGGACAAAGTCACAAGTTCCAAACAACCAAGATGGAGCATGGGATAGCTACACTGAGCCCAATTCTGCTTGCTGAACAGAGCACCTTAATTCCAGGTTTGTGGAGTATCGAAGATGAGTAGCGCAGGTGAAGCTATGCACCTGTTCTGAGATGCAGTAAGGCTGCAATGCAAGAGACTGTGTCATCGCTAAGGAACCAGTCAACAGGGTTTGTGAAGCCTCGCATTGAGGATGCAGCATGTAGACAGGGTGATACATCAGTTCCAAGGAGCTGCGAGGCTGCAATGTGGAGTCGGGCATTGCCATCAAGGCTGCCCTCACTGAGGGATGCATGGGTCTGTGCAGAGGATGTTTGATGCAGTGGCTGCGGTGTAATGCAAGTCTTTGCAACGGGCCCAATCTACACATTTGTTGGTGTTGGTTTTGCTCTATTTTGCACTGCACAGAAGAGGAGCAGTGTCAGTTCGGCTAGATCCACAGAGGCTTGCAGAGCACCTTAACCCACTTCCAAGCATTCAAGACTGGGGTGACACCACTTGGCAGGATGGACTCCAGAGTCCAAGTGCAAGTGCAAGTGCAAGGTTGTTTGAAACCTCTTGTGTCCCTGGGGATTCAGATCAGAAGGCTAGCCAACTACCCTTTCTAGTCACTCTGGATTCTGAGTTTAAGATATGCAGGTCCAGTCCTTCTCAACAGGGCAAGAGTGCAGCAAGCTGCACGCATTATATTTCGCATTCTGTCGTACGATTGTAGCAGTTCATATCTCTGGCATTAGAAATAAGACTGTTCAATAAACCCTTTTTATTGAAACACCCTTCTCTCTATTTCTGTGCAACTCTGTAGAAACGAAGCATGCACAATTGACTGAGTGAAACTGTAATCTATTGTTTCCAAGACTCTGAAGATATTGTTGACTCTAAGGAAAACAAAGTTGTTATGTTTATGCAGTTGTCAGAAATGAATCCCTTTTTTGTTCATTCAAGAACGTTTCTAGTAACCTCTGAGTTAGCTGGCACACACAAGTAATTAAGTTTAATGTACTCAATAGAGACATACTTACCTCAGTCCTATGTCAAAACTATAGTGTATATTATTCCAAAGCGCAGAGCCTATCATGGACATAGGAACTACACTACAAAAGTACCCTCATTCAAAATTTTAATTTAAAATCCGACTTGACCATAAGTTGAGATTTTTTTGTCACAATTCCAGAGACACCAAACGTGACCTGATTCTCTGTTCCCATTTGAAATTACACTTATAAAATGTAATAAGGTAACCAGATGTTATTCTATGGGAGAGGTAAGCCTTGCATAGCTGAAAAACTAATGTAAGACGTTTTCACTACCAGGACATGTAAAATCTAAGATCAAATGTCCTACATTTTTAATACATTGTACCCTGCCTGCCCTCAGGGCTGTCCAGGGCCTTACCTAGTGATCGCTTATATGTATTCAAAAGGAAGATTTGGGCTTGACAAATGTTTTACTCTCATGGTTCCTCTCAATACTTGAGTTGCGTATGGTACAATTAAGAAACTTGTGGCACATTTGGGCTAGAATTGGAAGGACACTTGGGCAGCACATACAAGTCTCCTTTTGTACTCCTCATCAGACACAGATTATACCTCCCACTATGAAAGTCTTTTCTGGGTGTTGGGAAATGTAGTTAGGAAAGTGGCAATCTATCAGTACAGCAACTCCGATTTTATGAAACCTTTCTAGCTTCACTGAAATAAGACTGCCTATTACAGACTGCTGAAACTGTACAACAGGCTTCTTGGAATCTGGAGAACGATCTTAGAAAACAATGTAAACAATGAAAGATGCCAAATGAAACAAATAAACAGCCATCGTCTTGTACCAGAAGTTTGACTTTCAACAGCATTGTAAGGTTCCAACCTTTTACCTATTCTAGCCACACTTCCCATGTGCTTGCTGTACTCTACAATACCCTCCGGTGTGTCCACTTCTGCTTCTTGTCACCAAACAGTCATTGGCAAATTACTTTCAACATGAATAGTTGTGAGTATGTGGATATCTATTCTGTCTGAAAATTTCAAAGCAAGTAGTTCAATGCTTTGTAAGGCACTACTCTGTCCTCTTTGAAGCTTCTTACACATAAGCCTTTCAAGGTAACCTTTATGGTAAGACTGGATTGTATAATCAAAAAATCCCAAGGGGTAAGTTCCAACCGAATAGATATAATTCACTCAATCTTGAGACCTGTAGGCTATACACCAACCACTCTCTCTCTCTACATACTGCAGTAGCTTGTGCCATATATAACTGGAAGACCGCTAAATTAAGTATACACGTAATTTATTGATTACAAGTTGCTTAAGTTAAAATCATATATTAAAAAAGAAAGCTGGACATCAGCTACAATTGATAAAAATTAAAAACAAAATCAAAACATAATTACAGTCACAAATTATAAAAATATATACAGTAAGATTCTAGAGAGTTATGCAAACAGACCAATTCAATTAGTCTTGGGAGACAACACATCCATATCATAGAATGTTACAATCATTGCTCGATAACATTGTCATATCCTGTTATTCCAACAATGTGAGAAAGATGGATTGTGTATTTTATGTACGCGTCGACGCGTTTCGATGGTTTCCAAAGGTTATTCCATCTTTATCAAGACCAATTCTTCACTCTCTTTATTTAATAATATAGTTGTATCAACAGTTCACCTAAAAAAACATATATTCTATTTAAGTCTAGCAGCTACAGCAAGGATAAACATGATCACAGTGAATCTATACAATCTAACATATTACTACATACATGTAATCTCAGTTTCTTGCCATACAATCAATTTATACTTCTACTCCGTGCATATCTCACATACATACCAACTACAACCAAATACAAGGACTCAGGTCGTGCACTTTACTTAAATAATTATTTATCTGGTCCACCTCACCTTTCTCTTTTGAGGATGGCTGCCTTGGTTGTAGTTGGTTTGTATGTAGTAATATGTTAGATTGGGCCATATATAAAAGGAAATCAGGTCATGAGTATGCTGTGCCTCTTTTAGCTTAATAAACAATGGTGTTCTATATCTATAGATAGAAATGCAAATGCAAATAGAGGCAATAATATAGACATAAACTGGAATAGAATAAATGGTACATGCATGTCTCTATCTCCGGTATTGTATGGATTCACTGTGATCATGTTTATCCTTGCTGTAGCCGCTAGACTTAAATAGAATTTATGTTTTTTTAGGTGAAATGTTGATACAACTATATTATTAAATAAAGAGAGTGAAGAATTGGTCTTGATAAAGATGGAAAAACCTTTGGAAACCATCGAAACGTGTTGACGCGTACATAAATTACACAATCCATCTTTCTCACATTGTTGGAATAACAGGAATTGTCAATGTTATCGAGCAATGATTGTAACATTCTATGATATGGATGTGTAGTCTCCCAAGACTAATTGAATTGGTCTGTTTGCACAACTCTCTAGAATCGTACTGTATATATTTGTATAATTTGTGACTGTAATTATGTTTTGATTTTGTTTGAATTTTTATCAATTGTAGCTGATGTCCAGCTTTCTTTTTTAATATGTGATTTTAAGCAACTTGTAATCAATAAACTACGTGTATACTTAATTTAGTGGTCTTCCAGTTATATATGGCACAAGCTACTGCAGTATGTAGAGAGAGAGAGTGATTTTGTATAGCCTACAGGTCTCAAGATTGAGTGAATTATATCTATTCGGTCGGAACTTACCCCTTGGGATTTTTTGATTATACTGTTGAAGTGCCCCAGTCCCACTGGGTATATAAAGGGCTCCTCTTTTTTCTAAATAAGACTGGATTGTGCCACATGCCACAGTTCCAACTTTAACCAATTCTTTACATAATTGCCCTCCTAAGTAGAAATTGTCAACATATAAATAGTGACCTTTTGGAAAAGTATATTATCAAGTCCCCCAAACTCTTTTTCCCTGTTCTGAAAAGTGGAAGGACAATCAGGTGGATCATTTTAAGAATTCCTACCAGTGTACAGCCTGAAATTATACGCATGTTCAATGTTACTTCTGCACAACATATTCAGGGCCAGAGACCCGTCCACATACATATCTTGACCTGGAACATAGATCTCTAAAAACTACCATCTAAATGGTCAAGGTCAGAAATATTCACAATCAAGATGATCTTGTGGCAACTCTGTAGCATTATCCACAAAATGTAGCATCCGCTACAGAAGCAGATGCCAATCTTGACTCATGGTTGCTGGAAAAGATGCAGTTGCCATCAAGGGACTAGTAAACCAATATAAAGACAGTGACAGTTTTCTTAGCAATCTCATCAGAAAAAGTTACACTGCTTCATCTCAGGGAGATTTGTCCACTGGGAAGCTTTAGAGTGGGTCTTAAAGGTGGCACTACACCCTCCAACGCCACAAGAGGCAGGCAAACAGGCTACACCATGCTAGGGCAACAAAGATGTCAGCACTGCCGGTAGGAAGTCTTGAAGCCCCTGGATGCAACCAAGCATGCCAATGCAGCATTACAGGAACATCAATGTCCTCCTCTAAATGAAGCATTTCACCAGTGCTGATAGTGGATTAATCATCAGATGATTCCTCAAAAACAGAACATTCACTGCCATATTCTAGCATGTGGTCCTCTGCCTGAGATGCCCAGTCAGTCTCAGAGCCAAGTTCGAATGCAGATTCAAAAAGCAAACCAACAAACTTCTAGGTGGTCAGCCTGCAAATAGCAGTGGTGTTTACTCATAAAACTGTCACACAAAAAACAGACAACTCTAGACAATAATGCATCAAATTAGAACTCAAAAAACTGTAGCTGCATCAAACAGTAAGTACAACTATTGAAATATTAAAAGAAGCTACCAATACACAATAAACCAAATGAACTTTCTACTATAAAAAGATACCTCTTACTTGCCACGGACAGCTAGACTAAAGATCAACTACACCTACTCTGCACAGACACAGCAAGCACCAATGATGTCTGACTAGAAAGAAAAAAGACAAAATAATTACACACAAGACAGCACATTATACATCTTGTACAAATCCAAACGTGCATTTGATAGAGAATAAAACATATGCTAAATTTCAAAATTTATTACAACTGTACAAAATGTATGCAATGCAGTCATACACATTTGAAGTAAACATACCATGCACATGCAACTACACAAACTGCAGTTCTACCAAAGCCTAAACTGCAAGCAGGATTCACCACCAAGAAAATCAAAAGCTTTGCACTGCAGTAACACAAATGAAGGTTAGGTGGGAGGAAACAAAAGTAAATGCCGCCTTCAGGAGAGCAACCCTTGCCCAAGTTGTCGCTCCCCATAAATAAAAGAAAATCATACATCCCTGGTGTCTAATGGGTTTTTACCATACCCCGGGGGCAGATGGGCATAAATAATGACCGATCTGCCTCCAGAGGGGGAGGAAAGCCGAGGGAACATATGCTCCCAAACTGGGGAGGAACTTCTGCCCAAGGGATCTCTCAAAGCCACAAAAGCAATTCCTGGTGGCCTAGTGTTAATATTCCAGAGACGTAATTGCTGTCCCACCAATGATTACATTGCAGGAATAGACAGAGAAGAGGCACCGGATAATAGAGAAACTCTTTCCTTTCCCCCAGTATGCAAATTCCACCTGAACCCTGATGCACTTGAAGCAATGGCTACTAGTGCATCCCTGGCGAGCAACAATGACATTGGGGCACTGTGCGCTTTGAAGTCATGATCTCTCCGGGGAGGGATCAGGAATGATTGACATAAGTGGGGGGGGTCAGTGGGAGAGTGCTAGTGCTTTCCTCGTGGGTTAGTGCTAGGATATGCTGGACATGTCTTTAGCACCAGAGAAGTGGTCTAAGGAACGTGTCAAGCATGTCCTTAGCACCGGGGGTGAAGCTACAGACTGACCTACGTATGTGGTCTCACTTCTTGACTCACAGTACACAGTATTCCTAGGATTATATTCTGTCCCACTTTCACCATAATCATAATTTACACATGTCATCAAGGACATAGGTCCATAAAGATTAGTATACATGGTATTCTGCTATTACTCTGTTCAAAATATATTGAAACACATGCACAATTGAGAGTCTGACAAACTGTCATATTTTTGCTGATGAAGTCTTATCTGGCTGTAATATAGCAGACATTAGACTGATAGATTGTTGCATCAGTCCCACATATTTAGTGTATATATATATCAAAATAGAAATGAATAGTTATCCGATAACTGCACTCCTATTATTGTTATAGGCTCAAATACAATTTTTCACTTTTTCATTGTGTGTGTATCTTGGTATCTGTACTACCCTCAAACTCATGAATAGAACTCAAAGATTGCTGGTGGACAGCTGGCTATGCAGTCCCAAGTTATACTACTTACAATATAGCGTGTAGGCTTAAAAAGTTTGTCTCCATGTAAAACACACTCAATGCACAAAACGTTGAGTGCTTCAAATCTGTTTTTTTTTTATTTATAATCCATTTTTGCACATGCAGGAATCTCCCTCATGTTCATGATTTACACTTGAATAAATATCTTCTTCTAAAATTCATAATATCTTTGAGGGTCTCTCAAATAAAAAAAACAATGCATTTCGGGTACAACAGACCCTCCAGCTAGCCACCAGCAATCTTCAAATCGAAATGACCCACACATAATGGGTGAACACTTCAAGGTATCAGAGGTAATAATTGTATTACTTCCAAAATTGTAAAAAAAGTTATTTGTTTTCTTTGGTCAATTAAGTACTGGGGTCCAATGGATCTGATACCAAACTGCAAATAAGCCCAAGTGTCTGTAGTCCTAAAATCATAATTTTAGCAATAATTATGTTAAAAAAATTGAAATAGAAGTTACATTTATATAGCTCTTATTGACTTATGAGGCTCTGATGCCCTTTATGTTGCGTAGCATGCTACTCAAATACACAAAGCTAATTTGCAATACAGTGCCTATTGGTTATTATGATTAGTCTTGTTCTATGAAGGAAGCCATTCTTTGCATTTACTCCATAGTTATGTGTGATTCTTAGTGGAGGGCTGTGTGAGAAGAAAATAGTTGATAAACTTCATAGATATGTTGTTAAATTGCAGACATATGATTTGAAAGAAACTGAGACTAAGACCGATCAGCAGGTGACTTAGAGTAGTCTGTATACTCACAGGTAATGCAGAAGGTGGAAGGGAATGACTGAATTATTCAAAAGAAATATAGGAGAGAGATATATTAAAAGTCAAGGTACATTTTTCATGCAGGTTTTTGTTAATGTTCAAAAAGAACAGATGATGGAGAGAATGCTGAACAAATAAAACATTCATCCCAAGTCACAGATTTGGGTTAAATCCATCATTTTGTTTTGCTCGTCATGCCATTGGACCCAGTCATATAAAATTAGCCTTGACCCTCCTCCTCATGGGAACAGTCCTGTCCAAACTGCCAGGGCATGTCCTACCTGGACCAGAAACAAGCATCCTGGGACTGGTTTTTGGGACATCAGCCATCATCAGCCAGGCTAGCTTGAATCCTGTGACATAGCGAGGACAGGACTCACATCTGGGCAAAAAGTGCAAAAAGAACGGATGATGGATGGAATGTTGAACAAATCAAACAATCACCATCAGCCCTCTTGCCATCATATTGTTGAGTTTGCTGTGTTTTAGCAATATAACAGGTGCAGGTTTTTTACATAGCATTCAATCTATGGATGTTAACTTATAGAAAGAAAACAAACCATCAGCTGTAAGAACCAACTATATTTTTAAATTCTGCTTTGATGAAAAGCAGCTTTTCTCAGCCTTTCAACAGGACTTAAGTTTCAGAGAGGTTGCAGATGTTGCATTACTGCAATGTGTAACCCCAGTACTTGTTGAGAGATCCCTTTATGAATGACCACCCAGCAGTGTGGCGTTTAAGCAAATTAATGTAAGTTAATTAAACTACAAAACCATATATGCATTAGGTTGGAACACAGAACACTAGGACTAGAAACAGTGTAGGAAAATTACAGGTGGGAGGCGGTCACCTTAATTTAAACAGTAATCATTAACAACTTAGCAGTGCCTTCAGAAAGTTACCAATAACCCACATCCAAACTGCACAAATAATTTCTACAAAAATACAAATATATATCACATTAGATACAATATTACCCCAATTACTACGTCACATGTAACACTTCATAGTTCTCATAATATTTTTATAAAAGATAACTATTTCTGTCAATCGTATGGCACACCTACTGTGGTTACCTCATCAACATAAAACACAAATAGGACAGACCTTTACATAATGTCAGTCACTGTACATCGAAAGTCTATGCCCATCAAAGTTTAATTTTACAATAATACTTTGGTAACATTCTAAATATATTCCACAACACCAAAAGCACATGTCAGTAATAACATGCAAGTGTCAAAAGTAATATTAATGATTGTAATTTCCACATCCACCTTGAAGAGGCATGCAGCTATGACAGCAACAACATCATCATAGTGCGTTCAATTCTGTAATATTTTATTTTTTAAAACAAATATACGGATTGATTTAAGGTGACTCCATTACATGTTATGGATGTATTATCCACACGAAGTTCAAGTGCATAATTAAGTATTACACCAGGAAAATGGTATATGGGTTATCGTCCATATTTGAAATTGAGAACCTTGTCCCCAATATCTATACACGGTTCAATGTCATCAACATCACCGAGTACTATTTTTATAAAATTCCTATGCAATGAGCTATCATTGAATTGAACATCTGTTACATTTCTTTAGAATTAATACAATTTTTATACACCAGAAAAGGCATAATAATATTTACATTATATAACAATACTTACTCTACAATAAATTGTAAATTTTTTCAGGCAGCTCCAAGGCAACAGGGTGTGAGTGTCCACAATACTGTATGCGTCATCTGCAGAAGTCTCATAACGTAACTTCAGAGGGAACAATAGGCCTTCTGCCACACAATGAAGATGATAAACATGATCAGGCCTGCCTCCATTCACTCTTAACCCCTTTGCCGCGGGGGTAATTCCCCCACGGCACAGGGGGGGCCGCGGTGCTGCGGTGCTCGTGACGACCCCAGCTCGTCATTAGGCACAGTGGAGCTGTGCTCATGACGAGCTGGGCTTGTCATGACTCTGCCCACTGATTGATTCTCCCGCACAGGCGGGGAGTCAAATGCGCGTGGGAGTGCCACAGCCTTTATGATGAGCCAAGCTCGTCATGAGCACAGCTCCACTGTGCCTCATGACGAGCTGGGCTTGTCATAAGCATGGAAGGGGTTAAGCAGCTATTGAGCCATCCACTGTAGGGAAGAGTGCACATATGGCTTCAGGACTACGCTGTGTAGCCTGAAATCTGCAGTGTAAAACCTGTAGTGTGACTTTTCAAACTAACCCTTTTTGACAGCTAAAGACCTCCCCTTTAAATATTAGTAGGTGACCCCTATAAAGGCCCTTTAGTCCACAAGTCTGGATCCACTGTATTTAAAAAGAGATTGGTAAAAACAAATATTACAATGTCTCTGCATTGACAAGGTACCACCAAATTTATTTTCAATGTGGCAAGCCTAGGTGTCCTTTGATGAAAGCCAAAGTATAGATTACAATGTTAATACTGCTAACCGACAACTAATTACCTATTTGGAAGATAACCATCTCCTGGACCCATCACAGTTGGGGTTTCGGCCAGGCTTTAGCACAGAGACCGCAATTCTTGCAGTGACCGATTCTCTCAGACAGACCATAGATGCAGGGGGACTGAGCAGATCTGATCCTCCTAGATCTCTCCACAGCTTTTGGTGCCATCTCGCATTCTAAGCTGGCGGAGAGATTTGTGACCTGTGGTATCAAGGGGGCTGCACTTAAGTGGCTCAAGCACTTTTTGTCTGAGAGAACCCAAACGGTGATGGTGGGACCTCACACCTCTGAAAAAAGGCACCTCGACAAGGGCGTTCCGCAGGGCTCTTGTTTAAGCGCAACCCTCTTCAATCTATATATGGCACCGCTGGCAGGGATCGTCAAGCAACTGGGTTTTGAGATCATTTCGTATGCTGACGATACGCAGCATATATTTACCATCGGTCCGGACCCAGCGCTCGACAAAACCCGCTTCACCACCAGTATGCTTGCCATCTCCAACTGGATGACTGCTAACTGTCTCCAGTTGAATCCAGAGAAAACCGAAGTTATGCTCATGGGAAAAGCCATGGACGTCTGGTCGGAGGATTGGTGGCCGGCTCAGTTGGGCATTCCCCCACCTCCAAACTGACAGTAAAAAATCTGGGTCTAAAATTGGACCGGGTTCTGAGCATGAAAGATCACGTATCGGCCACGACAAGCTTGTGCTATTATGGCCTTCGGCTCCTTAGAAAAATCCTTCCCTACATGCCCACCCTCCCACCGTAGAACATTAGTACAGGCCATGGCAATCAGACGCCTGGATTATGGGAACACTTTGTTGGCTGAAGTAGGAGAGACATTATTAGCCAAACTCCAAGTGGTCCAAAATACTGCTGCTAGAATGATTTTGAATCGACCCACAGGTTCATCTTTGGCTCCTCTGTTGAGGGAACTGCACTGGCTGTCAGTAAAGAAAAGATCCTTTTTCAAGATTTGTTGCCCGACATGCAATGCACTGAATGAAAGAAAAAGAGGCCCCCTTTATCTGCAGAAAAAATTACAGAAATACTCTCCTGGCAGAAATCTCAGATCCAGTGCTCATGATCTCCTACAGATTCCCCAAACTTGGCGTGTCCGCACGGGAGGTAGAGCCTTCTCATATCTTGCTTGATATTGGAATGAACTCCCTCCGGCTTTTCTGTTTTAGTAAATTTGCCTAAATCTTTCCTTACTACCCTACCTCAGTAAATCTGCCTAGTCATCGTAGTGATGACCCAGGGTGATTTGAGCGCTTTATAAGCAATTAATATAACATAACATAACAACCTGGGAACGGGATTATGTAGAAAATGACTAAACCACTATTTTATTAGATATTAAAAATCATGTTCAATTGCGAAATCAGAGTATTAAGGAAAAGTAACACAAGTTACCCGTTCCCCAACTGAGTTTTCAGAAACCTAATTAACATAACCCTCTGCCAAATCGCAGCCTGTCCTTAGCCGTGAATGAGGTGAGAACGAGGAATTCCTCCCAGGAGCTACAAAATATGGTGAGCTGAATGCGTAGGGATGACTACTCTAAACTTATTAGAACGATCAGGTTAGGAGCTCTGGGCATTCATTAGGCACACAAGTGTTAAATCTTGCCTGACAGGTCTGTTTGAGCCACATGTAATAATTTGGCACACTTGAAAGGGTTGCTGAAGGACCCTACCTTTTTCCCACCACACTTCTGTCACTTACCTTATTGTAGGTACAGGGCCTGCTTCAAAGTGGATTTTGGTTTTAGATGTGGGAAGACTATATTACTGATTACTAAAGTGCACTTCCCTACCCACCCACAACCCTCTGAGCCCAAGTTTTAGTGTTGTCAATGATTTTTATCATCATGAAAATGCCCTGGCATCTGGTATTTGGGCACCTTTGCAGCAAGACAAACAGTGTCACACCCTGCACTTCATGCACTGGGGTTTGTACTATAGTACCCAGAACGCACCATTGGTCTATAGAAAAAGCAGGTCAGGAGCAGCCCTCCCTGCGTGCGCTGTTTGGCCTGTGATGAACAGCTGATGCCCATAACAAAAGAAAAGAGGGCAAAAGTTTGGAGCACTGCTTGGTTTACTTTTACTCAGAAGTTGGACCAAGCCCCCTCGTTCGCGTTTCCCTGTGTCCTCAGTTTCCGTATTGAGCAGCGTTTTCCTGAGCAGAGTCAGAATCCTGTGGGGTGTCGGAAGTTCCTCATCAACGTTGGAGTCCTGTGCAGTGGCGTTGGAAGTTCCCCATCAGCCTCAGAGTCCTTTGCAGCGTTGGAAGTTCCTGATCAGCGTCGGAGGTTCCTGATCAGCATCAGAGTCCCTTGTACTTGTGAGGCAGCTGGATTGGTGCAGTCTGCTTCTTCTTTTTGTAACCGTTGTTTTCACTTTGATATGAGGTATGCCATTTCTAGGAGTCAGGTAGGATCCTGAAGGCGGATTCACTTATTGTGCATATTTGTTCATTTGTTTACCTGTTACTCTCCACTCTTCGCTGGTGCCAGTTTTTCTTTTTGCTTATTATTCTGATATTGTGTTTCCTGTTGGTCAACAGGTGTTACGGAGGCCCAATTTTCTTTCATGTTCTACCTTCTCATGACCTGCGTCATTTTAGATCAGCCAATGATATTGAATCCCTGTCCTCTTTTTTTGTTATTGTTTGTTGAAGAGACACTTGTTACTTGTTGGATGCATAACCGAATTCTTGGATTTACTTTGTTTGTAGTCTATGGACACATCATTCCCAAGGTGAGCTTCTGGGAAACACAGGGAACGCTAAACTGCTTTAAAGAATTAGTTTGTCCTAAAAGTTGCAGGGGTCGTATACACTAGTAACCACTATTCTATTTGGTGGGTTTACAGGGTCCGCATTCACTCCCAATCAGAAGATACATTGGACATCTGGTGCTGTGCTGTCCCCAGGCCTGAGTGGTCCTTCTCATTTTTTTGTCTCTTCTGTCCCATTAGAGAGTTGCTACTCTTGAGGT
Source organism: Lissotriton helveticus (assembly GCF_964261635.1). Lineage (NCBI taxonomy): Eukaryota > Metazoa > Chordata > Amphibia > Caudata > Salamandridae > Lissotriton > Lissotriton helveticus. The sequence goes on from NC_136063.1 coordinate 694,610,238, forward strand.
TAAATACATCCTCGGAGAGTCAGGGTCCTTCTTCGCTTCCATGGAACCTATACTACAGGCTGGCCAGGGTTAGAATTGTGACAGAAAGCCAAGCCCACGAATTGTGTTCCACCTGAGCGAAGATGGACAAAGGGGCATCATTTGGTTCAGACACAGAGGATTCACCTTCCCTAGAAATTCAGAATCCAAGCATGCATGAGTTGGCCTCTGTAGTAGTGAACTTACAGGCAGAACTCAGGAATCTTAAAGGTGAAAATCTAAGGTTACATGTCAAGCTAGATCAGTTTAAGGCACAGAAATCCTCAGAGACTTCTACTTGTGGTTTTCACTATAAAAACAAGAAAAGCTACATACAACCTGCATGATTTAACATCCCTTACCCTTCACCTACATACAGTGAGAATGCATCACAACCCGTTAATGTAAGGGTGATCACATTGAGTTAAGTACCCTTAGCCATGCCCGAAAGATTCAATGGGGACTGCTCCAAATATGGAGTATTCATGAATCAGTGCCACCTTCATTTCTTATGTCGCCCTGCATCCTTTCCTGATGATGCAGCTAAAGTGGCGTTTGTAATCTCATATTTGGTTGGGAATGCAGCCTTATGGGTCGTGCCCTTTGTAGAGCGAGATGACCCCATTCTATATGATTTTACTCAGTCCAAGGAAAGAATTTGAAGTCTGTTTGCTAAACACACTTATATGCAGGCCAGTGATAATGAGCTTCTGAATTTAGAACCAGGATCAAAGGATCTGCTTACTTATATTACCACTTTTAATAGATAAGTGGCTGAAACACAGTGGCCTTAAGAGAAAAGAACATCTATATTTTACAGAGGGTTACGAGAGGAGCTAAAAGACATCTTGTCCCAGAATGTACACCCCCCGAGGAATGTTCTGCGTTTATCGATATGGTGGTAAAGTTGGATCAATGGTTAGGGGAAAGAAAAGATGAAAAAGCTAGAAGCGACTTTTCAAGACTAGTTATGTTTCATGGGGAGAAAAAATAAAGTAGAGACACTAATGAACCGATGCAAATAGGAAGCATTAAAGAACCTCTTTCAGCAGAAGAAAAAGATAAGAGATGATGCCTTAACCCCTGTCTTTACTGTGGTATGGGGGCATTATGCAGGAGATTGCCCAGGAAAGCCTAAATCCCTTCCTAAGTCCTTGGTTACAAAAGCTAGTTATTCCATTCAGATGGAAAACTAACAAACTGGAAAGGAACAAGAGATTGGTCCTTCAAGTACTCAAGTCTATAATATATCTCAATATATAGCCAATACTGTTGAACGAGTGCCTAAGCATCTTACCTTATCCGTTATCTTGATTATGCCACCACAAGAAAGGAAGTCGTTGGCTATGTTACTGGATTCATGAGCGACTGGGAATTTTCTGGATATTGCACTCGTCAATACTTTAGGAGCTGAATTTCTACCAAAATCTCAACCTGAACCCGGGAGAGACGTAGATGGGACTGAATTAACCTCTGGGTTGGTAACTTATCAAACCTCTGATATAGTAATGCTGTGTGATAACGGACATTCAGAAACAATAACATTTGCTTTGATTGATACACCCAGTTTTGGAGCTATATTGGGAGTACCATGGTTGCAATTGCATAACACTTGTATTGACTGGTCCACCTCTAAAGTAGTTCTGAGATCACACTTTTGCATGTTACACTGTTACCAAGAAGCCTCGGAATGGAGAGCACCAGTGCATTGCGCAGTAGCCATTCATGAAAACACCCCTGTGTTGCCCGCTATGGAATCTGAGTTCAGAGAAGTCTTTGATGAAGCAAAAGCAATAGCATTACCACCGCATTAATCGTTCGAATGTCAAATAGATTTGGTCCCAGGGGTACAATTACCTGTAAGCTGTGTCTATGCTTTGCTTTGAATGAGCCTGAAACTGCATATCTTAAGGACTATCTTCAAGATATGTTGCAGAAAGGATTCATAAGGTATTCCACGTTGCCTGTCACTTCTCCTTTGGTTTTTATCCCTAAGTGGGAAGGTGGGTTAAGAGCTTGCCTGGACTATAAAGCCTTGAATAAAGTCACTATCAAGAACAAATATCCTCTCCCTCTTATCTCTGTCTTGTTAGATCAGTTACAAGGAGGCAAGATATTCACCAAGATTGATCTTAGTGGTGCTTATCACTTGATTAGAGTAAGAGAAGGAGACGAGTGGAAAATGGCACTTCGCACCAAGTTTGGCCTCTTTGAGTATTGCGTGATGCCCTTTGGGTTGTGCAATGTGCCAGCCGCTTTCCAGTTCTTTATCAATGAAATACTGAAGAAATATCTAGACATTTTTGTAATAGTATACATTGATGACATATTGATTTACTCACAAACCGAAGAAGAACATGTGATTCATGTTATCAAGATCTTAAAATGTCTGAAAGACAACCACCTTTTCGCAAAACTGGATAAATGTAACTTCCATGTAGAGCAGGTGAATTTTTTGGGGTTTGTTATCTCTCCAGAGGGAATTCATATGGATCCCACTAGAATGGCTACCTTTTTTAATTAGTCAAGTCCCGGCTCAGTGCGCAAAGTCTAGTCTTTTCTTGGCTTCACCAACTTCTATAGCAGATTCATTGATCATTTCTCGGATATCATCACTTCTATTACCAAATTGTTAAAGAAGGGGGTCTAAGTTTGTATGGACTGTAGAAGCAGAGAACGCCTTCAAAACACTCAAAGAGTGATTTACTACTGCTCCTATTATGAAACATGCAGAGCACTCACTACCATATTACATGGGGGCAGACGCTTCTCAGTATGCTGTTGGAGCAGTTCTCTCCCAACGAAATGATAAGACCGGTTGCTTACACCCTGCTGTGTTGCTTGCCTTTCTAAAATACTTCTTCCAGCAGAACACAATTATATCATAGGAGAAAGGGAATTATTGGCTATTAAATTAGCTTTTCAGGAGTGGAGACATTACTTGCTGGGTTCTCCTCATGTCATCAAGATATATTCCGATCATAGAAATCTACAGTTCTTTAAGTCTGCTCGAGCACTCACTTTTAGACAAATGCGATGGGTTTCCTTTTTTAGTGAATATGATTTCATCAACACATATCGACCAGGGGTAAGACATGGTAAAGCGGATGCCTTGTCACTGTTAGGAAAAAAACACAAAATCACTCAAGGTTCTTCGCTTCCTATAATACCCCCACACCAAATAATAGCAGTAGGGAACCTAGAAGTCTCAGATTCTGAGGAATTTCTTTGGAAGGTAGCTCAAGCCTATACCACAATGAGTTCTGACGAATGGGTGAAAGAAATAGGGAACACCATTGAAAAAGGACTATATTTTCATAATGGTTGTCTTTTTATTCCCATTGAAGAACTTCGCCTGCTGGTAATGCGATGATGTCATAATTTTCCCATGGCAGCCCATCCTGGAGGGGATAAAACAGAACAGAACTGCCACAGATGGTTTTGGTGGAAGGGAATGAAGAAACATATCAGTGACTACGTTAAGACATGTCCTACCTGTGCCAGGCAAAAGGTAGTTCATTGCGCCCCTGCTGGATTATTTCAACCACTACCCATTCCTCATATTTCTTGGCATTCAATCAGTATGGATTTTATTACCGACATTCCCATAACACAAGTTTACAAGATCATACTTGTGGTGGTGGATTCGTTAACCAAAATTGCTCATTTCATACCTTTGTAAAAACTCCCCTCAGCCACAGAATTAATCAATGTCTTTATTGAACACATAGTGAGGCACCATGGGTTACCGTCAATCATTATTTCCGATAGGGATACACAGTTCGTCTCCAGATTCTGGCAGGGAATGTGTAAGGCACTACACATTGACCACTGACTTTCCACTGCTTATCATCCACAAAGTGATGGTCAGACAGAAAGAACTAACCAAACATTGGAGCAATACTTGAGATGTTTACTAAGCACCATCACTAGCAACTGGGTTCATGCCCTTCCCTTAGCTGAATTTGCCTACATTAACACAACTCACCCTGCAACTAAAATCTCCCCTTTCTATTTCTTGTATGGTTTTCACCCCAGGTTTTTACTTTTTCATGCTCCTTTGGAGACAATCAATATACCTGCTGGTGAGGAACAACATGTGGCCTTACATACAATATGAAACAAGGCCAGATCAGAATTACAGCAGGCTAAGGAGAGCATGAAAGCACAAACTGCTAAACACCGAAGTCCAGCTCTACAGTACTGCATTGGGGATAAGGTTTGGTTAGCCACAAAGCATCTTAAAATGCCAGGGCCCAGAAAACTACAACCTAGATATATAGGACCATTCAAGATCAGCAAGATTATCAATCCAGTGACCATAAAATTAGAACTGCCCCCTGAAATGCAGATACACCCTGTCTTTACCAGTAAGTCTAGAAGGAGAAAAAGAATATGATGTCAAAGGCATTCTGGATTCTCGAAGAGTATATGGGAAACTACAATACCTTATAGACTGGGTGGGTTATGCTCCTGGAGACAGATCATGGGAACCTGCAGAGAATGTACAAGCCCCTCTATTAGTACGAAGGTTTCATGCACTAAATCCCAAAAAGCGCCGCCCTGTTAGAAGACCTTTAGGGGGGAGAACTGTCACACCCCGCACTTCATGCACTGGGGTTTTCACTACAGTACCCAGAACGCACCATTGGTCTATAAGCAGGTTAGGACTGGCATTCCCTGCGTGGGCTTATTTTCCTGGGATGAACCTCTGATACCCATGACGAAAGAAAAGAGGGTGCACTTCTTGGCTTACTTTCGCTCGGAAGTTGGACCACACCCCCTTGTTCGCGTTTCCCTGTGTTCTCAGTTTCTAGATTAATCTGTGTTTTCCTGAGCATCGTCGGAATCCTGTGCGGTGTCGGAAGTTCCCCATCAGCGCTGGAGTCCTTTGCAGCGGTGTCGGAAGTTCCCCATCAGCATCAGAGTCCTTTGCAGCGTTGCAGGTTCCTGATCAGTGTCGGAGTTCCCTGTGAGGTCGGAGGTTCCTGAACAACGTCAGAGGTTCCTGAACAACGTCGGAGTTCCTTGTACGTGTGAGGCAACTGGATTGGTGCCGTCAATCAATCAATCAATCATGCCATTTGTATAGCGCACTACTCACCCGGGAGGGTCTCAAGGCACTTGGGTGGAGGGGTATGCTACTGCTCGAACAGCTAGGTCTTGAGTTGTTTCCTGAAGGCGAGATGGTCCTGGGTCAGCCGAAGGTGGATGGGGAGGGAGTTCCAAGTCTTGGCAGCCAGGTAAGAGAAGGATCTTCCTCCCGCGGTGGCTCTTCGGATGCGTGGTACGGCTGTGAGGGCGAGGCTGGTGGACCGTAGCTGGCGGGTGGGCGTGTAGAAGGTCAGGCGGTCGTTGAGGTACTTGGGGCCCAGGTCGTGGGGGGACTTGTGTGCGTGGGTGAGGAGCCGGAACGTGATCCTCTTGTCGACGGGGAGCCAGTGCAGGTTCCTCAGGTGGCTGGAGATGTGGCTGCGTCGGGGGACATCCAGGATGAGTCGGGCGGAGGCGTTCTGGATGTGCTGGAGTCTTTTCTGTAGCTTGGCTGTGGTTCCGGCGAAGAGGGCGTTTCCGTAGTCCAGTCGGCTGGTGACGAGTGCCTGGGTGCAGTCTGCTTCTTCTTTTTGTAACCGTTGTTTTCACTTTGATATGAGGATTGCCATATCGGAGAGTCAGGTAGGATCCTGAAGGCGGGTTCACCCATTGTGCATTTTTGTTCTTTTGTTTACCTGTTACTCTCTGCTCTCCACTGGTGCCAGTTTTTGTTTTTGTTTATTATTATTGATATCGTGTTTCCTGTTGGTCAACAGGTTTTACGGAGGCCCGTTTTTCTTTCATCTTCTACCTTCTCATGACCTGCGTAATTTTTAGGTCAATCCATTGATATTGAATCTGTGTCCTCTTTTTTTGTTATTGTTTATTAAAGAGACACTCATTACTTGTTGGATGCAAAACCAAATTCTTGGATTCACTTTATTTGAAGTCTATGGACACATCAGTCCCAAAGTGAGCTTCTGGGAATCACGGGGAATGCTAAATTATTTAAATAATTAGTTTGTCCTAAAAGTTGCAGGGGTCGTATGCATTAGTAACCACTATTCCTTTTGGTGTTTACAGGCTCCACATTCAGTGCGAATCAGAAGATACATTGTACGTTTGGTGCTGTGCTATCCCCAGGCCTGAGTGGTCCTTCTCATCTTTTGTCTCTTCTCTCCCATTGGAGAGTTGCTACTCTTGAGGTTAAATACATCCACAGAGAGGCGCTGTCTTTTGGAGAGTCGGGGTCCTTCTTCGCTTCCTTGGAATTTATACTACAGGCTGGCCAAGGTTGGAATTGTGACAGACAGGAACTACTGAAAGTATTGAAAGATTTTCCCTGTGGGAACTTCTACCCTTTAGTTAGGGAGTGCCCAGGAGTCAACCCACCTCTAGCTAATGCTGGCCGTATATGGGCACCCCAAAACTCTCCATTAGAATACCTTTTGGACCCACAAAAGAACTGAAGAACAATGGACTTGCTATCTGTGACCTAGGAGAAGCTCTGCAGGACTTGAACTGCCCCCCTCTTGTATGCAGGTCAAATAATTAGATTCCAAGGATCAGATGGCAGACCACCTGTGTGGGTAAAGCGACACAACAAGCTTCAAGTGTCCCAAGTGCCCAGCTGACAACAGGTAACTGGACTTGGACTGGACTTTGCTGTTGGCCTCTGCCTCATACTCCGAGAGTCTCTAACTGCCCTCCCCTGTTGTCCTAGCACTTTCGAAGAGTACTCCTGTGATTCATTGGGACTTAGAAGACATTTCAAAATTTCTCTTCAGAAAAGTGACAAAGTCCCTTTCCGCATTGGAACTTAGAAATGTTTCTGAACTTTTTGACTTCCAGACCATCATCTGGACTGATCTTCTGGTTGTACCCGACCAGGGCTCAATCATGGTCTGCCTCCAACTACCCCTTCCATAGACTATCATTGGCGATTTGCACTTTTTTGCACTGTTTCCACTTTAAACTTCATAAATTCATATTCCCATTAATAGATTTTTGTTGTTTTGGTGTGTTTTTCTTTATTCAATTTGCTTTGTCTAATTTGGTTTGGGATTTATACTTCATTGATCACTGCTATGGTATTGCATACATATTTTACCTAATGCCCTAAGTTAAGCAATAGGTACCAGGGGTATGAGAATTTGTTAATTTAATAACTTTAAGGGTTCCCCCTGACAAGAGTTGTGAGTGTTCTTTGAGATGGCCAGTCGCACATCCCAACTAATAATCCTTATAGTCCTGTCTTGAACTCCAACCACCACCATGGGGCCAATGTCATACCCTTGTGCCATGACTATCACCGTCCTTACTCGGTCCATCCCTGTCTTGCCTCATTTCACAACAAGTTAAACCACTGCATTGCTGTCTGCAAGACAAAGGAGACGTGCTTACTGCTCAAAGGTCACAGGGACCTTCCCAAGTGGCTGAGACGGAACCTACTGGTAAGAGAGAGGATCAGGGTGTATTTCAAATATGGCGAAACAAGTTTGGTATGGTGGTATGGCAAGCGTAGCAACTTGACCAATCATTACAGTATTACAGACAAAAAAGACCTCCTATACAGAAACAATATTGTCAGGACGACCTACAACTCATTTTCTCTCTAAACTCTCCCTCTGCTATTCCCACCTTCCAGGCAGTTATGTCCCATATCTTTCAGTGGATGTGTCAGAACCAGCTGAAATTGAACCCAGGAAAGACGGAGCTCCTCCTGCCGGGTAAGAGCTCCGTACACTGGGGTCCACACTTCTGGCCGGCAGAGCTTGGCTCTCCCCCCACCCCGGTAGCCTCGGTGAAAAGCCTTGGGGTCACCATTGACGCTGGGCTCTCTCTCGGGCAGCAGGTGGGGACGGTGGTTTCCTCCTGCATGTTCCAGCTACGCAGGATTAGGAAGGTGGCTTACCTCCTCACCCCCGATGCCCTGCTACAAGTCATCATGGCCCTCGTCCTCTCCCGCCTGGACTTTTCGAACTCCATCTACTATGGTTTGCCCAAATGCTCCATCTACAGGTTGCAAATCATTCAAAACCAGGCGGCGAGATTGGCCCTCGGGATACCGAAGTGGCAGTCTGCCAAACCCCTCCTTGCCAAGCTTCACTGGCTCCCTGTCAACCTAAGGGCTGCCTTTAAGCTTGGCTGTCTCGTTTTTAAGTCTCTCTCTGGTGCTTGCCCCGCTTTCCTGAAATCTCTTATTCGTCCCTACTGCCCCTCACGTAACCTTAGATCCCTTCATCTACATCTCTTGGTGGTCCCTTCCTTTAAACTCTGCAGATCTGGTGGTCGAAGATTTGCTTTCCTCGGCCCCAAACTTTGGAATTCCCTTCCTCTCCCAGTTAGGATCTCTGGTTCTCTCATTCAATTTCGCAAATCTTTAAAAACCTGGCTTTTCCCACAACCTAGCTAAATTCCCTCTGTTCCTCTTCATGTACCTTTTCAGCGCCATGATACTCACGGTGATAGTGCGCTCAATAAATACCCCCTTAACATAACATAACATAACAGGAGGCAGCAGTGTTGCATTATATTTAAGGCACTGATTGGGTAGTATCAAACCTTGCATCTGCAATCTGTGGTCAAGCACCATCTTCTACCACCATCTCCCCTACAACATCTCAGAGGGGCACTGTTTTAGATAGCACAACAGTGCCAAGCATTGCTGCTTCTATAAAACCACTCCCCGTTCCAGACCTTGCACCTCAACAGTAACTGTGCAGGGCTCATTGTTCAAACCCTGCTAATGTCAACACTAAAAGCATACCGTCAAGAAAGGAAGAACTAACATCATTCACACACTTGTTCATATTCAAAGAGACACAATATTTATTGTTATAAAAATATAGTAAAATGCATTGCCATACTGTAAAATGTGATTACTTTTATAAATGCAAACACAGAATAAATATTAGATTTAAAAAAATCAATTAAATATATTTCAGTCATGTATGACATAAACACTGATTATGTAATATTACAATATTTGTACCGTCATTCTGTGCCTTCATAGTAACACTGCTTGTGGAGATCAAACCAAAGTGACGTAAGAAGAGTTTGCATTATTTAATAGGTAACATGTGCTTCTGTTGATTATCACAAAGCAATAGTATTAAAGGTTATGTGATTAAAACATCATTTCAAACTATTTTTTCAAATTTCTGGTATCTTTAAACAATACTGAATAGTTTTTATTTTTTTTAAACGAAATATTCACAAAAATATTACTAGACTAGTTGTTAATGAATAAACAAGCAAAAACAACAACTTTATTTCCAGAGATAAAGGGAGTTGTCATGAGGTGTATGGGCCACTGTGTTCATCCAACAACATGCAAATATGTCCTTGAGAAATAAATAATAAATACATATCGCTAAGTACATGTGACATAAATAGTATAGCTAACAACTTGCTATGTTTATATGTGTATTGCACTTCTGAGCAAGAATTTCTTTTAGAAATCATGTTGGAGATTTCTAAATAATTTTGCAAAGTTCATTTTATGCTGTCAACGCATATTTCCTAGCTGTTCCCAATGTACACACGCAATACGTACTCTAACACCATCTGGATTCTGGATTATTGATTGATAGAAATTAAAAGTTCAATGTTTACAGAAGCACTCCACATTTGTTTGGAATATTTTTCAAAGACCATGTAAAATGAACATAACATCATGATTGAGTGTTGAAATACTGCATCTGTTAGCACTTGCATTTAAACAATGTGCAGGCACCTTGAGTTCTGTTCATTTGTAGTGTCTGATCAAGGTTAAATGGATCCACACATGACTATACAGTAAGGCATCAGATGACAGGATGAAGTGGCCTGTTTAGAAATGAAAAGTTTATAATTATACAAACAATGGTATAAAGTGACTAATTAGGCATCTATAATGGTTTTAAAGTAAATGGAAACAGGGACAGCACAATTTTAACTTAAAATCTTCGCATACCTTATAGACCTTTATTCTAATTAATGTTTAAAGCTGTATCATCATACACAGGGACATGAGGTATATGCATTGATGTGAAAGTAATGCCAAACATGACAGACAAGGTTACATTTTTATGACGTTATGTTAAATTACTGTCCTAATTAAATAGTAATTAACAACAATAGCACTCAACTTGGACAAATTTACCATTAGTCAAAGATGTCCTCAATCTAATCACATTTGACTTCACAACCGTCTTCCTCACTCCTGTGATCACACTGTCTTCCAATACCAACATGACCCTTCGGCCGTACCAAGTGGTCATCATCAGCAGTGAGTGGTATGTGTCGCTGTAGAACTATGTTTTGCAGTGCACAGCAGAGAACCACAATTTTACAGACTTCGCCAATAGAGTTCAGTAAAGTACCACCAATATTATCAAGACATCTGAATCGGGCCTTTAGGAGGCCAAAGTATGTTCCACAATTCGCTGGGTACAGACATGTGCTTAATTATAAGGGGCCTCCATCGTTAATGCTTGGTCCATTAATGGTGTTTAATTGCCATGTTCGGCTGGGCTGTGCTGAAACCCCTGTAATAATGAAAATTAAAAAAGCATCTGATTTTTTTAAAGACATTTGGCCCGATTCACAAACAAATTTGAGACAAAATCCTAACTTTATAGCTTTCAGTATTGACATAAGGCATTTAGGATTAGCAAAGTTAGGATTCCTAACTTTACTAGTCCTACACTGAGAAAAATCCTACCTTTATGAAGTTCGGTATTCACAGAAGGCATTTAGGAGTAGTAAAGTTAGGATTCCTCATTTTACTACTCCTAAAGTGAGAAAAATCCTAACTTTATGACTTTCAGTATTCATAAAAGGCATTTAGGAGCAGTAAAGTTAGTATTGCTAACTTTACTACTCCCAAACTGAGAAGCATCCTAACTTTGCGACTTTTGGTATTCACAAAAGGCATTTAGGAGTAGTAAAGTTAAACTTTACTGCTCCTAAATGTCTTTCATACAACTCACCACACATAGTTTTGGGTAATGAGTAAAATAAGGTTAAAATTATTTTCAGACATAGTTTTGATCCTTTTCCATATCTCAAAAAGTACTCCATCTGGGGAATACCCTCTGTTACAAGTCTCTAATGCCTTAACATCTGACACTCTTCTAAAGGATATTAGACAAAGTAAAGTTGCTAATTTAATCGATAATTGTTTTTTGGATAGATAAGAGTTATCAGGCCAAGAGGTGAAAAAGCCGAAGATAAGGTTAACATTCCATAGTGAATCATATTTGGCCCTTGGAGGGCGCTTAGGTCTTATACCCTTCATTACACTACATATCAAGGGATCGCTACTAATAGAATAATCGTTTAAAAGTGAATGACCTGCTGAAATTCCTGCTATGTAGCAGTTAACTGTTCGATAGCATAAACCTGATTTAAATAACTTTGCTATGTAATTGGCTACATCTACTACAGGGGCGTCCACGGGGTCCAGATCCCATTACAAGTACAAACTACACCAATTCCAACATACACTAGTGTATCTTTTCCTTGTTGTAGGTGCCCAAGACTCATCCAGTAGGGTTTTAGCTTCTCTTGAAAGGCCAGACAATCTTCTTGAACCCCAGAAATCTTTCAAGCAAGAAGGTTCATGTTTCCTTCTAAAAGAAGAGGGTGCACCTCTCCTTCTTGTTCCTGGAGAAGATCTAAGCTCCCTGGAATAAGGTGTGGGACCTCCTTAGGCCAGGGATAAACTCTGCTTTTAGAACAAATTTTGACTCCAACAGAAGTACCAAATCCTCTTTGCGAGATCTGCAAGTATCCTTGACCTTGCCCCTCCAAAGCGGTTGATGAAGGAGACAGCTGTAAATTTGTCTAGTTTGATTAAAACTACTCTGTTTTTTAGTACTGACTTGAAACTCATTAAAGCATTTAAACTTGCTAACACTTCTAAGCAATTTATGTGGAGTGGAAGTTCCTATTGGGACTATTTCCCCCTGTTTCCATTTCCCCTAAGTTTGCACTCCAACCTAAGTTGCTTGCATCTGATTCCATAGTGTGATCCGGGTTATTCCCAAAAATCGCTTTCCCATTCCAGCTGTCTAGATTGTTCCACCACCATAGAAGGTTTTCTCGAGCCTCCGATGACAAGGGAACTCTGTATGAAAACTAAAGGCCCTTCCTCACCCCTGAAGTTTTTAGTCTCTGTAAAACCCTGTAGTGGAGTGGTCCTGGGAATTTTGCATGAATGGAAGAGGACAAGAGACCAACTACTCGTGTTAGTTCCTGTAAGCTCACTTTTCTTTTGGACAATACATAAGTTACTTCCTTTTTTATTTTGTACAACTTTTTTATGGGAAATTGTAATTGGGTCGAAATGGTGTACCTGGAAACCTAGGAATTCTAGGTTTTGTGTTGGGTTTATAACGAACTTCTCTAAGTTAATAATAAATTGTAATCTTTCCAAAAGGTCCACTGAAAATTGCAGGTGAGTTAGTAGTTGCTCTTGACTTTGAGACATCAGTAATATATTGTCTAGATAGATTACTAGACGAACTCCTCTTCTTCTCAGGGAGGCAACTACTGGTCTCAGAACCTTGGTGAAACACCAAGATGCTGAGGAGAAACCGAAGGGGAGACGACAAAATTGGTATGTCACTCCTTTCCAGACAAACCATAGGTATTTATGGGACTCCTTGTCCTTAGGGATTGTAAAGTAAGCGTCCTTGAGGTCCAGCTTAACAAGCCAGTCTTTCTCCTGTAGGATGTTCCTCAGAAGATGGATACCTTCCATCTTGAAGTGTCTGTATACAAGGAAAGAGTTTACTTCCCTCAAATTTATTATGAGACGCCAGCCTTTGTCTTTTTTCTTTACTAAAAATGTTTTGCTCACAAATCCCAGACCAGTGTTTCTTACCTTGCATATAGCCCACTTTGATAGCATTTGACTCACTTTTGTGTCTACTAGAGTTGAATGTTCCCGGTCTAGGGTAAGTTCTCTGGTTTGATGAGTCTGGTAAGGAATTGTGATCAAATCTATTTTGAATCCCTTTACAGTAGCTAGTACACAACAGTTTGTTAATAAGGACAAACGAGGGTTGAAGAGGCGTAGCTTTCCCCCTACCTTTGGGTGGAAAGAACCAGAAGGAAGAATTTTTTCCTTGCTGTTCTTGGCCTTGAAATCTGCCTCTACTTCCTCTGCCTCATGCATGAGTGCTGCAGCCTCTTTGTGGAAAAAAATAATTATTTCTGTGGAAGTACCTTCCATAACTGCGTTGTTTTTGCTGGTAGAAAGGGGATCTGTAGTGTTCGTGGCTGACAGCCAGTCCCATCCTGTCAGCCCTTACAAAAAATTCTACCTCCAAACATGCGTCTCATGTTTGACTCGGCCTTACTTAAGACAGAGAAGGTAGAAACGTATTTCCCCAAGGTTTCAAAAAAATGTTCGCCGAAGAGTAAACCTTTCTGTTCACCCTGGACATATTGTTTACCAGGTCTCCTAATTTGGGCTTCATCCGTATTAGTATAGCCCTTCTCCTTTCTGGGATAAGCCCTGTATTGGCATTACTAAGAAGGCATAGGGCACATTGGCTCCAACCTGAGAGGAGTTCTACATCCACTGGAGTGCCTTTAATAGAGGCTTCCTCAGCTAAGTCTAGGATTCTAGCCAGTGGTCCTAGAGTCTCCAGTAGTGTATCTTGCGACTGCTTGAGGCAACATTCCAGTCCCTTCCTAGGGTCTCTTCCTGTTTTAAACAGGAAGGTCATTAACTTGGGGTCTACGTTTGGTGCCATCCCTGGTTTGTTATCCAAAAAGGTTATAGGGCACTCTGACCTCATTTGAATCTGTGTGTCTTTTTCAAGTGGCTTCCTTATCCAAAATGTTATAAATTTTGCTACGTGGTCCAAAAGCCACCAGTCAGATCCCTTAGGGCGCGTAATGCGAGAGGGATTAAGCATCTTCATCATCACTGGGTCTGGTCTAGATCCTTATCAAGCAAGTCATCATCAAATTTTTCAAAGGGATCAAATATATATTCATCTACCTTATCATCAATATTAATTGATAGTAAATAATCTTCATCATCATCAGTTGGTGAATCGATGTCTTTTGTGCCGTGAAGGTCACCTGGTCTACTAGTGCCATGAGGGGCACCTGCACTTATTGCACCAAAATGGTCACTCTTTCTCTTTGTGCCAGTAGGGGCCCCATGTCGTCGATAGCACACAGGCTACCTCGGGATAATACCCAGCCTTTTGTAGTGCGCAGGCTACCATGGGATTCAAGGTGCTTTGTCTTTTTCAAAGCCTTACCTCCTTTCTTAAGTAGATGGTTTTCCTCTTTGCAGATATCAGCTGAGGCTTCCTCAGCAATGTGGTCTATTTTCCTTTGATTAAAAGCTGCCTCCACTGCCTCTTTCAATGAGGACCTCAGTGTTTCTCCAAAAAAAACATTAATGTACTTTCGGTAAGGAGGATGTCCTCATTAGATTGTGTTTTGTTCTCTGACATCTTAATTGACATAGTTATACCTAAGGATGTACTTCTGTAGGGTTGTTTTGAGGGGGGACTATTTTCAATTGTAAACATTATCAAAAAATATAAGGCTGTGCTCTGCCATTGGCCTCACCAAAGATACTATATAGAAGATATTTCTAAATTAACTTTAGGCAATTATTAGGTTATGCGGTCTTACCGTCGTAACTGGTAAATATTAGTTTCCTCAATGGCTCCGTAATGCCTTACCGTTGAGCTCCGTGCTGTATGTAGTCATGGCCCAATACCAAAATTGGGTTTGGACTCAAATCAGTAAGGCCAAGTCTCAATTGAACAAAGAACACCAGAACTGCTAGTACTGATGCCTATTCACTCTCTTTTAATTTCGAGGGTACATATTGACATTAAGCAACATATACCATAGACCTCTTTTTCCGTCTGAGTTAATCAAAAGTTTTGTTTATTTTAATTATTTCATTACAAAAACACTTGCATCTACCAATACAGTCACCCTCTGAGTTTTTAATATATACTCCGCTAGCATTCTTCACTCTTTGTCACCCAATCCACCATCTTCATACAGCTCCGTGCATTCGCAACCAACCCTTTTGTCACTCACCACATCATCCAGCACTCACACTCACACTGTCAAACCAACAGAACCATTTTTTCAATTTTTGTTCAATACAAGCCATAGAAAACGCATTACACAAAATATATACAAAAAGTCAACCAATCAGAACGATTCACAATTCTTATGGCCAGAAAATAAAGGTTTACGTGTTTCAAACCTCCTTACATCCTGGGGTTCTCATCAGGACCTCAAACCTCAATTACAGTCTTTAACGGCACATCTAGTGGACTTCATGAATGCCATTTTTTCTTGTTTAGCTGCTCCTCTTACCTGAGGTGGTGATCCCAGTGCTTCCTTCTTATAGGATCGTGGGCATGGACTCAATTTGTCCCGTTTCTGTCTATGCCAAATCAACGTTTGTGTACCATGTGTTTTTTAGAATGTACATCTGTAAGTCTTCCCTCTGTCTTGGGCACTTTGTTTTAGTTTCAGGTCTGGCAGGGCATGCACTAAATGTTTTACAATTAGTTTGTCTTCATGTCTCAGTCCAATAAATGGCCTTGCAAGAAGCTGCTCTACTACATTCATGGTGTCCTACCAATATTAAAGTTACCTGTCAATAATCAAAGAACAATGTATAAGGCTTGGTGCAAAAACCTCACATTTTTGTTTGAATACATATCTTGTGCATCATCGTAATACATCTCTTACAGCTCCCCTTTGAACAACATGACTGTGTGAAATACAGTCTTATAGCCTGCTGCCTCAGTGTGCCATACTGGTTGCTGAAGGCCCTGAAGCAGACATATCTCGTCCCACAGGTGAGGGCCTATAACAAGGCAAGGGAGAGGGACTTAAACAACTGGTATAGCATGAGGCAGCTGGGCTATAAAGCTATTATTACATTCATTCCACTTAGGGTAGAATGTTTGAAATTAAAAAGGGGGAAACAGAAAGGCAAACTTTGGAATAATGTTAGAGCAGAAGGCTTACACAAACCATTATTATCCCCGAGCCAATTCATTGTCTTCAATGGAGCTCTCAACATTCAAATCTATCTTTTAATATTGATTACCCATTTCCATGCCTCAAATCGATACTGATGCGCACCCCACCCACCCACCATGTAGACCACATGCCCGTTAACTACAATGTAAAAAAACTGTACCATCAGTTTCCTTACCTTAAATGCCAGGGTTGTTATGTTGTAGCGGTGCGAGAGCAGCAAAGGAGGAGGTCTTGTTGTTTGCCTAAAGAATAGGTAAAGTTAATCAGGCAGAGGATTTACCAAATGCTGGAAAAAATATATAACATGATTTAGTAGTGTCAACCAAACGCAATTTATACGTGAAAACCAAGTAATGCCTGTGGAAATCATTTTAAGTGAAAAGGGGCTCCTCTGGATCCCTAGTTTTAGTTGTAGGCATTAGCAGAAGTGCTGGATACTATTACTCACTAAGATTTAAAAAATGGGAGGATTTTCTGGTTTTGTAATATGATCAATAGACCATCATGTCACGCTTCACCCAATACCAGCCCATGCACTTACCCATTCTACAACTGGGCCCAGTGCAATGCGCGGAGGTTTAATATGCCTGTTGCAAAGAATGTGTATCATGCAGATCATAAAAGTGCATAGAATGTAGATAGTTCAATGGGTTACTTCTTTTGTCTGAGACATACTTTTGTTACTTGCAATTTAAAAGTTGCAAGCCTAACATAGCAGGAGAGCTATTAACTGTCATTAAAGAGCTGCATACAAACTGCTTGGCATAGGTTAGAGTCGAACATTATGTTTTTTTTCTCCAGTTATTATCCCAATGCTGCTAAAAAGGGTTCATTTGGGTAGAAAAAAATCTTATTAGTAAAGTCAACACAACCACAGTGTTATATTTTAAATTAACCACTTTAAAACACAGGAATGCTTTTCTGTACGCATCCTACATCCTTTCACTTTGTTTCTTGGAATCAAAAGAGGATGACTCATTTTCAAGCACAAGTGGAGGAAACAAAATGTCTCAGGGATGGCAGTGACGTATTGTGTGGCTTTAGGCATCACAATCATTAACGATGAAAGACATTTTGCTACAAACAGACCCAGCATTCAATGAGCAGAAAGACACCAGTGGCAGCCTGCACAGATTACGGACAGCAGGGCGGGAGGGGTGAAGGGGGATTGTGGGGAGGGCAGGAAAGTAAAAAATGTTTTTTAAAACGCACCTTAACGTCGCCATGTGGTTTCTCCGCATCAGTACTCAGGAACCAGCCAGGCTCCTCTGACCAATCACAATGCTGTAATTCAGCGTTGTGATAGGTAAGCACCCTGGCTCCCCTGATCAATCACAATGGTGCAATGCAGCATTGTGATATATTTGCACGTCATGGTTTGATGCTCAGCCAGGAACAGGCAGCCTGGACATGTTCTCACGCAGGCTGTAATGCAGCCTGCGTGGAAAACAGGGAAAGTGCGCATGACTATTTGGCTGGCCCAAGAAGGCTAACCAAACAGTCATGTGTACTTAAGAGTGGGCAAACCACTTCTCCCCTCCCCTGCTTGAAGATCAGAGCAGCCTCAGCCGCAGGAACAAATAAAATGATAATAACATTCAGTTATTATCATTGTATTTTTCCATTAGTTACAGTGCTTAAAAGGAGTGAGGCGACGCTCCTCTGCCATAGCGGAGGAGCCGCCACTGAAAGGCACATTGAACTCTCTTGGGTTCACATTAATATACTCATATCTGCATGGGGTAGAGTCTTGGTGGATACATGAGATGATGTGTGTATGGTTTAGTGGGTCATCTGTAGTGTGATACGTGGTGTAGAGTGGAGTGAAGGTGGTATATAAAGAGCTGACATGAATCAATTGTGCATAAGCAGAGTTTTTAATCCACTTTCAGGAAAGGCGGGACCTACTAAAACAGAGAAGTATGAAGGGCGCAAGATGCAGAAAAACAATTAGGGCCTCATGTATGAGGCTATGCGTCACTTTTACGCCACTGGTGCGTCACTTTTTGTGACGCACCAGTGGCGTAAAAAATGCGCCTTGTTGCACCATATTTACAAAGTCACGCATCTAGGTAGATGCGTCACTTTGTAAACCCCTGCGCCACATTATACCTGTGCCAGGTATAATGTATGCAAGGGGGCGTATTGACGCAAGAAAGGGTCATAGAAGTGACGCAGTGAAATCTATGTGATTTCACTGCGCCACTTCTAGGACACAAATGCGTCAATTTCTTACGCCTGCCTCACAGCAGGCGTAAGACTGACGCAGGCCCTTTCACATGGGGCTTGCCCCATGTGAAAGGATATATTTTTGAAGTTGCCTCACTTTTGTGACACACTCCCGCAATGCATCACTTTTGCGCCATACAGATACGTCAGAAATACTGACGTATCTGTAACTCCTTACGCAGCGATGCGTCACTTTTCATAAATGAGGCCCTTAGTCTGTAATACAGAGGAAAGATGGAAGGTGCAAGCTATGTCACCAATGAACCCTTCCCATCACCAATGCATGCGCCTTAAATCTGACTTTAATCCAATTGTTTAACATCTGCAATACAAAATGTGGGTGCATTGTTTATGCATTTGTTGAAATATGTTTTGTGTAATCTTCTTTAGGGAGCAGCATGGTAGATGAAGGTCTCGGAAGCTCTTGTGATCATGAAGCCACTAGACAAAGATTTTCTGACTAAGACATCCAGTCAGTCACAGGGAGCCTCTCAGGTGTGAGCTCTGTTGTAACAGGAGCCAGACCCGAAGCCTGACCGCTGGGCACACCCTCACGTCTCATCTTATACTGAAATGATACAACCCTGCTGGAGAGAGCATGTGACCCCCGGGCCCCTGGGGCCTTACGCAGATTCCTGAGGGCCCGAAGGCAGGCAGAGACAAGGTTGGGGCACAGTGGAGGAACAGTGGCCTTCTCGTTCATGCCAGGCTTATGGCAGACTGAATGCTTGTTCATGCCAGGCTTGCCCGAGCCTCACTTGGGTTTATCAATGTTCCCTTCCATTTTGGTTGATGTCTCTCATAAAAGCTGGTAATGGGAATCGGCTGAGCCGGGAGCCCCCAGGGGCAAACAGGTTTCAGCTCCGTCAATAGAGCATTGGAGCTTAAGTTAAAGCCAAACTAGGCTCTTAGAACTCCACTTTAACAAATTCACATATCCAAATACACATCGTCTTCCTTTAAAAACATTCCATTTAAGATACAACATTAAAAATTAATCTTGTCCCTTAAACTGTATGGGGCAGATTTACAAGCCCCTTGCGCCACTTTTGCGTCACTTTTAAAGCAATACAAAATTAAATTATACGGGCCATGTCTTCTATAATTTGCTTCCATTTAGTATAATTCTCCCGGACTTATGCAGCAAATGGGTCGGTAAGACTTGCCCTAATATTTCACACAAGCAAACATGTTAATTTATTTACAACAATACATGGCACGAGGGACATCATGCTCAAAACGTAATAATAAAACGAAAAATTCTGGAGAATACACCTTATTCCAGAGCCACGGGGTTATGATCACCAACCAAGAATCACGCTAAACACGATATAAACATCAACGAAGACATATATGATGTATCAAGGAAGCGTACTTTTCTTGTTCATTTAACCAGGCCAGCAGAGGTGAATTTGGGTTCGGGAAGGTTCAGGGATTGTCATTGTTGTTATTTTCCGACCCTTACAGAAACCAACTTCACCTCTTCGTCATTTCTGGCCGAATCTGCTGCTTCTCCATTCTTCCTCTCACTAAACTTTAACTGCCAATTGCCCCATGTTGTGCACCCACGGTTGCCACCTACCTTTGCTTAGAAATCATTCAAGTGGTTGGCTGTTGTGTTATAGTCGACTGAGTATCATGCCATCCACTCCTAAATCCTCTGTCGGATCTGCCCAGTGTGGTGACTCAAGCCAGCTGCCTGGCCACAGCAGTGTGTGAATCACTGGTGGAGGTGAAACTTGTCAAGTCCCATAAGGAATAAGGCTGTGCTCATCAATCTAATGAAGAGCTCAAACGCTAGATTTTCCTTTTTCCATATGGAGGTTGCTGGCTCTGGGGTTGTTAATACAGGGCCAGGAAATTCCTCGGGCAAACCAGAACAATGGCCATTACAAATTGTATCCCTTTGACCCCTCCTCTGCCCTTAACTGATACAAATGTCATCAAATCAGTGGTTGGGAAGGCTTCTATCCATCTGGATGAATATTATCAATATCATGATCAGGATTTCACCCTTCCAGATACAGAGCTAGTTGTAAGAAAAGCTCCCTGTCAGCTCCTCCTGCCAGCCTCAGCCTCCACGGCTGAAGCTGTTTAGTAGTACCCAGTTGGGCCTCTCCTCAGCAGGCTTGGGAACTTTGGATCCTCCCGACTTGGAGGCGCTTGTGAATTAATCTTGCAATCTCCCAGGCCAATATATGCAAGTCTCTGAATCTCCCAAATGCCTGGACAGAACTCTGCTTAAAAAAACTGTTAATAATGCTGATCACTTTCAAGACACTTGAGTTATGATTTTGAAAGCTCTGTTGGGTTGTAAGAGTGATTATGTCCCTTTACTTCTGCATTCTCAATTAATGAGTAATGAGAAGGGAAGTCACCAGCCACTTGATCTTACACCGCAGGCAAAGCTTGGGATTAAGGGTTGTGAGGTACAAGAAGATATATCAGCATCTGCTGGAGGTGATATCCCATACAGCTCTTGTAAGTGAAAGATAAGGATAAAAGGGAAGGACCCACTGTACTGCACCTCATGTTGGCCCTTGTCACTGCTTAATTTTGATGTCCAAATATTGGCTATAGTGTTGGTGACCCTATTGTTGCTTCTTCCTAGGCCAGATCATCTTACCCATGCAGTTAGGGCTTGCCCCATGTCATTCTACCTTTCTAAATTAGCGTAGAGTATTTTCAGTGCTGAACAGAATCTCCACTACGATGCCTGCGGAAGTTGCCCTATTGGACACAGAGAAACATTTGACTTTCTAGAGTGCCCTTTTTTACAGCCTACTTTACAGAAGCTAGCACTGACTCAAGGGTTCCCTGCACTCAGCATGTTATTATATACCCCGCCTGTGGCTTGCATACTGGACGATGGCTCTCTCAGGGCTAGTTTTGACATCACTAGAGGGAATAGACAGAATTGTATTGTAGCCTTGGATCTCTGGTACAAAACTTGCAGGAAAAAACATCTCCACCGAGGGTTTGCAATTTAAACCAGGCGTGTTGCTTGTGTCCCTATACAGATGACATATCATTATTTGTCCGTGATCTAGCTGAGAACTTGGCTCCCATAATTCACGAGGTTGTTTACTTTAGTGGGTTCCCCAACCTCAACATAACCAGGAGCAAAACCAAACACTTCCACTTACCAACATCATCTTGCTGATAGCATGCAAGTTCCCCCTGAAGTGGTGCGATGGCCCCGTCTGATACCTAGGCATTTTGCTGCATAGGGAGAAAGAGCAAATAATCTGCCTGAATTACAGCCCAGCTATAGACAAATTTTAGGGTGGCTTTGGCTTCCACTGTCCATGGCTGGCCAAATAGCCATCATCAAAATGGTTGTACTCCCCATCTTTTTGTATCTTTTTCTAAACATACTGCTCCTCCTCACCAACGCATTTGTTTCCATACCTTGGAGTCTACTATTGTGGCTGGTCTGGACAGGCCTTAGACCCCGGGTTGGCTGGGAAACTTTGGTGCTCCCTTAAGGCCAAGATGTTGTTTGGTGTAGCACATTACCAACTTTATTTTGTGGCTGCACAATGTCATTTCGCATGCCATTGATAACACTGATTGCATGCTCAGTTTCTAAATGCCATACCCAAACACAACCAGGCAAAACCAATGCCAATCCACGCCATCCTTCTGAAGGGTATCCTTCGTCTGCTTGTGGGGCGGGCTCTTCTATTCCCCTGCTTTGCTGCGAGCAGATAACCAATGGCTACCCTCCACGCAGAAGAAGTTGGTTCAACGAACGGTTTCTCACCATGCTTTACACACATTTGAGGATCTCTTCCCAGGTGTTCATGTCCTTTCACAAGCTGATGGTGTGCAATTTGCAAATGCTACCACCATGGACCATTTTCTTCTGTGACATGTTCACAGTGCCCTGGGCATGTAGGTCCCCTCACACCCACTGGCTCTGGAGGAGTTCACTCCCTTGACGTTAGTGATAACTGATCCTGACGAAGGGCGTTTGGTGTCTAAGAATTCTACCATTCTTGTGTATCACTGTTCCCGACTCGAGAAGGGAAGTTCAGCGAGGTCTGGGAACATGAACTGGGCTGACCCCTAATCAACAAAATCTGGTATTTCTTTTGCAACTAAACCAAGCTCATATTGCCTAACCATAGACACAAATGTATATTTGATAAATTCCTGCAATGCGCATATACCATGACAAGTGTATCAGCTGAAATAGACCCATTGAGGTCTTATAACAGCTCAAAGTGCCATGCCACTGGCACCAACTTCGAACATCTGACATGGTCCTGTGGGAAGATTTTGCAATGTAGTTTTCCCACAGCTCTCCTTAATGATTGAGGCAGACCTAGCACCTGGCCCACTTCTTGCCTTGCTGGGGTATATTGAAAATGTACCACACGGAAATCATAGATTCAAAGCAATAGCACTGCTTCAAGCGAAGCCTGAGTCCGCCTTGCACTGGGGTAGGCGGCAATGCCCTGCTGTTCCTGACTGTCTGAAAAGCTTGACGTACGACGATGCCACCAGCGAGATATATGCCACCAATGAGATATCTGCCATGCTACAACCCTCCACGTCCCATCCTGCAAACATCTGGCAACCCCTCTGTGAAAATCTATAATTACAAGAACGCAAGAATTTGGACTGAATGGGAATGTGTTGCACATGCTACCTCTACTACCTTTTGTTCCTTATTGATCTACCAAATTATTAGTCACAGTTATAATACCCCATGCTGAGCTCAACTGTCACCCCTTTTACTCTTGGATATATCAAGTACCCTGTATAGGCTAATGTGTTGACCTTTCTGAACGACCCTTTCAACAACACAGTTATGTTGCTGTTCCTCCCAGTATGCCCATACTGTGATTGTTCTTTCATATGTTTTGTACCTTCTCATAATGATAAATACAAATACAACCGCCCCTCAAAAAAGCAAAGTTTAAAAGCTGAGGTTTCCAAGTGGGTAAACCTTGAACTCTAAACACTTTGGGGGGCCCCAGGTAAGAGAACAGCAAGGAAAGTCCAATATATTCTGTAAAAACCCTTTTAATACAGGCTCCTCAAATCTTGTAGTTACCTGTTCCGTGGATAACTCTGCTTGCATGATGTCCGTTGCTTTCCAAATTGTTAGGTTTAAAGAGCTGGCAAAAACGACCACAGATGAAGCCCCAGAGACCACGTAACCCACAGGGTAACCTAAAGGTATAATGTACCATCTGTGAAAAAAAGAAAAAATACATGAAGAATCTCAAAAAAGGGCCCAAAAAAGCGTATTTTTCAAGGTGCAAGTTGGATCACTGTAGCGGTGGCTCCAGCAAATAAAACTGTTATCGAAAAAAGCAATGCTCTAATGGTCAACGACGCTCATCCCGCTCATCCCGAAAAGTCAGCCCTGCTCTCTGTAACTTCCATGGTAGGAGGTGCAAACATTGTTCTGGTATGTGTCTCAGGGTCCATTCAATCCAGGGCCGACCTTAGCGCTGGCAGCGCCTGGTGCGACAATCATTTTTGGCACCCCCACACCCCATGACTACCTCCTCATATTTTCTCACTATCACTGGGCAAAAGTGCCCCTCATCTCTCGAAACAAAATGTATTGCTAAATACAGCCCCCCACCTCAGGTCAGCGCCCCCTCCATATGTCAGCGCCCAGTGTGGCCACACCAGTCGCACTGCCCTAAAGCCAGCCCTGATTCCATCTTTGATGCTCCTGTCACTAAACTTAGCCTGGCTGTGGAACCCTTTTATGCTGAGTCATCTCACATTACAACCTTTAATGGAGACTGGGATAACGATGCTTCTCTCCATCCTCCAACAGTAGCCATGACTACCTTAGACGGTGTAGCACTATTTGATTACGATGTGATTTCAAATTGCGCCCATTTATTCTCTTATTTTTCAAATATATATTTTTTTAAAGATGCTCCAAAGTGGTGACATTTCCCTTTGTATTGGTATTGCTATCCTTGTTAGTGAGTAGAACAAGGATTTTGTTTCAGTTTAAGTTAGTTGCAAATTTGGTTTGGTAGAACAGTGATTCACTTCGGTCTAGAGGGATCGGCGTAATTACCATTTTGTGGGAGGGTAAAAATTACAACCAACCTCTTCTTGAGATGTCATTTAGCTACAAATAAGTTATTTGGTGAAATTCTAAAGTTCCTACAGGTCTCAGTAGTGGATGGAGGGAGACAAGTGGTCAATCATGGCAGTCTGGGTCTTAAAGCTGCTCCTTTTCTAATTGAAAATGAGTGTTCCAAATGGGGTTGGCTGGCTGATTTCCTAAATGTTGGCTATCCTGCCGGACCTCTGTTTAAACTGCATAATTAATGATCAGTTAACAGTGACTTCCTGGAATGCAGCAGACCTAACAAATATATCTTGGAAGCTTCAATTCATTAACAGTCTGAATGCAGATATAATCTGCATCTAGTAATACTGGTGGTCCTCTAACTTTTCTCTTGATGGGTATTATGCATTGAATGGTAATCTGTCCCATCTCGGAAAGGGCATGCAAAAGGAGGGATTGCAATTTTGTTAAGCAATAACTTTAAATAGAATTGTAGTAGGTTCGTAAATGTAAATTGATACTTGTATAGCGCACTACTCACCCGCAAGGGTCTCAAGGCGCTTGTACGAATACCACTGTGGAACCCATCCTGGCTTTCCCTGTGAGGTGTCCAATCCTGGCTTAGCGTTGTGGGGGCCGTTGTGGAGATTAAGCAAGCTATTGCCCAGAGTTGCAGAGTGGGACTCCATGACTGGAATAGGCACCAAGGCGAGAATTATCAGGTCAGTGGAATTTTGAGCCCAAGACCCACCGTGGCAGGGAATTGAACCCTGGTCCCGGGCTAGACCTCTGCTTCAGGGTCTGCCGCTCTAACCATTGAGCCACACTTCTCCCTCTAATATCTTCCAAGCCATACAAATGTCCCTCGCTTTGTGTGAGAATATGAGGAATTCTATCTTTTTTGTTGAGTTTTACTTAGCACAAACTCAAACCGAAGGTATCAGAGCGCTTTACATGAGCACCAGTTTTGTTACAGACAGACACAGTCATTAAGTGATTTACCCAGAATCACAGGATGATAAACATCCCTGCTGAGACTCAAACCTTGTTCTGCAGCATCGAAGTCAACCGCTTCTGCAATTAGGCCACATCCTCTCCCTGTAAATGCATATATTCTCCCAGATCATCACTTCAATATACTATTAAATGTTCTTTTTTCCGTTATAAGCGAGTTTCTGGCCTTGAGGAAGATCCCTAGGTTGTCTTAGTTGGAGATTTAAATAGAGAAGTCTCAAACCACTCTATTAACCTGTTTGCAGGCACCAAAAACAAGAACGATTACATATTTCCATGATTCTTTTCAACAAAAAATAAAAGCAGATAAAAGAGATCATTCGCTCCTCATTCTTTCAAGAAGAAAGATTGTGTTATTCGAAATGGTGGATTTGTTCTCAATTCTCATACCCAATATACCAATAAATTCCATTGGTCCTCACTATAATTGATTACATCATTGCCTCATTTTGCCTGTAAATTCACATCCGATTTGAAAAGTTATAAATACCCTTCTTAGTGATCATAGAAAATTGGTATTTTTTGTTGATTGCAGTATGACTTTAGTAGGATCTTAACCATGTGATGGTTCAAAGTCTCAGTTTAATAGGAATACAGGGAGAACACAACAGTCCCCTCCCAGGATATCTAACTAAAAAGAGTTATTGGAAAGGACAGTTAATGTTATTGGCCTTTAGAAAGGTGATTTATGCAACCACTTTAGTAAATGTAGGAAGTTGATTACTATTAATGATTTCCAGAGTCCTGTAGTGTAGTTCCTATATTCCCAATAGGCTTTGCGCATTGGAATAACATAAACAGCGGTTTAGACGTAGGACTGAGGTCATCTAGGTCTCTACTGACTATGTTAGACTTAATTAGGTTTGCCAGCTAGCTCAGAGGTCACTAGAAACTTTCTCGAATGTTCAGGAAGGAGTTAACTTTTCTGATTAGGCAAGAAGGGATTCGTTTCTGACAACCGCATAAACATGACAACTTTGCTCCCCCCAGAATAAGGAGTATATCGCCAGAGTCGTGTGAAAACAATAGACAGCTATTTCACTCAGTCAATCGTGCATGCTTAATTTCACCAGAGTGCAGAGAAATAGAGAGACAGGCGTTTTCAATAAAAGTTGTTATTTATTGAGCAGTCCTCTTTCTCATGCAAGAGAAATGAGTTGCCACAATTGCAATACTTATCATGAAGTATAGTGCGTACAGTAAAAGGAGTATTATGAAATAATACCGTAAAAGCATTGATAGGGTTTCTTAGCCATATGATACTTTAAAACGGATAAAATATATACATTCCTTAAAAACATTGACTAACGTACTCGAATGGTGCTTCTAAGATACGCCTACCACGGTGTACCTGACCTAAGCCTAATACGTGGGAAGGAGTAAGTAGGTTGCAGTTTAAGTTAAGTTGGTTTTTTGCCAAGAATCTGAATCAAGAATTCTCTGCAGGTTTTAATCAGCTCTGTACCTTGGTTCTAGAATGAAGGAGGTCTTGAATCTCTCTCTCAGGACTGGATTTCCCAGCAACCCGCAAGTGTGACTGGAAACATCGGAGCTGGAATTTCTCGGCAGGAGGAAAGACAGCGTCTCTCTCAGTGCGTCAAATGGGAGGGTCGCTTCCTTCAGCACTCGCATCAGCTGGGCGTCGGGCAAGTAGATAGCCGCACTGCTCCAAACCACCGTGTGTTTGCTTAAGGCAACGTTGGTATTTTTATACGTGAAAGGTGCTGAGTTTGACGTAAGATTGGACATAAGACTTCACTAAGAACTAACAGTTCTTTCTGGACTCCAGGAGTTCTTGTGCAAATCAAAACAAAAGCAGGGGGAATTCCTGGGCTGCTGGAGGCTTGTTTTGTTTAAAGAACGCGTTGTACTTTCTAGGAGTCTATGGGAGTAGCCTTGCCGTATTTGGACTGCATTGGCTATTACTAAATATGGACATGATTTTTATGCCTTTATAAGGATATGTTTTGTTATAACCACATGAGGGCATGAATCGTGAATATTTAATTAGGGTCCTAGATACATTCACAACAGTCCCTCCAGGACCCCTTTTCAATCTCAACGATGGACTTTCCTCTCCCTCAACAAAGAAATAAATACATGTATTAGAACTCAGTTGACATCTTTCTCAAAAGAAAGAACTAGGTTAAGAACTTAGCTGAAAAGGAGAAGACATCACCCACAGATTGGTTGAAGAAAACAAATTTGTGATTGTAAGTGGATAAATCTAACAGAAGCTGCATTTAGAAAAAATTTGCAAAAATTCTGGAAATTCATCACTGATTGCAGTGGAACAAGAGTGACATCCCACCCCAGATCCATTAGTGAGGATAAATGGGGCAGTTTTATTAGGGACTTATATGAAGACAATCCGGGTGCAGAGCTTTGTGTTGACGGCCTCCCCACAGGCTCTGAGCTGATGCTGACTAGTTAACTTTTTTGAGTGAGATTGAGACTTCGAACAGGCCAATGCGGTCTTCTGGTGCGACGGGACCACACAAAGTCACAATTTCCGTTCTAAAATGGAAAATACAAGCTTGGACATGGGTTCTTTTTCTGGTCTTCAATTATTGTTATACCCATGCATTTGTGTCTTTCTCCTGGACCAGAAGTGTTATTGTTCATCTTTTTAAGAAGGTTTATCACAATTAACTCATTAACTATCATCAAATAGCACTACTACACACTGTGTGTAAAGGTTTTACTAGATGCCGTTTAGAGCACCTTAACTTCTGGGTGGAGGATAACACAAATATTCCATTAGAACAATCAGGTGTCAGAAAAATGGATTGCACTTTAAACAACATTGCAGCTTTACAACCCTTTACTGAAAGATATGTGACCATGAGGAGTTGCCCTGTATGCGCCGCTTTCATTGATTTTTTCACAGCGTTTGATAAAGTTGATCATCCAACCCTGTGGAAAATACTGCCTAATCTTGGAATGATTAGCATTTTATTGCATGTGATCATTGTGTTACACGCCTTAACCTGGTGCCAAATACTGTTGGGATCATGGTATATCCACAGTTATCCCAACAAAAAAACAGTTTGCAGCAAGGGTGTCTGCTTGTGTCTCAGCTCTTTTCACTTTTCATCAGATCTCCCTAGTTTTATAATCTAAAAGTGCTGGTTTCCCTCCCAGTATCGGGGGTCACTAAGTTGCTTGCCTATTATAAGCAAATTACCTTGTGATCTTTTATTTAACCCCTAAAGGTTTAGATCGTAACGTAGGTGCCCTAAAACCGAACGCTGAAGCACAGATCTTAAAAATTAACTCCTCAAAAAGGAAGGTGCCACATATTCTAATTACTCATGGCATCTTGGTACACAAATATTGGAAACAGTTCAATCCTATACTTCCCTAGATAAAATTATGTGCAGTACACTACATGATTCAGAACACAATGGTATACAACGGTAACCACGCATTTTTTACAACGCGGTACCGTTACCACGCTACTTTTACCACGCAAGTCGTTACCACGACTTGCGCTGGAGGGCGCTCCAGGATAGTAAATATATTAATTTACTATCCAACTCCTTTCCCTAGAGTCCACGGGGACTGGAGTTGGAATAGTAAATTAAAAAAATTACTATCCAGCGCCCCTCCACGCAAGTCGTGGTAACGACTTGCGTGGTAAAAGTAGCATGGTAACGGTACGCGTTGTAAAAGTACGCGTTGTACCATCATATATCCGAACACAATAGTTTTTGTAAAGCACAATCACAGGCCTGGGGGCTCGGTTCTTTCAATATGGCTGTGGGACAGAAGCATTTTTTCATCTTCTGTCAGTGTATCGGGCCATAGCTTTGCCTACACTTTTATACACCATTGCATTAATTGATGTGACAACATTGAGTTCTTTAGATAAGATCGGAGGCCAAATACTAAGGAGATCACTGTGGCGCCCAACACCGCATTAAGAGTAGAACTTTGTCTAAAAATGCTTATTGGTAATGGGTGTGGTGGAAGTGGTGCGATGGGGTCATTGCATCATGAACAGTGATTGTAACTCCTTCAGACACCTTTTGTTAAAAGAAATATTTGAATTTAAAAGAAACAAAGTTTGATTTTTTAGGAATTTTGAATATGCATTAGAGCAATTTGATCTTGATATAAGTGTGGCCTCATCCATGTCACTGGTTATGCTCAAAGATTTTCTTAAGCAGGCTTCTCTTAAGATAAGTTTTCACATGGCTCTGCACTCTTATAAGAATAATGTAAATGTTGATTTAGTAGGGAACTCTTTCACTCTGAATAAATCACAGCATTGCATGTCATGGAATATGGTCACGGGGCTAGATGCCGCTGGACACTAATCCGCCTAAATATTGTTCCGTTAAGTATTGTAACATCCAAATGGTATGGGTCACCAAGCACATTTCACTTTTGTAAAAACGGAAGCCACGGTCTGAAACATGTTCTATTTATATGCCCAGCCTTACTTTTATTTTGTCATAAGTGGCTGAGACACCTCTTTTAAAAAAAAAAAAGAAAAAAAAAAGCACACAATCACCCGTAAGGGTCACTAGGCGCTGGGAGCCGTCGGGAAGATTAAGCAAGCTATTGCCCAGAGTCACATGGTGCTGGGCTAATCTGCCACCGGTGCCAGGGATCAAACTGTGATCCCCAGATTCCGGAGTCAGTCGCCCTAGCCGCAGCGCCACACCTCTTCCTTTTTCAAGATTTTCTGTTCATTCGACTGCCGAGGCTATATATTTATTGCTTATATGCCAAATGAAATGATTTGTATTGACGTTTTTAACTTTTTAAAGTGTTTATTGCCTTTTTATTAAATAGTGTAGTTGATGTTTTAGAGTTCATTCAAGTTTTAAGAACGTATTCTACTTGTTTTCTCTGTGTATTTTGTATTTCTGTATTTTATGTTGACTTCCTAGGCATTCCAAAGCATGAAATAACATTTGATTTATTATTTTAAAGTGAGGTACAACATAAGCACATATGTTCTACATTTTAAATACTATGCACCCTGCCTTGTGAGCATTTAGGGCCTACCTTAGGGGTGACTTATAGCAATAAAAAGGAAGATTTATTGGCAAAAGGTTTAATTTGCCAGATTGAAATGGCAGGTTAAAATTGCACTACAGGCTGCAGTGGCAAGTCAGAGACATGCTTTAATAGTCAACTTTAGTGGATGTCACAATGAGTGCTGCAGGCCCACTGGTAGCATTTAATTTAAAGACTCTGAGTACATGTATTGCCATTTACTAGAGACTTACAAGTAAATACAAATTCCTAATTAAGTGTAGGTCAATATAACTGTGTTTGAAGGCGAGAGCACAAGCACTTTAGTACTGGTTAGCAGTGGTTAAGCGCACAGAGTCCTAAAGCCACCAAAAATGAAATCTGCAAAGCAGGACACATGAAGGCAAACTTTTGGGGAATACCACACAGTGGACGTCAGGTCTAACACTCCAAATAATCAGAATTTGTAGTTAGCCCATCATCTGGAGATGTACAGGAAAAGCAACTGTAGTTGGATAGAGGTGCCAGTGATACAGAAGAGCCACAGGCACAGTGGACAATGAGTCTGGAATGGATGACAACTCAGGGTCAGAGTCCCACAGGAGTCAGAGGACGATGCACATGATTATGGTCAGGCCCTTGTGGTGGCAGCAAAACATGCATCATCTAGTCCTGGTGCTGTCACCACCACCACCATCCCCATTGCCCCAGAAACAATCTCAGAGAGCTGGTCCTAGTCAGAAGATGTCCAGATGAGGTCTCCTATGTCCCAAGCTTGCCCTTCGCTCCTGTTCCCAAAGAGGCACTATGTATTTGAGGGACCTCATGTTACACAGACTACAGTATTGGGTGCTCTACAGGATTGTTTCCAGATGGTTCACTAAATGTTTCAAATCCTAAGAACATTTGTTGTGCATAGCCAGCCATCAGGGAGTTTCTGGGGGAGGTATCAACAATGACAGACACTCCCCTGTCCATTCACCACCATTGCTATAGCCCTACACTCCTTCTTCCTGTCCCCATGCCACCACATTCTACAAACTCCAATCTCTATTCTCCCATTGTTACAGCACTCTCCACCCGAGATGTCTAGACAGCCTGACTCAATTTTGGAGGATTCCCAAATTTAGAGGCGGAGTGGACAATAGCAAGACAAAACGTTTGCAACAAACAAGCACCACTGGACAATAGACTCTAAATATAGCAGATGGAGTATTGTTTTTTTTTTTCAAACTATCTGTCAATTTTCAACTAAGAAACTGCTGACAGAGGTGGGGTAGGTGGCAGAGGCAGAAGACGGAAGGTGGATGTTCATCTATTATGTCACCAAACTCTAACTAGGAAAGACAGTATGTTATGCTAGAGACTGAATGAACCCAATATTTTGATGATTAATCTGCATCCACCAAACTCTAAATACGTTTCTGTGTTTCCACCAAGTGGGTATAGAATGTCCAGTTACCTAAACTAACACTAGATCAAATTACTAATTTAGATTGCCTGATCATAATAGAAGAGGTGATATGTAGCACTGCCAGTTTAAAAACTGGCAAGTCCCCAGACCCTCATGGTTTTTACTCTTAATTCTATAAGTCCTACTGTAATTCTGTTGCTCCTCCTCTAACCAAAATGTTATCAATGATAAAGGAGGTTGTGACCATACTCTTTCCATAATTTGGAAGGATCAGACATCTTGTGGCTCACTTGGGCAAATCTAACGTTTAAACATTCACACTGAAATTTACACAAGCATACTGGCAAAAAGACTATGCATATTACTTTTGGGCCTTAGCAATTGTAGTCAATCAAGGTTTATTCTCAGGTTCAACTGAATAACACTCATAGAACCCACAAACATTCCCTCTTCTTATCACTCACCACTGCGAAGGTAATTGACTGTGCCAACTCGTCGTTTTCACTTTGAACCACGAAAAATTTGATTTTGGTCCAAAGTTGCAACATTGGTTCTGGGTCTGTGACAACAGCCTGACAACCGTCATCATAGCTGGTGGCTGCTTCTCTGCCTTATTCCCTGTACAAAGAGGAAGAAAATGGACGTGTCCTCCCTCGCCTCTGTTATTTCCATTGTACCTAGAGTCCCTAGCAGACTGAATCCAGGGTAAAATGAAACTAGCAGACATAGAGCTAGGCATTTGTAAGTGACATCCTAGTACCTGTCATGGATCATTTTGTGCTATATCAGCACTTCTGAGCTAGTTAAAAAATTATAGGGATGTACCAGGATTCAAAGTAAACCTAGGAAAATTTCAAATGATGAATATATCTGTCCCTAAAGGTAAAATATCAACATTAAAACCAAATGCCCATTCCATTGGGCAGATAAATCAATTATATATTTGGGCATACAAATTACCTCTACCTGACCTGGGATATGGGATGATGTCCTTGCTGAGAAGTGTGGCAGCTGAGAAAATGTCAGTGCTTACCAAAGTGTTGTTTGAAAAGCTCTAATTACAAGACCCTACAGTACTGCTGAGAAACTCCAAAAACAAAGGACAGATCCATATTGATGAAGAAGAAACGGAGACTAGAAAGGTGACTCCTGATACAGGTGTAACAGAAAGGAGAGTATGGGTTACCTAGCATAATAAAGAATTATTAAGTGGCGTAGCTTCCATATATGCTGGAATAGAAAAACTGAGTCTGAAAAGCAGTGATTCTTAATTGATTAGAGCACAGGGGATTCAAATTTGGAAGGTTCCATGGCTGAGCGAAATCACACACACTTGGCATTTCTATTCATCTATTCCTGTCTGATAACTACAACAATTTTAACAGTCTGGGATAAATTGACTCAGTAAATTAGTTTCTCCCCACTAGTCTGTGTCCATTTACGCCAATCATTGGCAATCCAGACTTTACCCCGCGGATGGACAAGGAATCTTCTCTGAATAGGAACTTCAAAGATTGCATCAGGGTAGGAGAGTTCTTTGACAAAGAGGGGATTGCTTTTTTGACACAATTAAAAAGGAACTTAGACTTCTGGAATCCGAGAGGTAACAGCATTTTTAAATAGGGCAGAACATAACGTGCATTTGTAAAGCTCATGTTCACTGAAGGGTGTCTTAATAACAGATTTATATTGTTACCCAACTGAAAGGTACGGTAAACATCGTTTACCACGAAGTTTTTACAACGCGGTACCTTTAGCACGCATCCCTTACAACGCAAGTCGTTACCACGACTTGCGCTGGAGGGCGCTAAAGGATTAAAAATAGTAAATTTACTATCCCAACACCTTCCCTAGGGTCCACGGGGACTGGTGTTAGAATAGTAAATTATACTATTCGAAATCCGCACCCCCAACGCAAGTCGTGGTACCGACTTGCGTTGTAAGGGATGCGTGGTAAAGGGATGCGTTGTGACGGTACGCGTTGTACCGTCATACATCCGAAAGGTACTCATGTGATGGACCTCAGAAGGATGAAAGGCTAAATGGACCCACCGGGATTTTACTCTGCGACTACGAGGTCAAACACAGGTTCCTCAGTGGACACATTAGTCTGCTGAGCCACGAGACCTGGTTTAGGGCCCCATTACGAGTTTAGAGGGGCGGGACCGCCCTGCTCCCACACTGCCAAGCCTGTGCAGTAACTGCCTACCCGATCAGGAGTTTTCTCTTCGTTTGGTTTGGCGGGTGGTTTCTTGGCGTTCCCCGGGCGGTGCCTATAGAATAGGCAAGGCAGTGGGAACGTCAAAGACAGTACCTGCATGGCATGGACTCCGCTGCAGTCCATGCCGTGTAGGTACTGGTGTGCTTCCACACAGGGGGGGCACGTGTGGTGGCCCCCTGTGTGAATCCACATGGCATGAGGCACTGCCCCATTTGTTTCCTCTCCACCACAGTTTT
Organism: Lissotriton helveticus; assembly: GCF_964261635.1. NCBI lineage: Eukaryota > Metazoa > Chordata > Amphibia > Caudata > Salamandridae > Lissotriton > Lissotriton helveticus. Next base: position 694,644,482 of record NC_136063.1, read on the forward strand.
CAAAGCAGGCTCACCGCAGAGAGTAAACACGTTATATGCTTGGTGGGGCTGCAGTGGTCCCGTCAAGCATATTGTGGTCCCAGGAACGCTGCACAACTGCCAGGGAATGGTGGTTCCCTGGCAGTTGCGATGGTCCCTGGGCGGCCTGACTACCCTAGATGTAGTAGGGTGGTCTGGAGATTGCGATCGTGAGTCTGGCAGTCCACGGACCACCAGACTCAAAATAAGGGTCTTAGACATTAGGTGCTATATGCCTCAATTAAACCTCATTTTCCTAAGACAGTGTCTATATTTAATTAGCGAATTTTGACTATTAAAGGAAACATAAAAGTAATTTCTGCCTAATACAAAATAGAGTTGCATAGAGCGCGTTGCACTATCCTCCTTGTTAGAATTGGTATGGCATTTCACTGAGAGAGTAGGGACAACTGTATAAGGAGGAAAACACGAGTGGATATTAATGTATTTATCCTCGTTGTGCCACTCCTATAACTCATCTGGGGAGGTGTAGGATTCTGACACATTCCCAGCTTTACAAAACTTTGTAAATCTGAGAATGTGTCAGGTTCTATGGATCCTGCATGAGAACACCCACAGCAACATCCATGGAAGGACCCTTACACACTGAGTGATGCGTGAAAGGGGCCCCACGCAGGGTGGCTTTACGTGGCCTTGTAAATATGAGCAGGCACACTGCTCCACAGGTGCGTGAGAAAAAGTGACACACTGGAGGCGGAATGCAGCCCTCATTACAAATGAAGTCCTTAATGAAACTCAAACTTTACTGGTGTCATATTCCAGTGAAGTTTCATCTAAGGTATAGCCATAGATCGAAAGTGTTGAAGAAGCATTAATATGTGGGACTGTCCATATTTACCAGGCTGTTGAACAGAGATACTCGACAATTCTGATGACATATTTGACACCGAGATGTCCAGATACCCAGAATACAAGCTCTTCTTGAGATCACAAACACTCCCACTGCCGACACTTAGTATTAGGCAGATGTTACTAAAACTTTGCACAGCAGGAAAAGTATTGATGTGGGAAAAAAGATATACCGAATAAATAAGATTTGCATTTTTACAATTAGTAAATTTTGTGACTGGAAAAATTATATATGGCAATAGAGCACGGGGCTACGAGAAAGGATGGGTGCCATTCTTGAAGCATCCTTTGACTGAATACAGAGAACTCACGTGATGAAAGTATCTTAAAACACTACCTATAATTTCACATGAATCATTACAACTAATTTAAATCCATTATAGTTGCAGACTTAATACCCTGGACCTTGAAAACTTTGACTTTATATTTGCTGAATCATCAGATAATTCCTGTTCATATTACTTGAGATGTTGATGAGATGGAGAGAGTAGGTGAAGTTGTGGAATTGTTAATGGCCCCACATTTGTTTTGTAATTCTGTTCATAGCTCCTGATGGCGACTGGATGGTTGTAGGAGGTTATGTTGTATATACAAATTCCTTTAAAAACAATTGATGTATGTTAGACCTAGGCATTGTTCCTCTCTCACTTTTTAGCCTTCAGACCTCCTGTTTTTGCTGACCTCGTTTTTGTTGGCCTTAGAACTCTGCACTCTTTACCACTGCTAACCAGTGCTAAAGTGCTTGTGCTCTCTCCTTAAAACATTTTAAGATTGGCTTATACTCAATTGGCATATTAAATATATTTGTAATCCCCAAGTAAATCGGCACTACCTGTGCCCAGCGTCTGTAAACCAAATTTTACTAGTGGTCCTGCAGCATTGATTGTACCACCTACTTAGCACTTTAAACATGACTCAGGCCTGCCATTGCAGCCTTTGTGTGTGCAGTTTTTAACTGCCATATCGCCGTGCAAAGTAAACCTTTAAAAAGTAAATAAATAAAACAAGATCAAAACAACAAAAAATCAATCAGTAGATTCAGAGAAATTTTTTTTTTAAGATTTAAGTGTAAACTAACACTAAACTGCACAGAGCACCAACTGAGCCTATCTGGTCACACTGGGCCAGGTCAAAGTCACACTTTCAGGCCCAGTGGGATGGAGCGCAAGTCAGCTACGGTCACCAGGTTAGGCCAGTTGTAGTTTACCATCTCAAATCCATGCCAAGAGTCCCTTTCACAATGGAGGGGGCCACTAGGATCAGGGAGAGCATCGTGGGCAGCTGCCAAAGTAGTGCGTAGAGCAAGTCAGGCATTGCATTTGGGCATCGTTGGAGCTTCACGTTGGTGGTCCCACGTGAGTGGTTGATGCAGTAGTGTGAAGAGACAGCACAGGAGCTTCACGTTGAATCGTGGTGCGAGCGGTGAGGTTGTGGTGCGAACTAGCCTGCTAGTGATTGAAAAAGGCCTCAAAGCATGAGCACAGCTCCCTGACCTACAACAAGGGTCCAGTACCTGGTGGGCACCATTTGGGGGTCATGAACTCACTTTTGCTGGGTCCCGGGCTGGTTCAGAATGTTCGGGAGCCTATTATCTCCATGAGGCTCAGATCACGGGGCTAGTTGACTAGCCCTTAGAATCATTATTGTGTATTGGGTTCAAGGGTGAAGTTGCGGGTTCAGTTCTCTTTCCACCCAGACATGATGACAGCAGGCAGCAGCTCATCACATCAGGACAGCAGTTCCTATGGAGTAGTAGTGTAGTGTAGTTCCTATCATCCCAATAGGCTCTGCGCATTGGAATAATACCTTCGATAGTATAGGCCTAGACCAGACGTTAACTAGGTCTACTACTGTCGATATTAGACTTAAAGTTTTGGGTTTGCCAGCTAGCTCAGAGTTCACTAGAAACTTTCTCGAATAGGCAAGGAGGAGTTGAACCTCCCTGGATAGACAAGAAGGGATTTAGTTTCTGACAACCATAGAACATGACAACTTTGCTCTCCCCTAATCAAGAGTGTATCTCGAGAGTCGTGTGAACAAAAGGCAATTTATTTTACTCAGTCAGTACGTGCATTCTTAGTCTCATCAGATTGTAGAGAAAAGGAAGAGACGGGCGTGTTCAATAAAAGATGTTATTTATTGATCAGTCTCTTTTCTCATACAAGAGAAATGGATCGATATTATTGCAATACTTATGGTTAAGTAAAGTGCATACATTAAAAGCAGAAATATAAAATAATACTGTAAAAACATTGATATGGTTTCTAAGCCATATGAAGGTTTAAAATGAATAAAACATATTTATACACATATACATTTGACTAAACGTACTCAACTGGTGTTTCTAAATACGCCTACCCCGTGTACCTGACCTAAGCCTAATACGTGGGCGGGAATAGAAAGTTACAGTTTAAGTTAAGTTTGTTTTGCCAAGTGACTGACTAAAGAATTCTCTGCGAGGGGTTATTCAGTTCTGTACCTGGAATTTAGGATGAATGAGGGATGGTATCTCTTTCTCTGGTCTCGATATTCCAGGCTGCCTGCGAGGGCTACCCGGAAGCGCCGGTGCTGGATTTCTCGGCAGGAGAAAGGCAGCGTGTTGTTCTCAGCACGTCAAGAAGGCGGGGCTGCGCCAGCGGGGTCTGCTCTGCTCTGGGCTTCGGCAAGTCTGGCTGCTCCGTCCTCGTCACCACCGCGTGTGTTTGCATAGGGCAATATCGGTAATATTTATACCTTTAAGGTGCCGAGATTGACGTAAGGATGGACATAGATACGTCAATAAGGATGTCATACGACTTGGTCGTTAGCACATTCTTTTGCTGAAGTTCTCGGTGAAATCAAAACAATGGGCGCAGGGTTTTTCCCAGGTTATCATAGGTTTGATTTGTTTTGAGAACTCCGTATGCCTTATCAGGGGCTGGAGGAATATCGCTTGTCTAATCAGATGGCAAGCGTTATGACCTAATCAGATAACACGTTCCTGTGCCGTAGTGTGGCTTTATCAGATAACGGTTCCTGCATCATGGGGGTTTTCTGCCTCATGGGATGGCTGCTAGTTAACTTGTTAGTTTGTTAACCAGAATAGGGTCAGGAATAGGGGGATCGATACAGAACCTATAGGAATACATCACACCCACTCCACGCTAACTATGGACATATTTACTAATCTAGGCATAGTAAAACATAGTACAACATACTATAGAGTATTGTGTATACCTTACCACCCCAAAATACATAAATGCATTTTGAAATTATCAAATATACGGAAAAAATGTAGTCATATGTATAGTATGCACTCAAGCTGTAGAATAATGCTAAAGTAATCACGCATTTGTATACATTATTGCTATTTGGTATATGAGAATTTACACATGAAATGGCTCTTAATACAGAAAAAAAGTTCGAGACCATTTCATCACAGAATATAATAACAATGAACATACCAGCGGGCAGCTAATGTCTATAAGTATCTAAAATTAGGAATTTTAGTTCTCTGAGAATAGTTCTTACTTCAAGCAGAAGATAAGTGTCCCGAAAAATATGCTAAAATGTTTTGGGGCTGCTGAAAAAATTGCTGTCCGTGAACTGGAGGGAAAATTGTTCATGTGACTTTAATATTAAAGTTGAAGGCCAAATTCAGGGAACGCCGTGTACGAGCTTGCTCAAAAGTCTCTATTTCTGCTCTGGTGAGAACATCATATCATTTAGACTCTCGAAAAAGTTGTCAACAGCTTCCTGGGAGAGTTCCACTAACTCGGAAATAGGTGTAACCATGCATTCGTGCGCATGATTGTCTCCATTGACATTCTGATTTGGATTGCTGACAGAAGGTCGTACCTGATCGATGCTGCTTTCATCTCAAACTTCACTACCCCTTAATCGTAGTGGTGAAGCTTCCACGAATGCCGTCATCAGGATTGGTAGCCGTTGAGGGCAGCACAAAGCATGAGCCTTGATTGTACTCAACAATGTTTCTGCATCCATTGGCGCATCCGATTGTAGCGTCAGACAGGTGTCTAACACGCATTCTTTTCCGCATAGCAGGCACCTTAATACAGGTAAAACACATCGTTGCCACATTGGTCGAAATGATAGAAACCAAGTCATGTTCAGGTCTCTAAGCCGGGCTAGTCCCAGGATTTTTGATATCCGGTCCCGGTATCCAATGGCTAGGATTGTTTCTTCCCTTGTCGCAGGTGTTTTGTCTGTGACATGGTTTGCCATAACGAAATATAAGGACTAGGAATAGGATTCCTGCAATCAGTCCTAAAATGAGGGGAAGTCCGCCAAAAATCGAATGGACGAAATCTGGAAAAATACCCAGTATGGCTTTGAATGGTGTTAATGCCATCGAAAATACTGTCTTAAATACTCGTGAGACTCCACTGGTATCAGAAATATTTAAGATTTCATTCAGGATTTCTGCAAAATGTATGGGGGAATTAGTTGATAACAATGAATGTATCTCTGCAGTCGTCCTTGCGACTTGGAGATCATACGTTTCTTTTGATGACGTGAGTCTGGTCGGCGTCTGAAGAAGCACTGTTTTCATTCTGCTTAAAGTATCTATTCGAATAGAAGTAATTTTCAAGTTGGGCCATGCCCTTGCCTCCCTGTCTGGAAAGGAGCTGGGGAACAATGAGTGTCCACAGCACTTGACCTTCGCAGTCGTAGTTACGAGATAAGGAGTCCCGGGCATAAGACTACAACATCTGCGATCTACAATTAGAATGTAACTCCCATTATAGAGTCTTTGAAAGAATGGTTCTATCTCTGTTGCAGGTGCGCCTTGCTGGTGACATGAAAGGTTATTTGAGTTCCCTTCACAGGCTCCATGCAAACTAATTCCGTTACACAGAAGAGTACCGCTTAGTGACATTGCACAATTATTGCCACTAAGAAACACTTTCTGTCCTTTATTACTGACACATGCATGTGAATAGGGCAAGTTCCACGTTGTTTTAATGTACCCTTTTCCTAATTTTTCATACATGCCAGCCTGTATATATTTTTGGCAGTATTGAAACCTGAAGGTTGATATTGGAATATTAATTATCCCATGTATTATCCATTCACTGACAGGTCGTTCTGACATTGTCACTGGTAATCTTTCGAGTTTCTCAATGCTCAGGATTGTATAATCAGCACCCTTTTGTGCCATACTGATTTGTCTATCAGTAAGGTTAAAGATATGGAATAGTGACGTTGTGTTGATTAAACGCCAAGGCACATAGCCTGAACGCAGATTTTGTAACGTCCAGCCAAGCTGTACAATAGAACGCAATTGAGACTGACCGTGTTGTAACAACAGTAAGTCCTGCGATAATATGTCGATTGCTGAAGACACAATGCTGTCCAAAGAAAAAATTCTGGAGGACAGAGTCATTAACCCATTGTCCACTACAAAAAGTGATTTTTCCAAATTAATACGGTCAATTTCCCGTATCCTTTCTGCTGTCTCAATTTGAGTAACCTTCCAGGCCTCATTGTATGCTGCATATACAGAGGCTGCTATGAAACGTTTTTGACGCTGTTTGCGCGGTCCCATAATGAAATCACGCAAGTCAGCACCATCAGTAAGTAAAGTTAGGTGTTGCTTAATTTCTGCCAGTGTGGAAGTTTGTAGCCATTGAAGGCATAATTTGCCCACACTGTAGGTGGTTATTATCCCTGGGTGTTGTCTTTGAGGATATCTAGGGTCTGGCCTGGTCATTTTGAACCCCTGTGTTTTGTTCAGGAATCTGTCTTGACAGTTATTAGTATCTGTGGGCCAGATCAACCACTTTTTCCAATCTGGATGTGTTCTGTTTTGGTTTAATACATAATTTACGTCTATCTCTTCATCTGTAGAGCTATTGCTGTACATTGTTGGTTTTGGAATAGACGGTTTATTTAAGTCTTTGATTTTGGCTAAGCCAAGACAGGTAGTTTGTTGAACAGTGTCATTTAAAAATATAATTTGTTCTGGGATCATGCAGGCTCTAAACAAAGATTCTATACCCTGTACTTGCCATTCGT